>NC_090383.1:77958374-79168964 GCF_036365525.1 Heterodontus francisci | reverse complement strand
TAAGAGAGAACCTTCCCTCTTTCTCAACGTTTCTTTTTTAACCCAACTTTGTCATTTGACATATTGGGCCAAATCTTGCTAGAATGGGGCATCTTACAGTGTATAATGAGAGTTGGACTTTTCTGCTCCCTTCAGATTGAAAGTCTGTTTGCACCCTAACTGGCTTGAAGCGCGAGGATAATGGCGTGGCAAGGGCAAAGGCACATTTGGGACCTCAGTGAACAGTGAAACCAACAATATGAGATTTAAAGATTCTGAAAACAGAGTAATGGTTGAGAAGGAGGGTGATTTAGAGTCAAACAGAGTTAATGTTTCAATTCTGTGACCTTTCATCAGACCTCTGATGAAAGCTCACAGACCTGAAACATTGGGCTGGTTTTATCAGCCCTCTAGGGATGAGCTGGGAGGTGGAGGGACCCATAAAATAGCGAGGGAAGACAGGGGTGGGTGCCTGTTGTCTTCCCACTGCCATGCCATTTTGCCAGCAGCAGGGAAGGTGGAGGATGGCCCTCCTGTCCAGAGGCCAATTGAGCCAAAACCCCAACGACAACCAAATAGTTGCCTGACACCTGCCAAGAGAATAAAATTCAGCCCATTAACTCTGTTTCTCTTTCCACAGCTGCTGCCTGACCTGCAGAATATTTCTAGCATTTTCTGTTTTTATTTCAGATTTCTAGCATCTGCAGTATTTTGCTTTTGAATTAGATTCACATCAGGTACTGAAAGAGAAATAAAAAGAGAGGGAAAGGAAAATGATATAGAAAGAAAGGAACAGTAAGAAAAAAAGTAACACTTTAAAATTTGATGTTTTAAAAATCTCTATGCACAATTTACCACCTGAAGGAATGCAACTCCACTGTTAAAGTTGTTCAATTCCTCCATGAGAGAGGTTGCTTGGCACCGCATTAGCATTTATAATGTAGTTAAAAAGGTACTTATGCAGTTAATTACCAGGCTTAACTTTCTATGGTGCGTTTAATGAGCAATTAATATGCAAATCTAGCAAGTTCTTAAAAATAATGGGGTGGCGAAGGGCAAGATGGTGTTTGTACAAAGCAAACGGCGGAGCAAAGTAAATTGACCAGCAAGTTCTGGAGATTTGCAACTCACAGTGTATCTAATCTCCTAAATTTGCTGACCAATTTGCACATAAATAACTGCATGGATCGTTAACATACTGTTATTTTTCCAGCAAGATCCAGCCCAATATCTGACACTGAGACTGCAGTGTAGCAGAAGGACAAAGCACTTGATTTCAAAGTGCAATTTAATAAACTGCTGCAGCCAATTAAGTGCACTTACCTACTTGCACTGAACTACAAATTTCGTTCCACCAATGATACTGAAACCTTACTTGTTTTTGATAAATAAACAAAAAGAAAAAGTTAACTAGTCTGGGATATATAAATATTAACACTGTGTAAAATATGATGGCTATTTAAGAACAGAAAAATATCTTGTTAATGTCATACACATTAATGACTCCACTATCTAACATGCCAGATTATATATAGATTACAGTGTATCAATACACGGATTAATTCCTATGTAAGAAAAGTATAATGCACTTCTGTTGAACATGGTTGATGTGTATTCAATCATCTGAACCACGAAAGCACTATATTGTAAAGCAGATGCCATTTACAGAAAATTATTCATAATTTTGTACATTTTACTTTTGTTTAATCAAGATCATGCTTTATTTCCATACAATCACAATTCAAAAAAGACAAATATCAATTTTGAAAATTTGAAGCCATATAAAAAGGTTATGATGTCAGGATACAGATGTCAAATGATGCACTTGACAAAAGTCAAAGTTTAATAGATATTCAAGGCTATTTTAGAAAAAATGTCTAGTTGCATATGTGCTACTCATTCAGGCTGAAGTGATGCACTCTGGGAATAACTACCAAACCACACTCTGCAACATCTGCTCTCTCTAAGTGAGTTAGCACACGTCAGACATCTTTATGTCAGAATGCTGCAGTGATGGATGCAGTTGCTGAAATGTTGCATAAAATCTGGTGTGTAGTTCTGGCTGTTAAGTGAAATTGCTATTTAAATTAATGGCGCTGTCATAGTTTATCTGTGCAAAGAATGAACACTGATTAGGGTATTAAGCAATTAGCAATTTATCATACTGGAACAAGCTTGATAATAATTAAAGTGGCATTGCTGTACCAAAGGTGATTAAAAAATAAAATTTGCTGTTTTCCTTTGTGCTAGGGCTGGTCTGTTGTGGGCAGGACCTGGTGAATGCATCGATTACCCTTTGCTGCTCTGGACCTGATGGGTCAAGGAAATCCCATATCATTGATGGAGCCCAAGTCAAATGCTGTGGTACTGAAGTTATATCCAGCAATGAACAATGTTGTAATGGGATTGGTTATAATCCCTCAGAACAGGTCTGTGCTGACAGGACTTCAGGTGGAAAGGTAATATATTTACCTTGCTTTGTCATTCAAACATGCTGAATTCATTGTTACTTCATACCTGTGACCAATATAAACAGTCCAAGGGTCTTTTATTGCATTGACAGATATACATTATTTGCCCAGGTTGCTAGATAAAAACACTCATCTGTCTGTGATTCTAGATTTTAAAAAATTCTGGCTGTGTTAGCCAGAGAAGGAAAAACAACATTAGTTACCAAAATAGTCCAGTCTCCTAATTATTTAATCTACAGTAAAATAAGCAATAAACCTCCCTGGCAGCTTTTTAAAAATCATTTATCTATCAATTGCATTAAAGTATGGAACTGTCCATAATTTTCTTTAGTTCCACAAGAAAGCTTATTTTCTTATCCTAATTTCCCAAAGAGAAAGGAGGAAGATTTGCTCTATTCATTATTTGTACTGAAATCACCAACATGCATATGAAGAACCTGTTTAAAAATAGCAATCATAATAACTCTTACCTCATGATGTATAAAGATGAAAAAAGAGAATATAGTCATTAATTTCTTGTAAATAAAAAAGAGGATTAAATCTACTTCCCACAATAAGATCAGTTTATTCTGTTTCTTTTGGTGGACAAATTTGAGCCAGCCCAAAACCTGATATCATGTGGTGCCCACTGAAAGCCTTAGTTTAAATGTTTGGTGTTTTATGCTTATATGAATGGCAGGTTTTTACTAAGGATTTCTGCCCCTCCTCAATTTTCTTCTGTCCACTCCTAAATGTACTGGCTCATGTCAGTTTCCAGTAGCAGCCATGCTACCAAGACAGAGCCCCTCATCCAAGTGATCATTCTTCATGTGTCAAACTAGACAGTGGCTGTTGGCAAGTTATTTGACAACATGAGGCATCACAACAGCATCACTTCCTATCCTCACCCCACATTCACACTTGGACATATCAAATCAACACAAAGGAATCAGGAGAAGGAATTTAGGCTAATAATTTTCATTTTTATAGCTCAAGGATGTGTGTGGTCAATTATAGTGCCCCTGTTGAAATCACATAACACAACATAGGACCTTCTTTGTTACATAGAGTTACATAGTTAGTATGTCATACACTGACAGTGCATTTACCCAACAAGACATTGGAGCTGCTTGGCTTCATTCTTGTGAAAACAAATGAGATGTGGGAATACCTTGGCAGAAAAGTGACAAAGTGATGCATAAAGTATTTTATTTAAAAGCAGATTGGTATCACTTAATTTTAAGTATGTGCTGTCATGTACTGCTTAATGCCTAACAAAGTCTTAGTGTTCTAACTATAAAAAATGTATAGTTATTTAATAAGATGGAAATCACATTTTATGAATAATGGAAGTATCTTTAATAAAAAGGAGGTACACTGCAATAATTAATTAGTAATATTTCAGTAAAAATGTAAATAGAAAGCTATCCTGGTTTATAAATGTTTGATAATGTGTGTAACATGCGTTATTAATTTGTAATAAACACTGGCTGTAAATCATTTAGAAATGTCTTCCTATTACATTTAGTTCCACTGTTGAAGGGCTTATCTCATAATCACAAATTTTAAATGGATTGTTATTATTCCTCTTATGTGGAGGAAACTATTTGTAGATGTAATAACTTCGATGTAGCTTTATCTTTGCCAAATGACACCATTTCACTTAAGTGTACACACACAAAAGGGATGCACAGCTTTTCCATGACTATGGGATTGATAATGTGATCTTCATTAACCATTATGCTATAATATAAAGGGTGCAACATTAGGCCTGAGATGTACTTTGTGGCAGATATGCCTCAAAACACCATTTTTTTTTAAAGATTCCTTGCTCATTCCTCCCTCTCCAATTTGAACCTTCCCTCTGTAAGTTCCAGCAGCCATTTCCAAGCTGCCAGCACCTGATATCCCGTTGTTATGAACTCGGCGTACTCCTAGAATATTATGCACTGCGAGCAGTATTTCAATATTATAATGAGATGACCTCACATTCGGGAGCTCAGTCAGGCACAGGCATATACAGTGGCCCTGGTGCAGAGCAGCGATCTCAGCACTACAGCCTGGATGCATTACTGGCGTCATATAGCTTTAAACCTGCCAACACCTCTAAATTTACCCCCTGTGAACATTATAACAAGAAACCTTAGCTGTCAGCTCGCCACAGAAATCCACAAGGGGATTTCAAAAAATCTCTCAAAATATAGCCAAAAAAGCTTCAGTTGACTCCTTCTTTATTTGTGGAGATATTTTTACCCACTAACACAAATGCAAGAGCATTGTCATCATGAAAGTTATCTTCAGATTCCTGATTTAATTTAGTTTCCTAACACTAAATGATGGGTGGAGATGGAAACACTAGCATTCTTAATGACATAAACAAAAATATCCTCCACATAGTGTAAATTATAACAGGATGAAGTTAAATCATCTAGTCTCAAAGTTCAGATGGTATTCAGTTTTCTGTTCTGTCTCAGAGTGGAACACCTCAATTTTGTAATCATTCCCTACGACCAATTATTCCATATTGAAAGAATGCAAAGTATCAGATTTTGCTTTAAATATATATCACACCTTACTATTTATAAGAATATATTGACTGCTGACAAGTCAAGTGATGTTGTTTTGCCACAATCTGATAGCTCCAAATATGAAGACAATATTCTTATAAATATTCATAACCAGTGCTTATTACCAATCAATAACACACATTACACAGAATTATAAAGCATTTATAAGTTACTTTTAGTTCAGTACTGAGAGGTTTGCTGAAATGATACATATATTGGTTTAATAACTCTAAACATCTCGATCATTTATAGTTATCCTGACACACAGTTATTAAACTGAAATATCCAAACTGTACAGAAATTAATAATTTTGTTTGAAGAATTTTCTAGAGCAGACAATCCAAATCAAAGTTGTGAACTAAAACGGCATAACAGTTAAGTTTGTCATGATCTGAGAATTAATACGTAAATAGACTGTGCATCTCCAGCCAGGCTGTCACAGGCCAGGTAGCCAACATTTGCTCAGCAGTGTAAAGTCACCGCCAGCTTAACTTTGTCTCAGGGTTGTTCCAGACTACAATAGGTAATATTTTTCATTCTGCAGCCCATGTATATGCAAAAACAGTTTAAAACAGTGCCTTCTTTACCAAGACCAATAGCTACAGCAGGTTCCAGTGGACACCAGCAGGAAGAATGAAAGGACTTCCATGAATGCAGGGTGTCATAGATTGCATATGTATAACCATCAGAGCACAGGCACCCACTCTTCCCATCACCTGCCTGAAAATTGTTAGTTAAAAATCCCCCATTAAGTATTCCCAAGAAATGTTTAGTCCTGCTCCCTGAATGTCAGAGGATTTATATTTCATAAGTAATTATTGGAGAAACTTGACCAGCGGTCCTGTGACTGGTAGTTTGCAAACACCTCTCCCGATTTTCATTTCCACTTCAAGCTGACAGAGAATCTCAGAACTATTAAGTCAAAAGGTAAACTGTAAGCAAACATAAACCAAAAGATGTGGAACATAGGCCACAGAATTGGGCTCCATCATGCCACTGGTGCTGGCATTATGGAAGCATTGAACTGAACAAAAGCCGGCTGGAATGCTTCCGGCCACCTCTGCCGGGAGCACACTGACTGACAGGGTGCTAGCATGGGTGGCTGTGGGTGTGCCAGAAGCATGTGGAGTGGGTGCATTGTGACGTCAAACAGCCTCTAACGCTGGTTTGATGCACAATCTGCTATTTTAGATGGCGCAGATCCAGTTAACGCTCTATCATAATCATGCCCAACTCAGCTTACGTCCAGCTGCACAACAGACCCCCGACTAGTGTTATTTAAAGGGCTAACCATCCAACATCCAGGTGAGGTGCTTTTCACTTACTTTTGCTGCTACAGAGTCAGTGGAAGTACTGTGTTGTGTTATTGGAGGTGTTTTGCTAACTTCTGGAATTTTCAAAGAAGTGGTGCTGGATCCCTACAAGAAGTTCAGAGGAGTTGTTTGGCCTGTCAGAGGAAAGTCTGCTTCAGTAATGGGGCTATTATTGCAGTCCTTCTTGGCTGCAGCATAACTTGGAACTGGAGCACATGCAGCATAGAGGGGAAGCAGTGTGCAAAGGGAGGGGGAGGTGGGTTCTCAATAGAAGGTCCTGTCCACCAAGAGACTTTAGGAGCACTCCACCTCAGCCAGGAGCAGTGGCTGAGGCCCCAGCATTTCAACTGTGCCACCATTACAATCTCACCTGCAACGTACAACAGGACAAGGAAGGTGCTGCCAGTGGCCATCAAGGTCACCAGTGACTCACTACATGCAGACCCCGCGTCTATACTACCGTCTAAGGTATGTGCAGTGCCAGTGTCTGAGCTGGTGACTGCAAGCGGCAGACCAAGTGACAATACTTCTTAATCAGAGGTCAGGTGTCTCCCTTCCTCATGCAGTGACTGGCCAGGTGGCTATTCATGGGTATCTGAAGCAGAAATGCAGAAGGGGAGGTTGGGGTGAGGGAAGGGGGATGGTAGGGTAGAAAGCAAGAGGTCCATGGTCACACCATCTGCAGTTTGCACTTCATGCCAGATTTCAGGATGAGGATGCAGTGGGATTTGAGGAGGGGCATAAGGCAGTAACATATCATCATCCTGAATGTTCTCAGTGACATTGGATGCAATAGCCTCACTCACAGCCGGCCCCATGATGCAGAGTACCATCTCCTCCAGAGGGCTCAGGTGATGTAGGTGTGTCTGTCCCCTGCTAACTCTGCACTGCACCCTATGGTTATGGGCCACCTTGTCCTGCAAGAGAGAGAAGGAAGAATGTCAGTGCGTTGCAATGTAATGTGCTGGCCATAGCTGAATAGCATGAGGTATGGAAAAGCTGCAAGAGGTGGGTGCAAGGCTGGCAGCATTGGAAAGTGTGACATCAGCCAGTTGGGCTGTGTGACATCCCGACAGCACCAATTTAACGTGTTTGGGTGCACACATTATTGGAGAACACAGGTAGTGCCCTGTGGAGCAGACTGCCCCTAACGAAGCAACGTGGATGCTACGTGATTGAACTTCATGCCCTTTGACTCACTTTCTTTCCACCTCCTGGACTAATGTCTCCAGTGCTGCATCGGAAAACCCGGGAGCCGTCTCTCTTGCCTATTGTTCCATTTTCTGTGCTTTTGCATCTATCCTAGTCTTCCACAGTCTGAAGCAGCTTCTGTACAATGAGCACAGCTCCTCTTTAAAAGGGGCAGGCTGTCTTTAAGAGACCCAGGAAATTGAACATCACGATCCCCACTCCCGAAAATGGGCCTTGACAAGTTTTTCCCTCATAGTGTTTGGACAGAGATCTGAGCATGAATGTTAGACATTTTAGATAAGAAAAGGAAATACTGAAAGTGCATGTAGGTAAATCAGCATCTAAAATAGGCTAACACATGTTGGTACAACCGTCATTTCTATTGATTCAGTTTTGATGAAGACTACCTGAGACGGTAGCTTCATTTTCAGATGCTGACTAACCTGCTGTCTCATTTCCAGTAATTCCTGTACAAGAACAGAGAATAGGAGGAAAGCAAAGTACCAGAAAAGGGAGGAAGAAAATAATTATACTCAGAATATATAAAAAGCAAGCCAAGCTAATGTTTCTACTGTTGCTAAAGTAAGGAAACAGATTGGATTAGTTCCGCAAATAAGTCTACTCTGTGGAATCCTGCCCTGTTTCTGTTGAGAAACCATAGTGAAGGGCCAAGATTCAGATTGCAGGAATTACTTGGATGGAAAAGAGTAAAAGAGGAGTTAATATACATCAGGAGGTAGTGTTGGATGACACTAAACATTGATTTAAAAGCCCAGGGCCGAGATATTAGTCTGAGTCCTCTTTTGGGCTCAACTTGGTGCTGCACAACCAGCACTAGAGTCAAGAGGTACAAGGATCGATGGATGTGCCTCAGCAGGAAACTCACCTTTTCAAAGACACGATTGTCAGGCTGCCTGCCTGATCACCAGAAACCCTCAGGTAAATGCCAGAAGGGTGGATAGGAGCTACTGGGAAGGGGTGATCGTGATTTCTTTGGAGTAAGCAGCGCATTTCTATCCTTCTAACTCCACAGGATGGGGTTTTTTAACAAAATGTTTGAAAATTACTTGGTGTTGGCAGCTGTGGGATTGCTGAAGATGACACCTGGCCTGCTCATTGCCGACTAAATTCTCAATTAGGTCCTTCAACATATTTAAGGGGCCTAACACCTATCTTAGGCGTCCTCATGGGAAAGGACCGCACAAAGTTATCACCTGCAAAGGTTGGGCACAGGACATCCCACCACTAAATTAGTATGTGGTCTGACAGCCAACACTCATATTAACCCTGTTATACAGTATATGCAACTTTTGCACTCTCCTAACTTATTCTATGCTAAGATGCTAAAACACCAAAGATTTTGTGGAAATTACTTTTTCAAAATTTATGTCTTTTTGTATCTACATTATTGCTGCCCTACCAGATTGTCATAATGACAAATTTAAAATTTCTAATCCAGCAGAGAGACTGCGGTACTGGTACTGTTTGCTCAGTATCCCAGACAGCCAGAGCATATTGCAACAGGTGTGATTTCAACTTCAGTGCTTATTTTTGCACCTGGTCAGAAAAATTGGAGGCTCCTACTGCACTAAACAAAGAGTTGAATGAAAAGCTTTGCTTTTGGCCAGAGGAGATTATCAACAAAGGAAGTTCCAGCAGATATACATTTACAGGTATCTAAAATACTGCATTATTTATTTCCTGTCAAATGTTTTCAATTTATATACTTAGAATTTATTTCCTAGAGCAAGATGTAATTATCTTTCATTTCACTTTTTTTGTTATTCATGTATAACCAGAACGCAAAAGCTCGAAAGTCTCTAGCATTTACTATGCATAAAGGCAAAATGTTCAGGTTGCCAATTTACTAGAAGTTGTGAAAGGGATACAATTGAACATACTTTCAGCTGCTTAAATGTTAAGCAAAGAGCGCACGGATGAACTGCAACAATTGTTTATTCCTGTCTGGTGCAAAAGTTAAACGGGAAAGGTAGCCAAACCATGGCTTACAAGGGAAATTAGAGATAGCATTAGATCCAAAGAAGAGGCATATAAATTCGCCAGAAAAAACAACAGACCTGAGGATTGGGAGCAGTTTAGAATTCAGCAAAGGAGGACCAAGGGATTGATTAAGAAGGGGAAAATAGAGTACGAGAGCAAGTTTGCGGAGAACATAAAAACTGACTGTAAAAGTTTCTATAAGTATGTGAAGAGAAAAAGATTAGTGAAGACAAATGTAGGTCCCTTCCAGTCAGAAACAGGGGAATTTATTATGGGGAACAAAGAAATGGCTGACCAACTAAATGCATACTTTGGTTCTGTCGTCACAAAGGAGGACACAAATATCATATCCGAAATGTTGGGGAACACAGGGTTTAGTGAGAGAGAAGAACTGAAGGAAATCAGTATTAGTAGAGAAATGGTGTTGGGGAAATTGATGGGATTGAAGGCCGAGAAATTCCCAGGGCCTGATGGTCTGCATCCCAGAGTACTTAAGGAAGTGGCCCTAGAAATAATGGATGTATTGGTGGTCATTTTCCAAGATTCTATAGACTCTGGAACAGTTCCTACAGATTGGAGGGTAGCTAATGTAATCCTACTATTTAAAAAGGGAGGTAGAGAGAAAGCAGGCAATTATAGACCAGTCAGCCTGACATCGGTAGTGGGGAAAATTCTAGAGTCCATTATCAAAGATTTTATATCACAGCACTTGGAGAACAATGGTAGAATCGGACAGAGTCAGCATGGATTTACGAAAGGGAAATCATACTTGACAAATCTACTAGAATTCTTCGAGGATGTAACTAGTAGAGTTGATGAGGGGGAGCCTGTGGATGTGGTTTATTTGGACTTTCAGAAGGCTTTCGACAAAGTCCCACGTAAGAGATTAGCATGTAAAATTAAAGCGCATGGGATTGGGGTTAGTGTATTGCGATGGATAGAAAATTGGTTGGCAGACAGGAAACAAAGAGTAGGGATAAATGGGTCTTTTTCCGAATGGCAGGCAGTGACTAGTGGGGTACCGCCTTGATCGGTGCTGGGAGCCCAGCTATTCACAATATATATTGATGATTTAGATGAGCGAACTAAATATAACATCTCCAAATTTGCAGATGACACAAAACTGGGTGGGAGGGTGAGTTGTGAGGAGGATGCAGAGAGGCGTCAGGGTGATTTGGACAAGTTGAGTGAATGGGCAAATGCATGGCAGATGCAATATAATGTGGATAAATGTGAGGTTTTCCACTTTGGTAGCAAAAACAGGAAGGCAGATTATTATCTGAACGGCTATAAACTGAGAGAGGGGAATATGCAACAAGACCTGGGTGTTCTCGTACACCAGTCGCTGAAGGTAAGCATGCAGGTGCAACAGGCGGTAAAAAAGGCAAATGGTATGTTGGCCTTCATAGCGAGAGGATTCGAGTACAGGAGCAGGGATGTCTTGCTGCAATTATACAGGGCCTTGATGAGGACACACCTGGAATATTGTGCAGTTTTGGTCTCCTTATCTGAGGAAGGATGTTCTTGCTATAGAGGGAGTGCAGCGAAGGTTTACCAGACTGATTCCTGGGATGGCGGGACTGGCGTATGAGGAGAGATTGAGTCGGTTAGGATTATATTCGCTGGAGTTCAGAAGAGTGAGGGGGTATCTCATAGAAACCTATAAAATTCTAACAGGACTTGACAGGATAGATGCAGGAAGGATGTTCCTGATGGTGGGGGAGTTTAGAACCAAGGGTCATAGCCTAAGGATATTGGGAAAACCATTCAGGACTGAGATGTGGAGAAATTTCTCCACCCAGAAAGTGGTCAGCCTGTGGATATCACTACCACAGAAAGTAGTTGAGGCCAAAACATTGTATGTTTTCAAGAAGGAGTTAGATATAGCTCTTGGGTTTAAAGGGATCAAAGGATATGGGGCGAAAGCAGGAACAGGTTACTGAGTTGGATGATCCGCCGAATGGTCTACTCCTGCTCCTATTTTCTATGTTTCTATGTTTATTAATATGCTTTACTGTAATGCTACTTTGGTTGCTCTGTGTTGGAAAGTGGTAATATGGCATGAGGAATCAATGCAAATCTCATGCAGTTGCAATGTAGAACTCAAGAAAGTGCAGTATTATTAGTCTTATTGAGAAGTTCTTATTGGTTCCAAATTTGTAATTTATTCTGACAGCATTTTAGTGTGACCTTTAAGACCATTATATACAGTCCACAACAGAACTATTTACACTGTAAAAGTCTGCAAACAATCGGGATGACATAGTAGCTTTGTCAGACCATCAGAAATTAAATATATTCTGTTGCAGGATTGTGTGGTGCAATGAGATAGCACACTATACTTTCACCACTGGGATTTGGGATTTGCATCCAGCCCAGACAAATCTTTGTCTCTGTGTAATTTCTGCCTGCTGTTGAGTTTATGTTTGTGATATAAGTTCTAACAGACTCTGCTACTGTTATGTGGCTTCTTGTGAGAAGCAAGCTTACTGTTAATATTTTTAACTGAAACCTACTACTACTATTTATATTTAAGGAGCAAGACAAAAGCATTCTATATTTTCCATTTTACATCTATGACTGACCACAACAATCCAGTGAGAAACTAAGAAAAGTAACATGTTGGAAGTTCCTTTTTGTGTAAGACTAGCAAAATTTAATTACTCAACTTGCAAGGCCTTTCTTATCTGCTAGTGGTTTAAAGGTTTCCTTGAGTTAGCTTCCTCAGTCATGGACTAAATAAATTTGTGCCGCTCCTGAAATACCTTAGATTTATAAGCCACCAAGAGACTTTATATTCATTGATTGTATTCACCTACAATTATAAATATAGGACAACACACAACTAGGAGAATGCTGCATCTAAAACAAGACATAGGAAAAGCTGACAGTGTTTTCAAAACATAGCCCAGGATGAGATTGTTACAGAGTTGAGAGTGAAGGTCATGTGGTTTGTCAGTGTTATCTCAACACCAAGATATGTTATGTCTTTGAAATATAATCCAACCTGCTTTTTCCTTTATTATATAGAGAGGTATTGCTTGTAGAGTTGCTTATATCTTACATAAGTCAACATATTTTTGCCCATATTGAATTACGGAAGATAAGCATTGATGACAGTATTCTGCAGTCTAATTACATGACATGATTTGATTAAGGGTAAATTCAGCATTCGTACACTTCCAATAGGAAGCTGTATTCAAAACAAAGTGGATCAAAGAATTAGTGCAACAATGTCTTCTCTCAAAAATGTGACTTTCCACTGGGAGATCAGCAGTGCTGAAATATGCCGTATACTTTGAACTTTAGTGGTATCAAGTTTTACTTCATTGTCTTTATAGGGAAGCATATTATATGATCGAAATACATCAAGGGGTTTGGATAATTTGTGATAATATCAACTCCTTCCAATATGTTAGTCTGCATATAAAGACATATTTATCGTGTTTGTTTAACTGAAATATAGCAGTAGGTTCCTTGACACAAACCACCAACATAATTCAAACTGCAGTACTCTTGTAATATGTCACCTAGTGTAGTGAATGGACTTTAATTTCACTTAATGTGATAGCAAATGAAGAGGTATGTTTCTCTCTGTTCAGTTTTTTTTAGCAAAAAAAAGACACAAGCATAAGGCCATATTCTCAATTTGGCTAAAAATAATGAACCAAGGAAGATATAGCAACGTGAGTAGTATGCATTATAATACTAGCACTGATCATTCCAATGCTCTATTGGCTGGTCTCCCTCATTCTAGCCTCTGCAAACTTCAGACCATCCAAATCCCTGCTGCCCATGTCTTAACTCGGACCAAGTCCCATTCCCTATCACCCCTGTGCTCGCTGACCTACATTGGCTCCCATTCAAGCAACTTCTTGATTTAAAAATTCTCATCCTTGTTTAAAATCCCTCCATGGCCTCTCCCCTCCCTATGTCTGTAATCTCCTCCAGCCCCACAACCCTGCAAGATATCTGGGCTCCTTTAATTTTGGCATGTTGAGCATCTCGATTTTAATTGTTGCACCATTGGTGGCCACGCCTTCAGTTGCCAGGCCATAAGCTCTGGAATACCTTTCCCTATACCTCTCCACTTATCTACCTCACTTTCCTCGTTTAAGACACTCCTTAAAACCTACCTCTTTGAACATGCTTTTGGTAATCTGACCTTCTATCTCCTTTTGTTTCGCAGTGTCATATTTTGTTATTTTGTTTTATTATGCTCCTGTGAAGTGCCTTAAAGGTTCTATATAAATATAAGTTGTTGTTGTTGTTGACAATTAACCCTGAGAATGCTGACAATGCATCTTCTTGGGCTGCAATTTTAATTCATGAAACACCATTGCTTCCTGTTTTGAGACTAGAAAATTGCACCAAATATTGAACTGACCTAGTTGAAAATAGCAAGAAAATTCACCTCTAGAACACTAAGAACTGGATTTTATGGGCCCCCGAGACGGGGTCGGAGGCAGGGGAATCCATAGAATTGCGACAGGTGGCGGGGGCAGAGGGCCTGTCGCCGCTTCATCACCAAGTGATTTTCCTGGGGGTAGGATAGGCCAATGACGGTCTTCCCACCTAAAGGCTAATACAGGCCCTTCAGTGACCTAATAACGGCCACTTGAGCGCCTCTTCCCGTTGCCACTGGGATCTAACCAGTGGCGGGGGATGGCTTGTAAAACGAGGCGTCCTCCCTGTGGGCATGGAATTCCTCCTCCGTGGGCAATCCATGGCCCACGGAGGAACCCCCGCCAGCAAAACCTACAACTCCATGGCCTCTCTCTCCCTAAACATCATGCCCATCCTCCCAACCCCCTCACTAGGGTCTTCCGAACTGTCCGCGGCAACCCCGCCTCACTTACCTGAGGTCCGGGATTCCAGCACTGGGCCTGGGTCCAAGGCCTCTGCAGTATCAGCAGTGCCACCGCTCCTGGTGGCGCTACCGATACTGCTCAGCTGTCAGCCCTGTGATAGTCCAGCAGCGCTTGCAGGCGGAATCCCCATCTTTAAAGGGATGGAGATGGTGCCGAGCATATAGGCTTCAAAACACCAGAGGATCGCTCCGGTGGGGGCATGAAAAGGCCGAGGCCGAGGCGGAGCTCCCCCCACCCCCCCGCCTTTTCAGCCCAGCGTTGGGAGCCCTGCCTCTTCCACCAAATTCAGCCCTAAGTTACTAAAATCAGCCTTCCTGTAAGTTTCAGCTGTTTAGATCTCATTTTTTTAAATCAGAGTTGCACCTCCAAAATGGTATGATGGGATGCAGGAGGGATGAAAGGTTACTAAACTTTTTAAATAAATCATCAAATTTATAATGGACACTGTTAGTTAAAAATAAAATTAAACATGCAAAGTTGAATTTTTAAAAAAATGAGTGACTAGGGATGAGAAATAAAAGGGAAACAGTCGATTAGGTAAATTGCACAAAAAAATATCTTTTTTTAAATATAGAATTATTTTAGATATTTATTTTGTAAGACTAAGTAAAGAATCCCATGATAAAGCTGTTCCTAACAGCTGAGCATGTCATGTATGCAACATTCTGGGTTGCTTCAAACTGAGTGAGCTGGATTTTGTTTTCCCACCTCCGGGAGTGGCGGCAGGCATAAAAAATAGCCTGCATGCACCCACCATGCGCCACCATGATCTTGAGCCCACTGGCTCATTAGGATACGCAGGGCAGCCACCCTCCCCTCCCCCCAAATTACATGGCGGGGGCATCCTCGGCCACACCGTGAGCAGCGTCAATTCTCTCTGCGCAGGCGCTGATGCCATTTTTAAAGGGCTGCCAGCCCTGCATAGAGAATGTAGAGCTGCCCCCATCTCCCCCACTACACTGAAATTAAATGCTTGCATCATTCCTCCCCACTACACTAAAATTGCAGAGTTGATCCCGTTCCCCCCACCCCACAACACTAAAAATGCTCACATCCCCCTTCCCCACCTCCTGGACGGGAAAGTGAAGACATGTGAGTGCCGCCTGTTGGGCTGAAGATCCAGAACCAACGGTAAGATCGTGGATAATTCAATTTAAATATATGCAAACAGGTCATTTCAATATTTAAAGCATGGTCCCGCCACAGAGTGGTGGCAGGCCCGCCATGGAGCTTCCCCGCCACCGAGAAGATCGGGCCCAGCAATCCCGGCATTGGGTTCTGTGGCAGGCCACTGCCGCTCTAATCTTCCGACCGCCACCCCCCCCCCCCCACCACACCCCCACCACAGAGCCCAACGTCAGGAGCTGAACAAAATTCAGCCCAGTATATGTCCCCCTTGAAAATTGAAAACATTGGTTAGCTCAGGGTGGACTGAATGTTCTGAAGCTGCCAGCAGTCTAGGGGTTAAAATACCACTGTAAAATTTGTCAGTAATGCATTTGATTTTTACCGATTTCCTTGCAAGAGGAACATGTATGTCTGAATGATAGATGTGGATCACAAGATTTCTGACCTTAAATTTTCTTTAAACTTTTTTCCTGCAGATACTAATTTACATCCATATGTTACATATGAGTACAGAGTAGCTGCTTGGAATAGTTATGGACGGGCTTTTAGTAACATCAGCAGAGCTACCACTGAACAAGATATACCTCAGGGTGTGAATCCACCGGAGTGGAGGAAAGTGGACAACAGGAATGATACAATCATACTGAACTGGAAAGCTCCTGCACAACCAAATGGTATAATGATAAATAAAGTAGCTTATTTATTAAGCCTTTTTTGATAAAATTATCCTGCACAAATACTGTATGAGAATTAATTAATCCTGAGCACTGCTTAAATCAAATAGTAATTTAAATTACCTTCTAAAGTAACAGGTAAAAACATTTTTTAAAAGTTGAATGCAGCGCTTTCTGTTGAAATTGCAAAGCAAAAAAATGCACAGGTAATTTTTTCATACAAGACTCTAGGCAGAAGGTGAGGGGGGCGGGGGGGGGGGGTGCAAAGAAAATAGCAGGGGGCGCCATTCCCGACGTTGCCCGGGCAACCTGTCATTTTGTCCAGGGTGGGGAAGGCCGATGACGGCCTTCCCGCCCCAGGCCAATTGAGGTCCTTAAGTGGCCAATTAATGACCACCTTAGGGCCTCTTTCCCCCCCCACCCCACCTCAATTTAATGGAAGGCGAAGGGGCTTGCCACTGTGGAATACACCACCAGCTGAAGACTGGCAGTCTCCTAATTTCAAGGTAATTCTAGTAACTGTTAATAGTATTTCCAAATTCAGTGTTAATAATGTTTCATTGAAGTTATTACTTTAAATATGTTACACTCTTATCTTCCTAAACAATTAGAAAATACTTAATTTAGTGAAGCATTGATGAAAGATTTTTTTTTTAAATTATCCCTAATTCCAAATACCGACATGCCTTTGGAGGATGTTTAAGATACAGTTTATAAATGTTTATTTTCTTTTATAAATCTATACTGCCATTATATATGTATTATATACATAAGAATATTATTTGTCATCAATACTTGTCCATTAACTGGTTTAAGAGGGATATCGGCATATGGCATAAGAACACAAGAACACAAGAAGTAGGAACAGGAGTAGGTTATTCAGCCCCTCAAGCCTGCCCCACCATTCAATAAGATCATGGCTGGTCTGTCCCAGGTCTCAACTCCTCTTTCGGGCCTGCTCCGCATAACCGTCGACTCCCCGAGATTTCAAAAATCTATCTACCTCCTCCTTGCATTTAGTGACCTAGTCTCCACAACTCTCTGAGGTAGAGAATTCCAGAGATTCACCACCCTCTGAGAGAAGAAATTCCTTCGCATCTCAGTTTTAAATGTGTACCCCCTTATTCTGTAACTATGTCCCCTAGTTCGAGATTCCCCCATCAGTGGAAACATATTCTCAACATCTACCCTGTCAAGCCTCCTTAGAATCTTATATGTTTCAATAAGATCACCTCTCATTTTTCTAAACTCCAATGAATAAAGGCCTAACCTGTTTAGCCGTTCTTGATAAGACAACCCCTTCGTCCCTGGAATCAGCCGAGTGAACCTTTTCTGAACTGCCTCCAATGCTAGTATATCCTTACTTAAATATGGGGACCAAAACTATGTGCAGTACTCCAGGTGTGGCCTCATCAACACCCTGTACAGTTGTAATAAGACTTCCCTATTTTTAAACTCTAACCCCCTAGCACTAAGGGCCAAAATTCCATTTGTCTTCCTAATTACTTGCTGCATCTGCATGCTAACTTTTTGTGTTTCTTGCACAAGAACACCCAGATCCCTCTGTACTGCAGTATTTTGTAGTCTTTCTCCATCTAAGTAATAATCTGCCTTTTATTCTTCCTACCAAAGTGGATTACCTCACACTTTCCCACATTGAACTCCATTTGCCAAGTTTTTGCCCACTCACTTAATCTATCTATATCCCTTTGCAGATTCTTTGTGTCCTCATCACAACATGCCTTCCCACCTATTTTTGTATCGTCAGCAAATCTGGATACTCTACACTCTGTCCCTTCCTCCAAGTCATTAATATAGATAGTGAATAGTTGAGGCCCTAGGATCGATCCTTGTGTCACCCCACTAGTTACGACTTTCCAACCTGAAAAAGACCCATTGATCCCGACTCTCTGCCTTCTATGTGTTAGTCAATCCTCAATCCATGCCAACACATTACCCCCAATATACCCTGAGCTCCTGTTTTGTGCAATAACTTTTATGTGGCACCTTATCGAAAGCCTTCTGAAAATCCAAATACACTACATCTATCGGTTCTCCTTTATCCATTCTGTTTGTTATATCCTCAAAGAACTCTAACAAGTTTGTCAAACATGAGTTCCCTTTCATAAAACCATGTTGACTCTGTTTGATTGCATTATGTTTTTCTAAATGTCCTGCTATTTCTTCCTTAATAATGGACTCTAGCATTTTCCCAATGACAGATGTTAAACTGGTCTATAGTTTCCTGCTTTCTGTCTTCCTCCTTTCTTGAATTAGTGGTTTTCCAATCCGCTGGTACCCTACCAGAATCCAGTGTGCTTTGGTATACTATGACCAATGCCTCTACTATCTCTGCAGCCACTTCTTTTAAAACACTTGGATGCAGGCCATCAGGTGCTGGTAACTTGTCTGTCTTTAGTCCCATCAGTTTGTCCAGCACCTTTTCCCTCGTGATAGAGATTATTACAAGTTCCTTTATAAGACAAAAACCTGGTGTAAAAGGAATTTTATTGGACTAGAGGGATATGATGAATGGTATTTTACCAAGGTCTTATTTATTATATACATATCTGACATGAATTGAGGGAACAATATTGAAATGTGGGGACTATGGCAAGTTGTAACAATAATCGTGGAAGACAGTAGATGGGCAGTTGGGAGGCAGATGCAGTTGAATGTAAAACATTGTAAAAAATATTTTAGAAATAAGAATAGAGAAAAGAAGTACAGCTTATGTAGTAAAATGCTAATTGGAGTAGAGAAGCACAGATTTATAACACCCCTCAGCTAAAAGTAGCAGTGCAAGAAGATAAGGCACAGTTCTTTTGTATCGAGATGCATAGAATACAAAAGCAATATGATAATGTTGAACGAGTTAGGTCACAGTTTGAGTAAAGTGAATAGTTTTGAACACCCGACTATAGGAAAGATATAAAAACAATGAAAAGTTGCAGTGTTGATCTATTTGGAAGTTATGAAGAGGATTTAAGAAATTAGGGCCTTTTAGCAATAGAGCTGAAATGGTTAAGAAATAACTTGATAGAGATCTTCAAGCCAATGAAAGACTATGATAAGGTAAATAGTGATAGATTGTGGGCTGACTTTTCCTGACCCACTGGAGGCAGGCTGGGAGGCAGGAGGGTGGGCAAAATGGCAGGGGAAGGTGTTGGGAAAGGAGCCTGATGTCTTTCCGCCGCCATGGCATATTGGCAGCGGCAGGAGCCTCGGTGGCAAGGCCACCTGCCTGCCAGCCAATTGAGCCATTCGAGTGGCCAATTGAGGGCCACTTGCTGCCCCATAGGCATTTTGTCTGTGTCGGAAGGGCCCAGATAAATCCGAGCGGCCTCCCAGTGGGGTCTGGGGGGCCCGCCTTGATGGGCACTCCATGGCCCATGGAGGGCTCCCCCAGCTGCAATGGGTGCCCCTGTGGCAATGGCACTGCCAGTACAAAACCCCCCCCCCCCACCCCCCCCAACAATCGGCAGGGCCTGCCTGCCTGGACCTGGCTTCCCCCAACCAAACCTACCATTCTTCAAGGGTGCCTTGCCATTTGGGCACCCTCTCCTTGGTGATGCAGCCTTAGCAATAGCCACGACTAGCGGTGACGTTGCAGAGACAGCCAACCTGCCGGCTCTCTGATTAGGCCAGCAGCTCTTGGGGGCAGGCCGCCATCCTCAATTGGATGGCAGCCCCGGCGGTGGCCTGGTGGCCTATTAATTGGCTGCTGCAGGCAAGATGCCGCCACAGGGTTCTGCCAACTTCTGGAGTGGGGTCAGCTCCCGCTTTCAGCCCCAGCGACTGGACTTGTCCATCAGTAAAAAATTCAGCCCTATTTCTGTTCACTGGTGAAACAGTAACAACAGGGCACAAATTTAGGATAATCAAAAAAAAATTGAAGAGCTGGTCAAAAAACATTGAACAGAGATGTCAATAAGGATAAGGAGACAAAATTCACAACATTCACAATGGATGTCATGTGAGATTATCATTAAGGCAGTTTCATTGCTGTGTCAATGGGGCAATACTGATTGAAAGAATTCACATACAGGGTTGTGGAAAAATAGATACAGATTTGGAGGTAACGGTTAAATTCCCGAAAGCTTGTTACGGAAGGATAATGCTGAAGCCTGTATTTACTCAGTTTCTCATTTATTGTGCAGAATAAAAAGATTACAAACATGTAGCTCCTCACTCAAACCCCTCACCAGTCTCAGTGAGTGTCTGCTTATAAGTGCTCAACTAAGACCCCAATTAACACCCTTCATCTGCATATAATCAAACCATTGACACACAATTAACATTAACAGATTCCTTCTTTCTTTTACAATGCAACTTGGATTAATGTACTCAAACAACATTTCAAAATAAATTCCATAGTATGCATAAAGTATTAATGTACTCAAGGAACATATCAAAATAAATTCCATATTGTGTACAAAGTATTAAATTGTGAGACACCCCTCCTCTAGCACTTCTATCATTTTATTTGTACTTGCATTTCTTTTTGTGAAACAATCGGACAGCTGATGACTTGCCATTTAAGTTTGGAGATTTCCTTTCTCTCCAGCATTTGTTTCAATCCAGCAAGATCAGTACGTCGTTTTTTTCTCACTCACATTTTGAAGAGTGTACATTGTCCCACAAAGAACGATTAGCCACATAACATTCAATGGGTATCCTATCTTTAGTATGTCTCTTGTTCAGAATTTCACCCAAAATATTTGACAAATAGAACCCCAGATCCAATGCCTCCACAAGACTCAGTGTTTCTGCAGCTAACGTGCTTTTAACAACCCGTTTTATTTTCTTAGCCTCCCAAGCTAAAGAACAAGATTTCCCATTTTCACTGATCAGAAATATTATGAAACCAGCTGCACTCGAATACCCATCAGTAAGATTAGCACGTGAAGCTTCACTAAAAATTATTAGCATCATGTTCTTTGAGTCAGCTAAGGATGTGAACTTCAGTGCATATTTCTCCAAATTTAGTTTTTTCAGTGTTTTATTTGTCCTTAAAATATTCTTAGCTTTTGGATGTTTCATCATTGTGATTAACTCCACCATTTCAAAACAAGCATCAGGCCTAGTCTGAGAGCACAACCAGTTTAAGTGACTCACCAGGCTTCGCAATTGCTCAGTCTTTGCTTTACAGAATTGTTACAGTGCAGCAGGAGGCCATTCGGCCCATCGTGACCGTACAGACTCTCTGAAACAGTAATTCCCTCAGTTCCAATCCCCTGCCTTCTCCCTGTAACCCTGCACATTCTTCCTTTTCATATAACTGTCTAATTCCCTTTAGAATGCTTCAATTGAACCTGCCTCCATCACTGAACCAGCACATTCCAGACGTTAACCACTCGCTGCATGAAAATGTTTTTCCTCATGTCACTTTTGCTTCTCTTACCAAATACTTTAAATCTGTGCTCTCTCGTTCTTGATCCTTTCATGATTTGGAACAGTTTCTCTCTATCTACTCTGTCCAGACCCCTCATGATTTTGAATCCCTCCATCAAATCACCTCTCAGCCTTCTCTTCTCCAAGGAAAACAGTCCTAACTTCTCCAATCTATCTTCATAACTGAATTTCCTCTTCCCTGGAATCGTTCTCGTGAATATTTTCTGTACTGTCTCCAATGCCCTCACGTCTTTCCTAAAGTGTGGCACCCAGAACTGGACGCAATACACAGCTGAGGCCGAACTGGTGTCTTATACAAGTTCAACATAACTTCCTTGATCTTGTACTCTTTGCCCCTATTAATAAAGCCCAGGACACTGTATGCTTTATTAACTGCTCTCTCAACCTGTCCTCCCACCTTCAATGATTTATGCACATATACACCTAGGTCCCTCTGCTCCTGCACCCCTTTAGAATTGTACCCTTTATTCTATATTGTCTCCCCATGTTCTTCTTACCAAAATGAATCACTTCACATTTCTCTGCATTGACCTTCTTCTGCCCCCTGTCTGCCCATTCGACCAACTTGTCTATGTCCTTTTGAAGTTCTACACTATCCTCGTTATACTTCACAATGCTTCCAAGTTTCGTATCATCTGTAAACTTTGAAATTGTGCCATGTACACCTAGGTCTAGGTCATTAATATATATCAGGAAAAGCAAGGGTCCGAACACTGATCCCCGGGGAACTCCACAACAAACCTTCCTCCAGCCCGAAAAACATCCATTAATCACTACTCTCTATTTCCTGTCACTCTGCCAATTTTGTATCCATGTTGCTACCGTCCTTTTTATTCCATGAGCTATAACTTTGCTCACAAGTCTGTTGTTGGGCACTGTATCAGATGCCTTTTGAAAATCCATGTACGCCACATCAACAGCATTGCCCTCATCAACTCTCTCTGTTACCTCCTCAAAAACCTCCAGCAAGTTAGTTAAACATGATTTTCCCTTAAGAAATACATGCTGGCTTTCCTTAATTAACTCGCATTTGTCCATTTGATTATTGATTTTGTCCCGAATTATTTTTTCTAGAAGCTTTCCCACCACCAAAGTTAAACTGACTGGCCTGCAGTTGCTGTGCTTATCTTTACACCCTTTTTTGAACAAGGGTACAATGTTTGCAATTCTCCAGTCCTCTGGCTCCACCCCCAAGTCTAAGAAAGACTGAAAAACTATGGCCAGTGCCTCTGTGATTTCCACCCTCACTTCCCTCAGTATCCTTGGATGCGTCTCATCTGGTCCTGGTGCTTTATCCACTTTAAGTACAGACAGCCTATCTAATACTCCCTCGTTATCAATTTTAAACCCCTCTAGTGTTTGACTTACCTCATCTTTCACCATTGCCTGGGTTGCATCTTCTTCCTTGGTAAAGACAGATGCAACGCATTCATTTAATACCTCAGCTATGCCCTCGGCCTCCATGTGTAAATCCCCTTTCTGGTCCCTAATCAGCCCCACTCCTCCTTTTGCCATCCTTTTACTATTATATGTCTACAGAAAATGTTGGGATTTCCTTAAATGTTAGCTGCCAGTCTCTTTTTATGCTCTCTCTTTGCTTCTCTTATTTGCTTTTTCACTTCCCCTCTGGATCTTCTATATTCAGCCTGGTTTTCAATAGTATTTTAGCTCTGGATATGTTTACCCTACTTGTCCCCTTCAGGGAAACATACCTTGACTGTGCCCGAACTATCTCTTCTTTGAAGGTAGCCCATTGTTCATCTACCAGTTTTCCTGCCAGCGTTGACTCCAATTTATTTGCCCCAGTTCCATTCTTACCCCATTGAAGTTGGCCTTCCCCCACTTAATTATTCTTACCCTGGATTGCTCTTTGTTCTTTTCCATAGTCAGCCTAATACCTATGATACAATGATCACTATCCCCGAAATGATCTCCTACTGATACTTGATCCACTTGGCCCACCTCATTCCCAAGAACCAGCTCTAGCTGTGCCTCCTCTCTTGTTGAACGAGTAACATACTGTTGTAGAAAATTTTCCTGAACACACACTAAGAACTCTTGCCCCTCACTACCCTTTACACTACTACTATCCCAGTCTATGTTTGGATTATTAATGTCCCCCATTATAACTACTCTATATTTTTGCACCTCTCTGTAATTTCCTTGCAAATTTGTTCCTCCACACCCTTCCCAGCAGCTGGTGGCCTGTAGACAACACCAAGCAATGTAACTGCACCTTTTTTGTTCCTTAGCTCTAGCCAAATTGATTCTGTCCTCGACCCCTCTGGGACATCCTTTTTCTCCACCACCGCAATGCTCTCCTTAATCAATACCGCCACCCCTCCCTCTTTTTTCCCTTTCCTGTCTTTCCTGAACACCTTGTATCCAGGAGTATTTAACACTCAATCCTGCCCTTCTTTGAGCCAGGTCTCTATTATAGCCACAAAATCATATTTCCACATGGCAATCTGCGCCTGTACCCTACCAGTCTTATTAACCAAACTCCATGCATTCACATACATGCACATTAACCCTGATTCAGACTTTTATTACTTACTCCCTTACTCTGACCCCACCTAATAACTTACTATTGCCTACTCTCATGCTGTCTATCTCCCCCAGTATTCTGTGCACCTTGGTATTCCTCTCCGATAGTTGCTCCTGGTTCCCACATCCCTGACAAGTTACCAGTTTTGTTTCCCTCCAATCTGAGCTCCCTCTCAGGTTCCCATTCCCCTGACAATTTAGTTTAAACCCTCCCAACAGCACTAGCAAATCTCCCTGCAAAGATATTCATCCCTGTCCTGCTAAGATGCAACCTGTCCATCTTATACAGGTACCACCTGCCCCAGAACCAGTCCTAATGTCTCAGAAATCTGATTCCCTCCCTCTTACACCAGCTTTTAGATAGATCATCATCTCTCTGTGATGACCTAACACGATTAACAGGGATGGGAATAACACTCTCTAAATAGGATTGTTGATTTAAACTTATTTCAGACTTGGTCTGCTTAATATCTAAGTCAATATATTTGAAGGCCCCACAAGCCTGACTCACAATCTTAAATTGTGCCCCAATCTTATTAATAATATATTTCTCAAAATCTGCAGTACCACCCCATAAGAAATCATCAACGTGCATCATGAAAATGCCTGAAAGTTTCCCTTTATGATACCAATAAAACATGGCAGGATCTGCTTTTCGTTGAACACAACCAATTTTCAACAAGACAGATCTCACCGAGAAATACCACACCATGGAAGCATCATGAGGCCCATTGACACAACTCTCTAATTCCTTATGTTTTGCTTCTCATTAGTTTATCCTCAAGTTAATTGACAGCCACTAAAACTTCACGATCATGAGGACTTCTGCTTCTAGTTCTATTCCGAGACTGCCCTCTTGCCTTCATTTCATTGTGGAATCTGTTCATACAACAGCCTCTATTAGCCCTTTGATGTCTTTTGGAACTACTGCTAGAAGATCTCCCTCACACTTTATCAGAGGCTGTTTCTCCAGTACGTGATCACTTCCTTATGCAAGAGTCACTGCCAGACCCACTTGCATTACGCTTTCTTACCTTTCACTCTTTCACCGTATTCAGTCCATGGACCTTGCGTCTTAGCCATCATCTTGAACATTTATCCAATATTTAAACTTGCCCGTAGATTTTCCTGCATGTGACACAATTGTTGCATCCCTTCATTTATTAGACCCCTCTGGAATATATTCGGGGCAATTGGCCTTTGGATGAGATAGCTTTTTCCTGAGCATCATGACTGGCCACATTACTATCCAACTCTTGAGCTAATATATTCTGTGCCTCATGATCTTCATCATAAAACACATCAGTATTTGAGGTACAAGGTGCTTCTTTTCCCTTTATCAGCTGCTCAGATTCTGTGATTTTGTAATCAATCCCAATTAATCATGAGGAATGCACCTTAATAGTTTGATTTCCACGCTTGATAACTACTGTCTTACCATCACGATCAATTACCTTAGCATGGCCCTTCCATTCCCTATGGCCCTCTCTTTTATAATACACCAAATCTCCTTAACTAAACTCCACCTCAGATGGCCTTATCCGATGTCTCAGAGCTCTGTGAATTTTCTCAGAGACTTCAGCCTTGATGAAAGCCCATCTCCCTGCATGTAAAGCATTCAAATGTGTAGAAAAAAATTGAACTAATTGTCATACCTTCTAGAGCAGGAGGACTATCGCACAGTACAGAAGCCAATTTGGGAGTCCGCCCATAGGCCAATTGTTAGGGATTATATTCTCCAACCATCTGAAGCAAATTCTTCACATGAACTGCCCATGCCAGGGCAGTTGTCAACTTGTAGTTTGGCTGGTCAGCTAAGATTTTATGTAACATTTCATCAACCACTGAAAGTCCTTTCAGCTGCAGTATTCATAACTATAATGTTTATGTTTTCGCACATATCTCTGAACTCATCCTTGGCAAATTTCCCTCCATTATCAGTCAGAAACTTAGCTGGTGCCCCAAGCTCATTCCCTATCCGTTTCTCCATAATTTTGTCTTTAATCACCCTTTTGTCCTTACTATTTACTATTGTAGAAAGACAAAATCTAGTTGTTAGGTCTATAAAATGTAGGATGAAAATATTCTTGTCTTTGTCCCATACCTTTAAATCCATGGCAACTACCTTGGTAAAATCACATGCCAATGGAAGGCTGACAATAGGACGTGATGGTGTCCTCTGATACTTTTTGCAAATCGCACACTTTTCACTAATCTCTTCTATTATCCTCACATACTCTTCATCAATCACACCTGCATCGTTTAATAGGATTTTTAATTTCTGACAAGAAGGGTGAGCAAATTGTCTGTGTAAGTTTAAGATAATTTTCCTTTTATTACTCTGATTCTTAACACTTGATGCCATCAATACTTCTCTAACATTGACTAGAAATATAAAGTTTTGTTAAGGGGATACAATACTACCCTGACTGGGTAAACTGCAGGTTCACTGGCTTCTCAAAAGCAATTGCCTTATCATGCTCCATATCAAGTTTCATCTGTGCTTTTTTCACTGAAGGCTTACTCAACAGTAATGGTATCTCATTGGAGATTACATCAGTTCTGATAAAGTGGCTTACTCCAACTATTTTATATGGAATTACTACTCTCCTCAGTGACTTCAATGTGTTGTCATCACCAAACCTAAAGCTGGTAGTACTTTTATACTCCTTAACCTTGCGTCGATCCTCATTACTGAGTGAATCCAGATAACACAGTAACCAGTCAGTTCCACATACTGTCGACGTACAAGCACTATCCAGTATAGCACAGTTGATTGAATCCGCAACTAACACATTCATCACAGGACTAAAACTCCTTGTGACTAGTACAATTTGTTCAGATCCATCAGTATCTTCCTCTTCTGCCTCAGGATTCTCTGCGTCATGTGTTATTTCGAAGACTATGCTCCTCCGCTTAGGGCAATTCATTGCATAATGATACTTTGAGTCACATCTGAAGCACTGTTCCTTGGGTATTCCTGGGATTCATTCGCCTATGATTGTTGTTCCAATTCTGTCTTCTACTGTAATATTCAGAACTGCTAAAGGTGCATTCATCCTCATTCCTCCTGTCTTTAACTCTTCCATTGTGCTTATGCCTGCTTCCAATATCTGGATTATTTCTAAATCTAGTAAACATCGAGTCCTCCATTCTTAGTGTCACCGCAGAGTGCCCTGCTTGTTCTACCAGGACTGCAGGAAATGACTATTTCCCCAAGAATTTATTTAAGGCTGCAGACATTTGGTCCAACAGGGAGTTTTTATCCAAGAACCGAACCCCAGTTAGAATCAGGAGCCTGTCCATATGCGACACCCTAGCACAATCTAGCAATTTAAAAGCCAACACTGAACCAGGGATCTCCAAATTGAATTTCCTCAATCTTTTATACAATCTGTTGAAGTCCATGATATATTCCTCCACTGAATAACCATCCGTTTTCCAAAATCTATCAAAGTCTGACCATGCCTCAAACGCATTCAATAGGTCATCTTTCTTGTAAATTTCATTCAAGAATTCTAACAGAAAATCCAACCCTTCATCAGTATCCAACTGATGAGCAACCAATTCAGAACACACTTTACTTCTGATTTTACTTTTGGTAGGAAGTGACAATGCCAAAGCCAAATCTTGGTTCCTCTTTGATAGAAATGTAACCCTTGTCCACATATCCACTTCATTCTTCCACTGGTCATATGGTTCAGACTCCAAGAACACTGGAGGGTAATCATACCCTGACAATTTACACTTGCTTTCTGCCATATTTTCCACAATAGCCCTTGAGATTTTAGTTTTCTAACAAAAGAAAATCCTATTTTCCAACCTTCAGCTTTAGGCAACCATCCTCTGCTACCATGTTAAATTCTAGAAATCATGTTATGGAAGGATAATGCTGGAGCCTATATTTACTCAGTTTCACATTTATTGTTCAGAATAAAAGGATTACAAACATGTAGCTCCTCACTAGTCTCAGTGAGTGACTGCTTATAAGTACTGAGCTAAGGCCCCAATTAACACCCTTCACCTGCATAGAATCAAACCATTGACACACAATTAACAGATTAACTGTAACAACACTTTCAAGGACTTTGGAGAGAGAAAAATGGTTGGAAATGGGCGGTTGATTACAAGGACAAAGTATGGATTTGTTTGTGGAGAGGGCTTTGAAAGAAAGGACAGTACATGAGGGGGAAAGAAATATTTACAAAATCATGGCAGCCAGAGAGGGATGTTGGGTGATTAGCCGTTTAGTCGCAATGGAGTCATGGAAGTAGGGATTGTATGCCATGGACAAGATGCGATGGGAGATGATGTGAAGGGAGGAACTGGAGAAGAACACAGGAGCAGGGTTATGACAAGGTGGGCTGGGGAACTGGCAGGGGGTGGGGTGCAGCTTTGCCTTGGTGGCAAGGGAAAGGAAAGGAAAAGGAGCAACAACAGAGGCAGCTTAACAAATGGTCTCGATCTTGGTGATAAAGAAGTTCATAAGCTCCTCACACTTGTTGTTGAAGGTGAGGATGGAGGAAGCAGAAGAGAGGGTCTTAAGGAGACAGTTGATAATGGAGAAAAGAAGTCAGTGGTTGCCTATAAACTTCAGAATAATTCTTGAGTAGTAGGTGGCTTTGGCAGAGGAGACTGAGGCCTAGAAGTGCTTGATGCAATCCAGCAAGATCTGATTACAGATGTGTGCCCAATGTGCTCAAGTTTGTGCCCCATGGCCTTGAGAGAGCAAAGTTGGGAGCCATACCAGGAAATGACAGGAATGGGAGAGAATAAAGATTATACTGGGGACAAAAGCATGAAAGATGGAGGTGAGAAAGTGGTTTAACAGATGGACAGCTGCAGTATTTTGGTGAATGGAAGCCCAAAGTCAGGCAGTTGGGAGATTGAATTTGCAGTTGTAACTGACTTGGGGGAAAGTCTATTGCTGAAGTAGAGTTCATATATTACTTTTAAAGGCATTAGAAAGTTGGTTGAAAAAGGCATGTTCAAGGATATGGGCAACAACAAGGAGGCTTGCGCTTGACTAGATGGAGAAAAACACTGGCACAAATTTGATGGGCCAAATAGTCTGTTTCTGTGCTGCAATAGTCAATGATTCCAACTCTCTTCACCTGGCATCCTGCTACAGTGAATTCTGCTAATGTCATTTCCTCTATGACCTTGGCTGGCAGTTTATTCCAAATAATAATTATCCTTTGAATAAACAGTTCTTCCTGTTTTAAAATAGTTTTTTTACTATTTAAGTTATTTATATAACCTGTGGCATTACTAATTTAACTTAATGAAAGATTTGCAGTTATATAAGCTCATTCACAACCATTGGACATCCCAAAGCACTTTATAGCTAATGAAGTACTTTTGAAGTGTAGTCACAGTTGTAATGTAGGAAACACAGCAACCAATTTGCACACACCAAGCAATGTGATAATGGCCAGATTACTTTTTACTATTTTTGTGCCTATAGAAGACTTTTAGATTCCCTTTTATGTCAGCCGTGAGTCTCTTCTCATACTCTCTTTGCTTCTCTTATTTGTTTTTTCACTTCCCCCTCAATGTTTTATATTCAGCCTGGTTCTCAATTGTGTTATCAACCTGACATCTATCATATGCACCCCTTTTCTGCTTCATCTTACTCTTTATCTCTTTCATCATCCAGGGAGCTGGGTTTGTCCTACCTTGACTGTACCAGAACTATCTCCTCTGTCAAGACAGACCATTGTTCCGTCAGTTTTGCCTGCCAATCTTTGATTCCAATTTAACTGGGCCAGATCTATTCTCACCCCATTGGAGGTAGCCCTCCCCCAATTAATTATTTTTACTCTGATTGCTCGTTGTCCTTTTCTATAGCTAACCTAAACCTTATGATGCTATGGTCACTGTCCCATAAATGTTCCCCTACTGTCACTTGATTCATTTGACCCACCTCATTCCCCAGAACTAGATCCAGCAATGCCTCTTCCTTGTTGGATTGAAAACATGCTGATGTAGAAAATTCTCCTGAATACGCTCTAGAATCTCTTGCTCCTCTTTGCCTTTTGCACTATTATTACCCCAGTCTATAGGGCGGCACAGTGGCGCAGTGGTTAGCACCGCAGCTTCACAGCTCCAGGGACCCGGGTTCGATTCTGGGTACTGCCTGTGTGGAGTTTGCAAGTTCTCCCTGTGTCTGCGTGGGTTTTCTCCGGGTGCTCCGGTTTCCTCCCACAAGCCAAAAGACTTGCAGGTTGGTAGGTAAATTGGCCATTACAAATTGTCACTAGTATAGGTAGGTGGTAGGGAAATATAGGGACAGGTGGGGATGTTTGATAGGAATGTGCGATTAGTGTAGGATTAGTATAAATGGGTGGTTGATGGTCAGCACAGACTCGGTGGGCCGAAGGGCCTGTTTCAGTGCTGTATCTCTAATCTAAAAATCTAATCTATATTAGGGTAATTAAAGTTCCCCATTTTAACTACCCTATAATTCTTGCACCTCTCTGTAATTTCCTTGCAAATTTGTTCTTGTATAACTTTCCCACTAATTGGTGGCCTAGACAATACTCCCAGCAATGTACTGTTACTCTTATTGTTTCTTAGCTCCAGCATTGTAATGTTCTCCTTAATCAATGCAGCTAGCCCTCTTCCTATCCTTTCTTCCCTATCTTTCCTGAACACCTTGTATCCAGGAATATTTAGTATTCAGTCCTGCCCTTTTTTGAGCCAGATCTCTGTTATCACCACGACATCATATTTCTATGTGTCTATTTGCACCTACAGCTCCGCTCATTCATATACATACGCAGTAAACCTAATTTAGACCTTATTACATTCCATCTTACACTGACCCCATCTAATGCCTTACTATTTCCTACTCTCGTGCTATCTGTTTCTCCCAATTCTCTGTGCACCTTGGTTTTCATCTCTAATGTTAACTCCTGGTTCCCACATCCCTGTCAAGTTAGATTAACCCCTCCCACTAGAAAATCACCCCACATTGGACCTGGCTCAGTTTTGATGCAACCCGTCCAGCCTCTACTGGTCCCATCTCCCCCAGAACGAATTCCAATGTCCCAGGAGTCTGAAACCCTCCCTTCTGCACCCTCTCTGTAGCCACGCATTCATCTGCTCTAACCTCCTATTTCTGTACTCACTTTCGTGTGGTACTGGGAGTGATCCAGAGATTACTACCTTTGAGGTCCTGCTTGCTGGTTTCTTTCCTATCTCCTTAAACTCTGCCTGCAGGACCACATCCCTCTTTGTACCTATGCCATTAGTACCAAAATGGACCTCAACTGCTGGCTGTTCATCTACCCCCTCCGAGTGCTCTGCAACTGCTCCATGACATCCTTGACCCTGGCTCCAGGGAGGCAACATACCATCCTGGATCCATGTCTGTGGCCACAGAAACGCCTGTCTGTTCCCCTAACTATAGAATCCCCTATAGCTATTGCATTTCTAATCTTCCTCCTGCCCCTCAGTACAGCTGAGCCAGCCATGGTGCTGTGGCCTAGACTCTAACTGTACACCCCAGAGGAACCATCACTTTCACCAGTATTCAGAACAGAATACTGGTTGGTGAGTGAGATGTACTCAGGGGACTCCTGCAGTACCTGCCTGGTCCTTCATGACTGCCTGGTGGTCACCCATTCTCTCTCTGCCTGCATATTCAGGGTGACCACATCTATAAAATGTGCTATCCATGAGCTCTCAGCCTCGTGGATGTACTGCAGTAACGCCAGTTGTTGCTGCAAAACCCAGAGCTTGAACTGCTTCAACTGACAACACGTCTTGCACATGTGGTTGTTCAGGACATGAGAAGCACCTGGAGATTCTACATGGAGCAGGATGTGCACTCCACCAGCCCTACCATGCCTCCATTTATTAGATTATGAAACATATTACTTAAAAAAGACTCATCAGCTACTCACCAATCAGCTCCCCCTGACCTGCTTCACACTGCTCACGACCTGCTTAATAATGATTCTGGTGTGCTTCACACTTCTCCGATCCTGGTCTGCTTCTCACGGCTTCGATCCAGGTCGGCTTCACACTGCTCCTGAGGCGTGTCACAATGATCCCAACCTGCCTCGCACTGCTCCGATCCCAATCTGCTTCACAATCCTCCCAGTCTACTTCACACTGCTCCTGACCTGCTTCACATTGCTCCCGACCTGTATAATAGTGATCCCAGTCTGCTTCACATTGCTCCAATCCTGGTCTGCTTCACACTGCGCCTGAAGTGCGTCACAGTGATCCTGACCTACTGCCTCACACTGCTCCGACCCTGGTCTACTTCACAATCCTCCCAGTCAGCTCCACAATGCTCCTGACCTGCTTCAAAGTGATCTTGGTCAGTAGGAGCTTGTTCGAGGGGGACATTAAAATATTCCCTCAGGGTGCCCGGGTTACACATGCTGGCCAAAAAGTCGGGGTGAACCTGCCTCCACCGGGCCTGGGGAGCCACGCTGGGATTTTATGCTCCCCTGGTCCTTAATTGACCTTGGGTGAGACTTCCGCCTCTCTGAGACAGGAAGCGGTGACCACTGCTGAGACTGCACCCAGCCACAGCAGCAAAAGGGATGATGGCCTTGGAAACAAGGTAAGTTTTTGGGGCCTTACCAGGGACAATTGGCAGGGCCCCGGCAAGGCAAAGGCAAAGGGGGTCGGTCGGGGGTGGGACTTTATTTCAGTGGGAGCGGCTGGGGCTTCGGGGGGAGGGCCCTCAGAGTGCCAATCAGGAGGGCCCCCCCCCCCCCGCCCACAGGAAGGCCACCAGGTTTTACCTGGCAACATTTTGGGGGCCTGAGCTGCCTGCTCGCCACTGGTAAAATACCTACGGTGGGGGAAATAGGCCTTTAAGTGGCAGTTAATTGGCCACTTCAGGGCCTTCATTGGCCTGGGGCTGGCAGGCCATTTCTCGCCACTGCCGCCCCTCAAAATTGCAGCAGGGGTGGAAAGGCATGGAGAATGGCCTCCGCCCTCCCCCCCCTCCCCCCACCACCTCCCACTCAATTTTATGGCCCAACCCCTGTCACCAACATGCTCCTGTGGAGGGGTGTAAAATTCCGGCCGCTGTCCATTGCTGACCAGCTGAAGGGAGGTGGGTCGAGAGTTGGGAGCCAGTCATGGGCACCTCAGGTAATTACCCCGACTCCATAAGGGAATCAGTGGGGCAGAGGTGGACTCAGCCTTTGAAAAGGAGGTGCTTTTGGCGCTGCACAGATGAAAGGGAGAGTGACCAGTAAGCACTCGGGCATTAAATAGGGTCATCACAGCGATGGAAGAGCAGGGGGGGGCAAGGCTGCCAATCACAATAGTCGGCCACCCGTCAAAAAGGAAGGCTGCAGCTGGCAATGGGGGCACGGCTGGCAGATTTTGGACCCAGTGGCGATGAGGGGCAACACCTTCCGCAAGAAGGGCAGAACCCCGAGTAGCAGGAAGGCATGGGTGAGAAAAGAGGGGCAGGAAGGCAACAGAGGCCATACCCTTAACACAGGATCTACTGCCGAAGACAGAACTACCTGGAGCCGACCAAGACCCAGTGCCACAGGAGACTGCCACTCTCCAGGCAGATGGTCACTGACCTGCCAATAGCATCAAATTCACTGTGATCTTGAACTTCTTCACTTCTGATTCCTTCCAAGGATCAGCTGTGGATCTCAGTGGCATCTCACAAATGGCTGCACAACACTGCATCTCACAGGTACCCTCTTTGCCAGAGCTGGACAGTACATTCATATCATGACAAATGTAGGCTCACAGACATTTCAGCACCATCACTGGATTCCCCAGGTGCATGGCATCATCAATTGTACCCTTGAGGCCATCAAGACACCCTGCAACAGCTCAATCAGATTCAACAACAGGAAGGGTTTCCACTCCCTTAATGTCCAACTGGTCTGCGAGCACAACAAGACCGTCTTCCATGTGTGTACTCACTTTCCTGGCAGCTGCCATGGCTCCTTCATCCTCTGCCAGTCCACACTGCCTCAGATCTTCACTCCAACTCCCAAAGTGTGTGGATGGATCCTAGGTGACAAAGGATATCCCTTGAAGAAATGGCTATTCACCGCTGTACGCGTGCCCAGACAGAAGCACTGATGTGATAAATTCAATGCCACCTGCTCACTACAACAACCATTGAGCAGGCCATCGGGCTTCTGAAAATACACTTCCAGTGCCTGGACTGGTCGGGTGGCGCCCTCCAATACCCTCCTGTAAGGATTTCGGTCATGGTGGTGGTCTGCTGTGTTCTTCATAACGTGGCCCTCCAGAGAGATGTGGGCTTTGAGAATGGTGCATCCTGGGAAGGAGACAGCTCACTGGGGGAAGTGCAGAAACAGAAGGTGAGCGAGGAGGAGGAAGAGTAGGTGGAGGGAGATGATGCTGAACAGAGAGGTGCCCGGCTGCACAAAGAGATGACTGGGCATGGCTTGGGCCACAAAGAGCTCACCAGGATGTCATGAATGTTAAGGATCTCCTGATTCAGGAACATTTTAACTGAGCCCCTCTGACCCAGGTTGAGGGGCATGGTATGGACGTGAGTCTGAGATATCTGTGCTAACAAATCCATGCAAGACACAGCCTGGAACATCTAATCACTTACCATCAATGAAGGTAGCATATCTGTCCAGAGGCACCATGGAGGATCCCATTATCTCTTTCATACCTCATACCACTTTTCCTGTCTCACCAGAAGTAAAAGGAGTCCCAGACATGTGACTTAAAGTATTATTATTTGTATGGGGCAAAGAGAGGAAAACAGTAGACTGAGAAAGTAAGAACACACCCCAGTGACCCACTTCGTGCCTCTGCGCTTGGCCACTCCTACGCTATGCTCCACTTGTGGCCGCGGAGGAAGTGGAGGCAGCCTGCTCACTCATCTCGGCTTGCGGCTGAGATGCATGTGGCAGTTGTCCTTGTCGCGGAGAGGGCCGTGGGGGCATCTCCAGAGGCTGCTGTACCTACATGTTGCAGGGCAGCCTCCGTCACTTGGCCCTGCTGCATAGATGGTCTCTCAGTCAGAGGGGCCTAGGAGGCTGAGGATGATGAGGGCGGACTGTAAGGGGTGGCACCCTCATTCTCCTCCATGACATCCTCAGGCTTTGCCGATTGCTCCAGATGCCTGGCCGAGGACACCAGCTGGGGTGCAGCTGGCATCCCCTCCAAAGATCTCTGCACCACCAGCGCCCCTCACTGGTCCACACTATCCAATGTCTCATGCATCCTGTGCATGTTAGTACACATTTCCTGCATGCAAGCTGAGTGATGCCGCATATGGCTCTCCACAAGGTTGACCACTCTCTCTATGGAGGAGCTCATGCGTTCATATCCCTGAGCCATTGTGGCTTACATGAGCTGGATGGACTCCTCCGTGCTGTGCCCAAGACCTCGCACTGCCTCAGGGAACTGAAACTTATGGAGCACATCTCCTGCTACTGTTCCAGGTACAGCCTCCTTTCCAGTCCTGAGGCACTGTATCTGTACCCAGCTGAGCAGGATTGTGCCTGTCCTCCCTCCTCCAAGTGGAACTGACCACAGCTCCCTCTGCCTCTGGCACCTCCTCTTGCCCACTAGTGCCATGATTATCACCCTGTGCCACCCTATCTACACGCACGCGAGGATACACCAAGGTGAGAGTATCTGCACTGGTAGCCGGTCCGCTCGTAAGGTGTGACAATGCTTCTTCATCTTCTTCATGCTGCTCTGGTTCCGCTGAGGGAGTGGGAGAGGCTGCCATTGGTTGAAAATCTGCACCTGTGGGAGACACAAGAAGAGATGATGAGAGCTAGCCTAGGAGAATGGAAGCCACAGTAGTGCTGAGGCTATCCAATGTCACTCAGTGCGCAGAACCCCTTAATGACCATTTCATCCTCTGTCATCACCAGGTTCACCAAAAGCTCCCGTTTCATCAGGCCCGACTGCCTATTAGAAATCATAGAAATCATAGAATGGTTACAGCACAGAAGGAGGCCATTCGGAGTGCGTGTCTGTGCTGGCTGGAAGAGCAGCTCACCTAGTTCCATTCCCCTGCCTTTTCCCTGTAGCCCGCAAATCTTTCCGCTTTGGATAGTTATCCAATTCTTTTTTGAAAGCCATGATTGAATCAGCCTCCACCAGACTCTCAGGCAGTGCATTCCAGATACCAACTACATGCTGCAGAAAAAAGTTTTTCCTCATGTTGCCATTGCTTCCTTTGCCAGTCACCTTAAATCTGTACCCTCTGGTTCTTGACCCTTCCACCAATGGGAAAAGTTTCTCCCTATCTACTCTGCCCAGACTGGTCATGATTTTCAACACCTCTATGAAATCTCCTAATTTTCTCTTCTCCAAGGAGAACAGCCCTAGCTTCTCCAATCTGTATACGTAACTGATGTTCCTCATCCCTGGAACCATTTTCGTGAATCTTTTCTGCACCCTTTCTAATGCCTTCACATCCTTCCTAAAATGTGCTCCCCAGAACTGGCTGCAATACTCCAGTAAAGCCTGAACCAGTGTTTTATACAGGTTAATCATAACTTCCTTGCTTTTGTACTCTATGTCCCTATTTATAAAGCCCAGGATCCCGTATGCTTTATTAACTGCTTTCTCAACCTGCCCTGCTACCTTCAATGATTTGTGCATGTATACCCCCAAGTCCTTCTGCTCCTGCACCCATTTTAGAATTGTACCCTTTATTTTATATTGCCTCTCCTCGTTCTTCCTACCAAAATGAATCACTTTACACTTTGCTGCATTAAATTTCATCTGCCACTTATCCGCCCATTCCACCAGCCTATGTCCTCTTGAAGTTTATCACTATCCTCCTCACAATTCACAATATTTCCAAATTTGTGTCATCTACAAATTGTGCCTTGTACACCAAAGTCTAGGCGATTAATACAGATCAAGAAAAGCAGTGGTCCTAACACTGACTCCTGGGGAACCCCACTATATATCTTCCTCCAGTCCAAATAACAACCATTCACCACCACTCTCTGTTTCCTGTCATTCAGCCAACTTCATATCCATGCTGCCACTGTCCCTGTTATTCCATGGGCGTTCAATTTGCTGACAAGCCTGTTATGTGGCACTTTATCAAATGCTTTTTGGAAGTCCACGTACACCATATCAATCGCATTACCTTCAGCAACCCTCTCCATTACCTCATCAAAAAATGGAAGTTAGTTAAACATGTTTTTCTCTTAACAAATCCATGCTTTCCTCAAGCTTTCCTTCATTAATCTACATTTGTCCAAGTGACTTAATTTTGTCCCAAATTATCTTTTCTAAAAGCTTTCTGATCACCAAGGTTAAACTGACTGGCCTGTAGTTGCTGGGCTTATCCTTACACCCTTTTTTGAACAAAGGTGTAACATTTGCAATTCTTCAGTCTTCTTGTACCACCCCCTGTATCTAAGGAGAATTGGAAGATTATGGCCAGTGCCTCTTCCACTATTCTGGCTATCACTATCGCTGTCTGCTTCATTGGGGTGATGCACTAGAAGAAGGGCACCCCTCCTCACTTTTGGGCCCCTATCCATTCTGAGGAGTCGGTAAGTAGCCTGGCCACACACCCCTCCCATGTTCAAGAGCAGCAGGTGGTGTGTCTGCTGGAGGGTGGAAGCCCTGAGACTTGTCCTGAGGGTTGGGGGGTTACGGCACTGAATCCAGGTTCTTCTAGTCACGCCTCTGCCACTAACAGTGGCAGTTTTCTGAACCTAGGTCTCTTTGTTTTTGGCTGGTGGCCTCCTGCCATCCTCTGGGAAGAGGACCTCCCTCCTCTTCCTCACTGTGCCTCCGGCTCTCCTGTGACAGCTCACTTCCCTGTGGTGCTGTGGAAGGCTTTGGCACAATCAGCAAAATTCTCTCTTCGACAACCAGCAGACTCAATGATGGCTGCTGTGGGGAGTTTAAATCAGCCCTCTACTTCATCTGGCCTGCCTCCATTCCTGCTCCCACTGGCTCTAATTGTATAGGGAACCCATCTCTGTATCAACTCAGGGCTCACCCATCTGAAAATTATGACTTTAATCAGGTTCCCACCGGAGGCAGGTTTGGGACCCAAAAACAATTCCCGACTCCTATTTTCTGCCTCTGTGGGGAAATTTCAGGCCAATGAGGTTATACAACATATATGAGGCCTTGGAAGGTTGTGTATTCATAAAGCTATTAAAAAAAAAAGGTTGTAGTCCAAGACCAAATCCAAATAGAACACAAGGCCAAGACCTGTCAATGTTTAAACAGATGTAGCACTTTCTTTTGATAATCAGGTAGAATTTCTGTGAGGTTCTCCCAGTCGTCTGCTGTAACTTTGGTGGAAACCATGGGGGAGGAGAGGAATTTTATCATTTCCCTGAGATTTCTGCTGAAGATTCAACAGACGATTGGGAGATTTTCACAGAAATTGCAGGGCCGTTTTTTTTATTGGTTCAAATTTCACATTCACTATAAACCAATCAGAATGCAGCATGCTTTATGCATGAGCTAGATAGGGCGAGATTTTAACCCACACAAAACCCATCCTCGTGCACAGAGTTAAAATCGGGCTCATAGATTTTCTCTATTTTATAAAAAATAGGCCTGTTATCAACAAACTGTGACAAGATTTCTTACAGGAAATAAATGTGATATGCATTAACAAAGCTTTTTTACTGTTGAGACATCAGTAAATTACACAAGAGAAGCCAAGTGGTATACATTGAACCAAGTAAATCTGAAGATAATTGCTTTATACATTCACCTTACTATTGAATAAAGTAACTGAATGATTCAAACCAAACTTCTCCTAACTCAGTCCACTTTCAGAGAGATTGGAGAAACAAACGTGCCAAGGACATGGATTTCCGGTTCAGCTCACAAGGGGGTTCTATTGGCACTGTCCTGGATTATGCTACTGTACAAGTAGATTTAGGGCAATTTGAGGCAACTCCCTCTGCACTATATCTATATGCACAATAGCATAGGTGGTAAGACAATAAGTTGCTCGGACCACTTTTGGGAACAACTGTTGCCACTGAACTTGAGATGGTATTTACGGAAGACTCAAATTCATAACATCAGTACTGCACATCATTAGGAAGGACCAGCTGAAGCATGCATCTTGCCCAGGAGCCAGGGGAGTGATTACTGCAGGACACAGACACATCTATTTGTATTTCAGAATAGGCTGTAAAAAGCTGGGGCATGCACAGAATGCATTCTTCAGTCTTTGCTTCTTTTATAAAATTGGAACCAACTAATGAGAAAATGGCTGAACTCTCGAATCCCAAGAAGTGCACCCTAATGAGGTAAGAACCTGAACATGGCACTGGTGCATTATGGCCACTTAAACCAATGGCTTAAGTAAAAGAAAGCTCTGAATAGTGCTGACCATGGCTACTCTCATAAATTATGGCTGCAGTGACAAAAGGCTCTTTTGTGTTAATTACCAGTTTTCAACATGCAAAAAGAAACTTTGCTAATGACTTGACAGAAGCATAAATCACATGAGTATTCTAACCTAAACACAATCAGTATTACTTGTTTAAAGCATATGGAACAGAACTTCTGACTTACAGAAGACAAATTTGTAGCACATTCTGCAAATTTGGCATTTCTGAATCCTAACAGGTATTCTAATACAAAAATTAGATCAAATTTGAAGAGCTGCAATTACTTCATTTGATTAGTGACAGGGAAGGATCAATGATACTATTATTTGCTTAGCGACACCAAATAACCGACAATGGCATCATCAAAGGAGGAACAATAAATTTTCAAAATTATTATGACCTCATTTGTTCAGCTAGCATTCAGGCCTCACTATAAAATGGCACCAGGCCAGTTTGTTCATTACTGGCCCCAGGATGCAAGACATATCGTTATTTAGTCCAAAGCCTACAGAGTGGCTCTATTTTTAATGGAACTGTTTGCAGAAGAGTAAAAAGGTACTAAGAATGACAAAAGCCAAAGATATATTTAAAAGCTGACTGAATAATAGCTAGGTTGGAGCAGATTTACAGGGTATTGCATGCTTTTAAGAGTTGCCTTTCAGCTGATTTGTTGCTTTTTTGCATCTAAACAGTATCTCTTATTGAACTAGGCATTATCATACATTACATTGTTCTACGCAATGGGACTGAGCGTTTTCGTGGGACAGACTTCAGTTTCATAGATACTGGAGACATTCAGCCATACCAGGAATACTCCTACCAACTGAGAGCTTGTACACTTGCTCAGTGTGCAGACAGCAGCAAGGTGGGTGTGCTGCACGTAACAGTGTGAAGGTCATATTAAACTACACAGTAGATTCATTAATTTAATAATCTTTACTTTATCAGTATGAATACAGTCATAGTTCCTTTCCTACTCCTATTCCTCCTAAACTCCAGATATGCCATTTTACATATTCTACCCCTTCCCTGCATTATTGGTGTATTAAAATCAAGATTTATTACATCATTTCCTACCCTAATTCAATCCTTCCTTGGAATCTCAAAATACAGAACTCCTTACTTCCCGTAGTCTTCCTTTTCTCCTACAACTTACATGCTTTTAAAACCTAAGCTTGACAACACTTAATCGTCGCTTCTTGGTTTACCTCATCTATTCCTGGTTTAACTCATCTGTTCTATTCAACCTTAGCCCTTCAACTTAATTTTTCAATTTAAAAGAACATCAGCCCCCCTACATTTTCAAAATAAATATGTTGTCATACATGGAAACTATAGATATGATATAATGGTGTTTGGAAATAATAACACAGGAGGTACATATTTCCATCATGACATCAAACTTGTCTATCAGCCTAATACAAAAGGTTTGAATGGTCATCGACCTGAAATGTTAACTCTTTTTCTTTCTCCACAGATGCTGCCTGACCTACTGAAGATTTCCAGCATTTTCTGTTTTTATTGTCTATCAGCCTGTTGAGTTTTGGGATTCTCAGATGACTTTTTATGTGACCATTAAATAATATTTTGGGGGAATTATGCAAATGTAGCTATACTCAAGTGACCCTAGTTCAGAATGTCTTGTGTTATTCCATGAGATCATATTCTGCTACATTTGCTGATGTTGCTTGATAATTGAGAAACTGCCATTAAACTTTCTTTCATGTCATAGGTGATTGCAGCGACTGTCCAAGGAGTCCCTGAAAATGTCTATTCTCCAACAGTGGTCACCCTTAATGCAACCTCTTTACAGCTTATGTGGAGACCACCAGCTAAGCCAAATGGTATAATACAAGAGTACCAAATCCACCAGATTGGGACACGGGTGTCCTATTCAGACACTACTAACAGGATGAAGTTCATTGTAACAGGTATAAAGGGTCATAAAGTTGCATGACTAATAATTGAATCTTGACTATTGAATTCTTCCGTTTGCAGCATAGCAGTTCAGTTGTATGGAGTAGTAGTGCATTGTGAGGCTGATTGAAGGACACATGTGTGCACTTATAGTTCTCTGTTTGTTCCTACTTTCCATTGGGACATCTGCAGGGTTATGGGGAGGAATACAGGGACCCTATGTGGGGACAAGTTTGCTTCCCCCTCCCTGCATGCAAGTACACAAACACACACCCAAACATATGTGCTGGCACACATGCAACAGTAGTAGATTGTAATGTATTGGTAATTTCAATGATACAAATGTTGCTTAAAAGTTTATCCTATTTAAGTTATTCCTCTTCCAATCAAAATTGTCTCTGATTGTTGCAACCTTGTTGTACTAGGTTTCCAATATAACCAAAGTGTTAACTCAATTGGTCACATGGATTATATAGATTCCAAAACTACAAATATGCAATGTATTTAATTAAGATATTTGATAAAATTATTATAAACTTTTTCAAAGAATACAATAGGGTGAAACAAGCTAATTTCATTTCATTAGCAATATCTAAATAAATTTGAATGGTAACCTTGTAATGTTAGTGTATTAAAATGCAGAAGAGCCACTGTATCCCTTAGGGGTTACGAACAGAGAGATAAAAGTGCAATCTGTTTGAAGTATGACCTCCGGTAATTGCCATACTTTACAGATACTTACTTATTTTCCATAAACATCCCATATATTTTGCTGCTGTCCACCACAAGTGAATTATGTGCACATATTTTTCACACAGAGATAGATAAAATGTAACTTTTTACCTTTTAAAGGCTTTGAACAGTTGTCATAAAAATAGTGGATTGTTCCTTTAATCTTTTCCATCACTGTAATATGAGCATCATTTGAAATATTGGTATAAATGGGTTGTAATCCAGTAAATCAATGTACATTTCCTCTGGCATGATTTCTCTTTTTCTGGCTGCTGTGTAGTGTTTTCTGACAGCTTATTTTTAATTACATCTGAGCCTAAGAAACCTGATCTTATAAAGTGTTTCTGGGGGAGAGGGCAGAATGAGCAGACATGCCATGTGAAATCTAGAAGTCATTCATAATTCTCTTAAGACAAAAAAAGCATTAAGTATTTGAGGACAGGAAGTTCTCACTTAATTATTTAGGGGTGTTATCAATGCTTTAAGTAAACTGAAGCATTTTCTAATGTCTCACTGAGCCTAATACCTTAGGGACAGGGGCAGTAGCCATCATCTTCTCATGTTCTTTAATGCAAATAGTAAATGGCAGCTTGTCAATATCAGACCTTTTTATATCATTTATTACTGAATACTTCCAGTATCCTGTAAAAAACAATTTAGATGACAGTTATGGCATTGTTTCACTTTGTGTTATCAGTATTTAACAAATGGGCCAACTAATACTCCAAAGGAGAATTGCAATGATAATGTTTTTTAGGATTTACTGGAAGGAAGGATGATACTGCCCCCTTCAGCTCAAGTATCTTCATAAGCATTAAAAGGGGACACCATGATCCTGAAAAACGTGCTTCATAACCTTTGTTTCAATACATTTTTTGCAAAAAACATAACATTATGATGCAAATAATATGGAAATGCATCATTGCATTACTTTCTCATAATGCCATCCTGACAAAAATGTTTGATACACTTTTGGATTCTTCTTCCTTTCATAGCAGAATAAAAAAAATGCCACAAAGCTGACCACCATTTGAACAGAAATTAATTTAAGCTTAATACATTTTCTTACCAGTCAAGAAGAAATATTCTTCTAATTTTGTAGTTGTAAGTAAATCACAAGAAACCATGAAAATATTAACTTTGTTCAATAAAGACTTCAGTTGACAAGAAAGGTATGTTTACTAGTAAAGGGACCTGTATTTTCTGGTAGGAGCGCATATCTGGTAGGATGGAACTTGAACCTGGCCTGGAGATGCCTACCTATTCTGACTGTATTTTTAAGCACCAGGGTCATTTGCATGAGGTAGGCAGGCTCCCCAGCATCCGATAAGCAGCGCATCAGACTTGGGAACCTGTTGCTGTGAGAGAAAATGACAAACATTAAGCTACTGAAAAAAAAGATGTTTTTGCTCTCCCAAATTATTGGTTCCAATCATAGGCTTGCTCCGAGAGGCCCCTAACATGCAGCTCCAGCATCCAGCATTCAATTATAGTTAACCGCAAAAAATGCTACAAAGGCCACATTTCCCTCATTTTAACTTAAATTGTATGTGACAACCCATATGTGGGCAGGCACATTTCAGGCACCCCACTGGGAAATGGGAGCAGGTGGAAATTGTGACAGAATGCATCCCTTAGCAAGTTTCAACCCATATGTGCCCCTGACCCATCAAAACAATGGTGGGGAGCGGGTAGAAAATCTGCCCATCATTTCTTTTCAATAACATTTCTTAAATCCTTGGGCTGGTATTTCATAACTACATTTCAAAGGCCTGATATGGTTTTCTAAAAATAATGGGTCACTTGTTTCCAGGTCATTCCTCTTTACCTTGTAAGATCTGAAGTCTCCATTCATCCCTTACAAAGCAAATAACAACCAAGGGCACAACCAAAAGCTGGGACTCCCCCAAGTTGAATGCTCACACTCTTCAGAGCGAAAGGGGAGCTGGCAATAAGAACATAAGAATATAATAAATCGGTGTAGGAGTAAGCCATTCAGCCCTTCGAGCCCTCTCCATGAGATGATGGCTGATCTACTTCAACACCATTTTCCTGCACTAGCCCCATAACCCTTAATGTTAATATGTAGAAATCTACCGATCTCAGTCTTGAACGTACTCAACGACTGAGCCTCCACAGCCGATGGTGCAGAGAATTCCAAAGATTCACCATCCTCTGAGTGAAGAAATTCCTCCTCATCTCAGTTCTAAATGGCCTGCCCCTTGTTCTAAGACTGTGTCCCCTGGTTCTGGACTCGCCAGCCAGGGGAAACATCCTTTTTGCATCAACCCTGTTGAGCCCTGTAAGGATTTTGTATGTTTGAATGAGATCACCTCTCATTCTTCTAAACTCCAGAGAATAAAGGCCCAGTCTATTTAATCTTTCCTCATAGGACAATCCCTCCATCCCAGTTTGGTGAACTTTCATTGCACTCTCTATGGCAAGTATATCTTTCCTCAGGTAAGGAGACCAGACCTGAACACAATACTCCAGTTGCAGTCTCACCAAGGCTCTATATAATTGCAGTAATATATCTTTACTCCTATACTCAAATCCTCTTATAATGAAGGCCAGCATACCATTTGCCTTCTTAATTGCTTGCTGTTCCTGCATGTTAGCTTTCAGTGACTCATGAACAAGGACACCCAAATCCATTTGAAATTCAACACTTCCAGCATCTCACCATTTAAGAAATACTCTGTATTTCTTTTTCTCCTACCAAAGTGGATAACCTCATATTTTTCCACATTGTATTCCGTCTGCCAAATTTTTGGCTACTCGCTTAGCCTCTCCAAATCCTCTTGAAGCATCTTTGCATCCTCCTCACAACTCAACACTTCCATTTAATTTTGTGTCATCTGCAAACTTGGAAATATTACATTTAATCCCCACATCCAAATCATGGGATATAGATTGTGAATAGCTGGGGCCCAAGCACTGATCCTTGCGGTACCCACTAGTCACAGCCTGCCAACCTGAAAATGACCTATTTATTCCCACTCCCTGTTTTCTGTCAATTAACCAGTTCTCAATCCATGCCAATATATTCACCCAATCCCATGTGCTCTAATTTTGTTTACTAACCTCTTGTGTGGGCCTTATCAAAAGTTTTCTGAAAATCTAAATATACCACATTCACTGGTTCCCCCTTATCTATTCCGCTAGTTACATCCTCAAAAAACACCAACAGGTTTGTTAAACATGATTTCCCTTTCATAAATCCATGTTGACTCTGCCCAATCCTACCATTATTTTCTAAGTGTCCTGTTATCACATCCTTTATTATAGATTCTAGCATTTTCCCTACGACTGATGTTAGATTAACAGGTCTGTAGTTCCCTGTGTTCTCTCTCCCTCCTTTCTTAAATAGTGGGGTTACATTTGCCACCTTCCAATCTGCAGGAACCATTCCAGAGTCTATAGAATTTTGAAAGATGGCCATCAATGCATCTACTATCTCTATTGCCCCTCTTTCAACACTCTGGAATGTAGATCATCAGATCCAGTGGATTTATCTACTTTAAGTCCCATGAATTTCTCTAGTACTTTTTTTTACTAATATTAATATCTTGCAGTTCCTCATTTACATTAGTCCCTTGATTCTCCATTATTTCTGGGAGGTTTTTAGTATTTTTCTCCATGAAGACAGGCACAAAGTATTTGTTTAGTTTATCTGCCATTTCCTTATTCCTCAATATAAATTCTCCTGACTCCGCTCGAAATACCAAAGTGGATTTGTCTTTGCTATTCTTTTCTTTTTTACATACCTATAGAAGCTTTTACGGTCTGTTTTTATATTTCTTACTTGTTACTCTCATACTCTATTTTTCCTTTCTTAATCTTTTTCTTCATCCTCCTTTGCAGAATTCTGAAAGGCTCTCAGTCCTCAGGCTTACTTTTTTTGGCAACGTTATATGCCTCTTCCTTTGCTCTAATACAATTCTTGAATTCTTTCGTTGCCACAGTGGAACACTTTACTTGCTGGGTTTTTGTGCGTTAAAGGAATGTATTTTTGTTGTGTATTAGTTCTTTAAATGTTAGCCGTGGCTGTCTACCGTCATACCTTTTAACGTAATTCCCCAATCTACCATAGCCAATTTGCCCCTCATATCTTCATAGTTTCGTTTGCTTAGATTTAAGACGTTAGTTTCTGATTGAACTACATCACTTTCAACTTAATGTAAAATTCTATCATACTATGGCCACTCTTTCCTAAAGGCTCCTTTACAACAAGATTATTAATTAGCCCTTTTTCATTGCATAATACTAGATCTAAAATAGCCCATTCCCTAGTTTGTTCCTCAACGTACTGCTCTAGAAAACCATCTCGCATACATTCCAAGAATTCGTCCTCCACAACATTAGTACTAATAAAGTTTACCCAGTCTATATGTAGATTGCAATTCCCCATGATTACTGTATTACCTTTGTTACACACACCTCTAATTTCCTGATATATACTGTGATTTACATCACCACTACTGTTTCATGGCCTATAAACGACTCCAACCAACGTTTTCTGCCCCTTGCTATTTCTTAGTTCCACCCAAACTGATTCTACGTCTTGATCTTTAGAACTAAAGTCATTTCTCACTACAGTGCTAATGCCCCCTTTAATTAACAGAACTACCCCACCACCTTTTCCCAGCTTACTGTCCTTCCTGAATGTCACATTCCCTTGGATATTCAGGTCCCAGCTTTGGTTTTCTTCTAGCCATGTCTATGTAATGGCTATCTGGTCATAAATATGAATTTATATTTGAGCTGACAATTCATCTGTTCTATTGCGAATGCTGCGGGCATTCAGACACAGAGCCCTTAATTCAGTTCTTTTATTGTTTTTGTAAACACTGGCCCTATCTGCTGGTGCACTCTTAATTTTGCAATCACTGTCCCTTCCTGCCATACTCTGATCATCATAACCTTTATTGCTACCTTGACCTATTGCCTTGTCATTTCCCTTTAATTTACTCAATCTTCCCCGATATGATCCCTTCCTCCCTCTATTTAGTATAAAGCCCTCTCTACTTCCCTAGATACATGACTTGCTAGAACACTGTCCCAGCACAGTTCAGGTGAAGTCCATCACATTGGTACAGCCCCCACTTTCCCCAGTACTGGTGCAGTGCCTCACTAACTGGAACTCACTTCCCCCACACCAGTCTTTGAGCCACATATTCATCTCTCTAGTCTTTTTTACCCTATGCCAATTTGCACATGGCTCAGGTAATAATCCAGAGATTATTAACTTTGAGGTCCTGCTTTTTAATTTAGTGACCAGCTCCTCATACTCCTTATTTAGAACCTCGTTCCTAGTCCTAGCTATGTCATTGGTACCTACATGGACTACGGCCACTGAATCCTCCCCCTCCCACTGCAAGTTCCTCCCCAGCCCTGAGCAGATGTCCCAAACCCTGGCACCAGGCAGGCAACACAGCCTTCTGGACTGTCGCTCTTGGCTGCAGAGAACTGTGTCTATCCCCCTGTCTATACTGTTCCCTACTACCTCTACGTTCCTTTTAACTCCCCCCACTTGAATGGTTTCCTGTAGAATGGCACCATGGTCAGTCTGATCATCCACACTACAACCCTCACTCTGATCCATACAAGCTGCAAGAACCTCAAACTTGTTGCTGAATTGCAAGGGCTGAGGCTGCTCCACTCCCACCTTCGCTATCCTCTTACCTCCTGACTCCTTGTCACACCCTCCTGTCCTTGACCACTGGCCAAATCAGACAACCCTATCCTAAAGGATGTGACTGCCAAAGTGACCAGGTAACTTTCCCCCTCCCTGATGCATCGCAATGTCTGCAGCTCGGCCTCCAGCTAATCTAATCTGAGCCAAAGCTCCTCAAGCCACAGATCCTGCAGATGTGGTTGCCATGGATTGCCATGGCATCCAAGAGCTCCCACATGCTGCAGCCGTGACACATCACCTGTCCTGCCATCTTTATTTTGTTAATTAAATTAAATTTGTTTTTCTTAATTAATTTATAGTTTCCTTCTTCACTGAACTCCTTCACTCACCAAACTTGTTTCTTCCCACTCTGTGCACTCAAGCAGCAGTCAGAGACCCCTAAATTTATACTCTCCGAAACAATAGTCATCTTTGCGAGAGCTCTGCTGGGGCTCAGAAACCAGTTTAAGCTAGCTACCTAATTAACTAGCTACAGCTACTCTCAGAGAGCTTGTATATCCCTGTTTAAAACTGGAAGAAACTTAACTTGCCTCTTAAACAGTGATTTTACTTAATTGCTAAATGTAAACAAAAACTAGACTTTAGAGAGAGATTAACCCTTAAAATCCCGTCACTTACCAAACACCCTTCTTCACACTCTGTGCACTCAAACAGCACTCAGTGCAGACATAGTAGTGGTGTCTGGTACAACAAGCATGTGGATGTGTACTGGCCTCCAAAAGAACATTATTGAGCCCTACAAGTGAGGTTCAGGCAAGGCAAGTGACCTGGTCTCCTGAAGAGATGTAAAATCTGCCTAAACAACAGGTCAATTCCCAAGTTTGGGAGGGGGATTCTGGATAACTCCCATACTGGTGAACAGACCAGTTTCCAAGAGTATGCGGCAGGTGGGTTGCTCTAGATGCACTCGTGGTGGTACTTGCATCTGCCTTCTCTGTGCTGATGAGGTGCCCTCCCACTGATCCCACAAACTCTGGTAGGATTAACACAGGAGGGTACCACCAGGTTCAATCCTGGTATATCCACTGGAATTCCAACTTAAGAAATTTTGGGTCTGTTGAGACTTAATGGATCTGATTTTAATTCTGTGAGTGGATGGGTTTTGAATGCTTTAAAATCTCACTCAGTAAATCGGAACTCAGCACTGGAAATGGAACTAAAATATATTTCCTTCCTTTGTAATTCTTGATGGTTTCAAAATAATACTCTATTAAGTGGAATTCCAAAAAAGTAATTTTGATTTAGGTATTAGGATATTGGCTCCGACATTGCACAGACTGCAATCCCAGTAGTTGTGCTGTTATCTTATCCACTGGTTCCCTCCAACACTGAACCCCAGCCATTTCTGGGGTCAGTGGAATGTGACTTCATTTGCATAAGGCACATTGGTGCAAGTTGCACATCTTTAGTGCCAGCTTGACCCATGCACCCTAAAACCCTTGACGTTCATCTACTCCTTGAGGAGTTACCCTTCCTGGCCCTGCCACTGCACTGATCAGCGCCCAAGTGAGGGGAAAGAGCAAGGAATTTTTTTTTAAATCTTGTCAGGGCTGCAGTTTTGGATCCTGCTTTGGGGGGGTGGGGTGGGGGGGGTGGGGGTGGTTGTCACATGTGCCCTTGTGAAGGTCAGTTTGTCTCCTCCGTCTTGGTATACCAGCTGCCACTACTTCAGGTCCCCATCTGTGGTCAGGGCCAGGCACTGCAGCCCATTATTTGCCTTGCATTGTGTGGTCAGAATTTCTGTGCCTTATAAATCACTACAGAAACTCCCAATGTCAAGGTGGAAAGCCATAGAACCTTCTTGGAATTTCAGGATCACCCTAAATTTTCTATAAAATCTGAAAAGCATTAAATTAATACCGTTTATGAACTGTAGTATCTTAATCAATGTAAAATATTTAAATTCAAATATCTGATTATGAGTTGAATTCCATCTGTTTTTAGTACGCCAGTTAACCCTTTCATATTCATTCCCATTTACACTATTTTAACACGTACATTAATCTGTTTACTTTAAATAGGCTAATGTCTGTATTAAAATAGCACAGCAATGAATTTATGCAAATGTGTTAATGGGTGCGCTAAAAATAGTGGAGCAAGGGAATTAAATGGACTGATCGCAAGATGTTTCACACTTCGAAGTTGAACTCAATGTGTAATATTAATAACAAATTCATTAACACATTAGTATGTATTTGCTTTGTCCACTATTAATTAAAATAACACAGAGAAGTTTCACACAAATACATTCATATTTTGTTATTAATATTGTAAAGTGCAATTTCAACTTAAAAACAATAACTTTAACTGATCCCATAGCGAATGTAAATTTCTTTTAAAAGTCAAGTATGATCTTGGCTAAACAATTGTCTTAAAATGGTAATATTTAAGGAATTATGAATTTATGCAAACTATTGGGTGGAATTTTAATCCCTCAGGACAGGTGGGAAAGGAATGGGGGTGGTGGTGGTGGGGTTATGCTCTTAAAAATGGGAAACCCGACCCCAATCCTTCATGAAAGCATCTACTTCCAGTTTAACCAGGAAGGGTTGGGGGGCGGGGGCCTACACAAATAACCTGTTCGCGTGAGGTGGATCAGTAATTTTAATATGTTAATAAGGCTGTATGACTCAAATTATAGTAGGCATCTGGATTTAATGACTGTGGGTCGGTTTAGAATCATAGGGCTGAATTTTACTGGCGCGCCGCAAATCGTGGCGGCATGCTTTGATCTCAGTGGCCCGCCCGCACGGAGTAGACGCCACTGAGCCCCTGCGATATTTCGAGTAGGGGTTCATTTAAATGGAGGGTGCCGAGCGGCTGTCCACGATGACATAGAGGGAGCGGCCGCTCCGTCCCCGGCAATGGCGTCCAGCGCCACCATGTAGGTGTCAGCACCATTTATGAAGGGCTTCAGGCCCTTACTGGCAATTGTAATATTTAAAGGTGCCGTTGCAGTTAAGAGTGGAAATGAAATTTAAATGTAACTTTGAAACCCCTTTCCCATTCCCCTACTGAGTAAACAATAAATAAAATGACCTATGCCCCTCCAAAAAAACACCTTTTCTTATGCCAAACTTTCACCCCCAACTTCAGCACCTTTGACCATCAACCCCTTCCCAGCATCCGGTCGACCAATCGGAAAGGTGTTCATCGGTCCCTCCCCCAGCCCTGATAATTTCACTCCTGCCCCCCACACCAGTGTCATGCCTCGGAACTCTGAAAGGAGTTCTGAAGGCACGGGAGTTCCAGCTGGCAGCCGGAATATCAGCATGGGATGGCCACCGGGACAAGGTAAGTTCATTTGCATGTTTTTAACTTAATTTTAATATTAAAATGAAGGCCCCGCCTCCAAGCGCAGGGGGTACCACACCGAGGCCTCGTGGCCGCCAGTAATATGAGGCGCGGCCTTCTCAGTGTTGGGGGTCGTGGTGGGTCTCTCCAGTAAGAATTTTCCGGACCCCCCTGTCGTGACCCCTGATGCCGCAGGGCTAGTAAAATTCAGCCCACAGAATCATAGAAAGTTTACGGCACAAAAAGAGGCCAGAGTTCTGGAAACCCAGCACCTGAAGGGAAGAGAAAACTGCCAGATTCAGGAGGTATGTGCTTTTCCAGCATTGTGAGTGGGTCAGGAGAGGTTGGCATGCTTCCCCCAGCCCCCAAAGCTAATGTGCCACAATCTCCCTCCCTCTCCATGAGCTGATGCTGACCCACTCCCACGAGTCGATGCTGACCCGGATCTCCCCCCCCCCCCCCCCACAACCTCTCCCCTACCCCTATGATCTATTCTCCACCCTTGATCTCTCCCTCCCCCACACTGTGACCTCTTCTCCCACCCCTCCAGGATCTGTCCTTTCTCTCTGGTCTCCAGCAGAGGCCTTATACCACAGGCCTTTCCACCCAACTACCATCCAGCTTCTCAATCAGGCCAGCTGTCAGGTGGGAGACAGAAAATATGTAAGCAGCTGTGGAGAATTTTCTGCCAGGGTATTAATCAAGGCACCAAAAAGACAAGATGGTGGCTCAAATAGCAGCAGAAATTATTGCATAAATTTTGAGTGCCGTTGGCTGGCCTTAATAACGTGGTGATGGCCTCAAAATAGGGTCGGTAGCCTTACCGCCCTGTTAACATTGGCGCTATGGCTGGATCCATTTTAAAAGGGGACTACTGCTGGATGTCCAAAGCTCCCATCCCTTTTAATGTGGAAATTGATGTCCTGTTGCCTTTTTAAGGTAAGAACTGATCAGATCCATGAGAGAAGAAGGAGGCAAGGCCCTCTACAGGTAAGTGTTCAATTATTTTGTGCACCCAGGAAGAACAGGAGCATTGTCTACTGATCCTACAAAAATAATCCTGGTCACGTCTGCTCTAGAACTTCCTTCCTCTATTATCAAACCACCACCGCCCCCTCCCAAATTTACCCTGCTGGTGGCAGGCTTCAATCTGGTGAATTGCATCGGGGCGCCTGTCGAATTCAAATGAGACAAGAGCCTCAAAATGATAGTGGCCTCTTTGCTGCTGGATTGGGCAGTTGACCAGCGCACACCCCCAGTTGGCTGCACAAAAGTCAAAATCGAGAAATGAAAATTGAGAGAGATGTGTAACACCCTGCTGAATTGATACTGCCTGTTTTACACTATTTCCCACAGTTGAAATTCACCCCAAGATATTTGCTCTAATGAGTTTGCTTTGTTTTATTTGATCAACTGCAAAGTTTACCTGTTTGGAAATTTCAGTTTATTTTGGAATTTTGAAACTAACAGCAGACTGAAATCTGAGGAATGTGTAAAGAGGGTTTATGGAACTGAAGGAGGTTACAAAAATGGGGAGGAGCAAGGCTGTGGAGGAATCAAAAAACAAAGTGGCAGAGATGAGGTGTGGTGTCAGAGGATTGTACCTCTGTTTAAAAAGGGATCGAGGGATAGACCAAATAATTACAGGCTAGTCAGTCTAACCTCAGTAGTGGGCAAATTATTGGAATCAATTCTGAGAGACAGGATAAAACTGTCACTTAGAAAGGCACAGATTAATCAAGGATAGTCGGCATGGATTTGTTAAGGGAAGATCTTGTCTAACCAACTTGATCGAATTTTTTGAAAAAGTAACAAGGAAGATAGATTAGGGTAGTGCAGTTGATGTGGTCGACATGGATTTTAGCAAGGCTTTTGTCAACGTCCCATATGGCAGGCTGGTTAAAAAAATAAAATCCCATGGGATCCAGGGAAATGAAGCAAATTGGATACAAAATTGGCTCAGTGGCAGGAAACAAAGGGTAATTGTTGACAGGTGTTTGTGTGCCTTGAGGACTGTTTCCAGTGGCGTTCCACAGGGCTCAGTACTGGGTCCCCTGCTTTGGTAGTATATATTAACGATTTGGACGTAAATGTAGGGGGCATGATCAAGAAGTTTGCAGACGACACAAAGATTGGCCGTGTGGTAGATAGCGAGGAGGATAGCTGTAGGCTGCAGGAAGATATCAATGGACTGGTCAGTTGGACAGAAAAGTGGCAAATAGAATTCAACCTTGAGAACTATGATGTAATGCATTTAGGGAGGTCAAACAAGGCAAAGGAATACACAATTAATGGGTGAATACTGAGAGGTGTAGAGGAAGTGAGGGACCTTGGAGTGAATATCCACAGATCCCTGAAGGTAGCAGGACTGGTCAATAAGGTGGTTAAGAAAGCATATGGAATCCTTTCCTTTATTAGCCAAGGTATAGAATATAAGAGCAGGGAGATTATGCTGGAACTGTACAAATCATTGGTTAGGTCACAGCTTGAGAACTGTGTACAGTTCTGGTGACCTCATTACAGAAAGGATGTAATTGCACTAGAAAGGGTACAGAGGAGATTTACAAGGATGTTGCTGGGACTGAAAAAAATGAAGCTATGAGAAAAGATTGGATGGGCTGGGGTTGTTCTCCTTGGAACAGAGAGAGCTGCAGGGAGATCTGATTGAAATATACAAAATTGTGAGGGGCCTAGATAGAGTGGCAGTGAAGGGCCTATATACTTTAGTACTTAGCAGAGAGGTCAGTGACTAGGGGACATAGATTTAAAGTGATTGGTAGAAAGATTAGATTAGGGGATATATTTTACACCCCCCAATGAGCGGGATGGTGGCGGTGGGGTGGGGTGGCGTAAAATGGAGCGGGAGGCTCCAGGGGCCCTTCCCGACCCACTCCCACCTCCACCGCCACTTTATGCAGGGCAGCAGCGGCGGCGAGAAATGGCCCGCCAGCCCCAGGCCAATCAAAGCCCTTAAGTAGCCAGTTAACGGCCACTTAAGGGTCTTCGCCCACCTCCACACGGATGTTAAGCATGGCAAGCGGGCGTCCTAGACCCAAGAAAAGCCACCTGACAAATGCAGGCGGCTTTCTGCTGGCCTGGGGGGGGGGTCCCTCATGATCGGGCACCCTGCGCCCGACAGAGGGGGCTGCCCCCAATGCTCCAACCACCCCCAACACCCAGCATGCCCCCCCAGCTCCCCATTCGGCCACCCTTGCCTCGCTAGGGCCCAACCGGTCACCCCAGCGAGGCAACAAAAACGTACCTGCTTTCCGGGATTCCCAACATCTTCTTCATGATGCTGGGTGCAGTCCCAGCAGTGACCACCATGCCCAGTAGCGCTGTTGGGACAGAGATCTGCCAGCCTACTGATTGGCCAGCATCTCTCTTAGACAGGACTTCCTACCTCAAGCGGGTGGAAGTCCCGCCTCAGCCTAATTAAAACCTGGGGACCCGCAAAATATGGGTTGGATCCCCAGGCCAGGTGGAAGCAGATTCGCCGACTTTTCAATCGGTGGACGGCTCCTATCTGCCTAGGGTAAAATCTCGGCCGAGCAGGGAGATGAAGAAACATTTTTTCATCCAGAGGGTGATCGGGGTCTAGGTCTGCCTGAAAGGGTAGTTGAACCAGAAACCTTCAACTCATTCAAAAAGAGTGGGGATATGCACCTCAAGTGCCGTAATCTGCAGGGCTATGGACCAAATGCTCGAAGGTGGGATTAGAATGGGTGGATCGTATTATAGCCGGCACAGACATGATGGGCCAAGTGGCCTCTTTCTGTGCCGTAAATGTTCTATGATTCTATGATTTTATGAGGTATTGTGGGATAGGGAGTCAATGTTTATCAGTGAGGATGAGTGAGATGGGCAAATGGGGCTTGGTGCAAGATAGGATACGGGCAGCCCATTTTTGGCTGAGCTGAAGTTATGGAGGGTGGGAGATGGAGGCCAGCAAGGAGATCTTGGAGTGATCTAGTCTGGAGGTGACCAAAGCATGTTTGAAGAATTCAGCAAGTGGGCTAATGTGGGGAGTGGGGCAGTGAGCAATATTACAGAGTTGGAAGTCAGTCATCTTTCTGATGGCCAATATGTGAAGTTGGAAGCTCAGCTTGGAGATTAACAGAAAACTTACTCTCTTACCAACATTATGCTACTTGTATGCTGAATGAAAATAATCCCTGATATTAATAGTATATTTTTATTGAATTATTACCTCATCAACCTGGGAAGAAATGATTTAATTATTCTTACTGTGTGGTGAAAAACTACATTCTCCCTATTCCCCGTTCTTGCAATATGAAAACACCCTAAAAACGTATGTAAATTAAGTAAACAATATCTATTGAGTGCTGTAAAATGATGTTCTGCGTCACAGAATAGAAAAGCACCTTGAGAGCATTAGCACACAAAAACTGTCGAATTCTGTCCAAGGCACGTAAATCACCAGATAGCTCACTGTGCAACTCACTATTCATATAAATATGAAAATAAAATCCTAAGAACTGCAACACTTAATAGAATGACACCACAGCAACATTAAATTCTCTATTAGTTATTCCTCTTTATTGTTGTACTGGCCATTTTTTAATTTTAAAATTATGCAACACTGTTGTATAGTCAGCACATTATAAACAACCCTGATAAATTTGTGTCATGGTCTGACTCTGATGGAAACGATTAGTGAAAATTAAACAAATCTGAGGCCTGAAACAAATTGGATAGAAAAACAGAACATTGATTAAGCATCATTATCACTCTGTAAATCGATGGATATTGCAAGAATGCAATGACAGGAATTTAAAGGAAGTTCAACAAATCAGTTTTAGGCTCTATAAAGTAACCTGAATATAATAAATGACGAAAGCAGCTTCAATTTCTTTTGAGTGAAAGTTAAAAGTAAAATAAAAGGTTTGCAGATATTTATTTATCAATTTAATATTTATTTTGCACCAAATGAGAAAGTATGTCCACAGGTTGTATTATCACTACTTTTTGTGCCTTTGTGAATTTTTCCAATTACCAAATATTTTGATATGCTTTTCAGTTGTAAATTCAGTGCCAAATTCTGTCAGCTTTGTGCTGATTGGATAGTCTCAACCCATTTCTAAAATTAATTTCATCTCACCCTCTGACATAAATCAAAAATGAATGATTTTCTTTGTGCTTGACTGCTTCGGATTTGTGCTTTGATTTCAGGAGTGAAATGTCACACTATTTAATCTGCCATGCAGTCTACTCCATGCAACTTCCCTTTAATTAATTGCAAGCAGTTAATTGTTGTTGATTTATACAATTTTGTGAGATGGTTGAGGTTTCCTGTTCTGTTGACCTGCCAAGAGATTCGACAGTTGCCCAAAATGGGCAAGATATTGCTAATGTAACCACTCAATCCGCTGAGGCGCACCAGCACGAGGCCCAAACCAGTAAATGTTGTCTTTAAACAGAAAGCTCAAGTCCTTCCAATGACCTTTTTTCTAAAAAAAATCAATTTCCAGAATCACTTCAATCCTTCAAAAGAATCCATTTCTACACTCTTCAACCACGAGCCACCCCGCCCCACAAAAAAAATCAAAAAACAGAAGCGCTTTCATAATACCTCCATCCTTGGAAAAACACCTTTTTCAAATGCATTTCATTACAAAGGGTGGGAAAAAAAGATGAAAAATATTAAAACACATTTACACACTCATTCTCATTCACTTTTTACCCGTAGCTAATACAGTATTTAGAGTCATAGAGAGATACAGCACCGAAACAGGCCCTTCGGCCCACCGAGTCCGAGCCGACCATCAACCACCCATTTATACTAATCCTACATTAATCCCATTTTTCCCCTGTTCTGCTCAGTTTCTCTTTTCCACAGTTCTGCTTTGTACCATCTCTGTACTCAGATAACTCAAAGCAACATTAAATTCTAGACACGACATCAGCAATGACATTGTTTTTCCCCGCAATGTGGATAATTTTTAAGTGATAGGGCTGCACTAGTAAACTCCACCGAAATAGTCTGGCATTCTGGCTTTTGAATTTTTCCACAAAGGCTAGGGGGTTATGCTTAGTATATACCAGTGTCTCTCTGTAGTTGTGGTGGACATGTACTTCAAAATGCTTAAGAGCTAGTAGTAAGCACTGGGTTTCTTTTTCCACTGTTGAGTATTTCTTTTGGTGTCGATTTAGCTTTTTGGAAAAGTTTCCCACTGGCCTTTCTGTGCCCGATTCATCGTCTTGTAATAGGACATGCAAATGTTGTCCCCTTGATCAAGAAGGGGAGCAGAGACAGCCCTGGTAATTATAGACCTGTGAGCCTTACTTCGGTTGTGGGTAAAATGTTGGAAAAGGTTATAAGAGACAGGATTTATAATCATCTTGAAAAGAATAAGTTCATTAGTGATAGTCAGCACGGTTTTGTGAAGGGTCGGTCGTGCCTCACAGACCTTATTGAGTTTTTCGAGAAGGTGACCAAACAGGTGGATGAGGGTAAAGCAGTGGATGTGGTGTATATGGATTTCAGTAAGGCATTTGATAAGGTTCCCCACGGTAGGCTATTGCAGAAAATACGGAAGTATGGGGTTGAAGGTGATTTAGAGCTTTGGATCAGAAATTGGCTAGCTGAAAGAAGACAGAGGGTGGTGGTTGATGGCAAATGTTCATCCTGGAGTTTAGTTACTAGTGGTGTACCGCAAGGATCTGTTTTGGGGCCACTGCTGTTTGTCATTTTTATAAATGACCTGGAAGAGGGTGTAGAAGGGTGGGTTAGTAAATTTGCGGATGACACGAAGGTCGGTGGAATTGTGGATAGTGCCGAAGGATGTTGTAGGGTACAGAGGGACATAGATAGGCTGCAGAGCTGGGCTGAGAGATGGCAAATGGAGTTTAATGCGGAAAAGTGTGAGGTGATTCACTTTGGAAGGAGTAACAGGAATGCAGAGTACTGGGCTAATGGGAAGATTCTTGGTAGTGTAGATGAACAGAGAGATCTTGGTGTCCAGGTACATAAATCCCTGAAAGTTGCTACCCAGGTTAATAGGGCTGTTAAGAAGGCATATGGTGTGTTAGCTTTTATTAGTAGGGGGATCGAGTTTCGGAGCCACGAGGTCATGCTGCAGCTGTACAAAACTCTGGTGAGACCGCACCTGGAGTATTGCGTGCAGTTTTGGTCACCGCATTATAGGAAGGATGTGGAAGCTTTGGAAAGGGTGCAGAGGAGATTTACTAGGATGTTGCCTGGTATGGAGGGAAGGTCTTACGAGGAAAGGCTGAGGGACTTGAGGTTGTTTTCGTTGGAGAGAAGGAGGAGGAGAGGTGACTTAATAGAGACATATAAGATAATCAGAGGGTTAGATAGGGTGGATAGTGAGAGTCTTTTTCCTCGGATGGTGATGGCAAACACGAGGGGACATAGCTTTAAATTGAGGGGTGATAGATATAGGACAGATGTTAGAGGTAGTTTCTTTACTCAGAGAGTAGTAGGGACGTGGAACGCCCTGCCTGCAACAGTAGTAGACTCGCCAACTTTAAGGGCATTTAAATGGTCATTGGATAGACATATGGATGAAAATGGAATAGTGTAGGTCAGATGGTTTCACAGGTCGGCGCAACATCGAGGGCCGAAGGGCCTGTACTGCGCTGTAATGTTCTAATCTTCTAATCTAGTCTAAGACTGCACCAATTCCCAGGTCACTAGCATCAATTTCTACCTTGAAGGGCTTAGTGAAATTTGGGGCAGCCAACACTAGTTCATTGATTAAAATGGCATTCATCCTCTCAAAAAATACTTGGCACTCTTCTGACCACACTACCTTGGCTTTTATTTTTGTAGCAAATCCATCAGTGGAACAGCAATAGTGCTAAAATATGGTACAAACTTGTGGTAGAAACCACACATCCCCAAAAACCTCATGATTTTGTTTAGTCTTAGGGACAGGGAACTCCAACAATGTTTGTACTTTTGCTGTTCTTGGCAATACTTGTCCTTGCCCTACTATATGCCCTAAGTAAATTACCCGCGCTTTTACAAATTCACTTTTGGCAAGGTCTATCACCAATTCAGCCGATTGTCATTTTCTAAACAGAGCTTTTAGTTGTTCCAAATGGTCCTTCCAAGTGTCACTGTATACTAGCACATCATCAAGGTAAACCATGCAGTTAGGAATCCTGGCTACCACTTAGTTCATTAGTCTCTGAGAAGTTGCTGGGGCAATTTTTAGCCTAATTGACATCACTCAGCATTGGAAAAGACCGTCTGGTGTGACAAAGGCCGATATTTCTTTAGCTTGGGGTGTAAAAGGAATTTGCAAGTATCCCTTCAACAAATCTATTTTGGTAAGAAACGTGGCACTGCCAACTCTGTCAATACAGTCTTCCAAGTGAGGAATTGGGTAGGAGTCTGCCTTTGTTACTGCATTCACCTTTCTGTCTATGCAAAGTATAGTTGAACTGTCAGGCTTAGGCATTAACTTGACTGGGGAACTCCAGCTGCTTTGGCTGGGTTCAAATAGGTAGTTTTCCAATGTGTATTTGATTTCTGCTTTCACCTGGGCCTATTTCTGTGGACTTAAATGATAAAGATGCTGTTTTATAGGAGAGGATTCTCCTGTATCCACATCATGTATGGCTAAGGTTAGACATCCTGGTTTGTCCCTACAGAATCCTTTAAATGGTGTGAGTAGCCTTGTTAGGTCTTCTCGTTGTTCTGCATCTAAATATGAAAGCATAGTGTCTAATCTCCCTAACAATTCAGTATTAGCTAACCGGAGAGTAGGAGGTTAAATTTGAGAATTGTGTAGGCCTCCTTCTGCCTCATTCTCACTATCCCTTTAATCCTTCACTGTCCCTACTACCTGACATACCTGTGCTGGCTTATCCTCCTCTCGGCGGTGATATTGTTTCAACATATTGATGTGACACAGCCGATTCTTTTGCCAGCGATCAAATAATTTACTTTACCAATCCTTTTGACTACTCTATATTTATTTTATTTAGAGATACAGCACTGAAACAGGCCCTTCGGCCCACCGAGTCTGTGCCGACCAACAACCACCCATTTATACTAACCCTACAGTAATCCCATATTCCCTACCACCTACCTACACTAGGGACAATTTACAATAGCCAATTTACCTATCAACCTGCAAGTCTTTGGCTGTGGGAGGAAACCAGAGCACCCGGCAAAAGCCCACACAGTCACAGGGAGAACTTGCAAACTCTGCACAGGCAGTACCCAGAATCGAACCCGGGTCCCTGAAGCTGTGGTGCTAACCACTGCGCCACTGTGGCATGCTTTCAGTGGTTTAACCTGTAAAGGCAGTAATACTAACATGTCATCACCTGGCTGAAATATTCAGGTTTTGGCATGCTTGTATGTCCATTTCTTCATAGTTGTTTGGGAAGCTTTCAGGTGTTCCTGAGCCACTTTGCAGGCTCTCGTGAGCTGCTCCCTGAACACGGATTCTTAATCTCATACAGAGGATTCGCCCCCCCTGTTCTAAAAACTTTTCTCGGATTAGTTTTAGAAGACGTCTTATCTCATGTCCATAAGGATTACAAAAGGATCCAAAAGGATTAAAACCGGTTGACTCATTAGGTGAATCCCTAGTGGCAAACAAAAGAAATTCTAGCCCTTTATCCCAATCACAAGGATATTCATGGCAGTGTACCCTGATCATTGTTTTGAGTGTCTGATGGTACCTTTCTAATGCCCTGTGTCTCTTGGTGGTATGCTGAAGACTTTAACTGTATTATACCCAGATTACTCATAACTTCCTGGAAAGTTTTAGACATAAAATTGGAACCTTCATCCGACTGAATCTCAATCAGTAATCCATATCGAGTGAAGAACTGGGTTAACCTTTTTACCACTACCTTAGCAGAAATTGTTCTCAAGGGAATGGCCTCTGGGAACCAAGTAGCCATATCCATAATAGTGAGTATATATGGGTGTCCCACTTTTGTTTTCGGTAAAGGTCCCACACAGTCTACCAACACCCTACTAAATTGTTCCCCAAAAACTGGTATGGGAGTTAGAGATGCCGGTTTTATCGCAGGTTGCAGTTTTCGCACAATCTGGCACATACAGCACATTTTGCAAAATGCAACACGTCCTTGAAAAGACCTGCCAGTGAAACTGTTGACTTATATGTGATTGGGTCTTCTGAATCCCCACCATGTCCCGCCATAGGAATTTCATGGGCTATCATTAATATTTCTTGACAATACCCGGGCAGTACCACTATCTGGTGAACAATCGTCCATTCTTCATCCGCAAGTCTGTGAGGAGGTCTTCACTTCCTCATCAGAAACCCATTTTTAATATAGTAGCCTTCCGGAACTCCCTTTGCTTCAACTTCAGTTAGAGCTGATTGTGCCAATGTACTTAACTCTGAATCAGCTTGCTGAGCCTTGATCAGAGAAGACTTATTGAACATTTCCTTCAGATTATCCAAAGCCCCGAAGAAATTTTCAGATATTCAGTTATCTGTCTGTGGTGCCAATCTGACCTCCAAAAATGGAACTTGTTGAGCCATTGCTTGGGTCACTACACATGGAGGAAAAATTCCTGGAACCTTTTCCTGCAACAGCTCTGTCCCCTTGGTTTCACTTGGTCTTTCTGTGACTACTGGAGAAGCTACTACCTTCGCTCCAGCTAAATAATTCCCCAGGAGTAGGTCAACTCCTTCTACCGGCAAACTATGGACAACTCCTATGGTTACCATTCCAGACATTAGGTCACACTCCAGGTACACCTGATACAAAGGTACGGGTATATACTCCCTGCCGAAAACATTCACTAAAACCTTGGCATTCAGTATGCTCTCTGGTGAAAATGTTATGGCTTTCTCCAGCAAAAGAGTTTGAGTGGCTCCTGTATCCCTAAGTATAGCTCTAGGTTTACCTGCCTCACTTGAGGGATGAGGAGTTACATTTCCTTTTGACAAGTATTCCCTGTAGCTCTCAGGTACCTTGTTCATGCCCCCGCCCTCACAGCGGTTTTTGTACTTGACCTTACAACTGCAGTCAGAGCTACAGCCTGATCTGTCAAACTCTCAGTCAGGGCCCCTTTCTCTGCATTGGCCTTGTGTACCCCAATAAGTCCCATGGGTTTACCCCACAACTCCAGCATTCTGCATGAAGGTGTCCCACCTTGTGTTAATGGAAACACTTCGGACCTGACTTCCATTCTCAGCATCTTCCTTTATGGCCTGAGGAGGAGATCCCAGAGTGTTCCCAGCTGTCACTACACGTTCCCGGCTACTTGCCTTCCTTTCACCGTCCCACCTTCTACCCTTCTCAGGTTTGTGGGGGTGACAGACAAAGGGTTTGGACTTGTAAACAAGGTTGTAATCATCTGCAATCTCAACTGCCTGTCTGGCTATTGAAACTTCTGGTTCTCTACATGGGTTCTTACTAACGGATGGAGTGAATTTTTAAATTATTCCAGGAGAATTATTTCCCTAAGGGTCTCAAATGTGAACTCTACCTTTAGTGCCTGCATCTAACGATCAAAGTTAATTTGCTTTATCCTTTCAAATTCTATATAAGTCTGCCCAGGCGGTTTCCAGAGGTTTCTTAATTTCTGCCAATAAGCTTCAGGGACTAGCTCATTACCAGCAAAAATAGCCTTTTTTGCCATCCCATAATCTGCAGAAGCCTCCTCAGAAAGCATGGCATAAACTTCATGAGCTCTGCCCATCAACATGCTTTGCATAAGCAGTGTCCAGCTTTCCTTCGGCCACTTCATTTGTCTAGCTATCTTTTCAAAAGAAATGAAAAATGCCTCTACGTCCCTTTCCTCAAACTTTGGGAGGGCTTGCACAAATAACTCTCCACTGGGTCCTGGGCTGGAGTCAGCTCTTTCCTCACCAGAAGTTTCACTGGAGTCAAGGCCATCCTTTTGTCTTCGTTCCAGCTTTTTAAATTCGTATTCCCTTTCTTGTTCCCTTTCTCTCTCCTCCCTCTACTCTCTTTCCCTTTGAAATGCTCTCTCTTTTGCCCTTTCCTGTCTTTCAAGTTCCAGTTTCTTCATTGCCAATTCTCTTTCCCGTTCAAACTACTTCATCTGCAACTGAACTCTAGCTAATTCAACTAAGTTTCAAATCCTGTGCTATTACCTCAATTATGTCTGCTTTCTTTGCCCTTAGTTTTAACTCTAACTCCAACTTTTCTGCCAATTCTTCTAGCCTAACCTTGGTTACATTTTTCAAATCACTCAGGGATAAGACCTCCCTCTCCAGAAAGGTCATAGCAACTGACAAAGCCATTCTGGCAGTGTAAACTTTACTCTAATGCACAAGAAACCTTGTGTTTTCCTTTTCCCCTTTTCAATTCTCATTACCCCACTTACAATTGTACGTCGTCAGCTTTGGGCTATCCCTCACAGAGCCCCCAATTATATGTTATGACCAAGGCGGGAGGAGTGCATTGTCTTCCTCTAGTTCCACTTCTCCACAGGTCACAACATATATTTAAGTGTTTACCCAGTTGCCAATATGGCCAATTATATACTCTATTTTTATTTCAGAATAAAATCCACCAACCAGGTTTCTTTAATAAACAACAAAATTATGAATTTATTATAAAACAAGACTTGTCCAGTGAAAACTTTGGTCAACTACTTGTTAATTCTTGAAGGAAAAGGAGAAGATATGGAATGATATCAGTTGTCCCTTTATTCTGGCGTCCCAAATACACTTCGACGGCTGTCACTGGCATCTTTCTGGAGCAGTTCTTTTCAGGTGGCATCAAGAATTAATCTCATAGGCTTTCCAGGAGAAATGCGGTATCAGGGATTTCAGTTATCATACACTGGATTCGTAGGGTTTCTCAGAGAGATGGAAAAGGATGAGCTGGTGGTGGCTGCTCGCTTAGCAGGCTTATCTCCAACTGACTCAAAACAGTATTCAAAATGAAACCAACTCTTGACCACCATAAATCTTAACCTGTCACATCTCTGTAAAAACTCCCATAGTCAGAAGGCACCTGCTGTTCATTTAGCTGAAGACATGTGCCATCCAGTAAATGTTTTTAAACAAAAAGCTCAAGTCCTTCTAATGGCCTTTTTTAAAAAAAAAAACAAAGTCCAGCATCTATAGAATCACTTCAGTTCTCCAAATGAATCCATTTCTACAATCTTCAACCACGAGTCCTCAAAAATTAATATTAAAAAATAGAAGCACTTTCACAACAGGAGCCAGACCCCTGAAAGTTCATGAGCAAGGTCACCTTCACAATCACTGGTAATGCGGCCCTTGCCCTGTTCTGAGGTTGCAGTTGTGGCTGCAGCAGGGGGCAGATTTCAGCGAGGACACTTACTGAAGCGCAGACATCTGACACACTGTTTCTTGCTGAGGTTCAGGTCAGAGAATTGCTCCATGAACACCCTGGGCATATATGGCCTTCTGCTGAAAGCCCTGCTCCCCTTCTCCTCCTCCCTATTCCAGCAGCTTGTCCTTCTCTGCATGGCCTCTGTTCATTCTCCAAGTCATATTGTATTCCAAGGGGAATGCGTACTAATCCACTCATGTCTGGGGGCAACTGGTTTGTTCAGCAGCCTTGAAGTCAGAATGAATTCCTTTAGCACCTGCCACACCAATCCCAGTAGATTTTAGCAATTTTAAAGAACTCCAGAAAGGACCAACGACTTGTACAATCATAGCAACAATCATTAGAAATCATATCAGCAAATAACCTGCAGGTAGTTGATGTTCCCTCTAAATTGTGCTCATGGGGGTTAATTCCTTTTGCTGAACCTATGTTCAGCCATGCATGATTAAGAGGTGGCATCAGCTGAAGTGTTGAGCTCCAAATGGCAATGCTGGCGTCAAATCAGAGTTACACGTGGATTGATGCCATGATTTGATACTTCTGGTATACACTAACTGCGCGCTTTCTAATGCCCATTCGGCACGACTCACACCCTTTTGGATACCTCAAGCCACTCATAGCACCCAAAATATGGGCACCACACATCCAAATTTTGTGCCCATGAAGTTTGCTGGGCCATGCCCTTCATGGACACATGTAAACCAAATACCAATGAGGGAATACATCTTCCAATGCATTTTCCACTATTTATGTTATTTGAAAACAGGACACAAATTAAGCATTCGAAGAGGGGAGCCCAACACCCGCGTAAGCAGTCATAGATTGTGCCATTCATAAGCCAAAAAGGAGGTAGAGAAGAATTTTGCTGCAACAAAACTCCACCTCCATTGTAGCAGAGGACTTTGGCAGAGTCTGGGCTGGACCGTCATCTCGAGTCAGGTCTGAATTAGATTGGTGGACTAACTTATCCTCCAATTCTGGCCTTTTGTGCATTCCCAATTTTAATTGCTCCACCATTGGCAGCTGTGCCTTCAGCTGTCATGGCTTTAAGCTCTGGTATACTTGCCCTAAACGTCGCTGCCTCTCTACCACTCTTTCCTCCTTTAAGATGCTCCTTAAAACCTATCTCCTCGACCAAACTTTTTGGCATCTGTTCTAATATCTCTTTATGTGGTTTGGAGTCAAATTTTGTTTTATGACAGTCCTGTGAAGTGGCGTAGGATGTTTTACTACATGAAAGTTACTATATAAATGATCTTAGTGTTGCTATTGTTGCGATGCAGCTTGTAAAGCGAGTAAGAGCAGAAAGTCCAGGCTGTCATCTTTACCCAATTTCTTAAGTTTCTTCACAACACATGCTATGCTGGCCTCAAATTATGTTATAGATTTCTGACCAAAAATGACTGGACCCAAAATTCACCTATTATTTCTATTTATAATGATTGGTATAAAAGATAAGTTTAAGTATTTATGATTTGATGACCAAAGCACAAATTGAGAAATTACATTGAGTATGCAGTGGGAAGTATAACTCATTCATCTAATTTGAAAATGCTTTGGAACTCCTCAGATCACTATCTGGGTGGTTACTCTGGCATTTGTACCTCATTAGCATGGATCAGACTTGGGAAAGGCAACTTCTGCTGCATCTCCATTAGCACCTACCTTTGCCTGCTGGAAACTGTGGTGCTCATGTGCCTGTCGAGGGGGATTGCCCAGGCTCAACCCCGACCCCATATTCCTATAGGCTTCAGGGGTCCAGACCAGTTGCTGTCATTCCTGCCAGGTTCAGGACTAGGAACTCCTGGTTTAATTCTCTCAACTCTTGGCCCTACCTCTAATCTTAACTTATCTTGTGGGCAGAGATGCCATCTAATACAACACATCTAGGAAATTTCCAAAGTCAAAGCAGGAGAGCAGCTGTTCCTCTGCAGAATTTTGGTTTCTTGTATTTTCAGTAGAAAATAATATTGGAAGAGGATTGTACTGACTGAGAAATTCTGCATCCCTTACCAAACAATCCACTGCAGGAAGTGAAGACTGGGATTTAAAAGTTGCTACAAACATTCCTGACAGATGCTTGGAATAGGTAGAACATTGCGATTTATAGTACAGCACTTGAATGATGAGCTATGGAGGAAAAAGGCAGAAAGTGTTAGGTGATTAATTTAAACATTCAAGTTGAAAGCCATCCTAAAATAAAACATTCCAGTCATTGTTATTTTGGACAGAAAGCATCTCCTGGGACCTGATGCGCAAACATTAATATGCAAATTCTTAGACACGTACTACACATACACTTTGACATACATCAACATGTGCACCTGCTACAACATAGAATATACCCATCAAGCTGGTGGTGAAAGTAATTCTTGTATGAGTGTTCCAAGTAGCATTTACCAATTTAACCAATCATAATTGATTATGTGTATTTCCAAAATACTGTAAAACCCAAGGTATAAGTTGTGTCAACATATACAACTACCCCTCTCCCCATTCCCCTTAGTGGTTTGGTTGCAATTGTGGTAAAATTCTGGAAGTAATATTGGTATGCAAGCCACACTCTATGTTTAGAAGACATAAAAAAATGTATGAAGATGCAAATTATACACCGGGGGTGGAATTTCTGTGAGGGTTTACCCGATCTCCCATCATGACTTTGGCAGAAGTTCAGAGGAAACACCAGAGAAATGGCATAAACTGAGGGAGATTGGGAGAATCATTGCAGAAATTCTTCTCAATTATAGCAGTAATTGAACACTTAACTGTAATAGTGCATAAGAAATTGTAAGCATTCAGATGAACTTGAGCGATATTGTTTATAGCACATTGAATTGTCTCTTTATTCTGTTGCAGATCTCCAGCCGTACACTAACTACACTTTCACAGTGACTGCATGCACTTCAGTTGGATGCAGCACAAGCCAGCCTGCAATAGGCAGGACTCTGCAAGCTTCTCCAGAAGGTATGAGAAATAGTTACAGCAAGTGGGTAAAATTATTTTTATGAGCATTTTGGGGATCTGAAAGACAGTGCTACATAAACTGATTTTGCAGCTTTCATCCTGGTTCAGTATGTCAAAATCAGGTCAAAAAATTTCCCATATTGTATCTATGATGTAACCATGTCAAGTCTGACAAGTGTGGGTTTTGGTTGACTGAAAAATGGCATGTACAGGCTTTTTATAAAAACATGCTTTCACCTCCAAAATGCACAGTGGGAGCTAGGATAAAGAAGAAACTAGGTAAGTAGAACATTTTAACCTTCATTTTACAGGGAGGAACAACTAAACAGATAATTTAGGTTAGGTAGAAAGAAAAGTAAAGCAAAAGCGATAAAAAAGATGGGCATATGAAAAAGAGAGTGGGAAAGAACAAAGAATGGGGAAAGTGAAGGACAACATTGTGAACAGAATTAAAGGGAGCATTTTAACTTAGAGTGTGATTCGAACAAGAAACAGTTTGATTAAATTAATTTCCTGCTCACCAACAGCACCAGACCTCATTTAAATGCCACCAGTCCACTTCCTGCCAGATGGAAGAGGGTGCAAATGGCCACCAGCTATGAAAATTAGGGGCCCTTAGCTGACTACTAGCTTGCAGTTTAGTGGCGAGAGGAGATTTCGCGAGGGTCTCATGAACTGGGAATGGGAGGGACATGTCCACGACAGAGAGGTTGTAGCTATCCGTGTGGGGCGCAGAGAAGCACTCTTATGTCTCAAAGCCCCACAAAGGAAAGTTTCTGACTTGCATAAAGGATCTTTTTTTCCTTCCTATAAACTGCTAACCTGCCTTCATCTGGTGGAAAAGCCATAGCAGCTTCCTTGATGAGGCCTGGGTTAAAATAGATTTGAGATTGTATTGAAGAAATAGGACCTGATTTGCATAAATTCATGAGGCCCCTGTCTGTCGTGGGCAAATACCTCAGCTGTCTGGTTTCCATCAAAATCCACCCAACATTTTTTTAATAATTTTTAATGACAATTGATTTTTCAGTGTATATTTTAGTTCTGCAGAATTAGTTTTGCAGAAATAGGGCAACTGTGATATTTGAGTAACTTTCTTACTGTAATATTAATGTTCAATCACAGCGTGTGGATTTAAGAAGCAGCAATGTTGGTTGGTCAGTGGACAGGAATTTCTATGGACCTTTTTGACTGTCTAAGGGTTAATTTCTATAGATCATAATTCATGAAAGACCACAGAATAAGCAATTGTGTCCTACATCAGCCTGGAGTTGAAACAGAAAAAACTTTCAGATGGATTTCAGTCTTAACATACTTAATAATGATAATTTTATCTCAGACAAAATTATTTTGGATAATATTAATTAGGGTGCACCTGACAAATTAACAAAAATGATGACTCCTCAATTCACAAAAATTATCTTTACTTGCTAGGAGTTTGGCCAAAACCTCATCATGTTGTGGTATGCTCCAACATTGTGGAACTCTATTGGACAGAACCAAAGAAGCCAAATGGGATCATCACAGAGTACCATTTACTACGTGATGATGCCGTCATCTTCATTGGTGGAAGCATAAATCAGAACTACACAGATACTGGCTTGCAGCCCAACACAAGGTAAAACTTTTGCAGATCTTTAACAAGCTTTTAAGCAGTGATTATTGGTGATATCCAATCTGTGAGAGTCTGAAAGAATCTTTTGACTTGCTCTTAAAAAGCCAAACAGTGGTGATATGTAATCATTAAAACTTTAAAAAAATCTTTAGGAGAGCTCTTAAAAGACAAATATTGGCGATATTCAATCACCTACTGTCTTCTGTGACTCCTCTTGTTTATTGATGTGTTTTAATGATTGTGCTCTATGTCAGCTTCTCTTTTATCTCCTTTATCTGAGTAGGAATTAAAAATACATTGAAAGTTGCTGAGCTATACATGAGCTAAACATAAGTGTAAGTGCTAAAGTACCATTTCTACATAGATATAATCTCATTTTAAATCTTACAGGCAGAGGAGGAATATTTTTAAATTACTGGTTGTGATGTGTGCATCAAATTACAAAATAAATGGGTTAATGATTTTAGTAAAATACTAGTCACAGGAATTTGATGCAAACACATCAATATGCTGAAAATAGCACACAGAGGAATGCCAATCCCATAGCTATCTATATTTACATTGAAACTGCAGAATTTGCAGCCAAAAGTAGTAACTATAAGCTGAGTTATATAACACTATTATTTAACTTTGATTCTACTGTTAATTCTTTGCTGTATTTTTCTCTAGATATGTGTACCAATTGCAAGCCAACACAGGAGGAGAGTGTGGTAGAAGTGAAAATTACATTGTTAAAACACCAGTATCAACACCAGAGAGAATTCCAGCTCCATATAACATTACAGTGACGAGTCCATTTTCACTCTTCATCGCCTGGACTCCACCTGGTATATCAACATTTAGAACAGTGTTATGTTTTTCAGTAGCATTTCCAAAGCAAGACATTTGAGAGGCATTATTGGATTATGTTTTAATTAAATAAAGCAAAAATGGGAATCTATTTCCCACAGCAATTTATAATCCTTATTCAGTGACCTCAGGCCTGAACCTGAAAGATTATACTTAGCATGTGTGTCATTTTAGCACATATAAGTATTGTGATTGTGTTTCAGGAACGACTGCCTTGTTCTCAAGAAAGAGATATGGTTACAGGCTAAAGAAACCATCGGATGAATTAAATTTAATAGGGGAGAAATGGTTTCCAATTTTTGGGTGGAAAATGGGGGCACAGATGTCCAATTTTGTATCTGAAGGATGCCTGAAATACATCAGTCATCAAATTGGCCTCAGCAATATTCAGGTGTCCAGGACACACCCTTAAACAGGCGTTAGGCCCTTAAATATGTTAATGATTCTGGGAATTGGGCAGCACTGATCGAAGAAAGGGCTGAGCCTACTCCATTCAGTTTTACAGTGTTTGCTGCAGCCTAACCAGTAGCTGCCAACAGTTACTTTTTTTCCAATTTTATCTTCACGTGGTACCAGGACACACACTGCTATGGTCCACTGTCGGCCTGCACTGGCTTCCCTCTCTTTATCCTGTTCTACCTCTTCCCCCACGACCTACCTGAAGCCCAAACTGGTGAGCTGCCATTGGAGGCAAGACGGGCATAGGCAGCTCACGATGATGTTACAACGTGGAGAGTTAAGTTAAAATTACCTCCAAACAGGAACACATTTTATCCTGATCTATCATAATAAGCTATTTGACAGTTAAAATGTGAAAAAATTAATGTTGTAAACTGCTTATTGAATACTAACCCTTTCTCTTCCTTATCTATTACTGAGTATTTCATTTAGAATACTTGTCACCACATAGGTTAAATTTTACCATCTATATACCACAGAGAATGAAGTCTAAAACCATGTATCGTTGTAAGTGATACATGTGCGGTGACATTTTTTTTAATCAAGGAAGTTTAATAATTTAACTTTTTCCATTTGTAAAGATAAAGTAATAATCAACTTGCTCTCTGCATACATTTCAGCTTCATAAATCTTGAATTAACTATCCATGCCTCATTGTTCTGAATAATGAAAAAGGTCATTACAGAGAATGCTAACAAACTAAAGTGTGATGTCTTGCCTATAGCCAGAATGGATTAAGGCTTGCGCTAAATTTGAAAGATTTGTATTCCTAAAATCCTAAAACAGAAAAAATTTAAAATACGTGCTGCAAAGTAAAAACTTGTCAAACCACATAACCCATGTACCTTAAGTTATATAATTTAGACACAATTTACTTCGAAAGAACCTATTGCAGATGCCACCTTCTTATCAGGGATGTTTGGCAGAATTACTAAGTACAAGCAGTAGTTGCTCATAAGAGATTAAACCATTAATGAGTGCTGTCACACACTACAGCTACAGTTGAACTACAATTTAAAGAAAATTGAGGTAAATGTTATGTTTATCAAGATAAGGGATATCAGTGGTGAACAATAGAACATTCTCCCATGTTTTTCATTCCATGGTAGTATCAAACAATCCCAGAAAGCATGTGACCCAACAACATGCTTTAACATTAACCTCAGAAAATTCTCTCTACTGCACAAATGTGATTTTTTCCATTTTCTACACCAGCAATTTTTGTGGCCTCTCTGAATGAGATTGATATGTTATTGCCAATAAGTGTTGAATTATGAATTGTGGACGTCTGTCTTTTTTTTAAAACAAAAAGAGAAACCAAGATGAAAGGACAAAACAAAGCCTCTGATACTGGCACCAAAGGTTGAAAACAGTAGAAGAGGGACATCAGGCAGCTTAGAATTTCCTTAGTGCTGCTATAGACTTGTCAGCAGTAAGGCAGAAACCCTGTTTATGAATGTAAATAGGGTTTCCTCTGCCATTCAGGTAAAGTTATGATGGTTGGAGTGGGAGCAGCTCTGAGGAAATTTCAGGCCCATAAAAGCCTGCATATTGGAGGAGGAAAGAAAGACTGAGAGTAGAAATGAGTTCTGCCATTTTGAGATCCAATTAGCTTTGATGAGCAGCATTATTGAACCTATTTGTACTATCTTTTCTTCACTTGTAGGTGTTTTCAATACCAGAGCCCCCTTTCTATACAATGTTGCTTTAAATCTTGGAACTGCACAAGCAATTATTCATCCTGCTGGTCATAATCAGTTCTTATTAGTGAAAGAACTGAAACCATTTACGGACTATGAGATAAGAATTCAGGCATGTCAGCCAGGTAAGACAGAACATTTTATTGGCTCCTATTGCCATATAAGAGATTATTTGATAGTTTGTGTGTCTTTTATAATAGTAATAGGGGTGTAGAGAAACACAAACTAAATCCCGACTGATTAGATTGCAAGTGCCGAGTTGATGATCCATCTCGGCCTCCTCCTGAAGTCCCCAGCATCACAGATGCCAGATTTCAGCCAATTCGATTCACTCCGCGTGATATCAAGAAACGACTGAAGGCACTGGACACTGCAAAAGCTATGGACCCTGACAATATTCCGGCAATAGTACTGAAGACCTGTGCTCCAGAACTTGCCGCGCCCCTAGCCAAGCTGTTCCAGTACAGCTACAACACTGGCATCTACCCTGCAATGTGGAAAATTGTCCAGGTATGTCCTGTACACAAAATGCAGGACAAATCCAACCCGGCCAATTACCGCCCCATCAGCCTACTCTCTATCATCAGTCAAGTGATGGAAGGTGTCATCAACTGTGCCATCAAGCAGCATTTGCTTCGCAATAACCTGCTCAGTGACGCTCAGTTTGGGTTTCGCCAGGGCCACTCAGCTCCTGACCTCATTACAGCCTTGCTTTAAACATGGACAAAAGGGCTGAACTCAAGAGGTGAGGTGAGAGTGACTGCCCTTGACATCAAGGCAGCATTTGACTGAGTATGGCATCAAGGAGCCCTAGCAAAACTGAGGTCAATGGGAATCAGGGAGAAAACCCTTCGCTGGCTGGAGTCATACCTAGCACAAAGGAAGATGATTGTGGTTGTTGGAGGTCAATCATCTGAGCTCCAGGACATCACTGCAGGAGTTCCTCAGGGTAGTGTCCTGGGCCCAACCATCTTCAGCTGCTTCATCAATGACCTTCCTTCAATCATAAGGTCAGAAGTGGGGATGTTCGCTGATGATTGCACAATGTTCAGCACCATTCATGACTCCTCAGATACTGAAGCAGTCCGTGTAGAAATGCAGCCAGACCTGGACAATATCCAGGCTTGGGCTGATAAGTGGCAAGTAACATTTGCGCCACACAAGTGCCAGGCAATGACCATCTCCAACAAGAGAGAATCTAACCATCTCCCCTTGACATTCAACAGCATTACCATCGCTGAATCCCCCACTATCAACATCCTAGGGGTTACCATTGACCAGAAACTGAACTGGAGTAGCCATATAAATACAAGAGCAGGTCAGAGCTACAAGAGCAGGTCAGAGGCTAGGAATCCTGAGGCGAGTAACTCACCTCCTGACTCCCCAAAGCCTGTCCACCATCTACAAGGCACAAGTCAGGAGTGTGATGGAATACTCTCCACTTGCCTGGATGGGTGCAGCTCCAACAACACTCAAGAAGCTCGACACCATCCAGGACAAAGCAGCCCGCTTGTTTGGCACCCCATCTACAAACATTCACTCCCTCCACAACCGACGCACAGTGGCAGCAGTGTGTACCATCTACAAGATGCACTGCAGCAATGCACCAAGGCTCTTTAGACAGCACCTTCCAAACCCGCGACCTCTACCAACTAGAAGGACAAGAGCAGCAAATACATGGGAACACCACCACCTGCAAGTTCCCCTCCAAGTCACACACCATCCTGACTTGGAACTATATCGCCCTTCCTTCACTGTCGCTGGGTCAAAATCCTGGAACTCCCTTCTTAACAGCACTGTGGGTATACCTACCCCAAATGGACTGCAGCGGTTTAAGAAGGCAGCTCACCACCACCTTCTCAAGGGCAATTAGGGATGGGCAATAAATGCTGGCCTGGCCAGCGTCACCCACATCCCATGAATGAATAAATAAAAAAGTAGCTTGAAATAATATATTCCTTTTTGAATGTACTGATATATTGTGACTTGAAATATTTAACCCATCATGGATTCAAACTAGCTCCACAGTAACCGGTAGCAAATTGTTCGCTATTGGTAATCATGTCTTTGTGAATATTATCCATCCCCTTCTATTTTTGTAAACTGTCATATTTGTGTGATACTCATTGCTGTTGTTGAAGCAGCTTCTACTGCATAATAAGCAAAGTAAGTTGAACTGCCCTCAAATTTTGCCTTGCTTTGCAGTTGGTGTTTCCCTCTCACTGCCTAGCTTTGTAGAGGAACTCACTACAGAACTGATGCAAAAACTCTTGCCCAACTACTTTTTGAACAGTGAGTTAGTGCACCATTGTGCAGTACCACTGAGCCACCTTTTGACAATTAAATCTTGAACTGTTATTGCAGAGCAATGAATTGTCTTCTTCAAAGCAGAAATCTTAAAATTTTGGGAATCTTTATCCTGTTCAGTTGGCCTCACCAACTATGCTACCCTGTGACAGTAAGTTTCTCCTGGCACCATAGTCTTGGCCGCTCTCAATGTGCACATGAGCCTGATTCCAGGAAATGGACTCAGTTAAGGGTGTAACTTGGTGCTCATTGTAGGTCCCAACTCTGGTGCCCTTTCAGCAGGGAAAGGAACCTGAAAAAGTCCAGGCTTACTTGTGGATGTTGAGGGCCCATGGTACACACTATGAGTTCATGAAGACAAAAGGTTTGGACATTCCTGCTCTGCATTATCAGGCTAACAGTAATGATGCGTGAACTCGAAGAGTATAAGTTTATATACTGAATCTAAGCGCAATCCATATGCGCCATCTGCTGCACACGCATAATGAGCATAATGAAGCCTTTGGCAGGGCCACAACAAATTGGTCCATTAGCCTCATTAGTATAGTTCAGGCAAGCTGCAGGTGCCAGTCATGTCCCCGGAGATAGCTTGCTCATTGTGAGGGATGGCAAGCTTTCAAGAGGGCCTAAGATGAGAAAGCGGAGGTAATCCTTGGGGTGGGCGGGTAAGAGTTGTGACAAGCAGCAACATGCAATTTTAACATGGAGCCAGGAGGAACACTTGGGGCTTCACAAAAATTATTACTACCCTCAGATCTGCTCCCACAGATAAGTGGTCTTGTGATACAGTGCCTGGATTAGACAGCGATGAAGTGTGTATTCCAAGTACACATAGCACATATCAGACAATAGTGATGTTGGAGTCTATGATGAGACAACCTCTAAGGCTGCTCCCCACCCCCCATTGCCCCCTTGACCTGTTGATACATTGGAAGCCAAGATGCCAATGGTGTGGTCTATAATGATCATATTAACTGCACAGACTTTGTTGTATTCAAAGCTCTGCTTTTGTTTGTGGCTGGTGCAAGAGTGTCATTGGTCATGGCTGAAGCAGATTATCTCGGTCACCGAGGAACCATCCTGCAAGTATCTTTCACCCTCAAACGATGGTGGCACAGATGATTGGGGTACAACTAAAACATTGTGGCTGCTACCTAAAAGCTTGTTCCGGAGTTGCTGGGCCTTTCGTCCTTGAAGTAAAGGATTTGAGGAGTGATCTCATTCAGAGATATAAAATGGTTTGCTCAATCCAGAAAGTTACTTTCTACTAAATTGTATAGTATAACCATGGGAATAAAGTTCAGTTCCAATAAAAGAAAAATTTAGAACTAATATCAGGACTTTTTCATGCAAAGAGTTATCAACCTCTGAATAGAGTAATGAAGGTGAAAACCCTGAAACCATGTAAGAAGCAATTGAATGCTGCATTGGGGGAATTTGAGTGTCTTTCCAAATAGATGAACAAAGTTGGGGCAAATAGGCTTAATAGTGATGCTCTTTTGGTTCATGTATTTTCTCGCTCAGATGGCCACAAGGGTGCCACTAATTATACTTGGACTTAGGGGAATCTCAGCAATGCAGTGACACTGGTCAGCTGAGTCATGCTGTTGTTACTATTCAATGTGAAAGGAGATGCCAGTTTGTTTGATACTTCTATGGAGACCAAAGTGCCTGATACAGCAGATGTCTCCAGTGCTGGATAGAGTCAGAAGCATAAAAATTGAGGGAAGGGGCGACCTTGATCGGCATGGCAGTACTGCCCCTGTGATGAAGGTTGTCTGGAGGTCTTCTAGATGGTGCAGTTCTAAAACTGCCTCAGTACTGACATGGGATCTGGAGACAGTTCCCCTTGGTCTTTGCAAGGTATATGTGCTGGAGCCTGCAGATATGACTGATGGAATAATTGTGGGCACAGGAACTTTAGCTGTTGTGCCAGCTGATCCCCCTGGTATGTCTTCTTTGCCTTCTTCACCTCCAAACATTAAAGCATGGCTCTTTGTAAGCAAATTACTGTAAAATTGTTGTGATAAGAAACGGCTGTGGCTTTTTAAGAGTTTCGGTTCCCACATTCCAAGAATGCTGCTTGCTCTTACTGCCCACTTGGAATGGGTGTACTTAATGCTGGCTGAGATTGCTACTCAAAGCTTGGAAAATTTGGAGTTGAATATGACTGCCTTCATTTAAATTAATTTAGTCTGCATTATAAAGCTTTCGCATATTCTGTGCGAGAACTGTATCTGCTGGGAACCCGAATCAGAAATAATGTGATACACATTCAGAGTAACTGACAATAGAACTATTTTCTGGCACCTCCTTGCAAGATTAATTTTGACGGGATCATTCCAGCAGATCAGAATTTGGTGTAGATATTTGATAAAAAATATGTAGTTAAAGAACAGTAGTTTAAATTTCAGCCCATAGGTTTTCAGTGACTTTGTTATGATAATGTTGTCTTAGATGGCTGTGGAGTTGGTGAACATGCATACAAGAAGACAATGGAAGCACCACCTCAGGAACAAAAGCCACCTGTCATAACAGCAGTTGGTTTAGCAGTTATGGAAGTCAAATGGCTTCCGCCTGAAAAGCCTAATGGAATTGTCACAAATTACTTTATTTACAGGTAAAATATTATCATGACTATTTTTTGCTTTAGTTAGAATACGTAGTCCTAGAAATGTCATCACACTATGTAAAATGTCTGTCCAGGGTATCAATATGGCAGACAGCAAGCATGAGCTCATTTTGCACTTATTCTGTAACCTATCCTTTAACGTATGCTTGGTGCCAGTCACTGAGTTGCTGCATGCTACTGCCATTTCAAATGACACTGCATCATCAGGAAGGCTATCCTCCTATTCCTGAAGTGGCACAGACATTTTCAGTACCTGAAATTAAAAAAAGGGACAAGAGTTAACTTTTCATGTGAAAGGAGAGCAGAGGTAAATCAGCAATCACAGAAAGCAACTACAGTTTGTCATACTTTGTGTAGAGTGAGATAGAAGTAAGAAGGGAAAAAGGTGATTAGATATGAAGGTACCTTGTGCAATGTCTTCTCCAGTGGTTTCACTCAGCACAGCCATGACTCTGCCCCTACCTGTGATAGCCTGCATGACTTCTCTGAGAGGGGAAAGGTTGTATAGGTGGACAATACCTTTTCTGATCGGTATCTCCTGCCACATGTTGTGTTCAACCTTTTTCATCATAAAAGAAGAGACTGTGTGAATAACAATCTGATGAGTTGTTTTGAGAATGTACCTTTCATACAATAGTTTATATATTGTATGGAAGAGATGTGGGGAAGTGAGGGTTGCCGTCACGGTTAAAGTAGGATTTACAGAGTGCATGAGTAGAAGAAGAAAGTGGTGGGGCTGAATTTAATGACACTGATGACAGTCCCGGCAGCAGGCTTGGAAATGGGAACCATTCCCGTCCTGCCTTAGAGTCACTGGCAGCTTTTTTTTTTAGAGATACAGCACTGAAACAGGCCCTTCGGCCCACCGAGTCTGTGCCGACCATCAACCACCCACTTATACTAATCCTACACTAATCCCATATTCCTACCACATCCCCACCTGTCCCTATATTTTCCCTACCACCTACCTATACTAGGGGCAATTTATAATGGCCAATTTACCTATCAACCTGCAAGTCTTTGGCATGTGGGAGGAAACCGGAGCACCCGGAGGAAACCCACGCAGACACAGGGAGAACTTGCAAACTCCACACAGGCAGTACCCGGAATTGAACCCGGGTCGCCGGAGCTGTGAGACTGCAGTGCTAACCACTGCGCCACTGTGCCGCCCCTTTGACTGATGGAAATGTTGTTGAACTGATTCATGGACTGCCGCCCCCTCCCCACATCCCCGAGGTGGACACCAAATGATGGCCAAAGCAAGACACAGAGTGACCCCACAGTTCCGTGATGCCTCCCTGCAGATTCTCCTCCAGGCTGCAAGGGAAAGGCAGGAGGTTCTCTTCCCCAGAAATGTCAAGAACAAAACCTCCCGCCTGAGCAAGCAAGCCTGGGTAGAGGTTGCTGAGGAGGTCAGCAGCTGTGGGGTCATCCACTGGACCTGGGTGCAGTGCCAAAAGAGGGTCATCATTCTCCTGCATTCAGCCAAGATGTGCTCCATACCACTCTCCTTTTTGGGGATTGCATGTGACTACAGAGGAGGTTGCACAACATGGGGAGGGTGGCCCTATCACAGCGATGGCAGAGGGGCTAAGGCATCACCTCTTCCTGACAGATTCATGGCTGCATCTTGGCCACAGGTGGTGGCGTGGTGGTAATGTCACTAGACTAGTAACCCAGAGCCCCAGGCTAATGCTGTGGGGACATGGGTTCGAATCCCACCGCAGCAGATGGTGAAATTTGAATTCAATTAATAAATCTGGAATTAAAATTTAGTCTAATGGTGACCATGAAACCATTGTCGATTGTTGTTAAAACCCATCTGGTTCACTAATGTCCTTTAAGGAAGGAAATCTGCTCGACATATGACTCCAGACCCACAGCAATGTGGTTGACTCTAAAATATCCTCTGAAATGGCCTAACAAGCCACTCAGTTGTATCAAACTGCTACGAAATCTAAGAAAATGAATGAAACCGGACAGACCACCCAGCATCAACCTAGGCACTGGAAATGACAATGGCAAACCCAGCCCTATCAACCCAACAAAGTCCTCCTTCCTAATATCGGGGGGCTTGTGCCAAAATTGGAAGAGTTGTCCCACAGAATAGTCATGCAACAGCCTGACGTAGTCATACTCACGGAATCATACCTTACAGACAATGTCCCAGACACCACCATCACCATCCCTGGGTATGTCCTGCCGGTGGGACAGGACATACCCACCAGAGGTGGTGGCACAGTGGTATATAGTCAGGAGGGAGTTGCCCTGGGAGTCTTCAACATTGACTCCGGACCCCATGAAGTCTCATTACATCAAGTCAAACATGGGCAAGAAAACCTTCTGCTGATTACCACCAACCACCTGCCTCAGCTGATGAATAAGTGCTTCTCCATGTTGAATACCAATTGGAAGAAGCACTGAGGGTGGCAAGGGCACAGAATGTACTCTGGGTGGGGGACTTCAATGTCCATCACCAAGAGTGGCTCAGAAGCACCACTACTGACCAAGCTGGCCGAGTCCTAAAGGACATGGCTGTTAGACTGGGCCTGCGGCAGGTGGTGAGGAAATCAACAAGAGGGAAAAACATACTTGAGCTCGTCCTCACCAATGTACCTGTCACAGATGCATCTGTCCATGACAGATCACCGTACAGTCCTTGTGTAGACGAAGTCCGTCTTCACATTGAGGATACCCACCATCGTGTTGTGTGGCACTACCACTGTGCTAAATGGGATAGATTTCAAACAGATCTTGCAACTCAAAACTGGGCATCCATGAGGCGCTGTGAACCATCAGCAGCAGCAGAATTGTATTCAACCACATTCTGTAACCTCATGGCCCAGCATATCCCCCACTCTACCATTACCATCAAGCCAGGGGATCAACCCTGGTTCAATGAAGAATGCAGGAGGGTGTGCCAGGAGCAGCACCAGCCATACATAAAAATGAGGTGTCAATCTGGTGAAGCTACAACACAGGACTACTTGAATGCCAAACAGTGAAAGCAGCATGCAATAGACAGAGCTAAGCAATCCCACAACAAACAGATCAGATCTAAGCTCTGCAGTCCTGCCACATCCAGTCGTGAATGGCGATGGTCAATTAAACAACTAACCGGAGGAGGAGACTCCACAAATATCCCCATCCTCAATGATGGGGGAGCCCAGCACATCAGTGCAAAAGACAAGGCTGAAGCATTTGCATCCATCTTCAGCCAGAAGTGCCAAGTGGATGATCCATCTCAGCCTCCTCCTGAGGTCCTCGGCATCAGAGATGCCAGTCTTCAGCCAATCCGATTCACTTCACGTGATATCAAGAAATGGCTGAAAGCACTGGATACTGCAAAGGCTATGGGCCCTGACAACATTCTGGCAATTGTACTGAAGACTTGTGTTCCAGAACTAGCCACGCCCCTAGCCAAGCTGTTCCTGTACAGCTCCAAAACTGGCATCTATTGGCAATGTGGAAAATTGCCTAGATATGTCCTGTGCACAAAAAGCAAGACAAATCCAACCCGACTAATTACCGCTCTGTCCGTCTACTCGAAATCATCAGCAAGGTGATGGAAGGGATCATCGACAGTGCTATCAAGTGGCACTTGCTCAGCAATAACCTGCTCACTGATGCTCAGTTTGGGTTCTGCCAGGGCCACTCAGCTCCTGACCTCATTACAGCCTTGGTCCAAACATGGACAAAGGAGCTGAACTCCAGAGGTGAGGTGAGAGTGACTACCTTTGACATCAAGGCAGCATTTGACCGAGTATGGCATCAAGGAGCCCTAGCAATATTGGAGTCAATGGGAATCGTGGGAAAACTCCCTGCCCGTTGGAGTCATACCTAGCACAAAGGATTATGGTTGTGGTTGTTGGATGTCAATCATCTCAGTCCCAGTACATCACTGCAAAAGTACCTCAAGGTAGGCCCAACTATCTTCAGCTGCTTTATCAATGGCCTTCCCTCCATCATAAAGTCAGAAGTGGGGATGTACGCTGATGATCGCACAATGTTCAGCACTATTCATGACTCCTCAGATACTGAAGCAGCCCATGACCATATGCAGCAAGACCTGGACAATATCCAGGCTTGGGCTGCTAAGTGGCAAGTAACATTCATGCCACACAAGTGCCAGGCAATGACCATCTCAAACAAAAGAGAATCTAACCATCTCCCCTTGATATTCAATGGCATTACCATCGCTGAATCCCCCACTATCAACATCCTGGGGGTCACCATTGACCAGAAACGAAACTGGACCAGCCTCATAAATGCTGTGGTTACAAGAGCAGGTCATAGGCTCGGAATTCTGCGGCGAGTAACTCACCTCATGTCTCCCCAATGCCAGTCCATCATCTACAAGTCAGGAGTGTGATGGAATACTCTTAACTTGCCCAGATGGGTGCAGCTCCAACAACACTCAAGAAGCTCAACAACATCCAGGACAAAGCAGCCCACTTGATTGGCATCCCATCCACCACCTTCAAGATTCGCTCCCTTCAGCACTGACGTACAGTGGCAGCAGTGTGTACCATCTACAAGATGCAGTGGAGCAACTCACCAAAGCTCCTTCAACAGCAACTTCCAAACGCATGACCTCTATCACCTAGAAGGACAAGGGCAGCAAATTCATGGGAACACCACCACCTGCAAGTTCCCCTCCAAGCCACACACCATCCCGACTTGCTGGGTCAAAATACTGAAACTCACTTCCTAACAGCACTGTCAGTGCACCTACACCCCAAGGACTGCAGAGGTTGAAGAAGGCAGCTTACTACCACCTTCTCGAGGGCAATTAGGGATGGGCAATAAATGCTGGCCTAGCTAGTGACGCCCACATCCCACGAACGAATAAAAAAAAGGCCACTTTCCTTCATAGCTCACCCGCATTAATTCCCCTTACAGTGCGTGTCAGCATGAGATATATCAGATCCCTCAGTAGGGAACCAGGGTCTGACACTAGAAGAACTGTCATGTTGATCTCTCTGCCAATCTCTACTATCTCCATCCTCCCTATTGCAGGACAAGAGGGCCTGCAACAAGAGGGAGACGGGCCAGACTGGTGGAGGAGTTCCTGATCTGCATCCTCTCACCACCACCGAGGAAGAGGCCTTGGAATTGGTGAGGACCCAGGGCGGATACCATTTTGGACAGTGAGACTGGGGTCTCTGCGCAAGAGAGTGAGGATTGACTTCCATCGACATACACATTAATTTTGGAGACCCGCATGGTTGACATGACAAGATCTGCACAGCCTAACCCACACGTTTGTGTTCTCTCATGCAGTTCGGTGTGTGTAGGAGACTGCTGCCATGGGGGTACACTTGTTCATCTCTGAGGAGGAGGGCCACTCAGAGGATGCAGAGGACCTTTTACTAGCGCAGATGCTTTCACCTCAGTAGGGAACCGCTTGGCTTGAGAATCAGGGTCACAAGCTGATGAGAGCACCGCACACACGCCTGAGCAGCTGGCTGAGGCTGAGACAGCCAAGGCCTCCGACAGTCGGACTGTGGGTGGCCAGGCCCATGCTGAGTCCCAGGCTGATGACGAGCCTCTAGATTTGCATAGAGAGGTCAGGCAACATCTGGCGGAGATGCCAGAGACCATTTGCAGCCATGAGCGGACAATGGAGGATGCTGCCGTGTCTCAGGCATGTGAGCGCATGACTTCCTCCATCGAGATGTTGGTGACCCTCATGGAGAGACAAATCCCACAGATGCATGCAGACCTGCACACCATCACCTTTGCCATGAGCTCAATGCAGCAATGGTAAGGCGAGAGAAGGAACAGGAGCCTGTAGACTTATCCCGCTCCTCGTCCTTCTCTGGTGAGCAGGGAGGTTCAAGTGAGCCTTCAAAGGGAGGAGGAGAGACTGCCCTCCACATCTGGGGGCTCCCCTCAGGGCACTCCAAGTATGGACACCGGCTGTTCAGCTCCTCTGCAGTGAGCCCAGCTCCAGCGCCACGATGCCCGAGGAGAGTCCTGCACCGGTGCTTCCAGGCCTCAGGCATTCAGAGGACGGCAGCTAAAGTCATCACTGGCCAAGGGGCAACCTGATCAGCAGCCAACCTCCAGCCCAGCTGCTATCGCATGGATCACACTGCATAGGAGAACTTGCAAATGTGTTAAGACCACCTAGCCACACTTTGGGACTCGTGTATAGGAAATATGTTATGTAGTGATTAATTAAAAGTTATTTTGCACAAATCATTAGCTATCATTGTCTGAATGCCATGTTTCATTTTGCCTTAATGTGAGTGCTGACTTCCCCCTTAGTTCAATGCTAATGTGACCACAGCCCTCAATAACATGCCAGTGTGATCACAGGCGTCATTATCATATGTTCTCCCCTGGGCACTAGCTCGCATTGCAACTGGTCGCCAGTCAGTGAACATAAATGGAAAGGAGGCAACAGACTACATGCATTAAGTTGTGTCTTTATTGGAATCTCAGCGAGTGGACATCAGAGTGGCTGGAAACTCTACTTGCCACTCTCCCTCCTCTGTGTCCTCCTTGTTAGTGGAGGAGTGTCACTCAGGCATCTCATCGTCATGTAAGGCCTCCACTCTTTGCAATGCTAGATTGTGCTGTGGTACCTGGGACTGTCGAAGTATGTTTGGCATCGTGGCTGCTTTCTGGGAAGTGGACACAAACCTGCAGGAAACTCTTTTGACCAGTTGAACGTTGATTGAATGGAAACCCTTCCTGTTACTGATGGAGGCTGGTTGATCCGTGGGAGCCTTGATGGCTACATGCGTGCAATCTAACGCACCTTGCACATGGGGGAATCCAGCGATTGGCCCGAACCCAATGGCCTGCTCAGCCTGACAGTCAGGGTCGGTCCGGTAGTACACATAGTCTCCGAGCCTCTTGAATAGGCCATAGGTCACCTCCTTGAAGCAACGGTGAGCTACTGCCTGGGAGACCACACATATGTCCCCAGTGGATCCCTGGAAAGATCCAGATCCGTAGAAGTTTAGTGCCACTGGCATAGGGTGACTCCCAAATCCCAGAGGTCACAACTTGTCCTGCAGTAGGTGCATAAGTCAGTGACAGCCTCCCTGAAGAGCCGTAGTCTTTGCTGGTAGTTGGGCTCGGACATTTGGAGGTAGCTGATATTAGTCCGGTACACTCTGGTGAACATGGCCCCTTCTTGCCTTCGTGGAGCTTCACGGACAGGTGCAGCTGCCTCCTGGCCTTGCCTCCATCAGAGGTGCCGCATCAGGCCATGGTGATCCAAAAATACAGGGTGTATGAGACCCATGCCAGGTGATCAGTGGGCCTGCAGAACACTGACGATGCAGAGATGACTCTGCCTTGGCAACTGAGTTTATAACAATTCTCTCAGCAAAGTCCCTGATGAACCTCAGAGCCCAACCTTGCTTATGGCCCACCCTTTGTTCTAGCAGTGTGAGCAACCAAACACATCACACAGCAGTTTGGTAACCCAAGACAGCCCCCCACCCCCCACACCCATACTAAACCCTTGCAGAGTTCCAAAACCCACACTGAACCCTGGCAGAGACCCCAAGACCCCGGACCCTCTTGCAGAGCCCACAGCAACACTGTCCAACAATGGCCTCCAAACCCTCCAGCCCCTTCCCCTGTGCAGCAATGCTCAAGGCTGCCTCCTCGTCGCGGCAATGTGGCCTCTCACCACGGTGCCGCCAGGCTTTAACAGTCGTGCACCTGCTATTCACAAAATCGAGGGCCAAACGTTAAACTGGAATTAATTATATTTAAATGCATTTTAAAATCAGTTCAGCAATTTAAAATACCTTCCCCTCGCTTCGGGGTGCCAATGCTGCCATGGTGCTTTCCCGCCACTGGCAAAATCCGGAGCCGACATCTTGACGCCGGATTTCCGGGCAAACAGTTCTGACATGATTCTCTGTCCCCCCATACCAGCATACCCACTTTATACAGCTGCATTAAATTCTGCTTGTGGAGTGCAGTGTGTTGCAATGATTGTAGGAAAGTGAAGGGCAGTGGGGGAGGGGAATGTTATGAGCGGTGAGGCTGGGGGAGGGGAATGTTATGACTGGTGAGGCTGTAGGTGTTGGTGGTGTGGGGAGAAGTAATTGAAGTGAGAGATAAAATTCTTCCCTTGATAACTCTGGTGAGGTTTTTCAACTTTTCTAAGCATCGTAGCCATGTTCAGGCAGCAAAGTTCCTCGCATTGACCTCTTCCCACTGGCAGCAGATGTGATGCCTTGAGGGCTTTCTGGCCCCCCAGAGGGAACAAAATCTCCCTCTCCCTGTAAACAGACTGGACCAGGGCCTCCAAAGCTGCATCTGAAAACTTTATGTATCTCTTTCAGCCATTTTATTCCTTTGAAAACACTTCCCTTCTGTCTGCAGATAGAGTACACAAACCCTTTAAGAGATGGTGACTGCCTTTAAATGGCATAAGCCAAGCCCAATTCTCCATCCCTTAGACAGGTGCACAACCAATAAGTGGCACTGGCTGCACACCTGACTCATAGTAATGAGCTGCCAGCATCAGTTTCAATTGGTTCGTGCACACCCGTTTTCAGGTGCAATCAAATCTCTCGGCCTTTGATTTTAGATTATTATTTGCATAATTATAAAATGCACAAAAGTAATTATTCATTCAGTTAGAAGTCCAGATTTATTATGTGACTGGTCAAATTCCCATGGTGTTGCACATGATAAATCATGATGTCTTTGTGTTGCTGATTCTCTATCTCTCTTAACTCTTTTTGCTTCTTTGTCCACTTCTTATTCTCTTTCTGTCTTGGGGCTTATGTCAGTTCAAGAAATAAACACACAGTTTTTAAAAAATGAACAATTCTGCGGAATACTAAACTGACCCCGTGAAATTTTTGTATTTGTGACAAATCCTTCTTTGCTGCTATCAGCACAAACACACAGTGCAAAACCATTTTCAAAAGAGTAAGCACCGATATGTCACCTGAAATAATCTTCTTTATTACTCCATCTATTAAAGGCATGTGCTGGAAAATAGAAAGAAACTGCCAGCAAGTATCCCAGTTCTGTCATTATAAACATCTGTTTTGTCACTGTCATCAGAGAAAGATTTAATATTGTGGTTGTTTCAATGACTCTAAACTCCAACTAAAATCACTGGCAAGTGATTCATTGTGATATTGCCCAATATAACATTTGTATCTAGTGCCCCAGTGCAGCATTTTCATTACACTTTAAATAAAATCAGCTCTCTATCTATGTCAGTCAGCAACATTCTGCTGTACACAGAGGGATCCAACAATCTACAATTATGATTTTGATTTGATTGTGTCATTTGAGCAAAAGGTTTATTACTTTTGGCTTGGCTAGGCAGAGTGCCTACTATTCACTCCTTTTTAACTGTGTCTCGAAATAAGTAACTACACCACCAAGCAGAAATGTTCTCTATTTTTAGCAAGCATCACATAGTAAAAACATTTTAATGGGACCCATCACCCCAGTGTGGCAAAAGATTACTTTTGTCTCAGTGTTCCTATTAAACGGGTTCTGTAGAATACATGGGGAATAAATCCTTTCCTTAAAGGCAAACGCTTCATTTAAATTAACATCCTTATTAAAAAGAGAATTAATTAACTGCTGTATTTTCCACTGTCTTTGTCCATAATAAAAATTATTTGTCCAAGTAAAATAAAGTAGGATATCTGTACTGGTTGATGGTTATGAAGGGGTTTATAAAAAGAGCCAATTCCGACAAGCAGTAAACAACCTTTTACAATGTTAATGAAACTGCTCATCATGGCAAGTTGTAGAAGGATGCTCACAGACTTATCACTTAGCAATCACTATTAATCTTATGTTCTTTTCTAATATGTTTCTAAGTCTTTCAAAATGATGGCAGAGTTACATCAAGACGATGGCACTGGCAACATAAAGGAGTTTTACTGTCACTGCTGCTGAAACTATTGACTACACAAGCTGAATGAAAGAAACCTAAGCTAAATCAATTTGAGGGCACGCGAAATGTTCAAAATTTTCCATACCTACAAAGTCACTTGCTTAATTTTGTGTTGAAGCTTCAATATACTTTCCAATCTTTCAAAACTGTGAGCTGGTCTTCATAATTTTCATACATCTCAACTCTCTATCTAAAGCTTGAATGCAAGTACTTGGAAGGAAAACTAGAAACAGTGGCTGAGAAATTAGTTTTGGCCCATTTTTAAGGTAGCGGCCCAAAGTACAGCTGTAGAGCTTTTATGGTGGTGGTCTCCAGTGTTACCTTTAAGGACTGCTGGTTTGGTCACAGAAGTAAACAATAAACTAAGTGGAGCAGGTCCAGCACCTTGACAAATTTCCAAGAGTGGTCCTCAAAAAAAAGCATTAGGCCTCTCATTAATATATTAATATATGCAAAGAGTCTATCACCTGTTTTAGGCAACCACAAGGGAGACCTGAATATTGCCTACCCCAAAATGGGCACATTTCAGTCATTCTTCAGCACGGGAGACACAGAAAGACAAGTGCAATGGGGTCTTCTACCCCACTGTGCCCACAGACACGAGCAACGTAAGTGGCTATTTTTCCTTAAGTGAGTCTTAGAAATTAGTTTATCCTGTCTCTCATAATTGCTTCCAATAATTTGCCCACTACTGAGATTAGACTGACTGGCCTGTGATTATTTGGTCTATCCCTCATTTCCTTTTTAAACAGAGGTACAATGTTATCAGTCCTCCAATCCTCTGGCACCACACCTGTATCCAGTGAGGACTGGAAAATGATGGTCAGGCCTTCCGCTATTTCTTCTCTAGCTTCTTTTAACAGCCTGGGGTACATTTCATCCGGCCCTGGTGATTTATTAACTTTCAAGGATGCTAATCGCATTAATACTTCCTCTCTCCCTATGTTTATCACATCCAATACTTCACACCCCTCCTTCTTAACTATAATATCTGCATCGTCCCCCTCTTTTGTGAAGACAGACGCAAAGAATTAATTAAAAACAATACCAACATCTTCTGCCCCTACACATAGGTTACCTTTTTGGTCTTTCTGTAGTATTGAGATCAGACATAAGCTTTCCTTTTCTGCCTTATCTTACGCTGTAAGCTCCTTGACATCCATAGGGTTCTAGATTTGGCCATCTCACCCTTTTCCTTTGTGGGACCATATTTACTCTGAACCCTTTGAATCCCTCCCACTGCTCTGACACTGATTCAAGGGAGTAGGCATAAGTCCTACCCTGACACACTTGGATCTGGAAAGCAAAATCCATGTCATAGTGTTTTTCATCTTTCCAATTTAATATTGTTTTTAAAAAAACCCTCTTTGAAATGAAAGAGAATGACCAGGGTCAGCTTTTAGTGTGAAGAGAGAGCAGAGAGAGATCAGTGACTGATGAATATAGTTGCAGTTACTCATGCAGATTATGGGCTGGATTCTATGCAGGTGACGGGGGACCTGACGCCAGGCCAGAAAAGCGAGGGGAACCCTGCCTCAGCTATTCTGGAGATCCCTGATGCATTTTACGGTGCTCAGGCAGTGCAAGATCCCATCTGTAAGAGCTGCCAGTCAATCAAAGGGTTGGCAGCTCAGCAGTGCCACTGGGAGTGGTGACTATGACTAAGGCTTCAGTAGGCCCAGGACTAGGAGCAGCCATGGTGCTTCGGAGCTAAGTGGGTGGGGGTGGGGTGGTTGGTGAGGGCGGGGAGGGTTGAGGTGTTGGCGCAGCGATGGCCTTTGCGGCTGGGGGCCCTTCGTGGGCCACAGATTGCCCGAGCAGGAGGGATGCCACTGTCGACCCCATTCCCCACCCTGCCAATAGGGAGGCTGCCTGGTTTTACTAGGCAACATCCCCATGTGGTGGGGCTCCTGCCAGCCTCTGGTAAAATACCCTGAAGTAGGCATTAATTAGCCACTTAAGGGCCTCAATTGGCCTCTGGCCGGGCAGGTTGTCCTTTGCCTTCCCTGTCCCTGACAAAATTGAATGGCATCGGGAAAGCAACGGGAACTCCACCCCCGCCTTCCCTCACTATTTTATGTCCCCCCCCATCTCCTGGCCCATCCATAGAGTGCTGATAAAATTCAGTCCTCTGTAGGGTGACAGAGAAGAGAAGAAGATGATAAGATGTGAAGAAACAGCATGGGACATCCCCTCCAGCATTTCCACTTACCCCGTCTATGACTCTCCCTCTGCCTGTCAACTTCAGGACCTGCTCCTTCAATGGTAAGGGACATGCAGGCAGTCTCGGAATCTGCCTGCTTCCTCATTTGATATTGTACCTTCTGGAAGAAAGAAGGGAGTGTATTAATGATAGCCTTTTGAGTTTTTGAGAATGTGCCTGTCAGGGTTGAATAGTGCAGATATTGGGCGGAATCTTCCTGGACCCTTGGGGGCAGGCATGAAGGCGGAATTGGGAGGAAATTCAGATAACCTACCTGGCATAGGGTCAGTGGTCCAATGCATTGCCGCCTTGGGCGATCTTCCCGGAGTCAGGTCATCGCTGGCAGAGGCTATCCACCTGGCAGCGGCGGGTAGCTAATCTGCATAATTAACTGCCCATTTGTGGGCTGAATGGGGACACCGCTGGGATCTTCCCAGTGGTGGATAGGCCCCCCATTGGGGGCCAAACCTGGCAGATGCCTGAAGGTGACTTGCCTGGGAGGGCCCGCGAGGCCTCAAATACTCACTGCCCCTCCTACCAGAGCCACAGCTATCAGCAGGCCACAGCTGAGGCAGCCAGCCATTCTGTGGAGGTGTTTCCCCACCACAGCAGTGGCCTTGCAGCTGTGGCTATTGTTTATTTTGTTAAATTGAATACTTCTTCAGTGGTGCTTCAAGATGGAGGCAGCATCTCAGTGCCCCTCCTGCAGCTGCAGCACCCACCTCTGGCAGTGGGGTTATCATCCTTCCAAGGCTGCAGCCTGCAGCATCAGGAACCTGTCCACTTTCTTTAATTGGATGGTGGACCTGAAGGCAGTGTCTTAATTGATCACCTCCGGGAAGATCTTCCATGTGGGTGCACTGACAGCCAGTGCCGGGTCAGGATCGGGAAATGGTCCCAACTCATGGTCATATTCTAAAATGATAAGATTCCAATCATTGTATGTAAGATGTGAGGTATAGGAAAGTGAGCATTTCAATAGTGCTGATGCATGCTAGTTTGTTTGCATTGCGCATTTTTAGTAGTTTTAACTGAGGTAGTGTGTTAAGGTTAATAAACTTACACCTTTCTTGTTTAAACCTGAGAAAGCCTGTCCAGTTGATTCCAGGAGATGCAGAGTGTGTGAGCAGATGGAGGTACAGTAGAGTGTGGTGCAGTGATTGCAGAAGAATGAAGAGAAGCGAGATGAGGTGGGTTGTGGGTAATGATGTTGCAGGTGCTGCAGGCGTGACGAGACAATAAAGGAGCTGAGAGTTTGGATTCTTACCTTGACAACCCTGGTAAGGTTTTAAAACTTTTTTTGGCATTGCAGCCAGGTCCTGGTACCTAGGCTCCTGGCATTGACCTTCTGAGCCACCTTTTCTCACTGGCATGCATGAGTTGACTGGAGGACATTTTGCACCCTGTGGGGGCAGGACCTCCCTCCTCCTTGCAACTGCTTGTTATGACCAGGTAAGGAAGGGGTCTCAGGCTCCCCTCTTGATCTTTTCCTGATTTGGCAGTAAAAGGGTTTAACTTTTAAAACACGGTGTTTTTAGCTTCCCCACAGTGAGTCCTAAAGGAATCAACTAGACAGGCTTTCTCAGGTTTAAACAAGAAAGGTGTAAGTTTATTAACCTTAACACTCTACCTCAGTTAAAACTACTAAAAATGCGCAATGCAACCAAACTAGCATTCATACGCGATAAACATATACACAAATAGATACAAAGGAGGAGAAAGAATTAAAGGGGGAAGGTTTGAAGCTGTAGATGGAATTCAGTTACTGGTTTTGGGTTAGATGCAAAGCCTTTGATTGGAGTTAGGTCTTGCAGTTCTCATTGGGGCCCAGTGCAAACTTTCAAACTTGTTTTGCTGGTACCAGAAGGCTACATGGGTCTTCTGTCTTGAGGCTTATGTTACTTCCATGGGTCCCTGGAACTTTGCGTGAGAGGGAGAGACTGAGTGAGACAGAGAAAGGCCTTGCTTCTCTTTGGTCTTCAAATTGCAATCTGCCTCCAAAACTTTACTGTGAGCACAATTCAATCAATTCCCAGGTTGTCCAGCAGGTTAGGCATGTGACTAGCTCTTTGTTTGAGACAGCATTGCCTGCGAGGTTTGTTGATTCCAAAGAATCAAAGCTTATTGACACAATCAGTGGGGGGGAAGTGGAGTGCTAGCTCTTACATAGACAATGACTCTCAATATCTTTTGATCATCACTATTGACAAAACCCATCTGGCAAATTGAATCAGGAAGCGCTCCCATTGTCTCTCTAGGCAACAGTCTGTCAGAATGCAAATGTGCAGCCATGTTTTCAGCCACTGCTCTGTGGTCCTTTTAAACAAGTTATTTTCAATGTTCAATACACGTTCAAATAATGTTCCATATGATGAAATTAATATGTTTCCATTTGGCAGGTGTGGTTTCTATCACAAGTTTTAAGCCTTTCTTCCTTACTGCAGTTACGGTCCCTCTCTCCTTTGAGAGAAGAAGGCTGCTTTTAAGTGTTGTTAATGATGCCCAATTTTCCACACCACCCCCAAATAAATGCACAGCTAATAAACAATTCAGGTAGTGTTGGCTTCACACCTGTCAGCTGATAATAAGCTGTCAGCAAGAATCTCCCGTGGTCCATCTGAATGGATGCATGCAGTATTCAGCCCGCCTCCCTATCCACCTATTTTCGGGCATAATCAAACTTGTAGACCCAGATTCTTTGACTCATTGTGTGTAATACTACTGGAGGTCCACTAGTAACAATACAATTTTATCTCCATAAATAAAATACCCTTAAGAGAATGCAGTGATATGAATGATGCCGCAATTCACTCTAGTAAGCATGTTAATAATTTATTCTTTTAAGAACAAGGCTCTGCTATTTGCTTAAATTTTCCATTTTTATTTCTCTTTGATTCTTTTGTAATTCATTTCATTTTCCTTTTATTTGTGTTTCGAAAGGCAATAAATCTACCTGTTACATGATGCCTGATGATCATAAAAAGGACAATTGTCAAGGTTGACAAAAGGCCATTTGTTCCTTTGAATCCAATCTCTTCACTGTCCTCAGCATCCCATTAAAGCATTCAATTTCTTTTTGAACTTCCCTAATGGTTCTGTCCCTACTGTCCTGACTGGCAGATTATTTCATCATGTAATCACTGAGGAAAGAAGTTCCTAATTTCTATATTTAAATTATTCTCACTAACTTAAATTTATGCCCTCTGTTGCTGCTTTCCTGACATATTTTGAAGTAATGGTCTGGTCTTACCCTATCTATGCCATTCCATATTTTGCCTACTAAGCTTTTGAGTCAATTCTCTAATCTAGTACTTGCTCAGTACATTCAGGGTCAACTCTGTTGCTCTTCTCTGCATCTTTTACAAAGCTTGTGCATGCTTTTTATAGCATGGTGAACAGAAATGAACAAAGTACGTAAATCTGCCCATTACATTGCAAGGCAAGAACTGACATTTATTACAGCACCTTTCATATCACAGCCATTGAATTACTTTATTGAAGTGCAGTTGCTGTTACTATGTCGGCAAAAACAGAGCAAATGTGCCACACGGTTCCACAAACACAAAGAGGAATTATGAGTGGAAGGATGTAACAGGCCATTTCAGTCAAGTAATTCAATTATGGAAACATTAAAACACTAAGGTAAAAAGGATGTGCAAATAGCTTCAGAAGTGTGAAGCCTCTTTGTTTCAGATTTATAGCTTCTGCAGCATTTTGCTTTATACTTGTATTATTTAATTTACTAACCGTTCACTTCCAGGTATGCCAGTCTTGAACAAGTTTGTTCCTCCTTCCATTGTGGTTTCTTTCTTCTTCTTCTTCCTCTTCCTCCATTCATTCTTCTTTTAATCAGGTATTTGCTAAGTCCTTGTTATACAACCACATCTTATTTCTCAGCACATGTTTCCAACTCTTCTACATGGATTGTAGCTCAAAGTTCACCCTTTCTGTGTCATGTCCACCCACGATTATTGATATCTCCATGGCATTCAATGCTCTTTTAACCAGTGCTCTCACACATCATGAAATCTACTCTTTTCACTATGAGCCAGCACATGTATACTCATGACCTTGCTCTTCCACAGAACTGATTCACTTTGTTTCATAGCTGTGCTGGTCTTCAGTTCCATATCATCCTTTGCCTCATATGATGGTTTAACGAAAAACTTGTTTTCTTCCTTTGAGATGACAAGGACCAGATACTCAAGCTACTCTTGGATGCCAGCCTGCCTCTAAATCCAACATCTTTCATCAACTTCTAACCTTATTCTGCTTCTAATCATCCTTTGCTGGATTTTCCTTATTCCCTTTGACCTTCCCCTTCCTGACCCCAAACAATCTGTCCTCAGCAAGAGATTCAGTTTCATCACCCTATGCCCCCATCAAAACAAATTCCAGGTGTAAGCTTTCTTCCTTTGCCCTTAGCCCTGTGCTTCCTTTGTGTTTTACGCCCCATCATGCATCTGTCCCCCAACTATAACACTGGCATCTACCCTGCAATGTGGAAAATTGCCCAGGTATGTCCTGTACACAAAAAGCAGGACAAGTCCAACCCGGCCAATTACCGCCCCATCAGCCTACTCTCAATCATCAGTAAAGTGATGGAAGGTGTCATCAACAGTGCCATCAAGCGGCACTTGCTTAGCAATAACCTGCTCAGTGACGCTCAGTTTGGGTTCCACCAGGGCCACTCAGCTCCTGACCTCATTACAGCCTTGGTTCAAACATGGACAAAAGAGCTGAACTCAAGAGGTGAGGTGAGAGTGATTGCCCTTGACATCAAGGCAGCATTTGACCGAGTATGGCATCAAGGAGCCCTAGCAAAACTGAGGTCAATGGGAATCAGGGGGAAAACCCTTCGCTGGCTGGAGTCATACATAGCGCAAAGGAAGATGGTTGTGGTTGTTGGAGGTCAATCGTCTGAGCTCCAGGACATCACTGCAGGAGTTCCTCAGGGTAGTGTCCTGGGCCCAACCATCTTCAGCTGCTTCATCAATGACCTTCTTTCAGTCATAAGGTCAGAAGTGGGGATGTTCGCTGATGATTGCACAATGTTCAGCACCATTCGTGACTCCTCAGATACTGAAGCAGTCTGTGCAGAAATGCAGCAAGACCTGGACAATATCCAGGCTTGGGCTAATAAGTGGCAAGTAACATTTGCGCCACACAAGTGCCAGGCAATGACCATCTCCAACAAGAGAGAATCTAACCATCTCCCCTTGACATTCAACAGCATTACCATCGCTGAATCACCCACTATCAACATCCTAGGGGCTACCATTGACCAGAAACTGAACTGGAGTAGCCATATAAATACCATGGCTACAAGAGCAGGTCAGAGGCTAGGAATCCTGAGGCGAGTAACGCACCTCCTGACTCCCCAAAGCTTGTCCACCATCTACAAGTCACAAGTCAGGAATCTGATGGAATACTCTCCACTTGCCTGGATGGGTGCAGCTCCAACAACACTCAAGAAGCTCGACACCATCCAGGACAATGCAGCCCGCTTGATTGGCACCCCATCTACAAACATTCACTCCCTCCACCACCAAAGCACAGTGGCAGCAGTGTGTACCGTCTACAAGATGCACTGCAGCAATGCACCAAGGCTCCTTAGACAGCACCTTCCAACTAGAAGGACAAGGGCAGCAAATACATGGGAACACCACCACCTGCAAGTTCCCCTCCAAGTCACATGCCATCCTGACTTGGAACTATATCGCCGTTCCTTCACTGTCGCTGGGTCAAAATCCTGGAACTCCCTTCCTAACAGCACTGTGGGTATACCTACCCCAAAAGGACTGCAGCGGTTCAAGAAGGCAGCTCACCACCACCTTCTCAAGGGCAATTAGGGATGGGCAATAAATGCTGGCCTGGCCAGCGTCACCCACATCCCATGAATGAATAAAAAAAAACTTCTCTATCCTCCAGCATCCCTTCCTCTTGTCTCTTGCCTGCTTTCAGTCTGCTGCTATGATATCAGCCACCTCAGTTTCTTCATTGTCCTTATTCACTCTAACCTATCTCCCTCTGAACTTGCAGCACTCATTCCCTCAGTTCTAGCCCAGACCTCATCATTAAAACTGCAAACAAAGAAGGCATCAAAGTTTTATGGTGGCAGAGTCTATAATCTTGTGTGGCCAAACACCAACTGTCTAATGATACCTCTTATCTTACTCTGGAACAATATTTCATTACCAAACATTAAGCAGTTATTTTCTAGACAGTGACTGATCTCATCTTTTCTGGAGATCTTCTGCAGAATCTCCAGATCTCCAGCCTCAAAACTCCTCAAAAACTTTCTCTTCTGCAGCTACAAGCACACAGATGGAAATGCCCTAAATTGCTGCTGTGTGGAAAACTGCAATTATGGCTCTGAATTCATCACACTTTCTGTCATAGAGAGATACAGCACTGAAATAGGCCCTTCGGCCACCAAGTCTGTACCGACCATCAACCACCCATTTATACTAATCCTACATTAATCCCATATTCCCTACCACATCCCCACCTTCCCTCAATTCTCTTACCACCTACCTACACTAGGGGCAATTTACAATGGTCAATTTACCTATCAACCTGCAAGTCTTTGGCTGTGGGAGGAAACCGGAGCACCTGGCAGAAACCCACGCGGTCACAGGGAGAACTTGCAAACTCCGCATCGGCAGTACCTAGAACCGAACCCAGGTTGCTGGAGCTGTGAGGCTGCAGTGCTAACCACTGTGCCCACTGTGTCACTGCACTTCTATAACTTCATTAGAAGTGTGACAGAAGCCCCATTTATGAGTCTTAACCAGATTTCTGTTGCATTTCCAAAGAAGTTACGGCAGATTCCACTGCACTTCCAACGGCAGCTCAACAACAGAAAGTCCTCAGAAATTGAAAGTCTTTTTCTCCATCAAGCTAAGTAGTCATTGTTCTGTGTACCAAGTTTCATCTTATGTTAAACTCACATGTTGAACTTCTGTGAAGTTCGCGTCTGGAGGGGGCAGCAGGAATTTAACTTTACTAAAATTGCAACAAATACTGATTGGAGTGGAGCAAATGCACTTCTACATTTTCTTCAGGTGCAAGTTACGTTTAATATTTGTCCCACAAAACAAAAAGAAACAATAGAGGCCTTCATGGTCCATGTTGCTTTATTAACTTAATGTCTGATGAAAGGTCACTGACCTGAAACATTAACTCTGCTTCTCTCTCCACAGATGCTGCCAGACCTGCTGAGTATTTACAGCATTTCTTGTTCTTATGTCAGAACATTCACGTTTACCAAATTTTCTCCTAAGAAAAAACTGGCTTTGTCAAATAAAATCAATCATTTGTTATTAGTAAAGGCTAAATGTTTAATAATCATCACAAGCACAATTCCTCTTAAAATAAATAAAATGAGATACGGTCAACCTATTTTCTTTCAGGATTGCTTAGATGAAATGAATAAATGTTTTCACTTCTGTCTGATTTGCAGACGGCCTGCTGGGACTCAGGAAGAACTGCTGGTTTTCATTTGGTCTGAAGGTGCTTTGGAGTTTATAGATGTTTCAGATATGCTTCAGCCTTACACTGGATATGAGTATCGTGTCAGAGCTCTTAACTCCAGGGGATCAGTTGACAGTCTGTGGGCTTTCGCACAAACCCTTGAAGCAGCTCCTCAAGGCATGGCTGCTCCCTCTACTCAAGCCACAAGTGCTTTCTCTGTCTTATTGCATTGGACCCTGCCAAGCTTTCCTAATGGAGTTATTTCTCAATATCGTGTTGTCTACCAAGAGAAAAGAAATGATCCAACAATTAACACAACTACAGTTACAGCAATAACAATGCCGGTAAGCCAAAGGGAAAATACCTAGGTTGCTTAACTTTTCAATCAATATATTTCTTAATCTTTTTCATTTATATTCTTTCTAATGGATTGTATTTCATATGCCCACCTGAAATCTAATGAATTGCATTTGATCAGTACTTTTCTTGGGTTTTGATGAGATTAGGGCTTTAGGCTGGATATGAGTTTGCCTGTAGTTTAAATCTCCCTCCTTGCATTTACACCATCTCAGTTTTCACATTTTACCATGTGACACTGATAAAAAGACAGATAGCATCTCACAAAGCAAGAGGAAAACCTGCCAGAGCTAATTTTTTCTTCGGAAATCATTATCAGATAAGAAATTCAAGATCATTCTATCATTCTATGATCAGATGTGTAAACCCTGTCAAAGGATAGATTTCAACCCTCAGTCACACCTGAAGAGAACAGTTCATGCAATTGGTTAAAATAGGGACAGAGCTTGTGCTGCATTCCGATTTTAACAGCAATGCTTTAAATAGGGTATGAGCCCCTTGCCTTAGGTATATTCAAGTTGCCAGGTCCGATTATGTTGCCCGTCAGGCAGTTTGGGTTAAAACCAGGACTGCTGGGTTCATAAATGCATTAGACTATAGTACTGGTAAATGTTTATGCGAAGAAAATAGGATTTCTTGGCTCAAGTAAATTAACTTGTGACTTGTCAAAAACTGATATCAGCTGGAAACAGAAGAAATAAAATTGAACCTGTGGCATAAACTGAACCAGTCAATGGATTGAAAAGCACTTCAACAGGTTGCAACAGATAAGAGTAAGCAAAATGCCCCAAAAAAGTGGAATAACTGATCCTTGCAAATATGGGGATGAATACACTGCTATACTGAGCTTTGTCGTTTTTAGCTAGAAATAAAGCTTTAAACCAACTGTTCCTGGCTGTTAGAAGTTGAATTTTCCAATCTTGTTGCAGATTACACAATATCAGCATAATAAGTTTCTAGTAGTTTCATCGGGCTGAATTTTAGCGGCCCCTCGATGCCACAGGTCGCTGCGCAGGGGCCAGTAAAATGCTGCGGGGAGAGGCCCGCCTCAACCCACGACGTCGAAAAGGGCCCGCTGCATATTAATAGCGGCGGTGGGACTTCAGTGCGACCCCCCCCCGCCGCCAGGCAGTGGGCCCTTCATCTCCATATTAAAATTAGGCCTAATGAAATGCAAATTCACCTAGATGCAGGCGGTGGCCGTCCCACTCCAATATTATGGCCACCGTTCGTGTTTCGCGCGCCTTCGGAACTCCATACGGCATTCCTGGCAAGAACCCGGTGGGGAGGGAGGAGTAATAAAATTGTCAGGGCAGGAGGGGTGAAGGAGCAGGGAAATCAATTTTTATTGGATGTTGGGATGGTGGGAAGGGGTTAGAGACCAAAATTTAGAAAGTTTGGGGAGAAAGTTTGGGAAGGGAATAAATTGTTTTTTGAGAATAAATGCCACTTAAATGACCATTGGAGGGGGTTGGGGAAGGGCCTCAACATCTTTACTCATTGCTAATAAAACTTCCCGATGACTGCACATTTAACAATTAAAACTACATTGTAAGGGCTTAAATCCCTTTAAAAATGGTGATGGGTGCACGGTGGCGCCGGACACAGCTGCCGGGGTGGCGGCCGCCGCCCCTTACGTCATTGGGGCAGCTGCTCCGCCTCCTCTATTTAAATGAGGCGCCACGTGTAATATTGTGGGGGCTCAGGGACGGCGCATCTGCGCAGGATGCACGCTGCAACTGCGGCGCACCCATAAAATTCAACCCACCCTATATTGACATGATGGGCTGAATTTTAAGCCGCCCAGTGGGTCGGATGGTGGCGTGGGATGACATTAAATTGAGTGGGAGGCTCCGGGAGGCCTACCCGCCCCACTCCCACCTTTGGTCGACTTTACGGTGGTCAGACGTGGGGGGGTAGGGGGGGAGGGGGGGAATGGCCCACCTGCCCGAGGTCAATCAAGGTCCTTAAATGGCCACTTAACAGCCACAAGGGCCCTCGCCCGCCTCCATGGGTATTTTACCCATGGCAAGTGGGCTTGCTGGGGACGTGAAAGGCTGCCCAGCAATAGCTGCCAGCCTTTCCGCGCGCAGGTGGGGGGCCATGGCAGTCAGCCACAGGGTGCCCGATTGAGGACCGCCCCTGCCTCCCAACCCACCCCTGGGACCCAAGACACCCCCCCTCCTCCCCCCAAACGACCACTCCAGCCTCACCAGGGAAGGAATAATCTCCCTGGTGAGGCATGCCCAACTTACCTTGTCTCCTGGCTCCATCTGGTCAGCTGGGCTGCAGTCCCAGCAGTGGCCACCGCTCCTGGTGGCGCTGCTGGAACTAAGAGCTGCCGGCCCGCTGATTGGCCGGCAGCTCACTGAGGCGGGACTTCTTCCCTCAAGCGGGTGGAAGTCCCGCCTCGGGACAATTAAAGCCCAGACACCTGTAAAATGCGGGACGGATCCCCGAGCTAGGCGGAAGTGGGTTCGCCACCAACTTTTACCTCGGAGGCGAATTCCTGTCTGCCTAATGTAAAATTCAGCCTCATGTTCCAGCTCAGCAAACTCATGAATGGAAAATTCAATCCACAGCCCATGCATGATACCACTGCAGGAAAATTCTGCACAAAATATCTTTCCTGACGCCTCCATCTGGCAGTCTTAAATCATAAATACTAGAATGAAGGATGAATGAGTAAACATATGGATAAATCCCTTTACAACATTTTTAGTTACTTGGCAAATCAGATGGACACAGTTCTTCTTTCAAATTGACACTGTAACATCTAGAATGGTAGTCCTCATAGGCAGGAAGCCAGTCTAACTGCCCTTCCAGAGCCCAGAGAATATAATGTGGATATTGTAAAGACTGGAGATATATGGATGTTATGAACAGATGACCACATCGTCATAGTTCAAAGCTAATCAAACTTAATGGAGACTTCAGAGCTAAAAGTCAGCAGCTGTTATGGACAGTTGACCACTCTAACTGCTCTATCATAACCTGCAAAATATATTAGAAATATCATCAGGATGGGAGTTAGTGGCTGTTATTGGCAGGTGACAGCTTTATTAAAGTTGAGACCATTAACCCCAATGGACTAATCATTTGGACTAGAGATTATTTATTTATTTACTTCAATGGGCAAATAACCACTCTGTTTTGTGACTGCACAGCACAAGTTCAAATCTTCAAAATAATACTTAGTCTACAGCATATCAAATAATTACCATTGATCAATATATTTTAGTATGATGTATAAACCATGTTTTAGTCAGTAAAGATTGTACTAATTGCAAATGTTGTGAAAAAAAATCATGACTTAGAGTCATTTTCACAAGCATTCAATGTCAGAAATGCATTCTAGAGTTTGAAAGATTTTGAATTATCCAGTCGTTCATTTTACATTTGCTGCATTGATATGCAGTATCAATATAATTTGGTTGCGATGGACTGTTCGTTATGTTTTTCATCTGATGATATTAGCTATTTATAAAAACCTAATTCATTTAGTTATCAGCAAATGTATAAACTCAGTTACAATGTTAATTAAAAATTGGTCGTAAAACATTTGACCAGAAATAGTACACTGCAAAGCATAAAGGGAAAGCAAGAGAAATCTAGTGCAGTGGCAGCTTTTTTATAACTAGAAAATAATTATGGCAACACTATTTTTCCTGAAGCAGTAGCTGATATAATGGCCAGATAGCCATGCATGCTAGAGGCAGTCTCTGTATTTTTTTAGGATGGTATTGATCACCACTGAGCTGAGGTTTCAGCTCCATGCCAGATTGTTTGATTAATGGATTGGTTGCTAAAAGAGGACTGAATGGGGATAGAAAATGCAGGCGGTCTGTACTGCCACTGTATATCCGTCAAGAAGTACACACCTCATTATAAAATGGTTATCAAGTATACATGAAAAATTAATTGGACTCAGTTTGATTCTGAAAAGAATCAGCTTTCAGCACCGCAGTCCCCAGAACTTTCCAGATGTGCTTTGCAGCCCCTAGAGAAGGAGCGATGGGAGATGTATTAATACATCGTATTGATTGGATCAGGACCTCTGACAGTCATTTGTAGAGATACCATCTGTCTGCTGTTCACATTCCTTCACCAGAACAGGACGTGACAGATTATTAATCTCAACTCTTGAAGTATAGACAGTCCCCTTTCTGCTAAACTGCATTCCGATTCTGTAGGAGATGAAGCAGACCTGAAGGGTGCAGAAATTAAGGTTATTACACAAATTGAGCCATATGGTACAAATACTGAAGTGAGAAAATTGCCAGGCAATAAAAATTGTGCTGCCTTCCTAATGGTGTAAATTACAGTTAACCATGGCTCTAATGATGTCCTTCTGCTGTATTTAACTACTGTTACATGAAGGACATTGTTTAAAAAATAAAAAAAACATGAATGCCAACAGCATGTGTAACAATCTGTTAGATTTACATTAGGAAAAGTGTCAACAGTAGGTAAATAATTGTGCTAGCCAAGAAACCAGAAGTTAGAGAAAACGAGCATTCAGAAATCTTTGCAGTATTGTTGTACTTAACCTTTTGAGGACTGAGTATCCCTTGTAACTTAAGTATACAAATCTTTAAGATTATATAAAATATTTACACAAAGGCACCTAAAATTATAATTCTGAAAATTACTAAGCATAAAGAGCGAATATACCCCATGCATGAGAAATGAACTGTGAAAATATTATCTCAATTTTCAATGTCATCATTATCATCGACAAGAACTTCTTTCTTGCTGTTCTTTGGTCCCAAGAATCATCATATGCCATTATATTATACAATATTATATGTAATCTATCTGTCATAAAGCTTATTTAAATTTTCAACTCCCTCAATATTCCCTCAACATTTTAGTAAATTTGATTAAGATCTAAGACTGTTTAAAGATAAATTCTTTAAATAGTTAAAATATAATACATTGGGGCTGCACTAGCACTTTTTTAATTCAACTGCATAGTAATGGAATTTTAAAAGATTGGATCTAGTTATCCAAGTTTCTTACATAGAACAATAAGAAACATTAAAAAAACGTTCCACTCAGAACCAATTTCATACTTCCTAAAACATGAACATGAATATAAAAATATATTTTTTTAAAAACCAAGCCTCTTTAAGCAGGTTGGTGTCTGATAGCTGAAGAATATTTTCATAGAACCTTCCACCATCATGCTTTCAATTTAATCAGCTTGAACACTAACTTGATAGGAATTCTCTTAAAAGACCTTTTCATAATTTCCATTTTATTACATGCAAAAATAGGTGTAATCCAGACTGCTGTGCAGAATGCAATGGGAAATATGTATTCTTGGGCTGTGCATCATCGTCAATTGCAATGCAAATCACATTTCTGTTTGAAACACAAAAAACAGTTCACTGTGTGCAGGTGGTACATTGCACAGTTTTGCACCACCAAATTAAGTTGAATATCCTATTATATCTGCGCAACACAAAGGACACAAACTCACATAATGCAGCAATGTTAAAGAGCCATGTTTATAATGCCAACACCATTAGAGACTGATATGCTACATCATTATTGCCCTATTACCCCTTAATAGTGGCAAACCATAAACATGTGCCATTACTAACATAAGAAGCATGCCATCAATAGCTTAGACACCTATTTAGGATACAAATGAACCAACGAGTTGAGAAATTTAGCCAACCAGCTATCCAGATACTGCTCTCAGGAGAAAAGCCACCTCTATGTCTATGTCTGTAATACCAACTTGTATATTAAATAAGAACAGGTTTGAAAACATACTTCAGAATTGACCATATAAAAAGTGTATCAAAATTCCAGGGTTTCAAAAATTTATGACATATATAAAGTATTAAATATTATTAAGCTATTAAAAGACCCAAGTTTGAATTCTCTGTAAAGTAGTCCTGTAGTAGTGTTCGCTATAACTTTAATAAAGCACTATGAATGCTGCATAAACCCTGCCTCCACAGCATTCTCATGCAAAGAAGGAAGACAAAGAGAAAAAGTATGTGACTGTGAATCTCAGTCTGTGCTAACTGGGCCAGCTAGAATTAAGTCATTCTGGACAATCCAGGGAACATGATAAACAATGATCCCTCTAAATTTTCTTTGTTGTGCATGGCCTGTTTAGTTCAATGCATGGTACCTTTTAATTTTTCTTGCACAGCTGTACATACGCAGTTACTTAAAGGGGACAGTTTATGAGCTGCCTGTGTGGTACCTTCACGATTACTGCTTTGCTGCACATGCACACAGCTTAGAGGAAACATTATTGATAAGGTGAATAGTTAGCATTTGGCACCCGTGTTCTAAATGTCATAAAGCATGCTAGGCACAAACATAAATTTGTCCTTTCTGGTGAATTTGAAATGACAAATACAAGAAGATGAGTTTAAACAAATGAAATACTTTGGAATTACACAGAGAATGGTAAACACAGTATGTGTGAGAGAACCTGTAACTGAATTGCTCAGAGATAGGTTTCATTATTATTTCAATGGCAGGGCTCACTAAACTGATCTACCTAATGTGTTACTTTCTTTATAATCACTCAGCACATTCTCCAGCATTTTGGATACTTCAACACACCACCACAACTCCCCACCCCCAATTTGCTCCAACTAGTCTGTTTAGTGAATTACAACACTAATGTTACTTTATAATTAAGTGAACAAAATGTGTTTTCACAAGTAAGCCAGGAAATTTCTTAATTTTTGAAAGGTAGCAAAAATTATGACTTAAATATTTGGTCATTAAGCCATTGAGTGCCCTTATTTCTACATTTCCAATTACCGCTTTGGAAATGTTTATTGATCCAATATTGTACTACTGTGATTTATTTTGTCTTATTTAATATTGTATTATCTCTTGGCACGTTGATTGCAAACTTGAACTCCAATCAAAATGTTGAGTTAGTACTCCACAGCTATAGGGTCTGCCCATCTTTCAGACTCACCTAAGGTAGATGGGTGCTTTTATTCAGTTCTTGGTTACCAGTAGGCCACAGAATGGAAATCCACATGTGCAAAGATTTCTATTTCAGACTATGAGAGGCAAGTTGATATCCTTCCAATTGCTCAGCCTGAATCATAGGTCCTGTGAGCAGAGTAAGCAACAGTATGGATAGCAAGCATAAAGGTGGCTCAGATTATTTGGCTCTCTCACTCAAGATGACTGCTCAAGGTGCTTATTACCAGGATGCCATGAAATAATAATGTTAAATAGGACAAAATAAAGTGTGGTAGTGGAAAATTTGGGTCATCATGACAAGTGTTTCCAAAGTAGTAACAGAAAATGATGCTGTAGAAACAAGGGCATATAATGGCTTAACAACACTGTGGCCACACATCACAGTTGCCTGTGAACAGAAAGCAAATCTAAGTCAAAATACTGTTACAGCCATATGAAATCAACAAAAAAAAATTATCACACATTAGGCACCAGTCACTTTAAGTGTAAAAGGTTTAAGAATCAAAGGCAATGTGTGCACACATTTCTCTGGAAGCTTCCTGTGTTGCCTCTGTACTTCAGCTCACATCAGCTCTTGACAGCTACAGATCAATGCAAAATTTTGATCATTTTCAGCCTTAGCAGCCTCTTGACCTCTTGACTACGTTTTGAGGTACTTCAAGTAGTTGAATACAATCACAGTAAACTATGTGAAATTGGTACTGTAGCTGGATCTCCCAGCAGTATGCAGTGACCCTGAGGTCAATACTCTTAGGAGTTGGCCCTCCCCAGTGTTTTATGAAGAGATTGGAACAGCAAGACACTGCACTGAATAAGTAAGTACAATGCACTAATATGAGTTATTTTTACAGTTACACGGTGCTTTACAGTTTTAAATTTCAGCCACTTTTTGAACCAAAAATATGAAATTTGTAGTCTTATCACCAATGAAAGTATATTAAGATAGTCTTGTTGAGCAAACATTTTTCATATTTACATTTCAGCCACAGCAGTTATTGAATTAGTTGTTAACATAATGAATTTGAAAAGCAAATTATAAAAGTAAAAATGCATTGCAACTGTCTTTGGAATGGTAAATGTGAATGGACTTTGGATAATGGTGCATCCTAAGACTTTCTAAGGAGAATAATAGAGAAAGATTAATAGGGTCTTTGTGTTGCATCTTTTATTCCCCAATTCAATACAGCCTATACAGTTGAAAAGGAAAGATTTTATAGGAAGGAGTAAGCTTCAATACAATCATGTAATAATCAAGTTATGTTGTAGATCTGAGTATTTCTCTAACAATACTGGCATAAATCATAATCCAGGTAATACCTTCCTGTTAGCGATAACTGGGAACAGTTAGAATTATCTGTGTTGATTTCTGACTTGCCCATTGTATTAAGAACTGGCTACTACTATAGCATGTTCCCCAATCTTTAGCTCCTTCTAGATCCCCACTGCTATGACTTAAGAAAGAAAGAAGTTGATAGCAATAACCATGCACTATCAAATGGTCCTCACGAATTGTTGTTGTTGTAATGTGTCCTTAAGTGGGTATGTCCATAATCTGTACGCATTATCAGACAGGATATGATGCCATCTGTCACATGACACCATTGTTGGACTGTGTTAGTTGACTAAGTAAGACGTATTAGTAAGCACTTTCCATCAGTGTGTATATACTATTGTAATCTTCAAATAAAGAACTTACGGTTTAGTTTACCAGCCTTACCTGAGTGATTGGTGAGTTTGTATTAGAAGGATAGAAGGAAACAGTTGCTACCATTGGTGGGTACAAAACGGGTTAGAAAGTACTATTGCTTCTTCCAAAGAATACCTTGATTGACCATATCTCAACTGCTACTAATATCAATGTTCTCATGCTCAGAGTAGATGCCAAGACAGGCTCTTCTTAAAAATAAGGCTAACTACCTCCTCAGAGACAGACTATCTGGTTAAGTTGTAGTATATGGGTGTGAAAATGGGATTATTTGCACCCATTCTTTGGGCTCTACGAGTGCCCTCAGACCTCTAAAATGGCATCCATGTTGTACATTTTTGGGGTGAGTTGCATCAGATGCCATGTTGGACTGGGGGTTCACATAGGCACAGTGAACAATCACTGGGAGTATGCAGAGCAGGCAGATCAGGATGCCAATCAGCATGCAACGCCGATTTGATGCCAGTGGTGCTATTTTGAGCTCAATGTTCCATCTAACTCACCTCTTATCCTCTCACAGCTGAACATGTGTTCAGCAGCCGGTAGGACTCTGATCCCCCACACCCACCAGCACTATTTAAAGGGATCATCAACCATTTACAGGTTAGTTGCTGGTTGATTTGTTCTGGCTGTTGCCATGATTCTACAAGCATTTGATGTTTTTTAATTCTTTCAAGTTGCAAAAATCTACAGGGAATGGTCTGACAGGTGCTCAAGGAGTTATTGCTGACTGCAAAGCATCTGCATAAATCAGTTGCTTCCAGACATGGGTGCACTTGTAAGCATTCTCCTTGTGATACAGCATGACTTAGAAATGAACAAGGGACATGCAGAGCAGGACAAGCTGATGGAAGAGGAAGGAGAAAGAGGGGGAGAAAAACTCTCAGCGGAAGCCATATCTGACCAAGATGTTTAGGGAGAAATTCTCCCTGAACCTCAGTGAGGAACAATGTGTGAGACCTGCTCACTGAAACATGCCACTTGCTGCAGCCACAACTGCAAACTCAGAGTAGGGCAAGGGCAGCATTGCCAGTGGCTGTGAAGGTGACCCTGATGATGAACTTTTATGTGTCTGGTTCCTTCCGGGCTGGAGTCGGAGACATTTGCAGCATCTTACGGTTTGCCATCCACTGTTGCTTAAGAGGAGACAGCATTCAGAGCTGAGTACATTTCATCTCTCTTGCCAGAGAGAAACAGGCAGAGTGAACATGCGGCTTTGCTAGGATTGTAGACTTCCCCATGGTGCAGGGTGCCATTGCCTGCATGCACATCGCTTTGCGGGCACCACATGTCAACTTTGCTCCATACTGGAACCGAAAGTGGTTCTACTCATTCAACATCCAGCTTGTGTGTGACCATAGGCAGACAATGATGCAGGTCAATACCTGGTATTCTGGCACCAATCATGATGCCTTTATTCTGTGGCAGTCCATTCTGCTAGCTGCATTTGAGTCACCAGGGAAAACCAAAGGGTAGTTACGGGGCAACAAGGGCTGCCCACTGACCACTTGGATAATGACTCCGGTGTGCAACCCACGCACATATGTGCAGAATGCATAAAATGAAAGTCATGCTGCCACACAAAATGTGATAGATTAGATCATTGACATGCTGAAACAACGCTTCTGCTACTTGGACAGCTCTGGAAGATTCTGCAGTGCTCAGCAGAGTGGGTGTCAAGATTCGTCAGGGACTGCTGTGTGCTGCACAACCTTACCATCATGTGGCACACAGCTGAGGAGCAGGAGCAACAGGAGGAGGAGGAAGAGGGGAGGCAACCTAGGCAGCCTCTTTTGGCCCAGGCTGTACGTGAAGAACTCCACTGAGTGCAATGCCAGTAAACGCAACACCAATTCCCCATTCACCAACTGTTCCACACCTTACCTTCCCTCTGTCACTGACCATCACAATACAAAAATAAAAGACACCACAAAATAAACATTCCAAATCAATTTATAAATTAAATTATACCATATTGCATGCAGAAGTCAACTGATTACCCTTCTGCATTTCCTTAGTGCCTTTTCCTGTTCTAGTGCTCCTACGCAATGCTACCCCAGTGGTTGTAGCACAGCTGATGGAAGGTTGCTGACTTTCACTGGGGGAGACTGCAGATAGCCTCATAGGATGACCTTGAGCAGCTCTAGGCCTAGAAAGCCCAGCTGTGGACCCCATCATCTTAACATAGGCAGCATCAGTCCGGGCTGGCTGACTGACAGATAACAGCAAGGGCACTAGCAGAGTGGTAGTAGTGGGAGGATGAATGTTGTCTTCCATAGCAAGAACAGTGGATTCATGCTGCATGGAGCCCTTTCCACTCTCTCGGGCAGGACCTTCACAATCCTAGCAATCTGATGGAGGACGCAATTGCTGGACTGATGTGACATCCTGCAAGCCTCTTTACAAACTGTCATAGAGAGATGCAGCAGTGAAACAGACCCTTCAGCCCACCGAGTCTGTGCCGACCATCAACCACCCATTTATACTAATCCTACATTAATCCCATTTTTCCCCTCTCACGTCCCCACCTTCCCTCAATTCACCTACCTACACGAGAGACAATTTTTACAATGACCAATTTACCTATCAACCTGCAAGTCTTTGGCATGTGGGAGGAAACCGGAGCACCCGGAGGAAACCCATGCGGTCACAGGGAGAACTTGCAAACTCCACACAGGCAGTACCCAGAACCGAACCCAGGTTGCTGGAGCTGTGAGGCTGCAGTGCTAACCACTGCACCACCCTGTGTAATCCACAGCCATGATGGCAGCTGTCTGCGCTTGCCTGACCTTACATGACATCAGTCTGAGCTTCCACTGCAGCGCTCAGGCTTCTAGCGGCTTCTGCTGATGCTGCAATGGAAGCTGAGACATCAGCCATTAGATGCTGCATCATGTTGGATCCACAAGTGTGCAAATGGAGTTGGCCACCACTTCCATGCTGGAAATGATGGCCTCCAAACTCTGTGCAAATCCCTGTACCAAGCTGCTGCTGTTCTCACCCACACTTCTTCATACTGACAGCAGGATTTCTGGCATGCTCCCCATGCACCAAGCACATCAGTATTCTTCTGTAGGCTGCCCCATCGAAATGCTCATCTGAATCCTCTGCAGCAGAACTCATGTGTGACCACACCCTCTGGTGAGCTAGAACCTGTGCTATTCTTGTCCCCTTCCCCGGCTGCAGGCCACTTGTTCCTGGTATCTCACCACATGAAGATCCTGCCTTTATGCTCTCCTTTAAATTGAAACAAGTGTAAGTATCTGAACTGGTGGCTGCAAATTTGAAATCGAGTGATTATCACTGCCTTCTTGCTGTTCCTCTACTGTCTGACCAAGTTGCACTTCTGGGTATGTGAAAGGAGAAAGACCAAAGGTTTAGGTTGTGCTGTGGGGAGGAGGAGGCGAAAGTATGAGGTGCATGCTTACACCATTTGCAGCTTGTAACTCAAAAGAGAGTGTGGGATGAGGGTAGGTGGACTGCGAGAGGGAGGATTTGGTATGGGGATACCATCATCTTCGATGGTTTCAGCCCTGCCACTAGCTTCAGCCTCTGCATGGGCGTCCCAATAATGGCGACCACCCATCTCCTCCATGAGAGTCAGGACAAGCAGGGGTGCCTCTGTCCCTCCCGTTAGCTCCTGCTGCCTCCGCTTGTGCGCCACCTTGTCCTGCAAAAGAGATGGAAGTGTATCAGTGAGAGTCAAGCAATCTGCTTGGCTGATGTGGCTGTCATGGTTCAATAACTGGTAGTTGGTGCAAGCTGTGAGACAGTGTGAGGCTTGTAGCTAAACGTCTGAGGGCACAGTGTAGCATATGAACTTCAGGTATGAGTCCTGATTGATAGAGATTGCTGGTAGGTGAGTAATCGGGGATTCGTAAATAGAGCAGTGTCTAAGGCTATTAGTACAGTTGGTAGGATATAGCATCTGAAGATGCATTCACTGACCTTGGTCACTAATGTCAGGTCATTGAACTTCTTGTGGCATTGCATCCAGGACTTCGAGGCTTGACTCTGGGCATTGACCTCCCTGGCCATCTGCTCCCAGTGCCTTCTCATCATATGTCTGGAGGGCCTCTTGGCCCCCTGTGAATACAGGACATCTCTCGTCATTTTCACATCCTCTACCAAGGCCTCCAGGGCAGTGTCTGAAATCCTTGAAACCTGCAGTCTTCCATGTTTTGCCATTTTTCTATGTTTCACAGGTCAGATTTACTTCCTGCATTACTGCCAGCACCTGCTGCAGCCACACTGCACCTCCCCTTTAAGAGGTGCAGGCTAGCTTTAACTGGTGCCAGCCATTCATGATATTGGCCCACTGCTGAAGTATCCAGCCAAGCAACAGCACAGTAAGTGGTGGCTGGACGCTGCAATCATTAAAACAACAGGCAGCACGAAGTTGCCATAATGCCATTATTACATTGAACGGATGCAGGTTGAGGACACATTGCAATCCCCACGCCCATTTTCAAATTTAGCCCCTCATATTGCTCAAAGAACATTTCTGGAAAACATTTTACTGTTGGTCTACAGATATATGCTGAAGTGAAATATATCATAGTGGCATAGATCATTTTGTCACTACTGTATGACAAAGACAATCTCCTGGCTCTTTTCCCTCCCTAACAAAAAAAGAGTTTGCAAAATCATTTTGCTGGAGACAGTGGGCCTGATTTTTAGGAATGGATGTGGACGGGCACTAAAAATAGCAGCACTGGCCAGTGTGCCAGTTCCCCGGCTCCATCCCACCCCGGGCCATTTTCCCAGAGGCGGGATAGAAACATAGAAACATAGGAAATAGGAGCAGGAATGGGCCATTTGGCCCTTGGAGCCTGCTCTGCCATTCATTATGATCATGGCTGATCATCCAACTCAGCAACCTGTTCCCGCTTTCTCCCCGTACCCTTTGATCTCTTTTGACCCAAGAGCTATATCTAACTCCTTCTTGAAAACATACAATGTTTTGGCCTCAACTGCTTTCTGTGTCAGCGAATTCCACAGGTTCACCACTTTCTGGGTGAAAAAATTTCTCCTCATCTCAGGGATGTGGGGGTGGCAGGGCTACCCACCTGCACGTGGCGAGTAGCTTGTTAACGTAATTAAGGACCTATTAAGGCCTGTTCTCAGAGGCCGACTGGGATTCCGAGTCGACCTCCAGGTTCCCGCAGGGTGTGGGGGCCAATTTAACTGCCTGGAGGAGGCACCCCCACCCACCCCCGATGGCAGACCAGGGGGTCTGTGTTCCAGGCAGGCCTAGCAGCCCTCCCTGCCTGCCTAGGTGCTGCAGCACCCATGGACTGCCCTGTACAGCAGCTCCCCTGCACAGTAGTGGTCTGGCTGAAAAAGCCATTTTTAGTTAAAAGGTAGAAGAAATTGGAGAGAGGGTGCCTCCATTTTGAAGAACCCTCTTCCTCACTTACCTTCCATTACAACCTGTTGCTGCTTTCAAGCTGGAAGGCTTTGGTTGGCTCTCCAGCTTTGAGAGCCCACCTGTCATCCTTGATTGGACAGCGAGCCCACCCTCTGGCCATTAGTTGGCCACTCCAGAGAAAATCACAATGAGACACTGTTTCCACAGTGTGACCCACTTTTGAGCCTGACAGCAGGGTTCAGAAGCCCGCAGGAAATTCCGTGACACTTTAATTGAGCAGCATTAGCAAAAAAAAAAGAATTGGCCAATAGCAGATCTAGTTTCAGTATTGCTAAATCCACTGTCACCCAACAATAGGAAAATCTAGGCCATTATATTTATCTCACATGACTCCTGACCTGAAAGTACTCATGCATGCACACTCAACACTTTGGCTTATTCCCAGTTTTGGTTAATTTTAGAGCATATTCACCTCGCTGCAACACAAAACACACATCAGAAGATTTGTTCTCTAATGTTAAGTGCCACAACATTATATTTCTATCTCAACTTTATTAAAATTTTGACTTGAATTATGTTTTTTAATTCATCTTATAAAGGTATGGCATGATTTTTCTTTATTTCCCACAGTTTATTGGGTACATGATATTCCCCTAGTTAAATTTGAAAGTTTGTTGAGAATGAGATCTTACTCTGTCCTCTTATGTGTAATGTTTGTTGTATAGAACATAGTACTTTACATGGAAAATACAGTAGCATAAAATATTACATGTATATTACATGTAATTGTAAGTAAAGCGATAAGGAATTAATACCAAAAAGTGAATCTTGAATCAATCAAAACTGAGCTAAATTTAATTTTATGTTTGTTTTTAAAATTGGAACAGTGCATATTCAGAGACTGTATCATCTTCATCATTTGGGCAGTAATCTGGTGGAGTGGATCACCCACCCTTTAGAGAACCAGCCCAATGTTCATTTCATTGAATTCAATGGAATGAAAATCGGATGACTTCTATAAAGGGTGGGCCAACCAGATTTCTGCCCAGGCGGTGAAAATGAAAGTCTACCTTAATTTGTCTTTTATCTTTTGTTTCCCACATCTGTATATAAATAATACTCTTTTCTAGTGCCAGTGCACTTAATCTGATTGAAATTCAGTCCATTTATGTCCATTATAATTTCTAACTGACCAGGAATGCAACAAACAAAACTAACTCAGTGCTGTGGCTTGAGGTATTTCTGCTATCAAGTTTGGGAAGAGGTTTGCTTTCTGCGCCATTTACAAGTCAGGTAATATGTCATTTAGACTAAGCTAGACCAGGTAGGGTGGCAGACTTCCTTCTCTGAAGGCCATTACTATACTAGTTAGGTTTTACAATTGTAGCAGGAGTGTCACGCTGTCTCCTCATCAGCTGCTGTGAACCAATGAGCAAGCATTTCCTTGGAGTTTGGAGCAGCTTCTGCTTCATTGGACATTCTCCTCAGGGTGTGCACTTCTGGGCCAGTAGGTGGCAGTGGCAGTGGAGAGCACGGGCATGGGGCAGGTTTCGGCACCCGGAGGTCCCTTCAAAAAGGGAAGGAGTTTTCTTGGTGGGCTTGAGAGAGAGAGCGAGGGGGAAAAGAGCCTTGAGCAGCAAGAAGAAATGTGGGCAGGAGAAGAAGGAGCTGGAGGGAATGGCCTAAGATCTGCGTCAACGTCTGGGAAACGGTACCAGCAAGAGGAAAAAGGGGTGTGCATCCAGCTACCTAGGACCACGGAGGACAAGCTAGGGAGCATGGAATCCCCAGAGATCAAGAAGCCCTGAAATGCTGAAGAGGCCTCTAGTGATCTAGATAACAAGATAATCTGTGGCTTATGGGTTCGAGTGGAACTAGCAACAGGAGGGCCACATGCCCGCCTGCTCTCAGCTTTGCCCTTGTTGTGCTTTGAGTACAGTATTTAAGTCTAAAACCCCTTGCAAGGAGTGGGGAAAAGAGGTCAAAAGAGAGAGGGGTTTGGAATCATAGGCCTGCACTCTTGCAGAAGGCGAGGCATTCCTGTGTCCCATTGTTTGACAAGCAGATTTGCAACTCTGCTGAGTCGAAACAAGGAGGTGAACTCTCAACGGTTCTCCTGCTTTGGGGTGGCGAGCAACTGTTGTCCACTGTAATGAGTTTGTTTCTTTGAAATAAGTTTTTTTTGTATGAGTGTACTTTCATGTTTGGTGCCAGTGGAATAAAGCGACACTGAGCTGGAACCTTCACGCTTTTACACAGTAACCTAGCAGCATAATGGGTATGTTTTCCCCAAATTGGCAGATTTCCTAAATTCAGTTTCACCACATACTAGGCTGGAACTTATGAGGGGTAACGTTAACCTTCAACAATAAGTTAAAGCAGACAATATAGGATTAGCTGCCTGTTATACACCCCTCATGATTTTCCTTCTCATTCACTCCGATGGAGCTGGCCTTGTTAATGCTAGGTGAATATCGATTGCATGGAAACCCAGGTTTTGACTGTGCAAATCAGAGATAAGCTAAAGTATATAAAAAAGCCTCCCAGCTATGTTATGATTGCTGCCCATCCACAGGTCAGGACTGAATGCAAACCCCAGATTTTACAATGCAACCCACAGATAGATTACCACCTATTGAAGACATGCTTCATCTTGTGCACAACGAACATTGAAAGCTTCATTTATGACAAAGCTACATGCTTTACTTTCAATTACTTGAAAGGATTCCTTCAGTATTTAAATCACTTTCATAGTAGTATGTGGAGTACATACGCCTACATTTAGATTGCCACCCACATCAGATCCTATCTACAACTTTATATTTTGAACATGGCTTATAATTGCTAACTGTAATATTATATCCTTCATTATTTTTATTTTGAACATGGCTTATAATTGCTAACTGTAATATTATATCCTTCATTATTTTATAAGAAAAGATACTAAAAAGTACAGGAACTATCATGGAATCCGCACACTTTAATATTATAATTTTCCCTTCCTTTAAAACTATCTTATCATAGGTATAAATTTGATATATTCATGTTTTCTTAAGGTATGTAGTACATGTATTTATTTTACTGATTATTTCAAGTATTAATGCAAAATAGGAAATAATATTCAATCTGTCTGATGTTGAAAATATACTGTTTCCACCTTCCAAAATGTTGTCAGGCTCTTATGAGCTCAGTCTAACAACAATTAATATCCATTATAGAATCAATTCTGTTATCAATGTTTAACTCTGTCTCTCATGTCTAAGATGAATTAGTGTAGGCTATAAATTATTGACTGTCCCTCTTCAGCAAGTGTTTGATAGTATTGCCATCTAGGGGCAGAGTAGAATTCTCTATGCTGAAATAAACTGTAATTAAACATCTGTTGCTATTGACAATGTGCATATGTTTTTGTTTTATAGTCCACATGGTTTCCATATTTCATCTCACAAAAGTATCTTTAAATATCCCAGTGTTCCTCATACTGAAATTGTTTTGCCCCTAATCTATTTATTTTTGATTACTGTTAGTATTTAAGCTTGGGTTATGTTTTGACATTTGCTGTTTTACAGCTGGAATCTGAGTAAACAGGATTAACCATGCACATTAATTAAAAAAATTTTAAACTGTTAATCCTTCTAAGAGCTCTGGTAGCACTTTATCATTGTTCGACAATAAAGAGGTTCAATTTATTCAGATAATCTTCTTTGGCCTCCTTATCTCGAGAGACAATGGATAAGCGCCTGGAGGTAGTCAGTGGTTTGTGAAGCAACGCCTGGAGTGGCTATAAAGGCCAATTCTAGAGTGACAGACTCTTCCACAGGTGCTGCAGAGAAATTTGTTTGTCGGGGCTGTTACACAGTTGGCTCTCTCCTTGCGCCTCTGTCTTTTTTCCTGCCAACTACTAAGTCTCTTCGACTCGCCACACTTTAGCCCCGTCTTTATGGCTGCCCGCCAGCTCTGGCGAACGCTGGCAACTGACTCCCACGACTTGTGATCAATGTCACAGGATTTCATGTCACGTTTGCAGACGTCTTTAAAGCGGAGACATGGACGGCCGGTGGGTCTGATACCAGTGGCGAGCTCGCTGTACAATGTGTCTTTGGGGATCCTGCCATCTTCCATGCGGCTCACATGGCCAAGCCATCTCAAGCGCCACTGACTCAATAGTGTGTATAAGCTGGGGATGTTGGCCGCCTCGAGGACTTCTGTGTTGGAGATACGGTCCTGCCACCTGATGCCAAGTATTCTCCGGAGGCAGCGAAGATGGAATGAATTGAGACGTCGCTCTTGGCTGACATACGTTGTCCAGGCCTCGCTGCCATAGAGCAAGGTACTGAGGACACGGGCCTGATACACTTGGACTTTTGTGTTCCGTGTCAGTGCGCCATTTTCCCACACTCTCTTGGCCCGTCTGGACAGTGGAAGCCTTTCCCATGCGCTTGTTGATTTCTGCATCTAGAGACAGGTTACTGGTGATAGTTGAGCCTAGGTAGGTGAACTCTTGAACCACTTCCAGAGTGTGGTCGCCAATATTGATGGATGGAGCATTTCTGACGTCCTGCCCCATGATGCTCGTTTTCTTGAGGCTGATAGTTAGGCCAAATTCATTGCAGGCAGCCGCAAACCTGTCGATGAGACTCTGCAGGCACTCTTCAGTGTGAGATGTTAATGCAGCATCGTCAGCAAAGAGGAGTTCCCTGATGAGGACTTTCCGTACTTTGGTCTTCACTCTTAGACGGGCAAGGTTGAAGAACCTGCCCCTTGATCTTGTGTGGAGTGAAAGATGACTGTTACTTTGTTTAGTTATTTATTTGTCGATGTTACTTACTCTTGTGAGTAGTAAAGAAACACTGGGGACAATTTTAACTTAACTCACCTGATGGGAAACTGATGGTTTTGGATGGAATGCTGGATTTACACCCACCCCAGTATTAGTCTCCATTGATTTCAATAGAGAAGAAAAATTAGGTGGGGTGTAAAACGAGCATCACTCCCTGCCTGTCAATTTTCCACCAGGTGAGTTAAGTTAAAATAACACACAATGGTCTGGATTTTAAGAGTCTCGCCGGCGAGCTCAGAAAACGGCGGGCCGCACACAAAAGAGCCACCGCAACCTCAAGCATGGCAGCTCATTTAAATAGCCGGGGCAGCCCGTTGCCCCCCAATCTCATGAAGGGGGTGGGCTCTTCGTCCTCAGCAATGGCGTCAGCTGCCTGTACACAGGTGCTGGCGCTATTTTTAAAGGGGAGCCAGCCCTGCCACCGAATTAAAATTTTTAAACACATACCCCTCAAAATTAAATAAATAAATTTCTTATGCCCCTTTCCCACCCCCCCAATAATGATTACATTCACTATTTGCCCTTCCCCCTCCCAAAAAATGCTTACTTGTTACATCTAACCTTCCCCCCCACCCCCAACAACTGCACAAAGTTTGAAGTTCAACCCTTCCCACCATCCCCTCCACCCATTACGTGCATTTGACCCCATTTCTCTCCCTCCCGCACTGAAAATCTAACTCCTCCCCCCCTCCCTGCCAGTGTCACGCTGCCTTTCCCCAGACAATTCCCTGGGAATTGAAGACGTGGGAGTGGCGGCCGCTGCGCCGAGGATCACAGCGGGCCCTCAAGATTGAAGGTAAGTCTATGTAAATGTATTAATTTTATTCATTTGACTATTTTAATTGAGGTCCAATCGCCCAGCATGGAGGTCACCACGGAGCCTTGCCATGGCCGGGAGGATTGGGCTAGGCTTTCCCAGCGTCAAGGTCCATGACGGGCCACATCCAGACCCATCTTCAGGCTCCCGCCCCCTGCCATGGATCACAACGTCAAGAGCTTGGTAAAATCCAGCCCAATATTGCTGCACGTTTTTTGGTAGAGGTATTCGCAGTTTCTGTGTTGTCTCCCATATTAACACCATACATAAAAATTGTTTTGCTTAATCAAAGGTAAAGGTTGCCTACCAACAGACATCACTACAGAAACTATCAGTACTATTCTTTATCTGCTGGAAACTATCTTCTCAATATTTACAAGGCAGAATCTTGCAGTAGGGAGGAGTTATGGTCAGAAAACCCGAAAGTGTGGGTTTCCCTGAAAGCCCTGAGGCCTTAATTCCCAAGGTGTGCTTAAATATTTTTGCCAAGATTCCCATCCGACAATCAGCTTGATTGGAAGGCTGGCTGTTTGCCTGCATGTCCAGCTGAAAAGGGTGCAGGTAGGCCACGTGGTGGTGGGGGAGTGGCATGTGGCGAGGGAGGCGTGTAGACGTCATGGAGTTGGGGGGTGGGTGCGGAGACATTGTGGGGTTGGGGGGAGTGAAGACATTGTGGAACTGGGGAATGAAGACATCGTGGGGGGGGCGGTTTCAGAGCGATCCGGGGTCAGTGATGGCAGGGGTTTGAGGGAGATCATGGGGGCGCTGAGGGAGATCATGGGCGGGGTTGCGGTTGGTGATTGCGGGGTGGGTAGGTTTTGTAGGGAGATGGTAGAGGTGGGGGAAGGTTAGACAGATCATGGCAGAATGGGTGATTGCCGGGTTGGCTGTTGGGCCGGCTCACAAGCAGTGCTATAAAGACACTTACTTTATAGATACAGCCCTCTCCCTCCTGGGAGGTTTCCCAAAGCCAAGAACATCCGGCTGACATGACTTAAAAATAGAAACCTTGTTAATATGGAGGCATATAACTTTCTTAAAAGCTTTCAATGGCGGACTCACTTCCTGAGAGCGGATTGGTCACCTGCCCTTCATCCTGCTTCATTAAAACCAAAAATGGGCGGTTTTGAGGTGGATGAAGTTCAGGCTTGAAATTTATAAGGTGCAACTTTCATCTACAGCTTACATTGAAGCCTGTGAAGGAGTGTTATCCTGCCATCACACAGCCCAACCAGCTGATGTAATTCCAGGATACCTAATTTGGACCATGCAGGTCCAGACAATGAATTTGCATGTAACTCTGCAAACAACAAGTACTGAGTTGCGAGAGGCCCAGCACTCGTGTTATTTAAAAGGGCAGGCACTAAAATTGCAGGTAAGAACTTTTAAGAACATCTGCTATTGCAAAGAGTCTAGAAGTACTCTGGAGGGTTTTTTTGGAGGTGTTATGGTGTGTTACTAGATTTAGCAGTGAGTATTACTGCATCCTCACAGGGAGGGCAGAGGTTTAGATGACCTGTCCACACAAAGGCTGCAATAGGTATGGGGGCCCCAGTGGCAGTGCCTCTGGGTCAGTAGCATGACAGAGATGCAGCAGAGTCTGCACAGAGAGCAAGCTCTGCGCAATGGCCTCTGCCAACTTGGTGTCCGCTATTCTGCTTGACAGAGACAGTAGGTTGTATGGCAGGCCAGTCAATACACCTGACATCTTGGTGTGCATGCCCCTCAGCGCTCTCCTGTATGCTGCCCTATCGAGTTCCTCATCTGAGTTCTCTGCAACCTCGCCCTTCAGTGAGCAGGAAAGCAAATATCCTTTCCCTCTGGCCTGACTACAGTCCATTCATTCCCACTTGACTACCAAGTGTTGATCCCAACCCTGTAAACTTGCCTCCAAGATATGTGCGGTGCCAGTATCTGAGCTGGTAGCTGCAAGAGTCAAATCAAGTGACAGGGCCTCTTCTTCAGTGATGTGCTGTTGCTCTTTCTCTTCCCACTTGAAAGCTAAAGACTGATACCTTGAATTATTTTTGTTGTGTGAACACAGCATATATTTCTAATTGCAAACATTATCGAGTGAAATTACAGAAATCTGCTGCATTGGACTAAGTGGCACAGTAGGTTTGTAACACTGCCTGTATTTAACTTCAACTCACAGTAATAGGATGAATGCCTCTTCTTTCTTACCTCATGCCTGAAATGTTTGGGCAGTCTCAATCTAGTTTCTCATGGCTATACAGCAAACTGTCCATATTTTTCAGTCTCATTCAGAAATACCATAAGGATGGCTGCTATGGGAAATTAAAAATGACACACTGGTGATGTAGGGATTGGGGTCATGGCTCATTGTTGGAGCAGGATAGGAGGAACTCTATTTTGCATCTGGCCATGCTTCAGCTATATTTAGAATGGTCACACATATAAATTCTTGCAGAGTCCTCAGTAAAATCAGCTTCAATAGCAGGCACTCACAAACTCATGCAGATAACTCTGACTTCCTATCCATGACTCTGAAGATACTTACCAAAGAGGCATGTGTTCACTAGACTGGGATGGCAACCTTACATACAATTATGGCCTTCTACTCAAGAATTGTGTGGAATCTTAGTAATTATTCCATAGTTCTACTGTTATAATTAAAAATTGATTCCCTCATTTAATGTGCTTTCATCACTGAAATTCAACTATATTATCATCAACTAACTGTGGAGAAAAGCAAAGTTTTTTTTAGGAATGAAGTACGCGAGCTCTTGACAGAAGCCATCTGGTTAAACAGGCATTTATTATGAATTTACTGCAGATATCCATATTTCAATAGTATGGCCCTTAGTTTGTGCTATATGAGTCTCAAAATAGCACAGACAATAAATAAATTGCACATTCTGTAAAACATTCAGTAGAACATTTTTGACTATGGTATGTAGAATATTAAAATAATTTTACTTTGCTGCATCATGTAATTAAGTTTATCATTAAGTCAACACTCAAAGAATATTTTTAAACTTACTTGCACTTGAATAATAATTTTTTTTTTTAACTGACTTGTCCCTTGCCAAAAACCTGCTACTTCAACTATTATCTGAAGAACTCTTAAGCAAGAAGAAAAAACACCTATTGTTTGGATGAGGAGCTAGATAGTGAGGTAGAAATGAAGTGCAACAGGTCAGAAAGAATCAAATGTGACAAGAAATCCAAGGAAGGAACAAAGAAGACTTGTTGTTGGAGATATAAATGAATTGAAATGACTTTGATGCTGGCAAGGTGCTTTGTTTTTTGGTTAGACAGAACTAGAAAGTAACTCATTCATGGCTCATATCCAAGTGGAATTTTCCCTGCCCTGCCCAGCAGCAAGTGTGCATTTTTGTTTGGCTTAATTATTACTATATTTATTACTAAGGATAATAGAGAGAAGAATATCCTTTGGACCCAGGCCAATTTTCCACTTTGTTTTTTTTTCAAGTTGTCTTTGAATTTCTACAGGATTATATGCTAGACCCTCTAAGTGTAGTTTATTTAGCATCCCACAAGTGTTCCCTTTGGAAATGCCCTTGGCAATAATCATACAAAATACATGAGAAAAGAGGAAATGTAAGTTGGTTTTTGTCTCCCACAGGAAATGTTGTAAACTATATAATTGCTGAGTCGATTTATGCTCTCTCCTCCATCTGCTACAGACTCGTGAGTTTGCATTAGAATTTGTATTAAGTATGTGAAACAATTATATTCAAAGCTTAAATTATGCAGCTGGTTTAGATAATGAGGGTAGAAATTGAACCTCATTCGACCCATGTTACGAGTAGGATGAGGGCCAATTTTGGGACCAATTCGATCAGGTGATTTTCTAGGCCTCTTTGGCAGTTACCTACAAATTGAATAAGTGTCTTAACACCTGTTTTAGGCCTTCCCGGCTAAATTCAATATCAGGGCCTACTCTTGTAGCTTGAATATCCAACATTCTATTCCAGTGGGTTGTTGAACAAGCTCACTAGTGGTCTATGATCAGTTATTACTTTAAACTCGCGTCCATATAAGTAGAGATGAAAGTGTAAGATCGCCCATATTATTGAGAGTGTTTCTCTCTCTGTTTGTGAATAATGTTGCTCCAAAGGGAATAGCGATCTGCTTGCCATTGCAACAATTGATGGGTTACCTGTCTTGTCTTTCTGTATGAGCGCTGCACCTAAGCCAACCAGGCTTGCATCCATGACTAGCTGGGTGTTTTTCTCAGGGTCGAAATTGGCATTTGTGCAACTTGCTGACAAACATCGCTTGATCTGGTGTACCGCCTGTTTGTGTGATTCCCACTTGGTGGTCTCTTTTTTCAGATTGGGTAAGGGGCAGATAGTGTAGTGAGGTCAGGAATGATATGACTACACTACATGATGAGTCCTAGTAGACTCCGGACTTCTTGCACGTTTCTAGGATCTGCAGCATTTGCAATGGCTTCAACTTTCCATGGATCAGGTGATACTCCTTCACCACTGAACACATGACAAAAGAATTTAATTCTGCTTTCATTAAACAAGCACTTGTCAGTTGTTCAATATGAGGTTACATTCTCTGAGACATTGTAGGTATGCATGTAGGCATGTCGTGAGTTCCTTTTCAGTGCAACCGTAGATAAGAATGTCATGACTGATGCTCAGCATGCCTTCATGTCCTTGAAGTGCTAACTGAATCAAGTGCTGAAATACCTCAGCTGCTGAATTGACTCCAAAGTTGAGCTTCTTGTATCGAAAATGTCTGATGTAAGTAGCGAATACAGTAAGATGTCTTGATTCTTCTGCAAGCTCAATTTGATGGTAGCCTGCGTTGAGGTCAAGTTTACCAAAGTGTTTAGCACCATTCACTTTTTCTATCACATCACTGATGGTCAGTCAAGTGTCTTTCTCGTTGTATGGTTTGCTTTGGTGATCGCATATCAATGCAGATTATAATCTGGTTCTCGTTCTTGGGTTTCTTAATGACTTGTATGGGTGAGACCCAAGAGGTAGGAGGGAGAGAAAAAGCAGGGAACTTCAGGGAAGTCATGCTTAACAAATCTACTGGGTTTTTTTGAGGATGTAACTAGTAGAATAGATAAAGGAGAACCAGTGGATGTGGTGTATTTGGATTTTCAGAAGGCTTTTGATAAGGTCCCACATAAGAGGTTAGTGTGCAAAATTAAAGCACATGGGATTGGGGGCAATATACTGGCATGGATTGAGAATTGGTTGACAGACAGGAAACAGAGATTAGGAATAAATGGGTCTTTTTCCAGGTGGCAGGCAGTGACTAGTGGGGTACCGCAGGGATCAGTGCTTGGGCCCCAGCTATTCACAATATATATTAATGGCTTGGGTGAGGGAACTAAATGTAACATTTCCAAGTTTGCAGATGACACAAAGTTGGAGGGCAAAGTAGGCTGTGAGGAGGATGCAAAGAGGCTCCAATGTGATTTGGACAAGTTGGGTGAGTGGGCAAGTGCATGGCAGATGCAGTATAACGTGGATAAATGTGAGGTTATCCACTTTGGTTGTAAAAACAAAGGCAGATTATTATCTGAATGGTGATAGATTGGGAAAGGGGAAGGTGCAACGAGACCTGGGTGTCTTTGTCCACCAGTAGGTGAAAGCAAGCATTCAGGTGCTGCAAGCAGTTAGGAAGGCGAATGGTATGTTGGCCTTCATTGCAAGAGGATTTGAGTAGAGGAGCAAGGATGTCTTACTGCAGTTGTACAGGGCCTTGGTGAGACCACATCTGGAGTATTGTGTGCAGTTTTGGTCTCCTTACCTGAGGAAGGATGTTCTTGCCTTGGAGGGATTGCAAAGAAGATTTACTAGACTGATTCCTGGGATGGCAGGATTGATGTATGAGGAGAGATTGGGTTGACTAGGCCTATTTTCACTAGAGTTTAGAAGAATGAGAGGGGATCTCATAGAAACCTATAAAATTCTAGCAGGACTAGACAGGCTAGATGCAGGGAGGATGTTCCCGATGGCTGGGGAGTCCAGAACCAGGGGTCACAGTCTCAGGATACAGGGTATGCCATTTAGAACCGAGATGAGGAGAAATTTCTTCACTCAGAGGGTGGTGAAACTGTGGAATTCTCTACCGCAGAAGGCAGTGGAGGCCAAGTCATTAAATATATTCAAGAAGGAGATAGATATATTTCTTAATGCCAAAGGGATCAAGGGATATGGGGAGAAAGCGGGAACAGGGTACTGAATTAGACGATCAGCCATGATCTTTTTTGAATGGTGGAGCAAACCCGAAAGGCCAAATGGCCTACTCCTGCTCCTATTTTCTATGTTTCTATGTTTTTTTATCCCCAACTTTCTCAATAATGTCAAGGTCAGGTAGGCGTTGAAGTTCCTTCTATGTCTGTTTTCTGACATGAAATGGTATTCGGCACCATTGATGTATGACTGGGGTCACATTAGTGTCTACATGCAGCTTGCATGTAACGCCTTTCAGTTTGCCGATACCAGTGAAGCGATCAGCGTACAGTTTGGAATGTTTTTGTTATGTGTAGGAATTGCATATGTGACCGCAATCATGTGCCGATCTGTTGCTGTGTGGAAACTGATAAGGGTGTCACATTCTCCAGATATGACATAGAATAGAGCATTCATTCTAGTGTCTTTTAATGAGACTGGCGTTTGACAAGTCCCAAGAATTTTCAGTGGTTTGTCACTGTTGTAAGGGAAAACGTTCATATTCTCTGATTTGCAGAGAATGGGGCAAACCTGAAGTTTGTTGAATCTTTTGTCTCCCATGACATTGACAGATGCTCCTGTATCTATGACAGCATCTATGTATGAGCAGCCAATGGTCACTGTCAGATGTGACTGTTTACTGTGTCTGAGATAGAGGTCCTAGGTATGTTCAGAGTCATCTGCCTTTATGTTGGCTGCATTCTCTCACTTTTTTGCTGTAGTATGCCTATGTGGCACCCTTCTATTGGTCATTAGTCTTAGTAGTTGATTTTGCTGAAGAGCAACAAACACGAGCAAAGTGGTTGGGTTTTCCACAAGCTTTGCACTATTTAGCAGTAGCAGGACCCCCTTTCCAGTGAGGGTAAGGACCGCCACAATGGAAACATTCTTTGGACAAGTCACAATTCTATTTGTGAGACATCTGTTGTTGATTTGCAGGTGGTTTCCTGGCATGTGAGCAATGAACAGTGTTCACAGGAGTTGAATGTTGTAGTTACTGTTGGAAGCTTCAACTTCAGTTACTTTGGACTCAGAGAGCGATAATGATCTTGCTAACTCCAACAGCTCTGACAGCTTCCTGTCTTCCTTGAGTACATTTCGGCATAGTCGACGAGAGAGACAGCCTTTGATTATTTGTGTTTTGATTTCCTGTTTGACGTGTTCAACATCACCGAAGTCACCATTTGGTTGCTAGTTGCCTCAATCGTGTACAATAGTGGTCAATTGTCTCATTTGCTTCTTGCTTAGTGCATTGAAAGATAATAGCTTCATATATGGTATTTTACTTGGGTGTAAAGTAGGCTGTCAGCACATTTTTTGCCGAGTCATAATCATTTTGTTCAGGTGCAAGTTTCTCAAAGATATCTTCTAATTCTTCACCTCCGTAGAGGAGAAGTAAGGCTTTTTTTTCTTTTGTCATCTGTGATCGCGAAACCTGCCATTGCACCTTTGCACTGTCACAGCAACTTTTGTCAATGTAGGAATACAGATGATGGCTCTGAATGCACATCAAAAGGTGGTAGATTTGGCATCGACAACACCATGTTGATCAGCAATGCAGTGATAATAGTGTGATCAAGGATCCAGGATTGTGCTCCTTTCAGAGAAAACTTCTCTTGAATGATCTGATTTTAAATTTTTTTGGATTAGATGGTTATTTTGGAGAGATCAGTGTCTGTGTATTCACTGTACAAACTTCCTGTGTGTGTCTAACACAGTCTCCAACTTAAAGTGCTGTCTTCAGAAAGCAAACAAAGACCCTCTAAAAGTTTCATTCTGAAAGCAATGTTTCCTGTTTTTCACCATTTGTTTTCTATTTACCTCATTGTCATTGTGGTGTCCTTGGGACTGAAGTAAGCTTTAGCCGAATTTAGTAAAAAAATATGAGACTGCATGCTGTTGAAAACAATGGATTCTTCTTTATTCTTTTACTTTTACTTTCCAGCCCCTCTGCTGGCATGTGTGTATGTATGGTAGCCTGAAGTGGACAAAATGCACAATGCAATTTTCAAAACACTACAGCACGGTGTCAAAATTTTGTCTGAAAATGCACTTTGGAATGTTTTATTATGTTAAAGGCACTATGCAAATGCAAGTTGTTTTATTAGGAGTTAAATTGGCCTTGGGCATCTTGAAACACTTATCTCAATTCTAACCCCTGGAGGATCCCTATTTTTAATTGCTCCACCCTTAGTGGCTGTGCCTTTCAGCTGCCTATACCCTAGGCTCTGGAATTCCCTCCTGAAACCTCTCTGTTTATCTTTCTTCCTTTACGATGCTGCTTAAAAACTACCTCTTTGACCAAGCTTTTGGCCATCTGCCCTAATATCGTCTTACGTGGCTTGGTGTCTAATTTTGTTAATAACGCTGATATGAAGCGCCTTGGGACATTTCGTTATAGTACAGGTGCCACATAAATATAAGTTGTTGTTGTTGCTGGATAGTAGAATAAAATGGGTGATGGCAAATTGGCAGCTTAATTTCAAAATGAAAAAGAAAATCAAGCGGGTTATAAAACAAGCTGCCGATTTGTTGCAGCCAAAGACCAATTTCACGCCGTTGTCTTTCCTGATGACCTTGTAAACCTGCTTAATCTGGGTTGATGATTAGAACAAAGAACAAAGAACAAAGATAATTACAGCACAGGAACAGGCCCTTCGGCCCTCCAAGCCTGCGCCGATCCAGATCCTCTCTCTAAACATGTCGCCTATTTTCTAAGGTTCTGTATCTCTTTTCTTCCTGCCCATTCATGTATCTGTCTAGATACATCTTAAAAGACGCCATCGTGCCCGCATCTACCACCTCCGCTGGCAACGCGTTCCAGGCACCCACCACCCTCTGCGTAAAGAACTTTCCACGCATATCCCCCCTAAACTTTTCCCCTTTCACTTTGAACTCGTGTCCTCTAGTAATTGAATCCCCACTCTGGGAAAAAGCCTCTTGCTGTCCACCCTGTCTATACCTCTCATGATTTTGTACACCTCAATCAGGTCCCCCCTCAACCTCCGTCTTTCTAATGAAAATAATCCTAATCTACTCAACCTCTCTTCATAGCTAGCGCCCTCCATACCAGGCAACATCCTGGTGAACCTCCTCTGCACCCTCTCCAAAGCATCCACATCCTTTTGGTAATGTGGCGACCAGAACTGTACGCAGTATTCCAAATGTGGCCGAACCAAAGTCCTATACAACTGTAACATGACCTGCCAACTCTTGTACTCAATACCCCGTCCGATGAAGGAAAGCATGCCGTATGCCTTCTTGACCACTCTATTTACCTGCGTTGCCACCTTCAGGGAACAGTGGACCTGAACACCCAAATCTCTCTGGACATCAATTTTCCCCAGGACTTTTCCATTTACTGTATAGTTCACTCTTGAATTGGATCTTCCAAAATGCATCACCTCGCATTTGCCCTGATTGAACTCCATCTGCCATTTCTCTGCCCAACTCTCCAATCTATCTATATTCTGCTGTATTCTCTGACAGTCCCCTTCACTATCTGCTACTCCACCAATCTTAGTGTCGTCTGCAAACTTGCTAATCAGTCCACCTATACTTTCCTCCAAATCATTAATGTATATCACAAACAACAGTGGTCCCAGCACGGATCCCTGTGGAACACCACTGGTCACACGTCTCCATTTTGAGAAACTCCCTTCTACTGCTACTCTCTGTCTCCTGTTGCCCAGCCAGTTCTTTATCCATCTAGCTAGTACACCTTGGACCCCATGCGCCTTCACTTTCTCCATCAGCCTGCCATGGGGAACCTTATCAAATGCCTTACTGAAGTCCATGTATATGACATCGACAGCCCTTCCCTCATCAATCAACTTTGTCACTTCCTCAAAGAATTCTATTAAGTTGGTAAGACATGACCTTCCCTGCACAAAACCATGTTGCCTATCACTGATAAGCCCATTTTCTTCCAAATGGGAATAGATCCTATCCCTCAGTATCTTCTCCAGCAGCTTCCCTACCACTGACGTCAGGCTCACCGGTCTATAATTACCTGGATTATCCCTGCTACCCTTCTTAAACAAGGGGACAACATTAGCAATTCTCCAGTCCTCCGGGACCTCACCCGTGTTTAAGGATGCTGCAAAGATATCTGTTAAGGCCCCAGCTATTTCCTCTCTCGCTTCCCTCAGTAACCTGGGATAGATCTCATCCGGACCTGGGGACTTGTCCACCTTAATGCCCTTTAGAATACCCAACACTTCCTCCCTCCTTATGCCGACTTGACCTAGAGTAATCAAACATCTGTTCCTAACCTCAACATCCGTCATGTCCCTCTCCTCGGTGAATACCGATGCAAAGTACTCGTTTAGAATCTCACCCATTTTCTCTGAGTCCAAGCATAACATTCCTCCTTTGTCCTTTAGTGGGCCAATCCTTTCTCTAGTTACCCTCTTTCTCCTTATATATGAATAAAAGGCTTTGGGATTTTCTTTAACCCTGTTTGCTAAAGATATTTCATGACCCCTTTTAGCCCTCTTAATTCCTCGTTTCAGATTGGTCCTACATTCCCGATATTCTTTCAAAGCTTCGTCTTTCATCAGCCGCCTAGACCTTATGTATGCTTCCTTTTTCCTCTTAGCTAGTCTCACAATTTCACCTGTCATCCATGGTTCCCTAATCTTGCCATTTCTATCCTTCATTTTCACAGGAACATGTCTCTCCTGCACGCTAATCAACCTCTCTTTAAAAGCCTCCCACATATCACATGTGGATTTACCTTCAAACAGCTGCTCCCAATCTACATTCCCCAGCTCCTGCCGAATTTTGGTATAGTTGGCCTTCCCCCAATTTAGCACTCTTCCTTTAGGACCACTCTCGTCTTTGTCCATGAGTATTTTAAAGCTTACGGAATTGTGATCACTATTCCCAAAGTAGTCCCCTACTGAAACTTCAACCACCTGGTCGGGCTCATTCCCCAACACCAGGTCCAGTATGGCCCCTTCCCGAGTTGGACTATTTACATACTGCTCTAGAAAACCCTCCTGGATGCTCCTTACAAATTCTGCTCCATCTAGACCTCTAACACTAAGTGAATCCCAGTCAATGTTGGGAAAATTAAAATCTCCTATCACCACCACCCTGTTGCTCCTACATCTTTCCATAATCTGTTTACATATTTGTACCTCTATCTCACGCTCGCTGTCGGGAGGCCTGTAGTACAGCCCCAACAATGTTACCACACCCTTCCTATTTCTAAGTTCTGTCCATATTGCCTCACTGCTCGAGTCCTCCATAGTGCCCTCCTTCAGCACAGCTGTGATATCCTCTTTGACCAGTAATGCAACTCCTCCACCCCTTTTACCTCCCTCTCTATCCCACCTGAAGCATTGATATCCTGGGATATTTAGTTGCCAATCGTGCCCTTCCCTCGACCAAGTCTCAGTAATAGCAATAACATCATACTCCCAGGTACTAATCCAAGCCCTAAGTTCATCTGCCTTACCTACTACACTTCTTGCATTAAAACAAATGCACCTCAGACCACCACTCCCTTTATATTCATCATCTGCTCCCTGCCTGCTCTTCCCCTTAGTCACACTGACTTCATTATCTAGTTCCTTACAGGCTTTTGTTGCTACCTCCTTACTGTCAACTGACCTCAATTGGTTCCCATCCCCCTGCCACATTAGTTTAAACCCTCCCCAACAGCGTTAGCAAAAGCACCCCCAAGGACATTGGTTCCAGTCCGGCCCAGGTGTAGACCGTCCAATTTGTAATAGTCCCACCTCCCCCAGAACCGGTCCCAATGTCCCAAAAATCTGAACCCCTCCTTCCTGCACCATCTCTCAAGCCACGCATTCATCCTGACTATTCTTTCATTTTTACTATCACGTGGCACTGGTAGCAATCCTGAGATTACTACCTCTGAGGTCCTGCTTTTTAACTTGGCTCCTAACTCCCTAAACTCTGCTTGTAGGACCTCATCCCGTTTTTTACCCATATCATTGGTGCCTATGTGCACAATGACAACTGGCTGTTCACCCTCCCCCTTTAGAATGTTCTGCAGCCGATCTGAGACATCCCTGACCCGTGCACCTGGGAGGCAACATACCATTCGGGAGCCTCGTTTTCGACCACAGAACCGCCTATCTACTCCCCTTACAATCGAATCCCCTACGACTATAGCCCTTCCACTCTTTTTCCCGCCCTTCGGAACAGCAGAGCCAGCCACGGTGCCATGGACCTGGCTACTGCTGCCTTCCCCTGGTGAGCCATCTCCCTCAACAGTATCCAAAACGGTATACTTGTTTTGGAGGGAGATGACCGCAGGGGACTCCTGCGCTGCCTTCCTGCTCTTTCTCTGCCTTTTGGTCACCCATTCCCTTTCTCCCTCAGCAATCCTAATCTGCGGTGTGACCAATTCACTAAACGTGCTATCCACGACCTCCTCAGCATCGCGCATGCTCCAAAGTGAGTCCATCCGCAGCTCGAGAGCCGTCATGCGGTCTAACAAGAGCTGCAGTTGGACACACTTCCTGCACGTGAAGGAGTCAGGGACATCAGCCATGTCCCTGAGCTCCCACATTGAGCAAGAGGAGCATGACACGGGTCTGAGATCTCCTGCCATTTTTAATCTTAAGCTTAACTTAGTTAAATGAAAAAGGAACGAAAAGTTTTTACCAATCACGATAAAACCAGAGAAATAGAAAAAGCCTTACCTTATAAACACCCCACCGAGTCCTTTTTTTTTGGTTAGAGGAGGAGGGCGGGTGGGAGACACTACAAGTGTGGTGTCTCGGGTTCAGAAACCGCCCAAATATATAGTGTTTTACTTACCCAGCAGCCCCCTGGCCTCCGCCGAAAACAAAAGGAAATTAAGTTTACTTTCAAACTGACCTTCCCAGCTGCTCACTCGCTCACACTCTGCTCCCGAAAAAGCTTCCCAGCTGCTCACTCGCTCACACTCTGCTCCCGAAAAAGCTGCTGCAATGAATGCAATTAATGAGAAGCAATCCAATATCTAAAGCAAGCTGTCATAAGGTGCTATATGAATACCTACAGTGAACACAGTGATTATGTTACTGGATTAGCAACCCAGGAGTTATGGGCTGGATTTTATAAAATATAAAATACTTGCGGGAGTGGCCCGCCACAACTCACGACACTGAGAAGGCCCTGCCGCATATTACCGGCGGTGGCGAGGCCTTGGTGCACCCCACCTCGACCACCAAGTGGCGGGGCCTTCACTTAAATAATAAAATTCATTAGAATCAAGTGCAAATTAACTCACGATTTTACGGCCACCAGCTGCAACTCGCGTGCCTTCGGAACTCCGTATGCAGTTTCGAGGCGAGACACTGGTGGGGAGGAGGGAGGAGTAAAATTATCAGGGTGGGGGGGTGGTGATAGCAGGGAAAACCTGTTCTAATGGTTGTGGGGATGGAGGGAAGGGGTCGAATGTCAAAGGTTATTATGTTTGGGGATGAAAGTTCAGAACCTGAATTAAACTTTTTTCGGGGGCCATTTACACATTTATTACTCACTAGGGGTGCGAGACAGGGAATTGAAAATGTGAATAAATGTATATTTGCATTTTTAACCATTCTGTCAGTTTAAAACTTTTAATGAGGCAGAAGGGCTTGAAGCCCTTTAAAAATAGCGCCGGCACCTGCGCAGTGGCACCGGCGCTGTTGCCAGGGACATGGCGGCTGCTCCCGATGAGTAGGGGCACACCGTTGACTTCTCAGTGCACACCGCGAGATGCCTTGCGCTTGTAAAATTCAACGCTATGAATTGAAATTCCACTGTCATAAAATTTAATTCAATAAATCTGAGAGTTTTGGGCTAGCACCAGAAACATAGCCATGATTACTTCCAGATTGTTTTAAAAGGCAACCACTCTTAACTGGCCTGGCCTGGCCAGCACAGACATTTTCTGACGAATACCATTGTGGGAGCAGCATCCTCAAGGAGCACAATGGTTTGAGGAAACCACCATCTTTTCAGGCTACGAGAAACGAGCTAGACAAATAAAGCCTTCCCCTCCTCTAACCTGGTTTAAACAGTTGCACTCCTAAATTCTACAAGGCTTTCCTTGGAAAGCTTACTACACATCTGCTGAAGTTCCTCGACTACCTTCTGCAGACAAATAGGTACCTTCAAGGTAACTGTAATCACATTAACACATAGAAAAGGCAAGGGGCTGAATTTTCTCTCCGGGCATCTGAACCCCACCGTTAGGCTCAAATGGGGCTGAATTTTGTCGGATGGTGAGTAGACCCGCCGTTGGGACCGAAAGCAGGAGTTGACACTGCGCCAGTGGGCAGCAGGACCTGGAGGAGGTGTTTTACTGGCAGCAGTCAATTAAGAGGCTGCTGCCTGGCAGTTTGGTAGCCTCGTCACCACCGCCGTTAATGCCAAGGTGCCCTGGAAAATGGGTAAGTTTGTTTTAAAGAGCCAAGGTCAGGCAGGCCCTGGCGATCAGGGTCAGGGGAGGTATCACCTTCAAGCAGCGGTGCTGTAGTCGCAGGGATGGCCATTGCCACTGGGGGGCCCTTCTGTGGGACATGGAGTGGCCATAAAGGATTGACCCCCCCCCCACGCCCCCACCACCCTGCATACCGCCACCAAGTAAACTGCTGGGAAGCCACCAGGGCTTACCTGGTAGTCTCCCCACATGGCGACAGTCCCACTTGACATAGGCAAAATGCCAGCTGGCCTGGGAAGTGGCCCTTAATTGGGCCGTTAAGTGGCTCATTTGGCCACCCAGTGGGCAGCTGCACCACTGAGGTATCTGCCGCTGGTAGTAGGCCATGGCGGCAGGAAGTCATCGGGCTCCCCTCCCAATGCCTTCCCCCACCATATTAACAGCACTTCCACCTGATAGCCCATCACCATAGGGCTGTATGGGAAACAGTCACTCATTGTGAATTTCCACAGAGTGGCCAATTATTGGCCAGGGGACAGGCTCATTGTCCAATTAAGGACAGCGGGCAGAGTCTCGAAGCTTGAGCCAATCAGGGGCCTTCCAGCTTGACAGCAGTAGAAGAATGCCATGGCAGATAAGTGAGGGAAAGAGCGCTTTAAAATGGAGGCGCCTGCTCTCCAACGTTTTCAAAAATTAAATTAAAAATGGCCTTTGCAGCTAGTCCACTACTGTGTGGGGGTGGGGGGAGCCCCTCGACAGGGTGGCCTGCAGCTGCTGCTGCACCCAGTCAGATAGGGAGGGCCTCTAAGCATGCCTGGAGTGCTGGCCCCCTGGTCAGCTGCTTGTGGGGGGGGGCGCTTCCAGGCAGCTAAACTGCCCCCCGCCACCTCTGGGAGCCTGGAGGCCAACTGAAAAATCCCAGTCAGCTTTCATTATTTGGCTTTAAGTGGCCGTTAACTAGCTTCATCAGCTACCCGCCTTCATCACCTACGAGGCTGCTAGGGATGGTAGTCCTGCTGCCTCCCCTCCCCATTCCTCCTCCAGGAAAATGGCCCGGGGGCAGAATGAAGCTGGGGAATGAGCTCGCAGGCCAGGGTGCTATTTTTAGTGCCCGCCCACCTCCGTTCCTGGCCCGGCAAGGTCTTAAAATCCAGCCCAAGGACTCTACCAAAGCTCATCATACAGATGAGGATGCTTTCTCAGTGCAGGGAGTTCTCCTAATGTCAGAACTAAAATTCTGTCCTCAACCAACAGTACCAAAGAAAAAGCATTAACTAGCCATTCATGCTATTTGTGCAATCTTGTACTATAGAAGAACAGTGACTGCATTCAAAAAAGCAGTCAGTGGTTGTAAAGCACTTTGAGAAGTTTTGAAAATGCTATTTTAGTGCAAGTTCTTTCTTTTTTTTCCTCAATGCTAACTAGAAAATATTGGTAAACATCCTGGCCTTCAAACTAGATGCAGTTAGCCTGGGGTGTATTTGGGATCTGGTCCTATTCAGAATGACATACCATTGAGATGGCACTGATGCAGCTTCCTTGTATCTTTATGGATTCACCAAATGGAATAGAAATTCTTCATTATAAATTCTAGACAATGACCTTCAGAGACACGGTCAGGAGGTAAATTAAAATTCTCTACTCATACCCCACATCAACATTGTGCAGTATCAGACCCCAACTTTCCTCTATTGAGGGAGCAGATAGAGATGTTCCCTATCTTTCCTGCTTTCTGCCCTAGCTAGCCAACTCCCGATGCATTGCATCAGCCCAAACCCAGAAATCCACTGGGTTTTGGCAGGAATGAATGAACACAAAATATTATAGTATTCTGATGATGTACGACTGTACGTAACCTGCCCAACCATCTCACTTTCCAACGTATCTCAAAATGAAAGGAGAGTAAAATTGGGCAGGATATAAAACAGAAAATGCAATATTCAGTTCTTCAAATGAACAAGCTACCTGTAGAGTGGGACATCAGAGAACTTGGGTGATTCTGATTATAAGCTCAGTTACTCTAAAACTGAGGGGATATCTCTCACACTGAACATGGCGACACCAAAATAGGAGTACTACTCCTCCATGTGGTTAGGAACCAACTTTAGATACTCAGGCTGCAAATTTCAATGGAAGTTTGACTAGCCTTTCATCATAACCTCAGCGAGAAGCTAGTGGAATCCTCAAGGAAATGGGAGAGACCCAATTATGTTGGGTCTCCACTGTATCAATTTATGCATTGTCTTGTAAGGGCTGGAACTCGTATTTGCCCCTTGAAAGACAAGTGTGGTGCTGGGGGGGCAGGGTCTCTGTTGTATCTATCGGTTTATGCATTGTTTTGTAAGGGGTGGAACTTGCATCTGCCCCTTATAAGGCAAATGTGATGCTGGGGTTGGGGCCAGCAGCAGGGACTCTCTCAGTAGGTATTCTCACTTCAGTCTCAGGGTGGTGACACAGTTGAGGTGTAATTTAAATTTAACCCACTGTTTCATTTCAGGCGTTTTACACCCCACCAATTTTACTCTTCATTGACTTCAGTGGACAAACTGAACCTCTCCATTTCTCACCCAGCGAGTTGTTAAAATTGCCCCAGTGTATCAGTGACAGCCACAATACCAAGAGATATGAGGCATCCTGGCCTCCACAAGTGCACATGTGGGACTCATTGGTGAGGTCTATACCCTACAAGTAGCTTTGATCCCCAAAGAGGACAATTTTAAAGTAAACTTCCCAATTGGATATTGAATTATAGGAAGTGGATCTTATAAATTTATATTGAGGTTACTAGCACTGCTTTTATTTTTATATTTAAAATATCTGTAACTGTACCATGATAAATTGTTTTGTTTTGTAGCAGATTTTAAATGTTAGACATGTACCAAGTGTCAAAATTCAACATTTTCTGGCTGGCCTTACCCCCACATGCTGGCTCCTACAGAAAATAAACCTTGCCATTCCAGTCATGTCCCTAAAATCAGTCAGTTCAGGAGATCATAAAGACCATGCTCAATCTTGCAATTCCAGAGGACCCAACCCAGTGGTTTCTGGGTCTGTGCACTGGAGAGTGAGACCAACTACTCACAATGAGCAAGATATAACAGCGTCAGCCAATAACTTCAAGAAAGTGCATCACTTCTCTGCAGCAAAGTGCAATCCTCCCCACAGCAAATATGTACTTGAAGCAATCATGGATCATGGGAGATGGTGGCATAGTGGTAATATCATTGCACTAATAACCCTGAGGCCTATGGATAATGCCCTGGGGACATAGCTTCAAATCCCACATAGTAGCTGTTGGAGTTTAAATTCAATTAATTAATGAAAATCAGGAATTAAAAACAAGTCTCAGTAATAGTTTCATGACACTATCATCAATTGTTGTAAAAACCCATCTGGTTCACTAGTGCCCTTTAAGGAAGGAAATCTGCTGTCCTTGCCTGGTTTAGCCTACATATGACTCCAAACCCACAGAAATGTGGTTGATTCTTAAGTGCTCTCTAAAATGGCCTAACAAGCCACTTCATTGTCAAGGGCAATTAGGGATGGGCAACAAATGCTGGCCTTGCCAGTGATGCCCACATTCCACAAAAGGATGCATTTTAAAAAGTCCCAATTAGAAAGAGTGTATGTTCAGTCTCCACCTGAAAAAGGAGAAATACCAAGAAGGCTTACTTGGCATAAACTTACCTATCCCAGTGCAACACCACAGCCACTGACAGTGAATGACAATGAACATGACTGACATAATAGGTCTGATTTTAACTGCAAGCCAGTTTTTGGCAGATACCTACTAGTGTATGTTAGAAACTTATGTGCTGCTCCAGAAACAAAGCCCAGAGAATTGTAATTCTAGGGAAGCAGCAGAAAATTGCACAGCCTGGAGACTGACTGCTGAGACCAGGCAGGTAACGGATTCGGCTGCCAAGACCATCTTGCTGAGCTCTTGCGATTAGGAGGGGGGAAAGACTGTGGCAGTGAAAACCTAAGCTTTCCTGTGTGGGCCACTCCTGTTTCTCCTGGCCACACAAGAAAAATAAAAAGAAATATATATTTTGGGGCCTCTTCATGTCTTGATTCTCTTCCCCATTGTTTTCACCTGAAGGAAAACCTACAGACCATCTAATGATGTCATCAGGAGGCAACATGCATATGCAAAGACAGGCCCCGCCAGCTTTGGGTGTGCTTCCTTATTGCCTGCTCAGCTGATCAGGTTAAAATTGAAAACCATCAACTCCCAGTGTCTCTAGAGTAGGCAGTTTTAACTGCCCACCCATCCAGTGTCTCCTGGGCAGGTTGAGTTAAAATCGCCCTGATTACTAGTTGGCAGGGCCTTTCATCTTATCACCTGACCCAACTGATCCCCAAAGTCTAGTAACAAGCAAAATGTCTCAACTCCTAAGTATTGCTTATATTGCAAGTAAAATTATTCTAAGATGTTTTATTGTAGTTATCTCACAGTATCATGCAATAAAAATGTACAGTGGCTTCATAATATATGTGTGATTCTACGCTCTTGAGAACTAAATAGAAAATAAAATCCTCCTTCACCATCAGCAGTTATCTTTCTCTTGAACCTTCTGCTGTAGTGGGTAGTTAATTTGCCCTACTTACATCTTACAGGAATTGGCCCAGAGGTGTGTTTGAAACATGCAGCACCATATGTGAGTGAATTGTCAGCTTTTATCCATTTATCCTGCATATCCAGGTTGAAATGAATACAAAACAGATGCGTGTATCTTCATGTAGAAAAATACGAACAGAATGATAGTCACATGCAAGTTATTGTTTTTTAAAATAATTGTTTCTCATTTCCCGGTTCCTATTCTTCTCCTGAAGGCACTAACTGCTTGCTGAGGTGCAGTTCCACAAGTGACACAAACTTCTGCTAGCTCAACCAAGTGACTATTTTCTCGCTGAAAGCAAGCGTTGATAATATAGTACCAGCAGTTCTGGGAATGGTTGTGGTTTGGTGACTGGCCTGGGGACACCCTATCAGTGCGTGGTCAGCGTAGTCTGCAACCCTAGTCTTTACCTGCCTTTTTCTTCTACCAAACACCTGGGCCACTGGAGCATGCTCCACTTTGCCAGTTTTTCCATGCTTTCTTTCCCTTCTCCATTGACTGTTCACACACCCTCTGGGTCTCATCTATATCATTAATTTCTCTAACTTCTCTCATCATGCCTTCCTTTGTCTTATGCTGTTCTGACTTAAGTCAATTCAATTATCTCCTGTTCGCCACCTAATAAGATTTTCTTTTTCTTTCCTTGTATCTGGGGTAATTATGTTTTCTGCTGGTCTCTTTTTCCCTTGCTCTGTTCCTTCTATAAACTGTTCCTCTGTAATATCTTCCAGTTTTTAAAAAAAGCTGTCATAAGACCTGGGCCGCGAAATTCAATAACCCCCAAAACTGGGCACAAGGATTGCGACACGTGATTAAACTGCGCCCATGGCTTCTGATGCAGGCATTATGCCAACTTCATGCTGCCTGCTCATTAGCATAATTGCAGCACGCAACCAGCATGAACTTTGCTGTTCGGCGACTGCAGGGAGCCCAAAATTGTGAGAAGCTAGCACCAGTTAAAGCTAGCCTGCACTACTTAAATCCAGCCTGAAACTCTTAAAGGAGAGGCCCATTGCGGCTGAAACGGGCAGCAGAAGTCAATCTACAACTGACCTGGCAAAGACACAAGACTGGAACACAATGGGAGAGAGCATGTTCCAAGATTTTCCGATGCTTCACTGGAGGCCTTGGCCCAGGAGCTGCAGAGGAGGAGAGATGTGCTCTAACCGTAGGAGGTCGGGAGGCCCTTCAGACAAACTCTAAGAAGGCAAGGGGAGCAGATAGCCATGGCAGTCAATGTCAGGAGTCAGGTCCTGAGGATCTGGATACTGTGCCACAAAACTTTCAATGACTTCACATGAGTGGTCAAGGTCAGTGAATGCATCTTCAAATGCATTCCACCAACTGCATCACTAGCTTCAGACCTGCTCAATGCACCACACCCTCAATCAGGACTCATATCTAACATTCATAACTTCACCTCACCCTCACACTTAACACTGCTGCAAGCCCTCACATCCACAGTTTGCACACACTGCCAGCTATTCACACATGACAACCACATCACCTAAACAGATTGCACTACTCTCACTGACACCCATCCCTCACTCTTGCAGGACAAGGTGGCACACAAACAGAGATGGGGGACAGGTACGCCTGCATGTCCTTACCCACATGGAGGAGCCAGTAAAAATCAATCAGCAACTAACCTGAAAGAAATTGATGATCTCTTTCAGTTGCGCTGGTGGGAGGTTCTTCCTGCTGCTGAATGTGTGTTCAGCTGTATGTGATTAAAAGGTGGCATTAGCTGCTGAGTTGAACTCCAAAATGGCAGTGCAGTCTTCAAATCAGCGTTATACACTGAGCGATGACATGATCTGCCTACTCTTCATACTTCCAGCGTCCGGCACAACTCACACCAGGTGTGTACACCTGCGCTCAGATGCCATGTTGGCCTTTCAAGGCCAAAAACAGGCACTATACATCTGAAATTTGTGCCCTTGAAATGTTAGTCATTTTCCTTTCTTCAGAGATGCTGTCTGCACTGTTGAGTGTTTCGAGCATATTCTATTTTTATGTCAGATTTCCAGCATCAGCAGTATTTGTGGTTTTATTGTTTAAATCAGAAAACCCTGGCTCATAGACTTCTTCCTCACACAATGGCACTGAGGCCTAAAGGCCTGCTATCCGACCCAAACCTGACAGGACCTGATGACAATTGTCGGGTTCGGGTTGGGTCGCACTTCCAGGTCCGGCATTTGGGCTCAGATCAGGTTGGGCCAGATCAGACACGCTCTATCACCACCTTAGGTAAATGACTTTAATGTTAATTTACTTTTTGGACTTTAAAGGTTATTTTAAGCTTGTGGAGGTAAGGAACAAAATGAAAAACGGAAGGTAAGTTAACTGATGGTCGGGTCGGGTTGGGTGCGGGAAAAAATGGAAGGACTCGGGCTGGGTCAGGCTCGGGGTCTGATGTAGTTCTGTCGGGCTCGGGCCGGGTCTCATTTGCAGACCCGAGCAGGCCTTTACTGAGGCCAGTTGTCATATCTTTACCATTGTCTTGGCTGAAGTCAGTTCGTTTAACACAAAAAAAATCAAACCTAAGTAATTCATGGTTTCTACATCTCATCTGCCTAAACCCGCTGTGCCATTGAGGGAACAGCAAGTTGTTGTTAATGAGCAGTATAAGTTTCTTGATGTATGAGAAATCCCGGAAATTAGATTTTTTTTCTGTGAAATGAAAATTTCAGGCTGGATTTTACCAGCCTTCTAGAGACGGGCCAGGAGGTGGGATGCCTGTAAAATTGCGAGGAAAGGCGGGGGTGCGGAGTACCTGTTGCCATTCCGCCGCAATGACATTCTGTCAGCGGCAGGGAAGATGTGGACGGCACTTCCGCCTAGAGGCCAATTATACCACTTAAGTAGCCAAATTAAGGGCCTCTTCCTGCCACTGCTGGCATTTTACCAGGGATGGGTGGGACCTCCACTGCATGAGGAGCCCACGTGGTGAACCCTGGCGACCTCCCTGCGGGCTCATGTGGGGGTGGGGTGGATCCTAATTGGGCATTCTGTGGTCCACAGAGGAGCCCCTGATGGTAATGGCTGCCCGCCCCCTCCCCCCCCCCCACCACCGGTGGCAACAGCTCCCCCCCCACTCTCACTTCCACCCCCCACTCCTCTCCAGGGCCTGCCTCACTTGGCAACCCCCGATACCACAAATCTTGTTCCAAGGGCTGCGTTCAGCGATGCGTCCTCTCGACTGGGTGCAGCCCCAACAGTGGCCACTGCCTCCGGTGGCGCTGCTGAGAATGAAGAGCTGCCAGCCCTCCGATTGGCTGGCCATTCTTGGGGTCGAGCTCCCATCATTTAAAGAGCGGCAGCCGCAATGGCAGCTGATGAACTGCCGGCTGGGCCGAGAATGTAGCCAAGGGTCCCCCAAACAGCCAAAGTGGGGTTGCTCCTGGCTTTCTGGCCCAGTGTCGGGGCCCCCGCTACCCCAACAAAATTCAGCCATACAGAACTAATTAAACAAATGCAGATTCCAAGCTGGGTGAAAGAGATGAAGTCATACCCAGGCAGTTACAGGCTACATGAGGTTGTTTTATTTTCTTATTTCTACATTCTTAAATACTGTCATCTTTTAACCAAAGGGTGACCCTTGCATCTTTTAAAATTAAGCAGACTTCCCATCACATGACAAGCTGAAATTCTTTATGTTCCAGCAGGTGAATGTCACAACACCACATTATAACCATAAAATCATAGCATTCCCAGAATAAATTGCAAAATTATTATCTTGTATGATTTCATTTACATGCAAAAATACTCAGTTGCAATAATATTCAAAAATGCAATCAGTTTTCCTTAGCTATTGTTTGTTGATGCTGATTTTTCTTGTAGGGTACAAGCAGCCAGGCTCACGTGTTTGGATTAAAGCCATTCACCATCTATAATTTTCACGTGCTTGCCATAAATAAAGCTGGGCAAGTGTCAAGTCCATGGACTTCTGCACGCACCCTGGAAGCATCACCCGGTGGACTCAGCAATTTCACTGTTGAGAAGAGAGAAAATGGCCGTGAACTGTTTCTGAAGTGGTCAGAACCCACTAACCCAAATGGAATAATCAAGGTAAGATAATTTAAGACTTGAGCTACTCTGATTCCCTTTAATGTCTAGATGTGCACAAGCTTTGTTGGGTCATGGGGATAATGGTAAAACAGTGTCAGTGTCAATCTTATTTAACTTAAAGTGACACTATGGAGGTGAATTTTAGTAAAAATATATAGTTAAATAGGATTAAAATCAAAATACTGCAGATGCTGGAAATCTGAAATAAAAACAAAAAATGCTGGAAATACTCAGCAGGTCTGGCAGCATCTGTGGAGAGAGAAGCAGAGTTAACATTTCAGGTCAGTGACCCTTCTTCAGAACTAGCAAATATTAGAAATGTAAAAGGTTATAAGCAAGTAAAGTGGGGGTGGGGCAAGAGATAACAAAGGAGAAGGTGTAAGTAGAACAAGGTCACAGAATAGCTGACCAGAAGGTCATGGAGCAAAGGCAAACAATATGTTTATGGTGTGTTGAAAGACAAAGCATTAGTACAGATAGGGTGTTAATGGACTGAAAATTGAACAGCCGCAAGAACAAACATGAAAAAAGACAGTGGGTAAGCAAACTGAACAAACGAAGATGAAATAAAATAAAATAAACACAAAAAAATATATATATATATAAAAAAGGGAAAAAAAAGGAAAATAAAAGTAAAATGGAGGGCCCGTCATGCTCTGAAATTATTGAACTCAATGTTCAGTCCGGCAGGCTGTAGTGTGCCTAATCGGTAAATGAGATGCTGTTCCTCGAGCTTGCGTTGATGTTCACTGGAACACTGCAGCAATCCCAGGACAGAGATGTCAGCATGAGAGCAGGGGGGGTAGTGTTGAAATGGCAAGCAACCGGAAGCTCAGGGTCCTGCTTGCGGACTGAGCGGAGGTGTTCCGCAATGCGTTCACCCAGTCTGCGTTTGGTCTCCCCAGTGGAGAGGAGACCACATTGTGAGCAGCGAATACAGTATACTACTTTGAAAGGAGTACGAGTAAGTCACTGCTTCACCTGAAAGGAGTATTTGGGGCCTGGGATAGTGAGGAGAGAGGAGGTAAATGGGCAGGTATTACACCTCCTGCTATTGCAGGTGGTGGGGGTAATGGAGCAGTGGACCAGGGTGTCACGAAGGGAACGATCCCTTCGGAATGCTGACAGGGGAAGGGAGGGGAAGATGCGTTTGGTAGTGGCATCACGCTGGAGGTGGCGGAAATGGTGGAGGATGATCCTTTGGATATGGAGGCTGATGGGGTGGAAAGTGAGGACAAGGAGAACCCTGTCGCGGGTCTGGGAGGGAGGGAAAGGGGTGAGGGTAGAGGTGCGGGAAATGGGCCGGACACGGTTGAGGGCCCTGTCAACCACAGTGGGGGGGAATCCTCATTTGAGGAAAAAGGAAGACATATCAGAAGCGCTGTCATGGAAGGTAGCATCATCAGAGCAGATGCGTCGGAGACGGAGAAACTGGGAGAATGGAATGGAGTCCTTACAGGAGGCAGGCTGGGAAGAAGTGTAGTCGAGGTAGCTTTGGGAGTCAGTAGGCTTATAATGGATATTAGTAGAGAGCCTATCACCAGAGATGGAGATAGAGATAGAGAAGTCGAGGAAGGGAAGGGAAGTGTCAGAGATGGACCATGCAAAGGTGAGAGAAGGGTGGAAATTAGAAGCAAAGTTGATAAAGTTTTCCAGTTCGGGGCGGGAGCAGTAAACGGCACCGATACAGTCATCAATGTATCGGAAAGAGAGTTGGGGGAGGGGGCCTGAGTAGGACTGGAACAAGGAGTGTTCGACAGATCCCACAAAAAGACAGGCATAACTAGGACCCATGCGGCTACCCATTGCAACCTATTACTTGAAGGAAGTGAGTGGAGTTGAAGGAGAAGTTGTTCAATGTGAGAACAAGTTCAGCCAGGCGGAGGAGGGTGGTGGTGGATGGGGACTAGTTGAGCCTCTGTTCAAGGAAGAAACGGAGAGCCCTCAAACCGTCCTGGTGGGGGATGGAGGTGTAGAGAGATTGGATGTCCATAGCGAAGAGGAGGCGGTTGGGGCCAGGAAACTGGAAATTGTCAAAATGACGTAGGGTATCAGAAGAGTCACGGATGTAGGTGGGAAGAGACTGGACCAGCGGAGAAAAGATAGAGTCAAGTTAGGAAGAAATAAGTTCAGTGGGGCAGGAGCAGGCTGACACAATGGGTCTGCCGGGACAGTCCTGTTTGTGGATTTTGGGAAGGAGGGAGAAGCGGGCTGTCCAGGGTTGTGGGACTATGAGGTTGGAAGCTGTCGAGGGAAGATCTCCAGAGGAGATGAGGTCAGTGACAGTCCTGTGGACAGTAGCTTGATGTTCGGTGGTGGGGTCATGGTCCAGAGGGAGGTAGGAAGAAGTGTCTGAGAGTTGGCGCTGAACCTCTGCAAGGTAGAGGTCGGTTTGCCATACAACAACAGCACCACCCTTGTCTGCAGGTTTGATGACCATGTCAGGGTTAGACCTGAGAGAACGGAGTGCCTCAAGTTCAGAGGGGGACAGGTTAGAGTGAGTGAGGTGGGCAGAGAAATTAAGATGACCAATGTCGCGTCGACAGTTTTCAATGAAAAGATCAAGAGCGGGTAAGAGGCCAGGGGGAGGGGTCCAGGTAGAGGGAGAATGCTGGAGGCGGTTGAATGGGTCTACTGATCAGTTGAATAGTTAAATAGGATTGTTGGCATAGTGTTGGGGGACAGAAATTAACAATTAAAACAGATTAGTTAATCATCTGGAGTTAAAAAATGTGAAAGTATCTTAGGGAAAAGATCTTAGAGGCAAGAACATATATTAACAATTCATTTAAATCAAATGTACAATTCTTACCATGCAGCAAAATCTGTAGTGCCCTATTGGCAAATCTCTGCACATTTGCATGGGAAACATTTTGAGTAAAAATTAACTGATCCAACATTTTGAGTATATCAGTGATTCAATGCATGCTGAACTTTACCATGAATTAACTAAAATGCAAAATGTTGGAAATAAAGGGCTGAATTTTCAGGCCCCGCAGAAGCTTGGAATGAAGGCCTGACGGGGCTCAAAAATACTGACATTGGCCGACATGCCGGTTTCCTGACCCCATTTCCAGCTCTGGACATTTTTGCCCAGATGGGTTCGGGGCCAGCAGGGCTACTTGCCCCACAAGGCCGGCAGCCAATTAGGCTTATTAAGAGCCTTGATAACCTGGGTAAAGGAGGCGGACTGGGATTTGGCCTCCAGTTTCCCGACGCGAAGGGGGGCAATTTAACTGCCTGGTGGCATGCACCCCGTGGCAGGCCAGGTTGCCAGCACTCCAGCCAGGGCTACAAGCCCTCCCTGTCTCCTCGGGTGTGGGTGCAGCCAAAGTCCTCCCCCACCCAACGAAAGCCACAGTGGTGGCCAGGCTGCTTTTTCTCTTTTTTCTTTAACTTTTAAAAAAGTTGGTGAGGGGACACATCCAGGTTGAAGCGCCTTCTCAGTTACTTACCCTCTATTGCAGGCTACTGCTCCTCCCAAGCTTGAAGGCTTCAGATTTACTCTCCAGCTTCAAGAGCCTGCCCACCGCCCTAAATTGGACAGGGAATATCCCCATACCAATTAAGGGGGCGCCCCGGTCAAAATCCCAAAGAGTGACTGTTTCCCCAGGATCCTGAAACAGTCCCAACTCCTATTTTCGAAGTGAAAATTCAACCAATACAGCAAGTCAGTTAGCATCTGTAAAGAGGAACAATGGGTTAGCATTTCAGAATTGATGTTCCATTCGCATTCAGGTATAAATAATTTTTTCGGCAGAATACATAGAGAAAAATCAGATATGCCTGAAGTGGAGCATGTCCAATTTTCCATCCATTAATTTAAATGGACAGAAAGTTGGACAGGCTGCATTTTGGGCATGAGATTCTCCCACTCAAATGTCCTCTTTTTGCTTTGCCCAGGAGATTATTTAGGCCTAAGTGGAAAAACTACACCTTCAGGTAAACCTCTTTGTCAGATCTGGACCATCAGGGAGCTTAAGACATCTTTTCTTGCAGTTTTTTCAAAATGCCATCTTATGTAGTCAGGCAAAATCACATGGGTTTGATTTTGTGGTGGCGGCAGGGCTCCCGGCAACTCAGCCTTTCCGAGCCCCCCCCACCCCCTACACCTAGCGCGATCTTGCATTGTTCTGGCACTTAGATGGCTGGGGCCAGGATCCCCAACCCTTTAAAGACGGGGATCCCGCCTCCAAGAGCTGTTGACCAATCACAGGGCTTGCAGCTCAGCAGTATCGGCAGCACCACAGGGAGCAGTGGATGCTCCCGGTACTGCAGAGGTCATAGACCCAGGCCCAGCACTGGAGAACTAGGTCTCAGGTAAGTGAGGCGGGGTCGCCAGGGCCAGTCTGGAAGGCCCTGGTGATGGCAGGGTGGAAGAGTGGGCATGTAGTGCAAGGGAAGGGGGGGTCCAAGGAGGTGGAACTTTTCCTGGCGGGGGTCCTCCGTGGGCTATAGATTGCCCATGGAGGGGGACACCCCCGCAAGCCCGCAGGGAGGGCACCTTGTATTACTGGGCAACCTCACGACATGGCGGAGGCACCCCCTCCTCTGCTAGGCCGGGCCAGAATCTGGGGTTAAACCTAGGTTTCCTTTCCATTTAAAATATACTCCAAAATTTGGTATGGGGGGAGGTGCACAAAGATCTATTAACCAGCTTCCTCCCTGTATATTGGAAGTGTGTCCGAGGGTTTTGCACATCCAGGTCTGTATTTAATTCTCCCCCAGGCATTGGATTCCGTGGTGGGGGGGAACCTAAAGGTGATTCCAGATGAGGCCCACATGGACCTCAATTCCGTGAGGGCCTAGCCCGATCTGCCCAGTGGTGGTGAGGATCCATGGCAACCCTGCCACTGGGCAATGGGATCACAATTTAAATATTCAAATGAATAAAATTATTAAATTTAAATAGACTTACCTGCGATCTTGAGGGCTCCCCGCAATCTTCGGCACGGCAGCCGGCACTCCCGCTACTTCAGATCCCCATCTGGGGAAATGCAGTGCCACAATAGTGGGGAGGGGGGAAGAGATAGGTTTGTCAGTGCGGGGGTGCGGGGGGATGGGGTCAAATATACGTAATGGCTGTAGGGGATGGTGGGAAGGATTGAACCTTAAACTTTGTGCAGTTTGAGGAGGGGCGAGGGATGTGTTTTGGGAGAGAAGGACAAATAGTTATTGTAATTGTTATGGGGTGGGTGGGAAAGGGGCATTCAAAATTCATTTATTTAATTTTGGGGGTAGGAGTTAAAAAATTTTAATTGAGTGGTAGGGCTGGCTGCCCTTTAAAAATGGCACCTGTGCCTGCGCATAGGCAGCTGACGCCATTGCCAGGGACTGACAGCCTGCTCCCTCCACGAGATTGGTGGTGGTGGTGGGGGTGTGGGCCACCCTGGCTATTTAAATGAGCCACCGCGCTTGAGATTGCTGCAGCTTTTTGGCAAGCAGCCTGCGCGGGCCGGCGGGCTCTTAAAATCCAGCCCCTATCATGGGAATTCCTCGACTTATAGCCTTATTAACTGGCAGCTGGTGAAACTTTTGTTCAGTACCTAGTAAAAACCTGGGACTGAACTAAAAAGAGGTAATTAATCTGCTCTGAAATTGAGTACCTTTCCAAAAATGCCTGTAAGCTCTAGGAAAATACATATTTTTAATGTGGTGCTTCTTCGGTTCTCCCAGCCTCCGAAGAGCATGATGCTGCTCCCTTTCTCCTCGCAGGGCAGGCTCCTCTGAAGCTTCCTTACAGGCACGGGCCTACCTCAAGTATTTAAATAACCTTATCCCTACAAATTGGAATTAGTTCTGAACCTATTTCCTTGGGCAATTTTCGGTTGCGTTTCTCCCTGCTGAGTGGGACCCCCGAAAATGTCGGCTATCTACGAGGTGTGCAGCTTTATGAAAGCCCCTGAATGAAATTCTGAAATGCATTCAAAGAAAATAGCTGGGATATTTTAAAATGTTTGACATTATTGCTGTTATTTCCTGATGGAGTTGTATCGATTGTCCACCATAAGTCTGGCAGAAGATCCACAGCGAAACAGTGTAAATGTTGTTCACACCATTTCTTCAGGGTTTCTGCAGATCTACCATTGAGGTTACAGCAGATGTTTGGTAGAACCCTTACAGAAATTCAACGTTTGTTCTCTGGATCTCCCTGCTGTTCTGGGCAACCTTGTTCTGCAAGAGAGAGGCAGAATTTCAGTGCTTGTGTTGCACTCTGTTTGGGTGATGTGCCTGCCACAGCTGAGAAGCTGTCAAGGCAGTGAGAGGCTAGCATTTTGGAAGATGTGTGAATTGGAGGATCTGAATATTAAACATGAGTCCTGAGTGCTAATGAGTACTGCTGGGTGAAAGATGGCTATGTGGTGCATTCATCAGCTTGAGATGTTGATGATGTAGTGGGTATGCCATATCACTTGAGGATGCATTCACTGACCTTGACAACGCATGTGAGGTCATTAAACTTTTTGCTGCACTGCTGCCAGGTCCTTGGGGCCAGGCTCTAGTGATTCACCTCCCTTGCCACATACTCCCATTCCCTTCAAAGGCTGCTGCATGAGGGCCTCCTGTTCACCCCACTCCCCCCACCACCTGGCAGAAACATGGCCTCTCTCCTGGACTCCACCTGGGTCACTAGTGCGTTGAACATGGCGTCAATAATCATGGTGCTCTCTTCCTTGCCTGGTACACCAATTTTCTTGACCTTCTGTGTTCCAAAATCACTTTGTCAGCCTTCAATATGGTAGTTCAGCTCTCCTCTAGAAGGGACATTTTGCCTTACAGAGTTCGAGGTTAACTGCAACACATGCTAGCCTTGCACACTGTTAGGCCCCCACTCTCTGCGGCCAGACAGCCAGCAGGCGCTTGGCCCCATCCTACAATCATGATAATGTGGTGCCCAGCACAAAATTACATGCTGGATTGAATCTTCAATGGAACCGGTGAGGGCTGGTCATGAATCGTGGTTCCCATGCCCAAAAACCAGGGTAAACCAAATTTTCGCCCACTATCTCTGCTCACTGATTGACTCTACTAATTGTACTTTTTAAGCACATTCGCTCCATTCCTGCTATAAAAAACACTCAGATTCAGAAAGTCAATCTTCTTTTATACATGTAAGCCGAGAAAGTACTGTTGGCAATAGTAGAGGTGATTGTTAACTGTTTACATATGATATTCCTCTGTCCACCAGTTTAATAGAGGCATTAATCATTTAGTTTAAAAGGGAAAATGCCTCTGTATCATTCAAGAAACAGGAATTTATACGTGCACATTACACATTCAGATCACCAACAATAACCTCTAGGCTGCAGTCTGTTGTAAGAAACACTCCTTGTGCTGAATTTTGCCGTGAGCGTCGAGAACCTGATGTCAGGATCATTTCTGGGTCCGGACCCCGTGTTTCAGTAGTTTACCTGCCAGTTTGATTTTGCAGGAGGCGGATAGTTAGTAGGCCGCCTCTGTGTTCGCTGTCCATAAGGGCTGCAGAGGCAGGAGGGCCAATCAAAGTGCCTGAATCAAAGGGCAGTTGGCAGCCCCAGCTTGAAGGCTGTGTGTTGCTGATCTGAATGGAGCTGGAGAGGGCAGCACAAGATGAAGGCGCGATAATGATGGTGCGAATGGCAGTCAGTCCCACCTGCCCAGCACTATCTGGGAGATCCGTCTGCAGGTGAGGCACAACCATTTGCAGGTGGATGACCTGAGGATTACTGGTTTGGTCTTTCACAGTTCAAACTTCGTATTCATCTCATGGCTCTCTGACCTCCCGCTCTACTCTCGGCTCCTGTGAGTAGGCAAGCTGCAGACAAAGCGGGGGCTCGATGCGCCTTTAGCAAAATTGCAGTCCATTCGAGAAATGCTGGATCATTACAGCAATAATTGCCTTAACCTTCTGCTGTTACTGCTGCACTCCTGACTCTGGGAAATGCACAAGGAGGCGGGAAGATGTTAGGGAGCCAGTCCAACACCTATTTTTCTAGATCTCCCAGCCTCTCCACTTCCCCCACCTCCAAAGCCACTTCCATGGGGTTGGGAAAATTCTGTCCATTGTTTGCAGAGAGAGCTCTGAGTTTAACTTCAGTTACAATCAAAGAAATAGTTATTGAATCAAAAGCATTATGTGAACATTCACTGTAGTTCAGCGTACACATTGACAAGTTTGAGATTCAAAATTTGCAGCATTCTGTGGAGGGACTTTTAACCCCATATCCCCCTGGCAGGGGAGGCAAGAAATCGGGGATTAAATTCATAAAAATGGGAAACCTGACCCCAACCCACCATGAACAATCTCTGAGTGACTCAGAGTCAAAGTCACTCTGCTACTGTAACACCAAGAGGCAAGTCCTGTAAATAGATAGCTCTGCACTGTATGGGCTGAATTTTATTGGGGCGCCGCCATCTGTGACGGCGCTCTTTGAACTCAGCGCAGTACCCGCATTTAGCGGCTGCCACAGAGCCCCCAATATCACGTGGGGAGAGGCGGGACATTCGGCGCAGTGAGGAACCCTTTGACAGCTGTGCAGCAGGTGCTGAGGCCCTATTTTAAGTGTCCCAGCACCTGCTTCCTGACAGCTGTCAAAGAAATCCTTAACTGGCTGATGAACAGTGGGGCTGCTGTCAATCTGGCAGCAAAGCAGAAAGTCCTGCAGAAATCCAGCAGGTCAGGCAGCATCTGTGGAGAGAGAAGCAGAGTTAACTTGTCCAAGTTCACAGACCTGAAAGTTAACTCTGCTTCTCTCTCCACTGATGCTACTTGACCTGCTGAGTTACCCCAGCACTTTCTGCTTTGTTGCCACATACTTACTCTGCTGTGTCCCAGTGTCCTGTGAAGTTGTGATCCTCTTCTTCCACTCAAGTGTAACATTCCTTCTTGTAGGCGTACCACACCTAGGTGAATAATCTTAATTTTGCACATTCCAGGACGTGAGACTTAAATAGACTATAAAAGGTATTACAGAGGTTTACAGAGAACACACTGACACAGATGGAAATGCACAGGAGTTACAGCAATATAAATACGTCTTTCACTAAATGTTCCTCGCCAACATGTGTGTCCTTTTCTCTGTGTGAATGATGTGTGCCAGCATGTAGCGCCAATGTCACATCCCTTTGCATCATTGGCCCTTCAGAAGAGCCAATGTATGCAATAACATCATTGTCATGCCACCATTACATATGAGCGTCTCCACGGATGCAGTGACGTGGACATTGGCTCAGTCAGCTGCTGCCTCTAATGGTTTACACAGGGATGCTGCAGATGTGGACTGGTGCACAGCAGGTGAGCGAGGGTGATGTGTGGCTTGCAAAACTCATGTTGGATACTATGGAGTAGAGAGCCTTTGTCTGATAAGCCACTGCCATATATCCCTAGCTCACTGCTAACCCTGCATGTAGAGCCTGCATGCCATCTGCCTTCCCATGAGTGTATCATATTGTAGGTCCTCAGCGTCCTCATAATCCGAGGAGGAATCCTGTTGACGTCTCTCCTCATCATTGCCAGGCCTATTGGGTGCGTAGCTGTGCAGAGCAGTAAAGAAAGGAGCCGGCCTTTTTGGCCCGCAGTACAGGGCATCACCCTATCCATCCAGCATTGGAGGTGCTCTTTCAGCATGCCGATCTGCTGCTCAATGGTGACTCATATAGCTCAGTGGCTGGCGTTGTATCTCTGCTCTGCAGCAGTGGTGGAGTCTCTCACTGGTGTTGGGAGCCATGTCTGCAAAGGATAGCCCTTATCTCCAAGAAACCACCCCTCCATTTGAGCCAGTTCACTGAACAGCAGTGGCAGTTGGGACTGTGCAAGACCCAGGTGGCATGGCAGCTTCCTGAGAAGCAGTCACACATTCACTGCAAGCATCTGTGGTGATCACATACCAGCTTCACCTAGATTGAGAGGGCTCCTTTAATGGTGACATCTGCAGGCGATAACCTGGCAGTAGGCCTGATGGCCACATGAGTGCAGTCTATGAACATTGCAACCTATGGTTCTCAAGCAAGGGTGCCAGAACCAATGGCCCTCTGGGCCTGGCTGTGAGAGTCCGTCCTGAAGCGGACATCCTCACTGGCTCTCCGGTGCAGGATATTGGTGACCTCCCTGATGTAGCGGTGCACTGCTGACTGTGTGACCCCACTAAGGTCTCTGTGTGACCCCTAAAAGGCTGCAGAGGCATCGGGCTTGAGAACCATTGCCACTATGAGGAACAAAGGCATGGGATGTCCACCGGAGCCCATGGGCTGCAGGTCATCCTTGAGCAGGGCATAGAGACGTGTCACCACCCTCTCTATATGAACAATCTCCTCTGACACTGGTGCTCTAACATCCGATGGCATGTCATGTGGGACCTGTAGATGCACAGCAACCGTAATGGCGAGCTCCCCTTGGGGGTTGCTGCTCATGACCCGGGGCCTCTATGTGGATCACACCTGCCTGTTGATATTGCCTCTGGCGCATACAAATCCTCATGGGCAGAGGATCACACACTGTAGGATGAACCATACCTATTTCCATGTGATAAAGTTGAACCCTGTCTGTATTCGAAGGTCCCTAACAGGGCATGGATTGGTGTTGACGGGTACATCAGCTGCTTTCCTGGATCAACTATGTGGCATGCCATGACATTGCCCATCTTGGCCAACACTCAAAGTGGCACAACATAACCACATCAAGATCCTGCCAGCTGAATCGATTGCCCCCACCATCCATTATAACCTTAATGCTCCTGTCATTTCTGGCACCCTCCCCACAGCGTGCCTAGTGTGCCATTGCCCCCTCACAAACACAGAGTGTACACTGTTAACGGAGGGTTGGTACATGGTACCTCCCTTCATGTCAGCACAGCTTTCCCTCCAGTAATCCCAGACCCCCTCCCTTTCAGAATGCAGAATGCGACCCCTGTGTATCCCCCCCTCCCTTCTCCCTTTAGAATCCCTTCCATTATGCAGAGTGAGGACCTGCCGGCCACCCGTTCAACTAAAATTCTGGCAGTGTCAGTGGAGAGGCGGCGGGCTGCATAACCAACATAGGTAAGTAATCATTACCATATGCTGATAGTGGTGCCGCCGCCGTGCGGGGTGGGGGGCCGCACCAAGGTCCCGCCGCCGCTGGTAAAATGTGGCGGGCCCGTCTCGATGTTGTGGCTCGAGGCGGGCCTCTCCCCACAACATTTTATCGGCCCCCATGCCACGATCTGCGGCGTTGAGGGTCCGGTAAAATTCAGCCCTATACGTGAAGAGTGCAGGATGGCATGCCAGAAGCCGCACCAGGCATAACTCAAAATCAGGTGTCAACTGGGTGAAGCTAAAACCGAGGACTACTTGCGTGCCAAACAGAGTCAGCATCATGTGATAGACAGTGTTAAGCGATCCTATAACCAATGGATCAGATCTAAACTCTGCAGTCCTGCCATTTCCAGTCGTGAAGGGTGGTGGACAATTAAACAACTAACTGGAGGAGATGGCTCCACAAATATCCCCATCATCAATGAGCGGGGAGCCCAGTACATCAGTGCAAAAGATAAGGCTGAAACATTTGCAACAATCTTCAGCCAGAAGTGCCGGGTTGATGATCCATCACGGCCTCCTCCTGAAGTCCCCAGCATCACGGATGCCAGTCTTCAGCCAATTCGATTCACTCAGTTTCTGCCCTCAGAAACGACTGAAGGCACTAGATACTACAAGGGCTATGGGCCCTGACAACATTCCGGCAATAGTACTGAAGACCTGTGCTCCAGAACTTGCCGCGCCCCGAGCAAAGCTGTTCCAGTACAGCTACAACACTGGCATCTACCCGGAAATGTTAAAAATTGCCCAGGTATGTCCTGTACACAAAAGCAGGACAAGTCCAACCCGGCCAATTACTGCCCCATCAGCCCACTCTCAATCATCAGTAAAGTGATGGAAGGTGTCGTCGACAGTGCTATCAAGCGGCACTTGCTGAGCAATAACCTGCTCACTGACTGTCAGTTTGGGTTCCACCAGGGCCACTCAGCTCCTGACCTCATTACAGCCTTGGTTCAATTACGGACAAAAGAGCTGAACTCCAGAGGTGAGGTGCGAATGACTGCCCTTGACATCAATGCAGCATCGAGTATGGCATCCAGGAGCCCTAGCAAAACTGAAGTCAATGGGAATCAGGGGGGGAAACTCTCCGCTGGTTGGAGTCGTACCTAGCACAAAGGAAGATAGTTGTGGTTGTTGGAGGTTAATTATCTCAGCTCCAGGACATCACTGCAGGAGTTCCTCAGGGTAGTGTCCCAGGCCCAACCATCATCAGCTGCTTTATCAATGACCTTCCTTCAATCATAAGGTCAGAAGTTGGGATATTTGCTGATGATTGTGCAATGTTCAGCACCATTCGCAACTTCTTAGATACTGAAGCAGCCCGTGTCGAAATGCAGCAAGACCTGGACAATATCCAGGCTTGGGCTGATAAGTGGAAGTAACATTCGTGCCACACAAGTGCCAGGCAATGACCATCTCCAACAAGAGAGAATCTAACCATCTCCCCTGGACATTCAATGACATTACAATCGCTGAATCCCCCACTATCAACATCCTAGGGGTTACTATTGACCAGAAACCGAACTGGAGTAACCATGTGAATACCATGGATAGAAGAGCAGGTCAGAGGCTAGGAATCCCGTGGCGAGTAACACACCTCCTGATTCCCCTAAGCCTGTCCACCATCTACAAGGCACAAGTCAGGAGTGTGATGAAATACTCTCCACTTGCCTGGATGGGTGCAGCTCCAATACTCAAGAAGCTCAACACCATCCAGGACAAAGCAGCCCGCTTGATTGGCACACCATCCACAAACATTCACTTCCTCCACCGCCGACACACAGTGGCAGCAGTGTGTATCATCTACAAGATGCACTGCAGCACTGAACCAAGGCTCCTTAGATAGCACCTTCCAAGGCCACAATCTCTACCACCTAGAAGGACAAGGGCAGCAGATGCATAGGAACACCACCACGTTCCCCTCCAAGTCACACACCACCTGACTTGGCACTATATCGCTGTTTCTTCACTGTCGCTGGGTCAAAATCCTGGAACTCCCTTCCTAACTGCACTGTAGGTGTACTTACCCCATATGGACTAGGGCAGTTCAAGAGGCAGCTCACCACCACCTTCTCAAGGGCAATTAGGGATGGGCAACAAATGCTGGCCTAGCCAGCAACTCCCACATCCCAGGAACGAATTTTTTAAAAAACTTGTTCGCTGTTTAATAAACCTCTTTGAGATCTTCAACAAACTGAACTTCATGCATCTCATTTATGTTGCATCAGACAACATAAAAAAGCTTCTTATTACATGGTGGCAGCGGTGGAGGAATGTGAGCGAGTAACCTGCTCTTGAGAGAAGTGCTGGTAATTAGAATATATTAATGAGGCTGCATGCCTGAGATTTTAGCAGCCATGTGGATTTAAAGTCTGTGGGCCTCATTACCCATTGTTTGGGACAGTAGGGGGCTAAAGGGAGGTGTGAATTAAGTGGCATCTATTCACAAATAACATGCTCACCAATTCTCAAAAGGCCCACTCGACTCCAGATCTCATTACAGCATTTGTCCAAACATGGACAAAAAAGCTGAATTCCAGAGGTAAGGTGAGAGTGACTGCCCTTGACACGAAGGCAGCCTTTGACTGAGTGTGGCATCAAAGAGCCCTACTAAGAATTGAAGTCAGTGGCAATCAGGGTACAAAGTCTCCATTGGTTGGAGTCATACCAGCATAAAGAAAGATGGTTGTGGTCATTGGAGGCCAATCATCTCAGCCCCAGGAGATTGCTGCAGAAATTCCTCGGGGCAGTGCCATAGGCTCAACCATTTTCATCAACAACCTTCTCTCAGTCATAAGGTCAGAGGTGAGGCTCTTCGCTGATGGATTGCACAGTGTTCAGTTACATTTGCAACTTCTCAGATACTGAAGCAGACTGTGCCTGCATGCAGCAAGACCTGGACAACATTCAGCTTGAAAAGTGGCAAGTAACATTTTTGCTACACAAGTGGAAAGCAATGACCATCTCCAACAAGAGAGGGTCTAACTATCTATACTTAACATTCAATGGCATTACCATTGGCGAATCTTCCACCATAAACATCCTAGGAGTCACCATTGATCAGAAACTTAAATGGATAAGCCACATAAATAATGTAGCTACAAGAGTGACTCACCTCCTGACTTTCCAAAGCCTTTCTATCATCTACAAGGCACAAGTCTGGAGTGTGATAGAATCCCAATTGCCTGGTTGAGTGCAGGTCCAACAACACTCAAGAAGCTTGACACCATCCAGGGCAAAGCAACCTTCGTGATGGCCACCCTGTCCACCACCTTAAACATTCACTCCCTCCACCACCGGCTCACCATGTCTGCAGCATATACTATCTACATGTTGCACTACCAAGGCTTCTTCAACAACACCTCCCAAACCTGCTAATTCTAACGTCTAGAAGGACAAAGGCAGCAGGCACATGGGAACACCACTACTTGCAAGTTGCCCTCCAAGTCACATACCATCTTCACTTGCAAAAATTATTGCTGCTCCTTCATCATTGTTGAGTCAAAGTCCTGGAACCCCTCCCTAACTGCGGCTGTACCTTCACCAACTGGTTCAGGAAGGCAGCTCGCCACCACCTTCTCAAGGGCAATTAGGGATGGAAAATAAATACTGGCCTTGCCAGTGACACCCACATCCTATGAATGAATACAAAAAACTTGTCAGATCTAGCAAGTAAGTGCATTTCCAGCAAAGCTTGTAGGCCAGGGGGAGCAGGAGTGCTTCCACACACTGGCCACTCAAGCTAACCTTCTGTTGTGATCTCTCCCATGTCGATCCCCAGTGATATACAGAATCTTTGCAATCTGATGCCTCTCCCCGATTGGCCAATCCCCTCCACAATCCAGTGCCTGCCCCTCCTGTGATAGGATCTGATATCTGACCCCACAGCAATGATCAAATTCTACCACAATTCAATGTCTCTGCGCAGTCGGCCAACCACCCCCCAGCAATCCCTCCCTCTCTCCTCGCAGCCTTCTACAGCTGGGCTTCTCACCTGGCAGCAACCAGCCTCTCAATCTGGCTGGCTGCCTGGCGGCAAATGGAGAAAAAAATTCAAATGAGGTCCTGCCGTCAAATTTGGCAGGACCTCCACCTTTCTGGTATTTATGGGTTTCCAGGCTGCTGATGCTCCCCTTTCCACTCCCTCCCTGTAAATAATGGCATGTTAAAGCTTAATTAAAGTATCAATCAATAATGAAAAATCAAACATAAGGCACGATCGCACACTCTTAGCAGTGAGTGGTGTTTACTGGATACACATCATGAGGACAGCCTGTGATTTTCTAGCCCTTGGGCCAATGTTTTTCCATGATGTGCTCCATGTGAGCACCGGTCTCCGCGAGGAGCACCAAAATACCGAATTGGCCCGATAGTGTCAAATATGATATCATTTTGACAGGTGTTTGTTCATAATTTTAAAATTCTCATCCATGTTTTCAAATGGCCTCGCCCCTCCCTATCCCTGCAATTTCTTCCAGCCCCACAACATCTCTAATATTGGCCTCTTGCGCATCCCCAATTTTAATCACTCCACCATTGGTGGTCATAACTTCAGCTGCCAAGTCCATAAGCTCTATAATTCCTGCCCTAAGCCTCTTTGACTCTCTACCTCCACTTGCTACTTTAAGATTCTCCTTAAAACCCATGTTTTCAATCAAGCTTTCAGTCATAGGCCCTGATATCTCCTTCTGTGGCTCGATGTCAAATTTTGTTTGATAATGCTCCTCTGAAATGCTGTAGGACATCTTACTACATTAAACATGCTATGCAATTATATGTTGTTGTTATTGCTGTGATAGCTCCATTAAGTACGTCTTAAATCAGATATATTGTAAAACATTTCAGGTGAACGGAAAAACATTTTTATTTTGGAAACAACGTTTTAGGCTTTTTGATACCAAAATAGAAAAATGCTGGTAACTCTAAGCATGTCAGGCAACATTTGTGAAGAGAACAGATGAGTTAATGCTTTATCAAAACTGCTTTGATAATCCAAAATGTTAACTCATCTGTTCACTGCACAGATGCTGCCTGACTTGTGAGTGGCTCCAAATTTTCTGTTTTTGTTTCAGATTTCCAGCATCTGCAGTTTTTTGCTTTTTTATTTTAGGCCATATCTTTTCCCATTCATCAGACATTCAACTGAAATGTTCTAATGATTTTTTTAAATTACCAATTTCTGCTTTGGGAAGGAGATAGAGTGAAATTGGTCCGCAGAAGTAATGCAGAACGAGTGATAAAGTATTGGCGGATTTTCAATAAATAAGGAAATTGTGTGAGGTATTACATGGGCTAGCTTTTGCCCTTCTGCCAAGATGCAATTTCGTCCCCTTCTCCTTCCCAAGGGGCCAATAGTGTAAAACGTGTTGTAGAGGAATAGTACTGGGTTTTCATTTAGACTCAATGTTGCAATCTTATTCCCAACTGTCAGTCAAACTCAATTCTTATTGATAGTAAAATTGTAATAGCTCTTAGCAAGTTATTGGTTTGAGAACTTTGCTTTTCCTTCTCCTTGGTTAAAGGGTGGCTATGGTGGTGGTAAGTAACAATGGGGATTTCAAGGAAAGCAGTGAAACTGGGTCCAGAAAAAATTTTTGTTGTATTATTCTACACTGAAAAAAAATCTAAGCTTGTAACTAATATTGCCACAATTAATTTGTTTTGCAGACATACAATATTTATAGTGATGGCAATTTGGAGTACAGTGGTTTGTTCCGTCAGTTCTTATTCAGACGTCTGGAGCCTTACACCGTCTACACACTAGTGCTTGAAGCTTGCACAAAGGCAGGCTGCACACATCTTCCACCGCAAGAAATAAGGACAGATGAAGCACCACCAACCTCCCAGCCTCCACCTGCTATTCAGTCAGTGAATGCAACACAGATTGAACTGAGGTGGATTAAGCCACTTAATGCAAATGGAAAAATAATTCAGTATGATGTTTTTCGTAAAAACAGTGGACAAACTGCAAGCTACCGTGATAAAAGAAAACTACTGCTAGATGAGGAGGTTGTATTCAGAGAATATGAGACTGGCAAAGATGAATATGTATTCATTGATAGCACATTAATACCATGGACAAGATATGAGTATAAAGTACGCAGTTGGAATTCTGTTGGACACGCAGACAGCCCATGGGCGGTTGTAAAAACCAGCCAGGGTGCACCGACTGGCCTTCTTGCTCCTGAAATTCAACATGTACCAGATAATCCACATAAGCTAGTAATTTCCTGGTCTCCACCAGAAAAAATCAATGGTGTTCTCCAGTCCTACAGACTACAAAGGAATGAACTTACTTTTCCTTTCAGTTTTGATGCTTTAACATTTAATTATACAGATGAAGGCTTGCTCGCATACACAGTTTACAGCTATGCAGTGATTGCTTGTACAATGGGAGGCTGCTCCACCAGTAAATTTACTAAAATACAAACACTTGAAACGGCTCCAGCATTTGTGAGCCCTCCAATACTTCAAACTATTAGTGCAACACAGATCAATGCTTCTTGGATAGCATCAGTGACACAAACTGGAAAGATTTGTGAATATAGATTACTTGTTAATAATGAACAGACCTACTCTGGACAGGGACTGACTACTGTAGTTTCTGGTCTAAAACCATATACACAGCACTCTTTCATCTTAATTGTCTGCACTAATGGTGGCTGTACTTCCAGCTCATCTGTAAATAGTTGGACAATGGAAGCACCGCCATCTAACATGGTAAAACCCAAATTACAGGTCACTGGATCAGAATCTATTGAAGTTACATGGAAGGAACCAAACTATCCCAATGGACAAATCATAAACTATGAACTAAGGCGCGATGGTATGCTCATTTATGTAGGCCTAGAAACTCGATATCATGACTTTACTCTGACACCAGGTGTGGAGTACAGTTACACTGTTGCTGCCAATAATAGCCAAGGAAGTACCATCAGCCATCCTTCCAAAGCCAGGACTAATCCTTCAGCTCCTTCTGGAATGGCTCCTCCAAAATTACATGCATGGACCTCTAGTGCCATCATAGTAAATTGGCAACCACCTGCTCAGACCAATGGAGTGATTGTAAACTACACAATATTCTGCCGAGATCTTACCACAACTGATGTTAGAGCTTTCACGTTTTCTCCACCTGACACGTCTTATATCAGTCAATCTTTTAATTTAACAGGATTAAAAACATATTCTAGGTATGTGGTAAACACTTTGTTAATCTGGTGTATAATGTTTGTTATCAAGGTCTAACCAGTATTAGAAACCTGCAGATTTTGTTAAACCATATATGTAGTGTAAACAAATGGAGGCAGTATTATATCATGGAAATGAGGGAAAGACAATACAGAAAATGCATGAAACAATGCAAACAAAAGGAATTGAAAACACACAACCCGAGAGAAGTTAAAAGCTCTAATAATTTTGAAAGTATTCTCAACTAATTATAAACATTCAAGGCACTATTTTGCGAAGAGCAAAATCTATGAAACAAAAGTGTTAAAAGTAGATTTTTTGAATACTTTGGTTAAAAATAATAGTTTTCTGATTTTGTTTCTTTCCAGAACAGAGGTTCAGGTAAGAGGTACTCATAAAGCACAGCTAACAAGGCAGTTACTGATCCACAATCCATTGCAACAAACATTTGTTACATGAGAATTCATTCTATGCACTGTTGACTACATAATTTTGAAATATAAGCTTGGGAATTCCAGTTTGTGGGCAGAATGGGGATAAATGGTGCAATGCTTTGTTGCATTGTTAACTGTTATGAAATACCATTTACTCCAGATACGTAGGGTTTGCATGTTTTGACTATTAATTTCAAGCTCTCAATTGCACAATGTGCAGCCCTGTGCAGCATTCACAATTCCACAACTGCTGCTGATTTAAAAAGCTGCAACAGGTATTCAAATATCAGCATTCTCACCTACAACAGAAAAGAAGGGGTTTGAGCTGGAAAATTTCTAGGTCCTTGCAACACCAGATTTGCATCTGTGAAGCTATAACTCAAGCTCCAGATGGTGAGAAGGGCTGAGCTCTCTTTGACACTGAAAGATGATCTCCATAGAAGAGACTTGGGCAATAAACCTGGCAGCTAACATGGTGAATGCTACTATTACACCCAGAAAAAGATGGCAGACCTGATGAAACTGCCGAGGTAAGGTTCCTGAACTGCTTTCTATGCCAAGTAGCTGCCCCAAGTATCCATGTCACAAAGTGTTTCCAGTTAACCTGTTACTCTTTTATTCTGCTCCACCCACCATTCCAACAAACTTATAGCCTTTTGAATACTCGCTATGCATGCTCATACTGCATAACATTATAAATATGATGGTGGACACTCCATATTTTGGACACAGAGGTCTGATGTTTGCAATCTGTCCAAAGCACGCAGCATACTGCAATGTAGGTAGTGATTGCAAAGAGTAATGTGAGCCTTTGCACTAGGCTGCATGCAAATTATATGGCTTCCCCCTAATACACTGTAGCTGTATATTGACTTTTTAAAGAGGAGATGCTGAAACAACATGAAAGCAATTCAGGTGTTGTTGCTGTCCATACCCATTACCACCCCCCCCCCCCAACCTTGCCCCCTTCCCCACCCATGCCCCCCCCCCACAACCCTACTCCTCACATCCTACGTTGTGAAAGGCGCTATATAAATACACGTCTTTCTTTCCATTGGTCCCTCCCCCGATGCTGTCACTGCCCCCATTCCACCTACCTTTTTCCCCATGCTATACAACTGCCCAGTGCACAATGATCAGCCAGCAGCCCTTCATTAGCAACATTGTGATCTTGGCACTCCAAAGTGTGTCATAAGTGACATGTCCAGAGCATCAGATAATTAGAGGAATGAGCTGATGTCATGCAGTCTAGCAAGATCTGTTCATTTGTTTGGAGCTGTCAGTGACATCCACTATCTCTGCAGCCACCTCGTTTAGAACCCAAGGATGTTGGCCATCAGGTCCAGGGGCTTTTTCAGTCCCATTAATTTCTCCAGTATGTCTTCTTTACTAATATTAATTACTTTAAGTTCCTAGCTCACATTAGATCCTTGATTCCCCACTGTTTCTGTTTGTTTTTGTCTTCTACTGTGAAAACAGGCACGAAGGGCTAAAAGTTGGTCCATGCCACTTCTTGTGCATGGGGCTTACAATTACTTTATTTAGAGATACAGCACTGAAACAGGCCCTTCGGCCCACTGAGTCTGCGCTGACCAAGAACCACCCATTTATACTAACCCTACAGTAATCCTATATTCCCTACCACCTCCCTACACTAGGGGCAATTTACAATGGCCAATTTACCTATCACCTGCAAGTTTTTGGCGGTGGGAGGAAACTGGAGCACCCGGCGAAAACCCACGCGGTCACAGGGAGAACTTGCAAACTCCGCACAGACAGTACCCAGAATTGAACCTGGGTCCCTGGAGCTGTGAGGCTGCGGTGCTAACCACTGCGCCACTGTGCCGCCCATAAATTCTCGACGAGAGGTGGAGATAGACAGCATGCAAATTTGGTGCTGCCTCCTCAATTACCTGATTGTAACTTTGATCAGAATGGGTCCTGTTCTGGCCACATGGTGAGGGATGTGGGTGTTTCCCACTGGTCAACTCCCACCTGACCGCAGCAAGTGTTTTTTTTGTTATTATGGTTTAACCCCTTTGTGATTTATTTGTCAAATGAACAGACAGCGTCAGGTTTTCTTGTAGGTTTAAAACAGAGGATTAATTATTTATTGAGCAATATGCCTTAAACTGAAATTGTCTCAACTGCATCCACTCACGCATTCACTCGTATACACACACACACACACACAAGAAGAGATAGGTAGAGAGGAAAAGGGGTAAGTGGTTTTCAGGTGAGGTAGGGTTTGAATACACATTCATCCATCTTTTGCAGCATTGTCCATTTTTGAAAAAAAGGAAAACCAGTTTTTATAATTCTTCAGTTTGAGTTTGTTTTTTTTCATAGTTGCACTTTTGGGAAGCATTACAGTCCCATGCTGCTGGCTGCTTCAATGCTCAACAGAGGGCCAAGCAGCAGTGCTAATAATATGGAGTGCAGCCAGCCTTCTCTTCTTAAAGACAGTCTGTTCCTCTTAAAGGGAAAATGCAGTGAATTACAGGAGGCTGCTGCTGAATGCTATTGCTGAAATTCTAAACAAAAAAATGAAACACCAGGGCAGAGAAAGGGCTCCAAGTTCACGGATGTGGTGCTGGAGGCCTTAGTGATGGAGGTGGAGAGATGCCATGGTTCTGTGGGGGGCCATCCTCAGAAGGAATTGGGAGCAAGTGGCCATTGAGGTTAATTCCTGGTGAATTGGCCCCAAGGACCTGGCAGCAGTACCACAAAAAGTCTAATAATGTCACAAGGGTAGTTAAGGTCAGTCAGTGAATGCATCTTCACATGACATCTCCTACCCACCACAGCAGTAGCCTTTCATGCTGCTCAAAGCACCAAACTTCCATCACTCACCCATCAGCAGCACCCTGGCACACAGGACTCACACCTAACATCCAAATACTCCAACTCACCCTCACACACATTCCAATTTTGCTGGCCCTGCCCTCAGCTCTCACTGCTTCCACATACATTCAGCTATTCAGCTGTAGCAGGCATATGACCCAAACACAGTGCTACACAATCACTGACATTCTTCCACTTCTCTTGCAGGACAAGGTGGCACAATATAAGGAAGCAGAGCAGAACTTACATCTCCTGAGCTCTACAGAGGAGATAATTCTCTGCATTATGGGCCCTGCTGTGTCAGAGCCCATGGCATGCAGTATTGCTGGGAATATTGAGGACAATGGTATATTACTGCCTTATGCTCATCCTCAACTCCCAGCTCACCCTTATCTTGCTATCTGGCATGATGCGCAAACTCCAACCATTCCCTTCTGATTTCCTGCTTTCAGACACCCAAGAACTGCCACCTGCCCAGCCACAGCAGGCCCAGGAGAAGGAGAGAGAGCAACAGTGCAGCACTGATGAAGAGACCCTCTCACTTGACCTGACACTACCAGCCATTAGCTCAGATACTGGCAATGCACATACCTTAGAGGCTACCACAGAGTTGGGATTGGCACTTGGTGAGTCACCGGGCACAAGTATGCTACAGCTACGCCGGGGGAAAGGGTAGTTCATGTGCCACCACACCGGAGGGCGTGTTCACAGACGCGTTCTGCTGCAGAGGGCTCAGATGAGGACCGCGATGGGGTGACATACAGAAGAACACTAAGAAACCTGCACACCGAAGTGTTGGCCTGCTGAACAGCCTCCTGTCACTGTCAGAAAGCATGGAGTGTCCGGCTCCAACTTGACAGAGGGCATTGTACAGAGCTTTCTCTCACCACAGCCTCTGCTTCATCTCTCTGTTGTCTTACAAACCCAGCAGCACTGCAACTGCAGCCCCCATACCTGCTGCAGCCTTTGTGTGGACAAGTCACCAAATCCTTTGTCCTCCCTGTGAGGATGCAACAACACACCCTGCCAAATTCAGGAACTCACCACAAAACCTCCAAAAACACTCCAAAGTACTCCTAGAAACTTATCATTAACAGAGGTTATTATAAATTGCCTTACCTGTAAGTTAGGTGCCTAGTCCTTTAAATAACCCTGGTGCTGGGTCCCTCTTGAAGCTGAATGCATGTTCTTTGGTGAGTGACAAGTGCATACGTACAATGAGCCTGTGTGGTCCAAATTTGAAAGTTCAACATCACATCAGCCTGTAGGGCTGAGTGACATCATGACAGCAGCAGCACACACAGGAGATGTCTGTGTAAGCACCCTTCTCAGCATGGAATGCTGAGCGGACCCTGTCGGAAGTGGCAAGCGGCTCAGCACAACCCAATAGAAGGGCTTTTGGTTTCTGTAGTAGCGTCTCCTGTGGTGCTACAGATCCAAATTTCACACCCAAAATATTTGTTTTATCTCTGTCCCATTTTCTTATTATGTAAAACTAGCACAACAAAGCAGCAAAGCACAACAAATCAGATGGTAGACCATATAACCAGAAAAAAACCCATTCCATATGAAGGGGTGTTAGCTATATGGGAGGGAAAACCTGGAATATATTGGCAGTGTGGAGTTTGGAACGATGCTCAAAACTTCTGGTGGTGCTATAACAATGACATATTTTATATTGTGAATGTAATCTATATATATTGATGATACAGAGGTGGATAATTATATATGTAATGACAACACAATGCTTGAGTAGATAAGTGCTTGTGCAAATGTAATGTTCTATCTGTTCTGTTCTCAAAATAAGAAGAGCCAGACACCACTCACCCAAGCACCAATTGTCACCACCTCCACTTGAACATAGATCCATATTGTGCAATTTTGATTAGGCATTGAGTAACGGTGGATATTGATGAGAACCAGGTAGTAAATGACGGAGTTGCAGCATACTGAATATCCCACCTGAGCTGCATGAGTCATGGAGGTGAGGCAACACCAAGTCCATTTTGATGAGATGCTTGCTGTCATACATTACACAATGGCAAATAGTCTTGTTAGTTTGAGAAAATATGCAGTTTGCCTGTGAAGTTGTAGCAACAACTGTGGCATCTGAAGTGCTGACCTCTGTTGCGCATGTCATAAGCACAGTTGTAGCTTCTTTCATGCATGTTTTCATTGCAACTATCGCTGACTTCAAGAACAGACGTAGGAAAATGAGAGAAAATTTCAAGACAGCATAGATGTCCACCATGTTATGCTCACACAAAACAACATGTATCATGAAGAGATGGCGGCAGCGGCTGTCCCTCGATTTGAGGATGACGTCTATTCAAGGTCACGAGATTCTGCCATGGGTCTTCAGGTGACTGAACATGCCAATTCTCAACGCACGGACCTTTGGGCACATGGGGCAGGATGTCCCACAAGGTAGTGGGATCTGGAGTGCAGAATTTGCTTCCTTTACTTTCCTTCTCTGCCACTGCTCTGTCTCGTCATTAAGACATTTGGACTCAAAGGATGATGCAGCTTGATGGACAAGTTGTCACCATTTTGAATGATTGGTAGTAAGCTCCTCCCAGTCATCAATGTTAATTCTGTTGCACTTCAAAGAGTTTCAGAGTGTCTTTAAAGCATCCTCTTTGTCTTCCCAAGGAACGCTGGCCATTTAACAGTTGGGAAAACAAGACCTGGCAGGGGAGATGGTTTTTGGCCATCCAGGCACAGGGTCAAATCTTGTTCTCATCCCAAGAGTGGGTTTTGTGGCGGGAGGTGCGGTGGTGCCATAGAATAGGGGCAACATCGCCCGCCACAGAACCCAATGCCGGGATTCCTGGTTCCTATTCTCCCAGGAGCGGGATAGGCTGATGACAGCCTCCCCACCCAGAGGCCAGTTGAGGCCTTTAAGTGGCTACCACTGTGGGGAGGGGGGTGCGGTCTCCACCGCATGGGGAGGATGTCTTGTCAAATGAGCCCTCCCTGCGGGCTTGGGGGGGGTCCCTGCTTCGTGGGCCCACTCCTCCCTCACCTACCTCTTCTCTGGGGTTCCAGCACTGGACCTGGGTCTGAGGCCTCTGCAGTACCGGCAGTGACCACCGCTCCCAGTGGCACCGCCAGTACAGCAGAGCTGCCGGACCTGTGATTGGCTGGCAGCTCTTGGAGGCGGGATCCCCGTCCCTATAAAGTCTTTAAAGGGACAGGGATCCTGCCTCCTTAAACTTTGGCCCCAAAAGACTGGAGGATCACTCCGGTGGCAGGTGGGGTGGTGTGGTGGTGAAAAATGCAGAGGCGAGCTCCCCCCACCTTATTAGCCCAGTGCCGGAAGCCCTGCCTCCCGCACAAAATCCAGCCCTCAGTGTCCAGTCCATCAAAGATGGTTTTGAAGGAGTTTTGCCTGAATGCTTGTGGGAGGCGTTGCTGATGGAATTTCTCTAGCACTATATGTCACTGATACACAGTCCAGGTCTTTCTGCAGTACAGGAGTGTGGTGACAACAACTGCTCTGTAGATTAGGACTTCTCGCAGAGGTCTTTGTTTTCAAACACTCGCTGCCGTAGTTTGTAGAAGGCTGAGCTGGCGCAGCTGATCCAGTGTTGGATCTCCTCATCAATGCTGGCCTTTTGAGAGAGGTGGCTGTCAAGGTTTGAGAAGTGCTCAACATATTCCAAAATCTCTCCTTCAACATATATGGGAGGTGGAATATTTGGCTGACCACGTGTGGGTTGATATATGAGTTTTGTTTTGGCAATATTCAAGGACAGGCCGAGTCCCTTGTACGCAGAGATTGAGAGCGGCTTGCAAATCTGGTGCAAAGTGGGTAACAACACTGCAGTCATCCGCAAACTATAGATCATGTATGTCTATAATGGTCAGTTTAGTTTTGGCATGGAGGCAACTGAGGTTAGAGTTTTCCATCTAGGCAGTATTTAATACTCACACCAGAAGGCAGTTGATCTTTCATAAGGTGAGTAGCCACTGTCAGGTAGATTGTAAATAGTATGGGGGCTATCACACAGCCTTGCTTGACCCTGGTCCGGATTTTAAAGGCATCTGTTTCAGATCTCCCACTCAAGACAGTTGCAGTCATATCATCATGGAGCAATTGCAGGATTGTGATGAAGTTTCTTGGATATCCAAATCTTTAGAGCACAATCCACAGAGTCTCGCGATTTACTGAGTCAAATGCTTTGGTCAGGTCGATGAATGCAATGAAGAGTTCCTGGTGTTGTTCTCAACATTTTTCCTGGATTTGTCGGGCAATAAAGACCATGTCAGAGGTTCCTCTGGAAGGTCTAAATCTACACTGTGTCCCTGGGAGGATTTCCTCAGCCACAGGAAGTAGGCGATTCAGGAGAAAGTGTGTCAGGATTTTCCCTGCTAAGGACAAAAGGGAAAAACCTTGATAGTTTCCACAGCATGATTTATCTCTCTTTATGAAGATATATACAATTGTCACATTCATGAAGCCCCCCAGTAGTATCATGCATGAAGTATCACAAGAGCAGCCAATTGATATTCATGGTTTAGGCAGTTTTCTGCTATCATGTATCCCTGAACAAGTATCAGTTGCTATCACTGAAAACAATGAGCCAGTAGTATTCCAGCAAAGGAGGCCTCTGGTACTGATACAGTTCCATTAGGGTTAATCACAAATGCAGATAGTGACCCTTATGTATCCCATTCAGCTCATCAATTTATTATGCAACCAAACACCAGTTCTACACCATTAGCTTCAAGACCACTTAGTAACAGGGAGACATTCATAGCACATAATAAGCAAATGTGCCTGAAAATCACATTAAGTACATACACCACTACCACTGCACAACTTAATAAAATTCATTCACTTGTAATTCTTTCATTTTGCAAAAAATAAAGCATGCTCAGAAAACAAACAAAATAACTAATCCTGAAATATCTGGAGGGTCCCTGTGATCCAAATCAAAACCTGTCTAGTTAGTTTAAGGCTTTTCAGACATTGCTCTTCTATCAAGGTAGCTAATGCGGCACACTTGTTGTCCGGGGTAAGATAGGCTGCTTGTTGTGCCCTCCTATATGCTCTCTGTTCTCAGTCTGCTTTTTCTTTTCCCCCCTCCTGTTCCACTATAGTACACTTGCCAATGACCACTATATCCCTATGTTCTGACAAAAAAGTCTCTATTCCCTGAATATTTATCCTTCAACCAACATCACCAAAAATGCTGATTATCTGGTTATTATCACATTCCTACTTGAGGGATTTTGCTGTGTGGTTTTCGGCTGCCACCTTTCCTACATTACAAAAGTGATAACACTTCAAAAGTACTTCATTGGCTGTAAAACATTTTGGTGGTGAAAGGCTCTATGTAAATACAAGTTCTTTTCTTTACTTTTCATTTCTATCCCTGCTGTACTGTTACTTTGAAATCTTTCCTTCCCTTAAACTAACTGACCAGGACTTTCCACATTTGAGGAATCCCACTTCATCTTCAGTGGCGCCACAAGGATGTGTCCCTGACCTGAGCTGAATTTCTTGGATGAGGGTTATTTGTGTTTCTTGAGGTGGACTCTCTGCATCCACCTGGAGGGGAAAGTAGAGATTAGGTACGGGGCAAGTCTGGGAGATGGGAAACATATTGTGTGATATATTCCCATCAGTTGAATCTAATTATGGTATTTATCTAATGTCACTTCTGGTGGAATGCTGTAAGTGGCAAGGTGAGCTGGGAACCGGCATAATGGCTCCCGAAGAAGTTTCTGCCACATTCCTGAAAGACAACATGAGTCCAGTGCAGAATCTAGGCCTTTCTGGACAAATGGTTTGTTTCCTCTGACATTACACAGTTTTTACACTTGCCTACTTTACTGCAAATTATTAAACAGAGCAAAATAGCTGATTAACCCACTGTGCAAGTTTGATTGGAAAGTAAACTGATTTTTCTGGATTAGTAAGTGCTCACAAAACTTCAAAAACAGAGAGAAATTCTGTATGTGTTGATTTGAATACAATAGTAGCATATACATTTAACAAATGGGGAACTCTGAACACAGAAAACATTGGGGAAAAATTAATTGGTTCCAAGTCTTTGATATGTTCTATATATAAACTAATCTTGTTGATTTTTTTCCCCCAAAGGTATGAAGTGCGCACTGAAGCTTGCACAGTCCTTGGCTGTGCTTCCAGTGAATGGGCCTCAGCACGAACTCTGGAAGCTCCACCAACCATGCAGCCTATGCCTGTCATTGAATTGCAGACTGACCCAAAAGGAATCCAGCTGGTATTTTTAATAGCATGGACCATACCCAAACAGCCCAATGGTGAGATATTGTACTATGAACTGTACAGAAGGCACATAACATATCCATCAATGGATACAGAGCTAGTCCTTGTCTACAATGGTTCCTCCACATTATTTCAAGATACAGCGTTGCTTCCTTATACTGAATATGAATATCAGGTGAGAAACAGTTTTTTATCAGTTGCATCATCATTTGAATCTTGACTGCATTTATTTTTTTAATTGCATTTAACAGTGTGTTATTTAACAGTAATTATAGTAAGGTCATCCAAAATCTAAGATCAGGTGCCTCATACTCCAAGGAAATTGAGGAACCCAATGAGCTGAACCAAGGTCAAGCACATAAAAGTTAAACATCTTCTTCAAAAGCTTGATTCTAGAAATCACCAGCCACATAGCTAGCCAGATTCTCACAGATCTATCTCAGGAATTATCAGCATCCTTGACGCATTTATTTTAACTCTGCCTGCCAATTTGTTTTATTTGTTCTGAGGTGTGAACCACAAAATATTATTCCCCTTCACAATAAGGAATTAAAAACAGACCATAAAAAACAGATCAGTATTCCTACTACTGATTGTATCATGGCTCATAGAAAATATTGGAACATAGGATTTAGGAGAAGGAGCAGGCCATTTGGCCCTTCGAGACTGCTCAGCCATTCGATGAGAGCTTGGATGATCTAGTTGTGGTCTCAACTCCTTTCCTGTCTGCCCCTCATTACCCTTGACTCCCTTGTCTATCAAAAATCTATCTACCTCAGCCTTGAATAAATTCAATGACCCAGACTCCACTGCTTTCTGGGGAGGAGAATTCCACAGACTAACGACCCTTTGAGAAAAAAAAATTCTCCCATCTCCGTCTTGAAAGGGAGACCTCTTATTCTTAAACTGTGTCCCCTAGTTCTAGTCTGCCCCACAAGAGGAAACATTCTCCCGCTATCTACTCTATCAAATCCCCTCAGATTCTTATATATTTCAATAAGATCACATCTCATTCTTCTAAACTCCAGTGGGTATAGGCCCAACCTGTTTAACATTTCTTCATAAAATTAGCTCGTTATCCCCAGAATTAGTCGAATGAACCTTCTCTGAACTGTTTCTAATGCAATATATCCTTTTTCATATAAGATCAAAACTGTACACGGTACTCCAGATGTGGACTCATCAAGGTCTTGTACAGCTGCAGTAAAACTTCCCTACTTTTATACTTGATTCCTCTTGCAATAAATGCCAACATTTCATTTGCCTTCCTAATCATTTGCTGTACCTGCATACTAATCTTTTATGATTCATGTACCTGCATACTAACCTTTTGTGATTCATGTGATGAAAGTGAAAAAGTGAAACATAGAAAATGAGAAACTGTTGTAACATCTCAATCACAACAACATGCTCTTTTGTCACTAATTTGGTTCAGAACAAATAGGTTGGCCTTTAATGCTTTCAAACTAATGATCCAGATAGGAAATAATTTTGTGCTCAGCACAATATTAATGCAGTAGTTCTCAATATTTCTAGAACCTTTAAGGAGGTATAGCATCCCTAGTTTTTGGGAAAATGTTATTTTGTGACAAGTCCTGGTCAATATTTATCCCTCAATCAACATCACAAGAACAGATTATCAGGTCATTATCACATTGCTGTTTGTGGGAGCTTACTGTGCACAATTGGTTGCTGTGTTTCCTACATTGCAACACTGACTACACTTCAAAAGAACTTCATCGGCTGTAAAGCGCTTTGAGTCATGAAAGGCACTTTATAAATGCAAGTCTTTTTTTTTAAAGTCGAGTTGTCTCTGAATTCTCAATCAATACAACTACTGGGTCATGAGAAGTGACCATTTTATTGCAGCATCTATGCAGGAGTCTTTTCAAGAACGTATTGGACTTACTTTGATTTTTGTCTTCATCGGGGATCTAGTGGATGTTATCAAAAGCAGTTTTGTTCTCTTTGCATACAACAATGCTCTTTATAGGATAATTATGTCCTCATCTCTAATACCAGATGGAATAACTACAGGCACATCAAGACAGAGTTAAATAATTTCAATGCTGAGAAGACTAAATCAGTAATTTTAAGAAAAAAATTAGTGTGATGTTGACCATTCACCCCTACTCTGTAGAGACTGCAAAATGTCTAGTTTCAAACATTTAGCTTTTTATCTTGGTAATCGCATCGAGTGTTTGGTGGGTCAAACAATCATGCTGATGCCTGGAAGTGCTGGTCAAAGGGTGGGAATACTTAAAAAAGCTTGAATGTAAGTTTAATGTTCTACAAAGTGTATTTAAACCAGGAATTAAATATTGCAGTCCTGTTTGGAAAAATACAGAGAAAAAAAATCTTGCTTCTGAATTCTGTACAGTCCAAAGCCATGACCACCAATGAAAAGGATGAAGATGCTCTATTCTATATCAGAGTATGATACTACAACATTAGAACTCTGCCCCTTTTATGCAGAAATTCAAATCTAGCGATAACTCGCACTAGCTGAATTAAGGTTGCTGAAGCATGGGAAATATGTAGAATACCCATTATTAACCAAATGCAATTTTTCTAACTCTTTCTTTTCTCCAGAAACTAACATGATCAAATTCATGAGGCACATGTTCTTCTGTCAGGCCACATCCTGTTCTATGCTATTCAGTGCACAAGTAAAACCATTGCTATACTGTGCCTCTCAGTCAGGACAGGGTGAGTTTGTCCAGACTCTGTACATCTTAATTAATATTATCATAGCTGGTCCTTAACTGATCTGCTAATACATAGACTTGAGCAGTAGGCAAATAAGTGCCAGGAGTTTTTTTCGCTCCGTTCCAGATAACCAAAGCTTACGAAATGTGCAAATATCAGTTAAAACAGAAATACAGTAACATTCTGGTTACTGCGTTGCAATAATCATAATCATTCTGATGGTGAAGTCTGCAATTCTCTATGTATTTAGTTTTTATTACTTAATACAGACAAAGTTTGTGAAATAAATAGTGTTGTAAACTAGAATTAATCAAATCACATGCAAGTGGACATATTGCATAATTCTTTAAATAAAAATAATTTTTTGAATATTATTTTTGCAGATGTCAAGCCTTTCCTGAAGGAGTTAGGCTAATTTTCTGACTAAGGCGGTTAAAGATTTAGGGGGAAAATTGGATTAGACCTATTTTTGGCTGCGGGAGTCATGATGCGTGATTACTATATGCTCGATCCCATTGAGGCAAGTGGCATGCAAACTTCATGCGATCTCCTCATTTCAAGGATTGCAGCATGCAGACCTGCCCAGAACCTGCTGCAGACTGGCTGGACACTCGAAAGAGGACCCAGCAGTGAGCATGACTAGTACGTGTTTCAGCTAGGCTGCATGCCCTAAAAGCAGCCTGCCTCTCTTAAAGGGAAACTCCACTCATTACATTGAAGCTGCTGCTGACTGTTTGTGGGAAAATTGGCTGTATGGAGAAGCACACCAAGTGGAACAACAGGCAAGCAAGAGGGCTCCCAGGTTTTCCGATATGGCGCTGGAGGCATTAGTGCAGGAGGCGGAAAGGAGGAGAGAAACAATGTTTCTGCAGGGGGCTAGGAGGCCCTCAAGGCACGCTCTCGAAAGGGAATGGGAGCAGCTCGCCAGGGAGTCAATTCTCCAAGTCTTGGCCCAAGCAGCAGTGCCGGAAGAAGTTCACTGGCCTCACACGAGTGGTCAAATGACTGCATCTTCACATGACATCTCCTACCCACCACTCCACCAACATCTCACACTGCTCAATGCACCACACTCCCCTCACTCACCTATCAGCAATCTCTAACAATCAGGGCTCAGGTCTAACATTCAAATACTCCACCTCACCCTTACACCCCTACCAATGCTGCAAGCCTCACACCCCCCTCCTGCTGCTTCCACATACCTCCAGCCATTCATCCATGGCAGGCACATCATCCAAACACATTGCAACACAATAACTGATATTCTTCCCTCTCTTGTGCAGGACACAGTGGCCCATAACAGAAGGGAGCAGAACAGAACTGGAGTGGGACAGGCATGCCTGATCTTCTGAACCTTCTGGACGAGATGGTGCTACCCATCATGGGGATGGTGTGATAGAGTCTGTTGAATCCGGCATCACCAAGAACATTCAGTTTGATGGTATCTTCCTGCCTTCTACCACTTCTCAAATCCCACCTAATCCTCATCCTGCTATCTAGCGCCGCTTCTCACTCTCATCCTCCTATTTGGTGTGAAGTACAAGGTGCAAATGTTATGACCAGGGCCTCTTGCTTTCTACTTCACCACCCCACTTCCCTCACCCCAACCCTCCCCTTCTGCATTTATGCTTTCAGATATCCAAGAACTGCTGCCTGACCAGCCACTGCAGCCTCATCATGAACGGCAGGAGCTACACCTGATCTCTAATGAAGAAGCACACTTGATCTGACATTTTCAGCCACTAGCTCAGATTCTGGAACTGTGTATAAGTTTGAGGGTAGTATAGAGTCAGGATCTGCACCTGTTGAGTCATTGGGCATGTGGGATGCAAGAAGTCCGGGGGAAAGGATACTTAGCATGCCAGCCCACCAGAGGGCGAAGTCACAGATAAGGGGACACAGATGAGGACTACAATGAGGTGGCATACAGGAGGTCAGTGATGGTCATGTAAACCGAGATGCTTGATGAATTGACAGGCTTGTCAGACAGCCTTTTCACTTTCAAGGAACATGGAAGAGTCTGGCTCCAACTTGGCACACAGCTTTGCATAGAGCTTAGAGCCCATTCTTTCTAGTGTGAAAATGGTGTCCAACTCCATGACATCACTTGCGGATCTACCCGTGATGCAATGTCTGGTGATCGATGTCTCAGTTTCCATTGCAGCACAAGCAGAAGCCACCCAATGTCTCAGTGCAGCAGTGGAAGCTCAGTCTGAGGTCATGAAATCCATGCTAACTGTCATGCAGGCTCTGACTGCTGCTACCATGGCTGCAAAGTGCTCAGAGGGGTATGCAAGCTCTCACACCAAGCCAGCAATCTGTCTTCCAACAGATTATTAGAATTGTTGAGGCACTGCTTGTGGGAGTGACAGCGGGTCTGTGGTGCATGAACCTGCTGTCTTCTCTCAGGATGAGAGATGCTTCCCCTAATGTCACTCCACCACTATTGCTTCTCAGCCAGCCAGCCCAGACTGCTGCTGCCCATGCCAAGGTGGTGCAGTCCTAAGCTGGGCCCCAAAGCCTAGAGCTGCTTGAAGTCATCCTGCAAGTCCATCTGAAGTCTCCCCCACTGAAAGTCAGCAGCCTTCCAGCAGCCATTCTGTAGCTACTGTGGTCTACTGGGGTAGCAATGCATAGCAGCACTAAGACAAGCAAAGGCACCCACAAGGCAGGCACTGAGAAGGCACAAAAGTGAATAGTTCAGTTTTGTTTGTGTTATTGGATCTGTTGTTGGATAAAGATGCTATGGAATGGTTGTTTCGTTGGTGGCTTTTATTTCAGGATTTTGGCCAAGACGATGCTGTGATGGTATGTAGGTGTTGGTTTGGAAGGTTGGGAATTGCGGAGTGATTGTGACGATTTGATGACATCTTATGGGAACTTCAGTATCTACTCATGGACAGCCCGTCCAGAGCTATGGGTTCCCAGATGCCTTCTTCCTCCCTCCTCTTCCTCCTCCTCCTCTTCTCCTCCTTCTTTCCAGGTGGCTTCGAAATGCCTGTTGGCAAGGGCTGAACCCTCATCATAACAAGGTTGTGGAGGATGCAACAGACCATCATGAACTTGGACTCCCTCTCCCGTGAGTATTGGAGGGCTCCGGTTGAGTGATCTAGGTAGTAGAACTATTGGTTTGGAACATCGATGGTTTGCTCCAGGACGATCCTTGGCCTGCATGGCTCTCATTATACACATATTGCACTGTGCATGAAAGCACACCAACTGCAAATTGATGGAGTGGTTGTCCTTGCAGTTGTGGTACATCACCTTGTTAATATATGGGGCCTGCAGATCCATGTGTGTGCTGCCGATGGCTGCCTTGGGAATCCTGCTAGCCTGGAAAAGCCACGTGCCCACTCCTCTTGCTTCTCTCTGGTAAAATGAAAGACTATGATTACCCCAGTCATGGTGTATTGGACCTCTGTTACTTCCCTGATTCTGTAATGATGGCAAACTGTGAAATATTGGCCATGTCACCTGTTCCCTCTTGGCAGGATCTGCTGGCGTAGAAATTGAGTGCCATGGTGATTTTTACGGCCACTGGCAGTGCCGTCTGCACCCTCCTGTGTGTAGGTGGGCCCTGTTGAAGGGGGTGTCATAGTTCAGTGATCACCTCTTTGGTGAATCATAGGCACCTGAGACATTGCTCTTGACTGAGGTGGAGCTGGGAAAAATGCTCCCTGAAGCCCCTTGGCGGGTAGGAACTTTGATAAAGATCCCTCCTCCTCAACCTTCTGTGCACAGCTTCCCCTCAATGCTGCCTGTGCTCCATTTCCTTGTCATGTTGCAGCCCAAAAATAGTCTGCAACTACAGCCTCCATAACTCAAGCAGGCACTCTATTGACAGGGCAGAAAACTCCTCTGACCTCCCTATCAGGATACAGCACCACTCCCTTCAAAATCCCCTATAAGTCACCAAAACTCCTCCAAGAAAACAACACAGTACTTCCACAAAATTTGCAACAGCAAAAGTAAGTCAAAAGCACCTCTCCTGTAAGTTGGATGGTTGGCCCTTTAAATAACGCTAATGGGGGTGTTGAGGGGAGGTCCCTCATGCAGCTGAAGGCTCAGAGGAGCGACAAAGGGTAAACAAGTCCTGAGATTGGACCTGGTATGGGGAGCAAGAGGAGCGACCAAGGATAAAATGAAGCCTGAGAGTGGACCTGGTATGGAGAGCAAGGGGAACGACCAAGGACAAAATGAAGCCCGAAAGTGGACCTGTGGGAGAGCGAAGATCAACCAAGAAGAAAACAAGGCCAGAAAACAGGCCTGCGAGAGAGTGAGAAGAGCAGAGAGTTGGGAGCCAGAGCTTCAAAGTCAACAAAAAAACAATCAAGCAGGGACTTCACAGGACAGCACGTAGGTGATTGATTAGTCTTACTTTTTTTGTTACGAGATTGCTTCTATTTCTTTTGTAAAATTTGTTTTATGGACTTATGGTTGAATTATGAACATTGATTTATGTGGAATCTTGAAGAGGCTGAACTTTGTGGTTTTTTTAAAAGTCACCAGAAGGTTTCTGGATTTGGCTAGTAAACAAGTCTTACTAGAAGGCACCTGGCTATGGATAATCACCCAGCAGGGGTTGTTTTTGACTTGGGGAGATGTTTACAAAGAAGTGACAAGTCAAGATTTATAGATGTCAGGAGTCTTGACTTCTGGAATGTTTTTACTTTCAGTTTGAACTGCTACAAAAGACAGTTGTTTTTTGCCTGCCAGAAGAAGTCCCAGCTCAGCTCCCTTTCTCTTGAAAACAAATCCTGCATACAGTAGGTTGAATTTAGTCCCCCCCCCCACCCCCCACCAAGCATCGGGGTCCGTGGCGGAGGAGGCCTGAAGTTTGCTCCAGAGGAGGCCTGCACCTGACCCGGACACTGTGAGGGCCCAGCCCGATCTTCACGGAGGTGGAGAGGCCTCGTGGCCACCCCCCACCCCACCGCCACTTGGCAACGGGCTCAGCATTTACATATTTGGATAAATTTAAATACGTGCCTTAACTTAGACTCTATGACGCTATGACTCTAATTGCAAGCCTGCCGTGCCTCCTGTCCTGTTGCAATCTTTGTGCTGCTAGCTGGTACTTCTGTGCCTTCCGATCCCCATACAGGGAATCAAAGCGCCACACTGGTTGGGAGGGGGAGCAGTTAATTTTGCCTATTCGGGAGGTGGGGAGCAGCGATAAAAGGCCCTCATTGGTGGAGTGGATGGTAGGAAGGGGTAAAGTTGATAGTTTGTGCATTTTGAGGGGGGGAACAGTCATTTGGAAAACACAAGTGTTTTGGGGTGGAGAGGGAAAGTATTTAATATTGTGGGTATTGGTGGGGTGAGAAAGGTCCAAACATACAGGTTTCAATTGTTTTCAGAAATGTGTATTGATTTCTTTATAAATCCTGGAAGGGCTCAAAGCCCTTTAGAAATGGTGTCAGCGCTTGCGCACAGGCAGCTGATGCCATTGCCAGTGACAGATGGGACACCCCTCTCCATGTGATCGGTGAGGCGGGCCGCCCCGTCCATTCAAATGCGCGACCGCACTGAAGATTGCAGCGGCTCACCGACATGCAGACGGCGCAGGCCGGGCGCTGCTTCCTTTGCCTACCGCCAACCTTGACGGCGGCTGAACAAGGTTCCGACCAGTGTGTCCGTTTCCTATTTCCAACTGTGTTAGAAGAAACCTTGCTTATTGAATGTGTGGGAACTGAAACCCTTGTTGCTGCATTTCTGCTGAAAGGCCTATTTGAAGCCTCTGTAGCTGCATTTCTTGGAAAGCCTACCCAAACTGATCTTCAGCATTGCCTGGAAGGAACTGTTCTAAGAAAATCCCAGTGACAGCCATCAATGCATTTGGGATGCCAAACCAAAACAAACAACATCTTTCCAAATTTTTTTTTATCTTCAAGAATGATCAAGTATTCAACCTAAGTTTTTTTTTCCTGTTTTTTTTTTCCAGCGCTAAACAAAAAACCCTTTTATTTTTCCGGTTAACCAGTGTGTATGTATTTGTGTGTGGGGCTAAGATAAATAAGGAGCTTTAATATTTCAATTTGTGTGTATGTTTTACTTCATTATTGGTTAAGACTTGGTTTACAATAAACTGATAATTTTGTTGTTTATTAAAGATAGCTGGTTGGTGTGTTTTATTCTGGGAAATTAGAGTATATTATTGACTGTATCGGTAAGTGGGAAAATTTAAATATATATTGTGACCCATGGAGAAGTGGGACTAGAATAAACAGTGCACTCCTCCCACCTCGGTCGTAACATTTTACATTTTTTTTCTCTAAGTTAGAATCTGTAAATTGCTACTACTTGACTAAAAATTTAGCAACTTAAACTATAAAAATACATTAATTAATAAAACTAAAATAATCAATGACATTTCTGAGATAAGCTAATTACCAAATCAAATTAATAAATAAAGAAGGTTAGATAGACATGGCAGGGCAGGTGGTGTACTGTAACTGCAGCATGTGGGAGTTTGTGGAGAACATTGCAATCCTGGACAACCACATCTGCAGCCTGAGGACCTTTGGCTCAGAGTTGTTGAACTGGAGTCCAAGCTGCAGACATTGCGAGGCATCAGGGAGGGGGAGAGTTTTTTTTTCCAGGAGGCAGTCACACGCCTTAGATTAAGTAGAACTTTTGAGTTTGGCCAATGGTTAGGGACATGAGAGTGTAACTGTGAGTCAGGCAGGTATGGGAATCCAGGATGTAATGCTGGTAAAGCCTGAGCCCTTGACTCTGACCAATAGATATGAGGTACTTGCTACCTGTGAGGATAAGAACAAGGACTGCAGGGTGGGTGGACAAACTGACCATAGCACCATGGTGCAGGAGGCCATTCAAGTGGGGAGGAGTGAAAAGGAAGGTGGTAGTGATAGGAGACAGTATAGTCAGGGGAACAGATACTGTTTTCTGCAGCTGTGACCAGAGTTCCAAAGGTTGTGGCGCTGCCCGGTGCCAGAGTTAAAGATGGCTGGAGACTAACTTGGAGTGGGAGGGGGAGGATCCAGTTGTCATGGTCCACGAAGGAACCAAAGTCACAGGTAGAACTAGGAGTGATGTTCTACTGAGAGAGTTTAAGGAAGTCCAAATAAAAAAGAGCCTCAAAGGTAATAATCTTTGGATTGTTAACTGAGCCGCATGCCAATCGACATAGGGATAAACAAATTAGAAGGTTAAATGTATGGCTGAAAGAGTGGTGTGGGAGACAGGGGTTTCGCTTCATGGGTCTTAGGCACCAGTACTGGGGAAAGAGGGAGCTATTCTGTTGGGACTGGCTCCACTTAAACTTGGCTGGGCACACCAACGTTTTGGGTAAAAACAAGCAGAGTGGGCCAGGGAGGGACAGAAAGAGTAACAAATGTAATAGCATATTACTGACAAAGGTGACGTCAGGGAAAATTAGAAAGAAGTCAAAGCTAAAGGCATTATATCTGACTGCGTGAAGCATTCACAACAAATTAAAATGAATTAATAGCACCGATAGAAATTAATAGGACAGGGGAAGCAGTGGCGTTGTGGTAATGTTACTAGACTAGTAACCCAGAGCCCCAGGCTAATGCTGTGGGGACATGGGTTCGAATCACACCATGGCAGATGGTGAAATTTGAATTCAGTTAATAAATCTGGAATTAAAAAGCTAGTCTTGTGGTGACCATGAAACCAGTCGATTATTGTAAAAACCCATCTGGTTCACTAATGTCCTTTAAGGGAGGAAATCTGCCATCCTTACCTGGTCTGGCCTACATGTGACTCCAGACCCACAGCAATGTGGTTGACTCTTAACTGCCCTCTGAAATGGCGTAGCAAGCCACTCAGTTGTATCAAACTGCTACAAAGTCTAAGAAGAGGAATGAAATCAGACGGACCACCCGACATCAACCTAGGCACCAGAACCGACATGGCAAACCAGAGTTGGCAGCACAGTGGTATACAGTTGGGGGGATTTGCCCTGGGAGTCCTCAATATTAACTCCAGACCCCATGAAGTCTCATGGCATCAGGTCAAACATGGGCAAGGAAACTTCCTGCTGATTACCACCTACTGCCCTTTCTTGGCTGATGAATCAGTGTTTCTACATGTTGAACACCAATTGGAAGAAGCACTGAGAGTAGCTAAGGCATAGAATGTACTCTGGGTGGGGGACATCAATGTCCATCTCCAAGAGTGGCTTGGTAGCATCACTACTGACCGAGCTGGCTGAGTTCTAAAGGACATTGCTGCTAGATTTGGTCTGCGGCAGGTAGTGAGGGAACCAACAAGAGGGAAAAACCTACTTGACCTCGTCCTCACCAACCTACCTGTCGCAGATGCACCTGTCCATGACAGTATGGTAGGAGTGACTACCGCACAGTCGTTGTGGAGACGAAGCCCCGTCTTCACATTGAGGGTACCCGTCATCGTGTTGTGTGTCACTACCACCGTGCTAACTGGGATAGATTTCGAACAGATCTGACAACTCAAAACTGGGCATCCATGAAGTGCTATGGGACCTGGTGAATCTACAACACAGGACTACTGGCATGTCAAACAATGGAAGCAGCATGCAATAGACAGATCTGGGTGATCCCACAACCAGCGGATCAGGTCTAAGCTCTGCAGTCCTGCCACATCCAGTCGTGAATGGTAAATTAAAAGCAAAATACTGCGGATGCTGGAAATCTGAAACAAAAACAAGAAATGCTGGAATCACTCAGCAGGTCTGGCAGCATCTGTGGAAAGAGAAGCAGAGTTAACGTTTCGGGTCAGTGACCCTTCTTCCGAAGATTCCAGCATTTCTTGTTTTTGTTTCAGTCGTGAATGGTGATGAACAATTAAACAACTGACAGGAGGAGGAGGCTCCACAAATATCGCCATCCTCAATGATGAGGGAGCCAAGCATACCAGTGCAAAAGACAAGACTGAAGCATTTGCATTCATCTTCAGTTAGAAGTGCTGAGTGGATGATCCATCTCGGCCTCCCCCTGAGGTCCTCGGCATCAGAGATGCCAGTGTTCAGCCAATCCAATTCACTCCACGTGATATCAAGAAATGGCTGAAGGCACTGGATACAGCAAAGGCTATGGGCCATGACAACATTCCGGCAATAGTACTGAAGATGTGTGCTCCAGAACTAGACACGCCCTGGGCCAAGCTGTTCCAGTACAGCTACAACACTGGCATCTACCCGGCAATGTGGAAAATTGCCCAGGCATGTCCTATGCAGAAAAAGCAGGATAAATCCAACCCGGCCAATCACTGCCCTATCAGTCTACCGTCATTCATCAACAAAGTGATGGAAGGGGTCGGTGAAAGTGTTATCAAGTGGCACCTGCTCAGCAATAACCTGTTCACTGACACTTAATTTGGGTTCTGCCAGAGCCACTCAGCTCCAGTCTTCATTACAGCCTTGGTCCAAACGTGGACAAAAGAGCTGAACTCCAGAGATGAGGTGAGAGTAACTGCCCTTGACATCAAGGCAGCATTTGACCGAGTATGGCATGAAGAAGCCCTAACAAATCTGAAGTCAATGGGAATCAGGGGGAATACACTCCATTGGTTGGAGTCATACCTAGCACAAAGGAAGATGATTGTGGTTGTTGGAAGTCAATCATCTCAGTCCCAGGACATCATTGTAGGAGCTCCTAATGTTCGTGTCCTAGGTCCAACCATCTTCAGCTGCTTCATCAGTGACCTTCCCGCCATCATAAGGTCAGAAGTGGGGATGTTCGCTGATGATTGCACAATGTTCAGCACTATTCGTGACTCCTCAGATACTGAAGCAGCCCGTGTGCAGATGCAGAAAGACCTGGGAAACATCCAGGCTTGGGCTGATAAGTGGCAAGTAATATTCATGACACACCAGTGCCAGGCAATGACCATCTCAAACAAAAGAGAATCTAACCATATCCCCTTGATGTTCAATGGCATTACCATCACTCAATCCCCCACTATCAACATCCTGGGGGTCACCATTGGCCAGAAACTGAACTGGACCAGCCACATAAATGCTGTGGCTACAAGAGCAGGTCAGAGACAGGGAATTCTGCGACAAGTAACTCACCTCCTGTCTCCCCAATGCCTGTCCATCATCTACAAGGCACAAGTCAGGAGTCTGATGGAATACTCTCCACTTGCCTGGATGGGTGCGGCTCCAATAACACTCAAGAAGCATGACACCAGCCAGGACAAAACAGTCCGCTTGATTGGCACCCCATCCACCACCTACAACATTCACTCCCTTCACCACCTTGCACAGTGGCAGCAGTGTGTACCATCTACAAGATGCACTGCAGCAACTCACCAAGGCTCCTTCGACAGGAAGGACAAGGGCAGCAGATGCATGGGAACACCACCACCTGCAAGTTCCCCTCCAAGCCACATACAATCCTGACTTGGAACTATATCGCCGTTCCTTCACTGCCACTGGGTCAAAATCCTGGAACTCCCTTCTTAACAGCACTGTGCGTGTACCTACACCCCAAGGACTGCAGTGGATCAAGAAGGCAGCTCACCGCCACCTTCTCAAGGGCAATTAGGGATGGGAAATAAATGCTGGCCTAGCCAGCGATGCCCACAACCTCTGAACAAATAAAAAAAATCTCTTTTGATTCGGGGTAATATATTTGCAGGAATTGAGGATTGGTTATACAGAAAACAGAGAATGGGAATAAACAGGACATTTTCGAGTTGGCAGGCTGTAACCAGTGGGCTATTGCAAGGCTCCGTGAAGTAGAACTAGAAAAGCAGTGAAGTCCTTCCACCTCGGTCGTAACATATAATTGGGGCTTTTTGTAGGATAACCCAATGCCGATGACATACAATTGTAAGTGGGGTTATAATAGTTGAAAAGAGGAAAAGAAAAAAAAAACTTTTCTTTTGTGTAGTAGGTTAAAGTTTACTCTGCTGGAATGTCTTTATCAGTTGCTGCGACCTTTCTGGGGAAGGAAGATGTCTCCCTGAGTGATTTGAGAAACTTACCCAAGGTTAAAATAAAAGATTTGGCAGACCTGTTGGTGTTAGAGTTAAAACCAAGAGCCAAGAAAGCAGACATTGTTGAAGTAATAACACACCATTTGAAATTGGCAGAAGAAGGCGGCAAACTAGAGGATAGTGCAGTTGAATTAGCTAAAATTCAGTTCGAGATGAAGCAGTTTGAACAGGAACAGGAAATGGAAAAACTTAAGCTTCAACAGGAAAAAGAAAAAACAATAGAATAGGAAAAACATAAAGCTTTAATTTCAAAGAGAAAGTGAAAGAGAAGGAAGGGAATTTGAATTAAAAAGATGAAACTACGACAAAGGGGTGGTCTTGACTCCAGGGAAAATTTTGGTGGGGAAAGATCTGACTCCAGTCCAGGACCCAGTGGAGAGCTGTTTAAATTTAGGCAAGCCCTCCCAAAGTTTGAGGAAAGAGATGTAGAGTAATTTTTCATTTCTTTTGAAAAGATAGCCAAACAAATGAAGTGGCAAAAGGAAAGCTGGACACTGCTTATGCAAAGCAGGTTGATGGGCAGAGCTCATGAGGTTTATGCCATGCTTTCTGAGGAGGCTACTGCAGATTATGAGATGGAAAAAAAGGCTATTCTCGCTGCATATGAGTTAGTCCCTGAAGTTTACTGACAGAAATTTCGGTACCTCTGGAGATTGTCTGGGCAGACTTAGATAGAATTTGAGAGGGTAAAGCAAATAAATTTTGATCATTCGATGCAGGTGCTAAAGGGAGAGGCCTCGTATGAGAACCTTAGAAAACAAATTCTCCTGGAAGAATTTAGTTAGTGAGAACCCATGTAGAGAACCAGAGACTTTTAACAGCCAGACAGGCAGTGGAAATTGCTGATGATTATGAGCTTGTTTATAAGCCCAGGCCCTTTATCTGTCACCCCCACTAACCCGAGAAGGAAAGAATGGGAGGGTGAAAGGAAGGCAAGTAGGCAGGGACAAGAAGGGACAGCTGGAAAAGCCCCGGGATCTCCTCCTCAGGCCTGAACGGAAGAAGCGGAGGGTGGAAGTGAAGTTCACAATCCTAAGTGTTACCATTGTCATAAGGTGGGACATCTTTGTGCAGAATGCTGGAAATTGCGGGGTAAACCCATGGGACTTATTGGGGTACACAAAACCAATGCAGAGAAAGGGTCCCCAACCGAGAATATGATATGGGTGTAGCTCTGACTGCAGCTGTAAGGCCAAGTACACAAACCACTGTGAGTGTAGGGGTCATGAATAAAATACCTCACAGTTATAGGGAATTCTTGTCAAAGGGAAAAGTAACTCCTTTTCGCTCAAGTGAGGCAGGTAAACCTATAGTTATACTTAGGGATACAGGATCCATCCAAACTCTTTTTTTGCTGGGAAAAGGCATAACTTTTCCACCAGAGAGCTCACTGAATGCAAAGGTTTTAGTGAATGGTATTGGCGGGGAGGAGATATCCGTATCTTTATAAAGGATGCACCTAGAGTGTGACCTAATGTCTGAAACGGTAACTGTAGGAGTTGTCCATAGTTTTCCAGTAGATGGAGTTGACCTACTCCTGGGGAATGATTTGGCTGGAACGCAGGTAGTAGCTTCTCCAGTCGTCACAGAAAAAGCAAGTGAAGTTAAAGAGACAAAACAGTTGCAGGAAAAGGTTCCAGAAACTTTTCCTTCATGTGTAGTGACCCGAGCAATGGCTAAACAAATTCCGTTGTCGGGGGTAAATTTGGCACCACAGTCAGATAGCCGAATATCTGAAATTTTCTTTGAGGATTCGGATAATCCGAAGGAAGTGTTTAATAAGTCTTCTCTGATCAAGGCTCAGCAAGCTGTACCAGAGTTAATTAAAGTGGCACAATCAGCTCTAACTGAAGCTGAGGCAAAGGGAGTTGCAGAAGGCTACTATATTAAAAATGGGATTCTGATGAGGAAGTGGAGACCTTCTCAAGGATTAGCGGGTATTTGGCCAAAGTATTCTTTTTGGATTTTTCTTTTGTAATAGAGCCCTAAAGAGTAAATCTCTTTATTTTTTCGGTTAACCGGTGTATGTGTGTGTGTGTTTGTATGTGAGGGGCTAAGGTAAAAGGAACTTTGATATTTCACTCTGTGTGTTAATGCTTTGCTTCGTTACTGGTTATGTCTTGTTTTATAATAAACTGATAATTTTATTGTTTATTAAAGAAACCTGGTTGGTGTATTTTATTCTGGGATAAAAAGAGTCTATGATTGATCGTATCGGTAACTGGGAAAAAATTTAAATGTATGCTGTGACCTGTGGAGAAATGGAACTAGAAAAGCAGTGCACTTCTCCTGCCTCGGTCGTAACAGTACTAAGCAAATTAAGGGAATGGGGATAGTATGGGCAAGTGACGTTAAGGTGGAAGATCAGCTGTGATCTTATTGAATGGCGAGCAGGCTTGCAGGGCCAAATGGCCTACTCCTGCTCCTATTTCTTAAGTTCTTATGTACTTAACTGGACATGCACAGTCCAATTTGGCAGAATGTGTGTCAAATCAGCCTTTGAGGCTGATGTCACAATTTTCTCCCTTTGCATGCTTCCAGATCATGCATGGCATGCCATTACAAAAATGGCATGGCATACAGGCTGTGCTGGAAGTGGCCAGGTGCAGGTCGGTCGCCATTTTCAGATGTGTCGGCTTCTGTCGTGCCGACTTGAGTGCCGCTACAGAGCCACACTTTGCAGTCATGGTTTTGAAAAGAACAGAGCAAGATTGCTTTAAGACTCTCACAGATATGTTGTAAGAAAATAATAACATTTATTATAACAAGTTTATGAATTTGCCTGAACAGAAAACTCATTTTTGATATTAAGACAAATTCAGATTAGGCCTGAAAAATGAATGTCTTTATTTTCCTATCACAGAACCAAGAGTCTAAAAGCCTTCTTCATCTGTTCTTTTTAAAACTAAGTCTTACTTTATAAACCTACTTTGCCACCAACCCTCCACACCGCCCAGCCCTCATAATGTTAGTGCTGCTCGTTTCCCATAAGATTAATATGAACTTCATCTTTTTCTATGCAGTCCATAACAGAAGAAGATGGCAGACTGTGAGCATAAAAGAATATTTATTTGCAGATTTCTTCAAGTTACTTTTTATATACCAGTGGTGTTTCCACAAGGAGAAGAATTTATGCCAAGGTTGTAGATAAGCTGATATAATTTTGCTGATTATTTCTTCTTATTTATGAGGCATAATTTATGAGGCTTCAACATCAAAATAAAATGAGTGATGAATACCCATAGCTGAAGTAATAAATCAGGCACAGTGAAAGCAGGGATGATTTTGATCGAATCTATTGAATTAGTTGCTGCCCTCAGCCATTATAGGTATCGGAAAGACCTTTTAAAGTCTGCCAGACTGTCTCATGGGAATGTGATAATCATCCTATTACAAACCCATAGGAAACAAATTATAAACATACTGTCTGTCGGAGTTATGACTGCTGATTGCTCTTTTTATTAAATAAGTTTGATGTTCAGGCAAATTCAGATTAGGCTGTAATAATAAACATCTTTATTTTCTTATAATGGAATTGCGTGAGCCGAAAAGCTTTTGTGCTCTGTGCTTTTTAAAACTAAATCTTTAATCATTTTAGTCAGAAAATTATCTCAACTTTTTGGGGACAAATGTAACTTGTCATCTGCAAAAATAAAAAAGGTTTAAGAAAATGTAATTAAAGGCTGATGCAATATACAGCTTGTCTGTTTGCATATGATTTCCATAAATCTGGTTTACAATATTCTACTCATTTCACAAACTATCAGCTTTGTCCATATTAAGTAATAAAAACGAAATACACAGCAGGGAAATGCAGTGTTCAACATCAAAATGACTATGGTTATTGCACCACAGTAACCAGAATGCTACTGTATTTAAATTTTAACTGACAATTGCAAATTTCAAAAGCTTTAGTTGCATCATCTCGGGCAAGCAGAAAAACTATCAGCTTTGTCCATATTAAGTAATAAAAACCAAATATATTAGCAGGGAAATGTGGTCCTCAAATTAAGGTTGTTTGGAGGTAAATCTGTCTAATTATGTGATTATTAATTGGAGGTAATTAAAAATAAAATAATAAGAGATAGAACATAGATAGAACAAATCTTAAAGTATAAATGCAGTACCGTATTGAAAGTAGCCTTATCTAAACCAAAGACAAAAGTTGCAAAGAAAATTAATTAACTGCTAGATTTATTAAAATACATTTCACCTCAGTGTATTTATACTGGTGTAATTTTTTTAAGACATTTCAAACTGATAAATTACTATTTTATTTTTAATTAACATTGCCCTTCTTTTGGTGAATTACTGTTTTCATTGAGAGAAGGTATGTCAGTCCTGTGGGGTAGAATATTTTTCCACTTTTGTCACCAAATATCTGAATTAAGTATTTTCATGAGTCTGGATTGGATTCAACGCTGAGGCTCAGAGGTACAAGTCAGTGTGCTCATGTGTCACATAACCAAAATTACAATTTTTCAGTAGGGAAGACTCAGATTAGATTAGATTAGAGATACAGCACTGAAACAGGCCCTTCGGCCCACCGAGTCTGTGCCGAACATCAACCACCCATTTATACTAATCCTACACTAATCCCATATTCCTACCAAACATCCCCACCTGTCCCTATATTTCCCTACCACCTACCTATACTAGTGACAATTTATAATGGCCAATTTACCTATCAACCTGCAAGTCCTTTTGGCTTGTGGGAGGAAACCGGAGCACCCGGAGGAAACCCACGCAGACACAGGGAGAACTTGCAAACTCCGCACAGGCAGTACCCGGAATCGAACCCGGGTCCCTGGAGCTGTGAGGCTGCGGTGCTAACCACTGCGCCACTGTGCCGCCCACAGATCCACATGTTAATTCACCAGGATATTACTGTAATTTTTATATACTGTATACTTTTCCTTTTTGAAATCAGCTCAACAGGAGTAGAAAATAATTAACAGCATAGATAAGATGCATTCAGAGAATTACTTCAAGGTAACTCAAAACACTGAAAAGAGAAATTGGCTAAAACTGAATAAAGGTCAGTTTGGGGCAGATGTCAGGAAGGGAGAAGAGAAGTCAGTAGAAATGTCTTTATGCAGCGGGTTAGTGAAACATGGAATGCTTTGCCACAGGGCATTTCTGCGAAAAGAACATTGCATCTTTTAAAAGTAAAGTGAATAAATAATTGAAACAGTGGAAGATACAGAGCTATGGGGAGAGAGAAAAGCAGTAGGATTAACTTTGACCTGGGCCAATTGACCTTCTTTTGTGCTGTCAACATCTATGGTTCTATACTTCTATGGGTAGTGAAGGCAAAAATCCTGAATATATTTAAGATAAAGGAAGATGACATGTATGTGAGATGAACTTAAATAGACCAAATGGCTTCCCTGTCCCATATGTATCTTGTGGTTTTGTGAAAAACAACTGGACAACTAGCACAAATCTACTCTGAATTTTTGGTTTTACATAGATTACTAAAATTATAATGACCAGATTTTAACTCACTCAAAACTCAAACACTAACACAAAGTTAAAATCGGGCCCATCATTATTATTAGGTACTTTTATCTGAATTTGGAAGAATCAGGTCTATCCCATTCTAGAAAGTTGTGTTAATTCAGACAAGAACCTAAATTTTCCAAGTGTTGTTGACTGTGAACCTCACCCAACTCCAGTGCATATCAAAAAATTGCAGGTGTGCCATCCACAATTTTCCTTATACATACTGGTGGCAAATTTCCTGGTCACCACTACACACTCCAAAAAGTATCCCCCATAAATGGAACATTTTCTATACCTACAATGAGAAGGAAACTCTGTATATGCGATATGCAATGGAGCGTTTTCTATTTTAGCATCTTTTATTCTAATTAAACTGGTGCAGTATTGACTGCATTTTTAATAGTTACACTAAAAGCTATAGATATAAATGCACTTGTGTTGCTGTTGACTGGTGGCAAGCTAGTCAATGCATACATGGAGCATATACCAACAGCCTGTGACTACTGATGACATTTCTATTGGGTAAAATACTTGACAGATGGTCAAGGTCACCTGTTTTCAATCATTAGAAACTGAAAGCCACAAGGCTGTTAGTTTAAACTTTAAACTGATCCAGCAACTTATGTTCAATAGTAACAGAACAAGAGTACCTCTGGATAAGTCGCTTTATACTGATACTAAATTTCAAATTTCTGCTGTACTTGCCAATGCTGCATGTGGCAGTGTGTGCATTTGTCATTGATGTAGGTCAAAACATGGCATCACACTAACAGCAAATGTTCAGAACAATGTGGGTATTTAGTCATCAGTATGTTTGTGTGAATTTGATAGCAAGCATGGTGCATACTATACAAAATGGAGCATTTATCTATGAAACTATCAGAAATCAATCTCCAAGGAGCTTTAGGATTTGGAATTTGTTCCTTCCTTTACCACATTGTTGGCACAATTGGCCAACATACCAACACCTTGTCTTCTAGAGTTGTTGGTAACCAGTTGGTTGTGACTACCACTGACTAAAAGCTATTATACATTAAAGCCAGTAATACAAGTTCTCAAGTAATCAGTCTACCCAAATTGAAAGGCCCAAAAATTCAAGGATTCAGCGAGGGTGGAAAAGAACATTTCCGTCTTGGGTCAGGAATTTGGGGCGGAACCTGGTTCCACCACGATTCCACTTCAATCAAATTGCTACTTTCAATTCTGGTGGGAGATGGCATGTGTGAATGCCATACCATGGCCTGCACCTTCCTCATCAACTGAACATGTCTGAGGGAGTTCCCAGGCTACCCAGGGAAATCTGCCCATTCTGTCTTTGTAAAGCCTCAGATGAACTGAAATATGAGTTTGAGAGCTTTAAAAGTTAACCAGTTTGCTCAAACCAAATTGGCGACAAGAGAACATGTTGCTCTGATTGAGATATTACAACAGTTTCCCATTCGCTGACCTGGAAATTAGATTACACTGTTCCCATTTTACAGTAAATTGGGCACCTAAGGGTCTAATATGTTGATGACAGGCATATTCTTATAACCTGCCATAAAGGACAGTATTCCTCCGTAAACATCCAGGGTGTGTGCGGGAAACAGATATTAGCTCCTTTGTCTTTGTTAATAGTGGGTCTTGTGCTTTTTTGAAGCCTTCTTTTAAAAATTTAATTACAACTGATGATCATGTGCTGTGAATATCCTGATCAGTTTTTTCAAGCACCTGGCAACCAAACCAGCAGCCCTTAAAGGGACCACTGCAGGCTACAACCAGTATGGACCTGTTGGGACAAATGGCCTGTTTCTGTGCTGTAAATACTTTGTAACTTTTTTACTTACATTGTTGTGGAGCTGGGAGAAACAGGAATTCTCAGTCCCTTCATGATTGCCTCTGCCTCATCCCAGCATCTCCTAAGGACCTCAGCTGGCATCCAAGCCTGCCGATTTTACTGTCTGGTGGTTGTGAAAGGTGCCATATAAACGCAAGTCTTTCTTTTTTTCTTTCTGTCATTAGAGCAACATGGTGCTACTCTAACATTTGGGTTGAGCAAATGAATCCTTGTTGCAGCCCTGTAAATACCTTTCTGAGGGATTTGGAACAGGATCTAGGCCTCAAAATCTGGTTTAATTCAATCTTCATTTATGTTTTAGCTAATTATTACTTCTAGGTTCATAATCATTAAGTTAACATTTTCACTGTTGCAGTTCTGTTTTGTACACACTGATGTATCTTTTAAATAATGTAGGTCTGGATGGTCACAAATAAAATACCTTTTCCAGTTTCATTAGCATCCACAGAAAGTAAACACTCTTTGCTCAGTCATTCGTAAGTGCAAGTCTGAGGTTTGAACTCAAATAGGTCAGTGTTGCCTTAGATGTGAAGGATAAAAATGACTGCCTGATGCCATGGTGCGCTCTTCTGAAGATGAGATAAGATTGCTGTGTCAAGATAAAGCTAAGAATCAGCATCAATGTTCACTAACATTCACACAAGTCTTTGTACAGCTGTAATTATTGGTTACAAAGGGGAAACTCTTTTCATTTCCTGGCAGCGAATCAGAGAGAAAAAAAAGCAGCAGTTCTGTTGATCCAGCCAGGTTGAGTTTAAAAATGCATTATAAAAACAGGCATAATGTACCGCATTCAATTTTGCTGATTTTAGTCTCATGATATAATACCAGATGTATAAAATCTATAAGAGAATTGAATTTTCTGCGTAGATTTTTCATCAACTAATAACAGATGTGATTTTGTATAAGTTTATTTGCCACTAGTGTTTCATCATTCTATGTTTTACCTGAATTACAGTTTGCAGTATTAGCAAACAATACAGGCAGAATTTTCCCAGCCAAACGGAGGCAGATTCCGATGCGAACGGAGTGGTAAATCTTCTGAAAGTGATGTCAGGTCACGAACCTAACCCTCTTGGATATGGTGGAAAAGAATTGAGCCAGTGAAAAAGGCAATTAAGAGCTTTTTTAATCAGAGATTCCTTCTTTTCCAGCAGCCCATGGGCTCCACATTGTACCTGTATCCCACCAGGGTTACCAAAGTGCACAGCGGGAAGAGCTTCTTCAGTGAAACTGGCAAGCTGGGAAGGCTTTGATCAACTACACTGAGGAGCTTCAGCCATGGCCAGATGAGAGGCTGCTGTTCAAAGCACTTCTTCTCTCAGAGTGCTTTTACTGCTTGACAGGTAATTGCCAACTTCTTGGAAGGCACTTCACCTGTCTAGCACTTCATTCACCTTCAGCTGTACTTCCGTGCTGTCAGCCTTCAACATGGCTTATTCAGCTCCACCGTCCTCCTCTTCTGAGGTGCAATAAAGTAGCCACATCACCGCCAATAGCTCCAGCAGCACCACCAGCTGCCTTCTTCTCAGTTGCATGCTCTTCCACAGGGCACAGAGGTAAATTCATCTGGAAGGAGATGAGACCCCCAACATAGGGTCTATAGGCAGAGGATCAGCTCTCTCCACATGTCTGAGCACCAGTGCCACAGGAGGCTCAGGCTCTCGTGGCAGGTTGCTGATGATATCTACAGCCTCCTGGAATAGAACTTCTTAGTGGAGCAGGTGGGCACGCATTGCTGTTGGCTGACAAGGTGCCTGTCACTGGGGGCAGGGCCACCCCACTACCACACCACCATACACACCACCCCACTCCTCCTCTTGCTTTGGGTCTCTGCCTCTCGCCAATTTGTATTCTCTCTTCTGCAAGGAGAGAAAGCTGAAGAGTGTGAGTGCTTTTAATTAGTCATTCAGGACTACCATAGAGATGACTGCTGTAGAAATTCAAAATGTCATGTTCATACAGTCTGTGCAGTACACTCTGATTTTAGGCTACAGGACATATTTTTGAAGCTGTTTGTTGGAAGCTTTGCTTGATAGCTTACCCTCACTATACATGAACTGGATTTAATTGGCATTGACAACTATTACAGAAAGTGGAAAGAAAATTCAGTTCCACTGAGCACAAGAGCATAGCCTAGACTTATATTTGAAAAAGTATCTGGCATATGTAATGCTTGTGGATTGACCCTGGATATGAAAACATTTGGTGAAAGTGTAATAGGCAGAGGAAATGTTCACTTCCATGTTGAGGTACTCGTGAACCAAAGTCGACATCATTATCATTATCAACAATAAAATAACAAAACAACTTGGCCTCGAAATTTGGGTGCCCAAGAAACAAGTACCTGAATGGAGTGGCCCAAAGCGCACTTAATACTGAGCATTAGGTCTCAGTATTTTCGGGAGGCGAGCAACAGATACCTAATGGGTGTCCCCAGGAAGCTTGCCAGAGAAGAGGACTTGAAGATTGGCAATGCCAGCAGCAACCCTTAAAAGGGTACTGGGAGAGTGGGTATTGACCTGGAGAGAGGGTGACAGTGACCGAAAGGGAGGGCAGCAGTGGCTAGGCTCTGGAAGGTTGGGTAGTGTTCAGTGGTGACCACAGAGGATAGATGCCAGGATTGGGGAGGGTAAAGACCAGGATCAGGTGGGGGTATTGGCCAGGAACAGAAGGGTATCTGTGACAATCAGGTTTGGCTTGGGGGTCAGTGGGTGAGGCTTGGTGCCTGATAACAGTCCACATGATTTGATGTGGCTCCTCCTGGCTTCAAATTCAGTTAAGTATATTTTAAACTCTTGCCTTGTCGTTTGCTGCCTCCAGTAGTCACTTTAAGGAGGATGCACAAGAAGCTGGAGTCAGGAAAATGGAGAACTGAGGAGGGTGGGTTATAGGCCTTGGGAAAGTTAGAGTGAGGAAGGAGCGAGGTTTTGGAAGGATTTAAACACAAGGATGAGAAAGTTAATGTCAAGGCATTGAGGGACCATGATTAGTGAGGTCAGTGAGGAGATGGATGAGTGGGATGGTGCAGGATATGATCTGGGCAGCAGAGTTTTGGATGAGCTGATATTTACAGAGTTTGGAGGATGGGACAATTATTTTCTATTGGAAAAGTTTGTCAGGGAGTAAACTCTGTTTATATACACTTGCATTACAGCCTATAAGGTCTAATAATCTTCCAACATTTTCATGATAAGATAAAATTCATATCATTACTATTTTGTTTCATAGCTTATTCATCAGGAAAACGTTAGAAACTAAGAATACAAGAAGGTAAATAAGTCTTTCACATATCTTACTGAATTAGAAGATATAAACTCCATCTATTGTACTCAAGATTCATTCCAAGCTCTGCTAATTTTCTGTGTTTGAAAGAACTTCGGGAAAAATGTGCTCCTGCTGAAAATTACTCACCAGGTCTCTTTTCAAAGCCGTTTGATCTATCATCCTGATTGATCACTTTGTAATTGGCTTTTATTGAACCTAATTTAACCCTATAAGCTCATACATCTAGACTGTCCATTCCATCTGACATGATACAAATTACTTACAAATGCATATGTTGACCCATACCAGCTTTGACAGTAATCATGTTTAATTATACAAATAGTTTCTGATAAATTTGATTACAGAATCGTACATTTGTTTAGTCACTTCTTGATGAAGCTAAAATTCAATTTTCTTGTGCCATCTTCTAAAACATATTGTGAAAATAAATGTTGACTTTTTTGCATAGCATGCACAGCATTCAATATTTATATATAGTATGTAGTCAGTATATTATGCACAGCTGTCACCTACTATAAGGGAGATATGTGTGCTTGGTATTTCTAACAGACTATTACAAAGAAAAATATCAATTGATTAACCACAAACAGAATAACTGTTACTTCCTCCTGAATGTTACCAATTTTGATTTTTTACATGAGATTGGGGCCAATTTTCCAACTATACCCCCAACCCCTGAGCACGGGTTGGAAAGAGATTCCCAAAGTATAATCTGTCTGTACGTTCTTGACAGGACTTTTAGGTCCCAAGGGGGTGAGTGAGGAGGTGAAATTGGTGCCACCAGCTGGCATGCCAGTTTTATGTCGCAGTTCCTGCCGCTGGCAATTTTGCTCAGAACAGGGGAAGGCGGGACCCTGAACACACCCAATTTGGAAATGAGGCCAATTAATCTTGTTAACGAGCTTATTGTTAGCTCATTAAGGAATTTTAGTGGAGGCGCACAATTTGCACACTGGATCAGGAACAGTCCAGATGCATGGAGGTGGCAACACAGTAGGGAGCCAGTCATGGCCCCACCATCAAATTAGGTAGGTCCACAAAAGGGAGCACAGCTGAGAGGGTCACAGCCATTGGCACATAGATGCCATTGGTGTGCAGAAGTTGCAGAGCAAGTGGATGGGGTCGTAACCCTCCTGGCATCGTGGAACCACAAGGGGTGGGCGGGGGGGCTCCAGAAATTATTGTGACTGCAGCTGCATGCAAGCAAGGCAACAGATGGAGATGGGATTATGAATTATGGGTCGAGTGCGATGAAGATCAACTTCCTCAGCAGCAGAGGCAGAGCCCAGGCATAAGGAGTGCAGAGGAGAGGAATGAGGAGCAGAAAGGCTACGGAGGCCATACCCGCAGCATAAGGTGTACCGCTGAACTTGAAACTACCCGGACATGTTGGAGAACCAGTGGCGCAAGGCACCAAGGCAGATGGTCATTGCGGAAGATCTCACACCTAACAGCAATGCTTGCCATGCCCTGCCAGTGGCCGTCAAAGTCACTGTGGCCTTGAACTTCTTCGCCTCTGGCTCTTTCCAAGGATCAGCTGCAGATCTTGGTGGTGTCTCTCAAGCGGCAGCATCTCACAGGTCAATGATGTCCTATTTGCGAAAGCAGGGCAGTACAATTTCAAACAGATGGGGCCATACAGGCACAAGGGGCAGTGTGATGCGCCTCTGTCACTGATTTTCACAGGTGCAGGACAGCATCACTTGCACCCACATGTGGCCATCAAGGCGTGAGTGAGTGGCCAGTGAGATTCATCAATAGGAAGGGTTGCCACTCCCTCAATGTTCAGCTAGTTTGCGACCACAAGAACTTCATGCATGTGTGCTCTTGCTATCCTGGCAGCTGCCATGACGCCTTCATTCCCTGGCAGTCCAGGGTGCTGCTTCATTCCAACACCCAAACGTAGTGGTTGGATTCTGGGGACAAGAGATATCCCTTGAAGAGATGGCAACTCACACCTTTTCGTGACCCTGAGACAGAGCCACAGAGGTGCTACAACCGAATCCATCTGCTCACAAGGACTGTCATCAAGCAGGCCATTGGACTTCTGAAGATGCAGTTCTGCTGCCTGGACCGATTGTGTGGACCCCTGCAGTACACCTGCAAGGGTCTCGCGCATTGTGATGGTCCACTGCAGTGTCCATAACATGACCCTCCAGAGAGGTGTGGACCTTGAAGAGGCTGAGGCCCTGGAATGACACAGCTCATCAGAGGAAGAGGAGGAGCAGGAGGTTGAAGAAGAGGAGAAGAAGCAAAAAGAAAAAGATGCAGAGCAGAGAGATGCCCCAAAACAAATACAAAAAGTGCTGGAAATACTCAGCAGGTCTGGCAGCATCTGTGGAGAGAGAAGCAAAGTTCATGTTTCAGGTCTGTGAACTTTCATCAGAACTGGCAAAGGTTAGAAAAGAATTAGGTTTTAAGCAAGTGAAGGGGAGGGGGCTGGGAAAACAGAACAAAGGGGAAGGTGTTTGATAGGGCAGGAGAGATTAAATAACAAAGCTGTCCTGGGACAAAAGCAAAGCGTGTATCAATGCTTGTGGTGAAAGACAAAGCATTAGTCCAGAGAAACTGTTAATAGCGGAATAATGAGCAGCTCTGACTACGTGAAAAGCAGGCACATGGTTAAAACATAAAATATTAAAAAAAGGCCAGTCATGCTCTGAAGTTATTGAACTCAATGTTCAGTCTGCAAGGCTGTCGGGTGCCTAATCGAAAGATCAGGTGCTGCTCCTTGAGCTCGCATTGATGTTCACTGGAACACTGGAGCAGGACAAAGACAGAAATGTTGGCATGAGAGCAGTGGGGTGTGTTGAAATGGCAAGCAACCGGAAGCTCGGGGTCATGCTTTCAGACTGAGCGGAGGTGCTCAGCAAAGCAGTCATCCAATCTGCGTTTGGTCTGCCCAGTGCAGAGGAGACCGCATTGTGAGCAGCGAATACAGTATGTTACATTGAAAGTCGTACAAGTAAATTGCTGCTTCACCTGAAAGGAGTGTTTGGGGCCTTGGATGGTGAAGAGAGAGGTGGTAAAAGAGCAGGTATTACACCTCCTGCGATTGCTGTGGGAAGGAGCCGAGGTGTCGGAGGTAATGGAGGAGTGGACCAGGGTGTCACGGAGGGATGATCCCTTCGGAATGCTGACGTGGAGGGGAGGGTAAGATGCATTTGGTGGAAGCATCACGCTGGAGGTGGCGGAAATGGTGGAGCATGATCCTCTGGATGTGGAGGCTGGTAGGGTGGAAAGTGAGGACAAGGGAAACCCTGTCGCGGTTCTAGGAGGGAGGAGAAGGCATGAGTGCAGAAGTGGGGGAAATGGGCTGGACACAGTTGAGGGCCCTGTCAACCACAGTGGTGGGGAATCCTCGGTTGAGGGAAAAGGAAGACATATCAGAAGCACTGTTGTGGAAGGTAACATCATCAGAGCAGATGCATCAGAGATGGAGAAACTGGGAGAATGGAATGGAGTCGTTACAGGAGGCAGGGTGTGAAGAAGTGTAGTCGAGATAGCTGTGGGAGTTGGTGGGCTTATAATGAATATTAGTAGGCAGCCTATCCCCAGAGAAGTTGAGAAAGGGAAGGGAAGTGTCAGAGATGGACCATGCAAAGGTGAGAGAAGCTTGGAAATTGGAAGCAAAGTTAATAAAGTTTTCCAGCTCGGGGCGGGAGCAGTAAACGGCACTGAAACAGTCATCAGTGTACTGGAAAAAGAGTTGGTGGAGGAGGCCTGAGTGGGACTGGAACAAGGAATGTTCAACATATCCCCACAAAAAGACAGGCATAACTAGGACCATAGCAACACCTCTTACTTGAACGAAGTGAGTGGAGTTGAAGGAGAAGTTATTCAATGTGAGAGCAAGTTCAGACAGGCGGAGGAGGGTGGTGGTGGATGGGGACTGGTTGGGCCTCTGTTCAAAGGAGAAGCAGAGAGCCCTCAAACCGTCCTGGTGGGGCATGGTGGTGTAGAGAGATTGGACGTCCATAATGAAGAGGAGGCAGTTAGGGCCAGGAATCTGGAAATTGTCAAAATGACATAGGGCGTCAGAAGAGTTGCGGATGTAGGTGGGAAGAGACTGGACCAGGGGAGAAAAGATAAAGCCAAGATAGGAAGAAATAAGTTCAATGGGGCAGGAACAGGCTGAAATAATGGGTCTGCCAGGACAGTCCTGTGTGGATTTTAGGAAGGAGGTAGAAGCAGGCTGTCCAGGATTGTGCAACTATGAGGTTGGAAGCTGTAGAGGGAAGATCTCCGGAGGAGATGAGGTCAACGACAGTGCTGTGGACAGTAGCTTGATGTTCAGTGGTGGGGTCATGGTCCGACTGTGCAGGGAGGCAGCCTGGGCCAGCGCAGGACTCAAAGGTCTCGTCAAGATGCGTCAACATCAGGGAACATCTAATCCAGGCATGTCTCAGCTGAGATCTTCTAACCCAGGAGGACTGTATGCTCTGGACCACACTTTGAGATGTCTGTGAGAACACTTCCATTGAAGTTGCAGCCTTGAATGGATCCATTGTTACCGCCAATGAATGATGCACATCTGTCCAGAGGTCTCATTGTCCCCCTTCAAAGACCATTGCTTTCCCTCATCACTTCGTCCCTCTTCTCAAGTTTTGCCATTAAGGAATGGAAGCTCACGAGTCTGGACTCAAGTACCAATATTTACAGTGTGTTCAAAAAATAAGAAAGTGCATATTTACTGCTGAAACAAGACCCAGTGAACCACTCAGTGCTCTGCCCAACACGCTGGCCTCTGCTCTCAGACACTTCTACACAATGCTTCCCTTGTGGCCGTAAATGAGATGGAGGCAGCCTGCTTGCTTGTGCTTGCTTGCGGCTGAGATGCCCTTGGCAGTCGTCCTCATCGTAAAAGTGGTGGTGGGGGCATGTCCAGAGGCTGCTGCACTGGCATCAATGCAGGGGCAGCCTCCGTCACAAAGCCCTGCTGCATAGTTGGTCCCACAGTCAGAGGAACCAAGGCGGCCAATGATGATGGATGGTGCTCCGGATCGCTGGAGGGGACCACCAGATGAGGCACAACTGGCATCCACTCCGTGCATCTTTATGGCACCAGTGCCACTGATTGGTCCATGCAACAGAGCGTTGCATGCTTTCAGTGCATATCAATGTGCTGTTCCTGCATCCACTCAGAGTACTGCCACATATGAAACATAGAAACATAGAAAAATAGCAGCAGGAGTAGGCCATTTGGCCCTTCGAGCCTGCACCGCTATTCAATACGATCATGGCTGATCATCCAAACTCAGTACCCTGTCCCCGCTTTCTCCCCGTATCCCTTGATCCCTTAAGCCCTAAGAACTATATCTAACTCTTTCTTGAATATATTTAATGGTTTGGCCTCAACTGCTTTCCGTGGTAGAGAATTCCACAGGTTCACCACTCTCTGGGTGAATAAATCCCTCCTCATCTCAGTCCTAAATGGCTTACCCCTTATCCTTAGACTGTGACCCCTGGTCCTGGACTCCCCCACCATCGGGAACATCCTAGTCTGTCCAGTCCTGTTAGAATTTTGTAGGTTTCTATGAGATCCCCTCTCATTCTTCTAAACTCTAGCGAATACAAGCCTAATCGACCCAATCTCTCTTCATACGTCAGTCCTGCCATCCCAGGAATCAGTCTGGTGAACCTTCACTGCACTTCCTCCATAGCAAGAACATCCTTCCTCAGATAAGATAACCAGCAATATTAAGAACCCATTCCTGGCCTTGTTTGAGCCATGTCTCTGTTAATGCAACCAAGCCATAATCCCATATGGCAACTTGTGCCTGCAGCTCACCAACTTAATTAATTGCGCCTGGGACATTGACGTATCTAGTTTAATACCTCCTTTGTCACTTTTGTTATTTCCCTCAATCTGGTCCCTGTAATTTTTGGCATATTTCTCATTTTACTGCTGTTTATATCTCTCTGTTCTCCAACATCATTGATGCTTTTTTACTATGTTCTGGTTTCCTCCCCCTGCTGAGTTCGTTTGAACCCTCTCCAACGGTACTCGGTCACATAGCAGCGCAGAGGTCTGGTAACTGGCTCAAAAATGTATAGGGGAAATAAAGAGAAATATGAAGTAGTAAAATGCCAGAAAATTATTTTAGATGAAAAAACTATTATTTAACATTATACTCAAGTAATAAAATTGAAAGCTGGTAATCATTTCATGCTTCACAAGAAATAAGTAATTGCTCTTTTAAAAATGCAATTATACCTGTGTAGGACTGTTTTCTTACAGTAGATCATTTTGTATTTAGGTTTTTAAAAAATATGATTTCAGTTATTTTACTTTCAAGTAGCCTGGTAACAAATTGTTCTGTTGGATGCAACACTCCAAGGTCAATATAATGCAGTAGGGTGTGTAAAGGAAGGCATCATACACCAAGCATTGTGTGAATTGTATGATTATCTGCATGAAAACCAAGGGGGAAATGACCAAAAAAACAAAAAGATGGAAAGTCAGTATTTACAATAAAGTACAATTTTATGTTTCTTCACAAAACCCAGTATGGTACAATATTTATTCCCTTTAAAATAAATAATTCCTAATTCTCAACTATTATACATTCCCTTGAGAAACAAAAACTCCAATGCAGAAGTGGGACAACAATGGCTAACTAGAGAAGATTAAAAGAGGCTAACAATTATGCCCCAAAAAATAGTAAGCCTGAGCATTCAGATAGTTTTAAAAATCAGCAAAGGTGACCAAGGTATTGAAAGAGGGAAAAAGTAGAACACTAGCAAGAGATTAGAAAAAAACAAATTGTAAGAGCTTTTACAGCTATAAACAGCAAGAGATTAACAAAAAGTAAACATGAGTAATTTAGATAAAAGCAAAATACTGCAGATGCTGGAAATCTGAAATAAAAACAAGAAATGCTGTAAATACTCAGCAGGTCTGGCAGCATCTGTGGAGAGAGAAGCGGAGTTAACGTTTCAGGTCAGTGACTCTTCAGAACTGTCCATGAGATTAGCCACTGTCAATGGAGGAGCTCATGTGTTCTGAACCCTGAGCCAAGGTGGTGCACATGAGCTGAATGGACTCCTCCATTCTCAGCCCATGACTCCACAATGTTTCAGGGAACTCAGAAATGTGGCTACAACACATCTGCCGCTGCTGATCAAAGTAGAGCCTCCTTCCTTGTGAATCCTGAGGTTCTGCATCTCCGCCCAGCTGAGCATGGCTGTGTCTGTCCTCCGAGGGGGATTGCCCACAGCTGCATCTGCCTCCGTCACCTCATCTTGTACACTAGTGCTGTGATCTTCACCCAGTGTCACCCTTTCTAAGCACACACGAGGACCCACCGATGTGAGTGTATCTGTGCTGGTGGAGGGTGTGCTTGTAAGATACAATGGTTCTGGCTCCCTGCTTCGGATTCTTGAGATGGCCCATTGATGAGACAGAAGTCAGGTGCTTGCCCTCTATGACTGACCCTATGGGACACACAAGAAGGAGATCATGAGAACTAGCCTGTGAGAGCAGAATCCTCGACAGTGCTGAGACTTCCCAATGGTTGCCAAAAACAGCAGTGGTTAGCCTGCTGTTAGATGGGGAGGAGTGCACGCCACCCCCTTCACCTGCAGATCTCAATATCTTATTGCCCTCTCTTCCAGGTATTCCCATCTCTCCTTTCCCCTCTTGGCGATTTCCATGGCTCCCTTCTCCATTGAACTGATGATGGTGAGCTGAGGCACTCCTCTTCCGGTGCGAGCCCTCTCCCTGGCATTATATGCCCTTTTCTCCTACAAAGGCAAAACAGATAGAGATAAGGCACTGCAGACCAATGCCAGTTGCTCATTTACATAAGAAGCTGCATATTTCAGTGCTATCAAGTCCTCAATAGCGCTAGGGCTCTGGGCTTTGCTGAGGGGTCAGTAGGTACCCTAGGCACACATTTCTTCATATTCAGGAGCAGCATGCACCCTCAGGCTGCTCAGCTGATGTATCAGCTGGAGGTTGAATATCCAGAGGCCTCCCATCAGGGTCTCATGTTGCACTCACCTTGCCAGAGCAAAGAAAATCATTGAACCTTTTGCAGCACTGCATCCAGTTTCTCCGCACTACACTCCTGCTGCTGTCAGTTTCAGCCACCTCCAGCATGCCTGTTCTATTTGGCTGGATGGCCTTCTCCTGTCATCCTTTGGAAAGAGGACCCCACTCCTCTCCGTCAGAGCCTCCAGGAGGACTCATGGTCAACATCAGTGAAGCGAGGGGCTGCCCTGCCCCAGGTGCCAGGCCTCTGCCTCTCCTCCTGTCACCCTGGTGCTTGCATTCTGCTTTCAAATGGCTGCCTAAGTAATGGCTGCACTTCAGAAGTCCTGCCTCCATCCCAAACCTGCTCCTGCTAATTGGCCGTCCAACCTGCCCTCCAGCCAATTAGCAGCCCGCCTCTGCGAAAATCACGGGCTATGACTACTTACCCCATGGGGCAGGGTCGTGACCCAAAAATGGTTGACGTCGGGTTTCTGGACCCGGAGGCAAAAACCTGCACCCCCCCTCCCCCACCCCCCACCAGGTTCAGCCACTTTAAATATCCTGAGTTTATGTTGGGTATGCCTCACATGCACATTATGGGATGGGCTTGTCACTGCAGGCCTTAGCATATAACCTTTCTGACTTATGCATTCCCTTGCTTTCTCTCGTCCTTTTCATCAGTGCTCATGATGCTGCACTGTGCCTTTCTGTCCTCCCTTGTCCACTCCCTCCTCCTTCCAAACACAAGGATGTCCAGGACAATTCCTTTAATAACAAATATCTGCATGCTACACATATATAAACCCTAAGAAGTGCACCTTCACGCATAACAGCCATTAGCAGATGATCGCAATGTCCTTCTGTGTTTGTCCAAACAGGGGGAATTCCCACAACTGGAGGGGATCAGTAACTGTATAATATGACACCATTTCAGGAGCAAGCCCTGCAAATCCACTTGCAGGACTTAGGATAGGGGACAGAATTTCTGCAGCACTTCCTTAGTCTAAATTACATCCTATTAACTTACCTTCCGGGAGCGGAGCGGAGCGGTCCTGTGGGGAAAACGCCGGGAGCGGAGCCTATAAATCGACCCCGAGGATTGAGGCCCAGTCTCTTACCTTCCGGGAGCGGACCTGTCTGGAGAACGCCAGGAGTGGAGCCTATAAATCGACCCCGAGGATCGAGGCCCAGTCTCTTACCTTCCGGGAGTGGAGCAGAATGGACCGGAGTGGACCTGTGGGGAGAACGCCGGGTGCGGAGCCTATAAATCGACCCCGAGGATCGAGGCCCAGTCTCTTATCTTCCGGGAGCGGAGTGAATAAGAGCTCTTCCAGTGCGCTGGAGTTTTGAAAAAAAAAGGCAAACAGTGACATCAGAGGAGAGTTGCAAGGTGATTGGTTGTTGAGTAGCAGCTGTTAGAATATCTTTAAAAAATAAGAGGAAAATTGTTTTTTTTTGTTGGAAAAAAAAATCTCTGGTGATAAAGTGAGTACTACTGAAGTGTTTTTTTTGAGGACTTTAGATTGAAGTGGGTAGAACAAGGCCCCTAGTATAATTGGGGCAGCACAGTGGTGCAGTGGTTAGCACTGCAGCCTCACAGCTCCAGCAACCCAGTTTCAATTTTGGGTACTGCCCGTGTGGAGTTTGCAAGTTCTCCCTGTGACTGCGTGGGTTTTCGCCAGGTGCTCTGGTTTGCTCCCACAGCCAAGGACTTGCAGGTTGATAGGTAAATTGGCCATTATAAATTGCCCCTGGTATAGGTAGGGGAAGGTGGGGATGTGGTAGGAATATGGGATTAATGTAGGATTAGTATAAATGGGTGATTTATGTTCGGCACAGACTTGGTGGGCTGAAGGGCCTGTTTCAGTGCTGTATAAATAAATTTGTATTTTTTAATTAAGGGAGTAACTAATTAACCAAAGGGTAAGTCATGGCAGGAGAGCTCAGCCCCGTGATATGTTCCTCCTGTGCTATGTGGGAAATCAGGGATGCTTCCGGTGTCCCTGACGACCATGTGTGCAGGAAGTGTATCCATCTGCAGTTACTGGCTACCCACATTAGGGAGCTGGAGCTGCGGGTGGATTCACTGTGGAGCATCCGCGATGCTGAGGAAGTCGTGGATAGCACGTTTAGTGAGGTGGTCACACCGCAGGTAATGGCTGCACAGGCAGAAAAGAGATGGGTGACCACCAGACGGAGTAGTAGGCGCAGGCAGGTAGTGCAGGAGTCCCCTGTGGCCATCCCCCTCTCAAACAGATATACCGCTTTGGATACTGTTGGGGGGTGATCTCCCAGGGGAAAGCAGCAACAGCCAAGTTCGTGGCACCACAGAGGGCTCTGCTGCACAGCAGGGGAGGTAAAGGGTTGGAAGAGCTATAGTGATAGGGGATTCTATCGTAAGGGGTGCAGATAGGCGTTTCTGTGGCCACAAACGAGACTCCAGGATGGTATGTTGCCTCCCTGGTGCTAGGGTCAAGGATGTCTTGGAGCGGCTGCAGGACATTCTGAAAGGGGAGGGTGAGCAGCCAGAGGCTGTGGTCCATATTGGTACTAACGACATAGGCAGGAAGAGAGATGAGGTCCTGCAAAGTAAATATAGGGAGTTAGGCAGAAGGTTAAAAAGCAGGACCTCTAGGGTTGTAATCTCAGGATTACTCCCTGTGCCACGTGCTAGTGAGGGTAGGAATAGGAGGATTAGGCAAATGAATGCGTGGCTGAAGAGCTGGTGTAGGCAGGAGGGCTTCAGCTACTTGGATTAATGGGCTCTCTTCTGATGCAGCGGTGACCTGTACAAGAAGGACGGGTTGCATCTAAACTGGAGGGGGACCATTATCCGTGCGGGGAGGTTTGCTAGTACTACTCGGGAGGGTTTAAACTAGTCTTGCAGTGGGGTGGGACCCAAAGTAGTAGTCTCTCAGATGAGATAGTTGAGGCAAATGTAGAGGTTAAAGCAAGCAAGTCCAGTAGGCAGGCCGGGCAGGGGCAGGACAGGGAGCGTGGAAGGTCTGATAGGCTAAACTGCATTTACTTTAATGCAAGAAGCCTTACAGGTAAGGCAGATGAACTCAGAGCATGGATCGGTACATGGGATTGTGATATTATAGCTATTACGGAAACATGGTTGAGGGATGGGCAGGACTGGCAGCTCAATGTTTCAGGGTACTGATTCTTCCGGCGTGACAGAGGTGGAGGTAAGAGAGGAGGGGGAGTTGCACTATTGATTAGGGAGAACATCACGGCAGTACTTAGAAAGGATATCCCGGGGGGAATGTCCAGCGAGGCCATATAGGTTGAACTCAGAAATAAGAAAGGGGTGATCACTTTGATGGGATTATACTATAGGCCCCCCAATAGGCAGAGGGAAGTGGAGGAGCATATTTGTAGGGAAATCACAAATCGGTGTAGGAATTATAGGGTTGTAATAGTAGGTGATTTTAACTTCCCTAATATTGACTGGGACTGCCTTAGTGCTAAGGGATCAGATGGGGAAGAATTTGTTAAGTGTGTCCAGGATAGTTTTCTGAAGCAGTGTGTGGATGGCCCTACTAGAGAAGGGGCTATACGCGACCTCCTCTTAGGAAATGAGGATGGGAAGGTGGTTGATGTGTCAGTGGGGGAGCAGTTTGGGACCAGTGACCATAACTCTATTAGCTTCAAGATAGTTATGGAAAAGGATAGGACTGGTCCTCAGGTTGAAGTCCTAGATTGGGAGAAGGCTAATTTCGATGGCATCAGACAGGAAGTCTCAAAAGTTGAATGGGAGAGGCTGTTTACAGGTAAAGGGACGTCTGGCAAGTGGGAGGCTTTTAAAAGTGAGATAGGAAGAGTTCAGGGCCGGCATGTTCCTGTTAGATGGAAAGGCAAGGCTGGCAAGTTTAGGGAACCTTGGTTGATGAGGGATATTGAGGGTCTGGTCAGGACAAAGAAGGAGGCATATGTCAGGTATAGGCAGCTAGGATCGAGCGAGTCCCTCGAGGAGTATAGGGGATGTAGGACTACATTTAAGAAGGAAATTAGGAGAGCGAAAAGGGGCCATGAGATTTCCCTGGCAGATAAGATAAAGGAGAATCCAGAAAGTATATTAAGAGTAAAAGGGTAGCGAGGGAGAGAGTAGGTCCCCTTAAGGATCAGTGTGGCAATCTATATGTGGAGCCATGGGAAATGGGCGAGGTCTTAAATGAATATTTCTCATCCATATTTACTGTGGAGAAGGTCATGGAAGCTAGTGAGTTCAAGGGAAGGAACACTGATATCCTGGAGCATATCAACATTACAAACGAGGAGGTGTTGGAGGTATTGAAGCACATTAAGGTGGATAAATCCCCAGGGCCTGACCAGGTGTATCCTAGGATGTTATGGGAAGCAAGGGAGCAGATTGCTGGGGCCCTGGCAGAGATTTTTGTATCATCGTTAGCCACGGGTGAGGCACCGGAAGACTGGAGGATAGCTAATGTTGTGCCTTTATTTAAGAAGGGCAGCAGGGATAAGCCAGGGAACTACAGGCCGGTGAGTCTTACATCAGTGGTGGGAAAGTTATTGGAAGGAATTCTGAGAGACAGGATTTATATGCATCTGGAAAGGCATGGTCTGATTAGGGATAGTCAGTATGGCTTTGTGCGTGGGAAATCATGTCTCACGAATTTGAATGAGTTTTTCGAGGAGGTGACCAAGAGGATTGATGAGGGCAGGGCGATGGACGTTGTCTACATGGACTTTAGCAAGGCCTTTGACAAGGTCCCGCATGGTAGGCTGGTCCAGAAGGTTCGAACACATGGGATCCAGGGTGAGCTAACAAATTGGATACGAAATTGGCTTGGTGATAGGAGGCAGAGGGTGGTAGTGGAGGGTTGTTTTTCAGATTGGAGGCCGCTGACCAATGGTGTGCTGCAGGGATCAGTGCTGGGCCCTCTGTTGTTTGTCATATATATTAATGAATTGGATGTGAATGTAAGGGGCATGATTAGTAAGTTTGCAGATGACACCAAAATTGGTGATATAGTGGACAGTGAAGAAGGTTGTCTAAGGTTACAACAGGATATAGATCAACTAGGAAAGTGGGCAAGGGAGTGGCAAATGGAATTAAATGCAGACAAGTGTGAAGTGATGCAATTTGGGAAGTTAAACCAGGGCAGGACATATACAGTGAATGGCAGAGCCCTGGGGAGTGTTCTTGAGCAGAGAGACCTTAGGGTGCAAGTACATAGTTCCCTGAAAGTGGCAACACAGATAGACAGGGTGGTGAAGAAGGAGTATGGCATGCTTGCCTTCATCGGCTGAGGCATTGAGTACAAGAGTTGGGACGTCATGTTACTGTTGTACATAACGTTGGTTAGGCTGCATTTGGAGTACTGTGTGCAGGTCTGGTTGCCGCACTACAGGAAAGATGTGATGAAGCTAGAGAGGGTGCAGAAAAGATTCACAAGGATGTTGCCTGGTTTGGAGGGCTTGAGTTATAAAGAGAGATTGGATAGGCTGGGTCTGTTTTCTCTGGAGCGAAGGAGGCTGAGAGGAGACATGATAGAGGTATATAAAATTATGAGAGGCATAGATAGGGTAGATAGCCAGAGTCTGTTTCCCATGGTAGGGGTGACTAAAACTAGAGGGTATAGATTTAAGGTGAGAGGGAGGAGGTTTAAAGGGGATCAAAGGGGTAAATTTTTCACACAAAGAATAGTGGGTATCTGGAATGAGTTGCCAGAGGAGGTGGTGGAGGCAGGAACAGTAGCGACATTTAAGAGGCATCTGGACAGGTACTTGAATGAGCAAGGCATAGAGGGATATGGAATTAATGCAGGCAAGTGGGATTAGTATAGATAGGCATTATGGTTGGCATGGACGCGGTGGGCCGAAGGGCCTGTTTCTATGCTGTATGACTCTATGACTCTATAACTTACACATGCACTAACATGTGAGCTTATATACATCAACAGCTCTTTTCCAACGATTTAATACAAGCTGCTGAGGATGTGCTCTGAACAATCTTCCCTTTCTTTGAACAAAATCTTCCTGCCTTTGTTTTTGCCATTTCCAGGTCCCAACACTGATGGTCTCTGAGGACTGTCTGCCTACACGATTTTCCTGGGGGCAGCCAATTAACAGGCAACCTCCGGGAGCCCCGTCCAATTAAGGACGGCGGGAGGGCTGCGCAGGCGGAAGGGGTCAATGGGATCGCCTGAGACTCTGGGCGGTCGGCAGCCCCACCAGAAGAGGTGGGCACTGCCGCTGTAGGTGGGGGACCACGAGGGCACCTCTAGACTTAGGAACCCTCTGAAGACTTTTGAATGCTTAAAAATAAATTGTGGCCACAGCTGTCAGGCTATCATTATGCAGGGGGATCTCCTCTGGCACCTGCTGCTCTGAGGTAGGGGGGGAGAATTAAAGGAGGTCTTGCTGGACCACTGGCCGGCCACTGCAAAGCCACCTCCAGCCATTTGCTGGGCGTCATCCTTAGCGGGGGGCCCGTCCGCCATTGGTAATTTTCCAGTGGCATCACCAATTTGCTCCCAAGTAGCCACTTAATTGCCACTAATAGGCTATCTGCCACTGCTGGGTGGGTAGCCAGTGCTGTTCAGACGCCGCCTCCGGCAAGATCACTCAGAGGTAGGAAGGATATAAATGCGTTGGAGGCAGTACAGAGATGGTTTACTAGACTAATACCTGGAATAGGCGGGCTGTCTTATGAGGAAAGGTAGGACAGGCTAGGCTTGTATCTGCTGGAATTTAGAAGAATAAGAGGCGACCTGATTGAAACATAAGATCCTGAGGGGTCGTGACAGGATGGAAGTGGAAAGGATGTTTCCCCTTGTGGGAGAATCTAGAACTAGGGGTCACTGTTTAAAAATAAAGGATCGCCCATTAAGACAGAGATGAGGAGAATTTTTTCTCTCAGAGGGTCGTGAGTCTTTGGAATTCTCTTCCTCAAAAGGCGATGGAAGCAGAGTCTTTGAATATTTTTAAGGCCGAGGCAGATAGATTCTTGATATGCAGGGGGGTGGAAGGTTATCGGAGATAGGTGGAAATGTGGAGTAATCAGTTCAGCCATGAACTTATTGAATGGCGGAGCAGGCTCGAGGGGCTGAGTGGCCTACTCCTGCTCCTAATTCATAAGTTTGTATGTAACATGTAAGGGAGCCATCCGACGCAAGATTTTCTGCAATTTCCCCACCTTCCCACCTCCAAAGCCGCCTCTGTGTGGTTGAAAAGATTCCACACTTTGCGTTCATAGATAAAGCATAAGAAGATGTTGCATGATGTTTACACCAGAACCTATCCAGCACCTCATTTAGGGCCCTACAAGTGAGCAAGAGTAGGTGGATATGGTCGAGGACGAGCAGGGGACACCTGGCCAGACGGCCAAGTCACCTCCATCCACAGCTGCTGAGGACACAGAGCGATATGTCAGGAGCTTTCAGAGAACAAGAGATTATTGGAGTTCTGAGAGGGCATGCTTAACAGCTTGCATTATCTAGTATTCATTGAAAATATGCAGTCAGCCTTAGAAAGAGTAACAGCTCCAAGGCCATTTGAGGCAGAGCCTGTCATGGCAGAAGCCTCTGTTTGTTTTATTATCTCTCCTGAATGTTCAGACTGAGGCTACACAGGCTTTGGCTGCAATGTTACCTCCTCGTTGGACGAGATCACCATGGTTTTGATTAAATGCAATGAGATTGTTATTGGCTTTTGCAATGTCATTGCGTTAATGAGGTCTGCTCACCCATAGATTAACAAGCAATGGAGGTCAGGAGAAGGAGCAGGCTAAACCCGGCTGTGGATGATGTTGGTTCTCACAATGGTAACACATCCATGCCCTACCTCCTCCGATGATTTCATAGCAGCCAGAAAGCAGGCAAGGTCTCGTTTCTTCTGCAGCAGATGAAATGCAGCAGCCTAAAACAGAAGCAGGTCAGTGAGGGGACCTGATTACAGAGGTTGAGGCCACCTGGATCTCAGAGAAACTGTGCTGTCAGCCACTTGACAGGCTGTAGCCATGGCATTATATTGAGAAGAAGTACCATAATATCTTTTTGCCCTCTCCTCCAGGTATTCCCATCTCTCCTTCCCTCTCTTGGCCCTGTGGAGCTACTGTGGCAATTTCCATGGCTCCCTCCTCTATTGCACTGATGATGGTGAGCTGGGGCACTCCTCCTCCAGTGCGAGCCCTCTCCCTGGCATGATGTGCCCTTTTCTCCTGCAAGGACAAAACAGATAGAGATAAGGCACTGCTGACCAATGCCAGTTGCTCATTTACATAAGAAGCTGCATATTTCAGTGCTAATAGATCCTCAATAGCGCTAGGGCTCTGAGCCTTGCTGAGGGGTCAGTAGGTACCCTAGGAACACATTTCTTCATATTCAGGAGCAGCATGCACCCTCAGGCTGCTCAGCTGATATATCAGCTGGAGGTTGAATATCCAGCTACCTCCCATCAGGGTCTCATGTTGTACTCACCTTGCCAGAGCAAAGAAAGTCATTGAACCTTTTGTAGCACTGCATCCAGTTTCTCTGCACTACACTCCTGCTGCTGACAGTTTCAGCCACCTCCAGCATGCCTGTTCTATTTGGCTGGATGGCCTTCTCCTGTCATCCTCTGGAAAGAGGACCCCACCCCTCTCCGTCAGATCCTCTAGGAGGACCTCATGATCAACATCAGTGAAGCGAGGGGCAGCCCTGCCCCAGGTGCCAGGCCTCTGCCTCTCCTCCTGTTGCCCAGGTAATTAAGCACAACTCATACCCACAGATGGGAAGGAAAAGCACCATAGTAGCATTAGATGCATTTGTTTTTTGTTAAATAAATTAGTTTGGCATATTAGATGCTGCACTTGGATAAAGTTTCCTGTGTAAAGCTGAGGTAACAAATGTGTTGCACAGAGATACGGGTGATAGAAATTTATTTTGGGAGTCAGTGGAATTAAATATGAGGTGCTGCATATAACAGGTAACTGATCTGATACAGCCCATTTTGCACCACCGCCCAAGACAAATTTCTACTGCACAGACTAGCTGACAGACAAGTCATGAGGGTTTGCAAGTATTGAAGGCTTGTGATTTATCGCAGAGGATGGGGAAGATGACTGGATGACTGGAAATGGGAAGGGCTCTTGGAGTCACATTTTCTAAATTAATGTCTGGAAAATGGCCCTTGCAGCTGCCAAAGGGGCCTATGCTGCTGCCTCCTCTGGTTATTTTGGTGCCTCAACCCTTCTAAGGGTTCCAGCATTTCTATGTGGATGCCTCTTTCATGTACGGTGTGGAGAATACAGCAATCTATGATGTTCTGGTTGTACGGCAGGGCACGTCCTGGCTTAGCAAAGCAGTGGTCACCTTGATACACACTGGTAGTGCCATGCTGTCCTTGCTTGCAGCTGAAAGTCCTCTTGCAGCATGTTCCACAGCTCAGGTGAATCTTAGGCTGAGAAGGCATTGTTTCTCATTGAATTCCAGATACTTCCTCTGGTTCCAATAGAATCAGCTAGCCGGGTAATGGTACATAGGTTACCCTCCTCCTCCAATAATTCCCCCATTCCTTGTTATCTATATATGCTTCTTCTTCGCCCTCCTCTTCTTTCATGCACATGTAGGAAACCTGCTAACTGTTATCCACAAAATGGTCAAAAATTGATTTATACACCTTTTACCAAATTGTGTCTGTCTCTTTAAACTTGTAGGTATTTGAAGTCATGTTTTTATGAAGGTAGCCTGCATTTGACTGGTGAATAGTGGAAATGGAGGAAATATGGTCACATTCTACAATATCACTGCAGCTTCCTCCAAATTAAATTTAAACATGAGTGCCTGCTTCAAGCGCAGTGGAGCAGCTCCCACCTGTCCATGACTGGCAGTGTGTTAAATACAGAGATCCGACATAACAGCTTCTCCTCTACATTGTACCCCAGAAATAGGCATGCTTGAGATGCTACATGGAGGGAAATTGATCCCATTCAATCAAAGCTAATTGATGGGAGCATGAAGGAAAACTTAGAATAATTGATTATTCTGCATAGTTTTTTTTAAATTGTCGGTATGACTTAGGATGGAGGACAAATTCTATACCTTTCGCATTGTCAGTTTTACAATTGACTAGTTTCCTGTAATTTGACTATTTTATTTTTCCCTCAAATAACCTGCAAAATAATAATCTAGGATATGTGTTATTCTGTCTTGAATTTTGCATAATAAACATGTAAAGTAGAAAACCTTTAAATATAATCAGCACAATTGCTGCTCCCACAAAAATGCAAAATATCAAATTTTAGTATAATGCAGTTCACCATTTAATATAATTGTAAAGCCTTTGTACTTTTATTTATGTTTTCTCATCAGTTCTAATTCATTCATCCCCACTTCTTTGGGTCTGGAGTAATGCACATTTCTCAGACTTAAGAACTTTAACAGAAAATAATAGAGAACTCCAGAATAATTTCCTTTTGATAATAGTAAAACCTAAATTTATTGCACTTTAATATGAGAATTGTAAAACTAAACTTTAATCAAATTAATGAACTGACAGCATTGAGTAGAAACCCAATGCTTCTTGTTAAACATCTGCCAACTGTTAGAGGTCCACTGGTGTCATAAATCCCAATGTTATAATAAACCAAAGCGATAAACCTAACACATTGCCATTTGGTGGAGTAAAATTCGAGCTGCATGTTCATTAGATCAGCACATAGATCACAGAGCAACCTTTTACCACCAGCTGATAGCCCACGGTGTAGGTCTGCATTACATTAAAATCTCAATGTATTAATTTCATGACCCTGCTAAATTAGTATTCATTCTGCTGTGGTTAATATCACTTGCATGTACGACATTTTGTTGAAATAATTGAATACCAATGGCTATTAATTTTCTTATTCATCACATTTCTGCTTCTGAAAATTCTAGAGGTACACTGAATCCTGTCACTGCTGGTGGTGACCTGTCTGTAACAGCCACTTAAGCAAGGGTCAAGACACAGAGCCTTAAAAGAAATTGAATCTTTGATAAAAAGGGACTATCATCTCAGTGAGAGGTATGAAAATATCTGTACAGGTGACGTATGCTCATTGCATATCTTGCTTCCAAAGATCTACAGCCTTAATTACAGTAGGGGCTGAATTTTATGCAGCCGGTGGAGGTCCCGACACAGGGCCAAAAAGGCGAACGGTACCTACTTCGACCATTTGAAGGACCCCTGGCTGCATTTCATAGTGTTCAGACAATTAACCAATCAGAGGGCTGGCAGCTTAGCAGTCCCAGCAGTGCCACCGGGTGTGGTTGCCACTGCTGGAACTGCAACAGTCATCGGACCAGGAATGGTCATGGAGCCTCGGACAGGAGGTAAGTGGAGGCGGGCTCGCCGGGGCCAGTCAGGCAGGCCTCGATGAGGGGTGGGGGTGGGTGAGTTGTTGAGGCCAGGAAGGTGGCCTCTGCTGCTAGAGGCCCTCCATGGGCCATAGACTGCCCAAGCAGGAGGGACTCCACCCCGCACCAGCCAACACAGAGGCTGACTGGTGTTACTGAGAAGCCTCCACACATGGCAGAGAGCCCTCCTTCCTCCACCGCTGGTAAAATGCCAAGGGCAGCAGGATGAGGCACTTAATTAGCCACTTAAGGGCCTTAGTTGACCTCTGCGAGGGAAGGTCATCCTCAACCTTCCCCGCCCCTGACAAAATTGAATGGCGTCAGGAAGGCAATGGCCATTCTTCCCCCTCCACACCCCCACGTCGCCGCCGCCCCTCCCCCCCAACCTTCACTTGCAATTTTATGGGCCACCACGCCTCCTTGCGTGTCCCGAGTGGGCTGATAAAATTCAGCCCGAGAAGTGCAGCAGAATGGCTACAAATTAAGACAGAATCTGGACACCTAGGTACCTGGTATTGCATGGAAATTTTCTAATAGCCTTGTAAGGGATAAAGCTTTTTCCGAAGTCAGATAAGACTATTGATGTTGGAGGGAACTGAAGATGAAACAGATTTATTAAAAAGTCATTTCAGTCCCCTTCCAACACTTTCTGATGCAGTAACCAGCACCTCTGATTGTGACCGCCTTTGGTGGGTCAGTGTCCGAGATTCATCCATAGAAGCATGGTTGCCTGCTCTTCATATAGAAATGAGGGAACTTCTCCCTGACCGCACAAAGTCTGGAGCAAATCCCAATACCTATGCTGGAATGCTGCCCCCAACAACCTGGCTGTAATGTTAGAAGTAGTTTAATGATCTCACTAGGGTTGCTAAGGTAAGACTCCGAACTCCTATATCTTGCATTATTCTCTCCTGAGCTTTGCACCACCTGTAGCCCCACTACACACAAGACAGTAGTGAAAAACTTAAAAAGTTTATACTTTTAGGGCAATAACATGGTGGCATAAGGACGTTGGTGAGAAGGGAGGAGGAACTGTTTGGTGCATTGTGAAGGGATTGATAAACCTCTGCTCAATTATTTGCCAGTACAAAGCTATGGCAGCTGTCGCAATTGATCGCTTCTGCTCTTCCTAATCATTTTCCTGCTCCTGCACTTTTTCCTCCCCAGGTGGTTCCAAGAGTTGGCTCATTTACAGGGTAAAGTTATTGAAAGTGCAGCAGACAACTACCAGTCTGGAGACTCTGTCAGGGCTGTACTGCAGAACTCCTCCAGAATGATCCAGAAAGTGGAACCTCTGCTTCAGAGCTCTGATGGATGTACTGATGAATGCATGGTTCTGATTATAGTGCTCCTCAGATTCTGTGCTCTGGTTCCCAACAGGAGTTGTAAGTCAGGCATAGAGGGGATATTACCAATGTTCCCTTGAAGCTATGCGGCTGCATAGCCGAGCCAACCTGAAAATTCCCATGCAGGCCGCACACAAGTCAACCTATTTAAATTACTGTGTCCGCATGAGCGTGCAAAAATATTTAAAGGGCCCACACATTTACACAAATCACCCACGCACTACAAAAAACAATTAGAGGGTACGTTGGATACCACCTGTCCCAAGCAACCATCCTGACACCTGTCACGACCAGATGAGGCAGGGGTCTAGGGCTCCCCTCTCAGCTTTTGCCTGCTTTGGCTGTAACAGGGTTTAATTTTTAAAACACCGTGTTTTTAGCTTGCTCTCAATGAATCCTTGTTCATTGCTCTCTAATTGTAATGGCAAAGAAATCAACCAGATAGGTTTTCTTAGATTTAAAGAAGAAAGGTGTAAGTTTATTAATCTTAAAACTCTAATTCAGTTAAAACTACCAGAAATACACGATGCGACCATGCTAGCATGCATACACAATAAACACACATGCAAATAGAGACAGAGGAGGAGAAAGAAGGGGAAAGGTTTAAAGTAATAGCTGGAGTTCAGTTACTGGCTTTTGGGTTTGATTGTCTTGGATTGCGGTTATCTTGCAGTTCTCGTTGGGGCCCAATGCACACTTTCAAACTTGTTTAGCTGCAGGAGTCTTCTCTCTTGAGGTTTGCATGGCTTCAGTGGATCCCCTGGAGCTTCGTGAAAGAGAGAGAGGGAGAGACCTTCCTTCTCTGTTGTCTTCAAATTGCAGGCTCCCATCCAACTGTTCTGTGAGCACAATTCAAAACTCCAAGTTGGCCAGCAGGTTAGTCATGTAAGTAACCCCTTATTTAGAACAGCCGCTCCTGCGGTTTGTAGATTTCAAAGCTTTCGGTGTGGTGGGGTGCAGTTCTGTCTCTTACACAGACAAGATGTGGATCATTGTCCAGACCAATCTTTGTTAATTGAATCAGTGAGCAGTTCCCATTGTCTCTTTCTTCTCAACTGTCTTTTGGAATGCAAAGCAAGCTGTCATGTTTCCAGCCACTGTTCTTTTAGAATGCAAATATGTGCAGCCATGTTTTCCAGCCATTGATGTGATCTCTCAAAATGTTTTTTTTTAGTCCAGTAACAGTTTAAAAATTAATGTTCCATATGACAAAATTAATATATCTGTGTGGTTTTCATGACACACCAGACAGTCCAGATGGTAGAGAAAAAGTCTTAAGGGTTGGCACTGGATAAAGGTGACATGACTACTGTCAGGAAACTGAGCCTGAATGACCAGCAGATTGAGGGACTGGAATCCCTCCCTGTTCACATATATGCATGGATCTTGACATAGAGTATGCAAGATAATTTGTGCACAATTACTCTTTGAACTCTTGCTCTATGGAGAAGGAGATTAAATTAATGTTCCTGGAGTACAGAACCTTGGTGACATCCCTGATGCAAACATATGAATTCGGAGCAGGAGTAGGCAACTCAGCCCCTCGAGCCTACTCTGCCATTCAATAAGATCATGCATGATCTGATTGTTACCTCGACTCCACATTCCTTCCTACCCCGGATAACCTTTCACCCCCTTGCTTATCAAGAATCTATCTATCTCTGCCTTAAAAATATTCAAAGACTCTGCTTCCACTGAGGAAGAGAGTTCCAAAGACACACGACCCTCTGAGAGAAATAAATTCTCCTTTTCTCTGTCTTAAATGGGTGACCCCTTATTTTTAAATAGTGACCCCTAGTTCTAGATTCTCCCACAAGGGGAAACATACTTCCCACATCCATCCTGTCAACACCCCTCAGGATCTTATATGTTTCAATCAAGTCGTCTCTTACTCTCCTAAACACTAGCAGACAAGCCTAGCCTGTCCAACTTTTTCTCATAAGACAACCTGCCCATCCCAGGTATTAGTCTCGTAAACCTTCTCTGAACTGCTTCCAATGCATTTTCATCCTTCCTTAAATAAGGAGACCAATACTGTACACAGTACTCCAGATGTGGTCTCACCAATGCCCTGTATAACTGAAGCATAACCTCCCTATTTTTGTATTCAATTCCCTAGCAATAAACAATAACATTCTATTAGCCTTCCTAATTACTTGCTGAACCTGCGTACTAACCTTTTGCGATTCATGCACTAGGGCATCCAGATCCCTCTGCATCTCAGAGCTCTGTAATCTCTCACCATTTAGATAATATGCTTTTTCATTTTTCCTGCCAAAATGGACAATTTCACATTTTCCCACATTCTACTCCATTTGCCAGATCTTTTCCCACTCGCTTAACCTATCTATATCCCTTTGATGCAGCAGTGGACTGCAAACTGCATCATATCATTGTGTTGCCTGTTGCATAGACCCTGGGGTATAGAAATTCAGGGCCACAGTGACCTACAGAGACACATGCAGTGTTGTCATGCTCTAGTGCGGGGCTTCAGTTGGGGCTGCAACAAGTGACACAGTTCTGTGCTCGCTTCACTTCTGAAGAGTAGGTGCCTGATGCACTGCTCCTCAGCTCGACTCTGGCATGGCAGTCGGTTCCTGAAGACCTGTGAAGTCTCAGGTCTGCTGAGCTCTTCCCTGCATCCCTCTGCTGACAGTAACTGCAAGTCTGTGCACTCTTCCTTGCTGATATTGCTATTCCTCATCCTGCAGCCCAAATGATAAACCCAGAAGAACACCCATTAATAACAGCAACAGTGTCAAATCTTAATGACAGAAAATACCTACACCTTCAAAAAGTAGTTAAAAGACATTTTAAAGCACTGTTATTCCAGCCAAAACAGTCAAATGTTGGCCCAACAAGCACTCAGCAGTTTAACATGACTAACCAGGGACTTTTCTTAACGGAGGTGTGATTTTCTTTAATTAGTGCCTGTGATGGCTGCATCCCATCTGTGCCCACCATGATTTACTTAGTGGGTTTAAAAAGTGATGATTCGGGCTCTAGTATAAATAAATTTCAGAAATAGGTTTAATCAGTCTAAGCATCCTCATTTTAATATTGTAATTGTCTCTGCGCTAATTTTAGGCAGGTGCCTGAGAGAACTAAGGGTCACCTGTGGCAACGTGGTGACTGACACACTTCCTGTGCATTTGGTCATGTGGATTGAGCAACAAAAATGGCAAAATTAGGTCCAATTGTGCCCCCTTAGTCTCCATTGGCCTTTCCTCATGTTATAAGGCAAATAGCTTGCACAAGCTAAAACATGAGTTTGATTTTTTTTTAATTTGTGACTCTTACCTGCAGGTAAGCTCAGTGAATTCTGCAGGAAAAACATCCAGCGCATGGAGTCGTTCAAGAACTGGACAAGCCCCTCCTGAAGGCATGTATCCACCCAGCTTTCTTTCAGTGCATTCAACCTCTGCAGTCGTAAACATCACTCCACCTACCCAACCAAATGGAATTATCAGCTTGTACAGACTGTTCGCTCACAGCAAGACCAGAAGTGATGATTTGCTGGTAAGCACTTACACGGTTTCCTCTATCACTCCTGTGTCAGCAGGAAGAGAAAGCAAATTAAATGCACATTTATTTTTATTTCATCTGAAAAGTATGCCTGTTAATGATAGAGGTATGTGTGGCATGCTGTACTATCATTTTAAGCACAATTTTAACCTTGCATACCTGTTGAAAACTGGCACCCTCGAAGACACTGCTCTCTTTCCAAAGGTTTTGATACTAACTTGCTTTTCTGAGTACTGGTAACCAACATAAACCTTCTTTAAATAAGCAGATCAGGCTCTGATGACATCATTGGGCCTTTGTGGGGAAGCCTCTGTTGCTATCTTGCCAACTAAAACTGGCAGGACTTCCCACTGGCCATCTTTTCGCATTTCCATATACTCTCTTGTTGGCTATAACTGTAAACTTAACAACATGCTAAATGGGTACCTAAAATTGTTCAATAATTCTTTTTCATAATTGTATTACAATCTTTTAAAAAAAACACCATGAGATCACTTGTATATAACATCAAGACAAAACTAAAAGCAAAATACTGCGGATGCTGGAAATCTGAAATAAAAGCAAGAAATGCTGGAACCGCTCAGCCAGACCTGCTGAGCGGTTCCAGCATTTCTTGTTTTTATCAAGACAAAACTGATGTGTGACTCTTTTAGCTTTTGTCCCTTCCAAATAAACAAAAGGACTGATAAATGTTTTTCATAAAGACAAGTTCCCCTTTAAAATGCAGTGTCAGTTTGATTGATCTGTTTTCAGACCATCTTCAAGTTATCATGCTTTTGTTGGTTACTGAGAGTCTGGCAGGTTTTGCAACTCACACAATCGGTGCTTACATCACCCTACCATATACACTGCACCATTTCCCAGATCAGATAGGGAGAACAAGGCTACACTGGGGAATCCTATTATTTGAATTGTTTAGAAAAACATATTGTTAGAAAATATTTTAAAACAGACCAGGATAATTCTTGCACTGAATCCAATTCTATTGTAGCTGCCTCCAGTGTGACTTTACTCTTGGACAATGATAAATGAGCGACAGCTTCCATTTATACGTTGCTTTTAAGGAAGGCCTTAAAGGAGGAGAGGAGGTGGAGAGAAGGAAGAGTTTAGAGAAGGCATTTTAGATGTTTGGGTGTGGATGGCTGAAGGCATGGCCATCAATGGTAGAGTGAAGAGGAGAATGGGTACATCAGTCAGATTGGAGAATTCAGAGGTGGGTGCTGTAGGCTTTTATTTCAAGGGGAATGGGATTCAAAGGGGTGGAAGTTATGTTACAGTTATATAAAGCTCCAGCTAGGCATTATTTGGCGTATTGCATTCAGTCTGGGCGCCACACCACAGGAAGGATGCACTGGCCTTGGAGCACAGATTTACCAGAACGATACCAGGGCTAAAGGGTTAAATTCTGAGGACAAGTTGCATAGACTAGGCTAGTAGCCTAGAAGTGCCCATTGGATGATACATCTCAGCATCATCCTGAGGTCCCCACAATCACAGAAATCAGTCTTCAGCCAATTCGATTCACTCCATATGATGCCAAGAGACAGGTAAGGGGCACTGGATACAGCAAAGGCTATGGGCCCAAAGAACATCTGAGCTATCGTGCTGTAGATTTGTGCCTCTGAACTAACCATGCCTTTAGCCAAGCTGTTTCATTACATCTACAACATTGGCATCTACCTGACAAAGTGGAATATTGCCCAGGAATGTCCTGTCCGCAAAAAGCAGGATAAATCCATCCAGCCAATTACTGCCCCATCAGTCTGCTCACAATCATCAGCAAAGCGATGGCAGCTGTCGCAACAATGCTATCAATAACCTGCTCATCGATGCTCAGTTTGGGTTCATCCAGGACCACTCAGCTCTAGACTTCATTACAGCCTTGGTCTGAACATAGACAAAAGAGCTGAATTCCAGCTGTGAGCTGAGCGTGACTGTCTTTGACATCAAAGCAGCACTTGAACAAGTGTGGCATCAAGGAGCCCTAGTAAAATTGAAGTCAATGGGAATCAGGGGGAAAATACTCCGCTAGCTGGAGTTATACCTAGCACAAAGAAAGATGGTTGTGCTTTCTGGAGATCAATCATCTCAGTCCCAGAACATTACTGTAAGAGTTCCTCAGGGCAGTGTCCTAGGCCCAACCATCTTCAGCTCCTTCATCAATGACCTTCCCTCCACATAAGATCAGAAGTGGGGATGTTCACTAATGGTTATGCAGTGTTCAGTTCCATTTGCAACTGCTCAGATAATGAAGCAGCCTGTACCCACAAACACATGCACCCGTCTCTCCCTCACCACCTCCCTGTAAATATCAAGCCCAACTGCTTTGAACATCCCAATGTTTAACTAAACAAATTTTCGCTTCATCCATGACTGGATGTTGGACAAGAAATCTTACAACACACAGACAGTGGCAGGTTCAAGAGAGATGGTGTAGAGGTAGAGCTGGGTGTTGAAAGTGCACAAGTGGGGTGGAATTTAATTCCCCCTTGGGAGTGGGCTTGGAGACGGGGTGGGGGGATGATGGGGCTGTTAAATTAGGGGAGAAGGCAGGGGGTAGAGTGCCTGTCGCCTTCCCGACTACCCCCCCCCAATTAAGTCCAGGGCAGGGAAGGCCGAGGCCGGCCTTCCCACTCAGACGAATTGAGGCCCTTAAGTGGCTGCCGCTGGTGTTTAACTAGGTGGCCTCCCTGTGGGCTGGTTGGGGGACCCTCCTGCTTGGGTAATCTGTGTCCCACGGAGGGCACCCAGTGGCAAAGGCAACCCCGTGCCAATATGCCCCCACCTCGCCCTGGCCTCAAAACCCAATCCCGCTCCCCTACCCCTGTCTGACTGGCCTTGGCGAGCCTGCTCTACTCACCTCCAGTTCAGGGCTGCATGGCTGCTCAAGGTGCTGGGCCACTGCTCCTGGTGGCACTGCTGAGCTGCTGGCTCCCTGATTGGCTGGAAGCTCTGGGAGGCGGGACTCCCTTCCTTAAAGGGATGGGGATCCTGGTGCCAGGCAGTTAATTTCCCAAGCGCTGTTAAATACAGCTGGGGGGCCTAAAAACAGCCAAGGTGGGATTCCCCTTTCTTTCTTGGACCGGCATCGGGACCCCCGCTGCTTGCAAAAAATTCTGTCCATGGAAGCTGGCACCATGTCTGTGGATGATGTCGCCAGTGGTAGTGCAACAGTGAAAGCACAATATTAAAGTGGAATCAGTACAAAAAAACAAACGTTTTCGATAGATAGCTGGATGAATGGTTGGATTAATGGATAGATGGACTTCCAAGTAGGCCTGAAATCTAATTAGGATCCTGGGTAATTGCAAAAGTAGCAGTATGGACTTTATCTTCTCTGTATACAGAGAAGAATGGGTGAACATGATGACAATGGCAGTTCAAATTTATTTCTGTAACACTAGAGTAGAAAACAGTTTTTCATTTGCTGGAAAGAGCATACAGCCAGTGTCTATGCCCACTGAGACTGCATGGATCAATGATATCAAAGCCCTACTTCTATTAGGGGTAATATAAACTTTGTTTAAGAATGGCTGAATCTTGTGAGTTCTGAAGGAAATTTTTGCTCTTTGGTATTTGCTACTGGCTTCAGAGATTTGGAATTTATTTTATCAGTTATACCCAAACAACTATTATTCCCAATATATTATTTTATAAAAACATAAATATTGGTTTCCTTTATGAACATAGATAAGTTTTTTTCCTTGGTATCCATACAAGCAGTGACTTGAGTCATCATAGATTTCATTATTAAACATGTGTCAGTTAATAAATGTTGTTATTTCCAGTTTCAGTCAATGCCCATAGCCAATAGTTTCCCTGGCCAGGACACACAAACAATCTGTTTCCATGCACTGTTCACCAACATGACATGTTTCTTATTCATTAGAAGACAATTTATGGTTTGTTGTGATGCAGTGTTACTTCCCTCAAGGTTACTGCAGTAGCGATCATTATACTCTAATGTCAGCAGTTGAAGTCTGAGGGCATTTTTGCACACAAGAGGTCACTTTTCAGCCCGTGGGTAAATAGCGTGATGATTCTGCAAGGAAATTACAGTTGCAATATGTTTTATTATATTTTGGCTATAGCCATCTGTCAGTGCACAAAGAGCTGTACTCAATCGGTATTATCAGGACAAAAAGCAATAAATAGTGAAAGCATTTGACATCAGAAGGCAATAGCCAATTGCTTCAGCTGTTCAAATCCAGATGTGAATTAACTGACAAAGGCGTCTGCCTGCATTCTCAGAACGTGTGCTGGTCTGTTAATTAGTAACATGCACTATCAATATCTCTGCTGTAAATCGATCCATTTCTAGTTTTACACTTCTGGCATATTTTCAAACATCATTTCACTGAGGCAGTTTGGTGAGGCTGTAGTCATAGAATCATAGAATGTTACAGCATGGTAACAGGCCATTCAGCCCTTCATAGGGCAGGAGGGTCATGATGCTCAATGTGCAGGCCGTTTTAAAGGTCCAGAAAATTGTAAAGGGTGCTGTGCCTCTCAGCCCACTTTCTGATAGTTCAGGCTATGAATGGAATGTCATGGGATTGTGCCATCAAAAGAAGTCTGCAGCAGGTGCACAGAGAGGAGAAGGCATTTCCTAGTTTTCGCACACTGTCTATGCAGTGTTTTTGTTCGGTCTTTTTGGAGCTTTTTGTTTCATTTGTTTAAGTTAAATGTGCTTTATTTTGCATTGCATTTTAATGTATTTGTCCTTTACTTTTTCTCGCTTTGTCACCTACCAGTCACAACCACCACTGGTAGGATGAACATTTCTTTTCTACTCATCATCCTCAGGAAGCTGGACAATAACAATTTCCAGAGGATTCTCAGAGAGAGATCTGCCTGCTCTTAAGGCAAGAAATGTAGACCTACCATCACGCTAACATCTGGATTCAGAGCTCCTGTTGGAGCTCCTTGGTCAAGTCAGTGGAAATTCACTGCATACTCTTGACTACAAATAATTTTCAACACACTGCCAACTTGAGCATTAGTATATCACTGTGTGTCATGTAGTGAGTTTGTTCTAAAATTATTTGAGATATTATGACCTTGAAAGATGTGAATATGACAAGATTTCCCATTCTAAATTTGATCCAGAAAAATGTGCCTTCCTGAGACATGGGTGTGCAAAAGAATCAACAAACAAGATGTAACATGTGAGGATTGGCATGGATGAGGAGTATGTGTAGAAGGCAACATTTGCAGCTGCAATCTTTGGACCATTCATGAAATATGTGGCATTACAGAGTACTGTTTACTTGTCAATTCCTTTTAAGTGTGATGTCTTTTTCTGCATCTGTTCCTAGGTCTTCCTGGTAGTGCATAAAGTATGAGCTAGATTACCAATTCCTCCCAGGAGTGGTCTACTAGTTTCCTCAGGGAAGTGTACCCTGAAGTGCCAAATTGGATAACCCTCCCTGATCCACCTCATGCTAACTGCATGCCCATTTAGATAGCCATCAAAGAGATATTGTACTTCTCTGTCACTTGCCCACAGAGCAGCAGTAAACATTTTTAATATGCACATTGTTCTCAACATTTAATGACCAAATCTTGCTGTACTAATAACTGTAAGTATGTCAGCGTTCACTGTTATTACACGGCAAAACTGATAGAAACTTCTGGCGCCTGCACAAGTGCAGTTAAAAGCTGAAATCCAGAAGTTGCTGTCAGTGATACCCTGCTCCTCTACAGGCTGCACTGTTGCAGTTTACAGTGATGGAATCTGCACAGAGACTGCTGTAATAGTGTGAATTTAGGCTCAGTACACACTATTCTCACTTTAATGACAGATGAAAAAGGTAGGGCCTGTACAATCAGGAGTAGTAAGTGATAATTCCTGCTGTACAACCTCTCTGGCCCTGAAAACTTAATTTTATGCATTCGTGTAGCTCCATCAAAATTCTATTAATTGTGTGTGCTATTGCTGCAGCGCACCATATCCCACATCTGAATGTAGTGCTTAGCCACTTAATTGTTTACTCAAAACAAAACAGATTTTGATCTTGTAAATGCCTAACTGTTACGATCAGGTGAGAAGGGGTCGACGGGTTCTCTCTCAGCCGTTACCTGGTTTAAGCGTAACAGGGTTTAATTTTAAAACACTGTGTTTTTAGCTTCCCCTCAGTGAATCCTTTTTCACTGCTCCAATTGTAAGGCAAAGAAATCAGACAGGTTTCCTTAGATTTAAACAACAAAGATAGAAGTTTATCAATCTTAAACTCTAAGCCGGTTAATGACTACAAATATGCGATGCAACCACGCTAGCATGCATACGCAATAAACATACACGCAGACAGAGACAGAAAAAATAGAAAGAACAAAGGGGAACAGTTTGAGGCAATATCTGTTAGGTATTTCCTGTCCTTTAAGTTCAATGTGGAGTCTTTGGTAAACCTTGCTGTTCATTGGGGCCCAGTTCACACTTCAACTTGTTTCGATGTCGGAGTCTTTTCTCTCTTGAGGTTTACATGTCTTCCATGGGTCTGGTGGCTTGGCGAGAAAGCGAGAGAGAGACAGCCAGATGAGAGACTTGCTTGTTTCGGCTTCAGTTATAGAGTCATAGAGTTATACAGCACAGAAACTGGCACTTCGGCCCATCGTGTCCGCTCTGACCATCAAGCACCTATCTAATCTAATCCCATTTTCCCAAACTTGGTCCATAGCCTTGTATGCTATAGAGTTTCAAGTGCTCATCTAAATACTTCTTAAATGTTGTGAGGGTTCCTGCCTCTACCACCACTCAACCACAGTTGCAAAACTGCCTTCAGTCTTCTTTTCTGTGTGGCACAAAATAAAAACCCAAGTTGGCTAGCAGGTCAGTCATGTGACTAACTGGCTTAACCACTTCTGCATTTGTGGATTGTATTGTTTTAGCTGGCCCTGGAATATGCTTCCTTACACCTTCAATGTCTGGTGATCAAAATCCATTTGGGTTAATTGGAACAGGGAATGGTCCTTTGTCTCCACAAGCAGTGTCTCTTAGTATGCAAATATCCTTCCAGCCCAGTGTCTAGTGATCTTCAAACAAGTCATTTCTTCACTCCAGCAACAGTTTAAAATCAATGTTCATATGACAAAATTAATATGCCTCATTCTTAGCAGATGGGGGTCTGCATGACACTAACCCTGTCCCTTTTCCTCCAGTTGCTGAAAAGCAGTGGGGAGAGGTGGATTTGCTTTGAGTGATAGTCCAGCACTCCAGCTGAGCTTGTTCATATTTATGCACCAGCAACACAAGATAGTGCTTTATGCTGTTAAATAAAATACCACTTACTGCCCAGTGCACATCAACTAATACAACATACTGCGAAGAAATCAGAGAGGTGAATATACTCCTTATGCTCTATTCATGTATCTCAGACTGCTTCCATTCCTTGCAACCTGCATTGCATTTAAAGGATGGAATTCATGTTGGTCTGGAGCACAAATATGCCAGGACATAATTTTCTGCAAAACTATGAAATAGATCACTTTGTCTTTTCTCAGAACTACTGCTTAATGTTGACCATCCCAATTAAAACAAGTTAGCTGAGAGATATGGTCCTTGATACAACTCAATTTGTCTCTATGGATGCTTTTGAAAAGACATAATAATGCTCCATGATATCCTGCATGTGTGTACCTGATGTATTAAGCAAAATCAGCCAACCTACATCATTGAAACAGATTGCTTGTTACTTAAGTCAGCTTTTTAAAATATACTTTGTAAACAATGATTTGGTATCAAAATATGTAAACAAGTACTTTTTTTTGCTTCACTGACAGCTCTCTGAAGGAACATTAACACAGCAAACTATTTATGGACTAGAGCCCTTTACTAACTATTCCATTGGTGTAGAGGCATGCACTTGTTTTAAGTGCTGTAGCAAAGGACCTGTGGCAACGTTTGTTACCCACCCATCAGCTCCTGCCAATCAACCTCCTCCACTGGCTCAGAATGTAAAATCAATGAGTGCTAATTTGCAGTGGAACTCTCCACAGACACCAAATGGTAACATTCAAAGGTAAAAATTACACTAACTGCTTTAAGATATTGAGGAAACGTTAAACTGTATCTAATATAATCTCAATGTCTGTTATAATTTCATATGTGACAATATTGAATGATTTAAACCCACAATTTGAGAAAAGTATTCATTATTTCAAACTAGTAGAGACCCGCAAAACAATTGTGGTGAAATTAGTATCTTTATTGCAACAGCGCTTCTTTAAATTCCCAACACGTGCCATTCCATCATTCCCATGCCATCTCTTTCATGCCATACCCATCCCATTTCTTTCAGCCCTCGCATATCATCCCCATCCCATTCCCAATCCCACTCCTTCTTCCTATGCCATCCCCATCCCCCATTCCATCCTTCCCATGCCGTCACCCCCACACACATGCCGTCCCCCCGCCACACCCACACCTCCCATGCTGTCCATGTCCCTCCCTCACTCCCATATTATCCTCCCCCACCCCATGCCATCCCTGTCCCCTCCCCCACACATGCCGTTCCACACACCCTCCCATGACATTCATCCCCATGCTGTCCCCGTCACCCCACCTCCCATGCCTTCTGCCTCCTCCCAGGCTGTCCCCAGGCTGTCCCCTTCTCTCCCATGCCATTCCCCGACCCTCCCAGGCTGTTTCCTCTGCCCAATACTGTTCTCCCCACTCCCATACCGACCACCCTCCCCGCTCCCCAATCCCTGCAGCCAGGGTAACATGTTGAGATCCCCATACCTTCCACTGTTTTTTTTTCTTCACCAACACCCCCAACCCCCCACCCCCTACAGCTGCCACCAACCATCCCTCCTATGCTGTTCCCACACCCGCTGCCAATCCCTCCAGCCAGGGTAACCTTATTGTTAGGCTGCCCTTACCTTCCACTGTTCCTTTTCTCCACCAATACCCCCCAACCCACAGGAGCCACCACCAATCATTGGCAGCCGCACAAAAGTCACGCACTCCAGTCCTCCACGCGCCCCACATGCCTCTGTGTGCACCAGACTCCCCCCACTAAATTAACCCACCGACCAATCAGAAAAGTGCAGACCGACAAAAACTGTATTATTATTATAGATTTAAATTTTACTTGGGCGTAAAGGATTTCCCGGATGCAACACACTGAGGAAAAGAAGGTGAGTTCTGTAACATATTTCTGATTTCCTTCCACCCAAATTTCCTCAAAATGATGTCCAATTGTTTATGCCCAAATGCAAAGGGAGAAAAACAGTTTCAGCCAAGAAAATACTTTTTGTTATATTCACATACAAAAAATTAACTCATCATGGCATTCCTCGGTCCAATATTTTAACAGATATTAATATGTTCAAATAGTGGACAAAGGAAAGTATTAAGTATTCATCTAATAATACTGCGAAAGATCGATTTTGAGTTTTTATCTTGCTTTTACATATTTTCTTAAACCTACAATATTTGGAATAATTTCACTTTTTCAATATCTTTATGTATTGGAGTTCCATTTCAGTTATTGAACTTCTTTAAATTTCTAGCTATGAGCTCCAGATGCTCACTGCCTGTCCTCAGCCAATACAGCCAATAGCACAGCCCTGTACTGCTGAACCCATTAAAGTTTTATATACCGGAAAAGGCCAGAGCTTCAACTTGACAGACCTTCAGCCTTACACAAGTTATAACCTTAAAGTCATAAGCTACAACTCTGTCGGCAGCACAGCCTCCGAGTGGATTACCATTACCACACAGAAAGAGAGTAAGTATAATTCAACTGGTCAAGTGGAATAATAATGTTCTGTTACACTTGATCCCGCCATAGATGTGATAGTGATACACATATCAAGCAGTTTATAAATAATTAACGTTTGCAACAGGATGCTTGCACATTCATCAGAATTTTATTGTGAAATATTGGAAATTTGTAATTGATGCTTGAGATTTAATGATGTTGAAGTGACTTTTGATATAGATTGGGTTCAAATGAGAATTATGCTTTGCCTTCCATTAAGGATGTTGTACTGTTAGAACACTCTTCTAAATTTTACTAACTTAGTTACATTTTATCCCAGTAGACCCAAAAATATCAAATCTTGTGCTCCAACTAGCATTCAAAGCCTTCTCTCTATCAAACCATCTGTAGCTTGTTATACTGCCTGAGACCTGTCTACATGAATGACTGGTTTAATCTAACAAAAGGATGCTGATGTCACATTGGATTTTGCTTTCTTTTTTAAATGTCGATCTCTTGAAAACACTCAAAGAGATATATGTAAGGTTTTCAGATAAAATAACTAAAATGGACTAGTTGCTTGAATTGGCAACTCAGGATTACTTTAGATGTTGGGGTTTCTGAGAAGTATAGATTTTTGTCCCTTATAGGTACTTTTTTTTTAAATGACTATTTGTGTCTGAGATTGCAAAGTATAATTTCATTCATTTATTGAAGAACATTGAATGATGGATTTTTCTCTGCACCCTCATGTAACTGCAGCAGCTGAATGAGGAAGGTTATGCTCCTCTGGCTCCCTGCCACCTACTACTACATATACAATTTCCCACTGGAAGTTACTCCAAAATTATAACACAATAAATATTATTGCAGTTCACCCTAAAGCATAGCTGGGCACTCTGAACCCTTGTGTGTTCCTGGTATTGAGGGCTGCTGAGGCAGTGGAAGGGTGGTTTAAATGTTAGTCATCTTGCCTAATCAGACCAATTGCAGAGTGATGCACTCACAAGGCAAGATGGAAGATTGAATTACATTTTTTTTAAATATTTAAATGTTTCCTCATCAGGGTTGCTGGCCATACTGTGCTGCAGCAGGAGCTACAATTATTTTAACTAATCCCACCTGAGGTGTGTGACCCAGCAGTGTTGGAAGCACCAGCTGGAATGCCCACCAAATTGATGGTAATGACCTTGACTATGCAATCATCCAGCGTCAGAGAATCTGGATTTGGGGCAGGTCGAAGTCCCGACCCTGCTGAGTTTGCACCACGATAGGGGCTGAAAGGGGCCACCAGTACCAGAAGGCCTGCAAAACAACAACCGTAACTTGGCCTGAAACGGTGTTCCAGAATGTACATGGAGAATAGCGTTTTTTTACATTAAAAATTATTTATAAAAAATATTAAATTAATTCAGAGGTGACTGGCATAGAAACCTTGTAGCTGTCAGAGACAGGATAGGGCATACTATTTCTGTCATTACTAAATATATTTTTCTTGAATCTATGATTACAAATTAATTTAATGATTATCAAATTATTATAATATTTTATTTTTACTTGGGCCCTATTGTGGTAATTGGAACCATCGGAAGATAAAGGACTGGCAGTTTTACAAACACGTCAGTGAGCATTGAATGATTTTTACTATTTGAATCAAATTCTTATAAATTAAACTCTGCTGCTTCTGTCCTTAAGTTATAAGGTGAGGGGGTGGGGTGGGGGAGGAATTATGGTGTTCGATTACCCCGTGCCCAATCCTGTTGAGGAAGATAGCATGCAAACTTTGTGCTGTCTTCTCATCTACATGATTGTGGAATGCAGCCCAGTGCAAAATGGCCAGCATGACACACAACTAATCTGAATCTCTTAAAGACAGCCTGCCCCCCTTAAAGTGGAGGTGCATTCAGGCTACAGGAGCTGCTGGAACAGACTCAGGAAGGTTTTGGTGGAAGGTAGAGGACAGCAAAGGAAGAGGGAGGACTCTCATGTTTTCAGATGCAGCACTGGAGACCTTAGTAATGGAGGTCAAAAGGAGGAGAGATGCCATGTTTCCACCGAGTCAGGAGGCTCTCAAGGCACATCCTGCAAAGAAAATTTGGCCGCGGTGGTTAATTCCCAGAGTCTGGCCCTGAGGACCTGACTGCAGTGATGGAAAAAGTTCAAATAACTCATGTGGGTGGTCAAGTTCGGTGAATACAACTTCAAAGGACATCTCCTACCCACAGCACCACCAACCTCACATACTGCACAGTGGACCACACCCCCATCACTCACCCATCAGCAATCAAGATTCATGCCTAACATTTAGATACTCTCCTCCACTTTCCCAAACTTAACAATGCTACTAGCCTTTCACCCACCTCTCGCAGCTTCCACATACCTCCAGCTATTCGGCAATGGCAGGCACATAACTCAAACGCATTCCAATGCACTCACTGATATTTTTATTTCTCTGTCTTACAGGATTACGTTGCTCATAACCACACTACTGGTGGGGGATAAGCATGACTGCATCGCCTGAGCCTTTTGGAGGAGACTGTGCTCCTCATCATGAGGCCAACTGTGACTGAGGCCATTGCATCTGGTTTCGCTGAGAATATTCAGGACAACAGCCTTATGCCCTTTCTCAAATCTCACTTCACCCACATCCTGCTATCTGGCATGAAGTATAAGCTACAGATGGTGTGAGTGTGGACCTTTTGTTTTGCACCCGCTCTACTTCCTCATCCAAACACTCTCCTTCTGCATTTTTTCTTTCAAATACCCAAGATTTGCCACCGAGCCAGCCAGTGCAGCCTTAGCGTAAAGGGCAGAAGCAACACCAGATCTCTGATGAAGAAAACTGTCACTTGATCTGAGACTTGCAACCAACAGCTCAGATACTGGCGTTGTGTACACCTTAGAGGGTAATATAGAGCCAAGAGCAGCATGTGGTGAGTCATTGGACACAAGTGGCTTGCAACAAAGCTGGGGGAAAGGATAATTCGTGTGCCAGCTCCCCGGAGGCCGAGGTTGCAGATGAGTTCTGCTGCAGAGGACACAGATGAGGACTTCGATGGGGCAGCATACAGGAACAGACAGATGAGCATGCATACTGAAATGCTTGGTGTTTTGGCAGGCCTGGCATAGAGTCTCGTCACTGTCAAGGAGCATGAAGCAGTCTGGCTCCAACTTTGCACAGATCTTTGCGCAGAGCTTAGAGCCCATCCTTTCCAGTGTAGAAGTGGCAGTCAAATCCAGAATGGCACTTGTGGTGCTGGCTATATACAGCATCTGTTGATTGATGTCTCAGCTTCCAATACAGCACCGACAGAAGCCACCCAATGTCTGAGTGCTGCAGTGGAAGCTCAGACTGAGGTCATGAGATCTGTGCTTGTTACCATGCAAGCCCAGCTTGGTGCCATGCAGATTCAGACTGCTGCCATTATGGCTGTAGATACCAGTGCTCAAAAGGGCATGTAGGCTCTAACAGCAGTCCAGCAACCTCCAACAGTTTACTAGGATTGCCTAGGTGCCACCCGAGGGGACTGACAGCATTCATGCCACTCCACCATCGGCCTTGCTATTGCCTTTCAGCCAGCCAGGCTGTTGCCATCCATGCCAAGGTGGTGCAGTCTGAAGCTGGGCTCCAAGGCCCAGAGGTGCTTAAAGGCTTAAAAGATATATTTTCAGGATTTTTGTCTTAGTTACATTCCTTTCCCATTGCACTACTGTTCTACTAGAGTTGCAGATCACCACTCTTACTGTTCCGCAAGAAATCAGACTCTAAAATATTAGTCATGTGAGTGAAGCCACTATCCATTCAATGTAGAAGAAATTGTTGAGTCCGGGGCCTGCATGGTCCCAGTCTGAGCATCCATAAGAGATGCTATTTTCTGGTGATATAAATTGCTGTTCGGGGACTGAGCTGTAACAGCCATTGAGGTGACCACACTCTTATTGAATGAAAATAGAGTGTCAATGCCATGCATGGAATTCCCCATAAATGAATAATGTGCTCCAACATAGTATCTGACAAGTTTTAGTAGTTCGCTGGTAGGCAGCTCAATGCCTTCAACAATTGCTGGAGCACCGCAGTCATCTTTTCTTTAAATGATAGGTCCTGAAATCTGTATCTCTTGTCATATTCAGCAGAGCTAGGAGGTGAGCTCACCCTCCAGAGAGCTCTTCCTGAAAACCTTTATCTGCTGCTGCTCACTTGTGGTCAGTGAATCAAAGTCACGCAGGATGCTGTTTCTGTGGCATGGTAAAAGCAAGTAACAGCATATTGTAACCAAAATTTTTATCATTCTATCTAGTTCTGCTATTTGAGTCCTCCGATTAAATGAAAAAAAGGGGAAGGAACAAGGGTCAGGATGTTGTTTGAAAAATAACCTGCACCTAAGCAGCATCTTTGACATAGAACCATGTCATAAGCAGCATTATGCCACACCACGTTTTCATGTTCAGCAAATTAGTGTGTAACTGACAGGTAAGTAGAAAGAGAAGATGCTGGCAAATCCTGCTCTGATGGGCCTTCAGTTTCTGCATCTCTGATGCTGACTACTCTGTGTCAATGTCAATTGTGGCCTATCATTGGAACGACTGTCCTTAGAGTGACAGCAGGTCCTCTTGTGCTTGTTGCCTCCCTGCTGCTGTGTGCAAGCTTCTCCTGAAAGAGTGGAAGTGGGAAAATATGTGCCCTGGGTACGGGCTTTTAGCCCTCACTATGTAGGGGCCAGCTTTCCGTAATGTGCATGATAACATGAAGAAGCAACAAATGTGGCCAAGCAAGAGAGTAGTTGTGAAGGCAGTAGCAGCTTTTGAGGGGGTGAGGTAAGGCAGAAAGAAGGTGAATAAAGTCCTCCCTACTGATTTGTGGACAACCATGGGAAGCAGAGAAGGGAAGTATTAATTGTGCAGAGGCAAAGGTGGAGTCTGCAAACTATGCAGAAAGAATGAGGGATATGAGCGGGGATCCTGTCTTGGTACTCCTGGTTAGATTATTATACTTTCTAGATGCAGTCAGGTCCTGGAGAAAATGCTCCTTGCATTCACATGTTGTACCACCTCCTGCTATGCTCGTTTATCAACTTGCCCTGGGTACTGACAACTATCCAAGAGGTAGAGAAATTCCCTTTCTCACAAGTTGCTCCACTGGCAGTTGCATATCAAAACATCAGGGTGCTGCTGGAACACTCACGGACCCCAGACATCTTCCTGCAGCTCCACATTCTTGCTTCCCTGTTTTGGGAAAGAAAAAAAATCACCATGGGGCAGAATTTTTCCTGCGAACTTCTGAATCCCGTCATCAGGCTTAAATGGGGTCACAGCCTCGCACCGTGTGGGAAACAGTCATTCAATGTGATTTTCTCAGGAGCTGCCAATTATTTGCCAGAGGTCAGGATTGCTGTCTAATTAAGGACAGCGGGCAGGCTCTCGAAGTTGGAGTGCCAATCAGAGGCCTTCCAACTTGAAAGGAGCAGCAGGATGCCATGGCAGGTAATTGAGGGAGAGGGTGCTTCAAAATGGAGGCACCCTCTCCAACTTTTCCAAAGGTTATATAAAAATATAAATAAATAATGGCTTTTGTAGCCAGGCCACCACTATGGTGGGGGGTGGGCCCAGGGGTTTTGGCAGGTCCCTTTACAAGTGGCCTGTGGGTGCTGCTGCACACAGGCAGGGAGGGTCTTTAAGCTGGCCTGGAGTGCTGGCCCCCTGGTCTGCCGCTAGGAGGCCAACTCCCAGCAATTAAACTGTCCCTTGCCACCTCTGGAAACCTGTAGGCCAACTGGAAAATCCCAGTCAGCCTCCTTCAATTGGCCTTAAACAGCCCTTAATTAGTTTAATCTGCTACCCATCAGGTGCGGACGGGTAGCTCTGCTGCCACTACACTTCCCCCCACCCCATCCCTCCCCCCGCCAATCCTGCCTCTGGAAAAACAGCCCAGGGGTGGGATGATGCTGGGAAATTGGCACACTAGCCAGAAGTACCCATCTGCCTCCGTTCCCAGCCCCGGATAGTACTCAAAATCCAGCCCCATCTATAAGATGCTGCAGCCGTTAGACACCTGCAGCAACACTTGATTTCCAACATCGTAATTCTTGAGCTGACTATAGGCAATACATTTCATGCTGGCAACATCCCTACAACATTCTAAGCAGAAGTGACCTGGAAACTGGGTTGCCCGCTGACTCCACCAGATTGCCATTGCTCAAGTCATGCCCATCTCTTGTCACTTTCATCAGGAATGACCGAAAATGACACTGTCAATGCTGGAGGTGACAAAATCATTCAAACCAAACTCCAGTGGTAGAGGTAGGGCAAGTGACCAATTTTGTGGAAGTAGAAATGGACAGTATTGGTAATGAATATGATGTGGGGTTTGACGGTCTGCTCGGGATTGAATAAGACGACTAGTTAATGCATAGCATGGGTATTTGGGTGCTAAGCATCACTTTAGCAGAATGCAGCCTGGAAAATTTGGCAGAGAGGCCCGTAAAATTTCCTTTTAATGTTTATATACAGTGCTTTAACATGCTTATATTTCATATGTCTGTCAATGCATTATCTAGCATTTTTAATTCTTAATCTCCATTTATCATTAATATTTACATTATGGTTGTTTTTATATGCATTAAAGTCATCTTCCATAAGAATTTAATAATGACTTTCATTAAAAACTCACATATCCATTGGATGCAATGTGTGACGTGTTTAACCATGGGCATCTTAGAAGGATATATCCCAGCCTCTGAAATCTTAGGCTGCAAAATTGGGCTCCTTAGCAACATGGTTTCAGTGCTACGGGAGCCAGAGGTAAGAAAATGGGAGGCAGTCCACTTCCAGCAGAGCCCATGCCAATCACCATGTTAGGAAGAATGATAGCGCAGGCATACCACGCATGTGCCGAAAGCATGCAGAGTGGGTAGATCATGATGTCAGTCAGTGTCTAACGCTGATTTGAACATGCCTTCAGCTGCATGAGGACCCCTACCCCCACTAGTGCTATTTAAAGGCATCACAATGGAACTTTCAGCTGAGGTACTTTAGACTTTCTTCTGCTGCAGAGTTAGTGGCAGTACTGTGTTGTGGAGGAGCTTGCACAAGTTCTTGGAGGCAGAAGGGCTTTGAAGGCCTCTGAGCAGAATCCTTGCTTTCAGTCATGGAGGCTATAGTTGCAGTCCCTCTTGCCTGCAGCATGACAGGGAAATGGAACAAAGGCAGCAGAGAGGCAAAGCTATGCACAGAGGGAGGAGGAGGGAGCCTCTCAACAGAAGACCATTCTGACCTAGGGGCTTCAGAGAGCATTTCTCCTACCTCCACATCAGCCAGGAGCAGTGTCTGAGGTGGCTAATTCTCTCCTGCAGCTGTAGAGCACGGCAAGGATGGCGCTGCCATTGGTCGTCAAGGTCACCATCACCTCAATTTCTACACCAGCAGATCCTTCCAGCAACGTTACCAACATCTCCCAGCTTATCATGTATTGCTATTTCAGGGAGGTCACCGAGGTCCTGTACGCCAAGAAAAGGGACATCATTGTCTTCTCTCTAAGCAGAGAGAAGCAGGAGGAGCGGACACGTGGATCTCCCAGCATAGCAGGGAACCATCGACTGCTTGCATGTGGCTTTGCAGGCGCCACATATCAACAGGGACATGTACCAGAAGTGCAAAGTGTTCTACCCCCATTAATGTGCAGTTGGTATGTGACCATACTCAGACCATCATATCAGTGAATGCGCGCTATAGTGGCAGCAGTCACAATGCTTTTATCTTGTGCCAGTCAGCCGTTCCAACTATCTTAGTGCCAAGTCAAACCAGTGGCTCATGACCTGCCCTTCACAGCCTGACCACAGATGGACCGTACTCCTACAACAAGATCCATGCTGCAACCGGGAACAATATGGAGCTGACAATCAGCATCTCAGGCAATGATTCCACTGCCTAGACACCACAGGTGGAGTTCTCCAATACTCCCCAGAGCATGTTTCAGATTCGTGGTGGTGTGTTGAATCCGAGACAACCTGGAATCATGAGGGCGTAGACCTTGTCATCAGGGTTTCGGCAAACACCTGAGGAGGAGGAGGAAAAGATGAGGCATCTGAGATATCATCACTCTGGACGGGCTGTCCATAAGTGGCTCAATAAATTCTGGTTCCCTGGAAATATCGCCAGATCACGTTACTCCACAATTTCCCACCTTTGCATTCCTCTGTTACAGACCATCATTGCGCGTTCTTATCTTAAATCCTGAAATAAAAGACACACAAAAATAATTCCATAATAACTTTATCCAACAACACTTCCAATAATACATACAAAACTGAACTATTCACCCTTGTGCTTCCCTTAGTGTCTTTGCCTGGCCTCGTGCTCATATGCAGTGCTACCTTAGTGGCTGCAGCATGCCTCGTAGAAGGCTGTTGACTTTCAGTGGGGGAGACTGGAGTTGGCCTTGCGGGATGCCCTCAAGCAATTGTGGGCCTTTTGACTGCAACACCTCTGCATGGGCAGCAGCAGTCTGGGCTGGCTGGCTGAGAGACATCAGCAGGAGCACTGGTGGAGTGGCAGTGGTGGGAGCATGAATGTCGTCATCCTGAGAGAGAACAGCAGGTTCATGCAGCACCACAGAGGCACTGCCACACCCCCGGCAGTGGGGGAGGGCTGACAGACATCTCAACCATTCCACTAATCTGCTGGACCACAGATTACTGGACTGCTGTGATAGCCTGCAAGCCCCTTTAGGCACTGGTATCCACAGCAGTCTGAACCTGCATGGCACTAAGTTGGGCTTGCATGGCAACAAGCCATGAATTCAGTCTGAGACATCGGCCATTGGACACTGCATCACGCTGGATCTGCAAATGCATCTGCACGGAATTGACCACCTCCTCCACACTGGAAAGGATGGCCTCCAAGCTCTCGGCAAAGCCCTGTGCCAAATTGGAGCCAGACTTCTCCATCCCCCATGAGAGTGGCAACAAGCTCTCTGACAGGCCTGCAGATGCACCAAGCACTTCGGTGTGCATCCCAGCAGTCTTTTCCTGGAGGCCACTCCAATATCTTCATCTGTCACTACTGCACCAGAGCTCGTCTGCAACCTTGCCCTCTGTGGAACTGGCACATGTGCTAGCCTTTCCCCTTGGCTTTGCTGTAGCCCACCCGTGCCTAGTGAGTCCTCAACAGGGAGAATTTTATGCTCTCCCCCGTGGCAGGTTCAGAGGTGGGGTGGGCATAAAATCAGGTGGGATGGGGTGGGGGGTGCTGAAATGTAGTCCAGATGGGAAAGCCTGTGAACGGTTTTCGCACCCCGCCTCCAATTGAGGCCCTTAACTGGGCAATTAACCCCCAATTCCCACCACAGCTGCAATTAGCAGCCAACCCTGAGGCCGCACAGGAAGTATGGCACTAAAAACCGTGCAGGCTGCTTCTTGGCTCGGTGGGGGAGGGGGTTTAAGGCACTTACTGCCTGAACGAGCGACCCAGCATCATGAATGGGAGTCCCGCTGAGGGTCACCCCACTGCATTTGCTGCTGACCCCCCTCGCCCATGGCCCCCACCCCATGAGACTCCTCCTGATCTGACCAACCTGAGACCTGGTTCCAACGACTTCTCCGTGATGGCGCTGCAGCTGCCAGCCTCTGATAGGCCGACAGCTCTGCAAGGGCGGGACTTCCTGCAATAGGGGTCCTTGATCCTGTGGAAAGCCTGCTGCTGTCCACTTCAGTGCCTGATTGGCACTAAATTCGGCGGGCCTTTCAAAGAAGTGGCGACACGGAGATCTTGACATCGGTTTCTCTGGACATCGAGACCCCCACCGCCAGGATAAAACTCCCCCCATTAAGTGCAAATCCTGCCTCTGCACTACAAAGTAGGTGCAGTGCCAGCATCTGAGCTGGTGGCTGCGAGTGTCAAATGAAGTAACTTCTTCATCAGACGTCTCCTCTTCTTTTTGCCCTTCATTGTTAGGCTGTGCTGGCTGCCAGGCAACAATTCATTGGTATCTGAAAGCATAAATGCTGAAGGTGAGGGCTGGGATGAAGAAGGTTGGGTGGTTGGAAAGCAAAGGTTGAATGGTCACACCATCTGCAACTTGTACTTCATATCAGATTGCAGGATGAGGTGAAGTGGTAGTTGAAAGGATGCATGAGGCAAACACACACCATCATCCTATATGGTTTCAGTATCAGCAGTAGCAATGGCTTCAGTGACTGCCGCACCAATAATTTGAAGCATTATCTCTTCTAAGCAGTTTAGGAGATGAAGGCGTGCCTGTCCCCTGTGGGTTCTCTACTGCTGCCTCCTGTTGTATGCCACCTTGTTCTACAGAGAGTGGGAAGAGTGCCAGCGGGAGTGTTGCAATATATTTGAGTGATGTCCTGTCATAGTTGAATAGCTGGAGATATGTAGAAGCTGCAAACTGTGAGTATGCAGCTTGTTGCAGTGGTAAGTATGTGAGAGCGAGGTGGTACATATTAGACATGAATCTTGATTCATAGTGATTGCTAATGGGTGAGTAATGGAGGTATAGTCCATTGAGCAATGCGTGAGGTTGGTGGTGCATTGGTTAGGAGATGACAGTTGAAGATGCATTCACTGACCTTGACCACTTGTGTGAGGTCATTGAACTTTTTGCGCCACTGCAGCCAGGTCCTTGGGGCCAGACTTCTTGCATTAAGCTCCATGGCTATCTGTTCCCATTTCCTTCTCAGTGGATAATGGAGGGCCTCCTGGCCCTTGTGGAAACATAATGTCTCTCCTCCTTTCCACCTCCTGGAATAAGGCCTCCAGCACAGCATCAGAGAACCTGGAAGCTGCTCTATTGCTCCTCTTTCTTACTTGTAAGAAACACTTTCAGAAACAGTTCCAACAGCTGCTGCACCCAGAAGGCATCTCCCCTTTACAAGTTGCAGGCTTGCTTTAACTTGTGCTAGCCTTGCATGCACCTGGTCCTCCTGCTGAATGTTCAGCCACTCAGCAGCGTGTTTAGTGCTGGGCTGCAGGCCGCAATAATTGAGATGAGAAGGCAGGACGAAGTTTGCATGCTGCCTGTATCACTTCCATCAGGTGCAAGGGAATTGTGTATCGTGATCCCCGCACCCACTAACTGGCCATATCCAATTTTTAACTCTTAATCTCAACTCTTCTAGATCCACACTGTAAACTGGGTTAATGCTATAGCCCTCTTGGCAGTTCACTTATACAGTACAACCTGTGGATTATTTAGTATTCATGCACCTTGCATTTTAAATTTACTTGGTGCGCATTTCTTATATAGAAGGCATACTACTTTATTATGTGTATCTGTAATCACTTTAAAAGGACTGTGCTGTATTTTTGTCAACTTTTACATCCTTAAATACTTAAATGGAGAGGGGAAATTTAGAAAAACAACTGAAATTGTATATTATGAACCTCTCAAGTTTAACTAATCAAAAGGAATGAAAAAATCTATTTATTGCTTTCGGCAATGTAATGTGTTTTGCTCCCCAGTGCCCCAGTACAAAGCACCATTCAGTGTAACCAGCAACTTGACAACAATTTATGTGGACTGGAGTCAAACATTCCAGCTGAATGGACAGCTTAGACAGTATGTACTGACAGAGAACAATGTCCGGATTTACAGTGGCCTCGACAGCACATTGCATATTCCAAGAACATCTGATAAAAGTTAGTTCAAAAAACTTCTGTTTTAACTCTTCACAATTCAGTCAGTTAATGCTACTTCATGGTTACCACTCAAGAAGGGCTCTCCAGTAACATACTGCTGTAAAACAATATTTAGTTTTATATATTAATGAAAGCCTTCTGAGTTTATCGAGTAACTTACCAGTCACCGTGGGCCTAATGTGACCTGGCAGACTCGCTGGCAATGGCACTAAAATAGGTTTTGAGGGGGCAAGGAAAACAGAAGTGTGGCAGGCACATGCCAGCAGCAGCCCTCAAGTGTGCTGTGGAGACTGGAGGAGCACGAAGATAAATTTTTTCTTCTTTCTCTTCTCTGATTTCCGTCTTACCGCTATAGTGCTGAAAGAATGCTTTATTATATTTAGCACTGCTTTTATGTTTTTCTTTTCCCAGGGGTCTTTTTTTTGCCTCACAATCACCCTTTTAACTTGTTTCTGCATTTTCTTATATTCATCCCAAGGAATTCTATCCCTTTTCTCCCTGTGCTATAGGTAAAGGCCATTTTTTCCCTCTTTATATCGCTTTTAATTTGTTAGTCTATTTAAATGTAACCCAGCCCGGTCATTTACTGCCCTATCAACTTCCTCCCAATCATCAGTAAACTTATGGAAGGAATGTGGTGGTGGGCTTTCTTCTTCAACCAATAGAATCCTTGGTGATGATGTCATCAACAGTGCCATTAAGCAAGACCTTCTCACCAATAACCTATTGCTCAGTTTGGTTTCCACCAGAACAATTCATCTCCAGACCATACCACAACCTTGATCCAGACATGGGCACAAGAGCTGACCACAAGAAACGAGATTCCAATCATCTTTAGCTGCTTCATCAATTACCTTCCCTCTGTTATAAGGTCAGAAGTGGGGGTCTTTGCTGATAATTCCACAGTGTTCAGCTCCATTTACAATTTCTCTGATTCAAAAGCATAATTTGCCAACCTATAAGAGAACCTATATAAATATCCAGGCTTCAGCTCATAAGTGGCAGGTAACATTCATGCCACATAATTGCAGGAAATGACCATCTCAAACAAGAGGTCGTCCAGGCCTCTCCCCATGACTTCAATGGCACCACCATTGTTGAACCAGCCATATCAATACCGCTGTTACAAGAGCGGGACAGAGCCTGGGTACTCTGCAACAAGTGACTCACTTCCTGACCAATCAAAGCCTCTCCATCTTCTGTCTTGTCAGAAGTGTGATGGAATATTCATCAGCCATTTAGATGAGTACCACTGGAACAACATTCAGGAAGTTCAATCAATCCAGGACAGAGCAGTTCACTTGATCGGTGTCCCTGATACTGGACTCAACCATTCCACAAGTGCACTTTGGGTTGCAGTGTGAATGATCTGTAGGATACATCACAGAAACTCATCAGGGCTATTTCAGAATCACCTCCACCCCCTTTAACCTTTACACCAGGAAGGATAAGAGCAGTGACATTGTGGGAACACTTTCCCAAGTTTTCCTCCAAATCACACATCATGCTGACTTGGACATTTAGCATTGTTCCTTCATCATTGCTGGGTCACGATCCTGGAAATCCCTACCTAATACCATTGTAGTGGTACCAGCACCAAAGGAATTCAGTGGCTGAAAAAGAAGGTCCACCATCACTTTTTCAGGGCAGCTAGGGATGACTAATAATTGCAGTCTTGCCAGAATACAATTGTCAGTATACAATTATACTGCATGCTCAGCATTATGCCTTTAAAGGTGTTTCACATAACCTCAACTGAAGTTAATCAACTTCTGCTAATCTATTTACTTTTGAGCCTTTATAAATCAATAGTGCCTGATTTTTGGTAATTTAGACTGCCACATAATGTTAAGCTTAATCATTCTGTGGTCGCTGTCCCTGAGTGGTGCTATCTTATCTGGATCATTTACAAATATTAGGTCAAGAACAGCATTGCCTCTTGTTGCTTTCCTGCCATGGAGTCCAACACCGGGAGGGCTGGGCCCGATCTTCTCGGCAGCAACGAGGCTCTGTGGCAGCCCTCCTGCTGCTGGGTGACAGGACCTGCATTACTATATGTAAATTAATAAAATTAATAAATTAACATGCACTTACCTGGGATCTTATGGGCCCGCCACGATCTTCAGAGCAGCAGCCGGCACTACTGCGCCTTCAATTCCCTGTCTGGGGAAACGAGGCACAATAGTGATGGGGAAAGGGGAGAGTTCAAATTTTTAGTGCGGCGGGGGAACGGGATCAAATAATCATCATCAGTGTAGGGGATGGTGGGAAGGGTGAACTGTGAACTTTGTACAGTTTGGATGGGGCGGGGGGGGGGGGGTGGGGGGGGGAAGATCATATTCCAAAGGTAAGTGTTTTGCTGGGGGCGGTGGTGGAGGGGGAAAGAGCAGATAATTTAATTGTTATTGGGGGGGGGTGGTTGGGAAAGGGGCATTAGAATTTTATTCCATACATTTTTGGGGGGGTATCTCTTTAAAAATTTAAATTCACCTGCAGGGCTGACTGCCCTTTAAAAATGGCACCAGTGCCTGTGCACAGGCAGCTGACACCATTGCCGGTGTCAGCCAGCCTGCCCCCTCCTCGTGATTGGGCGTCACGGAGGGCCTACCAGGGTATTTAAGTGAGCCGTTGCATGGTAGATTGCGGCGGCTCTGCGGCATGTGGGCTGCCAGGGCAGGCACATAAAATCCAGCCCTACGTGTGTCTGTGTGTATTACAGGCTATTTTTATTAACTATCCCAGTGAGCGCTCTGCTGTGCCTCAGGTTAAAGTAAACTTTCAGTTTAACTTCCTCACTTCCACATACCTTCCTACTTACTAATGGAAGTTTTTGCCATAGCATTAGGAGTGTGTTTTTTTTTGCTATTGTGGCAAAAATATATGTAAAATATTGAGCTTAAATGGAATTGTAATTATGTTGTTATTTGTTCTAGCTTTTCTATTCCAAGTTATATGTACAACAGATATGGGAAGTGTTACTACCCCCATCATCAAACATAGTACAGCAACAGGTGTAGGTAAGTATGTTCCCATATTTGGTTTGTTTAAATCCCGTGCACATAATTGATTTTTTAATGTTTTTATCAATGGAGATGAAAATTTAAAAAATTATCTGAAATCATGCAGTTTGAAAAAGAAAACTAGTAAATCCACATATGTAAACAATATATCAACCATATTAATTATCATAATCTAATATGAGTGAATCGAGTAATAGCAGTTGTACTTAAATAATTCACTGTAGTTTAACACAATTTTCAGTTTGGCTCCCTGTCTGTTTAGAGCAATATAACACCTGGTGTATAAGTCACATTGTGCAGTAGTTGTTGTTCTCCAATTTACAGTTTTTCTTTCAGTAAAAATCTTTTAAGCAGAAATCCCTACTTTAGAGCAACATAAACATGCATGAGCATGCATAAAGGCGTAATTTATACATCAGATTTTACATACGTAGCATGATTACTCATTAAAGGTTTCATGTGTCTCTGATCTCACTCTGCCAGTCCATTTAGGAAAGGGGTGAGGGAGGACTTGGACCAACATTTCCTTAAAACGGAATGTTTGGATGGAAGAGGTAAGATTAAAAATATCCACTATGAGGTCCATGACAGATGGATTATTGATGTGCCTCTCAAAGTTAAGAGCTGTTAACATTATGGAAATTGTACTTTCAAACGCCCTCTGTAGAAAGGCAGACAAAGGAGTAGTGTTGGACAGTTCCATTACATCTGTATTAAAATGCTCCATAATCATGGTACCTGCAACATCTGCTATCACGTCACCTCATACAGTGGAGCCATATAGATGTGAAAACTTTGCAAATAATTTTGTGCCAAACAAGACAAATATTAACCACACGCAAGTCACCATCTAGAGATTATCAGTCAATTCAATAAAATGGCTCTGGTTCTCTTCCAACAGTTTTTCAAAATAGAACTATACAGAAGAATCTCTAATACATTGTTACGACCAGGTGAGAAGGGGTCTAGTGGTTGCCGCTCAGCCTTTGCCTGGTTTAACCGAAAGAGTTTAATTTTAGAAACACTATGTTTTAGCTCACCGTCAGTGAATCCTTGTTCGCTGCTCCAATTGTAAGGTAAAGAAATCAAAAAGGTTTCCTTAGATTTGAACAAGAAAGGCGAAAGTTTCTTAATCTTAAAACCCTAATCTGGTTAACAACTACAAATATGTGTCACAACCATGTTACCATACTTAGGCGATAAATGCACACGTAGATAAGAGATAGAAAAAGTAGAAAAGAAGAGGAAAAGTTTGAGGCAATATCGGGATTATAATTACAGTCCTCTAAGTTCAATGTAGAGTCTTTGGCTGCCGATAAGTCTTGCAATTCGTTGGGGCCCAGCGCACGCTTCAACTTGTTTCGATGTCGGAGTCTTTTCTCTCTTGAGGTTTATGTGTCTTCCGTGGGTCTGGTGGCTTGGGAGAAAGCGAGAGAGAGACAGCCAGGAGAGGGAGTTATTTATTTATTTATTTAGAGATACAGCATTGAAACAGGCCCTTCGGCCCATCGAGTCTGTGCCGACCAACAACCACCCATTTATACTAACCCTACAGGAATCCCATATTCCCTACCACCTGCCTACACTAGGGGCAATTTACAATGGCCAATTTACCTATCAAAATGCAAGTCTTTGGCGGTGGGAGGAAACCGGAGCACCCGGCGAAAACCCACGCCAGCACAGGGAGAACTTGCAAACTCCGCACAGGCAGTACCCAGAATTGAACCCGGGTCCCTGGAGCAGTGAGGCTGTGGTGCTAACTACTGCACCCTTGTTCCTTGTTCCAGCTTCAGTTGCAAACTCTCTCTTCCTTTCTGATTCAAAAGCCTGGACCAGACGGTTAGTCATGTGACCAGCTGGTTTAACCAGCCCCTTCTCTGTGGATTGAATCATCTTAGCAGTCCCTGGAATGCATTGCCTTACACCTTCAATGTCTGGTGATCAAAATCCATCTGGGTTAATTGGCCCAGGGAGTAGTTCTTTGTCTCCACAAGCATTGTTTCTTAGTATGCAAATGTCCTCCAGTCAAAGGTCTGGTGATCTCTTTAACAAGTCATTTCTTCACTCGAGCAACAGTTTACAATCAATGTTCATATGACGAAATTAATATGCCTCTTCGTGGTAGGTGGGGGTCTGCATGACAACATGCATGTATGTATTTTTTTACCCCAACCCTAAAAAAATTAACTGAGAATGTTTTCATGATTTGCAGGAAAGTTCATGTCTTCTTGTTTTAAAGGTGCTATACTACCTACTGTTGAAGAGAAGGCAGGAGTACCACAATCAAATACTCCATTCCACAATGAATTGTGGTTCATTATACTAATGGCGATTCTTGGGCTGCTGTTTATGGCTATATTCTTGGCCATTCTACTACAAAGGGCAGTAAATAAACAACCATACAAACGAGAGAGACCACCTTTAATCCCACTCCAGAAGAGGACTAATCTTCCCAATGAATCCTTTATGGTAAGATTTTTGGCAGTCTTCTGTTATCAGCCATAAATTATGAAGACACTGCAGCAGGCACAGCTAGAGTTTCACTTGTTTTCATGTTTATTCATGGGATCTGGGAAATGCGAGCAAGGCGTTAGTAATCTTGCATTGCTACTATTCTGAAGTGGTCATGGTGGGACTTCTCCTTGAACCACTGCAATCCTTGTACTGATGGCAATCTTGCAATGATGTTAGGTAGAAATTTTCAGGATATTGACACAAACATGATGAAGAAACACAATAAAAATCCAAGTCAAGGTGGTGTTTGACTTGGAAGGGAACTTGGAAGTGATGGCATTCCCTTACATTGCTGCTTTTGCCATTCTTTTGGTGATAGAAGATGCATGGGAGGGAGGTACTGTCAGTGTATTCTTGGTCAATTGCTGTTGTGTATCTAGTAAACCGTGCATTCTGCAGCCAAAGTGCACCAGTAATAGTGGGGTGAATATGAAGTGGTATAAATTTGCATTGGGTGATGGCACTAAATGAGCGATAATGAATTGACAGCCCATTTTGTAATCTGCCCTATTTTCTTTTCATTTGACTCAACCCTACCTGCAGCCTCACCCCATCTGCAAGAGACTCAGGGGCATATATAGAAATTCAAATGCCAATATTCTGAACCTATATTTTTAGCATACTTTAAAGGAGAGTTATCTCTTTGTAAAAGTATGATTCAAAACATTAGGGTTTGCATATGACATGCTCCTTAAAAAAAATCAAATTGACTACATACAGATAGCAAGGACACACTAAGAATTCAAGGTTTTATATTTATGGAAAAATTCTGTTGCCCCAATTCACATTTACTAACTGCACCATCTTATTATAGAATGATTACAGCACAGATGAAGGCCATTTGGCCCATAGTGCCGGCTCTCTGCAAGAACAACTCAGCTTGTCCCACTCCCCTGCCTTTTCCCTGCAGCCCTGCAAATTTTTTCTGTTCACATATTTATTCAGTTCTCTTTTGAAAGCCACGATTGAATCTGCCTCCACCACACTCTCAGGCAGTGCATTCCAGATTCTAACCACCTGTTGAGTAAAAATGTTTTTCCTCACCTTTGGTTCTTTTGCCATTTATCTTAAAGTGGTGCTGTCTGATTCTTGATCCACCAATGGGAACAGTTTCTCCCTATCTGTCCAAACCCCTCATGATTTTGATCTTGTGTTACATGAATGTAATAGCTGTTAAACTGTTTTTCTCTCCTCAGTTTGATGCTATTGCAGCACCCTCTGATGCTTCAAGTTCTGTCACACTTAAAAGTTATACAATGTGTTTTGAGGTATGCCTATGAGTGTGTGACCTGCAGTGTGACAATGCAATGGAGCCTGATTAGCTGAACTAATTGCATGATTTTGTCTTGAATGCAGTGCGTGCAGCAGAGTTTATAGCCTCAGCAATATTATTAAAGAGGCACTGTCATTGTGGAAAAGTGTTTGCCAAGCCTTTTTAAAAAATTGTTTACAAATACAAGATTAAATTAATCAAAATACATTCCCCATTCTCAAATGCAAAATTAAGTTTGATAAAAAAGTTATTAATCAAGACAGTGCTCTTTTAAATCACCCTGATACGAATTGTGGTATTGAGATAGTTCATTGTAATTATTTTGATGATACGTTGCACTCATGTGGATCATGTATTGGATCAAGAGTATCATTTGATATCAATGATACGTTTTGTTTATAATATAGTAATCCAATGAAGAGCATGATGTTACTTAGCCCCACATTAATATGTAAATTGCAGCCTTGGCTGAGTGGTAGCAGTCTTACTTGAGTCAGATGTTGTGGGTTCAATTCCCATTGTGTACACTTGAGCATATAATCTAGGCTGACACCGCAGAGTAGTAGTAAGGAAGTGCTGCCCAATCATCTTTTGTTGACACCTTGTCAACCCACTCAAGTAGATGTTAAATTCCAATACTACTATTTACAGAAATGCATATCCTAAGATTGTGAAAGGCGCTATTTACATGCAAGTTCTTTCTCTTAAATACTATCAGTGTTAAGAACATAGGATCATTAGAAACTGGATTAGGCTGGTCAGTCCCTGGGCCCTGCTCTACCACTCAGTTAGATCAAGGTTGACCTGCACCTCATTTTCCTGCCTTTACCTTGTAGTGCTTGCGAATATGACTTCTGTGTCGAAAGCTCCAATTATCCTACCATGCAGACTTTTGGAGAAAGAGTTCCAAATGTTTACCCTTTATGTGAAAAAGTGCTTCCTGGTTTTGCTCTTGAATTACCTAACTCTAATTTTAAGATTATTCACCTTCTTCTTGATTCTCCTACCAGAAGAAGTGGTTTCTCTGTACCTACCTTATCAAATCCTTTTAATATTTTAAACACCTCAATCAAAGTTTCTAAACTTAAAGGAAGACGAGTCAAGTTTATGCAACCCGTCTTCATAACTTAACCCTCTAAGCTCCGGTATCATTCTGGTGAATCCATGCAGTACCCCCTCCAAGGCTAGTATGTCCTTCCTGAGGTGTAGTGCCCAGAATGGAAACAGTTCTCCAGATCAAGTCTAACCAAAGCTTTATACAACTGAAGCATGACTTTGTTTCCTTTCTATTCCAACCCCATTCGGATAAAGCCAACATTCCGTTCGGCTTTCTGATTGGACAGGTACAAAAACCAATGATTTTTAATAATTTGTATACTTGAACTACCAAATCTCTTTGCTCCTCTACAGTCCGTAGCTTCTCACCATTTAGAAAATACATTAATTGATTTATCTGTCTTAGGTCCAAATTGCATGACCTCTTACCTGCCCACATTGAACTCCAACTGCCATAGTTTTGCCCACTCACTTCATCTGTCTATGTCCCTTTGCAACTTCCTCCTCACTTCTGCACTACGTACTGTCCTTAATGAAAAATAACATCTTCAACACTCAGCCTGGATGTTATGCTCAAGTCTCTGAAGTTGGACTTGAACCCACAACCTTCTCATTCAGAGACATGAGTACTACCAACTGAGCCAAGACTGACATCTAAGAAAGTCAGCTCAAGTGTATAAACCTGATACTGTAATGACAATAAATGGCTTCAGGCAAATTATGTCTGGAGGTGGTTAGTGGCACCCTTGATTGAGGAAGTGTCATCGAAAGGCAGATAAGCTAATCTTTGAATTAGACAATGGCATCCACAACCTGAGCGCAGCTGCGATACATAGTTAAGTCAATGAAAGAACAAAAGTTCCTACAATAATTGACTGATGATGATGATTAATTAAAATAATAAGCTATCAGAGTGTCGTAATTGAAAAACAAGAGGGGTAGAAGCTCTGCTTTATTTCCACAGCTAAGATCTTATGTCAGACCACCAGAAAATTCTTCCATTATTGTTTTTTAATCTGTGTTGGAAACTATTAGCTTCTAAGACATGGCACGTGCTATTCTGTGCATTACGCTGGTGTCTGCCTCCAGACTAAGTGTTTTCATAACCTAACCACCATCGGTTACACATAGGTGTAACCAGTGTAAATTGGTTGTATGCACAGAGGTCCATTATACCAGATCTCTGTCCTCTTAATGCCACACTTAATTTTCCTGTCCCTTCATCTGGTGTCAGAAGTACCCACCAACTTATGAACTGCAATATTTAAATGAGATTCCAATGATGTAATTACATGTACACACAATTTCCAAGAGTTTTCTGCATAATATTGAGTCATAAACTGGCCCACATAAAATGGGTTACTCATGGTTTCTAGAGCCTGTGTTAGAAAGTGAAATAAAAAATACACAAGATTTTTTGCTGTGTTTCAACATAATTTTGGTGCATTTGCTGAATTCTTAATCCTTTTTCCAGGTCAGCACTAAGTGCTCAGGAAGTGCTGTGCCAAGTATTTTAGCACTCCATTGTTTTGGAAATGTCTACTACATTGGGGCAATAGGTTAACCAAATGGAATTGTTCTTTACTTATGTTTTATGGAGGAGCAATGAAGGAATACCAGGTTGGTTAGGCTGCAGCACAGACAGACTGCATCCACTCAATGATAGTTATGCTTGTAATTATTGGTAAAAGCATGAGGAAGGTAGTAACAAGGTTGTACCATCTGCTGCAAGGACACCTGCAGCCAATATGCACCAAAGATGTAGTACTGCCAATGGTAGTAACAGTCAACTGTGCTCTCAAGTTCTCTGCCTCCACCTCTTTCAGATATACTGTACTGTAGTTCTGTGGGTAGAGTGTCCCCAGGTGGCAAACAAGGCCACCTCCTCTCTGACACTTCATTCAGCATCATCTCCACTTGCCAACCAACAACCATGAATACTTTGCAGCTCCATCTCTTGGCCAGAGATAGTTTTGGAACTCTAACTGGGCGCTATCTACTGGATGTTGCCAGGCAATTTTTTTTAACTAAAAATTTTTGCAAAGGCTGAAAATACATAATTATAAGCCTTTAGAAAGGCTACCAACAATTTTATACCCCAAGTCAGTTAGTAAGCTTTAAGTGGTCACACTTAATTTTATTTATCACTCTTTGTCATCAACCCTTAAAATTTAGGAGCCATTTTTGCCTCAAATTTATTGACGAACAACAGGGAAATTTATTGTTTGATAAATTGGTTCTGACAAACTGTAATCCCACCCTCCACCCTCCACCTGATCTAATTGCTTGACACTGATATGAGTATATCGAAGCAGAAGAGGGTAATTTTCAACTTCAATACCTGGATAGTAACCTGGTGAAGCAGAATATCCACCCTATCTAGATCCCGCCTTATTTTTATTCCATAGAAATAGAACTTTAAAGATCTAATTAATGGCCGAGGCTCCAATAGTTATCATTGCTTATCAGTAATTAATAGACAATAAAGATGTGTAAGAATGCACTGATCTGGTGTGCTCTTCATTAAGTTGTGCTGAAGAGTTTGTCGTATTGGAAAAGAATCTGTGTTCAACTCCATTAAGGGTTCAAAACTTGCGGTTCCTCACCGATACCATTATATTACTAATTCCTAATGCCAATTACTAATGGTAGTTTTTAATAATTGTCTTGACTCATAGGGGCTAACAGACACAAAAATTGCAGGACGTGGATCTCACACCAGTAATTGCAGCATGTCAGTGTTACATGTGCCAAGCCAGAGTCAGCTGAGTTACGCCTGTTCTCAGACTTCCCTGCACCGCAGTGTCAGCCAGCTAATTGATAGCCATGATAGAAAATCCCTGATTGAAGACTCAATTTGGGAATCCCTTGCACATGGTCGTGACAGTGGAATGGTAAATAAATCATAAACATGTATAGTATTAAGTATTTACAAAACACTCAGGGGTGAAGTTGGTCAAAGGCTGCACCTCAATAAGGACCGATAGCGAATCACCAGCCCATTTTACACTGAGCCCAATTCTCTTTTCTATCAAAGTCACTGGAAAAGAAAATCGGGCATGATGTAAAAGGTCTTACTATTTGGTATTGGCCCATTTTGTGTTAGTCATTAACCAGTTTCACCCCCTTATCTTATGCAAGTGTGAAGAAGAAAGGAATTACTTTGAAATTATTGGCATAATCCAATTTCAGAGTAGAACTTGATCAATCTGGAATCCAGTATAAACCATAATTATTCATAAAATGATTCATTAGATATAAAAAGAAAAAAATCTGCAAATTTTGGAAATTCATAATGAAAACAAAGAATGCTCAAAATAGAGAATGCTTCCACTTGTGGGGACGAACATAACTAGCGGCCATCAATATAAGATAGTCACCAAGAAATCCAATAGGGAATTCAGAAGAAACTTCTTTACCCAAAGCGTGGTGAGAATGTGGAATTTGCTACCACAGGGAGTGGTTGAAGTGAATAGTATAGATACATTTAAGGAGAAGCTAGACAAGCATATGCGGGAGAAGGGAATAGAGGGTTACAGTGATAGATTTAGATGAGGAAAGATGGGAGGAGGCGCAAGTGGAGCATAAACGCCAGCATGGACTGGTTGGGCTGAAAGGATTATATGGCACAGAAATAGTCCAATGTATGTACACAGTGATCCATCAATGTCTGAAAAAAGAAAAGATAGGAAAAGATGGTTTCATTACATGATTGAATTTGATTTGTATCAAACCATACAATTTGACTAAGTGAAAGTCTAATCCAGTACATGCATTTGCGGTTGTTGTAAATGGACGATGCTTATCTAATCTGATTTTTGTTTCTCTTCCAGTATCCAGATGATGAAGAGCTATTGGAGTCAATTAAAAGCTTCAGTTCTGTTACAAAAGAACACACAATATTCACAGACACCCAGTTATAAGAAAAATTATCACAGACCAAGCTGGGGTTCCAGTTGCTTTAAAGTACTGTTTGAAGCATATTTGTTTCTAGGCTACACTACATATGTTGAAAAACAAATGAGTTAATTATATAAATGTAGTAAATCAAAGATAATCAGTTGATAGTCATCATTGTCAATATTCAGTGGCATTTGTATTTGGATTGCTTTCAATCAATTTTCATTCTGGTGTACTACTCGATCGTACAAATCACAGTCCACAATGTGATAGATTTGTTGTCCAGCAGAGGGCCCCCATGTTAGTAGCAATTGGTGCTGAAGATATCATTCATCCTTGCCTGAAGTAGATTTGCACTTTTTTGATCTAAGTGCTTAAAAATTCATATATTCCAAATCTAAACTATGACCTCTGCACAAATTCATCATTGTTAAGCTAGCTCTGTCATCCTTAGATATGGTGCCAGAGGACTGGAAAATTGTATATGTTAAACCTCTGTTTAAAAAAAGGGATAGAGTAAAATTCAGCAACTACAGACCAGTCAGCCTAATGTCAGTGGTGGGAAAACATTTGGAGACAATAATCCTAGATAAAATTAATTGGCATTTGGAAAAGTATGAGCTAATAAATGAAAGTCAGCACAGATTTGTTAAAGGCAAATCGTGTTTGACTAACTTGATCAAGTTGTTTAACGAAATAACAGCGAGGGTTGATGACAGTAGTATTGATGTGTATACGGACTTTCAAAAGGTGTTTGACAAAGTATCACATAATAGATTTGTTAGCAAAATTAAAGCCCATGAAATTAAAGGGACAGTGACAGCATGGATACAAAATTGGCTAAGGGACAGCAAATAGAGAGTAGTGGTGAATGGTTGTTTTTCAGACTGGAGAAAAGTATATAGTGGTGTTTCCCAGGGGTCGGTATTAGAACCACTGCTCTTTTTGCTATATCTTAATGTCCTGGACTTGTATATACATGGCATAATTTCAAAAATATGAAACTTAGAAATTTAATAGAATATTAACAGACTCCAGGAAGCATCATCTGGTAAAATGGGCAGATGCATGGCTGATGAAATTTAATGTGAAGTGCTACATTTTGGTAGGAAGATGGAGGACAGGCAAAACAAACTAAATGGTACAATTTTAAAGGGGCGCAGGGAATAGAAAGACCTGGGGGTGTCAGTACACAAATCTTTGAAGGTGGCAGGACAAGTTGAGAAGGCAGTTAAAAAAGTATATGGGATCTTCGGCTTTATAATCAGAGGCACACAGTACAAAAGCAAGGAGTTTGTGCTTAATCACTGATTAGGCCCCAATTAGAGTATTGTGACTAATTCTGGGTACCACACTTTTAGAACGACTTCAAGGTCTTGGAAAGGATGCAGGGGAGTTTTACCAGAATTGTACATGGGATGTGAAACTTCAGTTACATAGACAGCCTAGAGAAGCTGGGCTTGTTATCATTAGAGCAAAGGAGGTTAAAAGGAAATTTGATAGTAATATACAAAATCATGAATGGTTTTGATCGGGTAAATAAGGAGAAACTTTCCAGTTGCAGAAGGGTTGGTAACCAGAGGACACAGGTTTAAGACGATTGGCACAGGAAATAGAGGTGACATGAGGAAACTTTTTTTTTACACAGCAAGGACTGAATTTAACGTTCCCGCCGCCGAGTGTGATGGCAGGCGAAAGAAATGGCGGCCCCGCATGTGCCATGCTGCCGCGATCTAGTGTGCAACGGCTCAAGATAATACACCGGTCAGATCGCCCCCCCCGCCATCATGTGGTGGGGGTGGGTTTTGCAACACAGACAATGGCGTCAGCTGCCTCTGCGCAGGAGCTGGCGCCATTATTAAAGGGCAGTCAGACCTGCCATTAAATTTTAAATATTTAAACCCATACCCCCAAAACAGGGCAAAAAAACCTCCTCTTTCCTCCCCCCCCCCAATAACACTTACATATAATAGTTACCCTCTTCCTTCCCTCAAAACACTTACATGGAAGATTTGACCTTCCCCACCGCCGAACTGTTCAAAGCGCAGAGGTCACCCCTTCCCCGCCCTCCCCTACACTGTACATGCTGATTTGATCCTGTTCAGCCCCTCACCCCCCCCACAACTATAGTAAAAATGCGAAGTTCCCCACTTTCCCACCTTGGTGGCACCAGCTTTCCCTGGGCGGGAAAGTGGAGGCGCGAGTGCCGACCACCGCACGGAAGATCCCGGGCAGCCGGTAAGATCGGTCAATTTTATTTAAATGTGTTTATTTACTTTATTTAAATATTTTTAAAGTCGGGTCCTGTCGCCCAGCGGTGGGGGGCCGCCACGGAGAAGATCGGGCCCAGCACTCCCGGCGCCGGGCTCTGTGGTGGGCTGCTGCCGGTACGATCTTCCGGTCCCCCACACCCCCGCCACGGATCCCGACATCGGGACCTCAACAAATTTCAGCCCCCAGTTGTTGTGATCTGGAATCCTCTGCCTGAAAGGGTGGTGGAAGTGGATTCAGTCGCAATGTTCAAAAGAGATTTGGATAAATATATGAAGGGTGAAAGAAATACAGGGCTTTGGGGAAAGAGCAGAGCGGGATTAATTAGATAGCTGTCCCAAAAAGCTGCTGCAGGCATTAAGGTCTGAATGACCACCCTCTGTGCAATATCATTCTATGATTCTTTGATTAGGTACAGATGGCATAATCCTTCACTGTACACAGGGCCAGATTTTCAAATCCTCACATGCAGTGAGCTTACTGGTAAATCACAGTTGCTTTGCTTGCAATTTTCCATTCATTGACATTTATAAAATCATAGGTGCTCCCATGTCACCCAGAGATTGCCAGGCCTTGCCAATGGCACAGGGCCCAAGAAAGTTTCATGCAGGCAATGTAGCCCCCGAGATCTTTCATTTTATATTCCCGTGAAAATCTTTGATCCAAGCTGAGCCTGGTGTTATTTATTCAAGGTTTAAACTATGAGGAAGCCCCGAGGTTGAGAGGGATCAGTGCTGGATCTTAGTACCAGCAATTAGCAATGGCAACTTTGTGAGCTAAAGTATTGATATTTGAGGTAGGCAGTATAAGGCAGGCCTGGACTCAGGATCACAAAGTATCACGTAAAAGTCCATAGCTACCTGTTTGTGGTGGGGTTCTGGAAACAGTGAACACATGGGGGAAGGAGAAGTGAAAACAGAGCAGGGATCCTCTTTGATAATGTCTCACTACCTGCCATTTGATCATTTCTATCTTTTAACTGATCTCACCGTAAAGGAAACCCATGATGATTGAACTTTAGCGGAGTGACTTCTTTGTGCAGCAGTTACACTAACAATCTGAAAATAATCACTAAAATAAAAACAGATAATGCTGGAACTACTCAGTAGGTTGGCCAGCACTTGAAAAGACAGGGTTTTGATCAATATTGTGAAGAATTGCCTCAAAAAATGTACAGCATATTGTCAGTGGTGACAACTGTATTTATATTTTTGCTCAAATACTGCTGACTCTTAATATTGCTGTATACAAACTAACTACTAAAACACAATAAGCTTTATTCAAAGTTGATTAACACAAAACAAATCTTTTAAAACAAAATAATAGCTTCTGCATTCTGTGATTATGTATGCTCTCATTTTATATTAAAAAATTCACTTTAGTTTGTCAGATCTGCTATCTGAAAATTTGAAATGTGAAACTTGAACATGATGAGACACATAGGGTTGGATTTTACCTTAGGCGGACAGGAAATTGCCACTGACGGGAAAGTTGGTGGCAACTGGCTTCCGCCTAGCCCGGGGATCCATCCTGCATTTTACGGGTCCCTGGGCTTTAATTGTCCTGAGGCAGGACTTCCACCCACTTGAGGGAGGAGTTCCTGCCTCATTGAGCTGTCGGCCAATCAGCGGGCCGGCAGCTCTTAGTCCCAGCAGTGCCACCGGGAGCAGTGGCCACTGCTGGGACTGCAGCCCAGCTGACGCCATGGATCCAGAAGGGAAGGTAAGTAAGGGTTGCCTCATCAGGGGGATCGGTCCTTCCCTGGTGAGGCTGGAGTGGTCGTTTGGGGAGAGTGGGGGGGGGCGTCTTGGGTCCCGGGGGTGGGTTGGGAGGCAGGGGTGGCCCTCAATTGGGCACCCTGTGCCTGACTGCCAGGGCCCCTCCCCGGGGCGCGGAAAGGCCGGCAACTATCGTTGGGCGGCCTTTCGTGTCCCCAGCACACCTGCTTGCCATGGGTAAAATACCATTGGAGGCGGGCGAGGGCCCTTAAGTGGCCACTTAAGGGCCTTGATTGGCCTCGGGTGGGTGGGCCATTTCCCACCTCCCGCCCGACGCCGTAAACTTGGCCGGAAACACAGATCTCCTTCCCTGTGGTGACCAACAATGGGCCAGGATCTGGCTACTTCACACCTTCTTTGTTTCAGAAGAACCCATTCGATTCAAAAATGTCACATGATGGGTTCAAGATGGGTATAATTGACAACTCTTAGCTTGGAATGTATCCTTTTGTCCTTGCCAGACAGTAAGACAGTTTGAATATACAGCTTTGACCTTTGGCAACCATTTTGCAGTACATTGTCCACTTTTTAAAGGAAAAGTCAATTTTTAAAGCTCTTCAGTTTGAGTTCTTGTATTTTCAATCGCTGCACTTCACATAAGCTTAACACTTGGCACACTCATTGCTTCAAAATGATTCACCTTAAAATGATTGTAAAACAACCAATCAACATGCTTACTTACTGATGCACGGAATGGGCTGCAGAATTTCAAACATGGACACCATCAATGACCCTTGTACTTCGGAAAATGTAGAAATATGGTGATACTTAGCAGCCATATTGGGCTGCTGTTCCTAATCAGTGGGAAAGGCCAAGCTGACTTGTACTTCAGGCACCTATCTGACATGTGGACAACATTATTTAAATATCTGTCTCTGAGCAAAACATATGGACAGTAATGAAAGGCACCATAAGAATGAGAAATGATTCTTCATTGCAATTAAAACTGGATTTGGCTTTGCTATGTGGAATGTATTAAATTAAAATGATCTCAATATAATGATCAATGCTTTAATATAAAAAAATTTAAATCTGATATATAGTGATGCCTTTCAAATGATAAATAAATATGAAATAAATTGATTATAAAATATAAGTCTGTTTTTAAGGATCGTAAGTTGTGGATATCACTGTCATAATCCAATAAAGATTTCAGACAAGTCAAGTAATGACGTTACACTAAATAAAACAAATCTAGTTCTCCAAAAAGAATGTCACTGTATATATTTCCTAAGCTCAAAACTGTAACTGTTTCTGGTCCCTTTCAATTGTGTTAGTAGCTCTGTATAAAATGTGATGCCTGCCAGAATATATTGAGTTGCTGCAATGAGTTGGACACTATTAGCATTAGATTAAACACACCATGAAATGTTTTATTTCACATCTAATTATTGTATTCAGAATACTCAGCAGCCTTTACAGTACTTTCTTTGGAAATGTTATAATTCAGATGTGCTGTCAACAGGGTTATCTTGCCACTGTACCAGATTACCTGTATCTGGCAAATATGTTCAAAATGAAGGAAAAGTGCACTACCCACCGAACAAACAAGGTTACTACTGCATTTTGGAAAAGCAATGGCTAGAATGTAAAAATACAATGATCTGACAGTCTAAAGCTAAGAGTCTGTGGAGAGAAAAACAGAGTTACGTTTCAGGTCTATGTGACCTTTCATCAGAACTGGCAAAAGTCAGAAATTAAATAGGTTTCGAGCAAATGAAAGGGGAGAGGGTGGGAAGAAGAACAAAAGGGAAGGTCTGTGATAGGGTGGGGGGGGGGGGGGTGTGGGCTTTGTACCATGAAACCTTTTGTCATTCAATCTCTCTTGCCCTTCACCCTAACATAGACCTTCCCCTTTGTTCTTCTTCCCCCAACCCCATCCCTGTTTTCAACTTGCTCAAAACTTATTACATTTCTAACTTTTGCCTGTTCTGATGAAAGGTCACAAAGACCTGAAACTTTAACTTTGTTTTTCTTTCCAGATACTGTCTGACTGCTGAGTATTTCCAGCATTTTATTTTTGTTTCAGATTTTCAGCATCCACGGTATTTTGCCTTTCTGCTAAAGCTGAGTGTTGATTCAAGCATTTCAGGAAAAAAAGTAAAATTTAAGTTCTCTGAATGATTTCAAAAGCAGTGTTTTGTTGGTTAACATTCTGTAATTACTGGACTTGAGAACCCACATCTGAAGTGTCTAATCTGGAGAAGTTTGTTACTGTAGAAAAAGAACCTTATGTACTGAATACATGTTTTTTCTGTGTGTCTTTTTGTGGCATTGTAAATTAAACATTTTTGCAAATGTTTCTTTTGTATATTAAAATTTGTGAGCCTAGAAATAGGATTGCCTTATTAGCATAAAGCAGGTGCCTAATAGTCCGCTGTGGCACAATGGATTGGACTGCTCTGTAGATATCATAGACACGAATCAAAAGTAATATGAACACTCCTGTGGTGGCGTAGTGGTATTGTCACTGGACTAGTAACCCAAAGACTCTGGGTATCGCTCTAGTGACGTGGGTTCAACTCCCACCATGGCAGAAGGAGGAATTTGAATTCAATTCATAAATCTGGAATTAAAAGCTAATCTAATGATGGCCATGAAACCCCATCTAGTTCACTAATGCCCTTTAGGGAAAGAAATCTGCTGTCCTTACCAGGTCTACATGTGACTGCAGACCCACAGCAATATAATTGACTCTGAAACGACCTAGAAAGCCACTCAGTTGTATCTAACTGCTATGAGGTCAGTAAGGAATGAAACTGGACAGACCACCTGGCATCGACCTCGGCACTGGAAACAACAACTGCAAAACCAGCTCGGTTAACCTTGCAAAGTCCTCCTTACCAACATCTGGTGGCTTGTGCCAAAGTTGGGAAAGCTGTCCCATAGACTAGTGAAGCAACAGCTTGACATAGTCATGCTCACCGAATTATACCTTACAGATAATATCCTAGACACTGCCATCACCATCCCCGGGTATGGCATTGTTGTGCCTAATCCGCACTTACACAAAGAATCCACGGAAGCTGATTGGGGAAAGGTATATCAATATTTTATTCACACACTAAATCATCAAGTACAAGTGCTCACTAATTTGCACAGTATACTACCTGTCAAGGCACGAGGTGATCAGTCTTGGACTTGTGGCTGCTCTTCTGTTCTCTGAGCCCTTGGCTCAGGGGTACCTTCTCGAGTGTTCTTCCCCGGGGTTCGCGTGCCTTCCCCAGTTTCAGTCAGTGGTTAAATCTTGTTTCCAAGACCCTCCCTTCCTACTTACTCACTCATAGTGATCTGGTATAATGACATAATGATAATTCCTTACTTGGCTCAGTGAGAACCTGGTTTGCACTTTGTCATTTCTTTACAGGTTCCCATTGTCTACTGTGAGTCTAATCGTATCTCGTGTCCATAGCGATTCCTTTATCTGGTACGTGCAAGGACACAGTCTGCTAGCATCGTTGCTGTTCCCCTTTCTACCCAACCCCCCTATGTTTCAACACACTGTGTAATTATGTGTAACTAGGCCTTTGTTTCAACTAAGTTCTTATGTGTTTTTACTGGGTCTACATCCTGTAGCGGGAGGGAGTTGTCCTGGGAGTCCTCAACATCAACTTCAGACTCCATGAACTCTCATGGCATCAGGCCAAACATAGGCAAGGAACACGCCTGCTGATTACCACCTACCGCCACACCCCCCCTCCCCCCACCTCAGCTGATGCATCAGTACTCCTCCATATTGAACAACACTTGGAGGAAGCACTGAGACTAGCAAGAGCATAAAATATACTCTGGGTGGGGGACTTCAATGTCCATCACCAAGAGTGGCTCAGTAGCACCACTATTGGCCGAGCCCTAAAGGACATAGCTGCTAGACTGGGTCTGCGGCAGGTGGTGAGGGAACCAAGAGGGAAAAATATATTTGACCTCGTCCTCACCAATCTGCCTGCCACAGATGCATCTGTCCATTACAGTCTTGGTAGGAGTGACCACCGCACAGTCCTTGTGGAAACAAAGTCCCGTCTTCACATTGAGGATACCCTCCATCGTGTTGTGTGGCACTTCCAAGAAAACAAGAAATAGGAGCAAAAGTAGACCATGTAGCCCATTGAGCCTGCTCTGCCATTCAATACGATCATGGCTGATCTTGGGCTACAATTCCACATTCCTGACTGCTCCCCATATCCCTTGATTCCCTGCGAGACCAAAAATCTATCTAGCTATCCCGGCCTTAAATGTATTCAATAATGGAGCAACCACAACCCTCTGGGGATAGATTTCGAACAGATCTAGCAATGCAAAACTGGGCATCCATGAGGCTCTATGGGCCATCAGCAGCAGCAGAATTGTACTTAACCACAATCTGCAACCTCATGGCCCAGCATATTCCCCACTCTACCATTGAACCAACCCTGGTTCAATGAAGAGTGCATGAGACCATGCCAGGAGCAGCACCAGATATACTTCAAAATGAGGTGTCAACTGGATGAAGTTACAACCCAGGAGTACTTGCATGCCAAACAGCGTAAGCAGCATATGATAGACAGAGCTAAGCAACCCTATAACCAACGGATAGATCTATGTTTTGCAGTTCTGCCACATCCAGTCGTGAATGGTGGTGGACAATTAAACAACTAACTGGAGGAGGTGGCTCCACAAATATCCCCATCCTCAATGATGGGGGAGCCCAGCACATCAGTGCAAAAGATAAGGCTGAAGCATTTGCAACAATCTTCAGCCAGATGTGCCAAGTTGATGATCCATCTCAGTCTCCTCCTGAAGTCCCCAGCATCACAGATGCCAGTCTTCAGCCAATTTGATTCACTCCTCATATCAAGAAACCAGTGAAAGCACTGGATACTACAAAGGCTATTGGCCCTGACAACATTCTGGCAATAGTACTGAAGACATGTGCTCCAGAACTTGTCGCGTCCTGAGCAAAGCTGCTCCAGTACAGCTGCAACACTGGCATCTACCCGGCAATGTGGAAAATTGCCCAGTTAGGTCCTGTACACAAAAAGCAGGACAAGTCCAACCCGGACAATTACCGCTTCCATCAGTCCACTCTCGATCATCAGTAAAGTGACGGAAGGTGTCGTCAACAGTGCTATCAAGCAGCACTTGCTTAGCAATAACCTGCTCAGTGACACTCAGTTTGGGTTCTGCCAAGGTCACTCAGCTCCTGACCTCATTATAGCCATAGTTCAAACATGGACGAAAAAGCTGAACTCAAGAGGTGAGGTGAGAGTGACTGTCCTTGACATCAAGGCAGCATTTGACTGAGTATGGCATCAAGGAGCCCTAGCAAAACTGGAGTCAATGGGAATCAGAGGGAAAACTCTGCACTGGTTGCAGTCATACCTAGCACAAAAGAAGATGGTTGTGGTTGTTGAAGGTCAATCATCTCAGCTCCCGGACATCATTGCAGGAATTTCCTCAGGGTAGTGTCCTAGGCTCAACCATCTTCAGCTGCTTCATCAATGACCTTCCTTCAATCGTAAGGTCAGAAGTGGGGATGTTCCCTGATGATTGCACAATGTTCAGCACCATTCGCGACTCCTCAGATACTGAAGCAGACCATGTAGAAATACAGCAAGACCTGGACAATATCCAGGCTTGGGCTGATAAGTGGAAAGCAACATTCGCACCACGCAAGTTCCAGGCAATGACCATCTCCAACAAGAGAGAATCTAACCATCTCCCCTTGACATTCGATGGCATTACGATCACTGGATCCCCCACTATCAACATCCTGGGCGTTACCATTGACCAGAAACTGAACTGGAGTAGCCACATAAATACTGTGGCTACAAGAGCAGGTCAAAGGCTAGGAATCCTGCAGCGAGTAACTCACCTCCAGACTCCCCAAAGCCTGTCCACCATCAGCAAGGCACAAGTCAGGTGTGTGATGGAATACTTTCCACTTGCATGGATGGGTGCAGCTCCAACAATACTCAAGAAGCTTGACACCATCCAGGACAAAGCAGCCCACTTGATTGGAACATCTACAAACATTCACTCCCTCCATCACCGACGTACAGTGGCAGCAGTGTGCACCATCTATAAAATGCAATGCAGCAACGCACCAAGGCTCCTTGGACAGCATCGTCCAAACACGTGACCGCTACCACCTGGAAGGTCAAGGGCAGCCGATGCATGGGAACACTACCACCTACAAGTTCCCCTCCAAGCTACACACCATCCTGACTTGGAAATGCTGGGTCAAAATCTGGGAACTCCCTTCCTAACACTGTAGGTGTACCCAACAGTCGTGACTCCTCAGACACTGAAGCAGTCCGTGTAGAAATGCAGCAAGACCTGGACAATATCCAGGCTTGGGCTGACAAGCGGCACAGTGGTGCAGTGGTTAGCACTGCAGCCTCAAAGCTCCAGGGACCCGGGTTCAATTCTGGGTACTGCCTATGCGGAGTTTGCAAGTTCTCCCTGTGACCGCATAGGTTTTCGCCGGGTGCTCCGGTTTCCTCCCACAGCCAAAGACTTGCAGGTGATAGGTAAATTGGCCATTGTAAATTGCCCCTAGTGTAGGTAGGTGGTAGGAGAATGGTGGGGATGTGGTAGAGAATATGGGATTACTGTAGGGTTAGTATAAATGGGTGGTTGTTGGTCGGCACAGACTCAGTGGGCCGAAGGGCCTGTTTCAGTGCTGTATCTCTTAATAATAAAAAAAAAATAAACATTCGAGCCACACAAGTGCCAGGCAATGACCATCTCCAACAAGAGAGAATCTAACCATCTCCCCTTGACATTCAATGGCATTACCTTCACTGAATCCCTCACTGTCAACATCCTAGGGGCTACCATTGACCAGAAACTGAACTGGAGTAGCCATATAAATACCGTGGCTACAAGAGCAGGTCAGAGGCGAGGAATCCTGCGGCGAGCAACGCAACTCCCGACTCCCCAAAGCCTGTCCACCATCTACAAGGCACAAGTCAGGAGTGTGATGGAATACTCTCCACTTGCCTGGATAGGTGCAGCTCCAAAAACACTCAAGAAGCTCGACACCATCCAGGACAAAGCAGCCCACTTGATTGGCACCCTGTACACAAACATTCACTCCCTCCCCCACCGACGCACAGTGGCAGCAGTGTGTACCATCTACAAGATGCACTGCAGCAACGCACCAAGGCTCCTTAGACAGCACCTTCCAAACCTACAACCTCTACCAACTAGAAGGACAAGGGCAACAAATACATGGGAACATCACCACCTAGCCAGCGATGCCCACATCCCATGAATGAGTATTAAAAAAACTTACACCACATGGACTGCAGCAGTTCAAGGCATCAGCTTACCACCACCTTCTCAAGAGCAATTAGGGATGGGCAATAAATGCTGGCCAAGCCAGTGACGCCCGTATCCCTTGATCGAATAAAAAAATGAGTCCTACAATTGTTTCAGACCCTTTTGGGAAATTGGTCTGCCTGAGTGCATGGCTCGACATGTCATAAACTGGGAAGCAAATTGTGATGTTAAGAGTCAGCAAGCGCGTTCAGGAATGCAATTCACAAGGCTCACCCACCCACAGGTTAGTTGCTGGTTAGACATGTTAGGCTACTGGTTAACTTCTAGGTCACAAGTGATTTTGACTTCCAGTAACAACTTTGTGTTGATGCTGCACTGTTCTTACCTGCTTTGTAAGCAATTTTATTCCAACCATGGCTGCTCTGGTCTTTGGGCTGGAGGAGGAGAGCAGCAAAGAAGTTGAAGAGAGCAGGTGGAAGGAGGGAGAGCAAGAGGGCATGGCACAGGGTACCATACTTATAACAGGATTTCAGGAAGCACTTCTCATACCTTAACTGCAGATATGGTAGCATAGTGGTTATGTTACTGAACTAGTAATTCAGAGGCTTAGACTAATGATCTGGAGGCATGAGTTCAAAGACCGCCATGGCAACTGGGGAATTTAAATTCATTTAATTAACTAAAATGAATAAAAAGCTCCTATCAGTAATGGTGACCATGAAACCAACAAGGTGTTATAAAAACCCATCTGCTTCACTAATGTCCTTGAGGGAAGGAAATCAGCTGTCCTTATCCAGTTTGATGCATCTGACTCCAGATTCACAGTAATGTGCTTCACCCAAATTGTCCTCTGAAATGGCCTAGCAAGCCACTCAGTTATATTAAACCTTCAAGAAAAACAGTAAGACTAAAATCCATTGGATAACTTCAATTTATATAAATGACATAGATGAAGGGACTGAAGGTATGGTTGCTAAATTTGCTGATGACACAATGATAGGTAGGAAAGTAACTTGTGAAGAGGACATAAGGAGACTGCAAAGGGATATAGATAGGTTAAGTGAGTGGGCACAGACCTGGCAAATTGAGTAGAATGTGGGAAAGTGGGAAATTGTCCACTTTGGCAGGAAGAATAAAAAAGCAGATTATCTAAATAGTGAGAGATTGCAGAGCTCTGAGATGCAGAGGGACCTGGGTGTCCTACTGCATGAATTGCAAAAGATTAGTATGCAGTAATTAGGAAAGCTAATAGAATGTTATCGTTTATCACGAGGGGATTTGAAAACAAAAGTAGGGAGGTCATCCTTCAGCTATACAGGGCATTGGTGAGACCACATCTGGAGTACTGTGTATAGTACTGGTCTCCTTATTTAAGGAAGGATGTAAATGCATTGGCAGCAGTACAGAGAGGGTTTACTAGACTAATAACTGGAATGGGTGGCCTGTCTTACGAGGAAAGATTGGACAGGCTAGGCTTGTATCCGCTGGAATTTAGAAGAGTAAGAGGCGACTTGATTGAAACAAGTTGAGCCTGAGGGGTCTTGCCAGGGTGGATGTGGAAAGGATGTTTCCCTTTGTGGGAGAATCTCGAACTAGGGGTCACTGTTTAAAAATATGGGGTCACTCATTTAAGACAGAGATGAGGAGAACTTTTTTTCTCTCAGAGGGTCGTGAGTCTTTGGAAGTCTTTTCCTCAAAAGGCAGTGGAAGCAGAGTCTTTGAATATTTTTAAGGCAGAGATAGATAGATCCATGATAAAGAAGGGGGTGTAAGATTATCGGGAGTAGGTGGAAATGTGGAATAATCAGTTCAGCCATGAACTTATTGAATGGCGGAGCAGGCTCGAGTGGCCTTTTCCTGCTCCTAATTTGTATGTTATTAGTCATTGACCTAGCCACCAGACACAGCAAAGGTACACTCAGCCCAGTCAACCCTACAAAGTACTCCTCATTAATATCTGGGGACTTGTACCAAAATTGGGAAAGCTTCCCGACAGACTAGTTAAGCAACAGCTTGACATAGTCATACTCAGAATCATACCTTTCAGTCAAAGTCCTGGACCCCTCCATCACCATCCCTGGGTAGGTCCTGTCCCATTGACAGGACAGACTATCAGAGGCAGCAATACAGTGGGGAAGGTGTGGCCCTGAAAGTCCTCAACATTGACTCTGGACCCCATGATGTCTCATGGCATCAGGTCAAACATGAGTAAGGAAACCTTCTGCTGATTACCATCTACCTTCATCCCTCAGCTGATGAATCAGTATTCCTCCAACAAGGGCTTAGAGTGCATTCTGATTGGGGGACTTCAATATCCATCAAGGATGGCTTGGTAGCACTACTGATCGAGATGGCCGAGTCCTGAGCCTGCAGCAGGTGATTAGAGAACCAACACAAGGAAAAAACCTTCTAGATCTTGTCCTCAACAATCCACCTGTCAACAGATACATCTGTTCAAGACAGTATTGGTAGGAGTGACCACCGCACAGTCCTTGTGGAGATGAAGTTCCGTCTTCACACTGAGGACACACTCCCATCTTTTTTCTTATTCGTCCATGGGTTGTAGGTATTGCTGGCCAGGCAAGCATTTATTGCCCAGCCTTAGTTGCGCGTGCGAAGGTGGTGATGAGCTGCCTTCTTGTGCTGCAGTCTGTGTGGTGTAGATATAGCCATAGTGCTATTAGGTAACGGGTTCCCAGGATTTTGACCCAGCAACAATGAAATACTGGCAATATATTTCCAAGTTAAGATAGTGGGTGTCTTGGAAGGGAACTTGCAGGCGGTGGTATTCCCATGTGCCTTCTGCTCTTGATCTTCTAGATGGTAGACAAAGGTGCTGTTGAAGCCTTGACGAGTTGCTATCATGCATCCTGTAGATTGTACACCCTGCAGCTACAGTGCACTGGTGGTGGAGAGATGAATGTTTAAGGTGCTAGATGGGGTGCCAATCAAGCAGGCTGCTTTGTCCTGGATGGGGCAGTAATTGGTCCGATTAGATTTGTCCTGCTTTTTGCAGAACAGCATGGCAAGAGGCACACTAGCTCTGGAGCACAAGTCTTCAGCACTTCAGCTTTAACGTTGCCAGGGCTTTTGCTGTATCCAGTCTGATCAGCCATTTCTTGTCATCATGCGGGGTGAATTGCAATGACTGAAGACTGGCATCTGTGCTGGCGAGGGCCTCAGGAGGAGGCTGAGATAGACCACCCATTCAAGTGCCAGGTAATGACCATCTCCAACGACAGTCCAACCACCTTACCTTGACATTCAACAGAATTACCATCAAAACCCTCACCACCAACATCAGGGATGTCACCATTAACCAGAAACTTAATTGAACCAGCTGTGTAAATACTGTGGCTTCAAGAACAGGCCAGAGGTTGGATATTCTGCTGAGAGTGACACACTTCCTGACTCCCCAAAGCCTTTCCACCATTTACAAGGCAAAAGTTATGAGCATGATGGACTACTCCCAACTGCCTGGATGAATGCAGCTCAACAACACTTAAGAAGCTCAAAACCATCCAGGGCAAAGCAGCCCGTTCGACTGGTACTCCATCCACCACCAGACAAAGTCTTCCCTCAGTTTCGTGTCTAATTCACATGTGCTACATTACACTTTAAGGAATTGCCTCAAAAGGGCACATTTCATGTTGCAGATCCATATGGCAAATATTAATGATTATTGAAAACTTACCTGTTAAATTATCAAATATTTGATTAAATATGAACAAATCAAAAGCATTTCAATTCAGTAACTGTGAGGGGAATCCTTGAACAGGAAAAAGGAAGACATGTCGGAAACACTGGCATGGAAGGTGGCATTGTCGGAACAGATGCGATGGAGATGGAGAGTGAAAATACAGGATTCCCCTCCAGCATGGTTGGCATGGTCTGTGCCCATACTACTTCCTGCTCTTCTGCTCTCATCCCTTCCCTACCCTCCCAGACCCTACAATAGAGTTCTGCTTCTCCTCACTAGCCTGCACAGTCAATGGACCTTCCACCACCATTTCTGCCACTCCAGTATGATGCCATGACCAAACACTTCTCTTCCCTCCCCTCCTCTTTCAGCATTCCACAACAGCTTGGTTCCTTCCTCAATCACCCCATACCACTTCCCCAACCACATCCCATTCTCACAACACCTTCCTGCGCAACACCTACCCTTTTTGCCTCCTCTCTTCCCACCATCCAGGATCCCAAACACTCCTTCCTGATGAAACAGCAACCGATTTGTACTTCTTTTTATTTAGTATACCTTAATCACTGTTCACAATGCAACCTCCTCTACACTGGGAGACCGCAAAACGGGGGTCTCCCAGCAGTTCAGTCTGCATAACCCTGAGCTTCCAGTCGCCTGCCATTTTAATTGTCTGCTCCAGTCCCACTCGGACCTCGCCCTCCTACACTGTTATAACGAAACTCACTGTAAGTTCGTAGAACAGCACACCATCTTTCAATTAGGCACTTAATACCCGTCTGGACTCATCACGGAGTTCAGCAATTTCAGATCATGACTATTTCCCCATTTTTTTGGACAGCAGCTGTTGGTAATGATTAAGCTATTTCAATTTACACCCTCTGTAGACCCATCTTTTGTTTCTTTGTCTCTACCACCACCTTTTGCCTTGCACCACATCCTTCTGTCATCTGCCTTTCATCCCATTACAGAACTATGCTTTTATTTCCTCTCCTCCCCTCCCCTGCCTCTGTACTTGCATAAAACTTGCTACTTCTCTAACATTTTCCAGTTCTGATGAATGGCCAACGAACTTCGTGATAATGACCTGGAACTGTCTGCTCACAAGGGTGGTGGAAGCTGAGACGAATACTGACTCAGCTTCCACCGCCCTTGTGAGCAGACAGTTCCAGGTCATTATCACGAAGGAGGATGCTGGCTGGTCATCTGAGAGAAACAGACTTGCAGCGCCACAGTGATTGAGCCAGGGAGTGGGCCTGACTTCATAGCTCTGTGGAGAGCCGACATGTATTCGAGTCTGAATAGCCCCCTTCTGTGCTGTAAATGACTATGACCTGAAACATTAACTCGTTTTACTCTCCTCAAATGCTGCCTGCCCTGAGTATTTCCAGCATTTTCTGTTTCCATTTCAGATTTCCCCCATCAGCATTATTTTGCTTTTGTATTAGTGGATGATGGCAGTCTAATGGATCGCGTATACCTTTGTATATCTTGATTTCCAAGAAGCCTCAAATAAAGTGGCAAACAGGTGGTTATTGGGTATAATTTCATTGTGTAGGATTGATGGTCAGAAAACTCCCAATCTTGTAAGCAAAAGGCTGTCACCCATGCAAATAGGCATGATCATGAGTAGAGTTCTGTCGGGATCCATGTTGGGACCATTGCTGTTAACTATGTTCATTAATGATTTGGATGAAGGCATGAAAGCAACTATAAAAAGCCTTGCAGATGACACAAAAATGTGCATGTGAATTGGCAATTTAGATCAAGTGCACGCCAGGTCTATTATATATATTGAGAGATTGCAGAGCTGAGATGCAGAGGGATCTGGGTGTCCTAATGCAAGAATTGCAAAATGTTAGCAGGTAGGTTCAGTAAGTAATTAGAAAAGCTAATAGAATGTTATTGTTTATTGCAAGGGGAATTATATACAAAAGTAGGGAGGTTATGCTTCAGTTATACATCTGGAGTACTGTATACAGTATTGGTCTCCTTATTTAAAGATGTAATTGTGTTGGAAGCAGTGCAGAGAAGGTTTACTAGACTAATAACTGGAATGGGTGGGTAGTCTTATGAGGAAAGGTTGGACAAGCTAGGCTTGTATTCGCTGGAGTTAAGTGGAGTAAGAGGCGACTTGATTGAAACATATAAGATCCTGAGGGGTTTTGACAGGGTGGATTTGGAAAGGATGTTCCCCCTTGTGGGTGAATCTATAACTACGTGTCACTATTTAAAAATAAGGGGTTGCTCATTTAAGACTGAGATGAGGAGAAATTTTTTCTCTGAGGGTTGAGTGTCTTTGGAACTCGCTTCTTCAAATGGCAGTGGAAGCAGAGTCTTTGAATATTTTTAAGGCAGAAGTAGGTAGATTCTTGATAAGGAAGGGGGTGAAAGGTTATCAGGGGTAGACAGGAATGTGGAGTCAAGGGTACAATCAGATCAGCCATGATCTTATTGAATGGCGGGGCAAACTCGAAGGGCTGAGTGGCCTACGCTTGCTCCTAATTCATATCTTCGCATGTGTTAAATTTGGGGAATAAGGGCTGTGCATGGCAGATGCAGTGTTATCCATTTGGTTCCAGGCATGTAACATAAGTGTACCTTTTGAATGTTACAAAGCAGGTGGTTCAGCAGAGTGTCATACTGGGCAAATCACTGAAAGACCACAAGCAGTATGAAGAGGTTATTAGGGAAGCAAACACAGCTTTAAGTTGAATTGATAGGACAGTACTGCATAAAACTAATAATTCCATACTTAAGTTGAAAACGGCCTTGGTATTTGTAGTCTTGTATCTAGTTTTGGTCCCACATGTGGCATGTGGAGAAGTTACAGAGGGGGGCAACCAAAATGATACCTAGTCTTGGGGCTAGTCTTTTCATTCAGTTTGCTAGATTATTTGAGATGGATAGAGATAAGAGAATCAGAAGGCATGATTACAAAAGTTAATGATAAATGTTGGGCAGTTCTTGCCCTCTGGAACAAATTACTGAAGAGTGCAATGAGTTAAAGTTATAATACCAATCTACACCTTACTCCATTGTTATCGCTCGCCCCACCCCCGCCTCACTTGCTTATAACCTTCGACATTTCTAATATTTGTCAGTTCCGAAGAAGGGTCACTGACCCGAAACGTTAACTCTGCTTCTCTTTCCACAGATGCTGCCAGACCTGCTGAGTGGTTCCAGCATTTCTTGTTTTTATTAAAGTTATAATATGTAGATTTCATGGTACCTGGGATTAGGGAGCCTCGGCAGTTACCAAGTTCTCCTGGAGTTTGCCTTAGAGCATTGGAGAGGAAATTCCTAAAACTTCCCATCTAACAGGAAATGCATGATTGGAGGGTTCATGTAGTACATGGCTGGACCATGTCTGGAATGGAAAGGGCTTGAAAGATTAATCTTTTTTCTATCTTTTTCCACAGGTTTGCATATTGAACTATATTCACTCTGTCCCAATGTTAAAGCCAGCTTGTGTCTTCTGGCTGTGTGCAAATTGGCTGCCATGCTTCCTACATTACAACAGTGCCTACATTTCAACAGTACTTATTTGGCTGTTTAGTGCTTTGCTGCTGATAAACACTCATCAAAATGCTTACCTTCAACATGACTAATGACCCCCAGTCATGGGAAAAACAAGGCAGAAAAACTGACTTTTCCAGAGGAGAACTGGTTTACAATGTAGAAATTTCTATACAGGACACTGGGGAAAAAAAACTACGGCAACTGTAACTAAATGGGATAGCAGAAAATGCAGTTTTGCACCCTGTCTGCATGGGCAATGATGAGTCCAGCTCTGCACATACAATTGTTCTATTTTTAATTTATCATTTTAATCTATTACTACGAAACAGGATATGGAGCGCAACAGTTACAAAACCCTGTAGTTAGGCCATTTTACATGAATTAAGTTCTTTACTGCAGAGCTGTGAAAACTGCTTTTTGAAAAGCGCTGATTTGGTCAGTCATTGGTATGATAGAATAATTCATGGGCAGTGTCGACACCTGAGAGTTTCTAACAAGCCCTTGGAAGTTGTCAGTTTGAATCTGAAGAACTAAATCCAAAATTTCACACCCCTAGAAACATTTGGTTATCAGCAAATATTTCTTCTGGTATTTTCTAACATAGATACCATACTCACTTGAGAAATGCAATTCCCACTTTGGTTGTGATATTACAAAGTAAGTAGGATGCTGATATAATATGGAAATAAGGACATTCAAAGAGGCAGAATTTGTCCAAAGAGGTTTGAAATGGGTTAAAATAATTTTCTATGCAAGCTTTGATAAGATAAAAATTATCAGCTTCCATTCTGAGACTTTGGCAGTTTACTGGAATAGTAGAGAATTGGAACTATGCAGTACTGTACGTACTAAGATGGCTCCTGGGCTGGAAGCTCCCTTGCTGTTCAACTCTATCCATGGCCATCTGCTCCCATTCTTAGTGTTTTCTCCCCCAATCTACCCTCTTAAACTGTTTAAGCTCCCCTGGCTCTTTAATCAGATCATTTTAGCCCTAACTACAAGCTAACAGCTGGTTTATGTTACCTGGGCCCACTGCCCTCCCCCAGCCATACCAGCGCTTTGTTTTCTCAATGAAATTGAATGAAATCCGGACGAAATTGCAAAGTACAGCTGGTGATACTTTGATCTCCGATCCTGCTGTCTACACCGTCCAGAGTGTCCGCGGCCACGGCGTGCGGTAAGTCCATTGTAGAGAAGGAGGAGCAGCGGGACCCTAGGGAAATAAGTTTACCACAGAGGGGAAGCCTTGCGTAAAGGTGCCCCGAACACGCAAAAAGCCACGAACGGCTCTTCGGCCGCAACTTCAAAGCGCCCGTGGGAGATGGCTCGGAGAGCATCTGCAGCGCAATGTCAGCAATGCTGGTACCGGCGCCCGAGGATGTCGCTCACCTCCCGAAGGACGTAGATGAGCTTTCCAGGCGTCAATGGTGGGAACTGAGGAAATGGCTTATTACCTGCACCCCCTTTCCCCCCTTCCCCTTCCCAGCTCCACTCTCTCAGCTCACCCCCCACCGCACCCCCCTCCCTCCTCACAACCCGTTCCCCGCCCCCCCCGCACCATCTTCCCCCTGCACCCCCCCAACCCCCTTCCCAGCTCCCCCTCGCACCCCCTTCCCTCCACTCCTCCCCCCCTCCTCCCACCGGCATCCTCCTACACCTGTGTAGGGGCCCTAACAACCCCACTGCCTTGTGGGCGTCTCGGGAGAGACTAAGGCTAAGGGAGTAAACCCTAACAGAAAATTTGGAGCGGAACCCCGTAGGCGGTCATGTGTCACCCTTGGCATGCTTCCGGCGGTTCCTGCAGCCATACCGGTGCCAAACGTCGTGCTCTGCACTCCTTTGGACCCCACCAGAAAGGCCGAGAGGGGGGCTTTGACGCTTGGGCAACTCTCAACCTCCATACATTCGCCCAGGCATGCGCCATGGAGAGGTCACTCCAGTCGCCTCACAGCGACTGAAACAACACGGAAGGCAGCAGTTATGGATTATAAGTCCAGCTCAATTGGTGTAGAGATTGGGCGCCATGGGTTGCCTTTGTCGGTGGGAGAGGTCATCGCACCTCACTGGACAGCTACCACCCGCCTCAAACCGGGCAGCCCCTGGTCAATAAGGTTCTGTCCCACCACAGTCCACCTGCTTCAATGGGTGCTTGGAGCTCAGAGTCATTGCCCGAAAAGTGGACTGCAACACCGCACCAAACAACATGAAAAAAGGAAAGAAGGTACCAGCCCTTCGCTTTGCAAGCTGGAACGTCAGAATTATGTGTCCTGGCCTGTCGGAAGACCTTACACAAATCACCGATTCTCGGAAGACAGCCATCATTAACAACGAGCTCAGTAGACTCAATGTGCGGCACAGTGGTTAGCACCGCAGCCTCACAGCTCCAGCGACCCGGGTTCAATTCTGGGTACTGCCTGTGTGGAGTTTGCAAGTTCTCCCTGTGTCTGCGCGGGTTTTCGCCGGGTGCTCCGGTTTCCTCCCACCACCAAAAGACTTGCAGGTTGATAGGTAAATTGGCCATTATAAATTTCCCCTAGTGTAGGTAGGTGGTAGGGGAATATAGGGACAGGTGGGGATGTGGTAGGAATATGGGATTAGTGTAGGATTAGTATAAATGGGTGGTTGATGGTCGGCACAGACTCGGTGGGCCGAAGGGCCTGTTTCAGTGCTGTATCTCTAAATAAATTTAAAAAAAATAGAGACATTGCAGCACTTCAGGAGGCACGCCTCCCCGCGAGTGGATCTCTAGCAGAGCAAGACTACACCTTCTTCTGGCAGGGTAGGGATCCTGAAGAACCAAGACAGCATGGAGTGGGCTTCGCCATCAGAAACTCCTTGCTCAGCATGATAGAGCCTCCCTCAAATGGCTCGGAACGCATAGTGTCCATCCGACTGCTCACCACCTCTGGTCCAGTACACCTACTCAGCATCTATGCTCCAACACTCTGCTCCCCACCTGAAGCTAAAGACTAGTTCTACGAGGAACTCCATAATATCATTAGCAACATCCCCAACACCGAACACCTGTTCTTGCTGGGGGACTTTAATGCCAAGGCTGGGGCCGACCATGACTCATGGCCCTCCTGCCTTGGGCGCTATGGCGTTGGAAGGATGAATGAGAATGGACAGAGACTGCTTGAGTTGTGTACCTATCCTAACCTCTGCATCACCAACTCGTTCTTTCACACTAAACCCTGTCACCTGGTTTCATGGAGGCACCCAAGATCACATCGTTGGCACCAGCTAGACCTCATCGTCACAAGGCAAGCCTCCTTAAACAGTGTTTAAATCACATGCAGCTTCCACAGTGCAGACTACGACACCAACCACTCCCTGGTGTGCAGCAAGGTTAGACTCAGACCAAAGAAGTTGCAGCATTCCAAGCAGAAGGGCCACCCGCGCATCAACATGAGCAGAATTTCTCATCCACAGCTGTTACAAAAATTTCTAAATTCACTTCTAACTGCCCTTCAAAACACAGTGGCACAGTGGTTAGCACTGCAGCCTCACAGTTCCAGGGACCCGGGTTCGATTCTGGGCACTGCCTGTGTGGAGTTTGCAAGTTCTCCCTGTGTGTGCGTGGGTTTTCTCCGGGTGCTCCGGTTTCCTCCCACAAGCCAAAAGACTTGCAGGTTGATAGGTAAATTGGCCATTATAAATTGTCACTCGTATAGGTAGGTGGTAGGGAAATATAGGAACAGGTGGGGATGTTTGGTAGGAATATGGGATTAGTGTAGGATTAGTATAAATGGGTGGTTGATGTTCGGCACAGACTCGGTGGGCCGAAGGGCCTGTTTCAGTGCTGTATCTCTAATCTAATCTAATCTAATCTAAAAACTCCCACAGGGGATGCTGAGACCAAGTGGGCCCACATCAGAGATGCCATCTATGAGTCAGCTTTGACCACCTACGGCAAACATGCGAAGAGGAATGCAGACTGGTTTCAATCTCATATTGAAGAGCTGGAACCTGTCATAGCCGCTAAGCGCATTGCACTGTTGAACTACAAGAAAGCCCCCAGCGAGTTAACATCTGTAGCACTTAAAGCAGCCAGAAGCACTGCACAAAGAACAGCCAGGCGCTGCACAAATGACTACTGGCAACACCTATATTCAGCTGGCCTCCAACACCGGAAACATCAGAGGAATGTATGATGGCATTGAGAGAGCTTTTGGGCCAACCATCAAGAAGATCGCCCCCCTCAAATCTAAATCAGGGGACATAATCACTGACCAATGCAAGCAAATGGACCGCAGGGTTGAGCACTACCTCGAACTGTACTCCAGGGAGAATGTTGTCACTCAGACTGCCCTCAATGCAGCCCAGCCTCTACCAGTCATGGATGAGCTGGACGTACAGCCAACAAAATAGGAACTCAGTGATGCCATTGATTCTCTAGCCAGCGGAAAAGCCCCTGGGAAGGACAGCATTACCCCTGAAATAATCAAGAGTGCCAAGCCTGCGATACTCTCAGCACTACATGAACTGCTTTGCCTTTGCTGGGACGAGGGAGCAGTACCTCAGGACATGCGCGATGCCAAAATCATCACCCTCTATAAAAACAAAGGTGACCGCGGTGACTGCAACAACTACCGTGGAATCTCCCTGCTCAGCACAGTGGGGAAGGTCTTTGCTCGAATCGCTTTAAACAGGCTCCCGAAGCTGGCCGAGCGCGTCTACCCTGAGGCACAGTGGCTTTCGTGCAGAGAGATCGACCATTGACATGCTGTTCTCCCTTCGTCAGATACAGGAGAAATGCTGCGAACAACAGATGCCCCTCTATGTTGCTTTCATTGATCTCACCAAAGCCTTTGACCTCGTCAACAGACGTGGTCTCTTCAGACTACTAGATAAGATTGGATGTCCACCAAAGCTACTAAGTATCATCACCTCATTCCATGACCATATGAAAGGCACAATTCAACATCGCGGCACCTCATCAGACCCCTTTCCTATCCTGAGTGGCGTTGAATAGGGCTGTGTTCTCGCACCCACACTGTTTGGGATTTTATTCTCCCTGCTGCTCTCACATGCGTTCAAGTCTTCTGAAGAAGGAATTTTCCTCCACACAAGATCAGGGGGCAGGTTGTTCAACCTTGCCCGTCTAAGAGCGAAGTTCAAAGTACGGAAAGTCCTCATCAGGGAACTCCTCTTTGCTGACGATGCTGCTTTAACATCTCACACTGAAGAGTGTCTGCAGAGTCTCATCGACAGGTTTGCGGCTGCCTGCAATGAATTTGGCCTAACCATCAGCCTCAAGAAAACGAACATCATGGGACAAGACGTCAGAAATGCTCCATCCATCAATATTGGAGACCACGCTCTGGAAGTGGTTCAAGAGTTCACCTACCTAGGCTCAACTATCACCCGTAACCTGTCTCTAGATGCAGAAATCAACAAGAGCATGGGAAAGGCTTCCACTGCTATGTCCAGACTGGCCAAGAGAGTGTGGGAAAATGGCGCACTGACACGGAACACAAAAGTCCGAGTGTATCAAGCCTGTGTCCTCAGTACCTTGCTCTATGGCAGCGAGGCCTGGACAACGTATGTCAGCCAAGAGCGATGTCTCAATTCATTCCATCTTCGCTGCCTCCGGAGAATACTTGGCATCAGGTGGCAGGACCGTATCTTCAACACAGAAGTCCTCGAGGCGGCCAACACCCCCAGCTTATACACACAACTGAGTCAGCGGCGCTTGAGATGGCATGGCCATGTGAGCCGCATGGAAGATGGCAGGATCCCCAAAGACACATTGTACAGCGAGCTCGCCACTGGTATCAGACCCACCGGCCGTCCCTGTCTCCGCTTTAAAGATGTCTGCAAACGCGACATGGAGTCCTGTGACATTGATCACAAGTCATGGGAGTCAGTTGCCAGCGTTCGCCAGAGCTGGCGGGCAGCCATAAAGGCGGGGCTAAAGTGTGGCGAGTGGAAGAGACTTAGCAGTTGGCAGGAAAAAAGACAGAAGCGCAAGGGGAGAGCCAACTGTGTAACAGCCCCGACAAACAAATTTTTCTGCAGCACCTGTGGAAGAGCCTGTCACTCTAGAATTGGCCTTTATAGCCAGTCTAGGCGCTGCTCCACACACCACTGACCACCTCCAGGCGCTTACCCATTGTCTCTCGAGATAAGGAGGCCAAAGAACAAGTACTCTACTAAAACACTCTAGCCTCTGAGTTCAGCTCAATCAAGTGATGCACAAGATTTTCAGATTTTACAAGCAGTTAGTGTCTGCATGCCAGATCTCCCGCCCTCCCCACCCACCTCCAAGCAAACAAAAATTACGCTATTTACATGAAGCCAGAAATTTTGGATTTTTTGTTAAGTCAGTAAACAAGATAAACTGACATCATTATCTGATGGTTAGTTGGCTAGTATTGTTTTGAAGTTAGGAAATTACAACGGGTCTGGAATTTTCCTGGCACCTGGTTTCTACACAAACACGTTCATATGTTGGCTGCTCAAACATATGTAATTGGTTCAAATTTTATGCTCTAGTTTTCAAAATGTGTTCATTTCTCTGATCTTATCAACTAAGTAATTGCTCGGTCCACTTTACTGAACACTAGGCACCACCACAAAGCCTTTTGTAAGCAGAGCTAAGCGTCTGACAAGTTTCACTTTTAAGCATCAAAATTACTATGCATACATGTTCTAATATTATAGGACTCTTTATTAGGGTATATTACATCTAAATAAGTGGTTTCTCTATCATCACTCTTGTGCGCTTCATTAGTTCTGGCCTTTTTCCTTCCACGCGCTCTGAAGATTGCATAGAATTTATCTTTCTAAGCAGAAAGATTAGCTTTCATTTGAATGATGTAGCAAACCACCCTCATGCCAACTAAGCTGATTTGGACCATCTAACTAAAATTATGGCCTCCACTAATGACCTGTTTTCTCCCCATAAATCAGAATAATTTCTGTTGCTAGTGTTGTCAAACTAAAGATTGTTTGGTTAAGATCTCAAGTTGGTTTTATTCCATGTTCACAGTACTATGCTCTTTTTAAGAGAATTGTCTGCACTCAAAAATCACCCCAATTGACCTGTAAATGAATTCTATTGGTGTTATTGCTAATTCAGTCAGCATGTGACAGTGCACAGCAGTGAAAATAAAAGCAAGCACCATGATGAATTAATTTACAGTCTGTACCACACATGTTTTAAGTACAATTAAATATAGCCCATATAATAAAAGCAATGCTGTTGTATTAAATGCTCCACTTGAGTTACCTTATTTCTACGCAAGATAACTCATTCATATCTGTAGCATTTTTGAAATGGGAATCTTCTAGAGAATGTATACAATAATTATTTTTTGCTTCAATAGCACCCTCTCCTCAGGTTTTTAAACTTTTACAGGTGACCTTTAAAATAAAAGAAATTTGAAGCCAACCAGAGCAAAGAATGCACATAGACAATGAGAATGGGTTTTGGACCACTTCAATACACCTATAAGAATGGACTTTTTCTGCACAAACAGTATATAACAGTGGATTACAACAGAAGTCAGCCAATTGAGGTATTAACAAAGTAAAAACAAACCAACAGGCTCAGTCACTAGGGAGTGGACTCCGTGTGTCAGTTTTTGTAACAATGCTTATGCTGGTGCTTAGTGTATATTAACATAAATGTAATGCAACCAAAAACTTCAAAAATAAGTAATACTGGCAAAAAAACTATAGTAACTCTTTGAACTTGAAATAGCATTTAGTGTACAATTTATGTGCATGAGAATACTGTAGCATTGTAAGTCCTTGGTAATTAAAATCAAAGTTTCCATTGTAGTGATTATATCTCACAAACTGTGATCTTGGCATGAAGCCTCGACCTTCTTGTGGCGAGGAGAAGTGGCTACCTTTGTTGGTGACTGTGAGGCTGCACCATGTGGCTCACTGCCTGTTTCAGTACCAATAGGACATGACGTCAATTGCTGGACTACAACAGATTTTTTCCTGCTCAAAAACCCTCCTTCAAAAGTATTTTTCTTCTTGTTCTCAACTTTATCAGTTTCTTCATCCTGCACCTTTTTCTTGAAGTCAGCCAGGCTTTCACTTGTTTTCAGAGCATCTGGTGCCCCATTCAGACTCCTGCTTGCTCGAGTATCAGTCACTTGGCTCTTTCTATCATTAATGCTACATTCAACGGCTCCAAGTTTCTTTCCTTTTAGCTCACCTTCTGGCTGGACTGAAGAATCATTCTCAGAAGCAGCGTTCCCTTTATCCAATATATTTTTACTGAACGTAAACGACTGAAAGTCTCGGTAACTGTGAAAGCTTTCTGTCCGCCTTGCTCTCGCTAGCAGTGGACTCTCTCTATATGGTCTCACAGAACCATATGTTGCAGTCTCATGAAGAGCATCTGTGGTCTGAAGCTGAAGACTGAGAGAAAATATATAAACAAGAAAATCAGAGATCACTTTTAGTGAGCAAAATTATTTTGGTGAGTGTTCAACCATTACCAGCAAAAGTTGTAAAACATCAAATTTCTGTTATAAGGTTTCTGCCAATTTTACTCCATAGCATTGCTAATTTTATACTACTAGCTTTTTAAATTTACTTCTACTCTAATTTTGGAGATAATACTTTCTCCCTCTTCAGAATGCGAATTTATCATGTGGAGGGTGTGGGCATAAATTAGTATTCCAGCACTCTCAGGAACCATGCATATATGTTAATGGACAGTGCTATTGGATGCAACTGCCAGCCTGAAAGTGGAATAATACAGTATGTTGTTGCTGCCCTTCATCGCTCCACAGCTTTCAGCTCCATTTTTATTCCAGTCCGAAGGGTAGGCACAGCTCAGGGAAAAGCATTGCTGGTGTAGATGTAAAGAATACATTTCAAACTCCAATATCATTCATTAAAACCAACATTCCCCATTTTTGCAGCCTCCATTGGCAAGACTGCTAATTTATTAACAAGGCATTGAAACGACAGACAGAATCTTCTGCACTTAGTTTCTGCCATAACGGCAGGGCTATTTTCGGGTCGGGAACCCAATTTACCAATGGATGGGCTTAGCCATGGCTCTTTAATTCAGCCACGCCATTAGCATCTCACCTCTGGGTTGCCTGACTAATTAGGAGGGGTGGGCGGGATGACGTGTCCATTCTGCCAAAGGAAGGATATCTAATTAAAGGGGCCCCGAAAGGGTTACAAGGGCTCACCAGTACTTGTACTTTTGAGGAGACTGCAGCAACTACAGGAATGGAGACGACCTTGGAAAGCTGCCCCCCAGGTCTCTCTCTTTTATCTGGAGGTCCTGCTGTGGGATCTGCGGGGCTGCAGTAAGGTGATCTTTCCCAAGGATGGGAGGAAGACGATCACCTCTCCAACCAAGCAGGCATGGATGGAAGTGGCCGTGAGAGTCAGCATCAAAAGCGAGGCCCCTCCAACGTGGAGGCAGTGTATCAAGAGGCTCCAGGACCTCCGGAGAGGAGGGAAGGCCAACATTTGTGGAGGGTGACTGAGGCATGGGTGCGGGAGGGTAACAGGATGAAGGTGAGTGCGAGTGTTGGCTGCTCAGATGCTCAGGAAGGCGTGGCCTAACACTTTCAGGTGCCAAGCCCCACACTCTGATTTGCCCAGCCTTCTCCTGCACAGCACCCTCAGTACAACACAACTCGTAATTCCACTCATTCTTCTCTCTGCAGGCACCTCACATCCCCATTTGAGCAACCAAAACTCTCACTCATCCTACTGCCTTTCAAACCTATGCTCCACAGTACAGTAATCATGGGTGACTTCAATTTACATACAGATTGGGTAAACCTAATGAGCACTAAAGCTGTGGAGGATGCGTTTCTGGATGGTTAGGGATGGTTTTCTAGAGAAGTAAGTTGAGGAACCGACTAGACAACAGGCTATTTAGATCTAATACTATGTAATGAGAAAGGACTAATTAACAATCTTTTTGCGAATGACATAAAACTAGATGGGAATGTGTGTTGTGAGGAAAATGCAAAGTGGCTTCAAGGGGATTTGGAAAGACTTAGTGAGTGGACAAGAACATGGCAAATGAAATATAATGTGAAAAAATGTGAGGTTATCCACTTTGGTAGGAGGAACAGATATGCAAAGTATTTCTTAGATGGTAAGAGATTAGGAAGTGTAGATGTACAAAGGGACTTGGTTGTCCTCGTCAATAAGTCACTGAAAGCTAAAGCGCAGGTGCAACAAACAATTAGGAAGGCTAAGGGTATGTTTGCCTTTATCGCAAGAGGATTTGAGCACAGGAGTAGCAAAGTCTTGCTTCAGCTGTATAGAACCTGGGTTGGACCACACCTGGAGTAGTGTATGCAGTTTTGGTCCCCTTACCTTAGGGAGGATATTACTGCTATACAGAATGCGCAACGAAGGTTCATTAAACTTGTTCCCAGGCTGGCGGGACTGTCTGCGAAGAGAGATTGGGGAAACTGGGCCTGTATTCTCGAGAGTTTCGAAGAATGAGAGGTGATCTCATTGAAAGCTACAAAATACTTAAAGGGTCAGACAGGGTAGATGCAGGTAAGATGTTTCCCCTGGTTGGGTAGTCTAGAACCAGGGGACACAACTTCACAGTAAGGGGGAAGCCACTTAGGACCAAGATGAGGAGAAATTTCTTTACTCAGAGAGTTGCGAATCTTTGGAATTCTCTGCCCCAGAGGGCTGTGGAAGCTCAGTCATTGAGTATGTTTAAAACAGAGACTGACAGATTTCTAAATACCAATGACATAAAGGGATATGGGGACAGTGTGGGAAAAGGGCATTGAACTAGATGATCAGCCATGATCGTATTGAATGGTGGAGTAGGCTTGATAGGCTGAATGGCCTACTCCTGTTCTTATGTTCCTCATAGTTACCCTCCACAAATGCTGTCCTTCCCTCATTTCCACACAAGCCATCACAAACACTGACATCTCTCTGCCTTCTCTCCTTGCAGAAGAGAGCAGACTACTTGGCGAGAGGTAGAGACCTGCGGTGAGGGCAGTATGGGACTATAATAAGAGGCCACTGGCAATGGATGCCCACCTGCTCCAACGGGAAGGTGGTCTTGTTCCAGGAGGCTGAAGATGCCAGCAGCGATCTGCCGTATGAGCCCAAGCCTCCTGAGGCACTGATGCTTAGACATGGCGAGAGAGCTGATCCTCTTGTGTTAGGGGTCTCGCCTCCTTCCAGATGAATCTCGCTGTCCATCCTCTCTGTCCTGTTTGGTGGGGGGGGGGGGGGGGGAGGGGTTGCATGCGGCTGAGAAGACAGCTAGTGCTGCTGTCGGTGTTGCTCCTGATGTTCTGGCCTCTGCGTATGCCCCTCATTTGAAGTGCAAGGTGGAACTGCATAAGCTGCTCCGATGCCATGGTGAAGGCTGGCAGCACTGAGTGCAGGTGAAGGCAAGTGAAGTGCAAGACAGGTGAAGTGCCTTCCAACAAGTTGTCAATCAACTGTCAAGCAGTGCTTTAAACAGCAGCCTCTCATTTAGCCATGGCTGGAGCTCTTCAGTTTCACTGATCAAAGCATTCCCAGCTTGTCTGTTTCACTGAAGAAGCTTTTCCTGCTCTGCACAGTCCTCGGTGACGCTGGTGAGTTGCTGACCGGTCGGAAAATAGGTCCCTTGGCTGGGAAATCCAGTAATGAAGGTTAAAACAGTACTTAATTGGCTTTTTAATTACCTTACTAACTTAACTAACAGATCCAAAGGGGTTCCTGGAAGAGGGCGGGATGATGTTGGGATCACGACCCAATGCCAAGGTCAGGGGTTTTGACTCCCCACACGCACACAAACTTTCCTCCCCTTGCCGAGGAAAATTCCCTCTGATGGATAGATATGTGCTTTGGCCGAGATTGCTCAAGCACATGGAACTTAGAACACCATAGCCACAGACAGACTTTTTCTCTTCTCATCAGCACAAGATGGATTCAAACCCAGAAATGAAATTCGAAAGAGCCACCTGCATTAAATAGTTTATCAGTTATGCGATAAATTATGGTTTGAAAATAAAACAAATGAGCTTTTTTTAAAAAAATGAAAACACATTTTTTAAGCGTGGAGTTGCAATTGCCACTTACAAAAGGCCGAACACCCACGCTGGGTAGAAAGAAATCACTGTCCAGGCCCACACTTCCTTCCAGACACTAATGCCCTTCACTTACTTCCACCTTCATACTGAGGCACAAATGAGATCATTTCTATGACTATCAGAAGGTTGGGGTACTAAGTCAGGCCCAGCTTTCCATGGTAAATGAAAACTGTTGTGTTATCACTTCAACAGTGTAAGTACTCCACACATTACAGGAAGTGATGTGATCAGTTAGTTCAAGTTGTGTAAGACACAGCTCAAGGTCAAGATTAATTTCAGAATTCACTGCTTAGAACTGATGGCATACAGGCAGTATTCAAGAGAGACCATTGACAAATTCGTTAGCAGGCGCCGAGAGAAAGGCAAACTGTGATTTCTGAGGTGGAGTTATAAGAACGGATGATGGAATTGGTGATTGAGTCGACCCCAAGAGAAGCTTTTCAGAAAGAGGTACTAAACAAGGAAAAAGGGTACGATATTGAAAGTCTCCTAAAAAGCAGGAAATCTGAGGCCATTGCTGCAAGCAGACAGAGAATACAAGCACTTGGTACAACAATCATAGGCGAGATAACCAGGACACCCAGCCAGGCAAGATATGTGGCAAGTGTGGCCTGATGCACCAACCGAGGAATTGTTCCACCTGCACGGACAACTGCCGATAATACGTCAATTAAGGGACACTTCGAGCGCATCAGTTGCCAACATCATCAGCCCAATTTTCAACTTGTTTGGTCCCCTGAAGGAGATAGTATCGGACAATGGTCTGTAATACATCAAGTCATTCAAGGATATGTGTAAGAAATGGGTTATGAATTATGTCACTTTTTCACCACATTACCCTAGATTGAATGGCCGAGCAGACAGAATGGTACCTACAGTCACTGATTGTAAAGTGTTGTGAAACTAAACAGGATCTACATATAGTCATGTTACACTTGAGGGTGACACCAATTGACACAAGGCTACCATCCCCTGTGGAAATTATGTGCTAGTCAGAGTAGAAATAGCAGGATATATTGGATGAATACGTGGCTGAAGAGATGGTGTAAGGGGGAGGGTTTTAGATTCCTGGAGCATTAGGACCGGTTCGGGGCGAGGTGGGACCAGTACAAACTGGACGGGTTACACCTGGGCAGGACCGGGACTGATGTCCTAGGAGGAGTATTTGCTAGAGTGGTTGGGGAGGGTTTAAACTAAAATGGCAGGGGGATGGGAACCTTTGCAAGGAGTCAGAGAGGGGGGTGGGGGGGGATGAAAGACAAGAACAAAAGATAGTAAGGGGAATAAGAAAAGTGATAGGCAGAAAAATCAACGGCCAGAATCAAACAGGGACACAGTGAAAAATAGTGGGAAGGGGACAAGTAATGTTAAAAAGACAAGCCTTAAGGCTTTGTGCCTTAACGCGCAGAGCATTCGCAATAAAGTGGATGAATTAATCGCGCAAATAGATGTAAACGGGTGTGATATAGTTGGGATTACGGAGACATGGCTGCAAGGTGACCAGGGATGGGAAATGAACATCCAGGGATATTCAGTATTTAGGAAGGACAGATAAAAAGCAAAAGGCGGTGCAGTTGCATTGCTGGTTAAAGAGGAAATTAACGCAATAGTGAGCAAAGATATTAGCTCTGACCTTGTGGAATCTGTATGGGTAGAGCTGAGAAACACTAAGGGGCAAAAAACGTTAGTGGGGGTTGTATATAGACCCCCAAACTGTAGTGGTGATGTTGAGAATGGCATTAAACATGAAATTAGAGATGCATGCGATAAAGGAACATCTGTAATTATAGGTGACTTTAATCTGCATATAGATTGGGCAAATCAAATTAGTCACAACACCGTAGAGGAGGAATTCTTGGAGTGTATACGGGATGGTTTTCTAAACCAATACGTTGAGGAACCAACTAGAGAACAGGCCATCCTAGACTGGGTATTGTGTAATGAGAGAGGAATAATTGACAATCTAGTGGTGCGAGACCCCTTGGGGATGAGCGACCATAATATGATAGAATTCTTCACCAAGATGGAGTGGCGTAGTTGATTTTGAGACAAGGGTCCTGAATCTTACTAAAGGAAACTACGAAGGTATGAGGCGTGAGTTGGCCAATTCGGATTGGGAAACGTTACTTAAAGGGATGACGGTCGATAGGCAATGGCAAACATTTAAAGAGCGCATGGATGAACTGCAACAATTGTTTATTCCTGTCTGGTGCAAATATAAAATGGGAAAGGTAGCCAAACCATGGCTTACAAGGGAAATTAGAGATACCATTAGATCCAAGGAAGAGGCATACAAATTTGCCAGGAAAAACAACAGACCTGAGGATTGGGAGCAATTTAGAATTCAGCAAAGGAGGACCAAGGGATTGATTAAGAAGGGGAAAATAGAGTACGAGAGCAAGCTTGCGGGGAACATAAAAACTGACTGTAAAAGTTTCTATAGGTATATGAAGAGAAAAAGATTGGTGAAGACAAATGTAGGTCCCTAACTGTCAGAAACAGGGGAAATTTATTATGGGGAATAAAGAAAAGGCTGACCAACTAAATGCATACTTTGGTTCTGTCTTCACAAAGGAGGACACAAACATCATACCAGAAATGTTGGGGAACACAGGGCATCAGTGAGAGAGAGGAACTGAAGGAAATCAGTATGAGCAGAGAAATGGTTTTGGGGAAATTGATGGGATTGAAGGCCGACAAATCCCCAGGGCCTGATGGTACGCATCCTAGAGTACTTAAGGAAGTGGCCCGAGAAATAGTGGATGCATTGGTGGTCATCTTCCAAGATTCTATAGACTCTGGAACAGTTCCTACAGACTGGAGGGTAGCTAATGTAATCCCACTACTTAAAAAGGGAGGTAGAGAGAAAGCAGGGAATTATAGACCAGGCAGTAGTAGGGAAAATTCTAGAGTCCATTATCAAAAATTTTATGGCAGAGCACTTAGAGAACAGTGGTAGAATCGGACAGAGTCAGCATGGATTTACGAAAGGGAAATCATGCTTGACAAATCTACTAGAATTCTTCGAGGATGTAACTAGTCGAGTTGATGAGGGCGAGCCAATGGATGTGGTTTATTTGGACTTTCAGAAGGCTTTCGACAAAGTCCCACATAAGAGATTAGCATGTAACATTAAAGCGCATGGAATTGGGGGTAGTGTATTGCGATGGTTAGAAAATTGGTTGGTGGACAGGAAACAAAGAGTAGGGATAATTGGGTCTTTTCCGAATGGCAGGCAGTGACTATTGGGGTACTGCAGGGATCGGTGCTAGGACCCCAGCTATTCACAATATACATTAATGATTTAGATGAGGGAACTAAATGTAATATCTCTAAATTTGCAGATGACACAATAAACTGGGTGGGAGGGTGAGTTGTGAGGAGGATGCAGAGAAGTTTCAGGGTGATTTGGACAAGTTGAGTGAGTGGGCAAATTCATGGCAGATGCAGTATAATGTGGATAAATGTGAGGTTATCAACTTTGGTAGCAAAAACAGGAAGGCAGATTATCTGAATGGCTATAAACAGAGAGGGGAATATGCAGCGAGACCTGGATGTTCTCGCACACCAGTCGCTGAAGGTAAGCATGCAGGTCCAATAGGCGGTAAAAAAGGCAAGTGGTATGTTGGCCTTCATAACGAGAGGATTCGAGTACAGAAACAGGGATATCTTGCTGCAATTATACAGGGCCTTGGTGAGGCCACACCTGGAATAGTGTGTGCAGTTTTGGTCTCCTTATCTGAGGAAGGATGTTCTTGCTATAGGAGGGAGTGCAGCAAAGGTTTACCAGACTGATTCCTGGGATGGCAGGACTGACATATGAGGAGAAGTTGAGTCGGTTAGGATTATATTCGCTGGAGTTCAGAAGAGTGAGGGGGTATCTCATAGAAACCTATAAAATTCTAACAGGACTTGACAGGGTAGATGCAGGAAGGATGTTCCCGATGGTGGGGGAGTCCAGAACCAGGGGTCATAGTCTAAGGATACGGGGTAAACCTTTCAGGACTGAGATGAAGAGAAATGTCTTCACCCAGTGAGTGGTGAGCCTGTGGAATTCACTACCACAGAAAGCAGTTGAGGCCAAAACACTATGTTTTCAGGAAGGAGTTAGATATAGCTCTTGGGTCTAAAGGGATCAAAGGGTATGGGGCGAAAGCAGTTGGATGATCAGCCATGATCATAGTGAATGGCGGAGAAGGCTCGAAGGGCCAAATGGCCTACTCCTGCTCCTATTTTCTACGTTTCTATGTTTGGAAGACATGTTAAGACAACACCTGCGAATTACCATCTCACGAAATCCTCATCAATACAAGACAGGTTCCTAGCAAAACAAGCAACGATGAAAACTATGCACAATAAGCACATGGATGTGGAACTACCACTGTTACCGATAGGGCAGAAAGTCAGGGTAATTCATCCACAAGAAAAAGGATGGCTCCCTGCCGAAGTGCCCAAAATTTGCAACGAACCGAGATCTAATGAAGTAACCACGCTAAAGGAGAAGTGTGATGATGTCAGCTAAGGGAACTAACTAACAACATTGTGCCTGACAACCCTATTCCATTAAGAACATGGTCACACTTGGTTCTGCAGAACGTAGCAAAAGATACGTTCAGAACACATAAAAGTCATGCAGAAAAAGTTGACCAATCTAGTTCTCAACCAAGCTAAACTATGACGAGATCAGGTTGAGTCAGTGGACTGCCTGTACGATTCAGAGACAACTTGACTAAAGGACATCCGAGTCAATGCATGTGTAAATATTATTCAAAATCGTTTCATTTCATTATGTACATAGTTCATCTTTTGTGCATTTTCATTTTAGGAAAGGGGGATGTGTGTTATCAGTAACAGTATAAGTACTCTCCACATATCACAGCAAGTGATGTCATCCAACATTTGATCAGTTAGTTCGAGTTGGGCAAGACACCTCATCACACATGTATGATAGAGCTCTCTTGTAAATATGTTACTTTATAATAAAGAACCCATAGTTTTGTAACCACTCAACTTAACATTGTTTGGCACCTTATTGCTGCAAAAAAGCATTAACATAACAAAATTTAAAGGAGACAGTGAGATCCATGGGGCGGGGTGGGGGGAGGTACGGTGCAGAAAAATATAAAAAGTGGGATGCAAGAGAAATTGTCAGCAGATACACATACATTTGGAGGAGAGACATGCAAAGAAACGTGTGAGGCATACACAGAGATTGAGAGATATGCAGAAAAGAAAGGAAAAAGAGGAAAGGAGATTTACAGAAAGAGCAAGAAAGCTAAGGGCAAACATTGAACAGACAAGAATGGAAAGTGCTCATAAAGCAAAGAGGTAAATAGGAAAATTGAAAGTTAGACAAAAGGTCACCAAAAAGGAGAAAGAAATAATTACATAATATAAGACAGTGAGACAAACAGCTACAGAAAATATTTTTTCTTTGTCTCATTAGCAATGCCAAAGGATATAAACTAGTTCTGGTGCGTATTCTTTGATTCTGTGAAGAACACAAAACGACTGCACGGCATTGGCAATAAGTAGTCAGAAAACATTAAATTCTGCAGAATGCTGCTACCGTTACCCTTCAGCTAATGTTCGGTGTTCTGGCAATTGTTCCCATTCTACAAATGCAGTCTTATCAGATTAAATAGTAACTGGCCTAGACTTCTCAAACTAGATAATTAAACATATACAAAGATTGTGTTATAAAGCAGAAGCCAAATTTATGTCTTTTTTTCTTAAACAAGGATCCAAAGATACTTCCCACAGCATCAGAATTGGCTTCAAGGCCAAAACAAATTTTCAGTTAACAGTTCAACAGAGGATATTTATGATGTTGAGTATGTTCATTTACAGAATGTGGCCGTTGCTGGTAAGGCCAGCATTTATTGCCCATCCTTAACTGTCCTGAGAAGATGGCGGTGAGCCACTTTCTTGAATATAACCGTGTGCCTTGCTTGGCCACTTCAGAGGGCAGTTAAGATTCAGCCACACTGCTGTGGGTCTGAATCACATAGACTAGATCAGATAAGGATGGCAGATTTCCTTCCTCAAAGGACATTAGTGAAACAGATGGGTTTTTACCAACAATCTGGTAGTTCCATGGTTTTCTACTACTGATACAAGCTTCCTATTCCAGATTTTATTTAATTAATTCAGATTTTTGGGACATTGGGACCGGTTCTGGGGGAGGTGGGACTATGACAAATTGGACGGTCTACACCTGGGCCGGACTGGAACCAATGTCCTTGGGGGTGCTTTTGCTAACGCTGTTGGGGAGGGTTTAAACTAATGTGGCAGGGGGATGGGAACCAAATGAGGTCAGTGGAAAGTAAGGATGTAGTAACTAAAGCCTGTAAGGAACTAGATAATGAAGTCAGCGTGACTAAGGGAAAGAGTAGGCAGGGAGCAGATGATGAAAGCAAAGGGACTGGTGGTCTGAGGTGTATTCGTTTTAATGCAAGAAGTGTAGTAGGTAAGGCGGATGAACTTAGGGCTTGGATTAGTACCTGGGAGTATGATGTTATTGCTATTACTGAGACTTGGTTAAGGGAAGGGCATGATTGGCAACTAAATATCCCAGGATACCGATGCTTCAGGCGGGATAGAGAGGGAGGTAAAAGGGGTGGAGGAGTTGCATTACTGGTCAAAGAGGATATCACAGCTGTGCTGAAGGAAGGCACTATGGAGGACTCGAGCTGTGAGGCAATATGGGCAGAACTCAGAAATAGGAAGGGTGCGGTAACAATGTTGGGGCTGTACTACAGGCCTCCCAACAGCGAGCGTGAGATAGAGGTACAAATATGTAAACAGATTATGGAAAGCTGTAGGAGCAACAGGGTGGTGGTGATAGGAGATTTTAATTTTCCCAACATTGACTGGGATTCACTTAGTGTTAGAGGTCTAGATGGAGCAGAATTTGTAAGGAGCATCCAGGAGGGTTTTCTAGAGCAGTATGTAAATAGTCCAACTCGGGAAGGGGCCATACTGGACCTGGTGTTGGGGAATGAGCCGGGCCAGGTGGTTGACGTTTCAGTAGGGGACTACTTTGGGAATAGTGATCACAATTCCGTAAGTTTTAGAATACTCATGGACAAAGACGAGAGTGGTCCTAAAGGAAGAGTGCTAAATTGGGGCAAGGCCAACTATACCAAAATTCGGCAGGAGCTGGGGAATGTAGATTGGGAGCAGCTGTTTGAAGGTAAATCCACATTTGATATGTGGCAGGCTTTTAAAGAGAGGTTGATTAGCGTGCAGGAGAGACATGTTCCTGTGAAAATGAGGGGTAGAAATGGCAAGATTAGGGAACCATGGATGACAGGTGAAATTGTGAGACTAGCTAAGAGGAAAAAGGATAAGGTCTAGGCAGCTGAAGAAAGACGAAGCTTTGAAAGAATATCGGGATTGTAGGCGCAATCTGAAACGAGGAATTAAGAGGGCTAAAAGGGGTCATGAAATATCTTTAGCAAACAGGGTTAAGGAAAATCCCAAAGCCTTTTATTCATATATAAGGAGCAAGAGGGTAACTAGAGAAAGGATTGGCCCACTCAAGGACAAAGGAGGAAAGTTATGCATGGAGTCAGAGAAAAGGGCTGTAGATGTCATATACATGGACTTCAGTAAGGCGTTTGATAAGGTTCCCCATGGTAGGCTGATGGAGAAAGTGAAGGCGCATGGGGTCCAAGGTGTACTAGCTAGATGGATAAAGAACTGGCTGGGCAACAGGAGACAGAGAGTAGCAGTGGAAGGGAGTTTCTCAAAATGGAGACGTGTGACCAGTGGTGTTCCACAGGGATCCGTGCTGGGACCACTGTTGTTTGTGATATACATAAATGATTTGGAGGAAAGTATAGGTGGTCTGATTAGCAAGTTTGCAGACGACACTAAGATCGGTGGAGTAGCAGATAGTGAAGGGGACTGTCAGAGAATACAGCAGAATATAGATAGATTGGAGAGTTGGGCAGAGAAATGGCAGATGGAGTTCAATCAGGGCAAATGCGAGGTGATGCATTTTGGAAGATCCAATTCAAGAATGAACTATACAGTAAATGGAAAAGTCCTGGGGAAAATTGATGTACAGAGAGATTTAGGTGTTCAGGTCCATTGTTCCCTGAAGGTGGCAACGCAGGTCAATAGAGTGGTCAAGAAGGCATACGGCATGCTTTCCTTCATCGGACGGGGTATTGAGTACAAGAGTTGGCAGGTCATGTTACAGTTGTATAGGACTTTGGTTCGGCCACATTTGGAATACTGCGTGCAGTTCTGGTCACCACATTACCAAAAGGATGTGGATGCTTTGGAGAGGGTGCAGAGGAGGTTCACCAGGATGTTGCCTGGTATGGAGGGCGCTAGCTATGAAGAGAGGTTGAGTAGATTAGGATTATTTTCATTAGAAAGACGGAGGTTGAGGGGGGACCTGATTGAGGTGTACAAAATCATGAGAGGTATAGACAGGGTGGATAGCAAGAAGCTTTTTCCCAGAGTGGGGGATTCAATTACAAGGGGACACGAGTTCAAAGTGAAAGGGGAAAAGTTTAGGGGGGATATGCATGGAAAGTTCTTTACGCAGAGGTTGGTGGTGGGTGCATGGAATGCATTGCCAGCGGAGGTGGTAGACGCGGGCACGATAGCGTCTTTTAAGATGTATCTAGACAGACACATGAATGGGCAGGAAGTAAAGAGATACAGACCCTTAGATAATAGGCGACAGGTTTAGATAGAGGATTTGGATCGGCGTAGGCTTGGAGGGCCGAAGGGCCTGTTCCTGTGCTGTAATTTTCTTTGTTCTTTATTGAATTTAAATTCCTCAGCTGCTGTGACAGGATTTGAATGCATGTTTCTAGATCATTAGTCCAGGCCTCTGGATTACTAAATCAGTAACATAACCACTATGTTTTGTTGGGCAGTGCATTTTTTCCATGCAGTCCCTGCAGTCAAGGGAATCCGATGAATTTTACCTAAGTGTTTGAAGCAGATTTATATGATATTTGTTGGCTCACCACCTAATTCTCCTCTGACCCCATAATACTTTGTAGTGCTTCCAAGAACAGTTGGGAAAAATGGACAGCTTTGGAAGCAGCAGGAACTGGGATTTAGCTCATTTCAGGTAGAAATCATGGACCCACAACTATAATATGAGAAGTGAGTATCCAAATAAGAACATGTTCCATAATAAGTCAAAGAACCTTTGTTAGAAATGCTGTGACAGCATTTTTGACATGGCATAAAAGTGTAAGATCTTTAAAAGAAGCAAGAAAAGCCTCCATCTCCACTACCCACTGGGACTGTCTTTTTTCTTCTTGGGAAAATCTGCTCCTACTGTTAAAAGATAGCAAATAAAATAGTCTGTTTGATAACCATTACCTTGAGCTTGACTCCCGTAGTTTGGTATGTTGTACTAGAGAGGCAGCTGGACTGATGTTGGGAGTAGCACAGCGGGATGTGCTCAGATCACATTGATCCAGCAACTTCAGCAGTTCTTCTTCCGTAGGGCCTCCAACATCTGTAAGAAAAAGAATCGATTATTTAATGAACCACATATATGCCCTTTTACCGGTAGTGGATTAAATTAGCCATTTGTTGCTATAGCTAGGGCACCAAAACAGACAATTTCACAACTCCATAGTGCCTCATTTTTAACTGTAGTTTCAAGGTAAACTCTATAATATCTGCTTTTATTCCAGCTATGACCATAAATATGTAGATGTGCTTCCAACAACTCCAAACTGTCAGATCACTTTATTTACGTTAATAGCCAGGACAAGGAACCTGAACTACAGCAAAAATTACCATCAAAAATAATCCAGCAATACACGATAGACCTACACGTGTGTACATAAGCATACGCATGACAATGTAATACCAAATAACAGTAAGTGACTTAAAATGCCTTAATGTAATTTTAAGGAAACCATATAAATACAAGTTGCTGTGGGTGACAGGATAATCCAATTTCCGGTTTGCAATAATCATAAAGGACACAAATTTTGAACTTGTCACTTATAATGTCTTGTAAAGCCCTGACTGGATTATGACTTTCAATTCCTCCTGGAGATCACTATTCCTAATGGGTTCTCAATGAGCATCATCCACTAGTCCCAATGGAATTCACTGACAGTTACCCATTTTTCCCCCCAAGAGAACTTCCTGAAAACTATCGGTATTCCATATTTAATATTCTTTATGGAAGTAATGGAGAACTATTAGTTCTGGTGTCCTGGAGGCAGAATAATATAGATTTGTACTTTTAAGTATATGGCTATTTACCAATTACCTAGAATCTATCAGTTCAGCCACTGTGCAGAACTGCATCCTTCATGCAATACATATGGATTGCTCAGACAATGATTTATGACTAGCTCATATCCATGTTGGAAAAAATCCACAATGATCGTCTAGAATATCAGCCACATCACTGGATATCAGATCATCACCATAACATGTAAGCAATGCCTGCTCATTTTTTGTAAAATAGCACTGCAGGCAGAAGCTACCAAAGTTCTACATCTTGTATTTTTAAAAAATGGGAACTTGGTTTTTGAAAATAAAACCATTCAAGTCTGAGCAACACAGAAATCCCTTTGTATCTTTTTAATATTGAAGGATGTATGGCAAATATGTGAAGGAATTTAATGCTTAGATTACAAACTGATCATAATTAAAAACACAACAGTACATTGCAATTCTATACCTGGTTTAGTTATGACCTAATCCATATTCTGAACAGTGCTTAAACAGTGTGCTAAATCTACTTATATACCAACCTCAAACCTTTGTCCTCATTCTCAATTTTTCACCTCCTGTTTTGAAGGGATTTAACTCAATGGTTTACGGGTACCAGCAGCAAAGGACATTACTGCTTTTATGTGCAGTGGAGATTTGGACTCAAGGGTTCTTATCTCTGCAGCTTCCATGAGTAACCATACCAAAGAGTAGGATAATGCATCTCTGAACTGCACTGATTCTTTTTCTAACTGCAACAGGTTTTCACCTCACCTCTCTCTTCCCCTTTGTTTACCATGTCCATAGCAGTCGTCAGGTCCCACATCTGAATGCTTCCGTTTCCATGGCCTGTGAAGAGGTATCTCCTTGGTCGAGAACCCATCCGACTAGAACCTTCACATTCCCTCACAGTAAACGCAGTTATGGTCATGCCATCTACTGCCTGAATCTCACAAATCCTGGAATCAAAAATATCAAACAGCAGGGTTTCTAATGCAATTAGACATTAATCATAAGATATGAATCATTCCTGAAGATGCAGGAAGAATTGTTAGACTTGCTAATACTTTACCGTTTCCCTGTGGAGGACAAGCGAACAAACAGCTTATTAGTGACTGGAACAACTTTCTGGATGAAAACTTGTTGATCATCCCTCTCCCCAAATGGTCCTATAAATCACAGTAATAAATGAAACATTCAATCTAATTTATAATCAAACAATATACAAATTCAGCAGTTGAAGTTTGATGTTTAACGATTTAACACGCTCAGCCTAAAAATAACCACATCAGCCAAAGATCACAAGTTAAACACAAATAAGGAATGCTATTTGTCTCATCTATGCCCAACTATCTAGAAGGTCCCTCAGTTCCTCACTCATTCGGTCACGGCATCCAACGGATTCTTAAATGATTTCAAGGTTTTTTGCAAAATTACCTTTTCAAACATTCCTTTGCATGTGTTGATCATCCTCTGTGCGAGTAAGAAATTCCTGACATCAGTCCTATACTTGTCTTTCACGAATTTGAACCTGTGACACCTTCTGTTAACATAGTTCAGCTTGAAGCAATGTTCTGGATTTACTTTTTCCACCCTATTTACTATATTTTAAGCAATTCTGAGATTCCTTCTTTTGATACATCAAACAGACTTTCATTTCCAAACCAACTGATGAATGTTTTCTGATTTATACCAAAGGATTGTGCCATTTAGCCTATAGCAAATGTCAGATGGAAAGTGAGGCCATCACAACTCTGTCAATAATGCAACATTTTTCTGTTTCTCTCAAGTGCTATTTCCATTTGTTCTACCTGCCAACCTTAAAGCTTTTCAGACAGAAAATGAAAAATTAGTGAAACTATAGTAACTTTTATAGATCCACATCCACTAGGAACTGAGCTCAAATTCTCAAAATTTATTTTTGATGATTTAATAGTGATTAGACAGAGAAACTAATCCTTCTAAACACATTCATTCCTAGTCTCTCAGGTGAAAGAACAAAGTTTCAATGCTGGAAGCAAGACAAAAGATATATAGGAAAATAATACCAAAGTATTACCAACTGTTGGAAATTAGCACCTCAAAACAACATTTAAATTTTGGACATCCTTGGCTATATTCTCTAAGAATTTTAACACCAATGGCTTCATCTCTGAAACCCTGATATTTACCTATATCATTACCAGCTGCATAACTTCCATGGCTCTCTGTCTCCTCTAATGAAAGTATCTTGAAAGAAGCCAGTGGGGTGGAGCCAGGCTGTGTGGAGATCATTCCTCTGAAACGAGTGACTGTCCAAGTTCTCACATGATTATTATCAGCACACACTGCAGGACAAAGGCCATTAATCATATTAGGTCACATCCAACATTCAGAGCAAATAAGAAAAGCAAAAAACATTCCAGTTTATTCCATAAATATTTAGAAATATAGGGGTATGCAGTATTTGCCAATGTGAACACAAACCTCAGTACAGGAACAAAACAGCACTCCTTTCATACTTCTTTATTCACATCTGGAAGAGAATAAACCCAAAATATGGAGAAGATATGTATAACTACTCAGATGAATACATGAAGACTGCCTCTGGTCAATATTTTTGCAAAACTGAATTTTTTCAAATGCATGAGAAATACTAACCAGAGGCAATTTTTATCCATGTTATTTATCATGTGTTAAAAGCAAATGTGCAATTCTTCTCCATAGTTTAGGCTCAGAAGCCATTCATAATATTACTGTATGCAGTTTGCACCTGAGGCACAGTGTGGCTTTCGAGCAGAGAGATCCACCATTGACATGCTGTTCGCCCTTCACTAGCTACAGGAGAAATGCCATGAACAACAGATGCCCCTCTATGTTGCTTTCATACACCTGGTCAGCAGACGTGGTCTCTTCAAACTACTAGCAAAGATCAGATGTCCACCAAAGCTACTAAGTATCATCACCTCATTCCATGACAATATGAAAGGCACAGTTCAGCATAGCAGCGCCTCATCAGACCCCTTTCCTATCCTGAGTGGCGTGAAACAGGGCTGTGTTCTCGCACCTACACTGTTTGGGATCTGCTGCTCTCACATGCGTTCAAGTCTTCAGAAGAAGGTATTTTCCTCCACACAAGATCAGATGGCAGGTTGTTCAACCTTGCCTGTCTAAGAGTGAAGACCAAAGTACGGAAGGTCCTCATCAGGGAACTCCTCTTTGCTGACGATGCTGCAGTAACATCCCACACTGAAGAGTGTCTGCAGAGACTCATCGACAGGATTGCGGCTGCCTGCAACGAATTTGGCCTAACCATCAGCCTCATGAAAACGAACATCATGGGACAGGATGTCAGAAATGCTCCATCCATCAATATCAGCGACCACGCTCTGGAAGTGGTTCAAGAGTTCACCTACCTAGGCTCAACTATCACCAGTAACCTGTCTCTCGATGCAGAAATCAACAAGCGCATGGGGAAGGCTTTCACTACTATGTCCAGACTGGCCAAGAGAGTGTGGGAAAATGGCGCACTGACACGGAACACAAAAGTCCAAGTGTATCAAGCCTGTGTCCTCAGTACCTTGCTCTATGGCAGCGAGGCCTGGACAACGTATGTCAGCCAAGAGCGACGTCTCAATTCATCCCATCTTCGCTGCCTCCGGAGAATCCTTGGCATCAGGTGGCAGGACCGTATCTCCAACATAGAAGTCCTCGAGGCGGCCAACATCCCAGCATATACACCCTACTGAGCCAGCGGCACTCGAGATGGCTTGGCCATGTGAGCCACATGGAAGATGGCAGGTCCCCAAGGACACATTGTACAGCAAGCTTGTCACTGGTATCAGACCCACCGGCCGTCCATGTCTCCGCTTTAAATATATCTGCAAACGCGACATGAAGTCCTGTGACAAAAGCAAAATACTGCAGATGCTGGAAATCTGAAATAAAAACAAGAAATGCTGGAAATACTCAGCAGGTCTGGCAGCATCTGTGGAGCGAGAAGCAGAGTTAACGCTTCAGGTCAGTGTTCTGAAGAAGGGTCACTGACCTGAAACGTTAACTATGAAGTCCTGTGACACTGATCACAAGTGGGAGTCAGTTGCCAGTGATTGCCAGAGCTGACTGACAGTCATAAAGGCGGGGCTAAAGAGTGGCGAGTCTAAGAGACTTAACTGTTGGCAGGAAAAAAGATAGAAGCGCAAGGGGAGAGCCAACTGTGTAACAGCCCCGACAGCCAATTTTATCTGCAGCACCTGTGGAAGAGTCTGTCACTCTAGAATTGGCCTTTGTAGACACTCCAGGCGCTGCTTCACAAACCACTGACCACCTCCAGGCGCTGACCCATTATCTCTTGAGACAAGGAGGCCAAAGAAATTCATTTTGCACCAGTGTATAAGTGGAAAACAGGTAGTTCAAGTAGTAACCCAATGGATAAGGTGGGTCACGAAGGCTACACCTTTCTAACATTTCAAATATACTACATTACTGAAAACAAAACATAAAGCTATAGCAATTCTTGCTAAAGACTTGCATAGGCAAATATTCCTTCCAGATTAGGGTATAAAGCTTATCTGGACCCTGACCACTCTTAAATTGAGTGCACTGGTTTCACTGTGTAAAGCTGCACCAGGCCAGCACTTGGTAAACATTTATTGCACTAAAGCATGAATCACACTAAAGGCCTGCTCGGGTCTGCAGAAAAAGAACCCGACCTGAGCCCTTCCACTTTTTCCCACGCCCGACCCGACCATCAGTTAACCTACCTTCCGTTTTTCACTTTGTTGCTGATCTGCACAAGCTTAAAATAACTGTAACAAAACTACCTTTCTAGTCCAGAACTTAAATTAATATTGGAGCCAATATTACCTGTGATAGAGCGTGTCTGACCCGGCCCGACTCTGAATGCCGGACCCGGAAGTGCAAGCCAACCCGACCTGAACCCGACACATGTTGTCGGGTCCCGTCGGGTTCGGGTTGGGTAGCAGGCCTTTAAATCACACCATCAGGTTTCCAGAGTTGCACACTAAGTCCCTTCATATATAACACTGCAACCAAGTCATGAAACCAGCAGCACATAAATTAAATGCTCTTCTAAAAAAAAAAGGTAGGTACTGGGATGCATAAGCAAAAGGATAAGTACAATCAAATGTGGTAGTGGATAAGGCATTGGTCAGATCCCATGTGGAATAGTGTGTACTGTTCCAGTCACCTAATCACAGGAAGCATATTATTGTCCTCAAGACTAGTAAGGAATAATGATGATTTTGGATATAAAGAATTTCAGTTATGAGGAAAGGTTAAAGAGAGCCCAGCTTGTTTTCAGTGAAACAGGGGCGACCCTGTGGTGGTTGAATTGAAGGTTATGAAGGTCACTGACAACACTGATCCAGGTAACTTGATTTAGGTGAAGAAGAGTTCAAACACCTGGGGCTGGATTTTCATTACGGAGGTGGGAAACAGGAGCTTGGCCTTGTTTTGAGACAGAAACCTGTCTCTAGTGGGAAACTGATTCAAATTCTCAAATGGGTAATTGGTACTAAGACGGGTTTCCTGTCCACTTAGAGCAGTAGGGCCAAGAATGGAGCTGGGTCAGATCAAGTGTGGGGCTCCCCGAGGCTGCTGGATGTCCTCTGCCAAAACTTTGCACTTTACCAGGGGAAAGAGACATGTCGCAAGGGAGCTGGAGGCCTGGCACTAGGGGCAAGGCAGACCTTCGCTTCATCAATGCTGACCTGGATCTCATGCTGGAGGCAATGAGTGACAGGAGGGAGGTCCTTTTTCTGGAGGGTAGCCAGAGGAGGCCACCTCGTTGTGCAGCAGGGGCATCTCTCTGTTCAGTGTTATCCCCTTCCACGCCCTTGCCCTGCTCCTCTCTTATTTCCTGCTCCTCCCTGATATGCTGTCTCCTTCCAGGGGCCTCACTGTCCTCAAGATCCACACCTCTCTGGAGGGCCATGTTATAGAATGCAGCAGACCACCACAATGACCAAGACCCTTGCAGGAGGGTATGAAGAATTGCTTCTTCAGAAGCCCGATGGCCTGTTCAATGGTTGGCCTGCTGAGCAGGTGGCATTGGTTGTATCGCCTCTGCGTCTGGGCCTGGGGCTCCTGTGGAGGGGTCAGAAGCCCTAAAGGGATTTCCCTTGTCCCCATGATCCATTCACACATTGAGGGATGGAGTGAAGACCTGATGCAGCCTGGACTGGCAAGGGATGAAGGAATCATGGCAGGAAAGTAAGCGCACACATGGAGGAAGCTTTTGTTGTGGTCGCAGACCAGTTGGAAATTCAGGGAGAGGAAGCCCTTCATGTTGATGGATCTCACTGGCAGGTCGCTGGTGCCTTGATGGGCAATCGATGATGCCCTGTACCTGTGGGAATCCAGCGATGGAGGCGAAACCCAATGTCCTCTGTGCCTGCGCAGGCCCATCTGTGTCAAAGTGGATATAGTACCTCGCCCTCCTGAATATAGTTTCATGACCTTCCTTATGGCGTTATGAACTGCCGACTGCAAGGTGCCACCTAGGTCCACAACTGATCCCTGGAATTACTCTGTTGCAAAGCAATTCAGGGCGATGGTGACCTTGACGGCTGGTATGAGGGCCGCGAGGTCTCAGGTCATTGTAGAGCAGATCATACAGTTCTGAGACCATCTTCCTGGATAGGCATAGCCTCCTACAGCACTGACACTTTGCCATTTGCAGGTACCTGACTCTCGGGCAGTAAACCTGATTTGTTGGGTAGCGCCTTCTTCCTGTTGCAGCTCCCTTCTGTGCTCCTCTGGCCTCCTGCTGTCCAGGAGGTTGCATCTGCTGCAGCTCATCCTGGCTGCTCTGTCCAATGTCAAGAGTAGCCTGTTCCTATCTCAACTCCCTCAGCTGGAGTTCACTCGTTCAGCAGACCTTCCCCTGCCAATCCCAGCTGTCCAAGTGATGCCAGCAGGCTAACATCATGTTCTCGAATTCTACCACTCACCATTGAGAAAATGTAAATCTTTCAGCTCCAGCAATGGCTACTCAGTGACACTTCTGAAGCAGCTGAGCTTTATTTGGGCCTCTGCATTATTTTAATTAGCTCTTCCCATAGCCCTCATGGTACCACCTCCCCCACCCCCCCCAGTGTTCATGATCCTGCTGTGTTCCAGTCATGGCATTCTCCCTGTTCCCTTCCTTTAAAAATTGAAAATAGCTGCCAATAAACCTGTTAATGAGCTCCTCAATGAGTTCAACAGGCACTTAATTGGAGGTGTGCGAGGTTGCTGTTCCCTCATTCCTGACATCCCTTTAAAAATGACATCACGTTCCGGAGGCGGCGGGACCCAATGCCGCGAATGCAATCTTTAAATCGCACTCGCACCTGCCACCACAACCAGCAGGCATTAAAAATCTGGCCCCAGAGGTTAAAAAGGAAAAAAATTAGGGTTAGAAGCAGGAAGAGAAGTGAAATTGATCTTTCGATTTGAAGATCAATGGAGTGGTGAAATAAGTTACCAGAAAAGATTACTGAAGTGGACATTATCAAATGGCTCAAGAGACAATTAGATAGATGCATTTCTGAAAAGAGAAGACACTGACAGATATAGTGTAAACCTGCATGGGGGCTGGTGGGGGGGGCGGGGTATGTCTGACTAAAAGAAAGCTCTGCTCCATTCCTATAATTTCTTTATCTTCATCTCACCTCTCCCCATTCTAGTTTCTAATAAATTAGATTTTATAGTTAGTGTTTCATTCCGGTTATTTGTATATTTTGCATTATTTATAACTGAGAAAAACTGAAAACTAAGAAGAGGCTTACAACACCTATGCTTCGAACAGGTGAGAAAGGGGTCCAGGGCTTCCTCTCAGCCTTCACCTAGTCTTACCGTAACAGGGTTTTATTTTAAACACGCTTTTCTTTTTAGCTCCCCCTTGTTCATTAACTTCCAATTATAAGGCAAAGAAGCTAGTCAAACAGGTTTTCTTAGGTTTAAAGAAAAAAGGTTGAACTTTATTAAACTTAAACTCTAATCTGGTTTCTTCTTTTTTTCTTTTGGGCCTCCTTATCTCGAGAGACAATGGATACGCGCCTGGAGGTGGTCAGTGGTTTGTGAATGCCTACGGATACATGAGGCGCCCACGCTATCATACATACGCAATACACACATGCAGAGAGAGACAGAAAATAGCAGAAAAAATAAAGTGGAAAAGTTTGAGGCAATATCTGAAGATGGTTTTGGTTACTGTTCTTCAAGCTCGCTGTAAAGTCCTTGATTGTAGGTAGGTCTGACTTTTCGTTGGGGCCCAGTAATCTTAAACCTTTTCCGATGTAGGAGACTTTCCTCTCTTGAGATTCATGTGTCCTCAGTGGGTCCAGAGACTTGTGAGAAAGAGATGGGAGCAGACAGGAGAGGTCTTCTCAGTCCAGGAGCAAACAGTCTTTCTCAGTTCAAACTCTTTGTACAATTCAGAAAAATCCAGGTTGCCAAGCAGGTTAGTCATGTGACTAGCTGGTCTGACCACATCTGTTTGTGGATTCTCTTGTCTTAGCTGACCCTAGAATATCTCTTCTTACACACAATACCTGGTGCTCAAAAGTCCATTGTGGGTTGAACTGGAGCTTCCAAGCACTGCCGTTTAGTATGCAAATGTTTTTCATCCAAGTCTGGCAGTCCTTGTAACAGACCGTCTCTTCTTCCCAGCAACAATTTGAAATTTAATGTCCATACGGCAAAATTAATATGCCTCATTCTTGGCAGGAGGGGGCCCAACATGACACCTACTACACACTAAATTATATCTAAAATAAGGAAGGCTATAAAATCCAACTGCAAGGAAATTAATACACAAATTATTAAAAATATCGACATAAGTCACCTCAAATGCAAACAAAATTCAGAAGCTTACCTGACACTAGATATTTTTCAGACAGCATGATTTTAGTTACTGGGCTGCGGTGAACTGTGAAGGTCTGGAAGAGCTGGGGACCTGATCCTACAGTTTCAGGATGCTGGACTATTACACGCACTGCACCAGAACTGGTTCCATATGCAATCTCAATCCAGTTGCCACTGACACCTATAATTGGAGCAAGATACATCTGTCAACCACGCATTAGCTGAAACTTTATAAAACTTGATTATATTCAAAGTCTACAAGTGTAACAACTTTTCAGCCAGAACCTGTTTTTTTACCACCCCACCTTTCTCATTGTGCAAGTGACTTGTGCTGAGGTACAGCTTTGGTACCTTGCCTGGTCAGCCCATGCAAGCCTAGACAGAGAGTGGTGGCAAGGTATTCTATCGTGAAGGATAACACAGCTGAACCCAACCTTATCCTGACCAACATCCACATTCCAGCAGGAGCATGGGTAATGATCAAGAGAAGGAATCCTGACTGATTTCACCTCTTCCAAGTCAAGGGTGCAGCATGCGTAACAGTTTTACTTCTACTGCCACTCCCATTTAAATGGCACCTTAAGATTCTTGCCCTTTGCCCTCACTTTAGTTGAATCTCCCCTCCACCACCTTTCTGTTTCCATCACATCATTCGTTCCCTGGGAAATCTGGTTGCTCACTGGTGCCTCTTACATGGTACTGTCTGCTGTTTTACCTGGTAATCTGTGAATAATGTTTGTCATGGATTAGTACACACTTTTGTGATTTAAATGAACAGACTATATAATATTGGTCACTGGCAATGTACATACTTGTTTTTGGAGTGAGGTATACACTTAGTGCAGTGATAGCATCGTTTGATGGATCATGATAAAGTTCAGTCACCAGAAGATCATTATCCTTCATCCTTAATGGGAATTTCTGCATATCTACAATACAATGTGGGATCAATATTAATAGCCAATTTACCATAATTTACATATGAAAAATAAAACATTATATCCATCAAATTTGGAGTAGATGTAGCATTTTTATGTATACATTCTGGATTTATAGATATACCGGAGGGGAAATTGTATGGGCGGTGGGGTTTGTGGAGAGAACATGTCAGGAGATAAATGGGAATGTTAGAGTTCAGATAAAAATAGTGGTCCGTCAAGTAAGTAACAAGAAAAAGAATAAAAATGCCAGCAACAAGCTTCGAAGATGGATGTCAGCACATTAGCAAATAGTTCGTAATTCGTATATTTGAAACTGCATAATGTTAATCAGATAAAACAGCTACTTTATTGCAAGAATAAGAGATGAGGTAAGGTGTACATAAACACAGATGTAGCATCAACTTTCTTGGCAAGCATCAAATGAGAGTAATAACTTATAGTAGAACTCTATTATTCACTATAAAGGAGGGCCCCAATGATGGGTAATGAAAATCAAGAGATAATAGATGGTCCACAATTTTTCATCATATACTTACGGGAAAAAAGAAATCAAAGCATCCTGAATGTCAGATGTCCATTCTGATGCCGCACATCATCTTCACTACTAACAGCCAGTATGGTCTCCTAACCCTGACTCCATGTTAATTATCCATCAGTGGAGATAAGTAACAAAAAATTTCAAATAATTACAACAAACCTCTTACCTATATAATATATTGATCCATTGATACAGCCCAGCAGAAGGAACGTCCCCGCTGTGTCACAGCTTGTGATAGGGACGACCTCCTGGACCTGCATATTTCAAGAGAATTTTAGGTGAAACATGGATCATACCACAATTATTGATCTTTTGACTTGGCAAACATAACATTCACTACCAAAAGGAAAACACTGAAAATTCTTGTAATGGAGCATTACATGAAGAAAATGATGCCAGTTTTGAAAGGCTAACAAAAAAACAAAGGCATTAAAAACAAAAAGTTATACTTCCCACTGATCATGTACAACAATCCATACTGATGAAATCCATCAGTTTGCACTGCACTTTTATCTACTAGAAACTGGCTGAGTGTGCCAGAATTATTTCACATAGAACGCTTACAACTAGCAGGCAGAGATGATTTTCATCCCATAGCTAACACGGCACTTGATCAAGTCAGAGGTAAAAGAACAATGGGGTTAAGATTTCAGTCCCCTGCGTGTGTGCCTGCCACAGAGGGGGCAGAAAATTGAAGAGGGGCCTTGTGCCCAATTTGTATTTTAAATATGCTGCCTCAGATTTTCCATTGAACGCCACTGGGGATGCAAGTGATGCGCACTGCTCCACAGCACATGCCTCATTAAACTTTCAAACATTACTGACTAGGACCTTCCTGCTCCATAAATCCTGGTAGTTTGTACCAATGTGATGACATCACTGTGCACAGCTCCTCTCAGTAGGTACACAGCCATTGGAAATGACTTCCTGTTTCTCTTGAAACTTTATCTGCTTAGAACTGGCAAGTATTTTATCAATATGTCTCCAACACTTTGGGTTCTTTTGTTAAATTTTTTTAGACCTTTGTTTTATTAGCATTCCAGTTTCATTTACTATATTTTTCATGTTTCCTTTTCCCCATATTACCACCCATGAATCAGGGCATTTCATGTGGAAAAGCCCTGGAGTTCAGATGGAAATTCCTGTAGAATCCCTTTTACTTTCTAGGAGATGAAAGACAAGAATTTTCAGAGGGGTGTCTGCCTGACGAGTGGCACAGATCCATTATTACCCACGTAAGCTGATCTACAGATCTCACCAGAGTTCCTTGGTCATGTCATGCAAGACTTCACAAGGAAATCTGATTTCTAGTTTGGAATTGAGCCTTTAAGGTGGTCTTTGTTGCACCAGAACAACTGACTCAGGAGGTTGGAAGGTGAAAGGGCAGATGCAAAGTGACAGACTAGTGCACAATATGCATGTTAACCTAGGTGTCAGTAACTGCGATTGCATCATTCAGCTCGGTTGATATAAAACAGCTTGATGAAATGGCTTGAAAGACATGACTATAGTAAGGTTTAAAACTCTACTCTGTGGTACGGACAGGTGAGAGATCGTAGGGATGGTTCCCCTTTCTTCACCTCTCAACTGACTGAAGGCAGCATTATTTTTAATTTTTTTAAAAATCAGAGTGCTTTAACTATCAGGAACAGACACATGACAGGTTCTCTCGTAAGTTTGAAAAGAAAGACAAATATGTATTATACAACACCCAAAATATACGCAACTTCACCCACTCATACAGATGCACACACATTCCAGAAAAGATAGAGATTATAAAGATAACATGCATTAGTCTGATGAATGGTAAAGAGTTCTCTGTTAAATTAGCTTTTCCCCAGGGTGAAGACTTGAAATGGTGAAGACCTGTAAGCTTTTTCCTTGTTCACTGCAGACTTGGGATGTTCAAAAAAGACGGATGCACTGTTGCAGACTGTTGTTCTTATATTCCAGCCAAATCTCAATGGCCAAGCCCTGGTACGATTTCTCAGGTAGGAAGTTCAAGACCAACCCCAGCCTCTGCCTACAGGTAGTTCAAAGCTGGTAATCTTAGACAGGGCCCCTTTTCTTCGATAGCATAGATGGATCTCCTTTGTCTGCCCAAAATATACCTTTATTAAAGCTCCTTATCAGAAACCTGGTTTCCATCATGTGACTACAGTTTCTTTTTTCCATTGTCCTCATAAATGGTTTCTGATGGTGAGACCATTGTTAGACAACCAAGTCCAGGTGTCATTCATTCTCATCTCACCTTGATAAAGTAGAACTTTTCACACCCATTCTTTGAAATAAGAGTTTGGAGTCCAAAAGTCTGCGACACTATTGTGACCCCAATCAGTTGGAGAGGAGCAGCCATTATCACAGAAAGGGTCATTTGTATTTTAATGACCTGTCCAGACATGAAAATTAGCTCAGTGTTCTTGTAGCCCCGTGAGTACTGGCAGGAAAGGAAAGGTCACCTGACATCTTACTCCATTTTGTTTACAAGAAATGCATCCGTTTCGGGTTTGCTTCATAAGTTTGGATTGCATGGATGTGACACCTGCAAGGAGTGCCCTCCTGAATCATGGGTATGCATATGATGCAAAGAATGGCTGTAAAACAGAGAGAACTTTGCCTGGGTGATAAGTGCATGTGGAACAAACAACACTTTGTAGAAAGCAATTGTTGGATTCACTGGCAGTAGGATCCTGTTTGCTTGATGAATTTCTTTAATTGGGTCAATTTTGCCTCTTGCTATTTCTAGCTCATGCATGATTGGGCATAGTTAAGGAACAGAAAAGGTTGAAAGATTTTGGTAGGAGATGGCTACAATCCTCCTAATAAGATGCATATAGAGATCAGAAGCGTGTAACACAATAAGGTTTTAAAACTGAGGAGCAAAAAGGCCATACTAGATTTAGTGATGCGTAATGTACCAGAATTAGTTAACAATCTGACAGGAAAATCCTGCAAAAAGTTACCATAATACACCTAAATTTGATACTAGATTTGAGAGGGAGGGGGAGAGTCTCAAACTAAACATAGGACTTTAAATTTAAGTAAGGAAAACTTTGAAGGGATAAAAACTGAAAACAGTAAACTGGGCTGAACAGTTAATGAGTAATTTACAAACAGTGGGAAGTATCTGATATGATAAAAAACTAGTACGTAGCCCTAAAAGGCTACATTTGTGTGGCTAAGCAACCATAGTCAACAAATGACGCAAGAGATAGTATCAAGTGAAGAGAAAATAATAAGAACAAATGCAAGGAAAGGTGGAAATCCGGCAGACTAGGAGAGCTATGAGAAGCAACAAAGAAACACACAAACAATGTAATGAGGTGCAGAAAAGAGAATATCAAAAAAAATTGTAAGGGATATCAAAGCTAACAGCAAACTTTTTTTTTAAGCAAGAGTGGTATGATAGAATGTGCTTCCATTAAACAGAGATATAGGTGAGACTATAATCGACAATAAGGAAATGGCAGACCTGCTAAATGAGTCCATTTTTACAATGGAGGAAGAGGACAAAATGCCAGCAGTGGAAAAATACATCAAGGGGGCGAACTTAGTCGAATTTAATACAAGTAAAATATGGTAATGGAGAAATAATGGGTCTCAAGACAGAGAAATCTCCAGGGCCTGAAGGTTTCCATCTCAGAGTATTAAAAGAAATAGATGAGGCAATTGCAGATAATTTTCCAAAACTCTAGATTCAGAAATTGTGGCATTGGAATGGAAAATTACAAATGCAACTGAATTATTTAAGGAGAGGGAGGGAGAAACTAGGTTAACTACAGACCAGTCAGTTTAACATCAGTTGTGGGGAAGTTACTGGAATATATCACAGACAGGTATGAGCTAGCTGATCAAAGTAAGTCAGCATGAATTTGTTAATAGAAAGTCATATATCCAAGCTTTCAGATGTGACTAAGCTAGGAGGCACTAAGTTGTGTAGACGGGAACAGAAAGTTACAAAGGGACAGAGACAGACTAAGCGAACGGGTAAATCTATGGCAAGTGGAGTTCAATGTGGGGAAGTACCAGGCCATCCACTACGGATCTGAGAAAGACAAACTGGAATATTTCCTTAATGGTGCAAGGCAAAGAGCATTGGAACAGCAAACAGATTTAGGTGCCCATGGACATAAATCATTAAAAGGTATGACATAGCTTAAAAAAAGAGCAATTAAAAAGGCTAATGGAATGTTGGCTTTTATCTCTCAGTTGTGCTGGGCCTTGTTCGGACCCCAACTGAAGTACTGTGTACAGTTTTGGGCATTAAACCTCAGGAAAATTATATTGGCCAGGGACTGGGTACAGCACAGATTCTCCAGAATTATATCAGAGTTTAAAGGATTAAATCTTCAGGATAAGTTGCATAAACATGGTTTGTATTCCCTTGAATTTAAAAGGTTGAAGAGTGATCTAACTGAGGTCCTTAAAATAATAGAGATTCCATAGGGTAAATATCAGAGAACCTATCCTTTGCTGGGGCAATCAAGAACAAAGAGGCATAATCTTAAAGTAAGAGCCAAGTTATTTAGGGGTGAAATCAGGAAGCATTTTTCACAAAAATGCAGTGGAGATCTGGAACTTTCTTTCCCAAAAGACTGTGAATGCTAGGTCAACTGAAATTTTCAAGACTGACATAGATAAGATTTTTGTTAGATAAGGATATTGAGAGATACAGACCAGAGACGAGGAAATGCAACTGAAGTACAGACCACCTATGATCTGAGAACTTGAGGGGCCGAATGGCCTATCCTGTTTCTATCTTTCTATGTAAAGCACACAGTGTTGAAGCAGCTTTCCATCTGTCACAAGGAATGATATACTCTAAATTGCATAATTGGGCAATACCCCTTAAACCCATTTTATGCAGCTGCATATTCATTTAGCCATCTTTCAAACAGGGGGACTGGACACTGCATCACTCCTTCACTTGCCCACAAAGTCTGGTTGCTCTCTAAATTTGGTTTCCTCTCACAATTTATTCTCGACACTTATCCCCTCTCCCACTTTTGCCAAAGGTTGACAAATCTCTGAAATTTATTTAACCTTACTAAAGACTAAAAATAAATATTAGCCAACAAATGCAGACATTTAACCTTCAAAAGAGTAACAGCTTTTTAATTTGGTCCTGCTGGCTATAATTCCCATTTATCCCACTGGGCTTGCTCCCTGCACAAGTGTAAAGCTGCATCCGCAGCTAGGTATAATTATTTGAATGTACTGAAACAGAAATTACTAGCAGTCAGTGCACCTCTTGACCTATTGCACCAGCACAACGCCTAATTTGGTGCTGGTGGCAGAATTTCAGCCCCATTATGTCCGTTATGAATCAGCTGTTTTGTACTCAGCAACATTTCTGTAAGATTACAAACAGGAAGAATTTCACCCCACACCAACTTCCACTGGTGGTTGGATGCTGCATGCTTTAAGACATGAAGGAACACAGGAAAATTAATGTAGGGCCTAGTATTAGCAAACTACTAATTTGACAGAAAATTCAGCACCCTATTTGTATAACCATTTGCACACATGGATTACACTTATAATAAACATTCATGTTTACGAAATGAATGATCCTGGATACCGAAATGTATTTACTCAATACCTTAGTGCACTTGCAACTTGTGAATGTGAAGTAGTAGTGAAATGGATATAGTCACCTCATTCTATTATATGTCAAGTTGATAGTGTCATACTTGGAAGGAGTCATCATTAAATAAACAATGAATTGGAGGAATTATGAAAATAAGAAGTTAAATTGAACCATATGGACACAGACAAAATGGATTTGTGGTCACATGACCCCCTCCTGTACCTCCGCCTGTTCAGGATGAAACTCATTACCCTCGTCAGAAATAGCTCTAGGGAGAACGCAATGAAATTGAAAGGAGCACCATTGCATATTAATGACTCCTATCTGCATTACTGAACTGACAAAAAGCTCTGGAGACAGACTGGCGCTCAGCCCAAAACAAAATGAACAGGTGTAAAATAGCACTATTATAAAAGAATGGTCCCCATTCAGACAACAATAGATAGCCATGGTTTCCACATACTGATCCATTGTGTGGTCACACCAGGGGAGAGGGCATGTGTCACCTAACAGAAACTCAAAAGTGATGGATGTGCCCTTAAAAGGTAACCCTCTGGAGGGAGGGAGGGAGGGAGGGAGGGAGGAAGGGACAGACTGATCAAGCCAAGACCGCAGAATGCCAGTTTCTAGCCAGAGGCTGAAACAGATACAGCCAGACAGAAGAACCTTGCTGAACAATAACTGAACAACCACTACAGCAGAAAAATTACTAAGTGATTTTGAGACTCTCCATCTGTGAAGGTAAAACAAATTCACACCACCAACTTTGAGCTGTGTTTTAACACCTCAGCAAGTTCAAGACTGCAAACATCCAGGCCTGCACCTTTAAAAAAAGACTTTCCTCCTGAGATGATTCAACAGTATCCTGAAAACCACAAACTCCTATCACCTTGGACTTTAATGGCATCCTACCCTTTCTCTCTATCTATCTACTTTTGTGTATGCACGTGTGTGAATATGTGAGTGGGTGAAGGTTGCAACCATTTCGGGAATTGTTTAAAAATAGTTATCTTCCTTTTTAACCTACAAGAAAACCTGTCATTTGTCTGTTTATCTGACCGTAAAAACACTCAGGGACTAATGCACCATTTTTCACAAAACACGACTGTGGTCAGTTGGGAGGTGAAAAGTGGAAGCCACCCACACCTCCTGTCTGTAACAACGGTGTCAGCATAGGATCAAAATGGTAAAAATAGAAATTGAAAGTTTACAAGATTTCCTTAAGGATGTAGCTCACCTGCCAGTGTTGGGTGACTGCATTCCACACTCCTACTTTCCCAGTGTGACTGGTCGCAACCAGCTGATTCCCAATAAAGAAGAGTGCATCCACTGGGACTCCAAGACTAAATACGCCTACAAAACAGAATAGCAGATAAGTCTCTTTCTACATCTTCACATTTTACAGTAATTCTCATTTTAGAGTTGTATTAATGAATAAGCTATCTCTTTTATTGACACTTAAAGTTAAGGTAGTAACATCGCTTTCTGTGGTGTACACTCTTTTCTCACACATCTGTTTTTTCCTCTTTCAATTAACAAGCATTTTATTAAAATAAATAGTATATCATAACTTTGCTTAAAGTATGGATTAAGTGGAAATACTATCCAGATAAAGGCCTGTGATTGTTCTTTTTCTGCTCCTCTATAAGCAGACCAAATAACAACCAGCCTGCATATTTTTGAGCCATGCAATGCAGCTGCAGACAGCTAGCAAATCCAAAAGTAAATAACAGGCCTACAAGCAATGCCACTCTACATTTCCTTTCACTAATGTGTACATAGTTACAAGGGAACAGATAAAATGAATGCAAAGCAGGCCTCTACTACTCCAGAGGGAGGACACACTCAGTGAAAATTATTCACATGAGCATGCCAACTTCTTCCATATTTGAAGTGTCTCTCCTGTTTAGTTTAAGCAGCTTTGAAAGCTGCCAGAAAAATAAAGCACTTCATGAAGAATGACAAGAGTGCTGTCCTACATGGTGGTGGTGGTGGTGGTGATTGGGGGGGGGGGGGGGGGGGGGGGGGAGAAGTACCCTGTGGAGCAATGTGGGAGTTGTGCTTTCTTTTAGTATGGAAGGTGTGAAACCACAGGAGATAGACAGTGATGGACACAATATGTCACCGGGCACAATTTCCTTTCAGGAATGTTCTATAGAGTGGTGCAAAGTGTTTGCATACATATCTTCACACTAACTGTGTAAAAGTGGTTCCCACCTCCTGGAACTTTGAGTCATCTAACAATGGCCTTCAAACTCTGCTTACTGTCAAGTACCCCCAAGTGAAATTTGAAAAGAGCTCAAACTCCCATTGAAGTAATGGAATGTGGGCTTCTGTTCTTTTTAGTGTGGCACCATTTTATCATCAAAGCCCCACTGCATTGTGCTAAGTGCTCCCTTTTAAGAAGGATTTTACAGGATTACAGGACTGTTTGACTTGTATGAGGCTTTTATTTATATGTTGTGCATTAAGCAAACTAGGGACTGTTATAGAAAGCCAAGTGGAGAGGGTATTAAATCAAAGCCAGCACATACACTTAACAGTGAATTCAATAGTGCCATTAACTAGCAGCATTATAGAAAATTAATACTTGAATTTGCTTTCGGTTAATGAGCTACATTTACCGCGATTGTAGAATTCAGCGCATCTTTGGTGTGGCAGGAATAATGATGGTTTTTGGCTTTTAACAGGCTTTGGAGGGGCCAGAGGCCCTATTCTGCCAGTTATTTTTTTTTAAAAGAAAACTTTTAACCTGATCAAAATTGCAGCCTAAATATGTGCAATCCATCTTCCTACTATGGATTGCATTGGCTCGAAGAGCCTTAAAAATTTAAATACCACCCCCACTCAGATAGCAATGCTGAATGCAAGAGACAAGCAGATGTCTTTTGAATTCAGTACTACTATGTGACAGATGACGAAAGAGAGTATTCCTGTCATTTGAATATCATCACAATATGCTCCCCCATATTTGGATGAATGTACTATATGGCACCTGCTACTTGTAGAAGGAAACAGGACAGCCATTAAAACAGACAAGAATCTGGTGTAATGTGTCCACAGCCCATTCCTTATGGGTGGCAGAGAATACCATTGAACTTCAGAGAGAACAAAACAGAGTGCGTCGGAGACAAAATCAAACATTGTGTAGATCAGAAATGTTATAACTTTTTTTAGACAAAGATTCCTTTATCCTCACCCATATCTTAATTATATAGAATTGAACAAGACGTGCATATATCGAGAAAAGGGAGCTTACCATGCCAGTCATTTCTCTGGCACAAGATGAAGCAGAATTCAAAAACAATCCTTGCTGTGATAAAAACACAATGTAATGTACGCTTCAAGTGACTGTCATTGATGTAATTGAGATATAATTCTAAAAAATCTCACTTACCAATCTATATGGATCTGATACACTTGATTTTGGAAAGGGTATTACAGTGCACCAGATTTTAAACACTGTTGAAATCAGGAATGGTCACCAGTTAGAGCAAAGGCAAGCAGAACATTTGAAAAAAAGAGTGCAAACGATACAACCAGAGACTCAGTCCTCAATGAGCAGAATATTTCTGAAATGCTTTACAATGGTGCGTTAGCCAGTTAACACAGTGACATAGAGGTCACCATGACACACAGCCAGTTTGTTTCACAAACCTTTATGTCAATCTTTAGTCTACTATCTATTGCTAGGTTTTCATTATCACACACATTGAAGTTTGATGTTTCAGCATATATTACAAAAATTCAAAATGAGGCGTTTCATTAACCGATGGATTTCATTCAGTTCCTCAATGTGTAATATATACAGATTTTCATACAAGAAACTTGCTGAAAGCTACTAACAGTAACATATTTTCAACACTGGCGTTAGTTTGAATTGAAACAGATTTGTGAAGAAAAATCCATATTTTATGGATGTTCCTAGACTTCAATATATTTTAGTTTAGATGTTACTGAACATTTATAAATGCTATTTAGAAGTTATGGCAAAGTTAGAGAATTGTGACAATCGTTCGCATGCTAAATTACTGACTTGAAAGGAAGATTTCCTCTAACTGCTATTTATAGCAAAATTTTAAACATATAGTCTATATGAGACTATATTCTCATAAGGATTTTTCTGCGATACAGTGGCCAGTAAAATGATGTGAAGTCTGAAATCAAAATGTAGCTAATGTGTCTTCACTTTTCAATTGCCTTCTATAGCTGTTACCAGTGAAAACAGTTGATTGAAGTGGTAAGATCAGATTTTGTCAAAATCAGCAAAATTTTTAGATTAGAAGCACTGAACTGCCCAAAATAGCCGGCATATTTAATTAGTTTTAAGCGGCAACTTTGTAATTGGCACCTATGGTGGCAAATGGTTAGTGCCATTTGCCTAATATAACCAGCTGTCCAAGACAAGTGTGGACATGGGGATTGTATGAAGAAAGCATTTATGATTTCATTAAAAGGAATGAACAATTCATTTCCCCCCTTTTAACATGCAACTGTGGGAGGGAGGGAGCAAGGACAGCGATCAGAGGCTATCGTCTTCAATATAGAAAGGAAAGGGAAAGAAAAAGCTAAACAATCTGAAAGGTCATTTCTGCACACTCTTCAGTAGACAACTTTAAGGTGATATTGATGAAGATCTAGAAATAGATTGCTGCTCACTGCCCATCCCTTTGGTGGGTTACGGTACTGTAGAAATTACAAAGAAATATTAACAGAGCTTCTCAGCCTCAGAGTAAACAAATGTCACACACAATAGGACATTCTGTAGCTTTATCTTCATTATACATTCATGAAAACTCCTTCAATGCAGGGATATTTCTCTTCCACAGTAGCTACATTTTGTATTCCAACTTCGAACTATTATTGTGATCACAGGTTCAGCATTTTCGCCAATTTGTGTGATCTTTATTAGGAACTGGTGTGGCTCTTGGTGTGGTCTATGCGCATTTTTGACACATGCATCTGTTTAAACTCTCACAACAGGATGTGTAATTAAAACAAAGTTGTCATCTAAATAACTACTTTGATACAATAAATAAGAAATTTAAAAACCTCGTTGGTGCCCTTCCACATTCCTGTCTCTGGGTGAAATTCAGTGTCACCATGACAGTGAGTTGCCTTTTTCTGATAGTAACTTAATTAGACCATTCTTTTAAAATATTAAAAAATCATACTATATAATGAGATATTGTGGATACATTAGAGATAAGTTAGGAGAAACACTTTAAAATCATGCTGAATCTTCCTTTGAGGGGGGTCAATCTCTCCTAAGTAAAACTGCTGATTTTCCTAGCATACTTGCAGGACAGCATCCACCATGTTTAATTCTACTTCCAGCCTCATGCATGTCAAGTGTCATAAATATTCATGCCAATTAAATAATGCTACAATTTACATAAACATCTGTTGTGCATATTAAACCCCCTTTTTCCAATTGTATGTTGACAACTGGTAACTTGTAATAAATTCACCTGGGGAGAGGAACCATCTCCCAAGCCCAGCAAAGGAATGACAGCCTTACAGGCAGGCACAGTAATGGTGATCACTTGCTTTAATTTATTTTCAAAATATGCATTAGAAGCTATTCTGAAATAGATTTGGGTTGACACTTAAATCTGCTATTTGCTGGGTTTGTCCCTGTAGAAATCTACTGTGCAGCTTGCAACAGACAGAAACAATAGATATGAAAAATGCAAAATCAGGCTTTTCAAAAACATTTCCCTCTTAACAAAACTTGAATTAAAAGGGCACTGCTGGAAGCTTCACAAAGGCAAAATAGTGCAGATGCTGGAAATCTGAAATAGAAATAGCAGGAAAAACTGTGCAGGTTAGGCAGCATTAATACTGCCTGGCATTTTCTGTTTATATGCCAGAAACTTCAGATTTCATGAACATAAAGTTAATGGAAAAGAAGACCTCAGCGGATGAATTACTAATGCTTTGAGCAATCTGCCAGATACCTATATGCAATACCTTCTTTCTGTGATTCCTGCCCCCTCTCCCTGCTTTTGCCCCCAATTCTCCTTAAGATGGTGACTCATGCTAAACTATCATTCCATCGACACCTTCGGCTCTCTGGTGTCTGACAAGTGGCTATTCTTATCATGTGACATTAGAGTGAGTGCTGGCAAGGCAATTGCCGACTAGCACATCACAGCTCAACCTACACATGCAAGTTTCAGCGCAGATTACTGGACAGCATGAGAATCAGCTAATATTTCCCTTCCCTAGACCAGGGGCTATTGCTAATTCCAACAACGTTACAGTGATTCCATAGAGTACATACAGAGAACTACTTCCTCTGGTGAGGGAATCCAGAACAAGGAGACATAGCATTAAAAATAGAGCTAAGACATTTAAGAATGAACTCAGGAAGCACTTTTTCACAAAAAGCACACTGAAAATTTAGAACACTCTTCCCCAAGTGGCTGTGGATGCTGGGGCAATTTAAATTTTCAAGACTGAGATTCATAGATTTTTGTTAGGCAAGGGTATCAAGAGATTATGGAGCAATGACAGGTAAATATAGTTGAATTACAGATCAGCCATGATCTAACTGAATAGCAGAACAAGCTTGAGGGTATCAATGGCCAGCACCTGTTCCTATCTCCCCATGTTCCTAGGACTGGGATTATGGGAGTGCAGACTTTATGCAATGTAGAATCCGAGACACAGTCTTGTGGATGAGTTGGAATTTGTTCAAGGCAGCTGAAAAAAATGAGTCTTGAGGCATTAAAAGTATGGATAAGGTTTCAGTGATGGTGGGGGTGAGATAGAGACACAGGTAGGATCACCAGTGTCAGCACATAGTAAGTATTTTACTTGATTCAGAAATGGTTCCAGTTATTCAAACCGATCTTTCCTCAGCCTATGCTGTACCTAGTTAATGACAAGATTAGGCCACTGGTTTGTTTTCCTCTCAGTACAGACCAGCCCCATCCCATATCCAAAGTGATGAACACAGGTGTCCCATTCACTCATCTCTGGTAGCTCTGAATCATGTTAAACAGCCTCATCCCCATGTTAGGTGACAGAGAATTTTGTTTTATTGCAGAAATGGGCAGTACATACCTATTTCATTGCCACTGCCTCCATCCTGAATGTTCCACAGGATTATACTGCTCTCAGATGCCACAGCTACCATCTTGTCTTTATCACCAAGAGGTCCTCCAACAACTTTAGCATTAACTGCTACACGCTCTATTGTCCAGTCCAAGTATGGACTTGTGAAAACCTGCTGCCATCCAGAGGACTCTTTAATTCTAGAAATGAACAAGAAACCTTATGCAATAAGCTTTAGAAAACAGAACATTTTGCAGCAATTAATAATAAATTACATTATTAGATAGACAGCTGTCCTTGAAAGGATATAGATATAAAATTATGAAAATTTAAGGACGTTGCACTAATTTGTTTTGGAATAGAGATTTCAAGATGACCAAACTGAAGTTTTAAAGATGACGAATGGAATTGATAAAGTTGATCAAAAACCACAGTGACAAGTTCAAATACCAGAGAATACCAATTAAAAATTTGAAAGTCAGGAGTTAAAAGAAATAAGGTCATACTTTAAAGAAAAAATGTAGAGTAAGTTATCTTAGGTGCGTTCATTTCTGGAGAGAGTGGGGATTGATGACATGGCATAATGGCCTTTGCCAGTTTCTAAATATTTAGGTGTTAAATTTTAATAGACTGTTCAGCAGTCACAAATCCCTTATAAAATGACGCGTTCCACGATGGTCACTTTAAGGTCACTCTAAGGTTACTGTTTAAAATATGACCAGGCATTTCTGATCTATTAGCCATAAAAGTGTTGTCCAGAGTGGCTTTCATCACCTTATAATATAATCACCTTTCATTGGTTTTATACAAGATAGACTATACCATAAATCCTTGCAATACAGCAGACAGAGTAGTGTTTATTAACTGTCCAACTTATCCTTTGGTATACAACGCCATCTAAACTTGGATTTTGTTAATCTTTTAATTCACTTCAGGTTATTACATGAACCTTCTCTGTCTCACCCTGGACAGTTCTAGATTTTGGGTTTTAAAGCAGTTCTACAAGTTCATTAGATTTCTGTCCCTATGTCCTCAGTTTTTTATATTTTTCTTGCCAAAGGTGGAAGCTCCATAGCAGGCTCAGTTAATCACAACCCCTTGTGATGTTAAAAATTTCCATCCCAGCGTCACATTATTACTACCATCCACACCCGTCACTCTCATTTTCTCCAACAATATCTCAAGCAATTCTTTTGATGATTCAGACTTTCCTTGAAAGAAGCAAGAGTGCGGCATCGCCCCATTTAACTGTTCAACAGTTAGGGTTTGCAGGTGGCATGAACTCACCAATTGTGCGCCTCCTCGAACTGTTGCTCTGGATCCTCTGGTATCAGTAAGGCCCAGATGCCAATCACCAGCCAGCCATCCAGGCTCTGTGCCTTGACTGCTAAGCTCTAAACCACAACCACCAGCCAACCAGCAAATTTCCAAAGCCTGAAATATTGAGATAATCAGGCAATGGACACACTTTCAATCCTCCCACAAGGTCCTGGACTTTGACCTCAAATGTCAATACACCATCATGGATTCAGAGCAAACCAATAGGTCATGTACATACATCTCAAGACTACGGTGTCATTGTTCCAAACATCAGGAACACTCCCTCTCTGTTGGTCAGTCTAGTCCTTTGCCCCCATTATCAACATTTGTCTCACTTTCTCCTCCTGTACCATGCACTCTTCATTCTGCTACTCACTCACTACTATTCCTCTGCTGATCAGTTTTCTACTGTCATCTCAAGATTGAGTCATGCTCGGATGAATCCTACACCAGCTCCATTCTCATCCTCCCCCATTTCAGCAGCAAATCTTTTCAACTTGCTCCACTTCCTCTGTACCTTTCTCTGTGGATCCACTGATCCGTCCATTCTGCACTGATCATCAAAATGTTTCTTCCAAATGTCTTCTATTCCAAGGCATGGGAAGGGAATTTGAGAATCAAAGGTCTGGGACGGGTGTAAAGGAGAGGGAATTAAAAGGCCTGGGAAGCAGATCGGCGGGCTGGGAGTGGTGATGCCTGATAGCAAGATTTGTCCATGTAGGCATGTTGGATCTAGCAGGTAGGAGTGATGGCACTAATCTCCTGGATCTGGCAGCCCTCATATGATGTAACTGTTAAATTTGAAAAGTTGAACAACAATGAGGCTCACAGCCTCATTATCATATTTAAAGTGCCAACCCGCCTCCTTGGAGCAAGCTGGTTGTCCAACTACCTACCCACCCCCATTAAACGCAGAAGTGGGGTTGGAGTCGGGATTCTGATTTTTAAGACTTTAAACCTCACCTGATGCAAACCCACTTTTTTTTGTGGTTAAAACTTCCTCCAGTTTTGGCTACTGATGCATCAGCACTTTATAAAATTTGATGAAAGTGCTAAAAGCTGATGAATTCTTCCTAACTGCTGGACCAGCATCTGATTATTCTGCCTTAACTCATTCCACTGCATTTTAACCCTCACCCTCTGGCTCCCCAAAGGCAACAGGAATTCCCAGAGAAATGCAATCTGACAGAATAAAGTACTTTAAATGAGTTTTAAACTTCCTGAAATGTCAATATGTGAAAAGAGACAAAAAATGAACAGAAGTCAAAAACATCAAACCAAAGCAACAAGTTATAAAAACCTAGCAAGTCAAATATGCAATTATCTTCAAAATAATCCCAAAGCATCACAGCACAACTTTAAGGATGACATTTTTAAGGTCAGGAAATACTTTCGTTGCGACCTAACTTTGATGCTTAGATAAATGTGTGCATTTCCTGGGTAATTTCTTGAGAAATCGGAACCCTTTTACTTTCATATTTGGTGCAGCTCTTGCTCATGAGTAGTGAACGAATTCAACGACTGCCAAGCTGCATAAAAGTCAGCAATTCCTGCCTGATATTCCACTTGCCCTACTGGTGAAAGGGAACTTATGTTCCTTACATATTTTAACCTTCAAAGACTGTCACAAAAGAAAAATCACACCCTGCAAAATTTTTAAATTCATCACTTGTACATGCTAGATTTGCCACTGAACTGTCAAAAGGTACTGAATAGATTTAAAAGCCACAGTAGGAACGTGCATAATTTACAGCACGTCTGGTTACCTACAATATTATCTTGATCCTTTTATCAATGCTTGGCTCGATTTTCCCCAGGTTCTGTGTGAGATTTACTTCATTTATGTAACCTTTCAGCTTCAAAAAATGGAAGTCTATCTATTCTAGAACTGCAGGGGCCACATGTCTGATGAGTATTTCCAGCATTTTCTGTTTTTATTGCAAGAAACAACCTACAGTCTGTCTGACTGTCGCTTGGATTGTAGGTCTTCTTCTCTCCCAGTATATAAAGGACAATCACTTGAAATTCAAACTGGCAGGAATTAAAACACAAGTGAATTCCTTTAAATACCAAAAAACTAAAGTAAACAATTGAAAATGAGGATTCCTGAGTGACAGCCTGTCAGACTGTAGGTTGTCTCCTGCAATAAAAACAGAAAATGCTGGAAATACTCATCAGAAAGGTCATCGACCTGAAACTTTAACTCAGTTTCTCTCTCCACAGATGCTGCCTGACCTGTTGAATATTCCCAGCATTTCCAGTATCCACAGTATTTTGTTTTGGATTGCTTCTTGCAGTTATTTTGCGACCAGCCATAACACAAACTTCATTCAAGAAAAAGGAGTCCATGAGAGAATAAAGTAAAATACTATCACCCAAACAGATTCTTCTTTTTCTCATACACATTTATTTGTATATACATTTGTTTCCAGTGTTTTCATTACGTTGGCAAATTTTACACACGTTAACATATTAGCCAAGATAATTAGTCATAATCTGAGGATGAATTGGTGCCGTGGTTGGAGGAGATAAAGACCATGCACAGGATTGGAATGAAAATTAGAGGTGGTATGAGAGAGAAAAGTGATGAAATGTGTAGAGTTTGAGACTGATTATTGAGATGCTAAAATATGAGGTGGCCTCAGCACAGATGAGTTGTTGGTTATTTGTTGAAGCATGAACAGGCAGAGTCTGAAGACTGAGTAGAAGAGGAACCACGATTGGCTGCATGATGAAAAGGACTGAAAACCCAGTGGAGAAGATGAAGGGTGAAGGTCAGAATGGAATACCATCACAAGTCGAGAATAAAAATGACCGTGCAGGAGCTGGTGGGGATGTCAGCTGACATTCCCATTTGCTTGTTCCTCGTGTTAAAGGGCTATGTGTTATGCAAGGGCCATAAAAGTAATGATGCCTTGTAATGTAAGATGGCCTGTATGGTGGGCCATGCAGCACTTTTTGCTTGCTGTTTGGGTAATATGGCTGTAAAGCCTCCTTTTTAAAGTAATGCTAACCAATGAGAATATTCAAGCAAACCAGAGGGACTGAGTTTCATTTGTGCTTTAAGCTGGTATCACTGTAACTCTTGGATCACTCATTTATGCTGAAATGCAGTGGCAAGCAAGCTTCCAAATTCCTCATTAAATGTGAGTAATCAACAATATAAAGAAAGAAAAATACAATATGCTGGGAAGCGCACAAGTGCAAAGATTCTGTTGAGATGTTAAGTTGCCCCCTCTTTCACATGTTGATAAGTATACTTCAAGCAATTAAAAAAAATCCATACATCTCTTGTAGTGTTCCTGACCACATATGTCAATCCTGTTCTCGTATCCCTTCAACCCCTTTTCCTTCATCTGCCTATCCAACTTAATCTTGAATGTTGACATATGTTCTGCCTCAACAACTAACCCTGGATGTGAATACACCCCCAAATGTGTGTGAAGAATTTTCTCTTGCCCTTTTTTCTATACTTTTATATGTAATACTGTACATACAGCTGTTCATTCCAACGAATGGAAATAGTCTATCTACCCTGCTGCATCCTTTCATAATTTTAAATACTTTTATTATATCACTGTGTAACCTGCATTGTTCGAATTAAAGAACTCAACTTTTCAAGTCTTGCTTTGCATTTGTATTTTCTCGTACATCATCAACTTGTATTTATATAGCACCTTTAACGTAATAAATCGTCCCAAAGTGCTTTACTGGGGCATCACAAAACAAAGTATAACAAAATTACAAAACAAAATACCAGGCAGCATCTTAGTGAATGTGTTGTACTCTGCCTAAAGCCTCAATATCCTTCCTATAGTTTGGAGCTTAATAATGCACACTGAGGTCTTTGACGACACTTTTGAAAGATATGCAGAAATTGCACACAACTTCTCATCAGAATACTCCAACAGCAATTTCTACTGATGTGCACACTTGGACCTCTCAAGAAGGCACTTTATCAGGCTGCCCTGTAAACAGCCAAGTTCTGCCATATTTTAGCAAGCTGATTTTTGACTCCTATTAACAGAATGACACATAAATTGCAATGATTCTCTGGTACCTGTAACAAACCACGAAGTGTGCATAAGCTACTACAATCCAGTTATGATGACCAGCTACTATAAGAACTTTCCGGGGGTCCACCACTGTGCCTGCCAAAAAAAAAGAAAATTACGAAAGAAATTTTAAAAAATTAAAGCTTAACTTCAAACTGTGTATATATATTACATTTAATTAAAACATGCATCATCACAATCCCAATATGGTAAAACTTGCTTGTAATGAAATCAATGACAGAAATTTGTAGAAATTTCTCGTGAAAACTTCAGCAACCATTTTCAACCTTTTACCCCAAAAGGAGCAACAGGATAGTTGCCAGCGGAACAGAATTGGCCTCCACAATCATAGTGTCTTGTGTTCTCCATTTCAAATCTTAAATTCTGAGTTAATCACCCAGTGAATCAGAACCAGTGTATGATGTACCCTGAAGAACAGCACCTCATCTCATCTTCCGATTAGGTACTCTACAGGCCTTCTGACTCAACATTAAGTTCAACAATTTCAGAGCATGACTGCCTTTTTTATTTTATATAATATTTTAACCATGGGCCTGTCTTCAACTCGTTTTTCAGGTTTTTGCTTTTGGACAGAGCTGTTCAATATTCTGCCATTAACACTCTCTCTGGACTAATGCTTTGTCTTTTAATACAACTACTGGCACTCCCTTTGCTCCGTGACATCTTTGTCATTTAATCTCTCCTGCCCTCTGCCCTATCACACACTTTACTTTTTGTTCTTCTTCCCCCCTCCCCCTTTTCACTTGCTCATTTCTAACCTTTTATGAAAGGTCACTGACCTGAAACGTTAACTCAGTTTCTCTCTCCACAGATGCTGCTTGACCTGCTGAGTATTTCCAACACTTTCTGCTTTTATTCCACTACATTCCAACTCCATCTACAATAATTATCCACAGTGATAATACATTGCATCAATAAATATTGATGATTTAGTGTTCAGGGTTAATTTTCTAAGTGCATGCTGGCAGCAGCGAGCTTCACTCATCAGCATTGCATGTCACAGAATCATGGATGTAATGCTCATGGATATCCACTGGAAGAGGTTCCCTATCAGAGGCACATACTTGGAAAATTATGTTGTGTACCTTCTCTGTTCTTTTAGATACTATTAAAGAAACAGAAAGTTAACAATGTGAGATATATTCTGATAATTATTTTTAATAATGAAGCGGCCAACATCCCCAGCTTATACACACTACTGAGTCAGCGGCGCTTGAGATGGCTTGGCCATGTGAGCCGCATGGAAGATGGCAGGATCCCCAAAGACACATTGTACAGCGAGCTCGCCACTGGTATCAGACCCACCGGCCGTCCATGTCTCCGTTATAAAGACGTCTGCAAACGCGACATGAAATCGTGTGACATTGATCACAAGTCGTGGGAGTCAGTTGCCAGCATTCGCCAGAGCTGGCGGGCAGCCATAAAGACAGGGCTAAATTGTGGCGAGTCGAAGAGACTTAGTAGTTGGCAGGAAAAAAGACAGAGGCGCAAGGGGAGAGCCAACTGTGCAACAGCCCCAACAAACAAATTTCTCTGCAGCACCTGTGGAAGAGCCTGTCACTCCAGAATTGGCCTTTATAGCCACTCCAGGCGCTGCTTCACAAACCACTGACCACCTCCAGGCGCGTATCCATTGTCTCTCGAGATAAGGAGGCCCAAAAGAAGAAAAAAAGAATTTTTAATTTAATGGAAGTCGCTTCTGCTCAAATAAGCTCAAGGCCCAATTCAAAGAAAGGAAACATTTGATTGAAGGCATATTACAAATGTTATTAAAAGCAGATGGTGGAGTGGTGCAACTATAATCATTTGCATAGCTTATTAAGTATTAATATTTCCATGTGTGTTATAGAGGAAAAGGAAAACATTTCTCTTCTTACCCAATCTGGCAGACCCTTCAGTCGAGATCACTCCAGCTGACACGGAAGGAGCTGCGTTTGGACGAACTGTTCCCTCTGCTGTGCTCAGTCCAGGTTTATTCTCCTGTGGGGGTCCGGGCCCTCCAATACTTCCTTTTCTACTGGGAATAGCTAGCAGTGTTAAACACATCAATCTTTAACTATTTAAAAAGGTGAAACATGCAAGCATTCTCCTAATACCTAGAATAGTACTTTGGCCCACTACATTCAAATTTAGCCAGTTTTCTTTTACGACTTCTCCACTACTGTGTCCTTCTCCTTTAAAGATTATTCACAGTCAATGCTACTTTGCAAGCATACTGCACTCTCCTGTGTTCTAATACACTGTGCTGCCTGGAGACACCTAAACCACAAGCAAGTATTCCTATTTCCTACACCTGAAAATAGCAAATCTTGCATGCTAAACCTGAACTTTGCAGCATTTTAATGTACTACCCGAGCTCTTTTACAGCTGGTTATAGAATGGCAGAGTTCTGTAGTCAAGCTGTTTTCTCGTCATCATTACTTGTCTCCAATTTTGACTGTAGGTTGAAATGGATTTTATTTTGTGTTAGATTCAATTCTTGCATATCGGTCAATATTGTACAAAAAAGTATTTGCATTTGAGGAAACCTTTCCACATCTCTCCTGCACACTTAGACACAAGACAAGAAGCTTCTTGCCTGATGGACAATATGTCTCCGACCTCGTCTCCAACCTCTCTCACCCCCTATCCTATCCTACTTTACTTTCTCTATTTTACCCAATATTGTAATAGTCAATGAAATAAAAGGCCAGTTCTGATGAAAGGTCACAGACCTGAAACGTTAACTTTGCTTCTTTTACTCCACAGATGCTGCCAGACCTGCTGAGTATTTCCAGCACTTTCAGTTTTTATTTCAGAATTCCAGTATCTGCAGTATTTTGCTTTTATATTATTGTCATCGTCAATGCTCCTCGGAACCCCTCTCTTGTTCCTCCCAAGCCAGAAATATGCTACCCTACAGAGACATATACACAATCTCCTTTTCCCTTGAACTTGTGAAAGCTTTACTTTCCTTGGTCTCCCCAATTTCCTACAATATTTTAAGACGCAAGCCTGCTGTCATTACTACTTAATTTTTTTCCCCTCTTTCTTTTTTCAACCTTAGTAGTGACCTGTACTAAGGATTGTGGCCCTTTATCTAGGTTGCTTAGTAATAATAATACAGGTCAAACAGACACTAGGTTCAATTCTGGTCTGTGTAGAGTTAGCTGATCTCAGCCAGGTTGGCAGTATGGATACAACTAGCCTCAGCATCTCATAATTAAGGAGAAAAGAATCATCCACAGTCTGACTCCTGATCACTATCCAATCATCCCTGAAGTCACATGTGTGTGTGTGGGTGGTCAGGTGAATACAGATTTTTGAACAATGCCCTGCCAACACCCAGAGTCAAGGCTTTCAGACGAAACATGGTCACCTGAACCAAATACCAAGGTGACTTTCATATAAGGAATCATACTCTGGAAAGATGTCAGCACCTTTGAGAAGCAGATGGGAAGGGTAGATAATAAGCTGGAAGAAAAATCTCAAAACAACTCTAGTCAAGAGGCTCATGGAACTCAGAACATCACAACTGTGATGCACCGAAAATAAAACTCAGCCTCAGTGCTACAACTGACCAAATATTCACTAATTGGTTTATGGAAATATGTTAAACACCTTAATGTGGCGAAATTGTTGGGCCCATCAAGAACAAAACGTTTTTTTAAATGTAGTCCTGATTTTTCGCAAGCAGATTGCACTGTAATGTTTGCAATGCAGTGACTTGGAAAGCACATGGACAGCACACACAGAGAATTTCAAGATCAAAACTTTGGTAGTGAAATAGTATTTCTTCTACTTTAACTTAAATACAATATAGTTTTCGGATATATCAGTAGCATATTACAAATTGTATGGCTTCTTGCACTTCATGCCAACTTTTTCTATCATATATCCCATGTCCACAATTATAATGGAAAACGCCTACATAAAACCTGTTTACCTGTAACTGGAAGAGGATGGGGAGCATATGAGAGAGGGAGAGAGCGTGAAAATGGGTACAGAGCAGAGGACAAGGGAAACTGAGCAAATAAATTGCTCGGTGTAGGGGAGCAAGACGAGTCTGTGTCTGGAAAAGCAGGTAACAGAGCAGAGAAAGCAGCAGGCGTGGAAAAGGGTCAGCCTGAGGGGAGCTGGAGGGGATGATAAGATTGACGATGAGTTGGAAAATTTCGCCAGCTTCTGGGGGATGGAAATAGAAACTACAACCTTTATGAGGGGTGAGAATGAAAACTGAAACCATGGAGGTGGAGGACAATTGGCAAGAAACTAGTCATCAAACAGCTAACAAGGGAATGGATGAAATGCCAGGAAGCTGCAGTCAGCGAAGTTGGAAGCTGCCAGCTCATTAGTGCAATGTTGCACAGAGATGCAGCAGGATAGAGAATTATCAAGAACGCCATTTATGGAAGCAGAATTAGACAGCACCAAAACCCAGTGGGTTTGCAATGACTGCGCATGAAGATACTGGATTAGGTTGGGGGATAAGAGGAGTGACTAGACTTTTTGGTGTCAGCATCAATAGGATCTATTGGCAATGACAAATTAAGGAAGCAGACACAGAAAGGTAGCAATGGACTAACAGATCCAATGGGGGCAGGAAATATGCTGGGACAGGAGTGTGGGGAAGATGGTGGACAGAACAGCTGTAAGGGAGGGGGAAAAGAATTTTTAAAATTCAATATATCTGCGGATGTTTCTACTTGCATCCTTCGTTTCTATACAGCAACCTAATTGGTGAAGTGAGAGTGACTGCCCTTGACATCAAGGCAGCATTCGACCGAGTATGGCATCAAGGTACCCTCGCAAAACTGGAGTCAATGGGAATCAGGGGGAAAACTCTCCACTGACTGGAGTCATACTGAGCACAAACGAAGATGGCTGTGGTTGTTGGAGGTCAATCATCTCAGGCCCAGGACATCACTACAGGAGTTCCTTAGGGTAGTGTCCTCGGCCCAACCATCTTCAGCCACTTCATCAATGACCTCCCCTCCATCATAAGGTCAGAAGTGGGGATGATCGCTGATGATTGCACAACGTTCAGCACCATTCACGACTCCTCAGACACTGAAGCATCCCATGTCCATATGCAGCAAGACCTGGACAACATCCAGGCTCGGGTTGATAAGTGGCAAGTAACATTCACATCACAAAAGTGCCAGGCAGTGACCATCTCAAACAAGAGAGAATCTAACCATCTCCCCTTGACATTCAATGGCATTACCATCACTGAATCCCCCACTATCAACATCCTGGGGGGTGTCACCATTGACCAGAAACTGAACTGGACCAGCCATATAAATGCGGTGGCTACAAGAGTAGGTCAGAGGCTGGGAATTCTGTGGCGAGTCTGTCTCCCCAATGCCTGTCCACCATTTACAACACACAAGTCAAGTGTGTGATGGAATACTCTCCACTTGCCTGGATGACGCAGCACCAACAACACACAAGAAGCTCAATACCATCCAGGACAAAGCAGCCCACTTGACTGGCACCCCATCCACCACCTTCAACATTCACTCCCTCCACCACTGATGCCCAGTTGCAGCAATGTGTACCATCTACAAGATGCACTGCAGCAACGCACCAAGGCTCCTTCCAACAGTACCTTCCAAATCTGCGATCTCTACCATCTAGAAGGACAAGGGCAGCAAATGCATGGGAACACCACCACCTGCAAGTTCCCCTCCAAGCCACACACCATCCTGACTAGGAACTATATCGCCGTTCCTTTACGGTCGCTTGGGTCAAAATCCTAGAACTTCCTTCCTTACAGTACTGTTGGTGTAACTACACCCCAAGGACTGCAGTGATTCAAGAAGGCAGCTTACCATCACCTTTTCAAGAGCAATTAGAGATGGGCAATAAATCCTGGCCTAGCCAGCGACACCCACATCCCCCAAACGAATAAAAAAAATGTTGGCTAAAATAATAAATTCTCAAAAATGTAAGCTGTTCCACAGTGACATTCAGTGTTCAGAGACTATAACTGCATGCAGGTTTGACCAGTTTCTTTTTCACTAGCAGCCATTGCTTTATCAGTGAATGTTACAGATATTAACATCGAAATCCACTATCACATCGCCACCTACAGATATAACAAGCATTGCTTGTACATGTTGCAACTTTTATATTGGATTTTGCCTTGATTAGAGGCTGACAAAAGACTCTTCAATATAATTGTTTGAAGCTGAACAGCATTTTTTATATTAAATATTGAAACCTTAATTCTTAACTTCTGAGTATCGAATCAAAACATTGCATTATAATCACCAAAGATAAAACAGCAGCTGTTATAAAGACCTCATCAAAAGCCCTGAAATCTTACCAATGAACTACGGATATAATCAGGAGCAATGCTACTGGTGATGGAAACTGCGAGTTTTGTAACCCAGCAGTGTTCTTTAGTTTGCCACAAACTGCCCATTAGTGTTAAGCACTAGTCACTTCTAAATTTGAACAGGGTAAGTTCAAGCTCATTTGGAATTTGTCCACTTTGAATGAATTTAAACTGGATAACCTAGAGTTCAAGTCAAGCTTGAAGTCTAGATTCAGATTATTCATGCCATCGCTCCATTTGACCAATTCTAACCCTGAACTTATGCCTACTGAACATTGTGGGAAATGCCTTTGCACTTCAACAGAGTAACTTGAATTTATATAGCATCTTTAATATAGCTAAACAATCCAAGGTGCTTCACAAGGTCGTGATTCAACCAAAATCTGACACCAAGCCACAGAAGGAGCTATCAAGACAAGACTGGTCAAGTAGGCAGGTTTTATGAAGCATCTTAAAGGAGAGGGAGGTAGAGGGGCGGAGGAGTTTAGGAGGACTTAGGCAGCTTAACACATGGCTGCCAATGATGAAGCAATTATAATCAGGGATGTGCAAGATGCCAGAATTAGAGCAGCGCAGATCCTGAAGGGTTGTACAGAAGGCTAGAGATCGGGAGGAAAGGGCCATGCAGGATTTAAAAACAAGGATGAGAATTTTAACATTGAGGCATTGCCAGACCTAAATTCAGTCCTAAAATCTATTTTTGTGGATTTTTAAATCTGCATAACGAAGCTTTAGTTGTCAAATGTTAAACACCCACTCAATGTGCTGGATTTGGAATCACACTTCAGGTGCTCTCTTAGGTTTTTAGTCTGATTGGTATATTAATTGCCTCTCAGTATCAATGCAGAACATATGCTAAGGAACAAGACAAAGATCTGAAATAATAAGGCCAGTAACAAGTGGCATAGATAATAATCCTGAGTGACAAAACAAATCTCTTGGCCAATGCAGAATAATACTGTTGTGGAGAAATCTGTAGCCTAGACCTTGCCATCTTTCCTACAAAAACAGTAGCACTGTAGTGGGGAAAATAATGAAAGATAATAACCAAATAAAACACAAATATTCAACAACATGAAAAAGTATTGGTTGTTAGTAGCCTGCATATTGTTAAGCAGTGGTAAAATATTCATTATAATGGAAGGTTACGGTGCTTGACTGGTAAGAGAATAGTATTAGTAGAGCCATGTTTGCACAGGCGGAAAAACTCAGTTCCAGCTTAAGAAAAAACAATGTACCTGGAGGTGGCAGATAGCCATGGAAGAGAACACTGCCACATGACGATCGCTCAAGTTCTTCACACAGCAACAGACGCCGAACTAAGTAGATAACAATTAATAAAGCAAATGGTTCAATATATCATTTACCTTTTCAGACATCAACCATTTCCAATTAAAAGTTAATGTAACACACTTCTAGCATTTAACAAAACTCCGACATTGTTTTTTCATTTAAATAAAAGGAAGGCCAGTAATGACGCAGATGGCACCATCAAATATACAACGCTGTCTCAATCTCTCATCAAAAAACACCCAAGGAAGGGAAACAATAATTCCTATTTAAATTTTATTCAAATAAAAAAAACCTTTGTTTATAGTAAAGCTCAGAACCCTTAGTGGTGCAGTGGTAGGGCGGCACAGTGGTGCAGTGGTTAGCACTGCAGCCTCACAGCTCCAGCGACCCGGGTTCAATCCTGGGTACTGCCTGTGTGGAGTTTGCAAGTTCTCCCTGTGACTGCGTGGGTTTCCTCTGGGTGCTCCGGTTTCCTCCCACATGCCAAAGACTTGCAGGTTGATAGGTAAATTGGCCAGTAGCAATTGCACCTAGTATAGGTAGGTGGTAGGGAAATATAGGGACAGATGGGGATGTGGTAGGAATATGGAATTAGTGTAGGATTAGTATAAATGGGTGGTTGATGGTCAGCACAGACTCGGTGGGCCGAAGGGCCTGTTTCAGTGCTGTATCTCTAAACCAAACTAAAACCAAAACCTAAAAAGCCCAATAGTAGTAGGGTTAAAACATGAAAAAGAGGTATGCAAGAAGAAATTTATCCTCTTTAAGGGAGGTTTTATGAATGGACACAATTCCAAGGATAACCTGTGCTATGAAACTACTTAGGTGCATCAGAGGTATAGTTCCCAGAGTGTTGGTAGAAAGGTTATAGAAATTTGGAAAGTATGCTTTACCTGTTTGAAAGAAATAGGCAACATTCAAAATTAGAAAACAAAGGTGAAAGACCAAGGTCATACTGCAGGATATCAGCAGGATTGAAAGACAGAAGACAAGCAAAATCGAGAAGCAAATGATTAGGTGACGCTATTATAAACTACAGGAGGAAGTAAAGACAGAGAAATAAGTTGTTCCAAAATTGTGGCGGTTTGAGGTCCTGGAAAGAAAAGAAAGACATTAATGAAAAGATTTTTAACACCGTGAAGCTATAAAACATTGCACTTGGACTTTAGAAGAAATGACAGGGGAAAATTTGAGAGTTTAAAAGAGATTGAAAGTTAGAGATGAGTGAGGGATCAGGCTGATCAGTTGACAAGCTTTTCTTGTATCCAAAAATGTTGTGTTAGAACTGCCTCTCCATACATGGAAACAGTAACCGAATGTGAACGCACGTGGGTTTTACAGCAAGTTAAGAGCAATTAAAAGAAAATAAAGTGCTTGTCACAAAAGAATGCAGGGAACTTTAGCTGTGGAGAAGTGATAGTGAGGACAAAAATATTAGTGAATGAAAAAAGACCAAGGCATAAGGTGGAAGCTACAACTGGACAGTAATATACTGACTTTGTATATTTTAAATTTTTAAATAGTTTTTATATATTTTTACATTTCCACCCATGGTATGAACCGACTATGTTTTTGAACAACTGAATGACAGCTTCCATACTTATGAAAAGACTTTCCCAACAAATTCAACACTGGGATCATTTGTGGAAGAACCATTCTGCACAAGCAGTAATTGTTAAGCAAGGCATGCTAAGTACTCAATAGATGTTTATGCACAATTCCATTCATTGAAAAAGTGATTTTTTTTGTCCCCGCCATCTTTTTTGATTTACAGTTCTAATTTCATATCCTCTGCCAACCATTTTACAACTTACATTGCACAGTGGAACTGGAATGAACAACATAAATTCATCACATCGAAATGTTAAAGAAGAATTTTAGTGTGGATACAAGTACTAGGAATAGTAGTTACTTAGCCTTAGGTATGTACAGGAATATTTGTTACCTGGTTTTCTCCCTTCCTCAGTGTGCTGACTCACAGTTTCACAAATATGAGCAGTCCTCCAGTAAGTTAACTGTGATAATTTCCCATACTGAAGTCTAGACAGCGAGTGTTTGCAGACTATTACATCACAGCCAAACCCAATTCTGTTTACTCAAATGTCCACACTTTGCAGCAGAACTCACTGAACAGCAGTTAGGGGTGAGCATCCTGGCTGATATTATTCCCTCCATTTTCCTCACCCCACAGACTAAAGTCATCAAGTTTGATTGTAGTGCTTAGCTGAGATCAAGTAATTTAACATGGATTAGGGAATGAACTTCATACCTGCCCATTTTGTACACCTCAGTACCATACCAGGATGGTACATTTATGCAATGAAGTAATGAACTACACTCCAACTGAATTTTAATGAATTTATATTACTTATTAATTCCTCCATTTCAGTGGACCAGCACATAAAAAACAATGGAGTAGATTCACAAAAAATAGAATTGGTCTGTAAACTGACCAAACTCGTGGACCACAATATTAGAGAGCTGACACACTGCAAGGGCCTATGTAATCTGACCAGATTGAAAGGGATGAATGCAGGTGCAGCCCTGTAAAAGGCATCAAACAACAAATGGACAGTATGTATTAATGAGGACGTATCTCTAGAATAAAGTTCTTCTTTATTATGAACAGCAGTTAGAGCAATAATCACAGTTCATCATCAAAACACTATTTGATTTTATTTAAAAATGAACCCTATATCCTGCTGTCACAGAACTATTTATTTTCTCTTCTGATTAAAAGAGTGTACCTTTAAGGCAGAGAGAGAAGTTTTAGATTTCTGAGAACAATGTGTCACAGCTGCACCTGCTACCTAGGCAACAGCAGGAGAGGTCACATGGTGTAATGTTTCAATTTAACTATAGCTAAAAACCATCTAAAACTAGTTTTCAGAGACACCAGCAAAGTGTGCTTGCCTTGAAAGACGACAATTTTCTCAGCAGAAATTCTACAATGAGCCACAGGCTGTGTTAATTACCTAAGGAGAAAAAAATCTCTTTTGAAGAGAACATTCATATTGCTGGAGGTAGCAAAATTCCTTTTTCTTTACTTCCAATCTAAGAATCTTTGTTTCAAGATTGACTCTCGACTGATTGTGTTTTCTAGAATTTGCAGTAAAATTTCGGTGAAAAACAGCCAGTTTTAAAATCCGAGTGGACCTATACTCCTTGTTTAAAGAACTGTTTGACGCCTGCTGCAGCCAGTGCTTAGAATGCTTATCAAGAAAAGACTGTTTCATCAAATCCATGTGGAGACTTTGAGTGGCATCGAATTATTTTTTACACTAGGATACCTCACCCATCAGGAACGTAACCCACAACGACTAAAAACCCAGTTATTTATTTATTCTTAAGAAACAGCTAATTTTTAAAACATTATTTTTTTTAAATGGTTAATCATTGAGTTTTGTGTGCGTGTGTGAGATGAATGGGGGAGTTAGGTTAAAATAAGTCATAAGCTCTTTAGACATATGTGTGAGAGAGAGAGAGAATGGGGGAGTTAGGTTAAAATAAGTTATAAGCTCTTTAGACATAGGTTGATCTTAATAGTGTTTAAGATTTAGTTTTAATAAATAGTTAATTTGTTGTTGTCTAAAGATACCTGGTTTGGTCTGTTTTATTCTGGGGGTTACCAGAGTGTTTAAACTTGGCTGTTTTCCGGTTGGGTGGGAAAACTTTAAATAATATGCGTGAACTGTGGAATGATGGGATTAAATGGACAGTACATCACTCCCGCCTCGGTCGTAACACTGCAAAAAAAATTTCTTTCATACGCTGCAATAACAGAACAATGATAAATCCTACCTAGAGGAGTAATCCCGTAAAATTCAGCTTCATGTCTCAGAACGTTGATGTTTACTCCCCTGCAGGATAAGGGAAGTTATCAGCAGTTGTTTTTAATCAATGTCTCAACAAACAATTTAGCAATCAAAATCAAAGGCAACTTGAAATTTGGATTTCTCTACCCCAGAGGGCTGTGGATGTTCATTGAGTGGATATTCAAGGCTGAGATCGATAGACTTTTAGACTCTAAGAGAATCAGGGATTTGGTGATTGGGCAGGAAAGCGGAGCTGAAGACAAGTCCTCTACACATTTCTCTACAACTCGCTGTCTTGCACTTTCCTCTTCATGATCTTATTAAATAGTGGAACAGGTTCGAGGGGCTGTATTGTCTATTACTGCTCCTATTTCTTATGTTCTTATACACATTCTCATCACGTTACCAGGACGGCCCACACTTTTTAGTCATTATGAAAGTAAAAATGGCATCCAACATACATGAAGTAAAATTTCACCAACAGCAAATAAGATGCGTGGCCAGTTAATTATTTCTGGTGGCACGGGGTGAAAGAGGAATGTTGGCCAGGGCACTGGGAGAACTTGATTCTTCTCTGAATAGAATCATGGGATCTTTGATGTCTACCTGAACTACCGCAAAAGGCGGACAGCACTCCCTTAGCACTCCATTAAGTCAGTCCAGATGACATACTCAAGCTAGAAAGAAATCCACAGAATATGTTTAAGAATAGGTCAGATTCAACCTCCTTTGTAACTGAAGTTCAGAATTTCAAAGTATGAACATAGATAAGAATTTCACTGGAATTACCACAATTATTCCAAATAACTCATGTACATGTTTAAAAAATTGCAGTTTATTTTCTCCAACTGAAGCGTCCCCATTGTTACTTATTTAGCCCCATTCCCTCTACAAAGGTTTGAAAAATGAACAGAGCATGCAATACAATTATATTCTGCTTATGGGCTGGATTATGAGCAATGCAATAAAAGATTAATTTAAGACAACATTAGCAAACTTTCCACTGGAATACATCGTAAAAAGTAGATTTTGTGCTGCTACTAACAGGTGAGAAGGGGTCAAGGGGGTTCCCTCTCAGCCTTTGCTTGGTTTAACCATAACAGGGTTTAATTTTAAAACAGTGTTTTTAGCTTCTTCTTAGTGAATTCTTGTTCACTGCTCCAATTTTAAGGCAAAGAAATCAAACAGGTTTCCTTAGATTTAAACAAGGATGGTAGAAGTTTATTAATCTTAAATTCTAATCCGGTTAATGACTACGAATGTGCGGCGCTAGCATGCATACGTGATACACACGCAGATAGAGACAGAAAAAGTAGAAGGTATAAAGGGGAAAAGTTTGAGGCAATATCTGGTAGTTACAGTACTTTAAGTTCAATGCAGAGTCTTTGGTTGCTGGTAAGTCTTGCAATTCGTTGGGGCCCAGTTCACGCTTCAACTTATTCCGATGTAGGAGTCTTTTCTCTCTTGAGGTTTACGTGTCTTCCGTGGGTCAATGGCTTGGGAGAAAGCAAGAGAGAGAGGCTTCCTTGTTCCAGCTTCATTTGCTCACTGCCTTCTGTTCCTTTCTCTGTGGCAGAATTCAAAAAACCACAGGTTGCCCAACAGATTAGTCAGTGACTAGCTCCTTATTTGGAACAGTCTCTCCTGCGAAGTTTGCGGATTGTATCACCTTAGCAGGGCCTGGAATGTGCTTCCTTACACCTTCAATGTCTGGTGATCAAAATCCATTTGGGTTAATTGGAGCAGGGAATAGTCCTTTGTCTCCACAAGCAGCATCTCTCAGTATGCAAATGTCCTTCCAGCCCAGTGTCTGATGATCTTCAAACAAGTCATTTCTTCACTCCAGCAACTGTTTAAAATCAATGTTCATATGACAAAATTAATATGCCTCATTCTTGGTAGGTGGGGGTCTGCACAACACCTCCACACCCAGCGGAATGAAATTGATTTTGTTTTTAGAAGAGCATTTCATTAAAAGGGAGAGAGAAGATAAGGACAGGAAAACACACACACGTCTCTCTCATTCATTCAGTACCCTAACAATTATGACAGCCTGTCTTTTCTTGGTAGCGGTGCTGCTTTTAGCTGCCCTTGTTGGTTTGCGGTGGGTCTAAGATAGGTTTCGGTTGAGACCCGGGACAGGACATCTGCGATAATGTTGCTTTTCCTTGCAATGTGGGTAATTTTTAGATGGTAGGGTTGTAGGAGCAGGCTCCATCGAAACAGCCTGGCATTTTAGGCCTTGACCTTCTCCACAAAGATTAGGGGGTTATGGTCAGTGTAAACCACCATCTCCCTGTATTCATTCTGCTGAATATGTTGAATGTTGAAGTACTGGAGAGCCAACAACTTCCCCAGCATCATTTTCTACAGTGGAGTAACCTTTCTGGTGCCGATTTAGCTTTTTGGACCCTACCGGTCTCTCAATGCCTGTATCATCATCTTGGAGCACATACCCCTAGGTCACTGGCGTCAACTGCCACTTTGAAGGGTTTATTGAAGTCTGGAGCTGCCAGGACCAGTTCATTCGTCAGTATGTCCTTTAGCCTCTCGAAAGCAGTTTGGCATTTTTCTGACCACACCACCTTTGCCTTTTTCTGCAGTAAGTCAGTTCGTGGGGCAGCTATAGTGCTGCAATTTGGAACCAACTTGTGGTAGAACCTGCACATCCCCAGGAAATGCATGATTTCCCGCTTCGAGGTAGGGGTGGGCAAGTCCACCAATGCTTGTACTTTTGCTGTCCTGGGGAGCACTCGCCCCTGTCCTACCACATGCCAGAGATAGGTCACTTGGGCCTTAGCGAACCTGCTCTTGGTGAGGTTTACTAACAGGTGGGCCACCTGTAATTGCTGGAAGAGGACATCTAATTGGGCTAAGTGATTCCCCCTCAGGTCTTGCTGTAAACCAGCAGATCATCCAGGTATACCACACAGTTGGGTAGGCCAGCCAGCACCCGGGTCATCAGCCTTTGGAAGGTGGCTCGGGCATTCTTTAGCCCAAAAGGTATTACTGAGCACTGGAACAGGCCGTCTGACGTGAAAAACACAGATATCTCCTTGGTTTGGGGTTTTAAGAGAACCTGCCAATATCCCGTTAGTAAGTCTATTTTTGTGATGTAGGTGGCATTCCCCACCCTATCAATACAGTCCTCCAGGCGGGGAATGCGATAGGAGTCCGCTCTGGACACTGCATTGACCTTCCTGTAATCAATGCAGAACTGGGTAGAGCCATCGAGCTTGGGCACCAGCACCACGAGAGAATGCCAGCTGCTCTGGCTGACCTAGATCAGGTTGTTGTCCAGCATATACTGGATTTCCTCCCGCACTTGGGCCAGTTTCTGGGGGCCCATGAGGTAAGGGTTCTGTTTAATTGGTGGGGGGGGGGGGGGGGGGGGGAGGTCTCTCCCACCTCCACATCACATAGGGTTAAAGTCGTACACCCTGGTGTGTCCTTGCAGACTTCTTTATAGGTGATGATCGGCCTGGCCAGGGCTCCTCTTTGTTCCACTTCTAAATAGGAGAGCGTGGTATCTAGGTTGTTTAACACTTCGGTGGTGGTCGACCGGGCAGGAGGGGGTTCAATGTGGGTGTCCCCCAAGCCTTCCTCTAGTTTGTCCCCATGATCCTGATTGTTCCCTTATTCCCGACTGTCTGACAGACCTGTGCCTGTCAGTCCCCTTCCCGGCTTTGATTTTGCTTTAATATGTTAATGTGGCTCAGCCTTCTTGTTTTCTTCGATCTGGGGTTTCGATGAAATAATTTACCTGGCTGATTCTTTTTGCCACCCGGTATGGGCCACTGAACTGGGCTTTCAGGGGTGCGCCCATTTGTCCCCAGGCTTTGGCCTGTTTATCTGCTTACCTTCAGGAGCGGAGAGCAGTTGAACCTCTTCCAGCGTGCCGGAGATTTGAAAAAGCCAACAGTGACGTCACAGGAAAGCTGCAAGGTGATTGGCTGGTGAGTCACTGCTGTTAGGGAATAGCTCTAAATAGCTGGGTAAGTATCTAAGGTAATAAAAGTTTACAGTTTATTTCATATATAGTAAGTAGTGTTTTTCTTTAGGGAGTTCTGTAGTAACGAGGACCAGGGAAGAAGGGCTCTAGAGTAACTGATATTATTTGACATTAAGATCTTCCAAAAGGTTAATTTAAAGGGTTAAGTCATGGCAGGAGAGCTCAGAGCCGTGTGCTCCTCATGTTCCATGTCGGAAGCCGGGAACATTTCCCGTGCCCGGGACCGGCATGTGTGCAGGAAGTGTATCCAGCTGCAGCTCCTGGAAGCCCGGGTTTCGGAGCTGGAGTGGCAGCTGGGGACACTGTGAAGCATCCACGAGGCAGGGAGTACCATGGATAGCACGCATAGAGAGGTGATCAGACCGCGGGCTCAGACTCTACAGGCAGGAAGGGAATGGGTGACCACCAGGCAGAGCAAGAGGTCTAGGCAGACAGTTCAGGAATCTCCTGTGGCTATCCCCCTGCAAAACAGATATACTGCTTTGGATACTGTTGGGGGGAATGGCCTCTCAGAAGAAAGCAGCAACAGCCCAACTCGTTGCACCACAGTTGGTTCTGCTGCACAGGGGAGGAGTAAAAAGTGTGGGAATGCAATAGTTATAGAGGATTTAATTGCAAGGGGAATAGATAGGCGTTTCTGTAGCTGCAAAAGAGACTCCAGGATGACATGTTGCCTCCCTGGTGCTAGGATCAAGGATGTCTCAGAGCGGTTTCAGGACATTCGGAAGGGGGAGGGTGAACAGCCAGTGGTCGTGGTACACATTGGTACAAACGACATAGGTAAAACAAAAAAGATGAGGTCCTAAAAGCAGAATATCGGGATCTAGGAAGTAAGTTGAAAAGTAGGACTTCAAAGGTAGTGATCTCAGAATTACTACCAGTGCCACGTGCTAGTCAGAGTAGAAATAGCAGGATATATTGGATGAATAGGTGGCTGAAGAGATGGTGTGAGGGGGAGGGTTTTAGATTCCTGGGACATTGGGACCGGTTCTGGGGGAGGTGGGACCAGTACAAACTGGACGGGTTACACCTGGGCAGGACCGGGACTGATGTCCTAGGGGGAGTATTTGTTAGAGTGGTTGGGGAGGGTTTAAACTAAAATGGCAGGAGGATGGGAACCTTTGCAAGGAGTCAGAGGAGGAGGGATCAAAGACAAGAACAAAAGATAGTAAGGGGAATAAGAAAAGTGATAGGCAGAGAAATCAACGGCCAGAATCAAACAGGGACACAGTGAAAAAGAGTGGGAAGGGGCCAAGTAATGTCAAAAAGACAAGCCTTAAGGCTTTGTGCCTTAACGCGCAGAGCATTCACAATAAAGTGGATGAATTAATCGCGCAAATAGATGTAAACGGGTATGATATAGTCGGGATTACGGAGACATGGCTGCAAGGTGACCAGGGATGGGAAATGAACATCCAGTGGTATTCAGTATTTAGGAAGGACAGACAAAAAGCAAAAGGCGGTGCAGTTGCATTGCCGGTTAAAGAGGAAATCAACGCAATATTGAGGAAAATTATTAGCTCTGACGATGTGGAATCTGTATGGGTAGAGCTGAGAAACACTAAGGGGCAAAAAACATTAGTGGGGGTTGAGTATAGACTGCCAAACTGTAGTGGTGATGTTGGGAATGGCATTAAACAGGAAATTAGAGATGCATGCGATAAAGAAACATCTGTAATTATGGGTGACATTAATCTGCATATAGATTGGGCAAATCAAATCAGTCATAATACCGTAAAGGAGGAATTCTTAGAGTGTACACGGGATGGTTTTCTGGACCAATACGTTGCGGAACCAACTAGAGAACAGGCCATCCGAGACTGGGTATTGTGTAATGAGAGGGGAATAATTGACAATCTAGTGGTGTGAGACCCCTTGGGGATGAGCGACCATAATATGATAGAATTCTTCATCAAGATGGGGAGTGACGTAGTTGATTCTGAGACAAGGGTCCTGAATCTTACTAAAGGAAACTACGAAGGTATGAGGCGCGAGTTGGCTATGACGGATTTGAAAATGTTACTTAAAGGGATGACGGTCGATAGGCAATGGCAAACATTTAAAGAGCGCATGGATGAACTGCAACAATTGTTTATTCCTGTCTGGTGCAAATATAAAATGGGAAAGGTAGCCAAACCATGGCTGACAAGGGAAATTAGAGATTGCATTAGATCCAAGGAAGAGGCATATAAATTTCCCAGAAAAAACAACAGACCGGAGGATTGGGAGCAGTTTAGAATTCAGCAAAGGAGGACCAAGGGATTGATTAAGAAGGGGAAAATAGAGTACGAGAGCAAGCTTGCGAAGAACATAGAAACTGACTGTAAAAGTTTCTATAGTTATGTGAAGAGAAAAAGATTGGTGAAGACAAATGTAGGTCTCTTACAGTCAGAAACAGGGGAATTTATTATGGGGAACAAAGAAAATGCTGACCAACTAAATGCATACTTTGGTTCTGTCTTCACAAAGGAGGACACAAATATCATACCAGAAATGTTGGGGAACACAGGGCTTAGTGACAGAGAGGAACTGAAGGAAATCAGTATTAGTAGAGAAATGGTGTTGGGGAAGCTGATGGGATTGAAGGCCGACAAATCCCCAGGGCCTGATGGTACGCATCCCAGAGTACTTAAGGAAGTGGCCCAAGAAATAGTGGATGCATTGGTAGTCATCTTCCAAGATTCTATAGACTCTGGAACAGTTCCTACAGATTGGAGGGTAGCTAATGCAACTCCACTATTTAAAAAGGGATGTAGAGAGAAAGCAGGGAGAGTTATAGACCAGCCAGCCTGACATCGGTAGTGGGGAAAATTCTAGAGTCCATTATCAAAGATTTTATAGCAGAGCACTTAGAGAACAGTGGTAGAATCAGGCAGAGTCAGCATGGATTTACGAAAGGGAAATCATACTTGACAAATCTACTAGAATTCTTCGAGGTTGTAACGAGTAGAGTTGATGAGGGGGAGCCAGTGGATGTGGTTTATTTGGACTTTCAAAAGGCTTTCGACAAAGTCCCACGTAAGAGATTAGCGTGTAAAATTAAAGCCCATGGGATTGGGGGTAGTTTATTGCAATGGATAGAAAATTGGTTGGCAGACAGGAAACAAAGAGTAGGGATAAATGGGTCTTTTTCCGAATGGCAGGCAGTGACTAGTGGGGTACCGCAGGGATCAGTGCTAGGACCCCAGCTATTCACAATATATATTAATGATTTAGATGAGGGAACTAAAAGTAATATCTCCAAATTTGCAGATGATACAAAACTGGGTGGGAGGGTGAGATGTGAGGAGGATGCAGAGGGCCTTTGGGTGATTTGGACAAGTTGAGTGAGTGGGCTAATGCATGGCAGATGCAGTATAATGTGGATAAATGCGAGGTTATCAACTTTGGTAGCTAAAACAGGAAGGCAGATTATCTGAATGGCTATAAACAGAGAGGGGAATATGCAGCGAGACCTGGGTGTTCTCATATACCAGTCGCTGATGGTAAGCATGCAGGTCCAACAGGCAGCAAAAAAGGCAAATGGTATGTTGGCCTTCATAGCGAGAGGATTAGAGTACAGGAGCAGGGATGTCTTGCTGCAATTATACAAGGTCTTGGTGAGGCCACACCTGGAATATTGTATGCAGTTTTGGTCTCCTTATCTGAGGATGTTCTTGCTATAGAGGGAGCCCAGCAAGGTTTACCAGACTGATTCCTGGGATGGCGGGACTAAATTATGAGGAGAGATTGAGTCGGTTAGGATTATATTCGCTGGAGTTCAGAAGAATGAGGGGGGATCTCAGAGAAACCTATAAAATTATAACAGCACTTGACAGGGTAGATGCAGGAAGGATGTTCCCGATGGTGGGGGAGTCCAGAACCAGGGGTCATAGTCTAAGGATACGGGGTAAACCTTTCAGGACTGAAATGAGGAGAAATTTCTTCACCCAGAGTGGTGAGCCTGTGGAATTCGCTACCACAGAAAGCAGCCGAGGCCAAAACATTGTGTGTTTTCAAGAAGGAGTTAGATATAGCTCTTGTGTCTAAAGGGATCAAAGGGTATGGGGCGAAAGCGGGAACAGGTTACTGAGTTGGATGATCAACCATGATCATAGCGAATGGTGGAACAAGCTCGAAGGGCTGAATGGCCTACTCCTGCTGCTTTTTTCTATGTTTTCTTTTCATAGCTGTCTGGGAGACCTCGAGGTGCTCCTGAGCCACCGTGCAGGCTCTTGTGAACCGCTCCCGGAACGTGGAAATGTAGTTCAACATGGGAGACTCATTGCCATGCCCCAAAAACCTCTCTTTGACTAGTTTAAGAGAGCTTCTCACCTCATGTGCATAGACTAGTTCAAAGGGGCTAAAACCAGTGGACTCATTTGGCGAGTCCCTGGTGGCAAACAGGAGTCGTCCCAGCCCTTTGTCCCAGTCATGGGGGTACTCAGAGCAGTATGCCCTGATCATTGTATTTAGGGTCTGGTGGTACCGTTCTAAAGCCCCTTGGGACTGGGGGTGGTATGCTGCTGACTTTAGTTGGGTTATGCCCAGGTTGCCCCTGACTTTTGGAAAGACTCCAGACATGAAATTAGTGCACTGATCTGTCTGGATTTCCACCTGCAGGCCATAGCGAGTGAAGAATAGGGTTAGCCCATCGACCACCACCTTTGCAGAGATAGTCCGTAGGACGATGGCCTCTGGGAATCAGATAGCGGCATCCATGATGGTGAGGAGATACCAGTGGCCCCCGCTGGTTTTCAGGAGGGGTCCCACACAGTCCACCAGCACTCGGCTGAGGGGTTCCCCAAAAGCTGGGATGGGAATTAGGGGGGCAGGTTTTATTGCAGGTTGGGGCTTCCCCACCACCTGGCACTTGTGGCAAGTTTTACAAAATTCCACCACAACTTTGTGGAGCTTTGGCCAGTCAAAATGCTGCCTTATACGGGCTTGGGTTGTCCGTACCCCGACATGTCCTGCCATGGGAAGCTCGTGGGACAGTCTTAGTATTTCATTACGGTACCTCGGGGACACCACTATTTGATGAACCACTGCCCACTCCTCGGCAGCCAGTTGGTGAGGGGGGTCTCCATTTCCTCATCAGAAACTCATTTTTCACATAGTAGCACTCAGGGACTCCCCTCTGCTTCACTTTCGGTTTGGGCAGTCTGTGCTAATTTCTTTAAGATGAGATTGCTTGTTGAGCCTCGACTAGGGATGCCTGTGTAGTCCATCCTTTGGGTCATCTAATTCACCAAAGAATGCTCCAGACAACCAGACAGCAGGGTCATCCGTCTGCGACACCAGTTCAGTCTCCTCTGGGGGAACTGATGTGGCCATGGACTGAGTTACTACACAGTCAGGGAAAATGCCTGGGACCTTCTCCTGCAATTGGTCGGTCTCCCTGACCTCTCTTGGTCTTTCTAACACTACTGGGGAAGCCACTAGCTTCACCCCCGCCAGATCATTACCTAGAAACAGGTCAACCCCATCCACAGGCAAACTAGGGACAATCCCTACTGTCACCAATCCCGAAACTAGATCGCATTCCAGGTGCACCTGGTGTAAAGGTACGAGTCTAAACTGCCTTCTGATACCGTTCATGAACACCCTGGCCTTCACAGCTGTATCCCGGAGTACAATTATGGGCTTGCCTGTTCCACTCGAGAGGTATGGGGTTACTCACCCTTCAGACACAAAACCCTTCAGGAATCCTATTGCATTTTCCAGCACTCACAGTAGCAGTTTCTCTGGGACTTACTGCTGCTGCAGTTAAAGCACAGTTCAGCTGTGCTTTCCCTCAGGGTCCCTTCTCTTTCACTGAGCTGGAGTGCCCTGATTAACCCTACAGGTTTTCCCTTTAGTTTCCAGCAGTCAGCTCTTAAATGCCCTGCTTTATTACAATGGAAGCATACAGGTCTCCGGGTCTCACCCCTGCTTGCAGCAACTTTCTTTTTGGCTGGAGGAGGGCCCCTGTGTCTCCTGCTTTTCTTCCCCTTCCAGGACTGCTTGGGCTTCCATCACCTTCCCTCCCTTTGTCCTTTTCAGATTTGTGGATTAGGAATGATTAGGAATGGTTTCCCCCTGGGAAACCGACTTATAAATGAGAGCAAACTCATCAGCCAGGACTGCTGCCTGCTGGGCTCTATGAGCCTGCTGCTCTTCTACATGTGGCTTAATGGAGAGTGGGAGAGATTTTTTAAATTCGAGCAAAATTCTGAGATTTTCATAGCTGAGCTGCACTTTAAGAGCCCTCAGCCACTGGTCAAAAGCCAGCTGCTTATTTCTCTCAAACGCCAGGTAAGTTTGATCAGGTTGCTTCTTGAGGGTTCTAAACTTTTGGCGATAAGCTTCCAATACCAAATCATAAGCTTCAAGGACAGCATTTGTGTCAGCTCATAATTTGATGAACTCTCATCTGGCAACATGGGATAAACCTCATGGGCTTTTCCAGTTGATTTGCTCTGTAACAGCAGAGTCCAAGCCTCAGCTGGCCACTTCAACTGCCTTGACAGTTTTTCAAAAGATACAAAAAATGCTTCCACGTATCCCTCAATGAATTTTGGGATCAGTTGAAAGAGTCTTAACAATACTGTACCCAGTCCTGAATTACGCTCCTCCATAGTGGCCTTGCTTTCACTGGGGTTACTCTGTCGCCCCCTAGTTAACTCAAGACGCTTCAACTCTCTTCGCATTCTTTCTGGAAGGTTCTTTCTCTTTCTCTCTCCTCCCTCACTTTGTCTTCACTTTCCTTCTGGAAGGCTGTTGCTTTCTCTCTTTCCTGTCTCTCTTTTTCTCTTTCCTCAAATTCAAGTTTCCTCTGTTCCAATTGTATCTTTGCTAGCGATACCCTGTCGGAGTCTATTTCTAACCCTGTTTCTGCTTCCTCAGATTCAAGGGAAAAATGGTTGACCTCTAGTCTTAGGAGTTCAGACTTCCTAGCCTTGCCATGTACGGTGATCCCACGTTGCTCAGCCATTTTCCTCCACAGACAGTGCTTTTAACTTATCCTAGGTTACTTCACCCTGGCTTGGGGAGCTACTAGCTTCAGTTGCAGACATGTTAGTATTCAAGCACACACAACCACAAGAAAACCTGTATTGAAATCTTGCTCTTTTTTGTTTGGGATCAATTTGGCTTCTCACTTCCAATTTCTCGTTTGTCTGTGGATCAAAGCTCGGATGCTAGCCCCCAAATTTCTATTACGACCAGGTGAGAGGGATCTAGGGGGTTCCCTCTCAGCCTTTGCCTGGTTTAACAGTAACAGGGTTTAATTTTAAAACACCGTGTTTTTAGCTTCCCCTTAGTGAATCCTTGTTCACGGCTCCAACTGTATCACAGAATCAGAATAATACAGTGCAGAAGAGGTCCTTCGGCCCATCGAGTCAGCACTGAAATCAAGGCAAAGAAATCAAACAAGTTTCCTTTGATTTAAACAAGAAAGGTAGAAGTTTATTAATCTTAAACTCTAATCTAGTTAACGCCTACGGATACACGATTTGACCACGCTAGCATGCATATGCGATAAACACACACACAGATACAGAAAAAGTAGAAGGAATAAAAGGGAAACGTTTGAGGCAATATCTGGTAGTTACAGTCCTTTAAGTTCAATGGTTGCGGTAAATCTTGCAATTCGTTGGGGCCCAGTCCATGCTGCAACGTATTCCGTTGTAGCAGTCTTGTCTCTCTTGAGGTGTCCGTGTCGTCCGTGGGTCCGGTGTCTTGGGAGAAAGCGAGAGCGAGAGAGCGAGAGAGAGAGAGCGAGAGAGAGAGTGAGAGAGCGAGAGCGAGAGAGAGAGAGAGAGAGAGGGAGCGAGAGAGAGGGAGCGAGAGAGAGAGAGCGAGAGCGAGAGCGAGAGAGAGGGAGAGAGAGAGGGAGAGAGAGAGGGAGAGAGAGAGGGAGAGAGAGAGGGAGAGAGAGAGGGAGAGAGAGAGGGAGAGAGAGAGGGAGAGAGCGAGAGAGAGGGAGAGAGCGAGAGCGAGAGAGAGAGCGAGAGAGAGAGAGAGAGCGAGAGAGAGAGAGCGAGAGAGAGAGAGAGAGAGCGAGAGAGCGAGAGAGAGAGAGCGAGAGAGCGAGAGAGAGAGAGCGAGAGAGAGAGAGCGAGAGAGAGAGAGCGAGAGAGAGAGAGCGAGAGAGAGAGAGCGAGAGAGAGCGGCTTCCTTGTTCCAGCTTCAGTTGCACACTGCCTTCTGTTCCTTTCTCTGTGGCACAATTCAAAAATCCCCAGGTTGCCCAGCAGGTTAGTCATGTGACGAGCTCCTTATTTGAAACAGTCTCTCCTGTGAGGTTTGTGAATTGTATTACCTTAGCAGACTCTGGAATGTGCTTCCTTACACCTTAAATGTCTGGTGATCAAAATCCATTTGGGTTAATTGGAGCAGGGAATAGTCCTTTGTCTCCACAAGCAGCGTCTCTTAGTATGCAAATGTCCTTCCAGCTCAGAGTCTGGTGAGCTTCAAACAAGTTATTTCGTCACTCCAGTAACAATTTAAAATCAATGTTTATATGACAAAATTCATGCCTCATTCTTGGCAGGTGGGGGTCTGCATGACATGTACATTGAAAATTGGTCGATTCTGCTACACACATGATGACTAAACAGCTTACATTTGATTCTACCAACCAGCTCACATTTGATTCTACCAAGCAGCTCACTGAAATCCCAAAACAAAGACTTTACCGAACTTAAGACGATTCAGATTCTTTTATTTTAAAGGAAGAAAGAAAATTGCAGCACTCAGGATTTTGAATCTTGGTTAGGTCAGAAGTCAAGGGACAGATTCAGTGGCAAGGAAGAGATTCATACTCTCCACAATCACAAAACTGTCTGATGTGTGCACTTCATATAGATCCTGAAAGAAATTTATACAGTCTGAACTTACTTTGAAATTAATATTCCAGGTTTGCTTTATTAGACATTATGGAGGACCTAACACAAAGATCACGCACAAGATCACCTCAGTTCGTGATTCCTATTGAAATCATTAACATCGTCTCTATACTCATTGTTTATTTTGCTATAAATATTAAAGAATGTAAACATATTCAATGTGCTGAGAGGTCTGACTGGAAGTCATTTTAAGAAATTGATTTTTGTAAGAGAAAAATAAAAATTACATTGTGCATTTCTGTTGCAAGCAGGTGGACTGATGTTAACTACAGTATGACTACTGTAATAACTTTATGAAAAGACTGTCCTTACCTTAAATCTAACTCTTTTGTTCGAAGAAAATTTAGAATCGGTGCAAATGCTGTAGGATCTCTGTCAATAAATATCTATGGAGGAGAACATATGAATTTTAATAGCAATGAAAGATACTTGGCTTAAATATTTAACATGGCACTGATAGCTCATGCATCTATATCTACTGTACATACTACTTTAGGTATAATGCTGCAGATGTCATGTAGGCTATGATAAGGCAAGGGAATATTTCTAAGCTTCAAAGCTTTGGATGATATTTTTGGCTCCCTCTGTAAGTTAAATATTGGACAAGAACAGATCTTCTGAAAATGCCACTCCTGTCTGACATAAGAAGTGACTTGATTTGGTTGCTTATGCATCTGCCAATGAATCAGCAGAGTCCAAGGACCAAGTGTTTCCACTTTTGCTGCAGTCGGTAATCTGGACGCAAACTATGCCAAATGTTTCCCATTTTGAGAAGTGTCTCTTTTTCTCGAGTTTCCGCTCAAACCCATTTATTTGCATATCGCTGAATGAAAAATCTGCCATGAACCAACACAATTGAACAGTGTTGTAAAATGTAATTAAAAAAAATTGTTGTTTCAAAAATTTTTGTTGAGTGGTAACTCGGTGCAGTTTAATACAATTGAAAATGGGTTTATCACAAAAAGTAAGCAGTTTTAATCACTGTCAATTTCATTACCCGTGAGTAACCCGATTTTAAATGACCAAAAATGACTTTAAAAATAGTTATATTGGGGTACTCAGTTTTAGTAATTTAAAAAATTTAATTCAAAAGTTTTTATAAACATTCCTAGTGATGTCCTTGCACTCAAAAGCAGTGTAAATTTTGGAGCCTCCTCAAAGGTCTGCAAACAAGCGCAGTTAGCGGAAACTCCCAATGGTGGTTGCTTTGCCCTGTGGTGTGGCCAGCTTTGTGGATGGGGTTTGTTTCAAAGAACAAACAAAGAACGAAGAACAGTACAGCACAGGAACAGGCCATTCGGCCCTCCAAGCCTGCGCCGATCTTGATGCCTGCCTAAACTAAAACCTTCTGCACTTCCGGGGACCGTATCCCTCTATTCCCATCCTATTCATGTATTTGTCAAGATGCCTCTTAAACATCATTATCGTACCTGCTTCCACCATCTCCCCCTGCAGCAAGTTCCAGGCACTCGCCAGCCTCTGTGTAAAGAACTTGCCTTGCACATCCCCTCTAAACTTTGCCCCTCTCACCTTAAATCTATGTCCCCTAGTAACTGACTCTTCCACCCTGGGAAAAAGCTTCTGACTATCCACTCTGTCCATGCCGCTCATAACTTTGTAAACCTCTATCATGTCGCCCCTCCACCTCCGTCGTTCCAGTGAAAACAATCCGAGTTTATCCAACCTCTCCTCATAGCTAATGCCCTCCAGACCAGGCAACATCCTGGTAAACCTCTTCTGTACCCTCTCCAAAGCCACCACATCCTTCTGATAGTGTGGCGACCAGAATTGCACGCAATATTCTAAGTGTGGCCTAACTAAAGTTCTGTACAGCTGCAGCATGACTTGCCAATTTTTATACTCTATGCCCCGACCGATGAAGGCAAGCATGCCATATGCCTTCTTGACTACCTTATCCACCTACGTTGCCACTTTCAGTGACCTGTGGACCTGTATGCCCAGATCTCTCTGCCTGTCAATACTCCTAAGGGTTCTGCCATTTACTGTATACTTCCCACCTGCATTAGATCTTCCAAAATGCATTACCTCACATTTGTCCGGATTAAACTCCATCTGCCATTTCTCCGCCCAAGTCTCCAACCGATCTATATCCTGCTGTATCCTCTGACAACCCTCATCACTATCCCTGCAATTGTGCAATTTTTTTAAACTAATGCAAAGTACAAAAACTTGATTTCTGATAAATGTAATTTGCACTTACAGTTCCACAATCTTTTGCACTGATTATTGATCTCTGATTAGTCACACAAAAAAAAGCAATCAAGAGGAAACTCCACAACTTCTATTTTCATAGCGCTTTTAAAGTAATAAAATATCCCAAGCCACTTCACAGGAGCATTATAAAGAATTTGACACCAAACCACACAAGGAGATACCAGGATAGATGACCAAAAGCTTGGTCAAAGAGGTAGGTTTTAAGAAGTGCCTTAAAGGAGTTACGAGACATAGAGAGGGGAGAGGTTTAGGGAGGTAGTTCCAGAACTTAAGGCCTTGGCAGTTGAAGGCATGGTGGAATGTTTAAAATTGGGGTTCCTCAAGAGGCCAGAATTAGAGGAGCGTCGATATCTCCGAAGATTGTGGATCTGAGGTTGTGGAGCTGGAGGAGGTTACAATGATAGGGAGGGGAGAGGCTAAGGAGGGATTTGTAAACAAGGATGCATTTTTTTTTTTAAAAATCGAGGTGTTGTTTAACCAGGGGCCAATTTAAGTCAGCGAGCACAAGTGTGATAGGTGAACGGGACTTGGTGCAAGTTAGGACACTGACAACAGAGTTTTGGATGACCTCAAATTTGCAGAGGGGAGAATGAAAGAGGCTGGCCAGGTGTACACTGGAATAGTCAAGTGAAGAGGTTACACTGGCATGGATGAGAGTTTCAACAGCAGACCAGCTAAGGCAGGGGCAAAATTGGAGGACAGAGGTTGGGAGGGAGGGAGTGGATAGTTAGGAAATGGAGTTTGTAGCAAAGACTAAAGACAATGGTTTGTCTTTCTAATAGTTAATTGGAGGAAATTTCTGCTCATCCAGTACTGGATGTCAGACAAGCAGTCTGACAATTTAGAGAAGTGGAGGGGTCGCAAGAGGTGATGATGAGGTAGAGCTGGGTACCATTAATGTACATGGAGAAACTGATGTGCTGTTGGACGATGTCACCAAGGGGTGGCATGTCGCTGAGAAATAGCAGAAGGCCAAGGATAAATCCATGGGGACATCAAGGGTAGCAGTGCAGCAGCAGGAAGAGACGTCATTGCAGGTGATCCTTGGCTACGTTTAGATAAGTAAGAATGGAGTTTCACTCAGCTGGATGAAGGCAGAAAGACATTGAAGGCGGCTGGTGTGGCCAACCGTGTCAAAGGCTGCAGAAAGGTCGAGAACAAGGAGGGATTGTTTACCTTTGTCACAGTCACATATGATGTCATTGGTGACTTTGATAAAAGCGGTTTCAATCCTGTGGCGGGGCAGAAACCTGATTGGAGGGATTCTAACAGGCAGTTCTGGGAAAGTTGGGTATAGATTTGGGAGGTGACAACATGTTCAAAGACTATGGAACAGAAAAGACGACTGCAGATGGGGCAGTAGTTTGCAAGGACAGAAGGGGTCAAGGACTGGCTTTTGAGGAGAGGATTGATGACAGCAGATTTGAAAGAGAGGGCACAGTACCTAAAAAGAGAGAACCAGAAAGGGAAGTTGGGAGAATAAACCCCAAGTTCTTCACAATGCAACTGAAAGCAGAGAATGAAATCTGAGTTTTCAATTGCTGCATTAGAAAAAGACCACGTGAATGGACCTATTTTGCACTAATCTACACCTTGGGCCAGAGTCATTGGACAGGTCTGAGGTGCAAATTCTGGCCATTATAAACTAACAAGTGAACATCAACACCAAATCCCCAGCAGCCCAATACGACAGTTACCTGTGCTCAAGCCAGAACAGACAGAAAGCATACATCATCATTTTGGGCTGGAGAGTGTAAGTTCACAATGTTACAAACCGTCATGTTTCAACTGCATAAATCTGCATGCAACCAATTTAAAATGCTGAGCTTTAAATTGGTCAGCATAAATGAGGAAGAAGCAATTCAGATGACACAATCAATGAGCTTTTGCAGAAGATGCTGCAAAGGTTAAAAACCAATATTACCTCTTCTGCACCACATTCTCCAATATATGAAATTCAAATGGGCTAATTTTTTTTTTACAGGTGGGCCAGAAAACCACAGAGAACCCAGAAATCGGGATTCCCCTGCACACTGTGAAGTTTTTCGTTCAAGTGACCCCACTGAGTGATTCCCCACCCAGAAGCCAAGTCTGACTGACAGGTTTGGCTTCCAGTCCGGCAGGGAGCTGGTCAGCGAAAGCTGTAGGACCAGGTGAGTCCGTGACGATGTTTATGGGGGGCAAACTCATACAAAGAGGGTTGACTGTTGGGAAAGGGCTCCCCAAAGCAAGAAGGTGCCACTGATTAACTTATCAATGAAGGACAACTTCCTGATACAATACTGACCTCTTGAACTGCAAAGACAATTGCATAGTACAAAGTCTCAACTGGTATATGAATATTGTTTATATAGAAGCAATACGACCTGGGAATGCTGGGGTGATGGGGGCTGGAGGCCTCATGGTGGGATCAGAGGCCTTGGGGCACTGGGGGGTGGGATGGTGCCCGATTGCAGAGGCTCCACGGGCAGGCAGACTGGACCAAGCGGTGAAGAGGTAGGTGTAAAGGCACTCACTTTCTGCATCCACCAAATCTGTGTCTCGATGAAGCTGCCAGGTTTTCCAAGGCTCGGGAAACCCCAGCCGGCCAGAGTTAAAGTTGAAAAGCTGATTGACAATGAGGTTCGCACCCTTATCATCATATTTAAAGCTCCAACCCATCTCCTTGGAGCGTATTGGCTGTGCGCTCACATTCTGGCTTCAATTAAATCTGGAAGTGGGCAGGCTGGAGGCAAGAATCTGAATTTAAGACTTGAACTCCAGCCCACATTTATTTTTAGGTTAAAATTCCACCTCTAATACAGAAAGTCTATACTTTGCCTGTACTCTTGTTCTCACTTTCTTCTATGTGGTTACCATTGCAATATAGACACAGCCACATGTTACACAGTGGCGTTGAAGGCATTTTGGCTGTTATTCACTGTGTCGTAGTACTGCAAGTCTGCTTCCCGCAGCTTAAAATTCTGTATCTGTGCACGTCTTTAGAATTTACAGGACATTAATGGGATCCTGAGCTCTATCGTCAATATCTTTTAACAGAAGCAAAATTCTTGATTTGGAATCCAATTTTTTAAAGCTTCGAAGGGAGCCTATGACCCACCCTCAGCTTAATTCCTCTCTCCTCCAAACACCCTCCAACACATTATGGAAATTTCATTTCCACAAGCCCAAACACAACTCTGCTTCTGTTAATTTAGAAAACCTTTGCTTTTGTTAGATTTTAGAAAAGCAGACTTGATGGGGAAATCTGATTCATTTCAGGTTTCAGTCTTAAGCTATAAATACAAGTTTTCACTAGTAGCATTGATCAAAGATAAGCTACTTTTTACTTATATTAAGAGATGAGGAAGGATGTCAAGGCCTTGGAAAGGGTAGAGGTGATTTAGTGCGACACGACCAGTGATGAAGTGCTTTATATTGGAGAAACTGGGATTGTTTTCCTGGAGCAAAGAAGGTTAAAGGGAGACCTAAAGAATGCATTCAAAATTATGAGCGGCTTTAATAGAGCAAGTAGGGAAAAACTGTTTCGTCCGGCAAGTGAGTCAGTAATCGGATGTCATAGATTTAAAATAACTGGCAAAAGAACTGGGGGGGTTTATGAAGAGAACATTTTTCATAGGCAGTTGCTAAGTACCAGAACACTAGTTGACAAGGTGGTGGAATTAAATTTCATAGGAACATTCAAAAGGCATTTGGACGTATCCTTGAAGAGGTTTAATTCACAGGGTTAAGGGGGAAAAAGCTGGGTGTGGGACTAAATTGTACAGCTCTTTAAAAGAGCCACGATGGGCCGAATGGCTTCCTTCTGTACTATTCTATGATGCAAGAAGTCAGTTTCTTTGCCAGAACTGATTTCAAAAGGTGAAGCTGAAACTGTTCATTTTTGCCACCAGATGGCATTACAGGCCACAGTATATTTCTGAAATGAAGCTCTGTTGCTTAGCATCATTACAGGAAAGGTTGCAATCTTTTGCTCATCCCCCCAAAAAAAATTACACAGGAGTGCTGTTCTGGAGAAGAATTGCAGGTTACAGAAGAGGAGATCACTGCATAAATAAAAAGCACATGTACAAAAGAGTGGATTTGTTTACACACACTTTTTTAATGCAACAACAATCAAAACTGGAAGGGCCTTCACCCCTTCCCCTCCCTCCCAGAACTGCAACAGGGTTTCCCTTGTCCTCACTTTGCTCCCCACCAGCTTACAGATCCAAAGGATCATCCTTCGCCACTTCCACCACATCCAGCATGATGCAACTACCAAACGCATCTTCCTCTTCCTTCCCCGGTCAGCATTCCGAAGGGTTCGTTCCCTCTGCGACAAGCTCGGCCACTCCTCCATTACCCCCACCACCTCGTCCCCTTCCCACGGCACCTTCCCCTGCAATCGTCACTGGACTAGTAACTCAGAGACCCAGGGTATTGCTCTGGGAATATGGGTTCAAATCCCAACACAGCAGAAGGTAGAATTTGAACTCAACTAATAAATCTGGAATTAAAAAGCTACTCTAATGATGGCCATGAAACCACTGTCGATCGTTGTAAAAATCCATCTGGTTCACTAATGTCCTTTAGAGAAGGAAATCTGCTGTCTTTACCTGGTCTGGCCTACATGTGACTCCAGACCCACAGCAATGTGGTTGACTCTTACATGCCCTCTGAAACGGCCTAGCAAGCCACTCAGTTGTATCTAACCGCTACGAAGTCAATAAAAAGGAATGAAACTGGACGGACCACCCAGCATCGACCTAGGCACCGGAAACGACAACGGCAAATGCAGCCCTGTCGACCCTGCGAAGTCCTCCTTATTAACATCTGGGGGCTTGTGCCACAGTTGGGAGAGCTGTCCCACAGACTAGTCAAGCAACAGCCTGACATATTCATACTAACGGAATCATACTTGACAATGTCCCAGACTCTGCCATCACCATCCCCGGGTATATCCTGTCCCACCGACAGGACAGACCCAGCAGAGGTGGCGGCACAGTGGTATACAGTAGAGAGACAGTTGCCCTGGGAGTCCTCAACATCGATTCTGGACCCCATGAAGTCTCATGGCATCAGGTCAAATATGGACAAGGAAACCTCCTGCTGATTAACACCTCCGCCCTCCCTCAGCTGATGAGTCAGTACTCCTCCATGTTGAACAGCACTTGGAGGAAGCACTGAGGGTGGCAAGGGCACTGAGGGTGGCAAGGGCACAGAATGTACTCTGCGTGGGGGACTTCAATGTCCATCACCAAGAGTGGCTATGTATCACCACGACTGACCGAGCTGGCCGAGTCCAAAAAGACATATCTGCTGGACTGGGTCTGCGGCAGGTGGTGAGGGAACCAACACGAGGAGAAAACATACTTGACCTCATCCTCACCAATCTGCCTGCCACAGATGCATCTGTCCATGACAGTATTGGTAGGAGTGACCACCGCACAGTCCTTGTGGAGACAAAGTCCCGCCTTCACATTGAGGATACCCTCCTTCGTGTTGCGTGGCACTACCACTGTGCTAAATGGGATAGATTTCGAACAGATATAGCAATGCAGAACTGGGCATCCATGAGGCGCTGTGGGCCATCAGCAGCAGCAGAATTGTACTCAACCACAATCTGTAACCTCATGGCCCGGCATATCCCCTACTCTACATTACCATCAAGCCAGGAGACCAACCCTGGTTCAATGATGAGTGCAGGAGAGCATGCCAGGAGCAGCACCAGGCATACCTCAAAATGAGGTGTCAACCCAGTGAAGCTACAACACAGGACTATCTGCATGCCAAACTGCATAAGCAGCATGTGATAGACAGAGCTAAGCGATTCCATAACCAACGGATCAGATCTAACCTCTGCAGTCCTGCCACATCCAGTCGTGAATGGTGGTGGACAATTAAACAACTAACTGGAGGAGGTGGCTCCACAAATATCCCCATCCTCAATGATGGGGGAGCCCAGCACATCAGTGCGAAAGATAAGGCTGAAGCATTTGCAACCATTATCAGCCAGAAGTGCCGAGTTGATAATCCATCACAGCCTCCTCCTGAAGTCCCCAGCATCACAGATGCCAGACTTCAGCCAATTCGATTCACTCTGCGTGATATGAAGAAACGACTGAAGGCACTGGTACTGCAAAGGCTATGGGCCCTGACAATATTCCGGCAATAATACTGAAGACCTGTGCTCCAGAACTTGCCGCGCCCCTAGCCAAGCTGTTCCAGTACTGCTACAACACTGGCATCTACCCTGCAATATGGAAAATTACCCAGGTATGTCCTGTACACAAGAAGCAGGACAAGCCCAACCCGGCCAATTACCGCCCCATCAGCCTACTCTCAGTCATCAGTAAAGTGATGGAAGGTGTCATCAACAGTGCCATCAAGCGGCATTTGCTTAGCAATAACCTGCTCAGTGACGCTCAGATTGGGTTCCGCCAGGGCCACTCAGCTCCTGACCTCATTACAGCCTTGGTTTAAACATGGACAAAAGAGCTGAACTCAAGAGGTGAGGTGAGAGTGACTGCCCTTCACAGCAAGGCAGCATTTGACCAAGTATGGCATCAAGGAGCCCTAGCAAAACTGAGGGCAATGGGAATCAGGGGGAAAATCCTCCGCTGGTTGGAGTCATACCTAGCGCAAAGGAAGATGGTTGTGGTTGTTGGAGGTCAATTATCTCAGCTCCAGGACATCACTGCAGGAGTTCCTCAGGGTAGTGTCTTGGGCCCAACCATCATCAGCTGCTTCATCAATGACCTGCACAATGTTCAGCACCATTCGTGACTCCTCAGATACTGAAACAGTCCGTGTAGAAATAAAATAAAATAAAATAAAATGCAGCAAGACTTGGACAATATCCAGGCTTGGGCTGATAAGTGGCAAGTAACATTCGCGACACACAAGTGCCAGGCAATGACCATCTCCAACAAGAGAGAATACAGCCATCTCCCCTTGACATTCAATGGCATTACCATCGCTGAATCCCCCACTATCAACATCCTAGGGGCTACCATTGACCAGAAACTGAACAGGAGTAGCCATATAAATACTGTGGCTACAAGAGCAAATCAGAGGCTAGGAATCCTGAGGCGGGTAGCTCACCTCTTGACTTCCCAAAGCCTATCCACCATCTGCAAGGCACAAGTCAGGAGTGTGATGGAATACTCTCCATTTGCCTGGATGGGTGCAGCTCCAACAACACTCAAAAAGCTCAACACCATCTAGGACAAAGCAGCCCACTTGATTGGGACCCCATCTACAAACATTCACTCCCTCCACCACCGATGCACAGTGGCAGCAGTGTGTACCATCCTCAAGATGCACTGCAGCAACGCACCAAGGCTCCTTAGACAGCACCTTCCAAACTCGCGACCTCTACCAACTAGAAGGACAAGGGCAGCAAATGCATGGGAACATCACCACCTGCAAGTTCCCCTCCAAGTCACACACCATCCTGACTTGGGAACTATAAAGCCGTTCCTTCACTGTCGCTGGGTTAAAATCCTGGAACTCCTTTCCTAACAGCACTGTGGGTGCACCTACCCCACATGGACTGCAGCGGTTCAAGAAGGCAGCTCACCACCACCTTCTCAAGGGCAATTAGGGATGGGCAATAAATGCTGGCCTGGCCAGCGACGAATAAAAAAAAAAAATCGCAAGAACTATAATTCTTGCCCATTTACCTCCTCTCTCCTCACTATCTAAGACCCCAAACACTCCTTTCAGGTGAAGCAGCGATTTACTTGTACTTCTTTCAACTTAGTACACTGAATTCGCTGCTCACAAGGTCACTGACCCGAAACGTTAACTCTGCTTCTCTTTCCACAGATGCTGCCAGACCTGCTGAGTGATTCCAGCATTTCTTGTTTTTGTGGTCTCCTCTACACTGGGGAGACCAAACGCAGATTGGGTGACCGCTTTGCGGAACACCTCCGCTCAGGAGGTAAGCATGACCCCCAAGCTTCCGGTTGCTCGCCATTTCATGCTCACATCTCTGTTCTGGGACTGCTGCAGTGTTCCAGCAAACATCAACGCAAGGTCGAGGAGCAGCATCTCATTTACTGATTACAGCCTGCCGGACTGAACACTGAATTCAATAATTTCAGAGCATGACAGGCCCCCCCTTTTCATATTTAGTTATTTTTTCTTTTATTTTATTTTAGTTTTCTTAGTTTGATTAGTTTGTTTCTACTCATAGAGTCATAGAGAGATACAGCACTGAAACAGGCCCTTCGGCCCACCGAGTCTGTGCCGACCGTCAACCACCCATTTATACTAATGGTACACTAATCCCATATTCCTACCACATCCCCACCTTCCCTCAATTCTCCTACCACCTACCTACACTAGGGGCAATTTACAATAACCAATTTACCTATCAACCTGCAAGTCTTCGGCTGTGGGAGAAAACCGGAGCACCCGGCGGAAACCCACATGGTCACAGGGAGAACTTGCAAACTCCGCACAGGCAGTACCCAGAACCGAACCTGTGTCACTGGAGCTGTGAGGCTGCGGTGTTAGCCACTGTGCCTACCCACTGTTTGTGTTTTTTTTTAATTTAATGTTTGTGCTTGGAGTGCTTTACAGTTAATTAACACCCTCTCTGCACTAACACTTTGTCTTTCAGCACACCATTAACATACCGTTTGCCTTTGTTCCATGACCTTCTGGTCAGTTATTCTCTGTGACCCTGTCCTATCAACACCTTCTCTTTTGTTATCTTTTGCTGCACCCCCCACTTTACTTGCTCATAACCTTTTACATTTCTAATATATGTCAGTTCTGAAGAAGGGTCACTGACCTGAAACGTTAACTCTGCTTCTCTCTCCACAGATGCTGCCAGACCTGCTGAGTATTTCCAGCATTTCTGATTTTTATTTCAGATTTCCAGCATCTGCAGTATTTTGCTTTTATTTTAGTGCTTCATTCACTGCCACTTCTCTTCCCGGAATGCCTACCTTGAAGAAGTTCTGCTCTTCTCTCCGACAGGATTTTTGTTCGTCTCTTTTACCATGTTCACCTTCATTGCTTTCTATTTCCCTCCTGGTGTTTGATAAAGTGTCTACCAAAACTCGTTTGCACAGCCACATCTCCTTCCTCAGTGACCGTCTCCGGCTCTGACCTATTCCACGTGGATTCCAACTGAAGTGTCATCCTTCGTGTTTTTTTTCAATCCACCCAGGATTATAGGTATCTCCGAGAAATACAACTGCTGTTCTCGCCGCATCCTGAGGTCCACACATAGTGCCATGGGCCGCCACATGTATACACTGGACTACTCTCTCCAGAAGCACTCCCTCACCTTATCTAAAAGCTGTTCTACTCCCCAGTTTCATTTCATCCTTCGCCTTACTGAACGCATTAACAAAAAACTTTTCTTCTTCCTTTCAGGTGTTAAGGAATGCAAGCTCCAGCAGCTGATGGAGACTAATGCCCCTCCAGATCCTTCTTCCCCTTCACTTCCCTCTGACCCCACCCCTTCTGAACTGACCCCTTGCCATGCATTCACTATACCCTCTGACCTTCCCCTCTCTGACGCTGAATGCTCTGTACTCAGCAAAAGACTCAGTTTTATCCCCTTACGCCGCCACCTCAATGAATTTCGTGTTCAGCATGACGTTGAGCCCTTCTTCAGTCGCCTTCGCCTCCATGCTCACTTCTTTGACCAGGAGTCCTCCCCGCCGACCAGTAGACCCATTCACTCGCCTCCAGTATTCTCCCTCTACCTGGACCCCTCCCTCTGGCCTCTTACCCGCTCTTGATCTTTTCATTGAAAACTGTTGGCGAGATATCGGCCGTCTCAACTTCTATGCCCCCCTCACTCACTCTAACCTGCCCCGCTCTGAACTTGCCGCACTCCGTTCTCTCAGGTCAAACCCCGACATTGTCATCAAACCTACAGAAAAGAGTGGTGCTATTGTTGTCTGGCGTACCGACCTCTACCTTGCAGAGGCTCAGCGCCAACTCTCAGACACTTCTGCTTACTTCCCCTGGACCATGACCCTACCACCGAACATCAAACTACTGTCCACAGAACTGTCACAGATCTCATCTCCTCTGGAGATCCTCCCTCTACAGATTCCAACCTCTCAGTCCCGCAACCCCAGACAGCCTGCTTCTAGATCCTTCCCAAAATCCACTAACAGGACTGTCCCGACAGACCCATTTTTTCAGCCTGTTCCTGCCCCTCTTTCTTCCTATCCTGACTCTACTTTTTCTCCCCTGGTCCAGTCTCTTCCCACCTACATCCGCGACTCTTCTGACACCCTACGTCATTTTGACAATTTCCAGTTTCCTGGCCCTAACCACCTCCTCTTCACTATGGACGTCCAATCTCTCTACATCTCCATCCCCCACCAGGATGGTTTGAGAGCTCTCCGCTTCTTCCTTGAACACAGATCCAACCATTCCCCAACGACCACCACCCTCCTCTGCCTGGCTGAACTTGTCACATTGAACAACTTCTCCTTCAACCCCACTCACTTCCTTCAAGTAAAAGGTGTTGCTATGGGTACCCGCATGGGTCCTAGTTATGCCTGTCGTTTTGCGGGATATGTCAAACATTCCTTGTTCCAGTCCTACTCAGGCCCCCTCCCCCAACTCTTTTTCCGGTACATTGATGACCGTATTGGTGCCGTTTCCGGCTCCCGCCCGGAACTAGAAAACTTTATTAACTTTGCTTCTAATTTCCACCCTTCTCTCACCTTCACATGGTCCATCTCCGACACTTCCCTTCCCTTCCTTGACCTCTCTGTCTGCATTTCTGGGGACAGGCTGTCTACTAATATGCATTACAAGCCCACCAACTCCCACAGCTACCTCGACTACACTTCATCACACTCTGCCTCCCATAAGGACTCCATTCCATTCTCCCAGTTTCTCCGTCTCCGACGCATCTGCTCTGATGATGCTACCTTCCACGACAGTGCTTCTGATATGTCTTCCTTTCTCCTCAACCGAGGATTCCCGCCCATTGTGGTTGACAGGGCCCTCAACCATGTCCGGCGCATTTCCCGCACCTCTACCCTCACCCCTTCCCCTCCCTCCCAGAACCGCGACAGGGTTCCCCTTATCCTCACTTTCCACCCCACCAGCCTCCAGATCCAAAGTATCATCCTCTGCCACATCCAGCGTGATGCCACTACCAAACGCATTTTCCTCTCCCTTCCCCCGTCAGCATTCCGAAGGGATCGTTCCCTCTGCGACACACTCGTCCACTCCTCCATTACCCCCACCAACTTGTCCCCTTCCCACGGCACCTTCCCCTGCAATTGCAGTTGTTTTTATACCTGCCCATTTACCTCCTCTCTCCTCACTGTCCAAGGCTCCAAACACTCCTTTCAGGTGAAGCAGCGATTTACTTTTACTTCTTTCAATTTAGTATACTGTATTCGCTGCTCACAATGTGGTCTCCTCGACAGTGGGGAGACCAAACGCAGATTGGGTGACCACTTTGCGGAACACCTCCGCTCAGTCCGTAAGCATGATTCTGAGCTTCCGGTTGCTAGCCATTTCAACAACGCCTCCCCCCACCACCACCCACACCGCCCTCTCATGCGCACATCTCTGCTCTGGGATTGCTGCAGTGTTCCAGAGAAAATCACTGCAAGCTCGAGGAACAGCATCTCATTTACTGATTAGCCAAGCTACAGCCTGCCGGACTGAACACTGAATTCAATAATTTCAGAGCATGACGGCCCCCCCCTCCCCCCAAACTTTTTACGTTTAGTTATTTTTTCTTTTTTATTATGTTATTTTGTTTTTTTTAAGTTTGGTTAGTTTGTTTATACTGTGCCTACCCACTGTTTCTGTTTTTTTAAATTTTTTATGTTTATGCTTGGAGTGCTTTCGGCTTTACAGTCAATTAACACCCTCTCTGCACTAATGCTTTGTCTTTCAGCACACCGTTTGCCTTTGTTCCATGACCTTCTGGTCAGTTATTCTCTGTGACCTTGTCCTATCAACACCTCTTTTGTTATCTTTTGACCCACTCCCCGCTTTACTTGCTTAAAATCTTTTCCATTTCTAATATTTGTCAGTTCTGAAGAAGGGTCACTGACCTGAAACGTTAACTCTGCTTCTCTTTCCACAGATGCTACCAGACCTGCTGAGTATTTCCAGCATTTCTTGTTTGTATTTCAGATTTCCAGCATCTGCAGTATTTTGCTTTTAAACTAGAATGTTATTGCCCCATTGCCAGAAACATGTTTAACTGCTGTGGAATGCTACACATCCAACTATCAACTATTGTCCTGAACACTGGCCTATTACTATTACCCCGGCATCTCACAGTACAATATTATCCATTGTATGCATCAACAGAAGATAGTTATCTTAAGATTATGAATCAGAATGTTATTTGATTCTTTTCTAACAAAAATATTGCATGTTTGGTTACTTCACTCAGTCATATTTCATTTAATATTTGAACAATTCAAGGAAAAAAGGCATCACCCAACCAACACCTGCTATTGGAGTGATTTTCTAAATTTTGAGCTAGTCATTGAAAATATTCAATCCTCTACTCTGCTGGGGTACAATAAGATACTAATCATTCCCAATGTCAATTAAGGACCAGAATGATCTTCCCTACTGGAAGTGCAAGGCCAAGTTGTGAAGTCTGATTTCATCAAGTTCAACATCAACTTATGCAACTTACCAATTAAATGAAAAAAAATGCTCTAACAAAAGCAAAAAGAAGTAATTGATTACCATGGAGTATTTATTGCACCACAAACCTCCAAATTATATTTTGAAAAGCTGCTCAGCAGGATGTGGTGTTTAACAATTTCAATACTAATTCAACAATACAGCTACCCGTAAATCAGCCTATCTCAAGTCAAACTTATAAAAATATGTGGAATGTGAATTTAAAATTCATGACCCAAGTATATGTACACACTATAGAGAAGTCCAATTAAAGAATTACTTGGAGCTGTATGATACAATTAAGTATCATTCATAACATAACTTTGGGATCAATGTAGCTTTTCTCCCCTTCACCTGCAGTCCTCAGCAGACATTCTGCTCTAGATGCTGCTGTCACTCCATTTATGGCATGCTTGAGTTTGGGATGCTAAAAAGATCACAAGATAGATACAGAAAACAAAGGCCATCCAAAGGATCATGGCTCATCCCTGCAGAAGGATCGTTCCTCCAGATTCTGAATTCAACTGATTCTCAAATGATTCAAGATTTTCTCTGAAATCTATTATAGGTTGATCTTGTACTGAGTCAAGAACACTTTCTAACATCAGTCCTAAATTCCTTGTTCTATTGTCACAGTTTAATTTGAAATAACATTTCAGATAAAACTTTTTCAACACAGTGCTTACTTCTATAAGAACACCTATTAATCACTTACTTTTAATACTAAAAGGCTCATGTTTCGGCAATCTTTTGTCATAATCATTGCTCTGATATTAGTGATCAGTCTTGTGATTTTTCACTAAATAGTCTTCATAACTTGAATACCTTGCTTGTACTTGTGTCTCAGTGACAAAAACTGAACACAGCACTTGGCTGTGGTCTGAGTAGAGCACAGCTTCCTCTAAATGATAGTCTACTGTTTTTGTTATATTGTTCAGCATTCAATTTGCTTTGTTGACTTTGATGCATAGTGATTGAACATGTTGAGCACCAAAGGCACTCGAACAATTAGATTTCTTGAAATTTCATCCTTAGCTATTATTGACTTGGTGGGATTCAATGCTATCCCCTCCCCAAAAACAAAATAACCATTGGGAAGCAGGGTTATTCCAGCTATTACCCAAAAAGTGAAAAGGCATGATGAATAAGGCAGAATTACTGCTGCCATTGTCCAATAATTCATTCTTTTCTGGTAGGAAAATGGCTGGCCTCCACAGTAGCTCACTTGTGTGGGGAAACAACAGCCCAGGTCCATGGCACAATCCTCCCTGACGCAGAATTCCTACTGACCCTCAGGATTCATTAATAACACTGTGTAAAAGGAACAGCCATTAATGGAATCTTTCAAAACAGATCTCCTTGTGTAACCAGCACAATCATGGATTTTTTTTTAAAATGCTTATATCATGAAACCTAATGCCCGTGTAAGCAATCAATCGGTTCATAAGTTTAATCGCCTTACGTTTTCTTTGAAACTAAAAATACAAGTTTCAAAAGGGGATTCTGATTTTCCGGAAATGTGAAGCTTTGGAGATTTCTATGTAATGGGAATGTACATAAATGCAATGCTGGATCAGAAGGAAAATTCATATAGATGTCGTTTAGATGTGGAAATATTAACAACCATAGATAGCAGTGTTAGCATTTATATACTGCCAAACCAGTAGAGATTAGGAGACTGCAATATGTAAGCATGAAAAGTACATGTTAACATAATAACTCATGATGTCTCTGTTGTGTACCAAAGCCACTAGGAAGTTACTGAGCAGAGTGATCAGTTACATTGTTTTGTAACATCATTATGAAGTGCAAATGCCCCAGGGTAATTTGCTGAGTTCTTGGTAATCAGCTCCAAAGCAGTTCAAGTGCCTCGGAGTAGAAAATGACATAGAAAAGGGTAATTTAAAGTTTGGGGAAAAAAACATAATCAATGTAAAATAAAAAGGGAATGGTAACTTCTGTAGTTGCAATCTTGCTGACTAAAGTAACCAGGAATGATTCATCATTAGTGTACAGATAAATTCAGATGGATTCTTTATACAGTATGCTCCTCCGTAAGAATGGGCGGCACAGTGGCGCAGTGGTTAGCACCGCAGCCTCACAGCTCCAGGGACCCGGGTTCGATTCCGGGTACTGCCTGTGCGGAGTTTGCAAGTTCTCCCTGTGTCTGCGTGGGTTTTCTCCGGGTGCTCCGGTTTCCTCCCACAAGCCAAAAGACTTGCAGGTTGATAGGTAAATTGGCCATTATAAATTGTCACTAGTATAGGTAGGTGGTAGGAGAATATAGGGACAGGTGGGGATGTTTGGTAGGAATATGGGATTAGTGTAGGATTAGTATAAATGGGTGGTTGATGGTCGGCACAGACTCGGTGGGCCGAAGGGCCTGTTTCAGTGCTGTATCTCTAATCTAATCTAATCTAATTAACAAACATTCCTAAGTAACAATAGCGCTCTGCTTTCAAAAAGAATTAAACATTAAATTTAAAGTATCAGCTTACTGCTCCAGTTTCATCCCGTAGTGTTGAGATTCTCCCACTCAGCAAGCTGAAATAAAAGCAGTTACTAGTGAATTAGTGTGAATGTCAGTCCTTTCTCTCATTCCAAAAGAAACTGCTCAACTATTTTGGACAATATGTACTAGTTTATATACAGGATGAACTGCCCACAGGTTACAAATATACCCCCAAGCACATGGATCTAATTTTATATGCTTATGTTAACAAAGCCAACGGTAAAAAGGGTCTTATTCGAGTGAAAGCAAAACAAAGCAAATACTGGAAATCTGAAATAAAACAGGAAATGCTGGAAACACTCTGACGGTTCAGCAGCATCGGTGAAGAAAGAGAAAAGGTTAGGCTAAGTTTACATTCAGGACTATGACCCTTCGTTAGAACCGAAATATGTTAGACATCTGTAATATCTTTTGGTTTTGATGAAGTGCCATAGACCTGAAAAGTTAACCTAACCAAATCTGTTTTCTTTTGCCACAGATGCTACCCTGATCTGCTGAGTGTTTCCGGCAGTTTTTTCATTTCTATTAGAGCATAGTACAATTTACATTTGAGGATGTTTATTACAATCAACCCAGTGATGTAGCAATATAAATCTTCCAAGTAATATCGCATGCTGTGCCTGTAAGCAAACCACAACACACTACCATATAGTCAGCGTCAGTAGATTGCATGACTTTCAGTGCACGCACATTATGCTGGTCAAACACTAGAGTTTAATATCAACAGCAGAGTTACAGCCAAGTTTATGATTTTGAACCTGCTGGTAGTCGGTAAAGTGCAGACTTTCACCATTTAAGGTCTTAAAGGAAGTGGCAGTGGAGATCGTGGATCCATTGGTTATAATATTCCAAAATTCCTTGGATGCAGGGAAGGTTCCAGTGCATTGGAAAAATGCTAATATAACGCCCTTATTCAAAAAGGGAGGGAGGCAGAAAGTAGGAAACTATAGACCAGCTAGTTTAACATCTGTCGTTGGGAAACTGTTAGAATCCATTATTAAGGAAGTAATAACAGGAGCAAGTGAAAAAGCAATCCATCAGAGTCAGCATGGTTTTATGAAGGGTAAATCGTGTTTGACTAATTTGTTAGAGTTCTTCGAAGCTGTAACAAGCAAAGTGGATAATGGGGATCCTGTAGATGTAGTATATCTGGACTTCCAGAAGGCATTTGATAAGGTGCCAGACAAAAGGTTAATACACAAGCTAAGATCACATGGGGTTAGGGGCAATTTATTAGCTTGGATAGAGGACTGGCTAACCAACAGAAAACAGAGAATCGGGATAAATGGGTCCTTTTCTGGTTGACAAGATGTAACTAGTGGGGTGCCACAGGGTTCGGGCCTCGGGCCCCAACTATTCATAATCTATATTAATGACTTGGATGCAGGGATAGAAGGTACTATAGCCAAATTTGCAGATGACACTAAAATAGGTAAGTTGCAATAAAGAAATAAGAAATTTACAAATGGATATGGATAGGTTAAGTGAATGGGCCAAAATTTGGCAGGTGGAGTTTAACGTGGATAAGTGTGAGGTTATCCATTTTGGTTGGAAGAATAGAAAGGCAAATTATCTAAATGGAGAAACTTCAGAGTGCTTCGGTGCAGAGGGATCTTGGTGTCCTCGTGCATAAATCGCAAAAAACTAGTATGCAAGTACAGCAGGTAATAAGGAAGGCAGCTGGAATTTTGGCATTTATTGCTAAAGGAATAGAGTATAAAAGTAGGGAAGTGTTGCTGCAACTGTACAAGGCATTAGTGAGACCGCACCTGGAGTATTGTGTACAGTTTTGGTCCCCTTACTTGAGGAGGGATGTAGTTGCATTGGAGGCAGTTCAGAGGAGGTTCACTAGATTGATTCCAGAGATGAGGAGTTTGTCTTATGAAGAGAGATTGAGCAGGTTAGGCCTTTTACTCTCTAGAGTTTAGAAGAATGAGAGGAGATCTAATTGAGGTATAGAAGGTGATTAAGGGGATTGACAAAGTAGACGCAGAGAGGATGTTTCCTCTGGTGGGGCAATCTAGAATGAGCAGTCATAGTTTTAGGATAAGGCGTAGCAGATTTAAAACAGAGATGATGAGAAATTACTTCTCTCAAAAGGTCGTGAGTCTGTGGAATTCACTACCCCAGAGTGAGGTGGATGCCGGGACATTGAGTAAATTTAAGGAGATAGATAGATTTTGAATTAGTAATGGGTTGAAGGGTTATGAAGAACGGGCAGGAAAGTGAAGTTGAGACCGAGATGAGATCAGCCATGATTGTATTGAATGGCAGAGCAGGCTCAAGGGGCTGAATTGCTGACTCCTGCTCCTAGTTCTTATTTGTTTAGAAGCAGGGTAAGAGATGACAGAGACCCGTGTAGGGGCAAGGGATTGCCGAGCTTAAAAAGGGAAGGAAGAAGTATTTATGAATCCACTGACGAGTTACTTTTTTTTCCCTTATGGCAGGAATAAAACCAGATAAAGGCTAAGCTTGTTGCCGCTATTGATTATTTTTTTAAAATTGCATGGTATTCCCATCGTACATGGCTTTAGTCTGCTCCTTAGCAGAAGAGGACTCTACCTACAAGATCCAACTACATTCACTAGGGCCAAATGAATGACTTATTTAAAACTATAAAACTAGTACACTTTAACCATGAGGGTAGACTTCCATCCCTTAGGGTGGCGAATGTCTAGAACTGTGGTTATTGCAATGGTTCAAGTTAGCCAACTAGACATTTAAACATGGTAAGTTTGCTAGTTAATACAAGAGGAGGAAAACTAGGAATGGACTTGATATCACTAAAGCAAGAAACTCACTGTTAACTGCCTGCATTAAAATGCAGCCAAACAAAATGAGCACCGCCTCAGAGTGGCAAGTTAGTGCTGCCCTTCTCCCTTCAAATAACTTTCTTCAAGATCAACTGCATCCCCTAAATTGCAGGGCTTCATTCCACTAACTGTAAAGGTAGATTTGAAGTTCATTGAGTTTGTTACATATTTATACCATTTTTAATTTGCAAAAAAGAAACATCATGAAGATGACGATATGTAACTGTCAGAATGATTACCAATCACAACAGCACTAACAGAGAATGCTTTTCAACAACATTATTTGTTAAGAATCTAAACTTTTGTCTTTTTTACTTTTTAATATTTGTCCAAAAATTAACTATTACAGTGTCCTATTGGTTTGTTCAGACCAGGAAAGTCTGAGTTAGCCAACCAATCAAGGTCAGCAATGAGGAAACGACAACCAGCATCTGTCCCATGTTTGTGGGGCAGGGGGAGGGGAAGGCCCGGGTTACTGATCACTGTCTAGTAACCACTGCAGCAGACTGTATTTTGTTTGTATGTCAGCTAAGGATATCTAACATAAAATAAAAACAGGAAAAGCTGGAAATTCTGACAGCATCTGGAGAGAAAAACAGAACTCTGATGAAAGTCATCTACCTGAAACGTTAACTCTGTTCCTCTCTCCAGATGCTGCCAGACCTGCTGAGTATTTCCACCATTTTCTGTTCTTATTTCAGATTTCCAGCATCCATAGTATTTTGCTCCGATGTAATCTGGCCTGTCTTGGATGCCCTCTTATATTCATTATCTCAGCTAATGAATGATGAATGTGCACTTAGTTGAGACACCATGGAGCTGCCGAGGCCCATGGAACCATATTGAAGTGCTTTCAGAAGTGGACTGAAAAGGGGAAAGAATAAAACTCATGTTCATGTAGAAGCTGCACTCCTTGAAAATCTTCAAGGCGAGTGTAAATAAACAAGAACTCTAGCTAAAATAATCAATTAGGTTAAATACTACGTTGTTTGCAGTGAAAAAATGGGAGGATTACTCCTGAGTCAGGTCAGCAATCTGATTACTGTAGTAAAGCCAAGACTTTGAGAAACTTCCAGGAAGCACACCACATAGGCTTTCTACCAGCTACAACATAATTGCATCAGAAAAAGCAATAACAGATTCAAATTCAAAGGGAATTTATTGGAGGATAGAAAGGATGAACAAGCAGAAGAAATAGCAAGATAGCTAAGGTCTAATGTTGGCAATGGTAATTTTCAGACCAGAAGGCAAGATGATGAGACAGAAAATGTTGGAAATACTCAGCAGGTCTGACAGCATCTGTGGAGAGAGAAGCAGAGTTAATGTTTCAGGCTGATGGCCTTTCTCGCTCCACAGTTGCTGCTTCTGTTTCTATTTCAGATTTCCAGCATCTGCAGTATTTTGCTTTTGTAAAGAAGATGAGACACTATCCTGAAGCTTGCTGTCCATCATCTTATCCTGCACATACGTTTGAACAAAAGACAAGGTGAAACATCACAAATCTATGGTTACGTATCAGTGTGATCATTTTGTTTACAATCTATGAAAAAAATGTCCATTTATGCTGTATTATATAAAATTGAGCAGATTTATGAACAAAAGGAGAACAGGGAAAGCAACTTTAATCATGGTAAGTGCAGCATTAAACAGCTTGACATAAGATTATCATGTTCTTTGGGATGCCATTCCAAATTGCCAATTTTTAAAAAACGCACCAAGAAAAAATACATGCAATTTGTTTTTTTTTTCCCTGAACAATACACATTTGGGCATAGCAGTGACTATAGTACTAATCAGAGAATGCAGTAACCTAGTGAAAAGATCCCATTCCAACTGAACAAACACTAATATGGGCAGGGATGCAGTCTACACTGCACTGTCCTGCAAACAAAACTCAAACATTTAAACTTGTTTGACTTCTGATAAGTTTCAGGAATTTCTGCTTTTAAATGGATAGTAGCTAATTAAAATGTCAATATACATTTCTGGACTTGAAGAATTGTTGATCCAACCCAACTTAATGGAACCTTTTTACTGGACAATTGTATCACCTGGCAATTCTGTGGAGTCACGTTCTAAGTCTTGGGAACAGTCTAAACAGACCCAAGTGGAAAAACATATTACATGCATTTTTGTCTCTTTATGACCATTGGTAAAATGGAATGATATTCTAAAGAACATTAAACAATCTTACATAATAACATTTTATTGAGGTTCTTAACACAGGTAAAGCTGCTTTTTATGTTGTTCTTACATTTATACTTCAGCTTGGAGGGATATTATTTTTACAAACACGCTTCAAAGATCCAAATTACAGTGGGAATTACATTTTGAACCTCAATCTTACCTAGAGAAAAAGGAGTCTGGAATCCACATTAGTGTTTGTCTTGAGGTGCTGAATCTACAACCACACAAAAAAAACGTTTTATTTCATACTATAGCAATAAATTGAAGACACCAAACTATGAATAACTGAATAGCAGAAGGCTTTTCAGATTCCCCATACTGAACTGCATAGCTTTTCAATTTTGTTTTAAATTTCTACCAAATGCATGATACACATCTGGGCTGGTTTGTAATTATGTTTCTTAATTTTAGTTTTTTCCCTTAAAAGAAACAGAGTGGGTAGTGACCCAGGTGGATGCCCACAGACTGCTCAGATCTCCATATCATATTGCCCACCCTGAAAGATGTTTCATTTGCCTCCTACTCACTGTACATTTTTTTCTACACATTCGAAATTACTGTTTGTCTGTTACTCATTGTACATTGTGTGTGTCTGTGAGAGTTAATGGAGTGGGGAAGGAGTAAATACATTGCTTTGGTACAGTTTTATTCCTTTCTTTTCGCATTTTATTATAAGATGATTGCTGGTGATTGTCAAAGATGTCACTGATGGGCAAAACACTAACCATCGAAAGCACTAAATGAACCACTGCAATGTTACAAAATTATAATATGTAACCGATTGCCAGAAACCTATAAACAGGAAATGCCATAACAACATTCTGTAAAATAAAATGTAATGACTTGTTTTAAAACCAGCTCACTATCTCTTTTTATCATTTCCCCACTGTATTTTACTAGGTCTGTGACATACAACTCAACAATTAAATGCAACACACTGAATATCAACAGTCCTGGTTGGCAATATACCCTATTGTAATATGCTGCCTAAGCAGAAGCATTTACATTGGTGCAAAACTTAGCATCGATGGAAACTATGTAGAACAACTTGGGTGTAAAATTGTCCAAATCAACTTAGGCAAGGCCAGCTCAAGGAAGTAGTCTAACTATGCTTTGGCTTCACAGCAGCTTCATTATTTTCAGTATTTTTTGCATCAACAGAATGTCCTTTTGGAAGTACACAGCTGCAAAGCTTTCTTTTCCCAGCCAGAGATGATAAACAGCCAACAGAAAAAGCAATCAAGCATTGTTTCCAGCAAGTACCAGTCACAAACTGTAGAACACATACTTGCATTGGAGGCAGTTCAGAGAGGTTCACTAGGTTGATTCCTGGCTGTTAACAGGCCTCTTAAGGGCCACTGGGCGAGAAGGCCATCATTGGCCTACCCTGCAGCACCCCACCCAACTAAATTGCAGCGCTATGGGAAGGCAAGGGGCCCTCCAACCCCCGTCGCAATTCTATGGATCCCCACCCCGCCCTGTCCCCCTAGCCCACCTCTGGGGGCCTATTAAATCCAGCCCCATATGTGGAGGGGAAGAATAGATATATTATACATTTTAAAGTTTTATTCACATGGCTACAAATGGGAAAGAAGTAGGAAAAGTATGCAGGCAAATTGTTCAATACAGTAGAGGATTACAATTAGAGATTTCCTGATGCTATTGCATGCAGTCAACGTTACAACAAATTTCATGTTTATACGCTAGTGCTTTGTTTTGATTGACAGTTCTCTGAATAATTTGCTAGGCTTTCGTTTCAGCACTTATTGCAGTTGCAGAATAAGAAAGCCACTATTTCACGGATTTACTACCCTGCCCTGGGACAAAAGTAGGGAGCAGGCAAGTAAATGCCAATCTCTGGTGATCCAAACTAAACATATGCCAGGGTAAAACACTGCCTAAGTGCTGAGGTAGAGTAGCCAGAGGTGAACAACAGTGACCTATGGAGAAACGTCAAATGCAAAATACTGCGCATGCTGGAAAGCTGAAACAAAAAGAGAAAGTGCTAGAAATACTCAGCAGGCCAATCAGCATCTGTGAACAGAAAAGCAGAGTTAACATTTCAGGTCGATGACTTTTCATCAGAACTGGCAAAGGTTAGAAATGTAATAGGTTTTGAAAAAGTGAAAGGTGAGGGGGGGCGGGGAAGCAAAACATGGCAGGTGCAGGGCAGGAGACATTAAATAACAAACGGTTTCATGGTACAAAGCCAAAAAAACAAAACATGTGTCTGGATGAGGTGTAGATGGCAGTATAGCAGCCATCCAAACATAGCGGCGCAGTGGTTAGCACCGCAGCCTCACAGCTCCAGCGACCCGGGTTCAATTCTGGGTACTGCCTGTGTGGAGTTTGCAAGTTCTCCCTGTGTCTGCGTGGGTTTCCTCCGAGTGCTCCGGTTTCCTCCCACAGCCAAAAGACTTGCGGGTCGATAGGTAAATTGGCCATTATAAATTGCCCCTAGTATAGGTAGGTGGTAGGGGAATATAGGGACAGGTGGGGATGTGGTAGGAATATGGGAATAGTGTAGGATTAGTATAAATGGGTGGTTAATGGTCGGCACAGACTCGGTGGGCCGAAGGGCCTGTTTCAGTGCTGTATCTCTAAATCTAAATATAAAAATAAATCATAAATCTAAAGGGATTAAGAAAGAAACAAGGTGGAGGGGGTGAGCAACCAGCAAAAAAAAGAGAACAGAAAAAAAAATTCAGGGCACAGATTATGATCTAAAATTACTGAACTCAGTGTTGAGTCTGGAAGGCTGTAGAGTGCCTAATCAGATGAGGTGCCGTTCCTCAAACTTGTGTTGCGCTTTATTGGAACACTGTAGCAGGTCAAGGACAGAAATGTGAGAGTGGGAGCAACAGAAATTAAAACGACAAGCAACAGGAAGCTCAGGGTCACGCTTGCCGACTGAACGGGGTGTTCCACAAATCACTCACCCAGTCTGAGTTTAGTCTCCCCAATGTAGAGCAGACCACATTGTGAGCAGCACAGTATACTAAATTGAAAGTAGTACATGTAAATCATTGTTTCACTTGGAAGGAGTGTTTGGGGCCCTGAATGGTGGGAAGGGAGGAGGTGAAAGGGAAGGTGTTGCATCTCCTGAACTTTCATGGAAAGGCGCTGAAGGAAATGGGGGAGGCGTTGGGGGTGACTGAGGAATGGACAGGGTGCTGCGGAGGGAGAACTCCCTTCAGAATGCTGAAAGGGGAAGGAAGAGGAAGATGTATTTGGTAGTGGCATCATGTTGGAGGTGGCAGAAGTGACGGATGATCCGTTGAATACGGAGGCTGGTGGGGTGGAAGGTGAGGATAAGGGTAACTCTACCATGGTTCTGGGAGGAAGGGGAAGGGGTGACAGCATAACAGCGTGAAATAGATTGGACTGCGTAGAGGGCGCTGTCAACCATGCTTCTTTGGCTGAGGAAAAAGGTAGACATATCGGAAGCGCTACTATGGAAGGTGGCATCATCCAAACAGATGAGACGGAGATGGAGAAACTGGGAGATTGGAATAGAGTCCTTGCAGGAAGTGAGGTGTGAGGAAGTGTAGCCCCGGTAGCTGTGGGAGTCCATGGGCTTAAAATGAATGTTGGTTTATTAGAGGCAGAGGAGTCAAGTAATGGAAGGGAACAGTTGGAGATGGACCATGTGAAGGTGAGAGAAGGGTGGAAATTGGAAACAAAGTCAATGAAATTTTCCAGTTCAGGGCGAGAGCAGGAAGCAGCACCGATACAGTCAGCAATGTACCAGAAGAGGAAATGAGGGAGGGGTCCTGAGTTGTACTGGAACAAGGAATGTTCACAGAACACACAAAAAGGCAGACATAGCTAGGATCCAAGAAGGTACCAATGGCAACACCTTTTATTTGCCTGGCTGAACTTGTTCTCACATTGATCAACCTCTCCTTCAACTCCATTCACTTCCGCCAAATAAAAGGTGTTGCTATGGTTACCCCCGCATGGGTCCTAGCTATGCCTGCCTTTTTGTGGGATATGTGGTACATTCCTTGTTCCCGTCCCACTCAGGCACCCTCCCTCTCCTCTGCTTCTGGTACATTGAGCTGCTTCCTGCTTCCTCTAATCTGCCCCAACATGCCTCAGCCTGAAGCTCAGAGTAGGAAATATAAGCACAAACAAAAGCTGAGCTGGTGGGACTTCACAGGTCAGATCACCAAATCTGGTCTGCAGACCATAGTATCAGTATCCAAGGCTCATATAAATTAATGGTTGAATTTTAATGGTTGAAACAAAACAACTTGGCAAGATACCCTTGAAGTTTGCAAAAAGGGAAATTACTTACATGGAAATATAAATCCTGGGAAATTACTGCAACACTGCACTCCTGTTATTTGGAAAAAATACATAAAATGCAGCAAAAATTCCAGATTACCTGAATCCCAACAAAAAAATTCAAGGGCACAGACATGTCAGTCACCAAGCATAAAATGTGTATGATCAGTTTTTCCCTACAGTTCCATTCCAATCTTATCACTGAATATACATCAAAATGGTGATATGATTTTAACTGGTGGACTGCCAACAGCTGCAAGAAATTATGTACTTCTTGTGCCAAGTATTTCTTATTCACAACAGAAAAATTGCCGATTCTTGCAGTCACTGAGCTGTTATGAATAGCTACAGATTTTTAGAACATGTGCTTGACTCTTGTTTTCCCTTATTACTAACATACTTATTAAAAAAACTTATTGCACAGTACTTATTCATCTTAGTTTTATAAACTAAATATAAATTTTCCTCCCTTATCTTCAACAAAATGACTATGACTCTACTTCATTTTAGAGGGGGGACCCTTTTAAACCAGTTTTCGCCCAACCAGGAGACTAAACATACGAACATACAAATTAAGATCATGGCTGATGTGATTGTAACCTCAACTCCACATCCCCACTTACCTTCAATAAGCTTTCACCTCAACCCCTTCCCCTCCCCTTTGCTTATCAAGAATCTATCTACCTCTACCTTAAAAATATTCAAAGACATTGCTTCCACCACCTTTTGGGGAAGAGAGTTCCAAACACTCACGACCCTCAGAGCAAAAGTTAAAATTAAAAATTAAACAGTAAAGTCTTGAGGCTCACATGATTGGAGCAGCGATACTACATAGGTTCATGCTTCAATCATGTATACATTAATTTTTTGGGGGAAAATAATTTTAACAGAAAAATTTGAAATCATTCAAGTTTATAAGTGCCTGGCAGTGCAAGCTTTCCCACCTAGCTACACGGTATTGTTGCAGCAGTGTGTTCAGAACATGTTGTTCCATGATCAAAATGTGTCCATTTAACAAACTTATTTTTAGATTTCTTTTCATAATTATGATGCATCTTACAAGTCCAGGAAAGTAGATATATTGAAGCAACTTATCTCATCTATGGCAGCCCATAGTTTCAAGAAGTGTTCAGTTACATTTAAAGGTGCAAAAACCTTTGCATCAAAGTATTCTACTGAACATTAGGCTGTGCTTGCAGTAACTTAGATAACTTTATTCAGGGAGATCCCAATAGCTTTTATAATAGGATTTTCCAGTAACTCAGCATACACGCCAAGCTCTCAAGTTATGTATTAACCAATACAACAATAGCACAATATTTTCTAATAGGTTCAACTCATGTTCTGAACACACTGCTCTGTTGACTAATTGAGAATAGAGCTGTTCCAAAGAGAATGTTTCTAAAGTTTGCTGAAATTTTTCATTAAAATAATGAATTTTTATTTTTTGTGAAGGTGAGGGATGTTAATATTGGGGATTGGAACTCTTGCAATTTGAGCTACCCAGTGTCACCACCGAGCACTTCCAGGTCAGATATTGTATACCTGGGTGATGTTAAGGCTCTCTCTAATCTGCCCCAACATGCCTCAGCCTGAAGCTCAGAAAAGCATCTTTGTACTGCAGGGTGACAGTCTTTTTTCCCCCCACACAAACCATCCCGTAGCACCTGAGTAAGGAGGTCAATTAACGCCCAATTGTAGAAAGTTTTATTCCATCGGCCCAGGCTCACGAGGAACCATACTGAGGATACCCAACTTCATTTCACATAGAATCCCTTAAAGCCTGTCGACTATTAAGACTTGAGTCTGGGCTGAAGTTGAAATGGAGTGTCAAGGTGAAAGCCCAGTGTCTAACCTAATGTGCAACCCAGCTCCTGGAAATTTTTTTTTGAATAATTTGCTGTTCCACATATGTTCTGGTGTCACTGTTCCACCACTCACATCACTGCTCTCTATATTCAACATGGTGATGCTCTTGCAAGATACATTACCATGATGACAACGCTCCTTTTAATAAAACCCAATTTGACTGTTTGTGCAGCCCAAATGTACATTGCAGCAGAATGATACACAATCATATGAGAATGATTTGTACCAAATGAATTCCAGGGGCCATCAAATAAACAACGATCCAACCAACGAGAGTTGTTTGGTGCACCTCCCCGCTTAGTATCATCTGCTAAGTTGGAAATTTTTGTTTCTGTCCCCACTTTCTTGGGGCACCTCTCTAGTTACTTCTTTTGATGCTGATCCAACTTCCTGCACAACCACTCTTCACTTTCTCTACTTCAGGCAATTTCAGAGCTACTTGAGAAGCAAACCTATATACCATGTATTCCATCCTTGTGGACAAATCTATATGGCACTACATCAAAAGTTTTGCTAAAATCTACAACAACATCCGGAGTTCCCTCTCTCCGTGAAGTTTATCATCTCCTCAAAAAACTCAGATTTGTCAGCTATAATCTTCCCAATCACACTGGCTCCTTCTTATAGTTCTGTATTTCTCCAGGTGGGATCATTATTTGTTCCTTCAAGATGCACACCAGTTATCTCTCTATAATGGAAGAATTTGTTTTACTCTAATCCTCAGGCACAGATCCAAGTTGAGGTTCCCCTGAGAATACCCATTAGAACTTGCTCATTTTCACTAACCACTCCCTTGAACACAATCTGTCTGGGCCAAACCCTTGGCTTCCTTCAATGCTTTCAGCTTATCCATCATCTCTTTATTGGTTACACTGATATTTCTTAGCAGTTCATCATCTTGCCCTAGAAATTCTACCCAACAATAGAAGATTTGCTTAAATTTCATCCATGGACAGATCTAAGAATTAATTTAGAATACTTGCCAGTCCTTGTGCATTCTATATAATGCCATCTTAAGAATCCAAATGCTTTCCTGACCACCTGTTTGCTACAAATGTGTTTATAAAAGCCATTCACTTGGTGCTTAATATTCTCAACAACACTGATATTGTCTATTTTGGCTTCACTAACCAGTTTCTAAGCCTCCCTAAAATCATTCTTATTTTCACTGCACCCTCATCTACACATGAGCTGAACTCCAGAGGAGAGATGAGAGTAACTGTCCTTGACATCAAGGCAGCATTTAGTGATGTGGCACCAAGGAGCCCTAGTAAAATTGAAGTCCATGTGAATCAGGGGAAGACTCTCCACTGCCTGGAGTCCTACCTACAGAGGAAGATTGCAGCGATTGTTGGAGACCAATCATCTCAGCCCCAGGGCATCACTGAGGGTTTTCCTCAGGGCACAGTCCTCAGCCCAACCATCTTCAGCTGTTTCAATGACCTTCCCTCTATCACAAGGTCAGAAGTTGAGATGTTCGCTAATGACTACACAGTGTTCAGTTACATTCGCAAATCCTTAGATAATGAAGCAGTCCATGCCTGCATGCAGCAAGATCTGGACAGCATTCAGGCAAGGGGCAGGTAACATTCATGCCAAACAAGTGCCAGGCAATAACTATCTCCAACAAAGGAGTCCAAACACCTCGCCTTCACATTTAACTGCATTACCATTACCAAATCTCTCTCTCCTACATCAACCTCCCTCCTGCCCAGTCACCATTCTGGGGGTCACCATAAATACTGTGACTACAGGATCAGGTCAGCAGTTGGGTATTTTGCAGCCGGTGACTCATCTCTGGACTTCCCAAAGTCTTTTCACCACCTACACAGGCAGAAGTCAGGAGTGAGGTGGAATAATCTCCATTTGCCTGGATGAATGCAACTTCAAAACACTCAAGAAGCTCAACGCCATCCAGGACAAAGCACCCCATTCACCACCTTGAACATTCACTCCCTCCACCCACTAGTGCTGCTGTGTGTACCATCTACAGGATGCACTGCAGCAACTTGCCAAAGCCTCTTCGACAGCATCTCCCAAACCTGCGACTTCTACTGCCTCGATGGACAAGGCAGCTGGTGTGCAGGCCATGCACAAGTTGTCCCCTTTAAGATACTACATGCACAGGTGCACAAAAAAATTAAAGGTACTGCGCACAACAAAAAGTTAGAAGGGATATTGAACATCACCACCTCCAAACCATACACCATCCTGACTTCAAAGTATATCTCTGATCCTTCATCATTATTGGGTCAAAATCCTGGAACTCCCCATCTAATAGCACTATGGGAATAACTTCTTCACACGGCTGCTGCAGTTCAAGACAGCTTACCACCACCTTCTCAAGAGCAATTAGGGACACCCACAACCCAAGAAAGAATTAAAAGGCTTTATTTTTGAGAGTAGTTTGTTTTTGTCTTTCCTTTGCCACAGACATCCATCCCCATCACTCGCCAATTCTTTCCAACTATGTAGTTATTTTGTTCAACTTATTTCTGAAGATTGAGTTGTGTAACACTCCTCCTGTGGCGCAAGTTTCATTCTAAACTCCACAATATTGTGGCCATCAGCAACTAGGAAATCAATCTCCAATTCTTGATTTTTTTTTTTGCTAACCGATAATGCTGCCGTGGTACTTCAAAGGGTTACAGATTAGTGCAACTAATGGAACCAGGGACAGAGGCAGCACCCAGCCCGGAGCACCCTTGGGAGACCGGGGTCACAATGCAAGTTTTAGTGAGGGTCTCAATGAGAAACACGAGGATAAATCCCCGAGTCCCACCCAGTACAAAGCTGCAGCCGAGATACAGAGCGCTCTGTCCTAGCCCCAGGAGAGCAGAGTAGGCAGCCAGCAGTGTGGAGAGCGGTTCCCGGTACAGGCCTTGTTTACCTGGTGCCGCCCACGTTGAGCTGGATGATTTCTCCAGCCGCCGCCGTCAAGTTGCTGCAACTCCCCGCCATTTTCGGCCGCTATTCTCCTCGCTCGGCTTGGCAGTCGTACCGAGGTCGGCCTCGGCTCACACCGCCACTGCCCGACTCTCGCTTCACATCATGGTCCCAATAGACAGTACGACCGGGGCCCAGGCACTCGCTACGGCGAACACCAGCCTCACCCCTACGCGGCCGCGGCTGACCTGACCTGGTCCGGCCCGTCTCCCACCGCGACCAACCGCCGCGGCGTCACTGCTCAGCAGCGCCCCCATCCGCTCCACTCACTCACTGCTCAGCAGCGCCCCCACCCGCTCCACTCACTCACTGCTCAGCAGCGCCCCCACCCGCTCCACTCACTCACTGCTCAGCAGCGCCCCCACCCGCTCCACTCACTCACTGCTCAGCAGCGCCCCCATCCGCTCCACTCACTCACTGCTCAGCAGCGCCCCCATCCGCTCCACTCACTCACTGCTCAGCAGCGCCCCCATCTGCTTCACTCATTCACTGCAACTCAGTGCCCCCACCTGTTCCACTCACTCACTCACTGCTCAGCAGCACCCCCACCTGCTCCCCTCACCCATTCACTGTTCAGTAGCACCCCCACCCGCTCCACTCACTCACTACTGAGCAGCACCTCCACCCGCTCCACTCACTCACTGCTCAGCAGCGCCCCCACCCGCCCCACTCACTCACTGCTCAGCAGCGCCCCCACCTGCTCCACTCATTCACTCACTCACTGCTCAGCAGCGCCCCCACCCGCCCCACTCACTCACTGCTCAGCAGCGCCCCCATCCGCTCCACTCACTCACTGCTCAGCAGCACCCCCATCCGCTCCACTCACTCACTGCTCAGCAGCGCCCCCACCCGCTCCACTCACTGCTCAGCAGCACCCCCACCCGCTCCACTCACTCACTGCTCAGCAGCGCCCCCACCCGCTCCACTCACTCACTGCTCAGCAGCGCCCCCACCCGCTCCACTCACTCACTGCTCAGCAGCGCCCCCATTCGCTCCACTCATTCACTGCAACGCAGTGCCCCCACCTGTTCCACTCACTCACTCACTGCTCAGCAGCGCCCCCACCTGCTCCCCTCACCTCCACTCACTCATTCACAGTTCAGTAGCACCCCCACCCGCTCCATTCACTCACTACTGAGCAGCACCTCCACCCGCTCCACTCACTCACTGCTCAGCAGCGCCCCCACCTGCTCCACTCACTCACTACTGAGCAGCGCCCCCACCCACTCCACTCACTCACTCACTGCTCAGCAGCGCCCCCACCTGCCCCACTCACTCACTGCTCAGCAGCGCCCCCATCCGCTCCACTCACTCACTGCTCAGCAGCGCCCCCACCCGCTCCACTCACTCACTGCTCAGCAGCGCCCCCACCCGCTCCACTCACTCACTGCTCAGCAGCGCCCCCACCCGCTCCACTCACTCACTGCTCAGCAGCGCCCCCACCCGCTCCACTCACTCACTGCTCAGCAGCGCCCCCACCCGCTCCACTCACTCACTGCTCAGCAGCGCCCCCACCCGCTCCACTCACTCACTGCTCAGCAGCGCCCCCACCCGCTCCACTCACTCACTGCTCAGCAGCGCCCCCACCCGCTCCACTCACTCACTGCTCAGCAGCGCCCCCATTCGTTCCACTCATTCACTGCAACGCAGTGCCCCCACCTGTTCCACTCACTCACTCACTGCTCAGCAGCACCCCCACCTGCTCCCCTCACCTCCACTCACTCATTCACTGTTCAGTAGCACCCCCACCTGCTCCATTCACTCACTACTGAGCAGCACCTCCACCCGCTCCACTCACTCACTGCTCAGCAGCGCCCCCACCTGCTCCACTCACTCACTACTGAGCAGCGCCCCCACCCGCTCCACTCACTCACTGATCAGCAGCCCCCACACCTGCTCCGCTCACTCACTTCGATTCTGCATGCACCTCTCTCCCTTTACCTCTTGCATCTGGGCCCACATTTCACTGTGGTTATTTCAATTCCCTTTTGAAACTTCAAAATCAACGATTCATGAAAGTGGTTCCAGGGCTGAGGAACCTGTTATGAAGATAGATTGGAGAAGTTGGGACTGCTTTCCTTGAAGAAAAGGCTGAGATGGTTTGATAGAGGTATTCAAAATTATGAGAGGTCCAGACAGAGTAAATAGGGAGAAACTGTTCCCACTCATGAAAGGATCAAGAATGAGAGGTCACAGATTTAAAGTAATTGGCAAAAGAAGCAAAAATGTTCTGACGAGGAGTACAATCAAGACTTTCCAAAGGGAATTAGACTGAACAGGAAGAATGTGCAGGGTTACGGGAAGAAGGGCGGGGTGTGGTACTAGGTGAATTGCTCATTTGGAGAACTGCTGCAGACATGATGGGCCGAATAGTCTCCTTCTGTGCTGAAACAATTCTGTGATTCTGTGCTCAGGATGTATATATTCACCCAGGGTTTTTTTGCCTTTGTAAAATCCCTTCCGATCTATATTTTCAATTTCTGTCTATCATGAGATAGGATGACCATATCCCCACTCCCCTCCTCACCATCCCACTCCTAGGATGAGGTACTGAGTCCCTGGTTCATGAAACTCGTCCCCGAATAAATACCCTATTAACAGTTGCATGGGTTCAAATCAGGAGCCATGTGACTACGAATTGCCCTGTGGTCACTCAATAAAGTGGGTGGGCCTGCTTGACAGGACAGGTCCTGATTGATACAAAGCATGTCAATCTGCTGTATTCAACCAGTAGAAGGGATGGGCTCATTGAGGGACTTTCTTTCACGCAGAGATCATATGACTGCGATGTACAGGCTCTGCCACTCACACCTCCAACCCTCAATGCCCGAACCCCACCTACACCCCCCACCCCAACCCACCCCAAGAATCCCCAGATTGTGCACAGTTTTCCTGTGAAATTGGGTTGAAGATAAAATGTTCATGTGACGGAGGCTACAGGTAACTGGATTAATGAGTGCTGGCTGGAGCTGGGCCATGTGGATGTCATAGAGAGATACAGCACTGAAACAGGCCCTTCGGCCCACCGAGTCTGTGCTGACCATCAACCACCCGTTTACACTAATCCTACATTATTCCCTACCACATCCCTTCCTACATTAATCCCATATTCCCTACCATTCTCCTACCTACACTACAGGCAATTTACAATGGCCAATTTACCTATCAACCTGCAAGTCTTTGGTGGTGGGAGGAAACCAGAGCACCCAGCAGAAACCCACACAGTCACAGAGAGAATTTGCAAACTCCACACAGGCAGTACCCAGAACCGAACCCGGGTCACTGGAGCTGTGAGGCTGCGGTGCTAACCACTGCGCTGCCCAATAAATGTCTGGGGAAGCCGGATCAGAGTGCGGTTCACGGCCTCAGATGGTGTCGGTGAGTATCGGGCTGTGCGCCCATAGATTTGATTTACAAATTATGGTCACCCTATCATATGAGATAACTTTCTACACAGTAACAAAAGTTGGCATTTTTGTTTGTAAACTAACACACAAGGTGTTAAAATGCCACAACATGACATTGTCAAGATGAAAATGAAGCAGAGCTCATTTCCCTCCTCGCACAAAAAGATTGTTACTTTCTCCTGAAGACAGTCCTTTTTATATTGCATAGCCAAGTGAAAAGGTGATTGCAATATAAGCCTATGCTGCTTAAAGGTGCTTTATAGTAAATCCTGTTGCGTGTTCCATGGAACTCTGTGTTCGTACAGACTGTACACAAAGACTGGTCACTCCAGATGGGATCAGTAACGCAATATTGTGAGTTCTTTATTGAGTAACAGTACAGCAGCTAGTACATCCAGATGTTCACTGTACAGGTGTTTCCTCAAGACTGCTAAACACTCAGAATCAGGTGGTGTGTTACATCATAACTCTTACATGAGTAACATGATCTTGTAGCCACACCTCTTAAGGTGTACACACACCTACCCTTTTTCCCCAAAAGTAAAAGAACATATTTATGAATTTAAACATCACCTTTGGGTAAGTAGAAGTTAACTACATACATGCACAGAAAAGTATTATGTGATAATACAAAAGAAACAATAAGAATATGCAAGAACATCAATTGTGAAAACATAAATGTGGTTTGATAACTCTCCCAGATTTCAAAACAGGGTAGCAATTCTCTGATACTGGAACAGGTGTTTGTAAATTTGATATCATGGAAGAAGAATGTCTAGACTCTGCCTGAGAATTAGTCTTCGATCTTGTATGAGTTGCAATGGAGTCTTCCATGGACTTGGAATTATGAACAGTTTTGATTTGACCTCGGATATGACGTAATATCTTGTCAGTAGTTGTAGTTACTTCATAAGAACAAGGTTCTGGTCAAACTTTGGAGTCTGTTGCAGAACTCCATGTACCAGTGAGAGGGTTTTGGATGGTAACTTGCTGAATAACAGCTAATTTGGGAAGTTCACTCCCAGTGTGATTGTCATGTATTTCTTTAATTTTCCTGCATTGTTCTAGAAGAACATCTCTAACTTCATGCACTGGGTACAGTTCGCACTGGAGGCGCTGTATGTCAGATGTAACAGGCTGCATCTCATCCACCTTTAGGAATCTTGAAACCACAAGACGCGCAGAAGTTGAAAAGCACTTCTATATTCTGGCCACAATATGGGCAAAATTGGAAAACCTGGGATACCATGGCCTGCATTGTACTCCTTTGTTGCATGGCTCCTTCTAGTCACCGTCTGAGGACTGTGCACAGTGACTCTTGGCGTCACCTGATGCCGTGGATGGTTAGCAAGATTAGCATGTTCGCAGTCCAGCATTAACAGGTCCAGTCATTTGAACAACATAGAAAAGTTGGGGTTTCCAATCTGAATTAGAACAACGTTTAATCGTAATCAATACGAGACATGGGATAGGGGACAGTTAGTCAGTTAGACGGTAAGCAGTTAGTTGAGCGTTGGTCGGAATTATCTTGGCATGCCATTTACCCAGATACGTATGTTTTAAGATGCATAGGGGTAAAATGTTTCCACTGGCACCCGTGTCCACTTTTTCCCAGAGCAAGTGTGTGCCCTCTTTTCTTGGGCATGAAATACGAATGGATGCAAATGCTTCCAGCAGAGTAATCGAATAAATGTGCTTGGTGACATTAATGACATGGAGTGACTGTTCTACTTGCACGCTTGTGCCTGGACTCTGATCTTCGGGATCAGTAGTGCTGGTATCACCCACAACATCATGGATGAATTGATTGTGCCATGAGGGAAAATTGCGAAGCTTCTCAGGGCGCAAAGCTATCCTGCAGTTTGACTGTTTGTGTTCAGGACTTTTGCCTGCAGTGTCTGTCCTGGCTTTGCAACAATGTCGTTTCTAGTGCTTTGCATATAGATTTAAGTGCTGAACAGGCTTTAGGCGAATGCAAAAGCCCACAACTTGTACATCGTGTGTTGGATTTAGAATCCTTATTCAAAGCACATACGGTATTTGTTACACATAGAGATTGAAGGCTTTGTTGACGCGCGATGATGGACTCAAATTTGGGGCTATCCTTCAACAAGGCATCAATCATATACTCTTTGCGTTTGTCCAAAAGATCCTTTTGGTAGAGTTCCATAAGTGTGAATGTAATCACAAGTCTAAGATCCAGTCTGCCAGTTCAGTGTCAGTAAAATCACACTCTCGGTCTTTGGCATGACAACGACTGACAAACTGGTCTATGGATTCGCTAGGCTGTTGTCTGAAAGACATGAATTGGAGTTGGTGTACTCAAAAATTGAGCTTGAGGTGCAATTTGTCTTCTAGAGTTAACCAAATCTTTTCAGGTCCTTCTGTTCTTCGTCAGTAAGACCAGAGATGTTGAGACAACGTTGTCCTTCAATGCCAGTAGCTATGCGTATCCTTACTGCTTGCTTCCCTGGATCATCAATGGCCAAGTCATCAGAACAATGCTGACTCTCTGCTTGAAGAGAAGACATTCTGAAAGCAGGCCAGATGCTTTCCAATTAATAGGAGGTAAAAGTATTGCCATGATAGCAATGACTCTGTGTCATTGCACCTACTGAAGAAAAGGTAAGCTGGGAAGGCAAATAATGGAAAGACTTGCAGTACCACATCTGAACAGACTTGAATGGTGTGGTACTCTCTTCTGCAATGAAAAAAGAGTTGCAGTTCCACTGGTGAACTGGTTAGGAGATTGTGGCACTACCTCTTGCTCTGGAGCCTTCTTGAAGTATCACAAATGAACAGGCTTGAAGGTTGTGATGCTGTTACAGAATTCATGTGCTTTTGGCTTAGCCACGCCCACTAAGGGTGGATTTGGTGCAAAGAAAAACTGAAGGCCCAAAACTGTAATGGCAATTTTCCCTTGAAAAATACCAATAGCGATTCCTACGCCTTCAGATCCCCATTTGGGGAAATAAGGCACAACACTGGTGGGGAGGGGGGAGGAAGTACCTTTATCAGTGTGGGGGGGTGGGGTCAAAGGGGTCAAATTAATGTCATGCATGTAGGGGTTGGTGGGAAGGGTTGTTAATGTTTAAGCAGTTCGGGGGGAGGGGAAGGTCAGACGGTAAAGGCAAGTGTTTTTTTGGGGGGAAATGGCAGATAATTAATTTACTTGTTATTGATGGGGTGGAAGAGGGGCAAAAGAAATGTTTTTACTAAATTTAGTTAATTCCATCTTTAAATATTTGAATTCTCTGGTAGGGCTAACAGCCCTTTAAATATGGCATCACCACCTGTGCACAGGCATCTGATGCCATTGCTGGGGATGGACAGCCCACCCCCTCCCCGTGATCGGGGGGTGGGGGGAGGAGGGCGGTCCGCCCCCACTATTTAAATGAGCCACCGTACTTGGAATAGTGGCGGCTCTTTGGCGTGCAGCCTGCCATTTGTGAAGCAAAATCCAGCTCATGAAATCGTTTACATCTGCCTGAGAGGACAGAAGAGGCTTGAGTTTAACTTCTCATCTGAAAGATAGCACCTCTGTCAGTGCAGCACTCCCTCAATACTACACTCGAGTGTAAGTCTAGATTTTGTGCTTAAGTCTCTGGAGTGAAACTTAAACCCACAACCTTCTGACTCAGAGGTAAGAGTGCTACCACTGAGCCAAGACTGGCAAATCTGAGGAGTCCCTTCTCGACAAACTAATCCTTCGGCTCTTGCTTCTTCGAACGATTTGGCCTGTGCTAGTCAAACGACTGTGATCAAAATCAAAGTGCAATAACTTGCATTTATATAACTCCTTTAATGGGAATGTTCTCAAATCCTTCCAAATATTAGGAAAACGTGTTTTCCTCTCTGAGAACAGCCCATAATACTTACTTTTGTTTTATATATGTTGCCTTCCAGACTATCAGTGATAATTTGCCTCTAAATATCAGACACATGGATGGAGGATTCTGCACTGGAAAATCATCACTTTTGTTTTCAGGAAATCTTTTCTCCATTTAAAGTAATTATTTTCTAAGACAATTCAGAGCATGCTTTTAGCAAAGTATTACAAGCTTCATAAGTAATCACTTTACTTTTCAGTGAACTTCACAGAATTGGTGAGAACTATGTATAGTGAGCTTTGTGCTCATTACAATCATATGCGCTTGACCCGACTCCTGCTGAAACTTCCAAGGTCAAGCCTAATTAATTGTGTACAGTGCACTCTTGATATATGCTATATCAGTCAGTGGGAGTTTTCTAGCAACTGTTTAGCTACTTTGCAAATGCAATGGCAAGTCCATATTTTAAAATGGTACTCTGCATTGTTGCAATGACAATGTGTTTGACCTGAAATCCCTCAAGCATCAAATACCAAGCCAATAGGCAAATTAAACTAGTTAGTGAGAAATGATGCTATATTCAGAGGTCCTGATGTTAGTTTCAGGACAAGGGAGATTATGTTTTATTTGTCCAAGGTATTAAGCACATATGGAAATGGCTTGTGTTTTTGCAGTTCACTGAAAGTGTCTTCTATTACAGATTACCATATCACTTTGGCTGATTGGCCACTCGTGTGGATAAACAGTTTATGGTTCTTGGACAGAATGTTTTTACTGTGTCATCTACAACCTACTCTGTGGAAATGTATGTTAAAGAGAAGAAACTACAAAGATATTGGACATCTTCCCCAGCTGCACTGTAGCTCTCTCCCAGTCAATCCAAGCATCTGAACCTTTGCTTCATGATGCCAATGTTGTATTCTACTAAGGCCTTGGTAGCAGCACATGGTTCATTATATCACTGTTCCCTGTTTGTACTTGGGTTCCTTAATGAGGAAAGTAACCTTGCTCATTAATGGTCAGCAATCCCATTTGTCTGCTCCTGTAAAGTAACAGCAAAGGAGAGATGATGAAAGGAAATACAAAAAAGGATAGAAAAGTAGTAAAAAAAAATTAGGAAGGCAAAGAGAAACTATGAAATTAAATTATCAAGCAATAGTAAAGTAAATGACAGGCACGTGAATAAGAAAATAAAAATCAGGATAAGCATAGGGCACATGCTAAACTGACAGGTAATGACAGTGACATGGCCTTTGCCTTGGTAGTTACCAGGGAGACTAATATGGTGGACCTGATCGAAGAATAAATGAAAAAGATATAAAGCCATTTAAGATGAGGGGGAAGTAATTAACAAGCTAATCAAACTTAAAGAGAAGACCCCGAGTCTGCATGGTTGCATCAATTCATATTAAAAGAAGCTAGGGACGCAATGTAGTGGCACTATTACACATATATATATTAAAATTCATTAGAACATATCGAGAAACTTAAAATATAACAGAGTAGTCAGCAGGGATTTCAAAATGCTTGACCAAATTTATCGAATTCTTTGAAGTAATAACATAGGATAGATAAGGGTAATGTAGTCAATGTAACATATTTGGATTTTTGAAAGGCCTTTGGTAAAGTAATGCATAGTAGACTCGTGATTAAGGTCAGAACATATGGAGTCAGGAAACAAGTAGCTGAATGGATAGCATCTAGCTACAATGTAGAAAACAAACAGAGTAGGAGTTAAAAGCAGTTACTCCGACTGACAAAAGTAGGATATGGTTTCCCATTAGGATTAGTGCTGGAATCCCTGTTGTTCACCATTTATGTTGTTATGAAGGTGCTTCTATATTTTTTGCTAAGTATTTTTTGAGGACTCATATTTAAATTGTGGAGATGGATTCATTGGAGAACTGAAGTAATTCCATAGTTGTTGGACTTTGGTTTTTTTTTTTTAAAAGAGGTCACCAGAAGGACACTTGAGGTCTTGTTTGAAAACAAAATTTACTGGAAATCACCTGCCTTAGGCCCAATAAACAACAGAAACCTTGGTGACCTGAGGAAGATGTTTACAGAGAAGTGACATGTCAAGATTTATGAGAGTCAGGAGGTTCTGACTTGCTGTTTGGGGTTTCACTTCTGAGATATTGTTTTCAGTTCAGTTGGGATGTGGACAGTGTTTGAAAAGTAGTTGAAGATCAACCTGCCAAGGAATAAACACCCAGTTCATCTTTTCTGCATCTCTCTAAGAGACCCTGAGAGATCCTATGTGTCAGCTCCTCTTTCCTTCTGTCTTTGAAAAAACCCTGTGTATTTTTTTTTATTCATTCATTCATGGGATGTGGGCGCCGCTGGCCAGGCCAGCATTTATTGCCCATCCCTAATTGCCCTGCTAGGCTATTTCAGAGGGCATGTAAGAGTCAACCACATGGCTGTGGCTTTGGAATCACATGTAGGCCAGACCAGGTAAGGACAGCAGATTTCCTTCCCTGAAGGACATTAGTGAACTAGATGGGTTTTTACAACAATCGACAATGGTTTCATGGCCATCATTAGATAAGCTTTTTTTTTTTTTAATTCCAGATTTATTAATTGAATTCAAATTCCACCTTCTGCTGTGGTGGGATTTGAACCCATGTCCCCATGGGTTCTGGGTCTCTGTGTTACTAGTCCAGTGACAATACCACTACGCCACTGCCTCCCCAGTGTGATAAAAACCCTTGATGCCACATTTCTCCTGAGAAGCTGGCAAAAATCTGCCAGATTAATTCTCGACACCGTCTGGAAAGAACTGCTCCAGAAAAGATCCCAGTGATCCACCTACGTATACCCGAATGCCAGACCAAAAGGGACAACTGACATCCTTCCATATCTTTTTTTTCTTCAAGAATTAGCAAGTATTTGGACAAAATATTCTCTCTTTTTTTGTTTTTTTTTGTAACTGAACTCTGCAGAGAGAATTTCTTTATTTCTTTCAGTGTGTGTGTGAGTTTGTGTGTGGGGTATTTTAAAAGGGAACTTTCATATTTCAATCTATGTGTTAATGCTTTCCTTCATTACTCGATAAATCTTGTTTTATAATAAACTGATAATTTTGTTGTTTATTGAAGAAACCTGGTTGGTGTATTTTATTCTGGGATAAAGAATAGAGTACATGATTGACCGAATCGGTAACTGGGTAACTATTTTTGAAATATACGTTATGACCTGTGGAGAAGTGGGACTAGAAAAGACAGTGCACTCCTCCCACCTCTGTCATAACAATGTAAACAATTTGTACTTGGGAGCTGGAAGCAGAACTTCAAAATTAACAACACCAAACCGTGGGTGTAGCTAATACAAGGAGACATTAGTAAACTTGCAGAATTGGCATGTAATTGGCAAGTGAACTTGAAAATAAATGTGATGTGGTATCTTTTGGTAGGAAGAATAAGGAAGCCACATACTCCTCAGAAAGTAAGTGTCTAAATGGGGTAGAAGAACAGAGGGACTAAGGGTACAGATACACAAATCATTAAAAGTAGTGACACAGCTTAATAAAGCCATTAAAAAAATACAAACAAAGCACTTGGATTATTTTTGAAAGGATAGAATTGAAAATCAGAGAAGTTATGTGAAACTTATAGACCACACTTGGAGTACTGTGAACAGTTCTGGTCTCCATATTATAAGAAGGATATAAAGGTACTGGAGAAAGTACAAAGAAAATTTACTGGAATGATACCAAAACTGAGACATTATACCTAATAGGAAAGATAAAACAAGCTGGGGCTCTTTTCTTTAGAAAAGAGAAGACAGAGGGGTGACCTGATAGGAGTCTTTAAGAATACGAGAGAGTTTGACAGAGTAGGCTTAGAGAAGACATTTCCACTTGTGAACTATAGACCATAAATAAAAGATAGTCAATAACAAATCTAATAGGTAATTTTGGACAAACTTCTTTAACCAGAGAGAGTGGTTAGAATGTGGAACTTGCTACCACAAGGACTGGTTGAGAAGAATAGCATAATGCATTTAAAGGGAGACTAGATAACAGATGAGAGAGAAAGGAATTCAATGATATATTAATGGGGTTAGGTAAAGGAAAATGAAAATAAAAGGATGCTTGTGTGGAGCATAAACACTGGAAAGGGCCTATTTTTGTGCTAAAACTGTAAAATGATTGAATCATGGGAATGCAGACCACATGTACACTAATGGATTGGTGTAGTGTTCATAAAAGGAATAGGGGCCTATATGGCTATATTTTCACTATTAATAATGTCTTTTATAGTTTGGGGAATACAGCCAGAAGAAGTGTTGGATTCTTATGTTTTCTTTGGAGGAATTGAAGAATAGAGGGGCTTAGGTAAATAAAGCATTCTTCACCTGAAGACTCAATATATACTGGTTTCATGTTTTGCAGGTATCTCCTACTGTTGCCCGCACAATGCTGTTGTATAAAAATTCAAGGTTGCGATGACCTCGACTGTGAATAACAAACAGAGCCATCCCTGTTGCTGAAATATGAACATACAACCACATAAAAATGGTGGACAGGAAAAGACCAGCTGGTCCATCAAGCCTGACCCACACTCAATGATTAGAGCATTATAACTAGACACTTCCTACCCAACCATCTGCTCACCCATCACCATCAAAACCCATAGCTACTTAATCTCCCTGGAGAGACCAAAAAGCAACAGAGGCAAAACCAGGGCCGATATGGGGAAAAAATACTCTCCATCCCCCAAGAGGATCAAAACCAGTCCATTAGATCATGTGGATCATGTGTTATCTGTTAATCTACTTACCTGCTATATGGTCTCAAGAGTTGGTCGAGCTCCTTCTTGAAGGCGTACAGAGAGTCAGCACACAACACACCAACATATTTCAGAAGCTCACTACTCTCTTGGAAAAGAAGAACGCCTAACATCCAGTCTGTTCCTAATTTTGCATAGTTTAAATGCATGACACTTGGTCCTTGCCAATATATCAATGGACATGCTATCTAGCCCTTTCATTATTTTATAAAGGTCTATCAGGTTGTCTCTAAGTCTACGCTGCACTGAAGTAAAAAGAGTCTAAGTCTATCTGAGTAACTAAGGTTCTTTAAGCTAGGAATCTGGGCACCACTCTTTCAGCAGGATGTCAAGGCTTGAGAGAGAGTACAGAAGAGATTTACTAGAATGGTACCTGGGGATGTGGGACTTCAGTTATGTGGAGTGACTGGAGAAGCTGGAGCTGTACCCCATGAAGCAGAGAAGGTTAAGAGGAGATTTGATAGAGGTGTTTAAAATCATGAACAATTTTGACAGAGTAATAAGGAAAAATAATAAGGAAAAACTGTGTTTAGTGGCAGAAGGTCAGTAACCAGAGGATATAGATTTAAAATAATTGGCAAAAGAACCTGAGGCAACATCCGGCAAACATTTCTTTTTACATAGTGAGCTGGTGTGATCTGAAATGCACTGTCTGAAGGGACAGTGGAAGCAGATTCAATAGTAACCTTCAAAAGGGAATTGAAAAAAATACCTGTAGGGGAAAAAAAAGGATTTTTTTAAAAAATTCTGTCATGGGATGTGGGCGTCACAGGCCAGGCCAGCATTTATTGCCCCTCCCTAATTGCCCTTGAACTGAGTGGCTTGCTAGGCCATTTCGAGGGCATGTAAGAGTCAGCCACATTGCTGTGGATCTGGAGTCACATGTAGGCCAGACCAGGTAAGGACAGCAGATTTCCTTCCCTAAAGGACATTAGATCATTGGGAAAAGAGCATCGGGGGGTGGGTGGGCGCGGCGAGACTAATTTGACAGCTCTACCAAGAAGCTGACACAGACACAACGGGCCAAATGGCATCTTTCGGTGCTGTATCATACTGTGCTTTGAATCATTCTCGTAATTCTCCTCTGAACCTTTTCCAAGGCAAATATATTACCCACAGTGCGAGGGGACCAAAACCACTCCAAATGCCATCTAGCCACATCATGATAATAAAAGATGCTGCCATAGGTACCCGCATGGGTCCTAGTTATGACAGTCTTTTTGTGGGATATGTCGAGCATTCCTTGTTCCAATCCTACTCAGGCCCCCTCCCCCAACTCTTTTTCCAGTACATTGATGACTGTATCGGTGCCATTTCCTGCTCCTGCCACGAACAGGAAAACTTTATCAACTTTTCTTCCAATTTCCACCCTTCTCTCACCTTTACATGGCCCATCTCTGACACTTCCCTTCCCTTCCTCGACTTCTCCGTCTCCATCTCTGGGGATAGGCTGTTCACTAATATTTATAATAAGCCCACTGACTTCCACAGCTTTCTCGACTACACTTCTTCGCACCCTGCCTCCGGTAATGACCCCATTCCATTATATCACTGCATCCAAGTCATTAACATAGCTTGTAAATAGTTGGGCCCGAGGACCGAACCCTGTGGCATCCCACTAGCTACATCTTGCCAACCATTTATCCTGACTCTGTGTTTTCTGTTGGTTAGCCAATCCTCTATCCAAGCTAATAAATTGCCCCTAACCCCATGTGATCTTACTTTGTGTCTTAACCTTTTGTACGGCACCTTATCAAATGCCTTCTGGAAGTCCAGATATACTACATCTACAGGATCCCCATTATCCACTTTGCTTGTTTCAGCTTCAAAGAACTCCAGCAAATTAGTCAAACACAATTTACCCTTCATAAAATGATGTTGACTCTGATGGATTGTGTTTTGACTTTCTAAATGTCCTGTTATTACTTCCTTAATAATGGATTCTAACAATTTTCCAATGACAGATGTTAAACTAACTGGTCTATAGTTTCCTACTTTCTGCCTTCCTCCCTTTTTGAATAAGGACGTTATATTAGCTTTTTTCCAATCCACGGGAATGCTTACCGCATCCAGGGAATTTTGGAATATTATAACCAATGGATCCACTATCTCCACCGCCACTTCCTTTAAGACCCTAGGATGTAGGCGATCAGGCCCTGGGGACTTGTCTACCTTCAATCCCAATAGTTTGCTCAGTTCTTTTTCCCTATGATGATAATTGTTCTAAGTTCCTCCCTTTCTATAACCTCTGCATTACCTGTTACTATTGGGATGGTACTAGTGTCCTCCACCGTGAAAACTGAGGCAAAATACTGATTTAGTGTCTCCATCATTTCTGTGTTCCCCTCTATTAACTCCCCAGTCTCATCCTCCAAAGGACCAACATTCACTTTAGCTACTCTCTTCCCTTTTATGTATTTATAGAAGCTTTTGCTATCTGTTTTTATATTTTGCGCTAGTTTTCTTTTATAATTTACTTTTGCTCTTTTTATTATTTTTTAGTAACCCTTTGTTGATCTTTAAACGTTTCCCAATCTTCCAGCTTTCCACTGGCCTTTACAATATGGTATGCTTTAGTTTTTGTCTTTATGTTATCCTTAACTTCCTTGCTTAGCCATGGATGTTTTTTCCCCCTCTAGGATCTTTCTTCCTCTCTGGAATATATTTTAGTTGGGAGGAATTGAATATCTCCTTAAACATCTGCCATTGTTCATCAACTGTCCTACCTTTTAGTCTTCCTGTCCAGTCCACTAGGGCCAAATCTGTCCTCATGCCTATGTAGTTACCTTTGTTTAACTCCAGAACGCTAGTGTAGGACTCCAGTTTCTCGCCCTGAAACTGAATTTGATATTCTAGCATGCTATGATCACTCTTCCCTAGAGGATCCTTAACTATGAGATCATTAATTAATCCCACCTCATTACATAATACCAAATCTGGAATAGCCTGCTCCCTGGTTGGTTCCACAACATATTGCTCCAAAAAAACAAACAATCTCTAATACATTCAATGAACTCTCCCTTGAGGCTACCCTTGCCAATTTGATTAATCCAGTCTATATGCATATTAAAATCACCCATGATTATTGCTGTACCTTTCTTACAAGCCCCCAGTATTTCCTGGTTTATACTGTGCCCCACTGTGGAACTACTGTTTGGGGACCTATAGATTACTCCTACCAGGGACTTATTTCTCTTGCTATTTCTTATTTCTATCCAGACTGATTCTACGGCTGGATCTCCAGTGCCTATATCATTTCTCACTACAGCACTGATCTCTTCCTTTACTAACAAAGCTACACCACCTCCTTTTCCTTCCTGTCTATCCTTCTGAAATACTGAGTACCCTTGGATATTCGATTCCCAAACCTGGTTTCCCTGCAACCACGTCTCAGTAATCGCCACTGAATCATACCCATTTGTCTCTATTTGCACTGTTAACTCATTTATTTTATTCCGAATGCTTCATGCATTTAGATACAAAGCCTTTAAGTTTGCTCTATTATCAAAATTCCCTACTCTTGGTACGATTCCTTCGTTCAAAATGACGTTCACACGTTCTGTCCCTTCCTTTTTTTGTGGTAACAATCAGCCTCATCACTAACCTGCACTCCAATCTTCTCCTTTAACTTTGATTTCAAAATTTTCCATGCAACTGAACCCCCCCCCCCCCAACACTATTTAGTTTAAAGCCCTAGTTATGCGATTCACCAGGATTCTGATCCCAGCATGATTCAGGTGGAACCCATCCCATCGGAGCAGCTCCCTCCTTCCCCAGTACTGGTGCCAATGTCCCACGAATTCAAACCCATTTTTCCCACACCAATCTTCCCCTCCTCTCCCCTGTCAGCATTCCGAAGGGATCGTTCCCTCTGTGACACCCTGGTCCACTCCTCCATTACCCTTGATACCTTGTGCCCTTCCCACTGAACCCCTCCATGCAATCGCAGGAGGTGTAATACCTGCTCTTTTACCTCCTCCCTCCTCACTATCCAAGGCCCCAAACACTCCTTTCAGATGAAGCAGCAATTTACTTGTACTTCTTTCAATTTAGTATACTGTATTCGCTGCTCACAATGTGGTTTCCTCTACATTGGGGAGACCAAATGCAGATTGGGTGACCGCTTTGCGGAACACCGCCGCTCAGTCCGAAAACATGACCCCAAGCTTCCCGTCTCCATTTCAACACCCCACCCCGCTCCCGCCCACCACCAGCTCTCATGCCCACATCTCTGTCCTGGGCATGCCGTAGTGTTCCAGTGAACATCTATGCAAGCTTGAGGAACAGCATCTCATTTTCCGATCATGCATGCTACAGCCTACCGGACTGAACATTAAGTTCAATAATTTCAGATCATAACTGGCCCTTTATTATTTTATTTTGGTTTTTTCATCTTTTTTTTTTACCATGTGCCTGCTCACTGTTTTTTTTCATGTTTGTGCTTTTGGCTAGGGCTGTTCATTATTCTGTCATTTCACACCCTCTCTGCACTAATGCTTTGTCTTTCAAAACACCATTAGCACACTCATTGCCTTTGTCGCATGACCTCCTTGTCAGTTAATCTTTGAGCCTCTGTCCTATCAACACCTTCCCTTTTGTTCTCATTTCCCCCACCCCCGCTTTATTTCTAACCTTTGCCAGTTCTGATGAAAGGTCACTGATCTGAAACATTAACTTGCTTCTCTCTACACAGACACTACCAGACCTGCTGAGTATTTCCAGGACTTTTTGCTTTTATTATTATTTATGACAATGGCAGAATTGCATCCTTTGATTTGTACTAAATGGTTGTATTAATGCAACCCAGTATCCTGTTAGCCTTATCTATAGCTTCTCTGCATTACTTGTGAACCTTCATTGATATGTGTATAATGCTACCTAGGTCTTCTTCTCTCAACCACTTTCAATATCTTCCCCTTTAATGATAAATGTATTCTGTGTTGCTCCTACCAGCATTATCGAGAATAACTGTAACGGCACAGTGGTTAGCACCGCAGCCTCACAGCTCCAGCGACCCGGGTTTGGTTCTGGGTACTGCCTGTGCAGAGTTTGCAAGCTCTCCTTGTGACTGCATGGGTTTCCGCCAGGTGCTCCAGTTTCCTCCCACAGCCAAAGACTTGCAGGTTGATAGGTAAGTCGGCCATTGTAAATTGCCCCTAGTGTAGGTAGGTGGTAGGAGAATGGTGGGGATGTGATAGGGAATATGGGATTAATGTAGGATTAGTATCAACGGGTGGTTGTTGGTCGGCACAGACTTGGTGGGCTGAAGGGCCTGTTTCGGTGCTGTATCTCTCTAGGACTCTGTAAATGCCACTTTCATTGTACGGTGACTCTGCTAGTGCATTTAACTTTCTTTGCGTTAAATTGCACTCCTCTAATGTCTTAACCCTTGCAGAGATTTTAGTATCATTTGCAAACTTATTGGCCAAACTCCCAATTCAACTGTGCAGATCATTAATAAAAAGCAGTGAATAGTAACAAGCTTAGGACTAATCGCTGGAGATACTGCTAGCACTTGGCCTCCAGGCTGATCCACATCCATTAACCACAACGTTTTGGCTTCATGATTGGAGGCAATTCCAAATGTAGTGTATCAAATTCCCACTGACGCCCCAAGATTCTATCTTATGAAGTAACATAATGTGAGGTACCTTATCAAAGACTTTATGAAAGTCTACTGTAGGGTTGTCCAACCTTTTCGCCTGGAGGGCCACATTACAATTTTTGTCTTATATGGGGGGGCCGGTGAGACAATTTTGGAAAGATAAAGGCATTAAAAATTATATTAATCAAAACAGCACCAAATGTATATTTTTGTGAAGAAACTTTACATGAGAAGCCAAATTTATTGACTTACTTTCTCTTCACTATGTTGGACACTGATTTAGTGAGAAACCAGGCATTTATTTTGCTTGCACAAGTAGTCAATGTTTGCCACACACTTATTGTAGTGATGTGGAATATTCTGGATAGATGTCACTCTGTCAATAGTGATATCTCTCTCTCTCTCTATCTCTCGATCTTCAGTCACAGAGTCCGAGTGAGGTTCAGAAATGGCCCGGGAACAGTTTACACCCGTGAGCCTGATGGAAACCTTTGGCAGGCCGTATTCTGGCCTGCGGACCGTGTGTTGGACAACCCTAGTGTCCTGGATTTCGCTCATGCACTAACTTAGTAACTTCTTCAAAAAACTCAATCAAGTCTGTCAGTCACGACATTCATTTCTGGAAGCCATGTTGCATATTTCTCCCCTTCTCTTTCCCAAGTAGGAAGGTGTGTTGAGTTCCGTTACAGTCTCTTTGGGATATTGTACTAATTTCCTTTCTCCCACAACAACAACATGACACAGAAGCAATGGATGACAAAGTCAAATAGAAAACCAGCAATATACCATTAACTGCAAGAACCCAACTAAAGGGAAGTGCCATTCTAGGCAGTGCCCATTTTATACCTGCAATGCTATTCAGACACTCCACCTGCATTATGGGAACATCTCTAGTTAACATAAAGCTCAGGGCCTGAATAGCCGAGCACACAAGTCGTGTGAAAACTCTAGCTGTCACAGAAACTTCTGGGGAGCATTCTCATGTGCTGAGCAAATTGAATGCTCCATATTGTGAAAACCTTTGTTCGATATGCAGCATAACTGCAGGCACCAAAGATAGCATTATCAACTTATAGGTTTCAAAGCCGTAAGATATAGGAATAGGAGCCTGCTCCGCCATTCAGTGAGATCATGGGTGATCAGCAACCTAATTCCATATACCCACTTTTGTCCCATATGCTTTGATACCTTTGGCTAACAAAAATCTCAGTCTCAGTTTTAAAATTAACAACTGATCTGGAATAATTTGCCATTTACAGAAGAGAGTTCCAAATTTCTACCATACTTCACGTCACAAATAGTTTCATAATTTCACTCTTGAAAAGTTTGGCTCTAATTTTGTTGACTATGCCCCTTTGGCCCTAAACCCCCAGACTAGTAGAAATAGTTTCTCCCAATCTACTCTATCTGTTCCCCTTAGTATCATGAAAACATCGATCAAATCACCCCTTAACCTTCTAAATTCCAGGGAATAGAACCCTAGTTTGTGCAATCTCATCTTGTAATTTAACACTTGAATCCAGGTGTCATTCTGGTAAAACTACACTGCATTCCTTCCAAGGCCAATATATCCTTCGTAAGGTGTGGTGCCCAGCTGCTCACAGTCCTCCAAATGCGGTCTAATCAGGGCTTTGTATAGCTGAAACAAGACGACTGCCCCCTTGTATTCTATTTCTTTAGACATAAAGGCCAGCATTCCATTAGATTTAGATTATTTTCCACACCTGTTCATGACATTTAGTTGATTTGTGTACCTGGACCTCCAAATCTTTTTGGACCTCCACTGTTTCTAGCTTTTAATGATTTTTAAAGTACTCTGTTCTGTCCCTTTTAGGTCCAAAGTAGATTACTTCACATTTGACTACATAAAAATTCATTTGCCACAGTTTTGTCTATTCCCTTAATCTATCAACAACTCTTTGTAATTTTATGCTTCCATCTACACTGCTTACAATGCTGTCTATCTTAGCCACATATCCAAATTTGCCAATGAGACATTCTATCCCATCACTTAAGTCGTTAATAAATATAGTGAATAGTTGAGGCCCCAACACTGATCCTTGCGGGACATTGCAATTAGAGTCTCTGCCCATTATCCCAATTGTTGGACTCCTTCCGCTTAACCAATTTCCTAACCAGGTTAATAATTTGCCTTCAATCCTATAAACTTCAACTTTAGCTAACAGTCTCTTATGCTGGACTTTATCAAGTGCCTTCTGGAAGTCCATATAAATAACAGAATCACAGAATTATTACAGTGCAGAAGGTTATTAGGCCCATCGTGTCCGCACCGGCTCTCTGGAAAAGCAATTCACTCAGTTCCATTCCCCCGCCTTCTCCACTTAACACTACACATTCTTCCTTTACATATAACAGTCTAATTCCCTTTTGAATGCTTCAATTGAACCTGCCTCCACAACACTCTCAGGCAGTGCATTCTAGACCTTAACAACTCGCTGCATGAAAAAGATTTTCCTCATGCCACTTTTGCTGCTCTTACTAAATACTTTAAATCTGTGCCCTCTCATTCTTGATCCTTTCTTGAGTGGGAACAGTTTCTCTCTATCTACTCTGTCAAGACCCCTCATGATTTTGAATACCCTTTTCAAATCACCTCCCAGCCTTCTCTTCTCCAAGGAAAACAGGCCTAACTTCTCCAATCTATTTTCATAACTGAAGTTCCTCATCCTTGGAACAATTCTTGTGAATCTTTTCTGTACTCTCTCCAATGTCATCATGTCTTTCCCAAAGTGTGGTGCCCAGAACTGGACGCAATTAATAAAGCCCAGGATACTGTATACTTTATTAACCACTCTCTCAACCTGTTCTGCCACCTTCAATGACTTATGCACATATATACCAAGGCCCCTCTGCTCCTGCACCCCCTTTAGAATTGTACCTTTTATTTTATATTGTCTCTCTATATTCTTCCTGCCAAAATGAATCACTTCACATTTCTCTGCATTGAACTTGATCTGCCACCTGACTGCCCATTCCACCAACTTGTCTTTCTCCTTTTGAAGTTCCACACCATCCTCCTCATGGTTCACAATGCTTCCAAGTTTCATATCATCTGCAAACTATGAACTTGTGCCCTAAGCACCAAGTTCTAGGTCATTAATATATATCAGGAAAAGCAAGGGTCCCAACACTGATCCCTGGGGAACTCCACGACAAACCTTCCTCCGAAAAACATCCATTAACCACTCCTCTTTGTTTCCTGTCACTCAGCCAATTCTGTATCCATGTTGCTACCATCCCTTTTATTCCATGAGCCATAACCATGCCACATATTGTGTGGCATTGTATCAAACACCTTTTAAAAGTCCATGTAAACCACATCAACAGCATTGCCCTCATCAATCCTCTCTGTTACCTCCTCAAAAAACTCCATCAAGTTAAACATGATTTTCTCTTAAGAAATACATGCTGGCTTTCCTTAATTAACCCACATTTCACCATGTAACTATTAATTTGGCCCAAATTATTTTTTCTAGAAGATTCCCCTCCACCAAAGTTAAACTGATCGGCCTGTAGTTGCTGAGCTTACCTTTACAACCTTTTTTGAACAAGGTTGTAATGTTTTCAATTCTCCTGTCCCCTGGCACCTCTCCCGAGTCCAAGGAAGACTGAAAAATTATGGCCAGTGCCTCTGCGATTTCCACCCTCACTTCCCTTGGTATGCTTGGATGCTTCTCATCCAGTCCTGGTGCCTTATCCACTTTAAGTACAGACAGCCTATCTAATACGTCCTCTTTATTAATTTTAAACCCTTCTAGTCACAATTACCTCCTCTTTCACCATTGCATGGGTTGCATCTTCTTCTTTGATAAAGACAGATGCCTTCTGGAAGTCCATATAAATAACAGAATCACAGAATTATGACCCCGAAGAAGGGTCACTGACCCGAAACGTTAACTCTGCTTCTCTTTCCACAGATGCTGCCAGACCTGCTGAGTGATTCCAGCATTTCTTGTTTTTGTATTCATTTAATACCTTAGCTATGCTCTCTGCCTCCACGTGTAAACCCCCTTTATGGTCCCTAATCAGCCCCACTCCTCTTTTTACCACCCTTTTATTATTTATATGTCTATAGAAAACTTTGGGATTTCCTTTAATGCTAGCTGCCAGTCTCTTTGCATGCTCTCTCTTTGCTTCTCTTATTTGCTTTTTCATTTCCTCTCTGGACCTTCTACATTCAGCCTGGTTCTCAATAGTATTTTCTACCTGGCATCTGTCATAAGCACACTTTTTCTTCTTTATCTTAATCTCTACCTCTTTTGTCATCCAGGGAGCTCCGGATTTGTTTGCCCTACCTTTCCCCTTGGAGGGACCATAACTTGACTGTGCCCAAACTATCTCTTTGAATGTAGCCCGTTGTTCAGCTACTATTGTTCCTGCCAACCTTTGACCCCAATTTATTTGCCCCAGTTCCATTCTTACCCCATTGAAGTTGGCTTTCCTCCAGTTAATTATTCTTACTTTGGATTCTTCTTTGTCCTTTTCCATTGTCAGCCTAAACCTTATGATACAATGATCACTGTCCCCTAAATGACCTCCTACTGATACTTGATCCGCTTGGCCCACCTCATTCCCAAGAACCAGGTCTAGCAGTGCCTCCTTACTCGTTGTACTAGCAACATATTTCTGTAGAAAATTTTACTGAACACGATCTAGCAACTCTTGTCCCTCACTGCCCTTTACACTACTACTATCCCAGTCTATGTTTGGATAATTAAAGTCCCCCATTATAACTACCCTATAATTTTTGCATGTCTGTAATTTCCTTGCAAATTTGTTACTCCACGTCCTTCCTGCTAGTTGGTGGCCTCTCGACAACATTTTTTTGTTCCTTAGCTCTAGCCAAATTGATTCTGTCCTCAACCCCTCTTAGACATCCTTTTTCTCCAGCACTGCAATGCTCTCCTTAAAACCTGCCCCTTTTTTCCCTTTCCTAAACATCAAGGAATATTTAACACCCAGTCCTGCCCTTCTTTGAGCCAGGTCTCTAATATAGCCACAACATTATATTTCGACATGGTAATCTGTGCCTGTACCTCACCAATCTTATTAACCACACTCCATGCATTTACATACATGTACATTAACCATGATTTAGGCTTTATTAATTTCTCCCTTACTCTGACCCCACCTAATAACTCACTATTCCCTACTCTAGTGCTATCTATCTCTCTCAGTATTCTGTGCACCTTGGCATTCCTCTGATATTTCCTCCTGGTTCCCACACACCGAACAAGTTACCAATTTTGCTTCTCTCCAATTTGAGCTCCATCTTAGATTCCCATCCCCCTGCCAATCTAGTTTATACCCTCCCAACAGCACCAAAGTTCCCTGTGAGGATATTAGTCCCAGTCCTGCTAAGATCCAACTCGTCCACCTTGTACAGGTCCCACGTGCCCCAGAACCAGTCCCAATGCCTCGGAAATCTGATGCCCTCCCTCCTACACCAGTTGTCTAGCCACATGTTCAAATGCTCAGTTCTTCTATTCCTATGCTCACTCGCATCTGGGACTGCGAGTAATCCTAAAATTACTGCATTTAAGGTCCTGCTTTGTAATTTCTTTTTTAGCTCCCTAAAACCCACTTTCAGGACCTCATCCCCCTTCCTACCTATGTAATTGGTGCCAACGTGGACTATGACCTCCAGCTGTTCACCCTCCCCCAGAAGAATGTCCTTTAGCTGCTCTGTGACATCCTTGACCCTGGTGTAGACCCAGTAAAAACACACAAGAGCTTAGCTGAAACAAAGGGGCTAGTTACACATAATTACAGTGTGTGAAAGCATAGGGGGGTTGGGTAGAAAGGGGAACAGCAAGGATGCTAGCAGACTCACTGTCCTTGCATGTACCAGATAAAGGGGTCGTCATGGACATGAGATACAATTAGACTCACAGTAGACAATGGGAAACTGTAAAGAAATGAACCAGGTTCTCACTGAACCAAATAGGGAATTATCATTATGTCATTATGCCAGATCCTTATGAGTAAGTAAGAGGGGAGGGTCTTGGAAACAAGACTTAACCCCTGACTGAAACTGGGGAAGGCACGAGAACCCTGGGGAAGAACACTCGAGTCAAGGGCTTAGAGAACAGAAGAGCAGCCGCAAGTCCGAGACTGATCACCTCGTGCCTAGATGGGTAGTACACTGCGCAAGTAGTGAGAGCTTGTACTTTGATGATTTAGCGTGTGAATAAAATATTGATATACCTTTCACCAGTCAGCTTCCGGGATTCTTTAAGAGTAGGTGCGGATTAGGCACAACATAATTGGTGCCCGAACAGGGACTCGGTTGTACTGCTATTTAAAGTTATTTTGAATAGTCTCACCGAGTGCAAACTAATTTATAAACCAAGTTACGAGTTCGATGGATCGGACTGGTTAACAGTTGAGTAATTATGGCCCTGATCAGGCCAGAGTGGGAGTTGGAACTCCAGAAATATTTGAAGGGCAAGTGGCCCTCGTGGATAGATTTTGCAGTTAAACAGTACATGGGCCAGGGGTCCGTTGGGGTACAGCATTGGGAGGATGTGCATACCCACCAAGCCAAACGGGCACCTAAGTTAGTGAAAGCCACTGCTTGTATGAAGGAATTAGATGAAAAAGAGAGTGAAGTCGAAAGGTTGAAGCAGAAGTTGCAGAAGTCAGAAAAAGAAAAGAATGTGTGTCATGATAGGGCCCTGAAGGCAGAAGCAGTTAGTGCAGAACAGGTGGTGCATTTAAGCCAATTCCAGTCTCAGGCCAAAAAGGCTGAATATGGTAGTAATAAGGCTGAGAGGGAAGCGGACAAGGCGAAGGAACAGCTCAAGAGCGGAACAGAAATGCTCTGACATACAGACTGCATTGATGGTTCTGCACCATTCACAGAAGGAGCGGGTATACCAGTCAGTGGATCATACCAAATGTCAGCAGGAGATAAGTGAACTACAGTCTCTACTCTCAGTGCAAAGGGGCATAATATGTGCATTTGCGGATAGGGAGAATGATGACAATGATGACTTGAATCGGGCAGACTTGGCAAGTAAGGCCAGTAAGTACCATGATGATGGTTACAGTCCTTGGGATGACAATCCCCCCTGAACCCCTAATCGAGCCTTCGGCCCCCACCCTGGACTTACCTACGGCCCATTAATAACTGGGGGGCCAGAGGGCTCAATGACTAAGTTTATGGCAGAGTGACATAAAAAGACTATGTTTTAGTGAAATTTCAAGTGAGTAAAAACAAGTTACTGTGTCTTTTTATTTGAATGTGTGAATGTTGGAAGCTTCCACGAATGAAATGAATGTCCTTGGGATATGCAGCTTGTGTTCTGTAAAACTGACAGTTGTTAACTCTTTGTTGTCTGGCCTTAATGTTGAAAGCATGAGTCTGTTACTTGTTCTATTTTTACACATGTATATTTTGTGGGAACCTTGAGTCATGTTTTGGATGTGAACTAGTTGAACCTGTGTGTTCCTTGGTATCGGGACAGGGAATTTGACACAGATTTTGGTACTTTGAATTCATAACTCACGACAGGAATCAATTTTCTAAGTTGTTTGGAATTGAATAAGTGTGAAAAGTGATTGTTGAGTGTATTCATTTCAATTTAAGATTGTGCACCCAGGAATTGAATATAAAATTGAATTATATTTCAAGTTAAAGTTTTATTTTAAAAGTTGGTTTTACAACTGTGAAAAGGCAATGAACAATTTTCTAAGAGATAAGCTTCAGCCTTGAAGGTCTGAAGATGTCTGGCAATTTGAAGTTTAAAACACCTCTTTAATTGGAGTTCCAGTTTAAAATCTGTTCTTGTTTTTTTTTGCAGTTTAAATTAAAGACATGTTTTACTGACTGTTTTAAGTAGCAAATATCAGGAATTGGATATTGGTTTAAGGGAGAGAAGGATAAACAAAGGAGATATGGGAAAGATTCTGTCTGTTTAAAGTTTGTTTAAGAAGCTGGTGTTAAATCTTTTGTAACAAGAATGTTAAATAACTTTTTCTTTAGTTTTTGGTTTTATTACAGTCATTTGAAAAGGCGCCTGAAGGAAGAAGAAAAATTATGTAATTTACCTATCTTTAAAAAAAAAACATGCGCTATTCTGTTCTGTGTGTAGTTAATAAGTATTATAAGTTAATAAGTCTGAATTAAGTTTATACTATTAAGGTTAAGTTGAGAAAACTGGAAATTTCATTTGTGGCCACAATGAACTTTCAAGTTTATTATGTCAAGTGTTGAGGGAGTCTTTAGTTCCAGACATAAGACTCGCTCATATAACATTGGCAGTTTTGATTTTTAAAGGTTTATTGCCGTGAATTGGAATTTGGAATAACCTTTGATGCATAAAAAAAATCCTTGGATTAGAAACCTCTTGCAAAAGATGTTAAAAGCTTGGAAATAATTGGAGTTCAATCTAAAATGCTGTCTTTCCTGTTGGAGATGCTTTCCTTTGAAGTTGATAATGTTATTAACGATTTTGTTGTTTTCAAACCCCAAGGATACCAAAAGAATTGAAAACAAAACAGTTTAAAATGGAGTGTAGTTCTTTTCGATCAGAAAAAAAAGGTTATGTAAAGTGACGCAATTGAGGTTTTGCTCCGCCCCCTTGAAGACAAGCAAAGAAATTAACTCCGCTGCAGCTCTTGTTTTTCCATTTAATCCACCACACAATTTTTACATTGTTGAGTGTAAAATTTATATATATTGGACATTATTAAATTTTAAATTTCTAAATTGACAGATATAATTGGACAAATTAACCCATTGGGCTCAGGGGCAGAGCCACAATGGATTCTTCGTTTTTTTTTTAAGCAGGTAATGGTAGGTTCCAAGGCCATATGAGAACTGATGCCACAGCAAGAGATCCAGCAACTTTAAGAATTTAAGAACTTAATTGCAGACATCAAATTTCACAGCATCTTTATCAATGAGACAAAGTGCTTGAGAAGGAGAGATAGTTGCAAGCACTTCTGTCTTTAATGTAAAAGAAAGCAATACCACCAAGTCTGGGCATAAGAAATTGGAATCAACAAACAAAATTGAATTGATATGAGTGGTTATTTAAAGCACTCAAAGGGAAATTTATCTGACAGTTAAGAGGACAATCAAGGTTTTAGAAAACAAAAACAGTCGAAGTGGTTTACTGTATTGGACATTAGCAATGGGTTCTGGTCCATACCGCTGGCACAAGAGTGTCAATACAAATTTGTGTTTATGTTCCAGGAACGACAGTACACCTGGACATGTCGCCCCCAGGGATTTCATAATAGTCCGTCAATATTCCACGGGTGGCTGTCACAGAGTAAGGAGGAGCCCTTTCGACTCCTCTGGAAGATTGGAGTGAAAGTTAACACTAAAAAGGCACAGATAATGAAGGAAAAGTTTTCCTATTTGGGAATAGTAACAACACAGGGAAAGCATGAGATCGAGCAGATGTGAGCATAGACAATCCTCAAACTCCCCCTTCCAGAAAATATTAAGGCTCTGAGATAGTTTTTGGGCCTCGTTGGGTATTGCAGGAACCATATTGATGGATTTGCCTTAAAGGCAGTCCCTTTATATGATCTCCTAAAAAAGAACTACCACGTACCTGACAGACAATTTAATCTACCAAGGCAAACCCCATGAGTGTCAGGTTTTGACAGCAAAGGCCCTCAAGGGACCTTTTGTGTCAAAATCATTGGGTGGAGGGGGGTTGGGTGGTGCAGTGTACAAGAGAAGGAGCCAGCAATCAAACCAGAAATCAAATTTTTTGTTGACGGTTCCTCGACAGGGGAGGACATCTGGATGACATCGTCCGACCCGTAGAAGTACATGGCAACTACCACGGGCTACAGGAAAATGGAGATGGGGATGAGCGGTGCTTCTTACTTGTAAACGTTACTATCGGAAAGTGGGTATGTGTCGAATGTCCAAAAAGGACTACCTTCAGGGACCCACCACAGGGCCCTGAGTTTGCTGTATGGCAGTGCGATGATAAAGACTGTAGAAACCTACTAATATGTGTGAAACCACACAATGATAGGGGCTATTGGCTCTATTGTGTTGGGGAAAATTTTTAAAAAGGACAGTTCCTATTCCAAGTTGTGAGATTAAACGGGCAAGAAGCACCAATCACCACGGTTACCCCCACATCCAAATTGCCAACGAGTAAGGTTACAACCCAACAGCCACAAGTGACTGATCTCCCTTGCCGTGCCTTAACTGCAGGACCAGAAAATGGACTTGCGATAATAAAACTAATAAAATTGTATGTGATAATATACAGCATGAGTTAGTACCAGTAATATTGAATATCTCAGATATCCAGCTACCTGACTGGTGCCCTGAGAAGACCTACAAGTTGTACCAGGTGTTACTGCAACAATTGCTGGGAAAAGAATTTGGTGATGAGGGAATAATAAAGGGAAAGAGACGTAAACGTAGTTTAGTGAATGATGCAGCCACAGTCTTTAATACAGAAACTTCAATTGTAAATACTATAGATTTGGAAAATGTGGACCAGAAGGTTAGAACTCTCAGTCAGCTAATAAAGGATATTTTGAAAAAGGAACAAAAAGGGACAGAGTGGTGTAGCTAAAGTAGAACAGGATTTGACAAATACAGTGACAGGACTGGTGAGAGTACTAGAAGGTTATGCTCATACTATTAATGATATAATAAAAAAAGGTAAAGGAGGTCCACGATATTTCAAATAATGAAAGTGTTTGTAGCACATACAGTTCATGAATGTTAGAACAAACAATGGAAAACTTGATGCAAATTGATGCAGGACAGGTGCCAGTTTGGATAAATGATATCCAGTTGGAGTACTTACTTGTCACACAAATGATAAAAGTACCATGTGCCAACTCAGAAAACTTAAGGTATGGAAAGGTCAGGAGTGTGTAAATATGAGATCTAGGAGTATTGGAGTAGTATTGGGAATACCTGTAATTTAAAGAGATAAGTTAGGGATACAATTATATGAAGTAGAAAATATAAGGGTGCTAAGGGGAAAAGATTACATAAAATATTATGATATATTACCCAATGTTGTGGAAATTGGAAAAGAGATAGTTGGAACAACGTTGTCTGAGTGTAGTCTGGAAAACCAGGTGGTCACATGTCCTCATCCTATATATAAAACAGCAGAGTCAAAATGTGGATTTAATATCATCGTAAATCGCACCATGGAGACTAGGAAAGCACTGTCAGGGCTAATCCATGTGGCCTATATGGGAAAGGAAAGATATTGCTTACCTATCATGGCGAAGAAATACCAGTATGGACATAAGAGGACTTGTCCAGTGAGCAACAGTACATTCTGTTTCAACCCACAAGCACCAGAGTAGGAAAGATAGAGTTGGTAAACATACATAAACGAAAAACAGAAAACGGTAACTGTGACAGAAAGTATTGAGGAGGACTTGATACATTACCTCCGGGAATACGAATATGCTATTCAGACATTGCTCACACACTTGGGTAAAGAGAGACAGCAGCTAGAAGCCATTGGTGTAGTGTACTACAATCTGGAACAGTCGAAGAAGCTACAAGATAAGGTTGACGAGATAAATGATTCTACCTGGTGGGAGGACTTATGGAACTGAGCGTCAAATGTGCAGATACAACCCTGGTTTAGAATCATCTCCCATGTCCTGATAGTGGTTTTGGGTATCATGGTGATATATGTGACGTGCTTAATTTGGAAACTTAAATAGATTAAGCAATGTGAGAGGATGTATGAACGCAGGTTGGACAGCTACCTTAAAGGCAATCAGTATTCGAACATGCTCTATAAAAAGATAGACAAATGATTATGTAACAATGATGCTTAAATTGTGCTTTCTTTAGCTTTACACTGCTTCTGCATTTGCTTTGAAAATGAAATTACAATCGCACAAGTGTACGACCTCAGAGACATGAGTGTGATCCCTTGGGCATAGCCCTGCAGGATCAAAAGGTGGGACTGTAAACCCAGTAAAAACACATAAGAACTTAGCAGAAACAAAGGGGCTAGTTGCACATAATTACAGTGTGGTGAAAGCATAGGGGGGGGGGGGGGGTGGGGGGGGGGGGGGGTTGGGTAGAAAGGGGAACAGCAACGATACTAGCAGACTCACTCTCCTTGTATGTACCATATAAAAGGAGTCATCATGGACACAAGATACAATTAGACTCACAGTAGACAATGGGAAACTGTAAAGAAATGAACCAGGTTCTCACAACCAAATAAGGAATTATCTTTATGTCATTATACCAGACCCCTATGAGTAAGTAAGAGGGGAGGGTCTTGGAAACAAGATTTAACCCCTGACTGAAACTGGGGAAGGCACGAGAACCCTGGGGAAGAACACTCGAGAAGATACCCCTGAGTCAAGGGCTCAGAGAACAGAAGAGCAGCCGCAAGTCTGAGACTGATCACCTCGTGCCTAGATGGGTAGTATACTGTTAAAGTTAGTGAGAGCTTGTACTTGATGATTTAGTGTGAATAAAATATTGATATACCTTTCACCAATCAGCTTCCGTGGATTCATTAACAGTAAGTGCGGATTAGGTACAACATAATTGGCGCCCGAGCAGGGACTCGGTTGTAGTGCTATTTGAAGTTATTTTGGTTGACGTCCAGGGGAACACTTGGGTAAGAGTGATCACTGTATCATAAGGTTTGGATTAGCAATGGAACAATCTGAAGTAGAACTTCTGAATTGGAAGAGGGATGACTTCAATGGAATGAAAGGGGATCTAGCCAGGGTAAAAGGTTGACAGGAAAAATGGTAACAATGGGTGATCTTTAAGGAGGAAATGTTTCAGGTACAGACTAGGTACATTCCAACAATGGTGAAAGCTAAGGGAACCAAAGCCAGAGCTCTTTGGATGACGAGGAGAGATAGAGAATATGATGAAACAAAAAAAAAAAAGAGGGTGCATGATGCATGTCAGGTGAATTCTTCAACTGAGAACTAGGTCAAATACAATAAGTTGACAGGGATAGTGAAGAGGAAAATAATACTGGCAAAGAGAAAATATGAGAATAGAATGGCAGTTAACATAAAAGGGATCCCAAAGATTTTCTACCAGCATGTAAACAGTAAGCGGGTAGTAAGAGGCAGGGGTTGGGCCTATTAGGGACAAAGAGGATGATATATGCTTAGAAGTGCAGGTAAAGGCTAGAATATTTAAATGAATACTTTGTATCAGTGTTTACTAAGGAAGAAGAATCTGGCAAAATATCGGTAGAAGCGGAGATGGCAGAGGTAACAGATGGGGGTGAAAATTGATAGGATGTACTGGAAAGTCTGGATCATCTCAGGCCCATTAAAGACGTATAATATTCATACTTTTAAGATATAAACTTTATTCACGGTGGACTCTTTAAATTTGACTTTACCTTAGCAAAAAAAGGTGGACAATGCTGTAAAAATATGGCCGCCGAAGGTTAGACAACTTGGCTTGTGTATTTGAGTGCTGCCTCACTGTCTGTTAAGAACAAAAGGATACATTCCAGGCTAAGAGAGAGAGAGCGCAAGAGAATGCCAATTCTACACTTCAACTTGATGCAGCAGAGAACTGAAAGTGACCCACCACCTCCAATCTGAAATCTTAACCACCAGATCTATAACACCTCATCAAGTCAAGACTACAAATAACCCAGGCCTGCATCTTTAGAAGAGACTGTTCTACTTAGAAGATTCAACAGGTTTATAGTAAACCACAAACACCTACCACACCTTGAACTCTTACCCTTTGCCCTCTATCTATCTTCTCTTGAGGGTGCATGTGAGTGAATGCATGCGTGAGTGGTGTTGTAAACATTTTGGAGAATGAATATTGTTCAATAAATAGTTAATCTTCTCTTTTAAACCTACAAGAAACCCCATCACTGTTTATTTGGCAAATAAAACACTCAGGGGCTAACTCATCATTTTAAACAAAACATGACTGTGGTCAGTTGGGAGATGAACAGTAGGAACCACACACACCCCTTACCACCTGGCTGTAAAAATCCACTTAGAGTGGGTATGTTGCCTGGTCCATATGGCTTGCATCCCAGGTTGCTAAATAAATGGGAGTGGAGATAAAGGAAGAGTTTGCCATAATCTTCCAATATTCCCTGGAGACGGGGGAGGTGCCAGGGGATTGGAGAGTGCCAGATGTGACATCCTTATTCAAGGATAATCCTAGTAACTACAGGCTGGTCAGTTCAACATCAGTGGTGGTTAAGGTTTTAGAAAAAATATTCAGGACAACAAAAATCAATAGGCACTTGGAGAGGTTTGTGTTAAAGAGAGTCAGCACAGACTTGTAAAAGGCAGATCATGCTTTACTAATCTAATTGAATTTTTTGATGAAGTACAGAAAAGGTTGATGAAGAGAAAGCAATGAATGTTATCTATATGGTTTTGAAGAATGCGTTTGAAAAAGTACCACATAAAAGGCTGGTTAACAAAATTGAGACTCATGGAATAGGAGGGCACTGTAAGCTTGGATAAAAAATTGGCTTAAGGAGAGAAAACAGCAAGTGGTGGTAAATGGTTGTTTTTCAGACTGGCGGATGTTGGACAGTGGTGTTCCCCAAGGTTCAGTGCTAGGACCACTGCTTTTTAAAAAAAATATATAAATGACTTGAATATTGGAATACAGAGCAAAATTTCAAAATTTGCCAATGATACCAAACTTGGAGTTGTGGCAGACAGTGAGAATGATACCATTCGACTGCAATAGGACATAGATAGGTCAGCAGAGTGGGAAGACAAGCAGCAGTGGAATTTAATACAGAGACGTGTAAGGCAATGCTTTTTGGCAGAAGGGATAAAGAGTCAATATTGACTAAATGCCACAGTTCTAACAAGTGAATGGGGATAGAGGGACCTGCAGTTCATGCGTATAGATCTTTGTAGCTGGCAGAACATATAGGAGAAAGTAGTTGGTATCTTGAGCTTCATAAATAGAGGTATTGAGTACAAAAGTAGGGAAGTTATGCTGAACTTTTATAAAGCTTTGTTGGGTCACAACTAGAGTTCTGTTCACCACATTTTAGGAAGGGTGTGAGGGTCTTTGAGCGGGTGCAGAGGAGATTTATCAGAATTATTCCAGGGATGAAGGACTTTAGTTATGGGTTCAGTTGGAGAAGCTTGGGCTGTTCTTCTTGAAGCAAAGGAGATTGAGGGGAGATCTGATAGAAGTGCTCAATATTATTCCTGGTTTAAATAAGGTAGACAAAGAAAAGCTGTTCCCAGGAGCTGATAGTATAAGGACTAGGGGACACAGATTTGTGTTTGTGGGCAACAGGTGCCGGGGGAATGTGAGAAAGAACTTTTTAACACAGTGAGTGGTAATGACCTGAAACTCACTACCTACAATGATGGTGTAAGTGGTGACCATGAATGATTTCAAAAGAAAATTGGATGGGCACTTAAGGGAATTAAACCTGCAGGGCTATGGGGATGGAGCAGGGGGTTGGGACTGATTGGATTGCTCTGCAGAAAACCGGCATGGACTTGATGGGCTAAATGGCCTTCTTCTATGCTGTTATAGCTCTATGACACCTCTATCAATTTTTAGCCCATCCAGTGTCTCAACTACCTGCTCCTTCGTTATGACTTTGGCAGCATCTTCTTCCTCGGTAAAGACAGATGTAAAGTTTAGTACTTCGGCCATGCCCTTAGCCTCCATGCATAGATCCCTTTTTGGTCCCTAGTCAGCCCCACCCATCCTTTTACTACTTATATGCTTATAGAAGACTTTTAGATTCCCTTTGATGTTAGCTGTCAGTCTCTTCTCATACTCCCTCTTTGCTGCTCGCATTTAGTTTTTCACTTCCCCTCTGAACTTTCTATATTCAGCCTGGTTCTCACTTGCATTACAAACCTGACATTGGTCATAGGCACCCTTTATCTGCTTCAGCTTACTCGCTATCTCTTGTCTTATCCAAGGAGCTCTGGCTTTGTTTGTCGCACCCTACGTGTTAATGTACCTCAACTGCACTCAAACTATCTCCTCTTTAAAGGCAGCCCATCGTCCTGTTGAAGTTTTACCTGTCAATCTTTGATACCAATTTACCTGGGCCAGATCCATTCTCACCTCATTGAAATTGGTCCTCCCCAATTAATTATTTTTTTTTACTCTGGATTGCTCCTTCACATTTTGTATCCAGTTCTGCCCTTTTGTGAACCATGTCTCCATTATCACCATAACACCATTTTCCCACATGGCTACCTGCGCCTGCAGCTCACCAACCGTATTTACCACACACCCATGTATTCACATACATGTACAGTCAGCCCAATTTAGACCTTATTACATTTCCTTTTTCTCTGACCCCATCTAATACCTTACTATTTCTTACTCTGGTGCTACCTGCCTCTCCCAATTCTTTGTACACCTTGTTGCTCCTTTCTCATGCTACCTTCTGGTTTCTATCTCCTTACTAAGCTAGTTTAAACCCTCCCCAATAGCACCAGAAAACTGTCCTGTAAGGACATTGGTCCCTGCTCTGTTCAGGTGCAATCCATCAGCCTGTACAGATCCCACCTCCCCTAGAACTGGTCTCAAATGTTCCAAGAATCTAAAGCCTTCCCTTCTGCACCATCTTTCCATTCATCTGCCCTATCCTCCTATTTCTCTACTCAAACAGGCACTTGGAGTAATCTGGAAATTACTATATTTGAGGTCCTGCTTGCTGGTTTCTTTCCTAGTTCCCTAAAATCTGCCTACAGGACCTCCTCACTAGTTTCCCTCTGTCAGCTTTCTGAATAGTGGACTGAAGTCTGAATTGCGAGAACTTTTCTGGAAGATTATAGTTAGGGCATCTACAATGCTCTTATCTACTTTTTAAAAAAAATCCAAGGATGAAAACCATCCAATCCTGGGGATTTGTTGCTCTTTAGTAGCATTAATTTCTTTGTTTCTGTTATCTTGATTACTTTAATTTAGTTGATTGTATTCCCTGATTCAATAATAGTGTCCTTGGGATGCCTGGCATGCTGACCTTTTCTCCTACTGTAAATACTGACAAATTAATTATTCAGCATGCCGCCATCTCCTATTTTCATTGACAACAACATTATTAGTTTTCAATGGGTCCACATTATTTCTGACCACCCTCTTTTTCTTAATAGAATTATAAATGCTTTTTGTGTTGATTTTGATATCCCTTGAGAGTTTCTTTTCATACTCCCTTTTTTTGCCCTTACTATCTGCTTTGACACTCTTTGCTGCTCTTTCTCTCTTCCCCAGGATCTGTGCTTTTTTTTTTGTATTTTTGTATGTTTTTTTGGTTTTATATTGTCTCTGGTTGTCTTTTTTGGCAAATCGAACTCCTGCCCTTTAGGGGTATAAACTGGATCTGTATCATATTAAACTCATTTTTGAACACCTCAGACTGATCTTCTGTTGTTTTACCCATTAACACATTTGTCCAGTTCAGTATGAACACTCTCTGGCTTATCCCATTGAAGTCAGCCTTACTAAATCCAGATTCTTTGTAGCCGTTTCATATTTCTCTCTTTCAAACTCTAATTGAACTCAACCATATCATGATCACTGTTAGATAAATATTCATGCACCGTTAGGCTGTTACTTAAATCTAGTTCATTACTCATTACTAAATCTAATATGGCCTGCCCCTATGTTGGTTCCAAGACATATTGTTGCAGAAAACTATCCTGGACACACTCAAGAAATTCACTACTTTTCTGCCAAGAGCTGCTCTGTTCATCCCATTCTATATGAAAGTTAAAATCTCTCATTAAAACCACTCTGCCTTTGCTACAATGCTTGTCAAATTTCAGCATTTATACAAACTACTACTTCAAGGCTACTACCAGGGGGCCTATACACAATTCCTGCTACAGTCTTAAATCCTATTCTATTTCTTAATTCTACCCATAAAGTTTCCATTGCCTGCTTAACTCCGGTTATATCCTCTCTATCTTTCCTGTAGACTTTATAACCTCGTATATTTAGTTCCCAAACCTGACTGTCTTACAGCCATGCCTCCATCATGGCTGCCATGTTATACTTTTCAAGTTGAATTTGCACCTGTAATTCATTCAATTTGTTCCTTTTTCTGCATGCAATTGTATAAAGAACACTTATTTAGACCACACACCTAATCTGTCCTTCTGCTCTAATATTTTACCCACGTTTCCTATTTCTCTCTCTTGTTTTAATTACTTTGCATCTTACAGTTTTCCCTTTACCTGCTGTATCTAAACCACAATTTTGACTGTTACTCGATTCTCTTCCCTGTTGTTTGTTTTTGAACTATTATCTATGCGACCTTTTCAGGTCAGCCCTCCCCGCCACTTACAAGTTTAAAGTCCTTGTAGACGACCTAGTTATCCTTGCAGTTCAGAACCTGGTCCCAGCCCGGTTCAGGTGGATCCTGTCTTGATGATACAGTTCCTTCCTGTCCCAGTACTGGTACTAGTGTCCCATGAAATGGAACCCATCTTTCCAATACCACTCCTTCAGCCATATGTTCACCTCCCTGATCTGTTTATCCCTGTGCTAATTTGCACGTGGCTCAGACAATAATCCAGACATTATAACCCTTGAGGTCCTGTCTTTTAAATTAGCTCCTAGTTCCTGGTATTCTCCAAACAGACCTCTTGCCTCTGCTTTTCTATGTTGTTGGTCCCAAAATGGACCACAATGACTAGATCTCTCCAATATCCTTTCAAGCCAGTTTGAGATGTTCCTTATCCTGGCACCAGGTAGGCAAGAAACCATGCGGGACTTTCGATCCTTCTTACAAAGGATTTTATTTGTCCCCCTAATTGTTGAATTCCCTACAACAACCACATTAGGTTTCCCTCCGCCTCCCTTTGGGCAGCCTTCTGTCCAAGGTGCCATAGTCCATTTTCTGGCTGTCCTTCCAACAGTCTTTATCCTTATTCTCACAGGTAGTAAGTGCATTGTACCTGTTGGATAGGATGAGTTTCTGTAGATCGTTATTCTCTATCTCACCTTTGTTCCCCTTACTCTGTACGCTATTGGTCACAGAAACCCCATTCTGAACCTGTATCTCTGTACGTGGCATGACTGAAGTCTGGCGTAAACAGTCCGGGCACTGCACCCTCTTCCTTATGTGTCAGAGTGTCTCCAACTCATATTCCAGCTCAATGGCTGTAAGCTGGCAAGATTCAAGATGGAGACATCTACTGCAGTTGTATTCGCTCACGACGGTCTCACTATCCATAAACTTCCACATACTGCAGTCCAGACACACAACCTGCTCCACCATATAAAAGCAAGATACTGCGGATGCTGGAAATCTGAAACAAAAACAAGAAATGCTGGAATCACTCAGCAGGTCTGGCAGCATCTGTGGAAAGAGAGTTCCGAAGAAGGGTCACTGACCCGAAACGTTAACTCTGCTTCTCTTTCCACAGATGCTGCCAGACCTGCTGAGTGATTCCAGCATTTCTTGTTTTTGTTTCTGCTCCTGCTCCACCATATCTTTGTCTAAAATTATTTATATTATTTGTATCTAGTTTTTAGTCTGTAGATTTTTTTCTTTTCTATACACTAACCTACACTTGGCAGTGGACACTTTTTTTAAAAAAATACTTAGTCCCTCAGCTTCCATTACAAAGTAATTGGAGGTTTAAAAAAAAATCAAAAAGCAGCACCTCCTTCACCCTCTGCATTGAATTCCCACTTGCACCAAATTCCCGACTTTAGCACTCTATTAACGATGCACTCAGCACTGTGGTCACTCTGTACTCCCCACTCTGTGCAGCAGCAAATACTGTTTACTTATATAGAGCTTATGACTCACATCCAGGTTATCTGAGTTATGTGTGTCACCTCGGAGGTCAGTAAAGTGAAAGGCTGTGTTCTTTACAGCACAACAATTACTATGAGGTATTAACTGGGATCAAAGATAGTAAATTGACAATTAAATGTCATCAATTGTATAAAAATATTGAGTGTAAAATTTAGTCACTGCTTTATCACAATTAAGCTCAAATGAAATTATTGAATTATAATTGTTAACAAACAAACTCTGGAATTCACCATAATTTAAATACATATAGACACAGACATATATATTTATTAGATAAATGTCAGTTTGGGTGCGAGAACACAGCCCTGTTTCACGCCACTCAGGATAGGAAAGGGGTCTGATGAGGTGCCGCCATGTTGAATTGTGCCTTTCATATTGTCATGGAATGAGGCGATGATACTTAGTAGCTTTGGTGGACATCCAATCTTTTCTAGTAGTCTGAAGAGACCACGTCTGCTGACGAGGTCAAAGGCTTTGGTGAGATCAATGAAAGCAATGAAGAGGGGCATCTGTTGTTCGCGGCATTTCTCCTGTTTCTGACGAAGGGAGAACAGCATGTCAATGGTCGATCTCTCTGCATGAAAGCCACACTGTGCCTCAGGGTAGATGCGCTCAGCCAGCTTCTGGAGCTTGTTTAAAGTGACTCGAGCAAAGACTTGGAGCAAGGCGTGAAACAGGGCTGTGTTCTCGCACCCACACTGTTTGGGATTTTCTTCTCCCTGCTGCTTTCACATGCGTTCAAGTCTTCAGAAGAAGGAATTTTCCTCCACACAAGATCAGGGGGCAGGTTGTTCAACCTTGCCCGTCTAAGAGCGAAGTCCAAAGTACGGAAAGTCCTCATCAGGGAACTCCTCTTTGCTGACGATGCTGCTTTAACATCTCACACTGAAGAGCGTCTGCAGAGTCTCATCGACAGGTTTGCGGCTGCCTGCAACGAATTTGGCCTAACCATCAGCCTCAAGAAAACGAACATCATGGGACAGGACGTCAGAAATGCTCCATCCATCAATATCAGCGACCACGCTCTGGAAGTGGTTCAAGAGTTCACCTACCTAGGCTCAACTATCACCAGTAACCTGTCTCTAGATGCAGAAATCAACAAGAGCATGGGAAAGGCTTCCACTGCTATGTCCAGACTGGCCAAGAGAGTGTGGGAAAATGGCGCACTGACAGGGAACACAAAAGTCCGAGTGTATCAAGCCTGTGTCCTCAGTACCTTGCTCTATGGCAGCGAGGCCTGGACAACGTATGTCAGCCAAGAGCGACGTCTCAATTCATTCCATCTTCGCTGCCTCCGGAGAATACTTGGCATCAGGTGGCAGGACCGTATCTCCAACACAGAAGTCCTCGAGGCGGCCAACATCCCCAGCTTATACACACTACTGAGTCAGCGGCGCTTGAGATGGCTTGGCCATGTGAGCCGCATGGAAGATGGCAGGATCCCCAAAGACACATTGTACAGCAAGCTCACCACTGGTATCAGACCACCAGCCGTCCATGTCTCCGCTTTAAAGACGTCTGCAAATGCGACATGAAGTCCTCTGACATTGATCACGTCGTGGGAGTCAGTTGCCAGCGATCGCCAGAACGGGCGGGCAGCCATAAAGGCGGGGCTAAAGTGTGGCAAGTCGAAGAGACTTAGCAGTTGGCAGGAAAAAAGACAGAAGCGCAAGGGGACAGCCAACTGTGTTAACAGCCCCGACAAACAAATTCTTCTGCAGCACCTGTGGAAGAGCCTGTCACTCTAGAATTGGCCTTTATAGCCACTCCAGGTGCTGCTCCACAAACCACTGACCACCTCCAGGCGCTTACCCATTGTCTCTCGAGATAAGGAGGCCAAAGAGAGAGATAAATGTCATACATGTTGGGACCCTATGGTTTTCTCCTAATATATGCAATGCTTTTGAAAGTCCAGGAGATGGCACTCACTGATTAACTAGGTAATTGTGGTATAAAGCAGGGTTCTATCAATATTAGTATCAATTTAGTCAATAGTGTTTTGTATAACATCATAAAAATTTGATATCGACTAGAAAAGTGACTTTGATTATGATGCAGAGGATTAGGCCTCTGCTATTTTGGGCTGTTTGTAACAGTAATAACTGATGTTTTCCAGATACCACTTCAGCAGAACCTTATGCACACAAACAATACTAGTCATATTTAAAGCAGAAAACTGTGCTGCTTACCTTTTGAATCATATCTTAGTTGAAAGTGTGATTGCCAAGGTCAAGTTTGTATGTCATCAACATTTGTAGTCACTAACAGCGTCAGACAAGGTTGTGCTCTTGTCCCAGCCCCATCCAGCATGCTGTTTGCTATGGTAATGCTCAAGTCATTCAACAATGTACAACCTTCTGACTCACAGGCATGAGAACTACTACTGAACTGGATGTTCTTCCTTATTCAAATTAGTGCCCTTCAATTGCAAAGCATAAGTTATAAGGCAGAAATCAAAGCATACGCATTAACTAATATACTTATGCTATATTCACACTTTGCCATCTGCTTCTCTTCACAATTAGTTCTTACTTTTCCATACTGATGTCTACTGCAGTAGTCTTTACTGACACTATAACAATTACACAATGCCTCAACCTCATCTAGATGGCACGTGGATTGCAAATTAAGAAATAAATTAGAAAGGTTTCATGTTACATCAACCCCAAAAATAGTTGTCCTGCACTGTTTTGCTGTGCTATGAACAACATCATTGTCCTGAAAATGAAATTCACGGGAATTCTAAATGCAGTAAAATGGAAACAAAATGGTTATTCATCCTGTTGCTTTCAACTGTCAGCCTCAGTCTTATTATTTGTTAGACATTGTTAGATTATTTGTTTGAGTTCACTCTAGATACTTTTTTTTCCTCATGCGAAGTAGAAAATCTGCTTCTATTGGTAAATATTCAGTCCCTATGAACAAATATATGACCATTTGTGTAGAGTAACTTGGAATAGTGGACTGCAAAGTGAACAAAGAGCCCTTTTTCTGATGCGGTACATACTGGAAATTGTATTGGATATGTAATCTGTATCTAATTTTATTTCAAATCTGCCCAAACTAGTGAAAAATAATTCATTGCTCGGGCTGTTGATTACTAATTAAGGGCAGAGTTTTCATGGGTGTACTCTCAATCTTTTGGTTGGAAATTGGCAGAAAACCTGCAAGAAATGGTATTTCTCCAGGGTTTCAACCAGTCTCCTGCCAAAGTAGGAAATGGAGAAAACCCATATGGAAATTCCAGGCATTTATTTTTATTAAGACATGGAAATAGCACAAAAGCAAAATAGATCCAACAACAGAATGATGCAACACCCAGCTCTATCTTACCATCACCTCTTTTGACCTCTCCACTGCCTCTGTGTTGTCAAACTTCTTGTCTGACATTCAATCCTGAATGTGCTGAAAAATTTTCTTTAGTTAAACATTGCCACAAACTCTGTGTCCTAGCCATTGATTCCATTTCCCCTCGCCGGAAATTGTTTTAGGTAAAAGCAGACTGTGTGCAACATCTTGATCCTCCCAACCCATATCCTCAACCATCATAAGAAGACAACTTGCACTTATATGGCACCTTTCACAACCACCGAATGTCTCAAAGCACTTTACAGCCAATGAAGTACAGTCACTGTTGTAGGAAACATGGCAGCCAATTTGCACACAGCAAGATCCCACAAATAGCAATATAATAATGACTAGATAATCTGTTTTTGTGATGTTCAGGGGTAAATATTGGCCAGGACATGGGATAAATCTCCTACTCTCCCTCAAAGTACTGCCATGCGATCTTCTACATCCACCTGAGCAAGCAAATAGGGCCTCAGTTTAACATCTTATATGAAAGCAGCACCTCCGACAGTACAGCAGTCCCTCAGGACTGCACTGGAATGTTAGCCTTGATTTTTGTACTCGAGTCCTGGAGTGAGACTTAAACCCACAACCGGCTGACTCAGAGGCAAGCATGCTACCAACTGAGCCATGTCTACTTCCACCTCTGCAATATTACCCATTTCTGCCCCTGCCTCAGCCCGTTTGCTACTGAAACCATCATCCATGCATTTGCTATCTTCAGACTCAACTATTCCAATGCTTTCCTGGCCAGCTTCCCCTTTATCATAAACTTAAGCTCATCCATAACTCTGCTGCCTGTATCCTAATTCACACCATGTCCTATTCACCCATCACCCCTGTGCTTCCTGACCTACATTGGTTCACTGCACACCAACTTATAGATTTTAAAATTCTCATCATGTGTCCTATTTGCTCCAGGGCCTCACCCCTTCCTATCTCTGTAACCTCTTACAGCCCTTGAATTGTCTGAAAGCTCTACATTCCTCCAAATCTAGCCTCTTGTGCATTCCTCATTTCTTTCACCCTACTGCTGTTCCTTCAGCCATCTAGATCCTAAGTCCTAGAATTCCCTCCATATACCTCTCTGTCATCTTTTAAGACGCTTCTTAAAACCTACCTCTTTGTCCAAGCTTTCAATCACCTTTCCTAATGTTTTCTTTGGCTTCGTGCCAATATTTGTCTGATCCCACTCCTGTGAAGTACCTTGGGACATTTTACTACGCTAAAAGGTGTTATACAAATGCAAGAAATTGCTGTTGAGTACGATAATGGAATACTAGATTTCTCAGCAGTACTTTAAAAGCATTTCAAAACAGTAAAAGTCCAGAGGTTGTAGTTTTGGACCATACATTTATGAAGAATAAAGCTTTTATATGAGAAAGACAGCTCATCTTGCAGTACCGCAAGTAGGAAACTGAAGAGTAATCATTACCAGCCTAGGTTATATACACCTTCTTCCTTTGATTCAGATTGGAAAGATAAAGAAATGTAGCTCAATTAAATCAAAGCCGCAAATCAAAAACAAATTTCCAACAGCACCAGGGTGGGTGTTACGTCTTGTTGTTTTCTGGTTCCCACATGTTGGAAATAATCACACTTTAAACTTGGAAAGGCTGGAGTCTTTGCTTAATCATTCATCCACCATACTGCCTGCTGTAGGACTAGTGAAACTGGTTTTGTGTTACATATCCCATGACTCTCCAGTGTAGCCGTGAATGTGGGCCCACTGGAACACTTACACATAACAACTAGTTCCAAGCTAATTAGTTCCTAGCACTTTACAGATAGTAAAACAATATATAACAGCAGGCTTTCAGAATTCTGACAAGTATTTCACACACCCTCAGGATAAAGACAAATTCACACGCGCAGAATTCCCGATGGGACAACTGCAAAGGCCGTAGACTGAAAGCGTAAGCAATTGAGACCCAGTGATCAGTATTAATGGATTACCTACATGGATTTGGCATCTATAATCATTTTGAGGCAGTGTGACGAACAAAGTTCTGAATGGCATATGCATTTGGTCAAACGATCTATTTTGTCAGTGAGTGGGGGATGCTACAGGCAAACACAAAAAAAGGGATGAATCATTTTCTTTTGGAAGTTGCAGACCACTTTGTGTATTCTACACCTTCCCCACCCACACCAATCTTCCCCATCCTGAGAAACATAACGAGGTCTTCTGGAAGCCAGAGAGAGTGGAGGATTTTTAAAAAAAAGACACAACGCTGATAAAGTTCAAAATTTTTATAATATTGTTATGACAGACTGCTCAAGTCAAAGCCCCAATCAAATATAAACGATTCTGATTGTGGTGGGAGAAACGCACTGTTGATTCAGTCCCGTCCCTCCAACCTTCCAAATTAAAGAAAGACCCTGCCAAATTGCAGCATCTATTAATTCCCGAATGAGGCTAACCAAACCAGGTGTCTTTAGATCAACAAATTAACTGTTTAATTAGAAAAACTAAATTCTTAAACACTATTAAGGTATAAACAGTTAAAATACAAAAATTAGTGTCCTTGCATATTTGCGCTCCTGCCGAAGTGGAATCTTCCAATGTGGAATAGTTCAAGGTTGCTTGAAGACCTCACAGCCATCCGATGGGGGAAAGAAAAAGGTTCTTCAACAGTAGAACAGTCCATAGTCTAGTTCAGCAGTTGAATTGATGCTTTTTTCCAGTGATAAATTTCAACAATTACAGTTCAGTAGCTAAAGGAATTGGTTATTTTCTGTTAAGAAATTAATCTGGCTTGACAGAATTCTGAGAGTATAATAAATAGGGTTTAAATAAACCAAGAGAGAGCTCTCTTTTTCCTTCAGTATATGCTAGCTGACAGCCTGTATCTGTCTCTGTTAAGTGTCTCAAAAGCCAGTTTTTCAGCTAGTTTCAAAATGTCAATTGGCAACAATGTATCTCTTGATCCTCAGTCACTGAGTGGCTGTATCCCGGGGCAACAAGAATGCACTCTGACTCTGTCTCTAGAGCTTTTTGCCTTAAAGCAGTACTGCTCCTTTTCCAGCCTTAAAGGCATACCACATTCTTCCCAGAAAAAAAAACTACAAGATCATAACAGTATCTAAAACACACAGGGATATTTAAGATGTGAAATGGAAAGGGTTCTTGGATCCATCACAGGCCAATAATAATGATGTTCATTAGTATATCCTCATGAATTGTCTTTGTAATTATTGTTCCTCTTTCTTGCTGTTAAGTAAACTACTTGCAACCATATTATTCTCAATGATCAGCACAGCAGGTCTTTCGAAGCTATTCCTTCAAAGAGGTACATCAGAGGTCAGCATGAACAGCACTGAAAAGAATCCTTCCAAGAATTGCCATCTTTCATCAGATCATAAAATAAAAAAAGGGCAGGAGTGGATCAAGTCTTGAGTGCCAGTTGTTAGAGAAATCTCCAAGCCTGTTTGCAAAGATGACACTGAGACTAGGATACATTGGTGTTGATGGTTTAGAGCTTACTTCTACATTCCAAACACCACCACCAGCCAGTGCTGGCTGGCTCTTCTTTATTTTTACACACGTGAATACAACTAACTAATTAACACCCAATACCTGTTCACCCTATTATCTTGAACTACCAGGTATTTATCATCCATTAACAGAACTTCAGACCCCAACAGATTCCCCCTTTCTTCTTTAAATTATATAAAAGAAAAGGAAATAAAAAACAAATAGACACATTTTTCTTTACATTTATTAACTTGCAACAGCCCAGCCATCAACATATTGTACATTCCCCCCTTTAAAAACAACTTGTTTAAAGAAAAAGCAATCTCATCGTAAAAAAATGTTTCCATGTTTTCCTAACTTACCATAACACAAGATGGCCTTCTTTGAAGTCATCTAACAATTTTTTGGAACAAGTACCTCTCTTAGTAAAACAATCTGACAACTGATGGCTTGCGTCAACCCATTTTATTTTGGAAATTTCTTTTCTTTCCAACATTTCTTTTATATTTGCGAGATCAATCCTCAACCTCTTTTCTGCAACACTTTTTGTTGAATGGACATTGTACCATGGCAGAGAATGGTTATCTATGTAGAATCTTATAGGAAAACTTTTCTCCAATTGCCCCTTATACAAGAGTTGCTTTAAAATACTCGATAAATACATACCCATATCTATCGCTTCTATCAGTGCAAATGTCTCAGCAACTAAGGTGCTTTTAACTATCCTCTAATTTCTTCGATTCCCAAGCTAATGGACAACATTTATCATTTCTTCCCACCCAAAATATAATGAACCCTGCTATACTCGAATAACTATTGGACAGCATGTGAGGTGTCACTAAAAATGACCAATTTCATCTCTTCTGTGTCACCCAATGCTGGAAAGTTGAGAATACATTTATCCAAACTCAATCTCTTCAGTGTCTTATTTTCTTTCAGCACTTCCCCAACAGTAGCATGTTTCAGCATGGTGCTCCATTGTAAACATCATAGCAAGCATCCGGCCTAGTTTGTGTACAACTAGTTCAAATGCCCGATTAAGCTCCTTAACTGGTCTACTTCTTCCTTGGTTGCAGTCTTCCTTTTGTGAGGATCTGGCCCGATTTTTGGGGATCCTATTAATATTCTCCAGGTAAGACTTTTGATTTAGGGTTACCCCCCAACTTCGTCTGCCTAATATTCAAGCCTATATATTTAAAAGCTCCGGAAGCCTGACTTCCAATTTTAAATTCCTGCAGAACTTTATCTACCATAAATTTCTCAAATGCCTCAGATCCTCCCCACAGAAAACTTTTCACATGCCTCAAGAAAATGCCTGCTAGTTTTTCTTCATAGTACCAATAAAACATCGCCGGATCCACCTTTAGTTGAATGGACCTAACTGAAAAATACCACATCCTGGATGCATCATTTAGCCCATAAACACACTTGTTTAGCTTTCATAATTTCCCTTCTGTATCTCCAGCTTCTTCTGGTGGCTTTAAAAATACTTCCCTTTGAAATTTCTCCCCTTGCAAAAATGCTTCTTTGTCAATGGACTTACATTCCCATGAATGCGTCACTAAAAGGGCTAGGAGAATCCTGCTGTTGGGGAGTTCACAAACTTCCTGGTCACCTAGTCGTTCCTCAAATTCCCGAGCTACAAGTCTGGCATTTGCTTTACACGTACCGTCGGGAAGTACTTTCTCTGTACAGATCCATCTCTGGGACAATGCTGTTTGTCTTCTATCTGGCACCTCCATGTATACGTCAATCTCTCTCCAACTGTCAAGCTCTGTTTGCTTGGCATCCTTTATCAATTTACCATCTAACTTGTTCGTAGCCACTAGAGCTTCTCTATCGTAACGGCTCCTACATCTTGTGGTGCCCCTCGTCTGCTCTCTGATCCTTGCTCTAGTGAAACCATGTCCCCTACTAGAGTTCCTATCCCTTTCTGGACTACTACTGCTCGACCTGTCCCTCCTACAACCAGACTTCCTTTCACAAGTTTGTGACCTTTTCCTTGGACTATGATCATCTTCAGGCTACTGTCTGACTTTATACTAAGTTTTCTGGCCTTCCACAATTTTATTTCCTTCTGCTAATCATTGGTCTGATATCCTGTCCCTTGTCTTGCACAGCCAATATTTGTATTTCCCTGCGGCCTTTCCTGTCCATCCTATAATGGTGGCTTCCCTCCATTCACTCGTCCCTTCTGGCATATTTGTCACTCTAGTCCCAACTTTTGGGACTATTTAGGATAAATAGCCTTGTCTGGATCTTCACTATCACTTGGACCACTCTCAGTCAGCCCATTATCTGCCACAATCTGTTGCTCGGCAAGGTCTGACATATGTGCATGCTAAGTACATGGTGCATCATCAGTGTTCATCATTTGTTCAGATTCTGTCAATGTATAATCAGTGCCAATAAGCTGTGAGGAATGTAATCTAACAGTTTGGTTGCCATGTTGCAAAATCACCGTTTTGCCATCAGTACCTATAAATTTTCCTGGGCCACTCCATTCTTTCTGCCCTTCTCTTTTGTAATACACCATATCCCCGGTATCAAAACTTTTTTCTGATGGCCTGATCCGATACCTCAAAGCTCTCCTGATTTTTTCCTGAAACCTCCGCCTTAATAAATGCTCTTCTCCCTGCATGCATGGCATTCAAATGTTCCGCAAAAATTGAACTAATTAAAGTCCCCTCTAAAGCCGGGGGGGATGACCCCACATTACCAAAGGTATTTTCGGATTCTTGCCATAAACTAATTGATATGGGCTGTAGCCCCCAAACATTTGAAGCGTGTTTTTCGCATGCACTGCCTACGCCAGAGCAGTAGTCAATTTACTGTTTAGCTGGTCTGCTAAACTTTATCAGAACATTTTGTCAATCACAGCATGATTTCTTTCACAAATCCCATTACTAAAAAAAGACTTTCTGCTGCCGTGTGCATTGCTTTAATATTCATATTTTCACACTTACTCCTGAACTCATCATTGGCAAATTCTCCTCCATTGTCAGTTAGAAACCTAGCCAGTGCTGCCAGACCCATTCCTACCCACCTTTCCATTATCTAGTCCACTATTACTTTTTTGGCTTTACTATAAATTACCATCGACAGACTGAATCTAGTCGCCACGTCTATGAAGCGTAGAATAAATTTTTTTTTTTATCCCACATCTTCAAGTCCATCGCTGTGGTTTCATTAAAGTACCTTGCTAATGGGAGACTCACTATGGGTCACGATGGTGTCCTCCTGTATTTTTTTTTATACAGTTATCATATTTTTCACTGATATCTTCAATAAGTTTAGTGTAGTCATCACCCTGCATCTTTCAACAGAATCTTCAACCTATAACAAGATGGATGTGCAAACTGTTGATGTAGTTTTGAAATAATTTGCCTTTTCTCCTTTGAATCCCTACCCCCGGATGCCATTAATACTTCTTTAACATCCTGCTTAGAGATGTTAAGTCTCGCTAAAGGAATACAATAATGTTGACTGTGCAAACCGCAAAGCTACAGATTTCCCAAGGACTTATGTCCCATATCCAATTTCATCAGAGCCTTTTTCATAAATGGTTTCGTTAAAGGCAAAGGCATATTACTAGATAAGGTGACCAAAACTGCGCACAGTATTCGAGATGTGGTCTCACCAATGCCCTGTATAACTGAAGCATAACATCCTTACTTTTATTTTCAATTCTTCTCATCATAAAGGATAGCATTCCATTAGCCTTCTTTATTCATTGCTGTACCTGTATACTAACTTTCTGTGACTCATGCACTAGAACACCTAGATGCCTCTGCACCTCGGAATTCTGCAGTCGTTCTCCTTTTAAGTAATACTCTGCTTTATTATTCTTCCTGCCAAAGTGAACAACTTCACATTTTCCCATATTATACTCCATCTGCCAGATTTTTGCCCACTCACTCAACCTTCTATATCGGTCTGCAACCTCCTTATGTCTGCTTCTCGAATATTTGGTCACCTTATTTAAGGAAGGATATGAATGCGTTGGAGGTGGTTCAGAGGAGGTTTACTAGATTGATACCTGGAATGAGCGGGTTGTCTTTTGAGTAAAAGTTGGACAGACTGGGCTTGTTTTCACTGGAGTTTAGAAGAGTGAGTGGAGACTTGATTGAAGTACATAAGATCAAGAATGGTCTTGACAAGGTGGATGTGGAAAGGATGTTTCCTCTTGTGGGTGAGTCCATAACGAGGGGGCACCATTTTAAAATTTGGATTGCCCTTTTAAGACAGAGATGAGGAGAAATTTTTTCTCTGAGGGTTGTGCGACTTTGGAGCACTCTACCTCAGAAGGTGGTGGAGGCAGGGTCATTGAATAATTTTAAGGTGGGGGTAGATAGATTCTTGTTAGGCAAGGGAATCAAAGGTTATCGTGAGTAGATGGGAGTGTGGAATTCCAGACACACACACATCAGCCATGATCTTCTTGAAAGGCGGAGCAGGCTAGAGGGGTCGAATGGCCTACTTCTCATAATTCGTGTTCGTATGTTTGTATCATGGGATATCTCTCCCTGCTGCACAAACTCCTTAGCATTAAATGTGGCCATTTCTTTTGTTCCTAGCACTGTAGAGGAAAACAGAAGAGTACAAGAAAACCTGTTTGTTTACCCTTCCACAATTTAGAGGTCAATTTTCCCTCCCGTTTTCCAAATTTCCCGTTTGTCTGGCAGTTCAGATCCCAGACAAGCCCCCAATTGGTTACGGCCACCTGGTGAGGGTGGTTTGCACTGTTCAACTCCCACCTGACTGCAGCAAGTATTTTTTGGTTATGAGGGTATAACCCTAACTTGTTTTATTTGTCAAATGAACAGCTGCCTTGTGGGCGTCTCGGGAGAGACCACGGCTAAGGGAGTAAACCCTAACAGAAAATCCGGAGTGGAACCCCGTAGGCGGTCATGTGTCACCTTTGGCATGTTTCCGGCAGTTCCTGCAGCCATACCGGTGCCAAACGTCGTGCTCTGCACTCCTTTGGACCCCACCAGAAAGGCCGAGAGGGGGGTTTTGACGCTTGGGCAACTCTCAACCTCCATACATTCGCCCAGGCATGCGCCATGGAGAGGTCACTCCATAGTTGCCTCACAGCGACTGACACCACTGACCACCTCTAGGCGCTTACCCATTGTCTCTCGAGACAAGGAGGCCAAAGAAAGGATTACTAGATACTACATCTGTATGAATAAAATGGTTTACCTCTGCTATTTTATACGAAATTACCACTCTTCTTAGTGATTTCAACGTGGTGTCATTCCCAAACCTGAAACAAGTAGAACTGTCGTATTCTTTGACCTTACTTTGGTCTTCCTTACCTAAAGAATCCATGTAACACCTTAAGCAGTCCAGTCCACATACTGTGGATGTACACTCACTGTCTAGTACTGCGCAATTGAACCAATCTGCGACTGGGACACTCATTACCAAACTGAAGCTTCTCGTAACCAGTACAATTCTTTCTGATTGATCAGGAGTGTCATCCTCGCTTTCCGAACCTTCCACATCATGTGTCATCTCAAAAACCCTGTTATTCCTTTTTGAACAATGCAAGGCATAGTGATACTTTGAGTCACATCTGAAACACCTTTTGAGCACTCCTTGGTTATTCCTGGGGTTCATCCTTCTGCCATAATTATCCAATTCCTGCTGTCTGTTATAGCTGCCAAAAGGGTCTCTATCCTCATTTGTTTTGTGTGTGTTTCTCCTTTTGTACTGACGTCTGGGCCCCATACTCGAATGGCCTCGAAATGCTATTAGCATTGTATCCTCCACCTTCAGTGTCACCGCTAAAGAGCCCATCTGCACCATGAAAGCGGCCACAAAGGAATGTTTTCCCAAAAATATTTTTAGGGCGTCAGGCATCTGATCAAACAGCGTATCTTTTTCATTGAACCTAACTCTGGTTTATACCAAGATCCTATCCATGTTTGATATCCTAGCACAATCCAACAATTTGAAGGCAAGTACTGATCTAGGAACTTCCAAGCAGAATCGCTGCAACCTTGCATATAGTCAGTTAAACTCCATAACATATTCTTCTATGGAAAAACCATCCATTTTTCTAAATTTATCAAAGTCTAACCACACCTCAAAGGCACTCAGTAAGTCATCTTTCATATAAATTTTATCCATAAATTTCAAGAGCTTGTCCAAACCTTCCTCATCGTCCAAATGATGAGCCTCTAGCTCAGAGAACACTTTGCCCCTGATCTTGCTTCTGGTGGGAAGCCATTCCTTGCTTCCTTTTCAGTAAAGACATATCCCGTGTCCATATGTCAACTTCATTCTTCCATTGATCAGAAGATTCAGCTTCACAAAACAGCTGTGAAAAATCATATCCCGACACCTTACACTTGGTTTCAGTCATCTTTCTTCAAAAGAAACCCTCCAAACACAGCTTTCTCAAAAAAAAACCCTCCAATTCTAATCTCCAGTCTGAAAACACATCTTGGTCTCCAATCTTCACTTTTAGGCAACCATCCTCTGCTACCAATGCTAGAGAAATCTCCAAGCCTATTTGTGAAGAAGCCACTGAGACTAGGATGCTTTGGTATAGATTGTTTATTGCTCGTCACAAAGCTTACTTCTGCTCTCCAAACAACATCACCAGCCAGTGCTGGCTGGCTCTTCTTTATACATACACACTTGAATACAATTAACTAATGAACACCCAACATCTGTTTACCCTATTATCTTGAACTACTAGGTATTTATCCTCTATTAACAGAATTTCAGAACCTAACACCAGTAATTTCCTTAATTATGATGAAAATTCACTGAGAAAGTTTAAAAAAAAAATCTTATTTTGCTTCTTCACGTCATAACACAAAGCACTTCGTGGAAAATTGACAAACTTCTCCTCCAGGCTACATACTTATACTGCACCTTGCTAGATTCTAACCATGTACATTATAAAAGAAAGACCTGCATTTATATAGCACTTTTCATGACCACAGTACATCCCAAAGTGCTGCATAGCAGGGAAGTACTTTTCAAGTGTAATCACTGATGTAATGTAGGAAATTTGGCAGCCAATTTGCACACAGCAAGCTCCCACAAACAGCAATGTAATAATGATCAGATAATCTGTATTTGTCAAGGGAAACCAGTGTTTAACTAACTTGTTTGAGTTTTTTCATGAGGTAACAGAGAGGGTTGATGAGGGTAATAGGGTTGATCTGGTGCACATGAACTTCCAAAAGGCATTTGATAAATTGCCACATAACAGGCTTGTCAGCAAAGTCAAAGCCCATGGAATAAAAGGAACAGTAGCAGCATGGATACAAAATTGGCTGAGTAACAGGAAACAAGGAGTAGTTGTGAACAGTTGTTTTTTGGACTGGAGGAAGGAATATAGAGGGGTTCCCCAATGGTCAGTGTTTCCTGATGTATATTAATGATCTCGACTTAGGTGTGCAGGACAAAATTTCATAATTTGCAGATGACACAAAACTTGGAAATATTGTCAACTGTGAGGAGGATAGTGATAAACTTCAGGAGGACATAGACAGGAATGTGGAATGAGCAGACAAATGGCAAATGAAATTTAATGCAGAGAAGTGTGAAGTGAATCATTTTGGTAGGAAAAATGAGGAGAGACAATATAAAATAAAGGAGCAGAGGGACTTGGGGGTAAAACAGAAAGTGCTAGAAATACTCAGCAGGTCTGGCAGCATCTGTGGAGAGTAAAACAGAGTTAACCTTTCAGGTCTGTGGTCAGTTGGGAGATGAACAGTAGGAAGTAGCCACGCCATCACCCATCTGGCCACAACAATCTGGAATGCACTGCCTGAGAGTGTGGTGGAAACAGATTCAAACGTGGCTTTCAAGAGGGAATTGGATAATTATCTGAAGAGAAAAAAAATTGCACAGTTATAGAGAAAAGGCAGGGGAGTGGGATTAGCTGAGTTGCTCTTACAGAGAGCTGGCACGTACATGAAGAGCCAAATGGCCTCCTTCTGAGCTGTAACCATTCAATAATTCTATGAAGACTTGTGATTGGTCACTTCACAACCAGGCACTGTGACCAGGTTGAGCTTAATTTGCTGACTGTCAGAGACGCTTCACTGAAGTGACTTACAGCCCCTTAAAGTTCCATGAAAGTTCATATTTTAAAAGTTTCTTTTCAAGTGGTGGCACAGTGGTCCAGTGTCCCGGGTTCGGTTCTGGGTACTGCCTGTGCGGAGTTTGCAAATTCTCCCTGTGACCGTGTAGGTTTCCGCCAGGTGCTCTGGTTTCTTCCCACAGCCAAAGACTTGCAGGTTGATAGGTAAATTGGCCATTGTAAATTTCCCCTAGTGTAGGTAGGTGGTAGGAGAATGGTGGGGATGTGGTAGGGAATATGGGATTAATGTAGGATTAGTATAAATGGGTGGTTGTTGGCCAGCACAGACTCAGTGGGCTGAAGGGCCTGTTTCAGTGCTGTATCTCTCTATGACTCTAAGTTTCCTTTATTTCAGCTCCTCCTCTTCTAAATTGTTCAAATAACCAAGTTTTATTTGTGCCTTTTTCAAGCAAGGTGTACACAACACAGGTATCTCAGTAGAAACAACATCAGCACTTATAAAATGGTTTACTCCAGCTATGTTACATGGAATTACAACTTTCTTTAGTGATTGCAATGTATTGTCATTGCCAAACCTAGAGCATGTAGTACTTTCATATTCCACAACCTAGCATTGATTCTCACTACTTAGTGAATCGAGATAGCATTTTAACCAATCTGTCCCACTAATATTGAGGTACAAGTACTGTTAAAGGAGTCCATGACTAACACATTCATCACAGGACTAAAACTCCTCGTGACCAGTATAATTTGTTCAGATTGATCATTATCTTCATCCTCTTCCCCAGAATTCTCTTTAGCATGTGTCATTTTGAGGAATCTATCTCTTCACTTTGGGCAGCTACCACATAATACTTCAGACCACACCTGAAGCACCTATTAACTGTTCCTTGGGCATTCCTGAGATTCATTCACCCATTATTTTTGTTCCAATTTAGTCTTTTGTTGTAATAGCCGGATCTGCTAAAGGTGCTTTCATCCTCATTCTGCCTGTCTTTACCCCTTCCATTGTATTGAAGCTAGTTTCTGCTATCTCGACTATTGTGAAATCTGGCAATCATAGAGTTCTCTATTCTCTGTGCCACCACAGAATGTCTCATTTGTTCAATAAAGGCTCAAAGAAAAAACTGCTTCCCCAGGAATTTTTTAAGGCAGCAGACATCTGATCCAACAGGGTTTCCTTCTCCAAGAACCAAACACCATTTAGAATCAGTTGCCTGTCCATATGAGACAGGAAGGATGTTCCCAATGATGGGGGAGTCCAGAACCAGGGGTCATAGTCTAAGGATACGGGGTAAACCATTCAGGACTGAGAAGAGGAGAAATTTCTTCACCCAGAGAGTGGTGAACCTGTGGAATTCGCTACCACAGAAAGCAGTTGAGGCCAAAACGTTGTATGTTTTCAAGAAGGAGTTAGATATAGCTCTTGGGTTTAAAGGGATCAAAGGATAAGGGATGAAAGTGGGAACAGGTTACTGAGTTGGATGATCAGCCATGATCATAATGAATAGTGGAGCAGGCTCGAAGGGCCGAATGGCCTACCCCTGCTCCTATTTTCTATGTTTCTATCTTAGCGCAATCCAGTAATTTAAATGCTAGTACTGGTCCAGCGATCTCCAAATTGAATTTTGTCAATTTTTTATACAGTCTGTCCATGATATATTCTTCCATGGAATGACCATCTGTTTTCTGAAATCTATCAAATTCTGACCATGTCTCATAGACACTTATCTTTCTTATAGATTTCATCCAAGGTCTCAAATAAAAGGTCCAAAGATTCATTATTATCCAACTGACGTACCCATTTCACAAAATATTTGACTTCTGATTTTACTGTTTGTAGGTTGCAACAGTGTCAAGGCCACAGCCTGTTTTCTCTTTGGTAAGGATGTAACCACATCTACATATCCATTTCATTCTTCCACTGGCCATATGGTTCAGACTCTGAGAACATTGGAGGGTAATCATCCCTCAACAAGTTTTCTTTCTGCCATTTTCCACAATGGCCACTAGGATTTTAGTTTTCTGTCTGAAAAATGTTTTCTTAATTTCCAACCCTTTCCTTTAGGCAACAATTCTCTGGTACCATGTTCTACTCTAGAAAGCCAGGTAGTGAAGGATAGAACTGGAACCAATCTTAACACACATTTATAGGTTTTTATTTACAGTGATACACATTGCAAGCATGCCCCTCCTAACCCCACAACCACAGTTTCAGCCTGTTCTGATTTATAGGGCCACAAATGAATCCCTAGTTAATGCCCACCACCTGCATACAATTAATATACAATTAACAAATTGAAGCATTTGCAATCATCTTCAGTCAGAACTACCCAGTAGATGATTCATTGTGGTTTCCTCCTGAGGTCCCCACCATCAGAGAAGCCAGTCTTCAGCGAATTTGATACACTTCGTGTGATATTAAGAAACAGTGAGCACACTGGATACAGCAAAAGCTATGGGCCCCAACAACATCCTGGCTGTAGTGCTAAAGACTTGTGCTTCAGAACAAGCCACACCTCTAGCCAAGCTGTTCCAGTACAGCTACAACACTGACATTACCGGACAGGTATGTCCTGTCCAGAAAAAGGACAAATCCGATCCAACCAATTACTGCCCCATCAGTCTACTCTCAATCAATTGCAAAATAATGGTAGGTGTCGTCGATAGTGCTATTAAGCAGCATTTACTCAACGATAACCTGCTCACTGATGCTCAGTTTGGATTCCACCCAGACAACTCGGCACCAGACCTCATTACAGCCTGGCTCCAAACATAGACAAAAGAGCTGAATTCCAGACCCAGTGAAGCAGTCAGTGCTCACATGCAGCAAGATGTGGACAATATTCAAGCTTGGGCTGATAAGTAACAAATAACATTTGCACCACACAAGTGCCAGGCAATGACCATCTCCAACAAGAGAGAGTCTTACCACCTCCCCTAGACATTCAACTGCATCACCATTGCCAAATCCCCTAGCATCAGCATCATGACATTGACCAGAAACTTAACTAACTGCTAGGTTATTTTAAAACACAAGGTTAACAGCTTGGAATGGGGGTGTCCAACCTTTCTGCATGGGTGGGGGGAGCACATTGCAATTTTTGTCTTACATAGGGAGACAGTAAGACAATTTCAGAAAGATAAAGGCATTAAAAATTTATCTTACTATCAATCAAAACAACAACAAATGTGCATTTTTGTGAAGAAGCTTTAAGAGAAGACTAATTTATTGACTTACTTTCTTGTCACTATGTTGGACACTGATTTAGCAATTTACCTGGCTTTTTTTTTCCTTGCACAAGTAATCAATGTCTGCCCACACATTTGTACCGATATGGAGTACTCCAGATCGATATCCATCCAACAGAAGTGATCTCGATTGCTCTCTGTCCCTCCTCTTTCAATGTGTGTCTGTCTCTCTCCCCCCTCTTTGTCCTCCCTCTGTGTTGTTCCCCCCGTATCATTCCCCCTCTCTGTGGCAGCTCCACACTCTTTGTCCCCCTCTCTCTGTCCCCTCTCTCTCTTTCTGTCCCCCCTCTCTCAATCCCCCTTCTCTCTTTCTGTGCACTCTTTCTCTCTCCCCCTCTCTCTTCTGTCACCCTCTCTCTCTGTGCCCCACTTTCTCTTTGCTCCCTTCTTTGTCTCTTTCTGTGCCCTCTCTCTCTGTTCCCCCCCCCCCCCCTCCCTCCCAATCTCTCTCTCTCTGCCCCCTCTCTCTCTCTCTGACTGTTGCTGAGAGCAGGAACAGAGGTTTTGACACTTCGGACAGCTTCATGATTTTCCGGCAGGCTTTTAAAAAAAAAATGTGAACCTGCTGGAAAACCCTGAATCTGTCTGAAGTTCAGAAACTGCCATTCCTGCTCTCAGCTCCAGTCAGCTGTGAAACTGACAGCTGTTTTTGTTTTAGAAGGAAGAAGCCGCCAATGGGAAATTTCTCATTCTTGACATTACCAGTCATACACCTCAACATTTTTTACCATGGAACTGGTATTCGTGTCCAGACATGTTGTTGACCCCTGGGAAATTGGCTGCTGTGTTTCCTATATTACAATCGTAACTAAACTACAAAAGTACTTCATTGGCTGTAAAGTGCTTTGGAGCATCCTGAGGTTATGAAAGGTGCTATATAAATGCAAGTTTTTTTCCTTTCATCTACAAGAAGCAATGCGGCAACTCATCAATGCTTCTTCAACAGTGTCTCCCAAACCCCTGACCTCTACTGCCTAGAAGGACAAGGGCAGAAGGCATATGGGAACACCACCACCTGCCAGTTCCCCTCCAAACCACACACACTTGGAAATATATCACCTTCCCTTCATTGTCATCATGTCAAAATCCTGGAACTCCCTTCCTTACAGCATTGTAAGAGTATCTTCACCACATGGCCTGCTCAAGAAGCCAGCTCACAATCACTTTCTCATGGGCAAATAAGGATGGGCAATAAATGCTGGCCTTGCTAGAGACACCAACATTGCATGAATGAATAAAAAGTGACTTCAAGAGAACAACAACAACATGCAATTATATAGCGCCTTTAACATAGTAAACCATTCCAATGCACTTCACAGGAGCATCAAACAAAATTTGATATTGAGCTCCATTAAGAAATATTGGGACAGGTGATCAAAAGCTTGGTCAAAGAGGTAGGCTTTCAGGAGGAAAGGTTTAGGGAGGGAACTCCAGAGCTTAATGCCTAGGCCGCTGTAGGCACACCAGCAATAGTGGAGCAATGAAAATGATGGATGCACAAGAGAGCCAGAACTGGAGGAGGCCAGAGATTTCACAGGGTTGCAGAAATAGAAAAAGTTACAGAGATGGTGAGGTGAGAGGCCATGGAGGGATTGAAAAACAAGGATGAGAATTTTAAAATTGAGGCCTTTCCAGACCAGCGCTGATATAAGTCAGTGAATACAAAGGGCACAGATGAGACTGATAGGCAATTATGTGCAGAGCCCATAGGGGAGAATAGATTGATGATGCGCATCACTTTGGGGTATCCATTTGAAAAAAAATTGCTACTTCTGATTGTCCATGGGAAAGCGATATAGCTGCTTGCTTTGGAAAATAAGGCATCAGTCACCTATATAGCACATCAATACCTGAAAACTGGCTGATATTATTTATATTTCCGATGGCACTCTGGAGTCAGCCTGAAGCACAAAATTTAAGTGTTGTAATGACCTTAACAGTTATTGGAAGTGTTGTGCTTCTGGATGGAGCTGGCTGCAGATCAGGTAACAGAATATGACAACTCGGTCATAGACTCCCTTGTAATTCATAGGTTATGAAGAGAGAGTTTATCAGACAAATCCAGGTTACTGTGCCTCTACCTGAATACCTGGGTTCTAGAATAATTGGTGGGTGCCACTTTGCTGCAAACTTGACTGTCTCATCTTTCACCATATAACAAAAGTATTCCCATTGGAGTGCCTTTGGTCAAAATGTAAATTGTGGCAGCTGGGAATGGCAATCTTAAAACTTTGGCACAAACAGTATGAACACAAATAAAAACAAGAAATGCCGGAAATACGCAGGTCTGGCAGCATCTGTGGAGAGAGAAGCAGAGTTAACGTTTCAGGTCAGTGACCCTTCTTCAGAACTGACAAATATTAGAAATGTAAAAGGTTATAAGCAAGTAAAGTGGGGGTGGGGCAAGAGATAACAAAGGGAAGATGTAGATAGGACGAGATCACAGAATAGCTGACCAGAAGGTCATGGAGAAAAATATGTTAATGGTGTGTTGAAAGACAAAGCATTAGTACAGAAAGGGTGTTAACGGACTGAAAATTGAACAGCCGCAAGTACAAACATGAAAAAAACAAACTGAACAAACTAAGATGAAATAAAATAAAACAAACAAAAAAAAATTTTAAAAAAAGGAAAAAGTAAAAAATAACTAAAAATAAAAGTAAAATGGGGGGCCCGTCATGCTCTGAAATTATTGAACTCAATGTTGAGTCCGGCAGGCTGTAGTGTGCCTAATTGGTAAATGAGATGCTATGCCTCGAGCTTGCGTTGATGCTGAAGATGCTGTTGTCTTCAGTCCTTCTCTGGTGTCTTCTTCTACTCTGGTTTTTGCTGTCTCTGTCTCTGCCTAACGTGTGGTTCTTAGGGCCCGGCTTTTGTATTTTTTTTTTTCCAGAGCTGCCTATGTGCCTAGATGCAAATTCTGAGGTTTGTCCTTCCTGACCTTATAACAATTGACACTTTTTTCCTAACCTGATTGGCTTCTTCTGCCTCACCCTAGACATAATGGCACCATCTGCTGCAACGAATCTTTCATAAAACAGCATCTTTAAAAACTATTAATACAATAATCCTTTCATTAAAAACCTTTTCAGAAATGACTTTATACATATTTTTCAGTCAAAATCAAAATCAATCAAAACATGAATTTAAACATATTTTACACCTTCTTCCAGAGCTGTATTACAGAAAGAAGTGGATATCATGTAGTCAGTTCTGACAAAAAAAAATACAAAAGCAGGGTCCGAAGAGCCAAAGAACACACAGGCAGAGACAGAGACACAAGGGCATATTTCTAAGCTGCAGGCAGTTTTAATGGTTTGATTAAGTCAACCTAATTGGATTCAACTGGATTGACTATCAGTAATATTTTCCAATTCAAAGATTCTGTCTCCCAGCTGGTTACAGTTGAAGCAGCTATATGTCAACTGGCCCCACCTAATTCCAACTGGTTTCACTTTGTCTGCCAACTGGTTACAGATGAACCAGTCAGCAAGCCAACTGGTTCAACTGGGCATACCAAATGGTTACCAGTTATCCCACTGGTGACAACACCAGTTGACACTATTTACTTGCAGTTGTGACCAGAAAAGACCATTTAAGCCCAAATGACATTCCCAAGTGGTTTCAACTGGTTTGGAAATATGGGTGTGTGTAGCACCAGGAGATCAACCCTCTGAAGATTTCTGTAGAATATATACAGGTGAAGCAAAAATCAATTCCTCTGATTGTAAATTTGTGCAACAGAAGTAACAGGTCCCCGTTGCAGTTCTCATCAGAAGAGCTGGACAATTAAATATTTCCATAACGGTTTCCCTACTAGCTGTGGCTGGCCTCCTGCTGGTATTTGCTGGGTACTACTGCTCTCCTGGTCTTCCATGCTCTGCAACTGGCCCCATAGCAGTGGGTGAGTTGTACCTTATGTGCCCCGGGCCATCTTAATCGAAACCCAACACTCTTGGGTCTGAACAGGATCAATGCAGTAGGTGTGCTGTCCCTATCAGAGCACAGGTGGGCCCTTCATTGCTTAGGGTATACTTACATTTAGTGTTTCTCCTACTCCCCCAAAAATTGATTGTTTCTGATATCTTTCTGCAATCTGCCTCATAATTTGCCAAGTTCTCCACTTTGGTATTACTAGCAAACAGATTTTCATTGTCCTGCTGAAATAAGTGGATTCAAAATGCTCACAATCAAGCATTAAAGTAGCTTCAATCCAGTTACACTTACATCCTGAACTCCAGTTCAAGATAGATTTACTCCTCACAGCTTCTTGCAATTCAATTGTCTGTCACTTTTATAATCTACTGAAAGAACACATCAGGCACTAACAGCCAATTCAAACATATGCACCACTTTCAAAATAGCCAATCAATAAAAAAAATCATACCCAGCCACCAATATTTTTGTATTTAATTAAAGACTAGCTTGGCAATTAAACCAGACTAGTCAATACTTGAAAAACAACTCCAGCTAATAATAACTTGATCAAAAAGGATAGTTTAATCCTTACCCAAGCAGTTCAATCAAAGCCAAGCTCCCTTTATTCATTCAGCTGCTGTTTCAATCTGCAGGCCTCTTACAATTTTCCATGAATCCCATGTCTATAATTTTAGATAAATGAATTCTAAATTTGGTTAATAATCAAGATCAACAGAAATTGACTTTTAAGTGCTCAAAATATACAAACAGTTGTAACATTTTTAATCAGCTTTATATTTTAAAGCCTGAATTAATCTGAATTAAATATATTATGAAAATATCAACATCTAATATATAAATAGAAATGTACCCCAAAGGATAACATTTCTTTAATATAGAAGATATCAAAAAATTCTTTGAAATAGATGCCAATAAAATTGAGTTTTATGCTTTAGAAGTTTTTGAAGCAACACACCCATGGTCATACAAATGATTTGCTGCTGCTACAGCATATCATTAGGAGATTCGTAATGCAACAAAGCGTAGCCTGTCAAAGGTATCAGTAGCAGACATTCAGGGCGGGATTTCCATTCTGGGGTCGGAACCCCGCAACACTGCGGCAACGCGTATCCATAGTGATTTTAATATGGAAAACAGTTAATTGGCCCAGAATCACATTTGCTGCCCAATTAGAGGTGGCGAACGCAGGTAGGAGGTGAGGCACAGGCAGCAGCGGGTATGATTTAAAGGGCCAGCGGCAGCCATTGCTGAGGTTGCCGTTCATCCAAAGGATGGAAAGAGGAGCAAAGTAGAGGGCAGTGGGAAGGGATGTCCCCCATGCCAGGTCAGCCCCTGTTTTTCTGATGCCTCACTGGAGGCACTGCTGGATGCAGCGACTGACTACAGAAACATCCTGTTCCCTGCCAGTGGCAACAGTAAGCCTGCAAGACTTACCAAGAAGGCATGGCTGGTGGTGGCTCACAAAGTCAGCATCAGAGGAATGGTGAGGAGGAACTGGATGCAGTGCAGGAAATGTTTCAATGGCCTTCTCAGGTCTGGAAAGGTGAGTCCAAAAATAGACCCAGATGGCATGCAGTCACCGGAGTGCAGAAGAGAGGGTGCATAGAGTTCTCCTGACCATAGGAGAGATGTGTACTCAGAAGCCTTCGTGACTCATAAGCAAAGGTCAAAACCCTAGTGCTGTTGAACAGAAGGCTGGAGTGTAGATAGCAGCAGTGTATGTGAATGCAAAGCTGCAAGTGGTGAGGGAGGGAGGCATTGTCTTAATTGATCTTTCTTCACCTTAAAGGCCAAATGGGAGTTGAACACCAGGGAGAATGAGAGGGCACGCCTGGACAGTGAGGTGCCCCAGCTCGTGTTGCTGACTCTCTTTGAGGAGCTGCCGCTTCATGAGGCCAGAGTGTCAAGCCACAGGGATGCTGGGGATGGAGAAATGTGGGTCTGCTGTAGACATCTCCAGGTTCAGGGGATGCATGGCAATGCTTCCCATGCAACAAGCTGTCAATGCACAAGTGGTCAACTTATTATTTTAAGCAGCAGAGGCATCTGTTGATTGTTCTGATCTCTCATCACCATCTTCTGTTATGTCTCCTGCAGGGCCATCTGCAGAGGGGCAGGAGTCCACAAAAAGACAACAAGTTCCCGAGGAGTTAGAGGCTGAAGACGCATCAGAGCCTGCACCATCACATCTTTCTCGTATACCCTCCACAGCAGTGGGTCCTCTCGTGCTTTTAGAAACAGTGGCACAGGGTGAAGCACACATCACATCAGAGCTGGAGGACTTGGGAGTGGGGAGATGGGAAGGCAGAGTCAGCTATGGCCAGTCCCCCTCGGAGGATGGAGGACTGGCACAGCCCTGCTCAGTCGGGCAGACGTACAGAGCCTTGGGAGGCACAAAACAGGCGGTTCTACCTGGAGAATAAGCATGAGATGTATACCCATATGCTGGAGTCACATGAGGCACTGCGCAGTCATGGGATGAGAATGGAGGAGACCATTCATCTCATGTGTTCCACAATGACTCCACTGAGAGAGTAGACAACCTCTTGAAGAGCCATATGCGGTATCACTCAGAGAGGATGCAGGGACAATGCACTGACATGCATAGGATGCATGCCGCAGTCAACAACATTGGCTGGTCAGTGGCACAAATGGTGCAAAGAAGCATGCAACGGATGCCAGCTGCACCCCAGCTGGTGGTTCCCTCTAGCAATCAAGGGTGCCATGAAAGGGCTGAGAAGGCGACAGATGCTGATGAGGGGGGCCATCATCATCATCCATCTCCAGGGTCCCTCTGATGGACGAAGCATCTGTAGAGTTATACCCTGTGACAGATGCTGGCCTTTTGGAGGAAACCTCCAACTCCTCCAAGCTGAGGCCACGGCAATCTCAGTCCCAGACAGGCACTAGCGAGCAGCCTGCCTCCAACTCATCCCTAGCCACAGGACAGGACACTCGTAGGAATGGCCATCAGCGGAGGTTACCATGCCGGTAATGTCATTTTGTGAGTCACTTGGGTGTTTCTGATGTAAATAATAGTGAACTGTTAAGGGATAAAGCACTGGAAAATGTGTTGCGCTAAGGCACTTGTGTGTTTTCACCTCATCATGGCGAGACACTGGAGAGTGGGAAGTAAGGGTTGCCAAAGCAATGGAGTGTGCTGGGGAAGAATGTGTTAGGTGAAGACCCTGGAGCCTTGCAGTCTTTGTCATTCTGGAAGGTTGCTTTGCTGACTTTTGCTACAGCTGATGGTTGCTCTCATTCAGTTGAAAGAGACTCTCCGCTCCAAATGCCCAGCAGACTGAGTCTTTTTTTTATTCCTTTATGGGGACGTGGGCATCGCTGGCCAGGCCAACATTTATTGCCCATCCCTCATTGCCCTTGGGAAGGTGGTGGTGAGCTGCCTTCCTGAACCGCTGCAGTACATATGGGGTAGGTACACCCACAGGATTTTGACCCAGCGACAGTGAAGGAACGGTGATATAGTTCCAAGTCAGGATGGCGTGTAGCTTGGAGGGGAAATTGTAGGTGGTGGTGTTCCCATGCATCTGCTGCCCTGGTCCTTCTCGTCGGTAGAGGTTGCGGGTTTGGAAGGTGCTGTCTAAGGAGCCTTGGTGCATTGTTGCAGTGCATCTTGTAAATGGTACACACTACTGCTACTGTGTGTTGATGGTGTAGGGAGTGAATCTTTCTGAATGGGGTGCCAATCAAGCGGGCTGCTTTGTCCTGGATGGTGTTGAGCTTCTTGAGTGTTGTTGGAGCTGTGCCCATTCAGGCAAGTGGAGAGTATTCCATCACACACCTGACTTGTGCCTTGTAGACGGTGGACAGGCTTTGGGGAGTCAAGAGGTGAGTTACTTGCTGCAGGATTCCTAGCCTCTGACCTGCTCTTATAGCCACGGTGTTTATATGGCTACTCTAGTTCAGTTTCTGGTCAATGCTAAGCCCCCAGGATGTTGATAGTGGGGGATTCAGCAACTGTAATGCCATTGAATATCAAAGGGAGATGGTTAGATTCTCTCTTGTTGGAGATGGTCATTGCCTGGCACTTGTGTGGCGCGAATGTTGCTTACCACTTATCAGCCCAAGCCTGGATATTGTCCATATCTTGCTGCATTTCTAAAAGGACTGCTTCACGCAGGTCAAACAACATCAGAGTGGTCCTAGCGTCCCTGCCATCCTGATGAGTGCTCCGCCTCCTGAACCTGCCACGGTGACAGCCCTGCAAAGTATGGTGATGGCTCTCCATGCCTCCTAATGCCTCCTACTCATCCTCATCTTCCTCCTCATCCTCATCTTCCTCCTCCTGTTCCTCAAGGAGCTGTGCTGTTCCAGTGCTTCTCCCCCATTGAGGTCCACACCTCTCTAGACAGCCATGTAATGGAGGGCTCAGCAGGCCACTACAACATACAAGACCTTTGAGGAAGTGTATATAGGATACTACCCGACCAGTCAAGACACCAAAGCCTCATCATCGGGAGCCTGATGACCTGCTCACTGATGACTCTTGTGCTCAGGTGGCATCGGTTGCAGTGTCTCTCAGCCTCTGTGGCAGGGTGATGCACCGGAGTCATCAGCCATCTCTACAAGGGGTAAGCCTTATCTGCTAACCATCCACAGATCTCCAATACTTTAATGAAGAGCTGCGACACCTGCAAGTGCTGGAGGATAAAGGCGTAATGGCAGCTTTCAGGAATGTGTGCACACCTGCATAAAGCACTTCCTGGGGTCACATGGCAGCTTGACATTTAGAAATAGAATCCCCTCCTGTTGCGGAATCTCCCTGGCTGGTCACTTGATGCCTCGGTGCCACACGGGTGCAATTGATGATCGCCTACTCCTGAGGGCATCCAGTGAAGAAGGCAAACCTCACTGCGTTTTGAGCTCAAGTGCTGCTGTCCACCTTGAATTCAATTTAATCCCCTGCCCTTGCGAACAGAACATCCAACACCTCCATGATGCAATGATGTGCTGCCGCCTGTGAGATGCCATTAATGTCTGCTGCCACTCCTTGGAAGGAGCCGGTTGCAGGAAAGTGCAAGGCCGCTATGGCTCTTAGAGCTACAGGAAGGCCATGGCAAATGTTCCTGCTAACCCTCGGATGACCCTCAACAAGGGCACACAGGTCAGCAACCATCTGCCTGCACGGGCATAGCATTCTGCGGCGCTAAGGCATCATGTCCAGACAGCATCTCCTTTGGCGGGGGCCCCTTTGCTGAGGGTATTGCCTCCATTGCCTTCCTGCCCCTCCTTCCTCAACCTTGCCTCTGCTCCAACAGATGCTCCCCCTCACCGTTGGTCAGACTAAGCTCAGAGTAGCTTGATCCCATTTCCTCTTATTACCTTCCTTTCCATTGGAATGTGGAGTCTTCCTGAACACTATCATGAACCTTTGAGATCTCTTCCAGTTCCCGCTGTAATCTTTTAAACTTGGGGCGTGCCAGTTTTGCATTGGGAAACCAGCACGCCGACCTGAGAGACGGATTTAAGCAACAGTCCGCCCCCATCTCATCTTCTTAATCAAATAAAACTCCCGCCCTCATAGTCTGAACATACTGTATCTGTTGCAGAAAGTTAATATTTTAGGGATTATTTTATTATTCAATTCCAAATGCATTAGAATGGCTATAGAAGCAAAGGATGATTTTTCAACATATAACCATGTGTAAAAAAGAAGGTAAATTAATTAGGATTATTCCGATATAGAGTTGTCAATTTGTGGAATAAGATGACCCTTAAATCCAATGAATGGTGGATTTGTACATTCTTTCAAAAATGAAACTTGACAAATTACCATTAAAAGTGAGAGTAAAGAAGAATATACTTAAATCTAGGTCAATAATTCTTATTATGCCTGCGTGAAAGAGGCAAACACAGTGGAACTTATTTTGTAAACATAATAAATTAAGTGACACTACAATATGTAATCAGAGCAAGATGACATTGTAATGGAATGGTTTAAACAAATTGGTGTGGGAGTCTGAAAGGATGGATGTTAATCATGGGAAATATTAAATATCCAGAAGGCAAAATGTTGCTAAAGGAGATATTCATGAAACTCGTGCACAACTAAATTTTCACTCCATAATTTCAAAAAGAGGTGAAGACCATATTGAGTCTAAATTTCAAAAGTTAATAATTGAATTCTTAATTTTATGCTGATGAAGGGGATCTAGATATTAGTACAGATAGGAATGGACACAATAAAGCTGTAATATGAGGAACTGAGTGGCAGCCCCCTGAGTTCAGTAAGTAATCAGGACCATCTTCAAATTTCAAGCTCAGATATCAAGACTAGATTTCAAATTGATCATGACTGTAACAGAGGATCATTGAAGGGTAAGTTCAAATTAAAAACAATGTCCATTTGCCCCTTTTTTATGCAAACTAATCACTGACTATTCCATTCCCCATAGGAGGGCAGAAAACTCTCCAGGCAACACCTCAGGTGTCAGTGGGAAGAGGTGACAGAGAAGGCTAATGCCAGAAGCTGAGATACCGGAATGTGACTGTAAGATCAATGACCTCACCAGCAACATTCCCTCTAATTATATTTTTGAGTACATGGGCGATATCATTAACTGTGCGGCTCCTTTTATTGCACAGCCGCACACGCATGGTAATTTAAAGGGGCCGACTTGTGTGTGACCTGTGTGGGGAATTTTGGGTTGCTGCGCAGCCACGCAGCTGCACAGCTTAGAGGGATCATTGCTCACCACAGTTCTTAACGTAAGAACTTTACGTCTTACTTCAATTATTCTCTCCTCACACCTCTGTCACCTGCAGCATCATAACACTCCCCTCTCCCACTTCCCTTCATTCTTCTGCAAACATGGCACCATACTTCACTCCACCTCCTACTCACAAACCCTGCACCTTTGAACCTCTACTTCCCTATACCTCACATCTTTCACACAACATACAAACTAACCAACCATGAGAGGAATATTCTCAAAACACTTCACAAGGACATCATTAGCTCACTTTCTTCTTTATTGCAGGAGAAGGTGGGATGCAACATGATGCAGGAAGCCATGACTGGAGGAGACCGCACTGGGAACATAGGAACAGGAATAGGCTATTCAGTCCCTCAAGTTTGATCCTCCATTCAGTGAGATCATGACTGATCTCTATTGTAACTCCATCCACCCACTATGGCTTCATATCCCTTAATACCCTTGGCTGCCAAAAATCTATTGATTTCAGATTTTAAATTATTAATTGAGCTGGCATCTACTTGTTTTTTGTGAGTCAGGGTTCCACAGGTCTGCTACCTTTTGTGTGAAGAAATATTTCTTAACTTCTCTCCTGAATAGTCTGTCTTTGATTTTAAGGTTATGTCCATTTGTCTTAGATGTCAATGCACCTACCCCCGCCACCAGTAGAAAACGTTTCTCTATATCTACCCTATCTATCCTTTCAAAATCCTAAAAATCTCAATAAAATCACCCCTTACTCTTCTATATTCAAGAGAATGCAAGCCTAGTTTATATAATCTCACTTCATAATCTAACCATTGGAGCCCTGGTAACATTCTGCACATCATGGCCTCTCTGGAGGAAAGGTGTGCTGACCGTCACAGGCTAAGGGAGAGTCATAGCTGTAGCAAATGGCAATGTTGGGGGAGATGTCCCGCAGTGCTTCTTCACATCCTTCACCTACCATTTCTTTCTGTGCTCTCCCTTCACACTAAAAGTTAACCCTTGTCACCCTCTTTCATTTCAGGTGTGGTAATTGTTAAGACCCCTGTGTCACTGAGAAAGAAGAGGCCACTCCCCCTGAAGATTGAATCTCACTCGATTTGACCCTAGCAAGCACCAGCTCCTAGAATGGTGTTAGGACCAGGTGAGAAAGGTGTCTAAGGGTCTTTCTCAGTCTTCACCTGGTCTTATTGTAACAGGGTTTAATTTTTAAACACACTGTGTTTTGAGCTCCCCTTGGCGAATCCTTGTTCACCACTTATCAATTATAAAGCAAAGAAATGAGCATAAACAGGCTTTCTTAGGTTTAAAGAAGAAAAATGACATTTTATTAAACTTAAATTTGAATTCGGTTAACGCCTTTGGATACATGCCACTCCCCACATGAGCATGCATACGCGATACACATGCAACTAGAGACAGAAAAGAGCAGAAGAAAAATAGTCCAGAAGTTTGAGGCACTATCAGAAGAGTTTCTTGTTACTGTGCTTCGGGCTCACTGTAGTCCTTTTGTAGGTAGTTCTTGCTTGTAGGTAACTCTTGCTTTTCATTGGGGCCAGTATTCTTCTTAAACCTTGTTCACTGTAGGAGACTTTTCTCTCTTGGGGTTCATATATCTTCAATGGATTCCAAAGCTGCTGAGAGCAAGATGAGAGCAGACAGGAGAGAGGTCTTTTCCAGTCCAGGAGCAAACAGCTTTCTGAGTTCAAATTCTTTGCAGCAAGTTCAAATTCAAAAAACTCCAACAACTAGCTAGTCATGTGACTAAACTGGTCTGACCACATCTATTTGTGTATTCGGCCATCTTAGCAGTTAACTTGGAATGCTAGCCTCTCCACCTTCAATGTCTGGTAATCAAAAGGCCATTGTGGATTAAATTGGAGCCAGGAGTGGCCTCTTTGTCCTTTCCAAGTACTGTCTGTTACTATGCAAATGTCGTTCCAGTCAAGTGTCAGGTTTTTTTTTTAAAACAAGTTCTTTCTTTACTCCAGTAACAGTTTAAAAATCAATGTTCATGTGGCTAAATTAATGTCTCATTCTTGGCAGGTGGGGGGCCTGCATGACAATGGCATCACATGTACTTTAGAGGGTAGTCTTGAGGAGATGTCTTTACATTGTGAATCACTGGTCCCAAGTTTGCAGGAACTGGAGCAGGGGATAGAATGCCACATGTGCTCACTCGCTAGAATGTAATATCACAAAATAGCTCTACTACAGAGAACTCAGATGCAGACTTCAAGGGTCTAGGCTACCAAAGAGGGCAATTGGGCATATACCAGGAAATCCTAGGAGCACTAAGCAGCTTATCAGTGAGCTCATGCACAATGGGTGAGAACATGGAAGAGTCCAGTTCCAACTTGTGTTGGGGTCTTCACTTAGAGCACATATACCATTTTGTCCAACATGAGCATGAACACCACTATGGAGCATCTGCTAACAGGCCTGGCACCTTCCCTGGCAGCTCACACTGATACCATGGAAGTTCAGGTAGCTGCCACCTTTCCCAATGTACCAATGTTGATAGGAACTTCTAGAGTGTCACATAATTCCTCTAATCTTTTCTCACAGAGCACTGTAAGAGTACTGAGGCTCAGCTCCATGAAAGTGGCCTTGGTTCCATGGCAGAGGCACTTGCTGTCCTCTCTCAAGTTGACAGCATACTTGTTCCCCTGCCAATCACTCAGCCAATGCCCTTTTTAATGCCACACAAGCTGGCTGGGCTAGACTGCCCTAGCGCACACTGAGATGCTGCTGTTTGCAACTGTGTCATTAAGGCGCAGGGCTGCTCAAAGCCAACCACCATGGCCATCTGAATTGTCCTTATTGAAAGCCCATCGGCTTTTCACCTCCAGTGCTGTAAAAACACTTGATAGGAGTACTAGGATAGGTGAACAAGCACATAAGACAGGCACTAAGGGATTTCATAAGGGTGTTTGAAGATTTCTCAGCCTAGGACATCCAAATGAAAACTTCACATCATGAGATGAAATGCAACTTTGTAAGATTTCACCAGTTCTGCTAACAGATATTTCACAGCCAATTTATATATTTTGTGAATCCTTTGCTCATCAATGGGAAGAATTGTAATTAAGTATTTTCCTTCTTTGGACAGCATCAAATATGTTTAGGATAGGTACAGTTATAGCCATGGCTAGGTGCAATGCATCACTCCCACCATACCACTAATGTGCCTAAATTTAAACCTCAGTGGTTTAGCCTTCATTTCACCAACATGATCTTACTGTTTATTGCCTGGTTGAGTAATTGTTTAAGTATGTATGTACTTGTGATGCTGTGAACTCATGCCTACTAGCAATTGGAATCACTGTCCAGCTTCATTGAACAAACAACTATGACAGAGAGGGAATCTATATCTAGCTACCCCTTTCTCTGGATTCCAACTGTGGTCCCAGCATAAACTGACAGTATTATACTCCCCAACATCCCCTTCTATGGTTCTATTTTGAGCAGATCTTTCCCCCATAAAAATGCTCAGTATAATATTTACATAATTGTTATAATGCCAACAAAAAAAGCATTCCAGTATTAATAGAACTGGTTATAGTCCCTAACATGGAGCAATATCTTTTCATAAGACTTAAAATGTAGTTTTTTTCATGTATCTGGGAGTCAGTAATTTAATTTTATGCTGCAGGCTGCTATTACTTAAATGATTTACTGCCCAATCAACATATTAATACAATGTTCTTTTCTTATTAAATGTATTTCAAGAAGCATTTTTGAATAATAAAAATGAGTGTTGTCATGCTCGGCCCCCACCTGCCAAGAATGAGGCACATTAATTTTGTAATGAACATTGATTTTAAATTGTTGCTGAAGCAACGAAATGACTTGATAAACAGATCAGCCGTGGCTGGAAAAGACATTTGCATATTAAGAGACAGTGCTTGGAAGGACAAAGGACCATTCCCTGACAAATTCAACCCACAATGGGCCTTGATCACCAGGTATTGTGTATAAGAGGAGCATTCCGGAGACTGCGAAGGTGATACAATCCAGGACTGGTTAGACCAGCTGGTCCCATGACTAACTGGCTGTTCCAGGGTCTTTTGAACTAGCCACAGTGAGTTTGAACAAAAAAAGATGCTTGCTCCTGGACTGAGAAAATCTCTCCTGTCTGCTCCCATCTCTTTCTCACAAGCCTTTGAATCCACTGAAGACACATGAACCCCAAGAGAGAAAAGTCTCCTACAGCCAACAAGGTTTAAGAAGAATACTGGGCCCGCCAAAAAAGCAAGAACTACCTACAATCAAGGACTCTACAGTAAGCTCAAAGAACCATTACAAAATCTCTTCAGATATTGCCTCAAACCTTTCCGCTTTATTTTTCTTCTGCTCTTTTCTGTCTCTATTTGCATGTGTGTATCACATATGCATGCTAACGTGGGTGCATTGTGTATCTGTAAGCGTTAACCGAATTAGAGTTTAAGTTTAATAAATTTCAACTTTTCTTCTTTAAACCTAAGAAAACCTGTTTGTGCTGGTTTATTTTCCTTATAATTGGAAAGCGGTGAATAAGGATTCAACAAGGGGGAGCTAAAAACACAGTGTGTTTAAAAATAAAACCCTGTTACGGTAAGACCAGGTGAAGGCTGAGAGGGAACCATAGACACCTTTCTCACCTGGTTATAACAGTGTCTTTGATGATAAAAGTAAAAAGGCATTTAGTGACCTTTTAAATGACATACTGTTAAAAGACTCTCCTGTGATTAAACATGTCCTTCCAGTAGAAACGTAGTTGGCATAATAAACTTGCTCCCAGTAAAACAAAACATTTCCCATTTATCCAATACATTCTTAATATTTTTCAACAATTTATAAAATTTAACAGAAAAGAAAACAATTTCAAAACGTGCACGAAGATTTCAGAAATATAAAAGGCAAAATGTTGGTGTGTTAAATTCTATAATCCACTACCTTGCTCCTGCATAGCAGCAGATCTCTGGGCAGCAATAAGGGATGAACTCTTGTGCAATGTCTTCTTCTATCCGATATGTCAGCATGATTAAGCCTGAAAAGAAAGCCTGTGTGGATTGGAGTTCAAGGTTTCATTGCAGCAGGCTGAGCAGTCATAAGAGATACTCTGAACATTTGTAGGATCCCTGGTACTGTGGATCCTGCGATAGTCTTACATGGAGTACAAAGAACAAAGAACAGTACAGCACAGGAACAGGCCATTCGGCCCTCCAAGTCTGCGCCGATCTTGATGCCTGTCTAAACTAAAACCTTCTGCACTTCCGGGGACCGTATCCCTCTATTCCCATCCTATTCATGCATTTGTCAAGATGCCCCTTAAACGTTGCTATCGTACCTGCTTCCACCACCTCCCCCAGCAGCAAGTTCCAGGCACTCACCACCCTCTGTGTAAAGAACTTGCCTCGCCCATCCCCTCTAAACTTTGCTCCTCGCACTTTAAACCTATGTCCCCTAGTAACTGACGCTTCCACCCTGGAAAAAGCTTCTGACTATCCACTCAGTCCATGCCACTCATAACTTTGTAAACCTCTATCATGTCGCCCCTCCACCTCCGTCGTTCCAGTGAAAACAATCCGAGTTTATCCAACCTCTCCTCATAGCTAATGCCCTCCAGACCAGGCAACATCCTGGTAAACCTCTTCTGTACCCTCTCCAAAGCCTCCACGTCCTTCTGGTAGTGTGGCGACCAGAATTGCATGCAATATTCTAAGTGTGGCCTAACTAAAGTTCTGTACAGCTGCAGCATGACTTGCCAATTTTTATAAAAGCAAAATACTGCGGATGCTGGAAATCTGAAATAAAAACAAGAAATGCTGGAATCACTCAGCAAGTCTGGCAGCATCTGTGGAAAGAGAAGCAGAGTTAACGTTTCGGGTCAGTGACCCTTCTTCGGAACTGACAAATATTAGAAAAGTCACAGATTTTAAGCAAGTGAGGTGGGGGTGGGGTAAGAGATAACAAAGGAGAAGGTGTAGAAGGAGGTGTCTCTCCTCACTATCCCAGGCCCCAAACACTCCTTTCAGGTGAAGCAGCGATTTACTTTACTTCTTTCAATGTAGTATACTGTATTCGCTGCTCACAGTGTGGTCTCCTCTACATTGGGGAGACCAAGCGCAGACTGGGTGACCGCTTTGCGGAACATCTCCGCTCAGTCCGCAAGCAGGACCCTGAGCTTCCGGTTGCTTGCCATTTCAACACTCCCCCCTGCTCTCATGCTCACATCTCTGTCCTGGGATTGCTGCAGTGTTCCAGTGAATATCAACGCAAGCTCGAGGAACAGCATCTCATCTACCGATTGGGCACACTACAGCCTGCCGGACTGAACATTGAGTTCAATAATTTCAGAGCATGACAGCCCCTCATTTTACTTTCATTTTTAGTTATTTTTTCTTCCTTGTTTTTACATTCTTTTTTACATTTTTTGCAATTTTTTTTGCATTTATTTCATTTCATCTTAGTTTGTTCAGTTTGCTTACCCACTGTTTTTTTTTAGGTTTGCACTTGCTGCTGTTCAATATTCAGTGTATTTACATCTAATCTGTACTAATGCTTTGTCTTTCAACACACCATTAACATATTGTTGGCCTGGTCCAATCTGCACCTTCTCCTTTGTTATCTCTTACCCCACCCCCACCTCACTTGCTTATAATCTGTGACTTTTCTAATATTTGTCAGTTCCGAAGAAGGGTCACTGACCCGAAACGTTAACTCTGCTTCTCTTTCCACAGCTGCTGCCAGACCTGCTGAGTGATTCCAGTATTTCTTGTTTTTATTGCCAATTTTTATACTCTATGCCCCGACCGATGAAGGCAAGCATGCCGTATGCCTTCTTGACTACCTTATCCAGCTGCGTTGCCACTTTCAGTGACCTGTCGACCTGTACGCCCAGATCTCTCTGCCTGTCAATAGTCCTAATGGTTCTGCCATTTACTGTATATTTCCCACCTGTATTAGATCTTCCAAAATGCATTACCTAAACACAGATACAGCTATTTGGATTCTTCCAAAATTGTCACTAGACCTTGGGAGTGCTTTGGATGGACTCATGTGACTCCATTAGATGATTCTGTTAAGTTAGAAAGGTACTGCCTGTGTGAAGTTTGCAAGTTCTCCCTGTGTCTGCGTGGGTTTCCTCCGGGTGTTCCGGTTTCCTCCCACTTGCCAAAGACTTGCAGGTTGATAGGTAAATTGGCCATTATAAATTGCCCCTAGTAAAGGTAGGTGGTAGGGAAATATAGGGACAGGTGGGGATGTGGTAGGAATATGGAATTAGTGTAAATGGTATAAATCAGTATAAATGGGTGGTTGATGGTCGGCACAGACTCGGTGGGCCGAAGGGCCTGTTTCAGTGCTGTATCTCTAAAATAAAAAAATAAAAAAAAAATAATGCTGAAAAGCAAGGAACAATTTAAGGTAGAATGGCTAGATTGGAAGAGGGCTAATTTCAATGTGATGAGAAGGGATCTAGCCAAGATAATATGGAAACAAAGACTGACAGGAAAAACTGTAACAGAACAATGGGTTATCTTTAAGAAACAGATGCTTCAGGTACAGGCTAGGTACATTCCAACAAGGGCGAAAGGTAGAAGAACCAAAAACAGGGCTGTTGAATGATGAGGGAGATTGAAATTATGATGAAACAAAAAAAGAGGGTGTATGATGGATGTCAGATGAATTCTTCCAAGTGAGAATCAGGCCAAATACAATAAGTTAAGGGGGGAGGTGAAAAGAAAAATAGGACTGGCAAAGAGGGAATATGAGAATAGAATGGTAGTCGATATAAAAAGGAACACAAAAATCTTCTACCGGCATGTAAATAATAAGTGGGTAGTAAAAGGTGGAGTGGGAATTATTAGGGACAAAGAGGGTAATAATGTTTAGAGGTGTAGGGCAAGGTTAGAATACTTAATGAGCACTTTGTATCAGCGTTGACTAAAGAAGAAGAATCTGATAAAATATCAGCAGAAGTGGAGAGCGTAGTGGCAATGGATAAGGTATAAATTGAGAGTGAGGATTACTGAAAAGGCTGGTTATGCTTAGGGTAGATAAGTCACCTGGTCCAGATGGATTGCATCCCAGGTTGCTAAAGGAAGTCGGGGTGTAGATAACTGAAGGGCTTGCCATAATCTTCCCTAGATATGGAGGAGGTACCAGAGGATTGGAGAGTGGCAAATGTGACGCCCTTATTCAAGAAAGTGTGTAAGGACAGTCATAGCAACTACAGGCCAGTTAGTTTAACATCAGTGGTGGGTAAAGTTTTAGAAATAATGATCAGGGGAAAAAATCAACAGGAACTTGGAGAAGTTTGAGTTAATTAAGGATAGCCAGCACTGATTTGTAAAAGGCAGATCATGCTGGACAAATTAAATTGAATTTTTTGATGAAGTAACAGAGAAGGTTGATGAAGTAAATGTAGTAGATTTTGTCTATATAGATTTTAAGAAAGCTGTTGACAAGGTACCACATAAAAGACTAGTTTACAAAATTGAAGCTCATGGAATAGAAGGGTCAGTGTCCAATTGGATAAAAAAAATTGGCTGAAAAAAGCAAGTGTGGTAAATGGTAGTTTTTCAGACTGGAGGATGGTAGATAGTGGTGTTCCCGAAGGGTTAGTGCTAGGATCATTGCTTTTTTGATATATAGAAACGACTTGGATCTTGGAATGCAGAGTAGAATTTCAAAATTTGCTGATGACACCAAACTTGAAGGAGTTGCAAACAGTGATGATGATATGAACTGCCTGCAACAGGACATAGAAAGGCTAGCAGAATGGGGAGACAAGTGGCAGATGGAATTTAACACAGATAAGTGTGAGGTAATGCATTTTGGCAAAAGGGATAGGGTGAGTGAATATAAACTTAATGGTGCATGTTACGACCAGGTGAGAAAGGTGTCTAGGGTTCCCTCTCAGCCTTCATCTGGTCTTACCGTAACAGGGTTTAATTTTTAAACACCGTGTTTTTAGCTCTCCCTTGGTGAATCCTTGTTCACCGCTTTCCAATTATAAGGCAAAGAAACCAGCACAAACGGGTTTTCTTAGGTATAAAGAAGAAAAGTTGAAATTTAGTAAACTTAAACTCTAATTCGGTTAACACCTACAGATACACAACGCGCCCATTCTAGCATGCATATGCGATACACACATGCAGATAGAGACAGAAAAGAGCAGAAGAAAAATAAAGTAGAAAAGTTTGAGGTAATCTCTGAAGAGAGTTTTTGTAACAATTCTTCGAGCTTATTATAGAGTCCTTGATTGCAGCTAGATCTTGCTTTTCATTGGGGCCCATTATTCTTCTTAAACCTTGTTGGCTGTAGGACACTTTTCTCTCTTGGGGTTCATTTGTCTTCAGTGGATTTGGAGTTCTGTGAGAAAGAGGTGGGAGCTGACAGGAGAGGCTGTGACTAGCCAGCTAGGAGAGGTCCTTTCAGTCCTGGAGCAACAGACGCTCTCAGCTCAAACTGTACAATTCAGAAAAACCCAAGTTGCCAAGCAGGCTAGTCACGTGACCAGCTGGTCTAACCACGTCTGTTTGTGGATTCTCTGGTCTTAGCCGACCCTGGAATATCTCTTCTTACACACAATACCTGGTGCTCAAAGTCCATTGTGGGTTAAATTGGATAAGGGAAGTAACCCCATTGTCTCCACTAGCATTGTCTGTTAATATGCAAATGCCTTTCCAGCCAGGGGCCTGGTGTTTTTTGAACAAGCCCTTTCTTCACTTCAGCAACAGTTTTCGAAGAACAAAGAACAGTACAGCACAGGAACAGGCCATTCGGCCCTCCAAGCCTGCGCCGATCTTGATGCCTGTCTAAACTAAAACCTTCTGCACTTCCGGGGACCGTATCCCTCTATTCCCATTCTATTCATGTATTTGTCAAGATGCCTCTTCAACGTCACTATCGTACCTGCTTCCACCACCTCACCCGGCAGCAAGTTCCAGGCACTCACAACCCTCTGTGTAAAGAACTTGCCTTGCACATCCCCTCTGAACTTTGCCCCTCTCACCTTAAACCTATGTCCCCTAGTAACCGACTCCTCCATCCTGGGAAAAAGCTTCTGACTATCTACTCTGTCCATGCCGCTCATAACTTTGTAAACCTCTATCATGTCGCCCCTCCACCTCCGTCGTTCCAGTGAAAACAATCCGAGTTTATCCAACCTCTCCTCATAGGGAATGCCCTCCAGACCAGGCAACATCCTGGTAAACCTCTTCTGTACCCTCTCCAAAGCCTCCACGTCCTTCTGGTAGTGTGGCGACCAGAATTGCACGCAATATTCTAAAGTTCTGTACAGCTGCAGCATGACTTGCCAATTTTTATACTCTATGCCCTGACCAATGAAGGCAAGCATGCCATATGCCTTCTTGACTACCTTATCCACCTGAGTTGCCACTTTCAGTGACCTGTGGACCTGTACGCCCAGATCTCTCTGCCTGTCAATACTCCTAAAGGTTCTGCCATTTACTGTATACTTCCCACCTGCATTATACCTTCCAAAATGCATTACCTCACATTTGTCCGGATTAAACTCCATCTACCATTTCTCCGCCCAAGTCTCCAACCGATCTATATCCTGCTGTATCCTCTGACAATCCTCATCACTATCCGCAACTCCACCAACCTTTGTGTCGTCCGCAAACTTACTAATCAGACCAGCTACGTTTTCCTCCAAATCGTTTATATATACTACAAAGAGCAAAGGTCCCAGCACTGATCCCTGCGGAACACCACTAGTCACATCCCTCCATTCAGAAAAGCACCCTTCCACTGCTACCCTCTGTCCTCTTTGACCGAGCCAGTTCTGTATCCATCTTGCCAGCTCACCTCTGATCCCGTGTGACTTCACCTTTTGTACCAGTCTGCCATGAGGGACCTTGTCAAAGGCTTTACTGAAGTCCACATAGATAACATCCACTGCCCTTCCTTCATCAATCATCTTTGTTACTTCCTCAAAAAACTCAATCAAATTAGTGAGACACGACCTCCCCTTCATAAAACCATGCTGCCTCTCGCTAGTAAGTTCATTTGTTTCCAAATGGGAATAAATCCTGTCCTGAATAATCCTCTCTAATAGTTTCCCTACCACTGACGTAAGGCTCACCGGCCTATAATTTCCTGGATTATTCTTGCCACCCTTCTTAAACAAAGGCACAACATTGGCTATTCTCCAGTCCTCTTGGACCTCACCTGTCGCCAATGAGGATGCAAAGATTTCTGTCAAGGCCCCAGCAATTTCTTCCCTTGCCCCCCTCAGTATTCTAGGGTAGATCCCATCAGGCCCTGGGGACTTATCTACCTTAATGCTTTGCAAGACACCCAACACCTCCTCCTTTTTGATAATGAGATGACTGAGACTATCTACACTCCCTTCTCTAGGCTCATCATCCACCAAGTCCTTCTCTTTGATGAATACTGATGCAAAGTACTCATTTAGTACCTCGCCCATTTCCTCTGCCTCCACACATAGATCCCCTTCTCTGTCCTTGAGTGGGCCAACCCTTTCCCTAGTTACCCTCTTGCTCTTTATATACATATAAAAAGCCTTGGGATTTTCCTTAATCCTGTTTGCCAATGACTTTTCATGACCCCTTTTAGCTCTCCTGACTCCTTCCTTAAGTTCCTTCCTACTGTCTTTATATTCCTCAAGGGATTCATCTGTTCCTAGCTTTCCAGCCCTTACGAATGCTTCCCACATGTCAGATGTTGATTGACCCTCCAACAGCCGCCCCCAATCTAAATTCTTCAGTTCCTGCCTAATATTGTTATAATTAGCCTTTCCCCCAATTTAGAACCTTCACCCGAGGACTACTCTTATCCTTATCCACAAGTACCTTAAAACTTATGGAATTATGGTCACTGTTCCCGAAATGTTCCCCTACTGAAACTTTGACCACCTGGCCGGGCTCATTCCCCAATACCAGATCCAGTACATCCCCATCCCGAGTTGGACTATCTACGTATTGTTTCAAGAAGCCCTCCTGGATGCTCCTTACAACGTCTGCCCCATCCAAGCCCCTAGCACTAAGTGAGTCCCAGTCAATATAGGGGAAGTTAAAATCACCCACCACTACAATCCTGTTACCTTTACATCTTTCCAGAATCTGTCTACATATCTGCTCCTCTACCTCCCACTGACTGTTGGGAGGCCTGTAGAAAACCCCCAACATCGTGACTGCACCCTTCCTATTCCTGATCTCCACCCACATTGCCTTGCTGCAGGAACCTCTGAGGTGTCCTCCCGCAGTACAGCTGTGATATTCTCCTTAACAAGAAATGCAACTCCCCCACCCTTTTTACATTCCCCTCTATCCCGCCTGAAGCTTCTAAATCCCGGAACATTTAGCTGCCAATCCTGTCCTTCCCTCAACCAAGTCTCTGTAACAGCAACAACATCATAGTTCCAAGTACTAATCCAAGCTCTAAGTTCATCTGCCTTACCTGTTATACTTCTCGCATTGAAACAAATGCACTTCACAACACCAGTCCCGCTGTGCTCCGCAACATCTCCCTGCCTACTCTTCCTCTTAGTCTTACTGGCCTTATTTACTAGTTCCCCCTATTTTATTTCACTTGCTGTTCTACTGCTCTGGTTCCCACCCCCCCTGCCACACTAGTTTAAACCCCCCCCCGAGTGACGCTAGCAAACCTCGCAGCCAGGATATTTGTGCCCCTCCAGTTTAGATGCAACCCGTCCTTCTTGTACAGGTCCCATCTGTCCCTGAAGAGATCCCAATGGTCCAGATATCTGAAACCCTCCCTTCTACACCAGCTGTTTAGCCACGTGTTTAGCTGCACTATCTTCCTATTTCTAGCCTCACTGGCACGTGGCACAGGGAGTAATCCCGAGATTACAACCCTAGAGGTCCTGTCTTTTAACTTTCTACCTAATTCCCTAAACTCCCCCTGCTGGACCTTGTCACTCTTCCTGCCTATGTCATTGGTACCAATGTGTACCACAACCTCTGGCTGTTCACCCTCCCCCTTCAGAATTCCCCCTGTCTGTTCATAGACAACCTTGACTCTGGCACTAGGGAGGCAACATACCATCCTGGAGACTCTTTCACGTCCACAGAAGCGCCTATCTGTACCCCTGACTATAGAGTCCCCTATAACTAGTGCTCTTCTGCGCTTTGTCCCTCCCTGCTGAACAACAGTGCCAACCGTGGTGCCACTGGTCTGGCTGCTGCTGTTTTCCCCTGATAGGCCATCCCCCCCAACAGTATCCAAAACGGTATACTTGTTGGAGAGGGGGATAGCCACAGGGGATTCCTGCACTAACTGCCTGCCCCTTCTAGCGGTCACCCATCTATCTGCCTGCACCTTGGGTGTAACCACTTCTCTAAAACTCCTGTCTATGACGCTTTCTGCCACCTGCATGTTCCTAAGTGCATCCAGTTGCCGCTCCAACCGATCCATGCGGTCTGTGAAGAGCTGCAACTGGGTACACTTTATGCAGATGTAGGATCCCCTACATCAAATCAATGTTCATGTGACAAAATTAATATGTCTCATTCTTGGCAGGTGGGTCTCGCATGACAGTGCAATTATAAAGAATGTGCAGCAACACAGGGACCTAGGGGTGCATGTGCATTGATCTTTGATGGTGGCAGGACATATTGCGAGAGTGATGAGAAACACATATGGGATCTTGGGCATCATAAATAAAGACATAGAGCAGGAAAGGTATGCTGAACCTTTATAAAGCACTGGTTAGGCCCCAACTGGAGTATTGCATCCAGTTCTGGTCACCACACTTTAGAAAGGATGTGAGGGTCCTTAAGAGGGTGCAGAGGAGATTTACTGGAATGGGTCCAGGGATTTTAGTTACAAGGTTAGGTTGGAAAAGCTGGGGTTATTCTCTCTGGAGCAAAGGAGATTGAGGGGAGATTTGATAGAAGTATCCAAGATTATGACCAGTCTAGATAAGTTAGACAAGGAAAAACTGTTCCGATTAACTAATAATACAAGGGCTAGGGGACACAGACTGAAGGTTTTGGGCAAGAGATGCAGGAGTAATGTGAGGAAGAACTTTTTTACACTGTGAGTGGTGATGAACTTGCTGCCCATGAGGGTGGGTGGAAGCAGAGACAATGATTTCAAAAGGAAATTGGATGGGCATTTGCAGGAAATAAACATGCAGGGCTTTGGGGATCGAGCGGGTGAAGTGGGACAGAGTGGATTGCTCTGTGGAGAGCTTGCATTGACTCATTGGGCCAAATGACCTCCTTCTAAGCGGTAAATGACTGTCTGGCTGTATGACTTATATAAGCAGGTTTCATGATGTCAAAATCCTTATGACATGTAGCTGTGGTGCTGAGGGTCTGTAAACAATACATGAACTCGGCTGGTTAAGGCTTCATAAAGACAGTAATAAGGACATTGCCCCATATTCAGCACCTAAATGGCTGTACAATTATATAAGGGGGATATATCTTTCGTTGCGATGCATATTATCACAGCATTAATATCTGGTTACTAGTCGGTGAAATTGGTACCACGATTATTTATTTATTTGGCATCAGGGTGAACTGACAACGCAGGAAAGGGTGAAAATGCTAGGTTGTTTATCTTATGTTCAAAGTGACTCAGTTATTTATCAGACTGTTTCTGCTTTGGTTAAAAGCAGTGGTGAAGTGACAGCCATTTATATATTTATTTAGAAAGGAAGAACTTGCATTCATAAAGGACTTTTATGATTCTCAAGATGTCTCAAAGATCTTTACGATGAAAGCATTGCTGCCATTATTTATTTCACATCAGGTGGCGAAGATAGTGCTGGGAAAGGCCAGCAGGGGAAAAAATATTACTTTTCGCAAGCACAGTAATGACTTTTAAAAGTGGGGCAGCGCAGCTTACAAAAATTCATTTGGCAGTACAAGAAACAGCAGCGAAGGTTTGAAGTCATTATTTATGTATTTCATATCAGAGGAACCAATCATCACAGGGAAATACAAACAAGGAACAAATTTGTATTTTTTGCCCATTGAAATTGATTTACAGTCAAAGTATTAATACTGAATGAATAGGTAGGTAAAAAATATTTACAAAGCTGCTCGACCAACGATCCAACAAGCCAATGAGATGGGAGGGCTGGATACACCTCCCCCCATCTCAATCATGGTTGCTACTTATGTGCCCGAAGCTCGTCTGTCTGCCCTTAGAAGGTTCCCATGATATCATTGGGCAATGCCAGGAGCTGGGTATCAGGCATAACAGGCCTACAGGCCAGCTACCTGACCCGAGCCTGACGGGACCCGATGGCATGTGTCAGGTTTGGGTCGGGTAGCTGGCCTGTAGGGTCGCACTTCCAGGTCCAGCGGTCAGGTCGGGCCGGGTCGGACACACTCTATCACCACCTCTAGTAAGTGGCTCCAATGTTAATGTACTTTTTGAACTTGAAAGGTGGTTTTGTTACAGTTATTTTAAGCTTGTGCAGATAAGCAACAAAGTGAAAGACGGCAGGTAGGTTAACTGATGGTCGGGTTGGGTCGGATCCGGCGCGGGAAAAAAATGTAAAGACTCGGGCCGGATCGGGCTTCAAGAAAACCCTTAGCAGCCCTGTTTTTTTTAGGAACTTGCTGTGTTTGTCCATTAATTGCCCATTAAATTCACCACAGAAAGGTAAGTCTTGTCAGTGTAAATACCCTTTTAATAACATGATAAGTTTTGAAAACCGCCAGTTAACCTATCTGCTTATTACAAGTGTAGAGTCCCAGGTTTTGACATTTTTGGGGAGATTTTAAAAAAGTCAATTTTAAAAAAAGTTTACTTTTCCTTTCTGTCTGTTTTCTCTCTCTCTGTAAATCAAAATTCCTCATAACTTGGAATATTTAACTTCCAATCATGAACAGCTTGCAGCCACGTCTTTAATGGCCACCATTTCATAACCCCCAAGTTGTATTTGAGCCTCTAATTCACTCAATGTATTTCTTATACACTATGTGTTAGTATATAAAACTCTTACTTGGGCAAGTGATCCTAACCAGTCCTTCTGCCCTGATCCTGCCTTTCTCATACTGTTTAACTGACCACGTTTCTTAATTGTCACTCCTTTTGTAACTGCTTTAGTTATTTTAATATTTCTTTCACCTGGTGTATCTATATCATTGTTTGTGTCCTGACCTTTGCCCTTAACCCTCTTCTTTCATCTTTAAACTATTATATTCAGTATTGTTTTTTGACTGAGCCCCCCAACCCAGCCCATATTTACTAGTTTAAAGCCCTTTCACAACTCTATTTATCCTTTCCACTTGGGCCTTGATCTCAGCCCAGTTCAGGTGCAGCCCATCCCAAAGATACAACTCCCTCTGCTCCAACTCCCTCTGCTCCCAGTACTGGTGCCAGCATCTCATAAAATGCAACCCTTCCTGCTCACATTACTCCTTTAGTCACGTGATCACCTTCCTGCTGTCTGTGTCCCGATGTCAATTCGCATGTGGCTCAGGTAATAATCCTGATATTACCACCCTGAGGTCCAGCTTTTTAACTTAGTTCCTCACTCTTGATGCTCCCTGAACAGAACCTCCTCCCTTTTTCTTCCCTGTATCATTGGTTCCAACATAGACCATGGCAACTGGATCTTCCTCCTCCTTTTGCAAATTCCTTTCCATCCACATTTAGATATCCCTTCCCCTGGCACTCGGTATGCAATTCACTCTTTGGAACTCTCGATCATGATGGTAGAGAATAATATCTATCCCCCAATTATTGAATCCCTTATAACTATTATATTTCTGTTCTGCCCCTTTGAAGAGCCTCCTTCTCCACGGTGCCTTGGTCAGCATTGTGGCAGTCCTTCTGCAGTCTTTCTCCTTATCCTCACAGGAGTCAAGAACATTGTACCTGTTGGACAGGACCAGCATCTGCGGGACGTCCCGCTGCCCCATCTTCCCTTGGTTCCCCTTACGCTGATGATTGACAGTCACACACACCCCTTCCTGCACCTGTGCTTTCCTCTGAGGTGTGACTGTACTCTGGAGAAAACTATCCAGATATTCCTGCACTTCCTTATGTGTCAGAGTGCCTCTAATCTGCATTCCAACTCAAGAGGCTGGATTTTCAATCTGGGGTCAGGAACCCGATGGCGGGATCATTTCTGGGTCCTGACCCTGGACCACAACAGCATCAATGATGCGACACAACTTTTAAAGGGAAAGGCCCTAAAAGGCCTGGAAGCGAGTGTGATGGCCAATTAATAGCGTGGGTGTGCGTTGGAGGCAGAACTCATAACGCGCAGCGATTTTAAAAGGCAAACAGTAGCCATGACTGGGCTTGCCGTTACCTTTGAAAATGGAGCAGCAGGGTGAGCAGAGGGCCAGCGGTGGCGGCTCCATGTTTCTCTGATATTTCCCTTGAAGCATTGACTGATGCTGCCGTGGAGAGGAGAGCTGTTCTCTTCGCTCCTTCTAGAAGAATTCCTCCCAGCCAGACCAAGAAAGCACGGATAGAGGTGGCTGTGGAGGTCAGCAGCCGGGAGTGATTCGGAGGATGTGGGTGCAGTACCGAAAGCGCTTTAATGATCTACTAAGATCTGGCAAGGTGAGTGTCAAGTGACACCCAAGTGACAGGCCTCTAACTCTGTATACACCAGCCTGCACATGAGCCGAGCAAACTGATTGCCCATAGTTTTCCTTAACATTGTCAGCCCAAGTGGCCGGTAGCACTACTGAGGCATCAGCGACCCTCACTTATCAAGCGAGAATGAGCAGGGGGCATCACTGAGGAAGGCAACAACTCATGTGAATGTCAAGCTGGAATGGGTGAGGGAGGGCAGCCTTCTCATAAATCTCTCTCTCTTCATCCTGTAGGATAAGAGAGCTTAATTTTCGAGAAATGTCTTGGACAGGTGGTGGTGTGCTGCAGCTCGTCACACTGAGCGCAATGGAGGAAGCAGTCCTGGAGATGGTGAGGTTGCCATCGCATGAAGCCATGGGTAATGGCAAGATGGGCGGACATCCAGAAGAGGATCATTTAATATCTTAATCTAGAGGTGAAGGGCATAGAGGTCACTCATGCCCAATGCGCACTGTGGCAATACAACTGCTGTCATCTGCTGGGTTGGTTGTGCTGAAGCACCTGCTGCGTAGGTCAAGTTCTCATGAACACCTTCTTGTGTTTCCTACAGGGCTAGTTGCATTGGGGGAGCAAGTTGTCGCCTGCCTCCTCCTTTTTTTAATTCTTTCATTTGCTGTGGGCGTCGCTGGCAATCCCTAATTGCCCTTGACAGAGTAGTTTGCTAGGCCATTTCAGAGGGCAGTTAAGAGTCAACCACATGTAGGCCAGACCAGGTATGGATGGCAGATTTCCTTCCCTAAAGGGCATTAGTGAATCATGGCACCATTACTGAGACTAGATTTCAATTCCACATTTTTATCAATTAATTGAATTTAAATTCCACCAGCTGCCTTGATGGCATTTGAACCTGTGCCCCCAAGGCATTAGTCTGGGCCTCTGGCTTACTAGTTTAGTGGCATTACCACTATGCCACTGTATCCCCTGAGACTGTACTGTCACTTCATTCCTGCACATCTTCACCAGCGCAGACATACTCACTTCAGTTGGGCCTGAGTCAAGAATAGAATGGGTGTCAGTGGGTAAAATGTTCCTCGCGAGTGAGCAGGGGGAGGAGAGTCATAGTCACAGTCATAGAAACAGGCCCTTCGGCCCATTGTGTCTGTGCCGGCCATGAAGCACCTATCTATTCTAATCCCATTTTCCAGCACTTGGCCCATAGTCTTGTATGCTATGGCTTTTCAAGTGCTCATCTAAATGCTTCTTTAAGGTTGTGAGGGTAACTGCCTCCACCACCCCTTCAGGTAGTGTGTTCCAGATTCCAACCACTCTGTGGGTGAAAACATTTTTCTTCAAATCCCCTCTAAACCTCCTTCCCCCTACTTTAAATCTATGCCCCCTGGTTATTGACACCACCGCTAAGGGGAAACGTTTCTTCCTATCTTTCCGATCAACATCCCTCATAATTTTCTATACCTCAATCAGGTCCCCTCAGCTTTCTCTGCTCTAAGGGAAACAACCCCAGCCAGTCTCTCTTCATAGCTGAAATTCTCCAGCCCAGGCAACATCCTGGTGAATCTCCTCTGCACCTTTTCCAGTGCAATCACATCCTTCCTATAGTGTAGCGACCAGAACTGTACACAGTACTCCAGCTGTGGCCTAACTAACATTTTATACAGCTCCATCATAACCTCCCTGCTATTATTTATTTAGAGATACAGCACTGAAACAGGCCCTTCGGCCCACCGAGTCTGTGCCGACCAGCAACCACCCATTTATACTAATCCTACATTAATCCCATATTCCCTACCACCTACCTACACTAGGGGCAATTTACAATGGCCAATTTACATATCAACCTGCAAGTCTTTGGCTGTGGGAGGAAACCAGAGCACCCGGCAGAAACTCACGCGGTCACAGGGAGAACTTGCAAACTCCGCACAGGCAGTACCCAGAACTGAACCCGGGTTGCTGAAGCTGTGAGGCTGTGGTGCTAAACACTGCGCCACTGTGCCGCCCATTTATAGTCTATGCCTCGGCTAATAAAGGCAAGTATCTCATAGCCCTTCCTAACCACCTTATCTACCTGTGCTGCTGCCTTCACTGATGTATGGACAAGTACACCAAGGTCCGTCTGACCCTCTGTACTTCCTAAGGTCCTACTATCCATTGTATATTCCCTTGCCTTATTAGTCCACCCAAAATGCATCACCTCACACTTCTTAGGATTAAATTCCATTTGCCACTGCTCTGCCCATCTTACCAGCCCATCTATATCGTCCTGTAATCTAAGGCTTTCTTCCTCACTATTTACGACACCACCAATTTTCATGTCATCTGCCAACTTACTGATCATACCTCCTATATTCACATTTAAATCATTAATGTACACTACAAACAGCAAGGGTCCTTGCTCTGATCCCTGCGGTACACCACTGGTCACAGGCTTTCAATTGCAAAAACAACCCTGGACTATTACCCTCTGCCTCCTGCCACGAAACCAATTTTGAATCCACTTTGCCAAATTGCCCTGGATCCCATGGGCTCTAACCTTCTTAACCAATCTCCCATGCGGGACCTTATCAAAAGCCGTATTGAAGTCCATGTAGATTACATCAACTGCTTTACCCTCATCTACACATCTAGTCACCTCCTCAAAAAATTCATTCAAGTTTGTTAGATATGATTTCCCCCTGTCAAAGCCGTACTGACTATCCCTGATTAATCCTGCCTCTCCAAGTGGAGATTAATCCTGTCCCTCAGAACTTTTTCCAATAGTTTCCCTACCACTGATTTTAGACTCACTGGCCTGTAATTATCTGGTTTATCCCTGCTACCCTTCTTGAATTCACTATCACTATCCTCCAGTCCTCTGGTACCCTTCCTGTGGCCAGAGAGGATTTGAAAATTTGTGTCAGAGCCCTGCTATATCCTCCCTTGCCTGGGATACATCTCATCTGGGCCTGGGGATTTATCCACTTTTAAGCCTGCTAAAACAGCTAATACTTCCTCCCTTTCAATGCTAATTTGTTCAAGTATATCACAATCCCCCTCCCTGATCGCGACACCTACATTGTCCTTCCCCATTGTGAACACAGATGAAATGTAATCATTTAAAACCTCACCGATGTCCTCCAGCTCCACACACAGATTGCTACTTTGGTCCCTAATGGGTCCTAATCTTTCCCTGGTTATCCACTTGCCCTTAATATACTTATAAAAAGCCTTGGGATTTTCCTTTATCTTGCCCAAAAGTGTTTTTTCATGTCCCCTCTACGCTCTCCTAATTACTTTTTTAAGCACCCCCCCCCCTAGACTATTTATACTCCTCCAGGGCCTCCACTGTTTTCAGCACTTTGAATCTGCCATAAGCCTCCTTTTTTTCCTTATCCTATCCTCTATATCTCTTGATATCTAGGGTTCCCTGGACTTTTTGGTCCTACCCTTCACCTTTACGGAAACATGTTGGCCCTGAGCTCTCAATATTTCCTTTTTGAATGACTCCCACAGGTCTGATGTAGACTTTCCTACAAGTAGCTGCTCCCAGTCCACTTTGGCCAGATTCTGTTTTATCATATTGAAATCGACCTTCCCCCAATTCAGTACTTTTATTTCCGGTCCCTCTTTGTCCTTTTCCATAACTACCTTAAATCATACAGAGTTATGGTCACTATCCCTGAAATGCTGCAGATAGAGGGATCCTGAATTCAGCAATGGAGGAGCCTCAGCTCTTGACCTTGTCTAACAGGTACGAGTGTATGAGGAAAAGGACTGTAGGGAAGATGAACAAACTGACCACTGCACCATGGTGCAGGAGACCATTCAAGCAGGGGGAGCAAAAAGAAAAGCGGTAGTGGTAGGGGATTCCATAATTAGGGGTACTGATAGCATCCTTTGTAAGCAGAACCGAGAGTCCCACATGGTATGTTGCCTACCCGGTGCCAGGGTGAGGGACATCTCTAACCGGCTTGAAAGGATATCGGAGAGGGAGGGGGAGGATACAGTTGTTGTGGTCCACGTTGGGACAAACAATATAGACAAGACTAGGCAAGAGGACCTGTTTGGGAATTATCAGGAACTAGGAACAAAATTAAAAAACAGGTCCTCAAGGATTATAATCTCTGGATTATTACCCGAAACATGTGCAAATTGGCATAGGGTTAAGAAAATTAGGGAAGTAAATACGTGGCTAGAGGAGTGGTGAGGGAAAGAGGGGTTCCATTTCATGGGGCACTGGCATCACTATTGGGACAGGAGGGAACTGTACCGTTGGGACGGGCTCCACCTGAACCGATCTGGGACCAGTGTCCTAGCGGAAAGGATAAATAGGGTGGTCACAAGGACTTTAAACTAGTAAATGGAGGGGAGGGGGAGGCCTCAGGGGAAGTCAATACAGTTTCAAAAACAAGTAACAGGGCAGAGAGTAAAGAAACAGTCAGGGACCCTACTTCAGGAACTGCAGGTAATGGCAAAACTGCAAGAAGTATACTGGTTAAACCAGAAGAGAGAAATAATAAACAGGCGAATAAAGCATCAGTGCTGAGGGACAGGTTAGGGGGTATAGCCCAAATAAGAGTTCTATATACAAATGCACAGAGTGTAAGGAATAAACTAGATGAGCTGCAGGCGCAAATTCAAATGGAAGATTATGATGTGGTGGCCATTGCGGAGTCGTGGATGGTTGGGACTGGGAACTAAATATACCTGGTCATAAAGTTTACAGGAGGGACAGGGAAAATGGCAGAGGGGGTGGAGTAGCCTTACTGATTGGAAATAATATCACCTCATTGGTGAGGGAGGATATAATGAGGGGAAAGCATCCAGTGGAGACCTAATGGGTGGAATTGAGGAACAGAAAAAGATCTAAAACTGTAATAGGTGTTGTGTATTGACCCTCTGGTAGCAGTTCTGAGGTATTAGATTGTATAAATGCTCAAATTAGGCAAGTGTGTAACAAAGGCAGAGTAGTATTAATGGGGGATTTTAACTTACACATAGGTTGGGAGAGGCAGACTAGCACCTGTCAGAAAGGTAGTGAAATTCTGGAATGTGTCCGGGATAGTTTCCTACAGCAATATGTCCTAGATATAACAAGGGGGCAGGCAATATTAGATTTAGTTATGAGAAATCAGCCAAATTTAATTAGTAGCCTAACTGTGCGTGAACATTTATCAAACAGTGATCACAACATGATCGAATTCAAGGTAGTGTTTGAAAGTGATAAGCACAAATCAGCTACTAGAATTTTAGACTTGGGTAAGGCTGACTTTACCGGGATGAGACAGAGACTGTCCACAGTAAACTGGGTAGATCTGTTAATGGGTCAAACGAATGAAGAACAGTGGAGAATATTAAAAGAAACATTTAATGAAATACAGAGCGAGTATATACCCCTGAGAGGAAAAAGCTCTACTTCACAGAAAAAACAGCCATGGACAACTAAAGAGATTAGAGATAGCATAAAACTAAAAGAAAGGGCTTACAAAAATGCAAAACGCAGCACAGATCCGGCCGAATGGGATCTATACAAAGACCAGCAAAGGGTTACAAAGCAGCTTATAAGAGCTACTAAAAGAGATTATGAAAGGAAACTTGCAAGGGACATCAAAATCAATAAGAAGAAATTTTATAGTTACATAAAGGGAAAGCGGGTGGTCAAGAGCAATGTGGGCCCACTAAAAGCGGAAAATGGAGATATTGTCATTGATAATGGGGAAATGGCAGACATGTTGAACAATTACTTTGCCTCAGTATTTACAGTTGAAGAGGAGGATAACTTGCTGGAAGTCCCGAAAAAATTAATAGCCAATAGGGGACAGGGACTTAATACAATTAACGTAACTAAAACATCAGTAACAAGGAAATTAATGGAACTAAAGAGTGAGAAATCCCCAGGACCTGAGGGTTTCCATCCAAGGGTGTTAAAGGAAGTAGGGGAGCACATTGTAGATGCCCTAACTATAGTCTTTCAGCGTTCCCTAGATTCAGGAGTGGTCCCTCTGGATTGGAAAGTTGCACATGTCACTCCATTTTTTAAGAAGGGTGAAAGGGGGAACCAAGGAAATTAAATACCAGTTAGCCTGACATCTGTGGTGAGCAAGTTGCTGGAGTCTATAATCAAGGATAGGGTGACTGAACACCTAGAAAAATTTCAGTTAATCAGGGACAGCCAACACGGATTCATGACGGGAAGGTCATGCCTGACAAATCTCATTGAATTTTTTGAAGCGGTGACTCAGGTAGTGGACAGGGGAATGTCTATGGATGTTATTTATATGGACTTCCAGAAGGCATTTGATAAAGTCCGACAAAAGAGACTGTTAACTAAGGTAGAAGCCCACAGCGTTGAGGGCAAATTATTGACATGGTGAGGAAGTTGGTTGAGTGGTCGGCAACAAAGAGTGGGGATAATGGGTAAGTACTCTGATTTGCAGGATGTGACTAGTGGTGTCCCACAGGGATCTGTGTTGGGGCCTCAATTATTCACATTTAGTTTAGTTTAGTTTAGAGATACAGCACTGAAACAGGCCCTTCGGCCCACCGAGTCTGTGCCGACCATCAACCACCCATTATATACTAATCCTACACTAATTCCATATTCCCACCACATCCCCAGCTGTCCCTATATTTCCCTACCCATACTAGTGGCAATTGCTAATGGCCAATTTACCTATCAACCTGCAAGTCTTTGGCATGTGGGAGGAAACCGGAGCACCCGGAGGAAACCCACACAGACACAGGGAGAACTAGCAAACTCCACACAGGCAGTACCCAGAATTGAACCCGGGTCGCTGGAGCTGTGAGGCTGCGGTGCTAACCACTGCGCCACTGTGCCGCATTAATTATTCATTAATGACTTGGATGATGGCATAGTAAGTCATATATCCAAATTCGTTGATGATACAAAGTTAGGCGGCATTGTAGACAGTCCAGATGATAGCATAAAATTGCAAAGAGATATTGACAGACTAGGTGAATGGGCAAAACTGTGGCAGATGGATTTCAATGCGGGCAAGTATGAGATGATCCATTTTGGAGCAAAAAAGGATAGAGCAGGGTATTTTCTAAATGGGAAGAGGTTAAGTACAGTGGATGTCCAAAGAGACAAGGGGGTTCAGGTGCATAGATCTTTAAAATGCCACGAGCAAGTGCAGAAAATAATCAAAAACGCTAACGGAATGCTAGCCTTTATATCTAGAGGACTGGAGTATAAAGACACAGAGGTTATGATGCAGCTGTACAAAGCCCTGGTTAGACCCCACTTGGAGTACTGTGAGTAGTTCTGGGCACCACACCTTAGGAAGGATATATTGGCCTTGGAGGGAGTGCAATTTCGGTTTACAAGAATGATACCTGGACTACAGAGGTTAAGTTATGAGGAGAGATTACACAAATTAGGCCTGTAGAATTTAGAAGGTTAAGGGGTGATCTGATCGAAGTCTTCAAGATATTAACAGGAAAAGACAGGCTAGATAAAGATAAACTATTTCCACTGGTTGGAGATTCTAAAACTAGGGGGCATAGTCTAAAAATTAGGGCCAGACCATTCAGATGAGAGGTTAGGAAGCACTTCTTCATGCAAAGGGTGGTGGAGGTTTGGAACTCGCTCCCACAAACAGCAGTTGCAGCTAGAACCGTTGTTAATTTTAAATCTGAGATAGTTAGATTTTTGTTAAGCCAGGATATTAAGGGATACGGGCCAAAGGCAGGTATATGGAGTTAGGCCGCAGATCAGCCATGATCTCATTGAATGGCGGGACAGGCTCGAGGGGCTGAATGGCCTACTCCTGTTCCTATGTACCTATGCTCACCCACTGACACTTCTACCACTTGTCTGGCTTCATTCCCTAGGAATAGGTCCAGTACCGCCCCTTCTCTTGTAGGACTTTCTACGTGCTGACTCAAAAAGCTCTCCTGTATGCACTTTAAGAATTCCGCCCCCTTCAAGTCTTTTGCACTGACTATCCCAGTTGATATTGGGGAAGTTGAAATCCCCTACTATTATCACCCTATTATTATAGACCTCTCTGAGATTTGCCTACAAACCTGCTCTTCTATCTCTTCCTGACTGTTTGGAGGCCTGTAGTACACTCCCGGTCAAGTGATTGCCCCCTTTTGTTTTTGAGTTCTACCCATATGGCCTCATTTGAGGAACCTTCTAAGATATCATCACTCCTTACTGCAGTAATTGGCTCCTTGATTAATAGTGCAATGCCACCTCCTCTTTTACACCCTTCCCTGTCACGCCTGAAGATTCTATACCCTGGAATAGTGAGCTGCCAGTCCTGCTCTTACTTCAACCATGTCTCTGTGATATCACTAATATCATATTCCCATGTGTTAATCAATGCCCTCAATTCATTTGCCTTCCTAGTAAGACTCCTTGTGTTAAAATAGATGCAATCCAGCCTTGCATTATTCGCATGTGCCTTAACAGGTCTATATTTTATCTGCCTTCCAGACTGACATCGTTTCTCTTCTATATTTGTCTGTGCATCACCCCCTATATAACTCCACTCTGTATCCCATCCCCCTGCCAAATTAGTTTAAACCCCCTCCCAACAGCACGAGCAAACCTCCCAGCAAGGATGTTGGTCCCGTTCCGGTTCAGGTGCAACCCATCCAACTTGTACAGGTCCCACCTTTGCCAGAAACAGACCCAGTGATCCAGGAGACTAAAGTCCTCCCTCCTGCACCATCTCTTCAGCCACACATTAATCTGCTCTATCCTCCTATTCCTATACTCACTAGCACGTGACACCGGGAATAATCCAGAGATTACAACCTTTGAGGTTCTGCTTTTTAATCTGCTACCTAGCTCCCTAAATACTTGTTGCAGGACCTCATCCCTCTCTCTTTCTATGTTGTTGGTACCAATGTGAACCACGACCTCTGACTGTTCACCCTCCCTCTTCAGAATGTCCTGCAGCTGCTCTGTGTCATCTTTGGCCTTCGCACCAGGGAGCCAACATACCATCCTGGAGTCACGTTTGCAGTCACTGAAACGCCTATCTGTACCCTTATGATAGAATCCCCTATCACTATAGCTCTCCCACTCTTTTTCTCCACTCGTGTGCAGCTGAGCCATCTGTGGTGCCACAAACCTGGCTCTTGCCGCATTCCCCTGAGAAGCTATCTCCCCCAAGAGTATAAAAGCGTAAAATCTGTTAAAGAGGGAGATGGACCCAGGGGACTCCTGCACTAACTGCCTAGTTCTTCTACTCTGCCTGGAGGTCACCCATTCCCTTTCTGCCTGAGCAGTCTTTACCTGCATGTGACCACCTTCCCATACTTGCTATCCACGATGATCTCAACCTTGCGGATGCTCCACAGTGTCCCCAGCCGCTGCTCCAGATCTGAAATGCGGATTTTGAGTAGCTGCAGCTGGAGACACTTCCTGCACCCATGTTTGCTCTAGACACTGGAAGTGTCCCTGACTTCCCACATTGCACAGGAGGAGCACTCCACGGTGCCAAGCTGCCCTGCCATGACTTACCCTTAAATTACTCCCTTAGTGAGGCAGAGTCAACTGTGGGCTGTCCCCCTTGGAGGATGGAGGACAGACACAGCGATGTTTCACAGGACAGATATGCTGGGCTTCAGGTGTTACATACAAGGAAGGTTTTTCTGGAGCAGCAGATGCAGATGTGTTTTTGTATGTCGGAGATCCCTGAGATATTGTGGAGCCATGGGCAGACAATGGAGGGGTCTATTCACCACCTGTGCTTCATGATGTCTCAGACTTTTGAACGCTTGAGCCTCCTGACCAGGAGGATGCATCTGCTAAAGCTCCTCTTTGCTATTCTCTCCAATGTCAGAGTAGCCTGCTCCCGTCTCAACAGCTTCACCTGCCGTTCATTAGTTTACAAGAGCTTCCTCAACCCATCTCTGATGCCTAAGTGATGCCAGCAGCCTCACGTCCCTCTCGAGTTCAAACACTCATTTCTCACAAAGAGAAGCCTCTCAGCATCAGCAATGGCAACTCCGTGCCACTGCATGAACAACTGAGTTTAAATCTCCCATTTTATACAACTTTTGCACACCACCGTCATGAGAACTCATGGCTCCCTGCTGTGTTCCCAACAGCTATTCCCTAACATGTCCCATACCCTCTGTTTTTCCTGCGCTTGTCAATCGAAAATTCCAAACTGTTGCTCCCCAGACTCCTAATGAGCTCCACAAAATTGCATTGCGTCCCTGAGTTGTCAGGAACCAGTGATGTCTTCTGAGTGCACTATTTTCTGGGCCCCACCCACACCCAAATGCGCCTCCATGGGTGAGTGAAAATTCAGCCCAAGAACTCTGAGCTGGAGTGTCTCAACGCAGAGACATTGCCTGCCAATGTGGCAATCCAGGACCTTTCCACTGTCCACAAACTCCCACAGCATATCACAGACCCAACACACACAGCCTGCCCTGCAATTTCTATTTTTTATTTATTTGTTGGTAGTAATTTATTTCTAGATATAATAGAATTACTTGAAATATAGATTACATTTAGTAGCTGGATTTAGCTTGACTTCATGTTAATTTGTAGTTGCTCTTTTTTTTTCTTTATTAACTTCTTTATTTTATGAGCCCTTTGCCTCCTATTTATACATTATGTATGCCAAATTTTTATTTAATGCAATTTGGATTCCTATAATGTTGGTATTCTCTATATAGTTCATTTTAATTTTATTCCCCATGATCTAATTCATAAAGATTTATTTATATATTTATTTATTTATTGTTGTTGGTTTAAATTACTAAGCACCAAATTCCCACCAACACCAAATTCTGACACCACTCTATTTAGCCAGCCTCCCGGTTTAACAGATTCTCCCACCCCTGTACACACAGTTCTCTTTCTTTCCCTTTCTCTTCCTGATTTAGCATCGAATTCACCCTCTCTAATTCACCCTTCTACTCAGTGCTTCCTGTGTTTATTTTCAAATCCTTAAATCTTATTTTAGTTGTCCTGGTCACTCAGATCCAGGTGCTCTGTTTCCGTCACTGTACCATTATCAGTTTGCACTTTCAGCAATTTTGTGGACAAAAATTTTGGGCTGAAGAGTGCTGGGTCAAGACTAACTAATGGTAAATGCCATTGCATGCCCTGCCAAAACAAAATCTGTCTCGTTGATTTTAAACACTCACAAGTGCCTAGCAGGTGAAATGTATTTGTTTATATTATCATTCCTCAATGCAAAAAATATTTGCCTGGATTTCATGGTTAACAATGAAGCAAGCGCTCACTGCTCACCTTGAAGAAAGTTGCCCCCAAAGATCTAGCTGTCTCTGTGGCGTGGAATTCCCCTTTTCTGATGTTACTTTGCTTCGGCATCCAGCAACAGTGATGCCATCTAGCATGTTCATCAGCCAATCACATTGAAGAATTCTCATAGACAGCAAACCAGGCAATAAAAAACAGTTTTTAATTATATTACAAACAACAAAATAGAGATTGGGCCATACATATGGGATTAAGGTAGAAGCTGAAAGATTATGAAAAAAAAATTAAAAATCTGTGGAATTTTTTGATCATAATGGAAAACTTTGACGCTCCACAAATATAAAATTAGTTTTCAGGACCGGAGAGCTTACTCATCAGGAATTATGAACCTATTACACCATTAAAACTCTGTTACACCTCATTCAACAAGATGTAGCTTTTTCAAGGGTTCTTACAGTGACACTAGTAACATAAAAGTGGAAGTTCACGGCAATTCAAGTGATTTCAGAAAATTTCCATCTGCAGGGATCTCTACAGTGCATCCTGCGGAGGAGCAGGGAATCACCAACAGCAAAAATAAATATAAAAAGTGTTAAAGTAATGTCAAACATTTGTGAATTTTAATGTATGTATGGTCAATCTCCCCTGGTGTTGCACAAAGGAGTCAACTGAAGTTCTTAGTTTAAGCAAATTTGGACAGTCAGAGCAAGAGGGAGTATGACATTGAAAGCTGGAAGAGGCTAGAGAAGGAAGTTAGAGTAGGAGTAGAGACTGGAAGAGAAAAGATTGGGGAGAATGGTGAAGGAGGCGAACAGGAGGTGGAAGGCTAATGTGGAAAATGGGAAGAAAATTCTTTAAAAATGTGAAATGGGCTGTCAAGCAAGCCCCCACCTGCCAAAACTGAGGAACATTAATTTTGCCACATTGAACAGTGAGGGGGAAGGTTTTAGATTCCTGGGACATTGGGACCGGTTCTGGGGGAGGTGGGACCAATACAAACTGGACGGGTTACACCTAGGCAGGACCGGAACTGATGTCCTAGGGGGAGTATTTGCTAGAGTGGTTGGGGAGGGTTTAAACTAAAATGGCAGGGGGATGGGAACCTTTGCAAGGAGTCAGAGGAGGGAAGATCAAAGACAGGACCAAAAGACAGTAAGGGGAATAAGAAAAGTGATAGGCAGAGAAATCAAGGGCCAGAATCAAACAGGGCCACAGTGAAAAATAGTGGGAAGGGGACAAGTAATATTAAAAAGACAAGCCTTAAGGCTTTGTGCCTTAACGCGCAGAGCATTCGCAATAAAGTGGATGAATTAATCGCGCAAATAGATGTAAATGGGTATGATATAGTCAGGATTATGGAGACATGGCTGCAAGGTGACCAGGGATGGGAAATGAATATCCAGGGGCATTCAGTATTTAGGAAGGACAGACAAAAAGCAAAGGCAGTGGAGTTGCATTGCTGGTTAAAGAGGAAATTAACGCAATAGTGAGAAAGGATATTAGCTCTGACGATGAGGAATCTGTATGGGTAGAGCTGAGAAACACTAAGGGGCAAAAAATGTTAGTGGGGGTTGTATATAGACACCCAAACTGTAGTGGTGATATTGGGAATGGCATTAAACAGGAAATTAGAGATGCATGCGATAAAGGAACATCTGTAATTATTAGATTAGATTAGAGATACAGCACTGAAACAGGCCCTTCGGCCCACCGAGTCTGTGCCGAACATCAACCACCCATTTTATACTAATCCTACACTAATCCCATTATTATGGGATTATGGGTGACTTTAATCTGAAAAAAGATTGGGCAAATCAAATTAGTCACAATACCATAGAGGAGGAATTTTTGGAGTGTATACGGGATGGTTTTCGAAACCAATATGTTGAGGAACCAACTAGAGAACAGGCCATCCTAGACTGGGTATTGTGTAATGAGAGAGGAATAATTGACAATCTAGTGGTGTGAGACCCCTTGGGGATGAGCGACCATAATATGATAGAATTCTTCATCAAGATGGAGAGTGATGTAGTTGATTCTGAGACTAGGGTCCTGAATCTTAGTAAAGGAAACTATGAAGGTATGAGGTACGAGTTGGCTAAGACGGATTGGGAAATGCTACTTAAAGGGATGACGGTCGATAGGCAATGGCAAACATTCAAAGAGTGCATGGATGAACTGCAACAATTGTTTATCCCTGTCTAGTGCAAAAGTAAAATGGGAAAGGTAGCCAAACCATGGCTTACAAGGGAAATTAGAGATAGCATTAGATCCAAGGAAGAGGCATACAAATTTGCCAGAAAAAACAACAGACCTGAGGATTGGGAGCAGTTTAGAATTCAGCAAAGGATGACCAAGGGATTGATTAAGAAGGGGAAAATAGAGTACAAAAGCAAGATTGCAGGGAACATAAAAACTGACTGTAAAAGTTTCTATCGGTATGTGAAGAGAAAAAGATTGGTGAAGCCAAATGTAGGTCCCTTGCAGTCAGAAGCAGGGGAATTTATTATGGGGAATAAAGAAATGGCTGACCAACTAAATGCATACTTTGGTTCTGTCTTCACAAAGGAGGACACAAATGTCATACCAGAAATGTTGCGTAACACAGGGCTTAGTGAGAGAGAGGAATTGAAGGAAATCAATATTAGTAGAGAAATAGTGTTGGGGAAATTGATGGGATTGAAGGCTGATAAATCCCCATGGCCTGATGGTATGCATCCCGGAGTACTTAAGGAAGTAGCCCTAGAAATAGTGGATGCATTGGTGGTTATCTTCCAAGATTCTATAGACTCTGGAACAGTTCCTACAGATTGGAGGGTAGCTAATGTAACCCCACTATTTAAAAAGGGAGGTAGAGCGAAAGCAAGGAATTATAGACCAGTCAGCCTGACATCGGTAGTGGGGAAAATTCTAGAGTCCATTATCAAAGATTTTATAGCAGAGCACTTAGAGAACAATGGTAGAATCGGGCAGAGTCAGCATGGATTTATGAAAAGGAAATCATGCTTGACAAATCTATTAGAATTCTTCGAAGATGTAACTAGTAGAGTTGATGAGCGGGAGTCAGTGGATGTGGTTTATTTGGACTTTCAGAAGGCTTTCGACAAAATCCCACATAAGAGATTAGCGTGTAAATGTAAAGTGTGTGGGATTGGGGGTAGTGTATTGCGATGGATAGAAAATTGGTTGGCAGACAGGAAACAAAGAGTAGGGATAAATGGGTCTTTTTCGAATGGCAGGCAGTGACTAGTGGGGTACTGCAGGGATCTGTGCTAGGACCCCAGCTAGTCACAATATATATTAATGATTTAGATGAGGGAACTAAATGTAATATCTTCAAATTTTCAGATGGCACAAAACTCGGTGGGAGGGTGAGTTGTGAGGAGGATGCAGAGAGGCTGCAGGGTGCTTTGGACAAGTTGAGTGAGTGGGCAAATGCATGGCAGATGCAATATAATGTGGATAAATGTGAGATTATCCACTTTGGTAGCAAAAACAGGAAGGCAGATTATTATCTGAATGGCTATAAACTGAGAGAGGGGAATATGCAACGCCACCTGGGTGTTCTCGTACACCAGTCATTGAAGGTAAACATGCAGGTCCAATAGGCGGTAAAAAAGGCAAATGGTATGTTGGCCTTCATAGCGAGAGGATTCAAGTACAGGAGCAGGGATGTCTTGCTGCAATTATACAGGACCTTGGTGAGGCCACACCTGGAATATTGTGTGCAGTTTTGGTCTCCTTATCTGGGGAAGAATGTTCTTGCTATAGAGGGAGTGCAGCGATGTTTTACCAGACTGATTCCTGGGATGGTGGGACTGACGTATGAGGAGAGATTGAGATGGTTAGGATTATATTCGCTGGAGTTCAGAAGAGTGAGGGGGGGGTGGGATCTCATGGAAACCTATAAAATTCTAACAGGACTTGACAGGGTAGATGCAGGAAGGATGTTCCCGATGGTGAGGGAGTCCAGAACCAGGGGTCATAGTCTAAAGATACGGGGTAAACCTGTCGGGAGTGAGATGAGGAGAAATTTCTTCACCCAGAGAGCGGTGAGCCTATGGAATTCGCTACCACAGAAAGCAGTTGAGGCCAAAACATTGTACGTTTTCAAGAAGGAGTTAGATATAGCTCTTGGGTCTAAAGGGATCAAAGGGTATGGGGCGAGAGTGGGAACAGGTTACTGAGTTGGATGATCAGCCATGATCATAATGAATGGCAGAGCAGGCTTGAAGGGCCGAATGGCCTACTCCTGCTCCTATTTTCTATGTTTCTATGTAAACTATTGTTGGTGTAGAAAGAGCTTTCTTCAAAAAGCAATTGGAGACTTTGGCTGGAGAGAGACATTAGCATATCAACAGACAAGTACTTCAAAGGACAAAGGAGCGATTCTCTGCACCAATTCAATCCACAATGGACTTTTGATTACCAGACGTTGAAGGTGGAAAGTCTAGCATTCCAGGTTAACTGCTAAGATGGCCAAATACACATTCAGACATGGGAGGATCAGTTTGGTCACATGACTGGCTGACTGTTGGAGTTTTTTTGAATTTGATTCTCCAACAGGGATTTTGAACTCAGAAAGCACTTTTCTCCTGGATTAAGTCGACCTCTCTCCCACCTCGCTCTCATCAGCTTCAGAAACCATTGAAGACACATGAACCCCAAGAGAGAAAAGTCTCCTACAGTGAACAAGGTTTAAGAAGAATACTGGGCCCCAATGAAAAGCAAGACTACTTACAAAAGGACTACAGTGAGCTCGAAGCACAGTAAACAAGAAACTCTTCTGATATTGCCTCAGACCTCTCCATTTTATTTTTCTTCTGCTCTTTTCTGTCCCTATTTGCATGTGTGTATCGTGTGTGCATGCTAGCATGGGCATGTCGTATATCCATAGGTGTTAACCATATTAGAATTTAAGTTTAAGGTCTAATAAATTTCAATTTTCTTCTTTCAATCTAAGATAGTCTGTTTATGCTCATTTATTTGCCTTATAATTGGAAAGTGATGAACAAGGATTCACCAGGTGAAGACAATAAAAGACCTCTAGACACCTTTCTCACTTGGTCGTAACAGGGCTTTGTGAAATTAAATATAATTCATTTATTCTACCTAAGTGGTAATTAAGTGCTTGTTGAGTATGATAAGAGAATTTTGCAGGTACATTGTGGTTTGCCAGTTTTCTTTCATTTGTTTGTACTTTTGCACAAAGTCATCTGCATAAAAAATCCATGCAGCTGCCAATTTAATTTGGGACCATTAAAATCACTAAAGTCTGGGAAATTGTTCAGAAAAAGAATCTATGATTTTTTTTCTTAATTCTGTGAACTAAAGTGCATCTCGCCTGTACTGCTTCTTCATTTGGTGATGTGGTTGATCTTTTCAAATAATGAATACTTGATGTGCTGAATCACGATATAGGGAATTAAAATATACATTTTACTGACATCAAGAGAAACAGATTAAATGAAAGGGGGCCACAGCAGACAGCTTCAACCTGCATGCAGTTCACACTACAGTTGTACATTCTGTGAAGTGCTTGGGACTTGTTCTGCATTGAATACACTATATAAATGTAAATTGTTCTTGTTATACCTATCTGGTATTGCTTGATGATGTCATTGGCTGGTATCAATAAAGAAATGTTCACTCCTCTAGCATTGACATCCCTCATCTCGATAAGCATAAACATTATTTTAAAAAATAATTTATTTTTTAAAAACTTAATTAGGATTCCAATCCCTTCAACAGTTGAGAAGTAAGATATGTGAGCTTCAGTTTTATCACACCTTACATTCACCATTCTGTCTTATAATAAATGTCTTGGTCTAAATTCCAATATATATTGAACTTTCTTAATTCTGTGAACTTTATTATAATATAATAGCTATTAATAACCCTCTCTTCTGTACTGCTCATCTTTTGCTGATGTGGTTGGCCTTTCCAAATAACAAATATTTAATGAGTTGAATCACTAGATAGTAAATTAAAATATCTATTTTATTGACATCAAAGGAACCAGAAACAAAGGATAGGTACATCTAGAATCTTTGATAATGAACTAGTTTGAAGCAAGAAGCAACAATTTAAATTAACGCTTAAAATGCTGATCACTATATTTGTGGTAGTTCCTGTTTGGGCTTCCCATTTAGTAAAACATAGGGGTAAGATTCAACTTCAGTAGGGGCACTAAACAAGCAGTAGTGGACAGACGTCTGTTATACAGCTCACCCGATTTTCCTATCCAACGGGCGGCGGGGGTGTCTAATGGGCAGTCTATTCAATACCGCCTGTTTTGTGGCCCCACTGATGTTGAATTTACCTCCACCTCCATAGTCTGTAACTGAGCCATATAGACCAGAAAATCTCTGGTTTGATTCCCAATCTGTATTCATTCAGCTGATCTCAGCTGGAGTAGCAGCATGGACATTACAATTGGCGCAGTGCCCCTGAGCTTGGAAAAAAGGCAACAACAGATGGGCGGCACAGTGGCGCAGTGGTTAGCACTGCAGCCTCACAGCTCCAGCGACCCGGGTACAATTCTGGGTACTGCCTGTGTGGAGTTTGCAAGTTCTCCCTGTGTCTGCGTGGGTTTCCTCCGGGTGCTCCGGTTTCCTCCCACATGCCAAAGACTTGCAGGTTGATAGGTAAATTGGCCATTATAAATTGCCCCTAGTATAGGTAGGTGGTAGGGAAATATAGGGACAGGTGAGGATGTGGTAGGAATATGGAATTAGTGTAGGATTAGTATAAATGGGTGGTTGATGGTCAGCACAGACTCGGTGGGCTGAAGGGCCTGTTTCAGTGCTGTATCTCTAAACTAAACTAAACTAAACTAAACAGATGGAGAAGAGGAACAACAACGACTTGTATTTATATAGCACCTTTAATGTAGAAAAACATCCCAAGGCAGTAACACAATTGAATGGTGAACCAAAGGAAAAAATATAAAGAGAAGTGACCAAAAGCTTGCTTAAAGAAGTGTGTTTTAAGGACGATCTTAAAGGAGGAAAGGAAGGTTCAGAGAGGGAATGGTTTAGAGAGAGAATTCCAGAGCATAGGGCCTAGACAATCGACGGCACGGCTGCAATGGTGGGGTGAAGGAGTTGGAGGTGGAAAGGTTGGAGTTGGAAGAGCACAGGCAATTTGCAATCAGGAAAGTCAGGTCTGCATGCGGGCTAACCAGAGTTCCTTAAAAGAACTGCTGTAGGCTGCCACCTAAAAGTTGAGTTTCTAAAATACACTTACCACATTGTGAAGGTGCAGGAGTGCTCCACCCAGTTCCAAATTCAAACTATGGGCCACTGCATAAGTATTGTGGTGAACAGAGGATCAAAGTTAAGCAGCTTAAAAGTGCAATTGTGAGCGACTTGGGAGAGAGCTTTTTCCTTTTTCTCCTTCCCATTCTCAAGTTAGCTGTCAGTACAAGGGTAAAGATACATCAAGTGCTCACACCAATTATTAAAGAGACCTGTTCCTGCAAAATAGCATACGGTCACCTCAGAGCACTTTTGGCTAGTTTTGCCCAACATTTTATTGATGATGACGTCTGGACACTGCTGAATGAAATGCAACAAAGAAGATAAAGGCTGTCCATGGGGAGGATGCCTCAGAAAAGTGTTTTGCATGTTAAATGGAGAAAGGCATGATGGATGTCGATACAAAGTTGACCCTCTAAAATTAATAGCTACATTAGTAAGTCTTCATACTGCACTGTGGTTAAAAGGGTCATAACTTGTGAACTTACAATATGTGCCACTATTTCCATTAATGAGATTGCTTCTTTGCATTGCTTGTGTATAGAACCTTAAAATCCCTTTCTCCACTTTAAAAAGATGGTATTAGCAGATCATCAGTTGTCTGCTGTCAATTGAGAGACAGTGACCACACTTTAAAATTACTTCATTGGCTTTCATGCACTTTGGGACTTTCTGTAGTCATGCAAGTGCTTTATAAATGCAATTCTTTTTTTCATAGGTAAATCCAGCTGGTAGCTCAGTGTTGAATGCCAACCTAAAGTTGTGAGTTTGAATCATGTGGCTGTTTATTGCTTGAACTTGCTTGCCTCAATTGGCTAAGTTTCACCAGGTCTCAGACGTACTGCAAAAAGAAGAAAGAATTTGCCCTTACTACTTGAGGCATCCTGTAGTAGTAAGGTGTTTTATCTTGAGGATTGGGAAAATATGTCTTTTTCCACATGAACTGCACTTTCAATCATTTGATCAGAAAGCAGTATTGAAGGAGCTGTGCAGATTTTGACAGTGCAATTTGTCTCAGCCTCATGAATAAAGTTATGGTCAGCACAAAGTGGGATCATGCTTAAAATACTCAAGTGAAAGAAAGTAAGAAAATTTGTAGCCATTATTGTTGAACCTGAAAACAATTTTCTGCTGTAAACTCCAAGCTAATGGTCCCCAGATTGAAACTGCCCAACATTAGGAGCTATCTGGCAGATTCAGTGAATAAGAGCACTGACTGGTGTGGTACTCATTGCCTTAGGAAGTTGGAAGGATTTTCCTAGAGTTTTTCCTAAAATTCGTCATTGATTTTTCCTGTTGACTTGTTGCCTTCCCTTTTTATGCACGCCAATTTGTTGATATTTTAATTTAAGCATGATTGTTGTTGTTAATCAATCAATTATGTTAGCAATATGGTGGGTATGTTGAGTTTAATCAGAGTTTAAGATGGTTATAACACACTAGTGATACAACAAAAATATATGACCGTGACAAGTAGCAAGTACCAATCCAGGTTGGGCAGGACAGCTGCCCAGCTGACATGCGCGAACAGCTCTTCTCTTTCGTTTCTTTCTTTTTTCTTCTCAGTGGCTTGCTTCTTGTCAAAGTCTCAATGAACACAGTGGATAGGACTTTAACCTCAAAGTTGGGGGTCAGGTGAAGGGAGATTTAGAAATCTAAAGAAAAAGTCGAGGCAATAGAGCAGAGTAGAAACTTGGGTCAAGACAAGCAGAATGAGACAGGAAGGGACAGAGAGTTTAATTGTAATAGTGCATCAGCAAATAAGGTCCATGCAAAGAAGTGTAGTTAAAAAACATTAAAGGCTCTTTATCTGAACATGTGAAGCATTCATAATAAGATAGGTGAACTAGCAACACAAGTAGAGATAAATGGTCTAGATCTACTCGCGATTACAGAGTCAAGGTTACAAAGTGACCAAGGTTGGGAAATAAATATTCCAGGGTACAAAACATTTCGAAAAGACAGACAGAATTGAAAAGGAGGCGGTGTAGTCCTGATATTAATGGATGACAAGAGAGCAGTAGTGAGAAGAATCTTAGCTCAGACGATCAGGATGTAGAATCAGTGGGCTGGGTTTTATGGGCCCCCCTGAAGTGAGGTCAGAGGCGGGGGGCCCATAGAATCGCGAAGGGTGGTGGTGGTGGTGGGGGGGATTGAGGGCCCATCGCCACCCTATTGCTAAGTAATCTTGATGGGGACAGGATAGGCCGACAATGGCCTCCCCCACAAAGGCCAATTGAGGCCTATTAATGGCCACATAGGACCTCTTCCCACTGCCACTGGGATCTAACCAGTGGCAGGGTGTGCCTCCACCTTGTGGGGAGGGCGCCTTGCAAAACGAGGTGCCCTCCCTTCAGGCTTGGGAAGTAGTTTCCTTCTTTGTGGGCAATCTGTGGCCCACAGAGGACCCCCAATGTCAAAACCCACAACTCCATGGCTCCCCCTCCCACTGGACGTCATGCCCACCCCGCCCCTCTCACTGGGGCCTTCTATACTGACCCCGGTGATCCCACCTTACTTACCTTAGGTCCGGCGTTCCAGAGCTGGGCCTGGGTCCAAGATCTCTGCAATACCGGCAATGGCCATTGCTAGCAGTGGCGCTGCTGATACTGTTGAGCTGCTGGCCCTGTGATTGCCCACATCTTTTGGAGGCAGGATCCCTATCTTTAAAGGGATGGAGATCCTGGCGCAGGGCATTTAGGCAAAAAAAAGTGGAAGATTGCTTGGGGCGGGGGTTGGGGGGGGATTAAAAGGCTGAGGCGGGGTTCTTCCCACCATTTTGTGCTGCTGCCGAAAGCACTGCCTCCTTCACAAACTCTAGCCCAGTATGGGTGGAGATTCGGAATAACAAGGATCAGAAAATTCTGGTGGGAGAAGTTTATAGGCTCCCTAACAATAGTTATACTGTTGGACAGACAATTAACAGGAAATAAAAGCAAAATACTGCGGATGCTGGAAATCTGAAACAAAAACAAGAAATGCTGGATTCACTCAGCAGGTCTGGCAGCATCTGTGGAAAGAGAAGCAGAGTTAACGTTTCGGGTCAGTGACCCTTCTTCCGAAGAAGGGTCACTGACCCGAAACGTTAACTCTGCTTCTCTTTCCACAGATGCTGCCAGACCTGCTGAATTAACAGGAAATAATTGGAGCTTGTAACAAAGGCAATGTAATAATCATGATGGACTTTAATTTTCATATAGACTGGACAAATCAAATTGGCAAAGGTAGTCTGGAAGATGAGTTTGTAGAATGCTTTTGAAACAGTTTCCTGTGGAACCAACCAGGGATAGTTATTTTATATCTAATATTGTGCAATGAGGCAGGTTTAATTAGTAATCTCATTGTAAAAAGATTGTCCGGGAAAAGGTGATCATAATACAATTGAATTTCATATTAAGTATGAATGTGACATACGCCAGCCCCAAACAAAAATCTTACACTTAAGCAAAGCCAATTATGTAGGTATGAGGGGAGAGCTAGCTAAGGTTGATTGAGTAAATAGGCTAAAAGGTATGGTGGTAAACAAACATTTTAAAAAACAATTCAAAATGTCCATTGAGAATCAAAAACTCAGCAAGGAAGATCCATACATGGCTTACTAGGGAAGTTAAGGATAGTATTACGTTTTTTAAAAAGACCTATAATGTTGCGAGGAATAGTAGTAAGCCTGATGATTGGGAATGCTTTAGCAAAGGGTGTCCAAAAAGTTGATAAAAAGAGAAAAATAGAATATGAGAGTAAACTAGCCAAGAATATAAAAACAGATTGTAAGAGCTTTTACAAGTATATAAAAAGGAGGAGGGTAGCTAAAGTAATTGTTGGTCCCTTAGAGGCAATCCAGTCATTCCATTTCCCTGCTCTATTCCTGTAGTCCTGCAAGTTTATTTCCTTCAAGTGCCGATACAATTCACTTTTGAAATCATTGATCGTCTCTGCTTCAACCACCCTTGTATGCAACAAGTTCCAGGTCATTATCACTTGGTTGTGTAAAAAGTTCTTCCTCGCATCCCCCATATCTCTTGCCCAAAAACCTTAAAACTGTGTCTCCTAGTCCTTGTACCATCAGCTTTTCTTTGTCCACCTTATCTAAACCTGTCATAATCTTGTACACCTCCATCAGATCACCCCTGAATCTCCTTTCCTCCAAGGAGAATAATCCTAGCTTCTCCAACCTAATCTTGTAACTAAAATTCCCCATCTCTGGAACCATTCTGGTAAATCTCCTCTACACCCTCTCAAGGACCCTCACAGCCTTCCTAAAGTGTGGTGACCAGAATTGGATGCAATACTCTAGTTGTCGCCCAACAAGAACTTTATAAAGGTTCAACAGAACTTCCCTGCTTTTGTACTCAATGCCTCTACTAATTAAGCCCAAGATCCCATATGCTTTGCTAACTATGCTCTTAATATGTCCTGCACCTTCAAAGATCTATGCACATGTGTCCCTGAACACTCATTAAAACTGTGTCATTAAGTATATATTGCCTCACTCTATCCATTCTGCCAAAATGCATCACCTCACACTTCTCTGTATTAAAGTTAAGGCTGAGATAGACAGATTTTAGAGCTGGATTTTCAATCAGTGGTCGGAAACTAAAAATGGAGACTTATTCTGGGTCCCAACCTCACACAGCATGCTTTAAGCATGCTGAGATTTTCAAATCCTCTGCTAATTAAAGGCCAGGGAGTGGGCTTGCTGACCAATTAGGGACGGTGGGTGGGTTCCCAATGCTAGAGGGCTATTGGGAGTCCCTACACACTCAGTGATCAGCAGCCGTTCCGGCTGCGGTGAAAGCTGCCAATTTGAAGATGGAGAGAGCGACGGAGAATGGTAGGTAAGCTTTTTTTTGATGTTTTAAGAAGCAACAGCTGCCTTGCCATGATCCTGAAGGGGCGACCCCTCCAGAGGCTGCAGCTATGGCCCGGCAGGCATTATGGGTTGGCGGGGGGTGGGGGGCCCTAACGTGATCCATCGGCTCCCCTGCCCACCTCCCACTCTGAGCCCACCACATCGGTTGGGACATTGCTGATATGTGCTGCCCATATTGCCAATTGGTAATTCCAATCAGTATAATGTGGTACTTTGGCAAATGCTTTCCTAAAATCCACATAGACAATATCCATTACTTTTGATTCATCAACATTCTCTGTTACTTCCTCACAAAATTCAATTGGATTAGTCAAGCATGATCTACCTTTTACAAATCCGTGCTGGCTCTCCTTAATTAACTCAAACTTCCCCGGGTGCCTGTTACTTTTTCTCTGATTATTGTTTCTAAAGCCTTACCCATCACAGATGTTAAACTGACTGGCCTATAGTTACTAGGAATGTCCCAAATTGCACACACCTTCCTCCTCCCCCTCCTCGGAATGGTCCAAAGAATATCTGGGCTCTGTGTCTTATTCCTCCTACAGTTTCAAGTCTGGCTGCTGGGAAATGTTGTGCAGAGCGCAGCACACCATAACCATTCTGGAGACCCTGGCTGCATACTGAAGGCTGCATCCAGATCTGTCCAGTTACCTGAAGCATAGCTTCAGCATGCTGATGACTTTTTTGATCACACATCTGGTTGCCATATGACATACATTGTAGTGCAATTCAGGCAGCCCTAGATCAACCAGGAATATTTGTCAACTGGAAGGGCCTTCACTCCATCAATGTGCAGCTGGTATGCAACCACAGGAAGATATTTCTGCAGGTACGCGCAAGATTCCTGGGAACTGCCATGATGCATGCACTTGGGGCAGTCCAAGCACCCTGGCATCTTTGGACCTGCAAGCAGACTTAAGGGGTGGATGCTGGGAGGCATGGGATACCCACTTCAAAGTTGATTGATGATATGCATCAGGAACCTGACAAATGAAGCCCAACTGCTCTACAATGATTGCCATCTGACAATCAGATGTGTGATCGACCAAGTCATCAGCATTCTGAAGATGCTTTTCAGGTGTGTAGACAAATCTGGATGCAACCCCTTCAGTAGACACCAGCCCAGGTCTCCAGAATGGTCATGGTGTGCTGCGCTCTGCACAACATTATCCAGAAGCAAAGTCTGAACCTGCAGGAGGAACAAGGCACAGAACTCGAATATTCTTTGGACCTTTCTGAGGAGGAGGAGGAGGAGGGTTGTAAGGACAACACATTGCTGCCCAATATGTATGGATGTGATCAAATGGGCCAAAGGATATTCTTCCTGCCAACCTATTCTGTGATCTTTGGATTTTAAATGAACTAAGGGTGACTGCTGACACTGAAGCAAACAAATTAAACGAATCAATAATTCAGTGGCAGAGATCCATTTCAACAGTGAAACAAATGCAGAATGTCATCATTATTTTTCGAGTGAAACAGTCTATTTGAGCTTTAACTGACTTGAATTCAAACAAGACTCTGTAACAGATAAACCAATCAATCTGATTCGAGTGAATAATGTTCTTCTACACTCAATTTTCTGCCAAATGTGTAGTTTACATTAATGTATTTTTGATAATATCTTAAGACCAATCCAATGATTTGTATTCGTCTTATAAACCCTTGGACACACATTTTCATTTATGCTGATGTGCAGAAAAGAAAAGCAATTCTTCCCTGTGGCTATCCAGTATATAAGAATAACTTACAATATTGATTTACGACTGGCATTGTATACAGGGAGGCTTTCGGGTGAAGCGGAGTTAGAGTCGGGTATAATTGGTACAGGGCTAATGGAGGACTGCGATGATAAAGCCTGGAGAGGTCAAAGGTAGAATAGTGTGGGGAATCAGGACATTAGAGAGCTACAGAATGGGAGAGTATTGTCGGAAGTTGGGGCTAAGGGGGAAGGTACAGTAGGTTAGAGGGAGAAACGTAGAGAATAGTAAGAGATCAGAGGAGAATTTGATTCCCTGGGGTGGGGATGAGGAAAGGGGGAGAGAATCGAAGGCCACTGGGAGATGTCGGATGGAGGCTGAGGGAATGGCTGTAGTGTTGTAATCAGTGATAACAGAACAATGAATCTGGGGGAATGGGTGGGTGAATAGAGTGAAGTTGGAGTGGCAGATGCAGGCAGTCTGAGTGTAGGTAAAGGAAGTAGAATGGGGAAGAGAAAGGATGGGTGGGTGAGAGAAACAGTACAGAGGGAGAGAGATGGTGGAGACGGAGATGATAAGGCAGGAGAGGGGAGAGAGAGGACAATAAAAGAGGAAGCTGGATGAGGGCAGGGGAGGTGATGGGGCCCAGGGCTGAGGGAGTGGGAAAAAGGAAGGGATAGAGGGAGGATGGAGGGATGGGGAGGACAGAGGAACTGAGAAAGTGGTAGAACAGACTGAGTGAAGGAGACAGGAGGGAGAGGATTGCAAGAGGAGAGATGACAGGAGGGGAATGTTGGAAGGGGAGAGGTCAGGGGAGAGCGAAGGATGGAGAGGACATAAGGGGAATGAAGAGAGAAGGATGCATTATGGGGAAAATAGGGAGGTGCAGTATGGGGGATGAACCTTTTAATAAGGGATATAGCTAATTTAATAAAATAGTGTTTTCTTATTTGAACACTTCTGGAGCTTTGTATAATTTACACTTTTGATCCGCATGTGGAAAGGCCAACGAAGTGGCAAAGTGGGAAATTGTTTCTGGTCCAGAAAGGCTAGCAGATTAAAGTAAAAATGACTGGGGAGAATAGTGGGGCATGCAGTAAAGCAAATAGATGCAGTGGGAAACAGAAGTGGGGAGCAGCACTGGCCCAGAACAGGTGGAAGTTGATAGCCAGAAGTCAGATTAGGACTGACAGAGCTATGTATATTGCCATTAAGTTCAGGGCCAAACAGGCCAGAGAGGCCAGAATGGAACTAATTATTGGAAGAGGAGTTAGAAGCAGCACTGGTCCAGGTTCTGGCTGATTTCAATGTGGATTAATACGGAAAACTTCATAGACAGACTTACATAGGACTTTTGAATGGAAAGATGAAAGAACATACTGTTTATAATAATAAATAAATGGTTGTTTGCTGATAACTAAATTATTTGCATGTAATTAATGAATATTCAGAGTTTGTATTTTTAAAGCACATGCATTTAGCAAAGAATTTAGGTACCAACATTCCTTGGTTGCGAGAGGATATACTTTTGGAATTCTTCTGAGCTTGAATGGAAAATGGGCTATGAGTTGCAACCCACTTTTTTGTGGCTGTTATCCCTACATAGAAAATAGGAGCAGGAGTAGGCCATTTGCCTCTTCTGGCCTGCTCCACCATTCAAAATGATCATAGCTGATTGTCTAATGCAGTACCCTGTTCCCACTTTCTCCCCATATCCCTTGATCCCTTTGGCATTAAGAAATATATCTATCTCCTTCTTGAATATATTTAATGACTTGGCCTCCACTGTCTTCTGTAGTAGAGAATTCCACAGGTTTACCACCCTCTGAGTGAAGAAATTTCTCCTCATCTCGGTTCTAAATGGCATACCCCGTATCCAGAGAGTGTGACCCCTGGTTCTGACTCCCCAGCCATTGGGAATATCCTTCCTGCATCTGGTCCTGTTAGAATTTTATAGGTTTCCATGAGATCCCCTCTCATTCTTCTAAACTCTAGTGAATATAGGCCTAGTCGACCCAATCTCTCCTCATACGTCAATCCAGCCATCCCAGGAATCAACCTAATAAATCTTCTTTGCACTCCCTCCATGGCAAGAACATCCTTCCTCAGATAAGGTGACCAAAACTGCACACAATACTCCAGATGTAGTATCACCAAGGCCCTGTATATTTGCAGCAAGACATCCTTGCTCCTGTATCCAAATCCTCTTGCAATGAAGGCCAACATACTATTCGGCTTCATAATTGCTTGCTGCACCTGAATGCTTGCTTTCAGTGACTGGTGTACAAGGACACCCAGGTCTCGTTGCACCTCCCCCTTTCCCAATCTATCACTATTCAGATAAGGTAGGGACTTTGATCTCATGGATCCTGCTTTCAAGTGAAGGATGATAATGGAGCAAAAAGCCCAAGTACAGGCATTGTAGAATGTTTCCTAAAATGTACTTTACCTGACTGTTTTGCTGGAGGAGTTGTTCACCAGCCTGCGAAGCACAATTAGGGGGTGGTTCTTCTGTTGGTGGCAAGGGTGGGGCGCAGAAAAATTAACAGGGTGATGGATGAGTTGGGGGGGGTGGGGGGGAGAGTTTGCCATAGCATGATCTAAGGCCAGTTTCCATCCACACTACCACTCTTGAACCAATTTTCAGGTAGCTGAGGACTGCAATATCCAGACTAAAATCTTTAATAAAAGGATGATAAAAATTTGGTATGAGTCAGTTAAGGTAGTGGATTTAAAGGAGTGAGGGGATCTCAAGATATCATTGGATGCAAGGCTGTGTCAGCTGAAATATCAGATGGATGAAATTAATGCACTGAAAGGCCTTTTCCCTTCTTTCAATATTTTTTCTTTTTCTCTTAGGGGTGTTACAATTGTCCTCAGTGTTACTGAGTTTTCGATCGTTTGTTGGTGTCATTTTCTTCCCAGCAGGTTGACTGCCCATGTATCTCCACCTCTGTCTGTCCTGTGCTGTCCTTACACATTCTGCATAGGTCAACCGCATTCAGTCCATTATATCTGTCATCCATTTTCTTTTCTGCTTCCGTCTCCTATGTTTTCCATTGATCTTTCCTTCCAACAATTGTCTCTGTCTACCTTCTGCTCTAATGATGTGACCAAAATACTGTGCATTTCTCTCTTTGATGTTATGCACTAATTCCTCTTTCTCCAGCCATGTCCAGCACTTCCTCATTAGTCTTTATGTCTGTGTAGGATATGCAGAGCATCGTCCGATATGTCCACATCTCAAATCCTGAGTTAGGGAAGCAGAAAATCAGCCAGTTCCTTCTCCTTATTGGTATCTAGCCAGTTATCCCTGTTGCAAGTACTTGCATTAATGTTGGACAAAGACAGGATCAAGGTCAGTTGCAGTAAAATATTCCACCAACATTTACTGTCAAGGCTTACATGCAGCATGGTCACTTGGGTGAGATACCAGAGAGCACCTAGTACCTGTGGTAAAATTCAGCAAAAAAGGATCAATAGCTGTGACAGGAGGAAAGGGGAGACAATGAACAAAAGAAACATATAAAATGTTTTCAATTTAAATTTTCTTTTTCAAAATATTTTGGGACACAGTTTTCCGTTACTTATTTTAATTTTTTTTGGAGCTTCTCTACAATTAAAATAAAAAGCCAAACACTTACTGAGATAGATTATCTTGTAGGTAGACACTAAGAACTTACAATGGCAATAAACAATCACCACCACAGTTATGTTGTGCTACTTGCAATATGCTCTGCATTAAAATAACTAAATTTTCCACTCTGGCATTCTTCAATACTGGAAAGGCAATACTGTCAGTAGAAATGGGAAGGAGGGATAATCAATTCAGCAAGGAAGTGTGCATACCATGCTAAACATTTAGTATTGTATCCTCATTCTTATTGTTATCAAAACAGAGTTGGCCTTCTACCCTGATGATTCGAGCTACATAAATGAGGAAAGGATCCTTTTAAAAATTATTGCATATGGGTAGTAATTCTGCTAACCCATCCATGGTATGAAGCAAGCAATGAGTCATGACTGGTAGTGGGAGTGCTGATACTGAACTGTAATTTAAATCTATAGAAAATTTTTAATCACTATTAAATCCTGCTCATTTATTTACATATTTTATTGCCTTTTCACTGAAATCATAATTATAGAAATTTACAACATGGAAGGAGGCCATTTGGCCCATCGTGTCCACACTGTCCAACAAGTAGCCATCCATCCTATTCCCACTTTCCTGCTCTTGGTCCATAACCTTGAAGGTTGCGGCACCTCAAGTGCATGACCAAGTAATTTTTAATTGCTATGAGGGTGTCTGCCTCTACCACTACCATCTGGACGAAAATATTTCCTGTTGAATCCCCTCTAACCCTCCTACCTCTTACCCGAAATCTATGTCCGCTGGTTATGGACCCCTCAACAAAGGAAAATAGGGCCTTTCTATCCACTCTATCTAGACCCCTCATACTTTTATACACTTCAATTAGGTCTCCCCTCAGCCTCCTCTATTCCAAAGAAAACAACCCTAGTCTATCCAATCTTTCCTCACAAATAAAGTTCTCCAGTCCAGGCACTATCCTTGTAAATCTCCTCTGTACCCTCTCTAGTTCAATCACATCTTTCCTAAAGTACAGTGACCAGAACTGCACACAGTACTCCAGATGTGGCCTAATGAGTGTTTTATGCAGTTCCGGCATAACCTTCCAGCTCTTATATTCTATGTCTCAGCTAATATAGGCAAGTATCCCATATGCCACCTTATCTACTGTCCAGCCACATTCAGGGATCTGTGGACATGCACACCAAGGTCCCTCTGTTCCTTTGCATTTCTCAGTATCCTATCATTTATTTGCTAATCCCTTGCCTTGTTAGCCTTCCTCAAATGGATTACCTCACACTTCTCCAGATTGACCTCCATTTGCCACTGTTCCATCCACCTGACTAGTTCATTGATATCTTCCTGCAGGCTACAGCTTTCTTCTTCATGATAAAACACAGCCAATTTTTGTAAGATCTACAAACTTCTTTGTCATACCCCTTACATTTAAGTCTAAATAACTGATACATACCACAAAAAGCAAGGGACATAGTACTGAACCCTGCAGAACCCCACTGGAAATAGCCTTCCAATCACAAAAACACCCATAGACCATTATCTTTTGCTTCCTGACACCTGTTGACCATTACTTTTTGCTTCCTTGAAAATGCACACAGCAAAAAAACTGATATACAAGTTTGATTATGATGTGGAAATGTTCCGACCCTCATGTCTGAGAAATGTTGCATGTGCCACAGAAAAAGCAAAAATAAGGGAGAAAATGCTTCTTAAAGGGGTAATAACTTCACAGTAAAATATTTGTCCACAAACACACATGCAGTGACCTAAGTTGTCTTGAAATGCTTTATCATGCTACTTGTGAATAACAAACATGACACATTGCTTTTCAAAGAAACTTTGGTCTCATTGTTTTTCATGGAAAGTCCAGTCATCCTGGGTCAGGAATATTTTAAATTTAAGGTTGCCGCACTGCCATTTTTCTTTTAAAAAAACTAGCAAAGAAAGTATTACCCAGAATACAATTCTTCAAATTAAAGTCATATACACATTTCAAGCACGGTCATTGTTGACCTTTTTTTAATGGTTAACTCCGGATTCCACATTTTAATTATATCAATAGTTAACAATGCTTTGGCAAGTAACTCAAATAATAATTTAATTGATTATCGTATGGTCTAAAAATTCAATCAGACACTTTAAAAGATATGGGAATCATGATGTACAATTAATTTGCATCTGTTGAAAGTAATGCAGGCAGCATGCAAACTTTGGGCTATCTGCTAATTGTCATTGTGGTGACTTGCAGCCCAGCACTAAATGTGCTGCTGAATGGCTGTAGACTCAGCAGGGGCCCAAGCTCTTGCGAGGTTAGCACCAATTAAAACTAGCCTGCCCTTTTAATAGCCAGACTAAACCACTTAAATGGGAGGTGCATTCTCTACAGCAGCTCATTGAACGAGAGTCATTTACGACACAGAAGGAGGCCATTTGGTCCATCAACTCTATGCCGGCTCTCCACTGAGCTATCCAGTCAGTCTCACGACCCTCTCGATCCCCGTAGCCCTGCAAGTCTATTTCCCTCAAGTGGCTGTCCAACTTCCTCTTGAAGTCATTGATTATCTCCGCTTCCAACATCCTTGCAGGCAGCGAGTTCCAGGTCATGACCATCTGCTGTGTAAAAAAAGCGCTTCCTCCTATTTCCCCTGCATCTCTCACCCCAAACTTTCAATCTGTGTCCCCTAGTCCTTGTACCATTAGTTAATGGGAACAATTTTTCATTGTCTAACTTAACTAAGCCTTTCATAATTTTGTACACCTCTATTAAATCTCCCCTCAATCTCCTTTGTTGTAAGGAAAACAAGCACCTTTTCCAATCTAAACTTGTAACTAAAATCCTCCATTCCTGGAACCATTCTGGTAAATCTCCTCTGCACCCTCTCAAGGACCCTCACATCCTTCCTAAAGTATGGTGACCAGAACTGGACGCAATACTCCAGTCGGGGCCTAATCAGAGCTTTGAAAAGGTTCAGCATAACTTCCCTGCTTTTGTACTTAATGCCTCTATTTATGAAGCCGAAGATCCTATATGCTTTACTAACCACTCTCTCACAATGTCCTGCCACCTTCAAAGATCTATGCACATGCACGCCCAGGCCCTTTTGTTCCTGCACACCCTTTAGAACAGTGCCATTAACTATATATTGCTTCTCTCTATTACTTTTGCCAAAATGCATCACCTCACACTTGTCAGTATTAAATTCCATCTGCTACCTGTTTGCCCACTAACTGGGAAATACTTTACGAACAGGAGTAAACCTGAGTAATGGTGCAACAGGCTAGAGCGAGGGCTCCTCGAATCTCCGATGTCAGTGTTGGAGGCCTTAATCCAGAAGGTTGAGAGGAGGAGAGAGGGGCTGTATCTGCAGTGAGCCAGGAGGCCTTCCAGACAGACACTGTAAAGGCAGTGGAAATAGATAGCAACAGAGGCCAATGCCAGAAGTCAAACCTGAGGACCTTGATGCAGTGCCAGAAGAAGTTCAATGACCTCACACAAGTGGTCAAGATCAGTGAATACATCTTCAAATTCTATATTTCAATAACTGCACTACCAGCCTCACACACTGCTCAATGCATCATACCATCATCACTGACCTATCAACAATTTCTAGCAATCGTGACTTATGTCTAACATATGCTCCACCTCACTCCCCATACCTACCACTACTGCACTCACATCCACATCTCACAGCTTCCATATACTGCCAGCTATTTAGCTATGACGGGCAAATTACCCAAATGCATTGCAATCCACTCACTGACACTCTTCCTTCTATCTTGCAGGACAAGATGGCCCATAACAGGAAGGAGCAGCAACGAACTGGCAAGGGATATACCTTTGGAAGAAGCCATGCTCGGCATTATTGGCATGGTTGACATCAAGAGTGTGGCAAACGGAATTGCTGAAGCCATCCAGGATGACAGTATTTTCCGCCCTTATGTATTTTCTGAAATCCCACTTTACCCTCATCCATAACTTTTATGATGTACAAGCTGCAGATGGTGTAACCATCCACCTCTCATTTTCCCCAAACCCATCTTCTCTTAGCCTAACCCCTTGTGCATTTATATTTATGCTTTCAGATACCAAAGAACTGCCGCCTGGCCAGCCAGTGATGCCGAGGATGAACGCCCAGAGGAAGAGCAGACTTCTGAGGAAGATGCACCATCACTTGATCTGACACTTACAGTCACATGCTCAGGTACTAACACAGTGCATACTTTAGAGGATAGTATAAAGGTGGGATCTGCATGCGGTGAGTCATCAGGCAAAGTGGGCTGTGGTCAGACCAGGGGGAAAGGATCTTGTGTGTGCCAGCTCACCGGAGGGTGACGTCGCAGACGAGTTCTGATGAGGATTTCGACGGAGCGGCGTACAGGAAAAGGCTGATGGGCATGCACACAGAAATGTTTGGTGTCTTGGCAGGCATGTCACAGAGCCTCTTTTCGCTGTCAAGGAGCATGGAGGAGTCTGGCTCCAAATTAGCACAGGGCTTCGCGCAGAGCAGCATGAAAGTGGTGGCCAACTCCATCAGAATACTGGTGGATCCAGCTATAATGCAGCATCTGATGGATGATGTCTCAGCTTCTATTGCAGTACAGGCAGAAGCCACCCAACATCTCAGTGCTGCAGTGGAAGCTCAAACTAAGGTCATCAGATCTCTGCTTGTTGCCATGCAGGCTCAGACTACTGCTATCATGGCTGCAGATGCCAGTGCTCAAAGGGGCTTGCAGGATCTCATAGCAGTTCAACAATCTGTCATCTGACAGATTACGAGAATTAAGGTGCTGTCCCAAGGAGTGGCAGTGGTTCCATGGTGCGCAGACCTACTGTCCACTCTCAGGATTCTAATAATCATGCTCTCACCAGTGTCACTTCACCAATGTCACTGCTGTTGGCTGTCAGCTAGCCAGCCCAGACGGCTGCCACCCATGCTGAGGTGGTACAGTCCTAAGCTGGGCCGTCATAGCTGCTCAACGGCATCCAGCAAGGCCATCTGCAATCTTCCCCATTGAAAGTCAGCAGCCTTCCACCAGATATGCTGCAACCACTGGAGTAGCAGTCCATAGGAGCACTAGGCCAGGCAAAGGCAACTGCAAGACAGGCATTATGAGAATGCACAAGGCTGCGTAGTTCAGTATTGTACGTTTTACTGGAAGCGTTGTTGGATAAAGTAGGAATGGAATGGTTGTTTTGTGTTGCCCTTTATTTCAGGCTTGTGGCAAGAGGACACTGTGATGATCTGACACAGAGGGATGGCAAAGTGGGGAAGTGTTCAGCAATGGGGAACTGTAATCAGAGGAGACGCTCAAGGACAGCCCATCTGAAGCAATAATGTGCTGGCTACCTCCTCCCTTCTTCCTCCTCTTCCTCTTCCTCCTCTTCTTCTTCCCCTTTCACCTTCTCCTAAGGTCACCGAAGCCCTGGTGGCAAGGGCCACACCCTCATGATGGCCAGGTTGCGGAGGAAACACCAGACCTCCATGAATCGAGTGACATGCTCCAGCATGTCTTGGAGGGCTCCTCCTGAGCAGTCCATGCAGTGGAACTGTTGCTTCAAGATGATGCTCCTAGTTGTAACAGGGCTGCCAATTGTAGGAGTGCTGATAATGTGTGGTTGGATGATGGAGGGGAGTCATTAGCCTTGTATACAGTGGGTAACCTTTGTCGCTGAGCAGCTACTCTCTGGTTTGACACGGTAGCTGAAACAGCTGACTGACGCAGGATGAAAGCATCGTGACTGATGCCAGGATAGTCAAAATTCACCAACATGATGGTCTGGGCGTAGTCGTACATCAACTGCACATTCAGGTAATGGAACCCTTGCCGGTGCAGTACATCTTCCCATTGAGATGGGTCACCCCTAAGGCCACATGTGTGCAATCGATGGTCCCTGAACTAATGAGGAAGCCCACTATTCTGGAAAAGCCATGTACCCACTCTTCCTGATTCTCCTGGCATACAGGGCCTCGGTGACCTCCTGGATGCCACAATGTTGGCAATGTTGCAGGCCCCAGCCTGGAAGGATCTTCAGGCATAGAAATTGAGGGTGACAGTGACCTTAAAAGCCACTGGCAGTGCCACCCTCACCCTGTTCTGAAGCTTAAGGTCTGGTTTCAGGAGGTGGCACAGTTCTGTGACCACCTCCTTGGTAAAATGCAGGAGGTACAGATGCTGGTCCTGGCTGAAGTGGAGGTAGGAGAAGTGTTTTCTGAAAACCCTGGGTGGGTAGGCTTCCTGTTGACAGCCCTTCTCCTCTTCACTCCGTGAACAGCTTCTCTTCTGTACTGCTTCTGCTCCATCTCCCTCTGATGCTGCAGTCCAAAAGGAACTGCAATTATAGACCCCATGACTGGGAACAGTTAGTGTGCTCAGAGGCCTTTCAAAACCATACCATTGCTTCCAAAGATCCTGCACTACTCGCTTCTGACTGAAAGAACTTCTGTCAGCTCCTCTGACAAGACAGTACTTCCATTAATTCTGCAGCAGCAAGTATATAGCCAAAACCACTTCACCTGAAAGTTGGTTAGTGATACCTTTAAATAGCACTTTTAGGGGTCTCTCTTGCAACTTTTTTTTTTATTCATTCATGGGCGTCGCTGGCTAGGCCAGCATTTATTGCCCATCCTTAATTGCCCTTAAGGTGGTGGTGGTGGTGAGCTGCCTTCTTGAACTTCTGCAGTCCATGTGGGGTAGGTACACCCACAGTGTTGTTAGGAAGGGAGTTCCAGGATTTTGATCCTGCGACTGTGAAGGAACGGCGATATAAGTTCCAAATCAGGATGGTGTGTGGCTTGGAGGGGAACTTCAGGTGGTGGTATTCCCATGCATTTGCTGCCCTTGTCCTTCTAGGAGGTAGAGGTCGTGGGTTTGGCAGGTGCTGTTGCTTCAGTGCATCTTGTAGGTGGTACACATGCTCACCTGTATGTGTTTAAGAGAGGGTGTTAACAGAAGTGGCAAGGTTGAAAATAGCAGGTGGTGCATCAAATCAGCGGTAGACATTGACTGATATCACAATCTGTCTACTCTGTATATTTCTGGTACATTCATGGGGCACCTGCACAATCGGCCTTCAGCACGTGGTGATCAGTGTGCCCCACACCGGAAGTGGTCAGGGGCAAATCCGCTGCCATGTTTTCCTGAAGCCAGTCCTGTAGTGCTGTATCTACCAGTGTACAGAGCTCATTGCTGTGGCCTCAGGCATTTCTTCTGTGGCTTCCAGATTAACAGTAAATAGAAAACTAAAACCAAACATCTTCCATTAATATTCAGCACATTATTATCATGAAGGACCGTTAAACGTTAATTAAAAATAACACTACTGTATTTGGCTATTTCATTGCGTTCAGGGCTTTTACACTAATTTATTTTTCCAGGAAAAGCAGAAATTTAGTTTAGCCATGAGGGATTAATACATTTTCAAAGATAATACCTTACTCACTGGAAGCAATTTGTATGAATTCAAATAGCATTGAATTCAAAATAAAATTATTTAACTTTCTTGTATTTACCATGGTAATCATTAAAATTCTGCCCCAAGTGACAATCTGCTTCATATCCCAACACTTTCTGAAAAGTAATGTTTTTCATTCGAAATGTTCTCACACTGGTTGGGCTCACCTGAACCATGTGAATGTGAAGAGTGATTTCCCATTGATTTTATATCACTGTTTTATTCAGATTATACATGTAGTCAATAAGATGAATTACAATATGCACTCGCCCTGAAGAGTCAGCCTCCCCCGTTGTTGTTGCGTGAACCCTTTTAAAGTATTGGTACATGCTTGCCGATCTACAGAATTTGGGAAAGCTGATAAGCTACTTCAGAAAATGTGAACCAGTTTTTAAAAAATGTACAACCGAAAAACAGCCCTGTGGCCTGAATTTTGTTTGCCCGCCACACTCTGCTGCGGCGTACTTTCAACTCGGTGGCCTTCCAACATGCAAGTGCCGCCGAGGACCTCCCGCGATATTACGCGTTTAATTTAAATTGAGAGGGCGGCTGCGCGCGTCCCCGACAATGGCATCCGTTGACAACTTGCAGACGCTGGCACCATTTTTAAAGGGCTGCAAACTCTTAGGAGAAATTTTAATTTTTAAAGTGATATTGTAATGAATTATTTATTAAAAATTAAATAAATAATGGAGGCCCATTCCCATCCTCCCCAATGTTTGTTTACGGGACATTAGTATAAAAAGAAAGTTTACTACCAACCCACACTTGCCCACCAACCTTTTAACATTTGCCCTTCAACTCCTTACCACCATCCCCACGTGCTCTCCCGCCCTGAAAATTTTATTCCTTCCCCCTCCCCACCTGTACAGAGTTCCAAAGGCGCACGAAAGACGAACGGCGGCCATAAAATCAGTATGGATCGGCCGCTGCCTGCAGGTAAGTTTATTTCCATCTCATTAATGTTAACTTGAATATGTAGATGAAGGGCCTGCCGCCAGGCGGCGGTGGGGGGGGCGGCCACACCGAGGTCCCCCCCACACGCCAGTAATATGCCGGCGGGCCCTTCTTGATGTCGTGGGTCGAGGCGAGCCACTCCCCACAGAACTTCACCAGCCCCCTCGCTGCGACCCCTGACATTGAGAGGCTGGTAAAATTCAGCCCTGTATAATGGCTTCCGACCAAGGCCACTGCTTCAATATGACTGCGTAAGTTACATAGCTTTTTGTTTGAGTTAAGGATTTCATATCAAAATATTCCTGCTTGCCATGTGGTATAAAGCACAACAGCTGACTGCTTAAAAGGCTGGGGAACTGATGCACTGAGAAACATTGAGACCCAGGTTGGTGTGTTTACTGCAGTTCAGTATCCTTCATGAGAGTTCATCAATATCTTTAAAAAAATATGATTTTGTCATTTTTTTCATTGCTATTTATGGGAGTGTGGAATTTGGCTGCTGCATTTAATACATTACACATCAAAAGTACTTAATTGGCTGTAAAGCACTTTGGGAAGTGCTGAGGTTGTGAAAGGTACTTTATAAATGCAAATCAAAGGATAAGCCTGCCCAATTCCCTATCTCTTGTAGTCCAAGCTCATTATCTTGCAGCTAAATACCTAGCTCAGTGCTTCAGAAGAAGAAATTCAAGGTATTGTGAAGTAATCCGGTATAACATCACACAAAATCATGGAATGATTGCATCTGTAACAAAATTCTTACAATGCGTGACAGGGTGGATGTAGATAAGATGCTTCCCCTGGCTGGTGAGTCTAGAACCAAGGGACACAGTCTCAGAATAAGGGGCAGGCTATTTAAGATTGAGATGAGGAGGAATTTCTTCACTCAGAGGGTGGTGAATCTTTGGAATTCTTTACCCCGGAGAGAAGTAGAAGCTCAATCAACGAGCATGTTCAAGACAGAAATCGATAGATATCTGGATATCAATGACATCAAGGGATATGGTGATAGCACAGGAAAGTGGCATTGAGGTAGATGATCAGCTATGCCTCCAGGGAGGCATTGCTGAACCGTGAGGCCACCCAGGATTTTCCTTCTGCCATTGTCACAGATGATTTTTTTCCCTCAGGCCATCAATTCTTGCAGATGTGCAGGGAGTCCTGATGTTAGTGAGTGCTGGCAGCCCTTTAAATATGGTGCTAGCACCTCCAGCAGTGTAACCTCACGCCTCTTCCCCTGCTTTATTGCCTGCCTCTTCTCCCTTACTGGCCAGCCCGCTGCCTGTGAGCTGTTAATTGGCCGGTTGCCGGAAAATAGTTTGTGCCCAGTCACTCCCCGTTCAAGCGGCAGCTGCTCCCACTTCTGGTCCCGACAGCTGGACCTTAGGCCTAGCTGCAAAATTCAGCCCACCAAATTCACAACTACAATTGGCTTGCGATTGGATGACACTGAATAGTATTAACATTGTTTATGCTCCCATCTAGCTGTTGTGTCTTGCTGCTTTTCTATAATAACTTTAATAACTGGTACTCTCCATTTTTTGATTTCCTCAATACATAACTAAGAGGTTTGGGAGACAACCTGCTGTCAGTTTCTTATCAATGTTACACTGAAAGCCAGCTAATGCTTGACAATGGCACATGTTTACTCTTTTAATTCTGCTGTTTTTTAGAGAAGAGGTTCACCAGTCCTCACGATATCCCATAATGAATTTGAGATTAAGATCACTGAAATTCTGAACAGAAACTCATGTCCTAATACTCCATGGCACAATCTCCTAGCAAATAAATGAACAGTGAAATTGGGAAATGCTGCTCTTTTTGGCCCTGATCTATTACTTTTAACTTCATTAATCCATCTTTTACTGTCAAAATAATGGTAAGGCTAATGTGTTACGACCGAGGCGGGAGCAATGCACTGTCAGTTCAGTCTCATTACTCCACAGGTCACAGCATATTATTACAGTTTTCCCACCGAACCGGAAAACAGCCAAATTAAACACTTTAGTAGCCCACAGAATTAAAATAGACCAAACCCAGTATCTTTAGACAACAAATTAACTATTTATTAATAAACTAAATCTTAAACACTTTTTAGATAAATTTATGTCAAAGACCTTATAACTTCTTATTTATTCTAACTCCCCCATTCGCACATATACATTTAAAAACTAATGGTTAACCTGTTTTAAAAATTTGCTGTTTCTAAAAAAATAAATAAATAACTGAGTGGTAAGTTGCTGAAAATAGAGACATGTTGATGAAGCTTTTCATCTTGCATGCATCAGGACAGTTTGCAAGAATAACCAATGTAAGGGAAAACAACAACTTATACTGCATGAGAAGAGAGTGCTGATTGGTTGGCAAGCGAACTCTGATTGGTAGAGGCATCGCCATGGAGAATGCACCAGTTTATGGTGACTGACAGTTAACTGCCAAGCTTTGTTCGAAATTTAAACCAGGCAGCTTGACTCTGATTGGTTAAGGCATTGCTCTGAGGAATGAAGCAGCGAATAGCTGTCACTTATTTTGTTCAGCTGAAACAGGCGCAATGTGTGTACATGTTCTTTCTGTCTGCAAAGAACAGGGCCCTGTGCATTAATATATGTAGCCTCCAGTACGCGCAAATGTGCCACACTGCGAGCCCTACTGACAATCTTAAATTGTCAACATAATTCTTAGCACACTGCGGATTATTTAGCGAATGTTGTCCAATCGCGGAATCACATCTAATGTTGGACATTGTGTTTTGAGTTTTGCAAGCACGGGTTGGTTGGGTACAGCCTGTACCTTGCCCATTGTGAACAGTGGAAGGTCCAGGTTTCTGGACCTGAAACGTTAACTCTGCTTCTCTCTCCACAGATGCTGCCAGACCAGCTGAGTATTTCCAGCATTTCTTGTTTTTATTTCAGATTTTCAGCATCCGCAGTATTTTGCTTTTATTTTAATGGGAGATGTTAAATGCCCTGCTTTAGCATAACTTGGTCTATTTTTTATTGCATTGACTCATTTTGTCCATAGGTTTTTCTTTTCCAATTAGCAGTGTCACTTGTCACTCTTCCAAACCCACGACCTCTTCCATGTAGAAGGACAAGGGCAGCAGATGCATGGGAATACCACCATCTACAAGTTTCCCTCCAAGTCACACACCATCCTCACTTGGAACTATATCATTGTTTCTTCACTGTAGCTGGATCAAAATCCTGGAACTACCTTCCCAACAGCACTGTGGATGTACCTACCCAACAAGGACTGCAGCAGTTCAAGAAGATGGCTCACCATCACCTACTCAAGGAAAATTAGGGATGGGCAACAAATGCTGGCCTTGCCAGCAATGCCCACATCCTGTGAAGCAAATAAATATGTACTATGAATAGAGTTCAGTGCTGCTTTCTCTGCCTTTTAATTTTTTATGGCTTACTGTTCTCTTTTCTCTGATTAGCTGTGCTGCAGCTACTGCGTGTCACTAGGATGTATATATCTGACGTCTGTACAGCAGTGATATAATGCCACCTAGGTAAAAAATGAACCCATCAAGACAATTCAAGTCAGTATTTACAGGACACAGTCACACAGTATTATGGGGAGATTACAGGAATGTTCAATATTAAATTCTACAGAGAAATTGGGCTGTTTTTTGTTCAAGCACATGCATAACAAGTTCAGCTAAAATTAGAAGACGATCTATCATTTCAAATGGAGCGCATACTTTTCCTCATGAAATCACACCACTCTCTGGTTCTTACTTAACAAAATAATTTGATGTGATTTGTGTCAGAAAGATTGAAAGGACAGCCTTTCTCAACACAGATAGAAATGGTAAAATGCTGAATTATTAAAAAAGAAAACTGTACAATGGTATGTTTTAAATAGATTTTTAAAGCGTTTTCAACTGATGCTGTTATGAAAAATAGGTGGAGGACATATTTTAATGAAACTATAGTTTGTATTAATCAACATAAAATACAAGCAAGGCATTTTTGCTTTTTACATTTCTCTAGTAAGAAATTAGATCTTATGGTATTTATACACACCATCCCAGATAAATCAATGTGGGATGCACAATCTAAAAGATAGAAAGGCTTGCATTTATATAGCACCTTTCCTTACCTCAGGACATTCCAAAGTGCTTTACATCCAATGCAGTACTTTTGAAGAGTAGTCACTGTTCTAATGTAAGAAATACAGCAGCCGAAATTGCACACGACAATGTGACAATACCAGATAATCTGTTTTCGTGATGTTGGTTGAGAGATAAATATAGGCCAGGATGCTGGAGAGTACTCCCCTGCTCGTCTTTGAAATGAAACCTTTTATGACCACCTAAGTTTAATGTCTCATCCAAAAGACGGCACCTCTGACAATGCAGCACTCCCTCAGTACTGCACTGCAGTGCCAGCCTAAGTTATGTTCTTAAGTCTCTGGCGTGAACCCACAACCCCTGACTCAAATCTTGAGTGCTACCACTGAGCCAATGCTAACACTTAGGTGGACAAATGCTCCAAATTCAAAACATGCACAAAAATTGGTGCAAGCATGCAAAGATCTTCAGGGCATTTTGGGGCAAATCAGCTGAGGATACTGGACCTTTAAAAAAGCAGCGCTTCAAAAATCACTGTCTGTGCAAAACATTAACAGTTAGAAATTATGTCCATCCCAGTGTATAAGGTAAATTTGCAGATGCAATTTGTACCCTTCTGCAGATTGGGAATGTAGGGTAAGCACTTAAAGGGCTCTAGATAGCCTGACTGGGAGGAAACACTTTGTGGTATGCATACTTTGACCACTTACTTGGTATAAATATAAATATAAATAATGGTGGGTAACTTTGTCTTGACTGATCTTTTCAGACCTGTAATCTTTTTTGATGTTTGCAGCCGAATTCTCTGGATGGTGGCACAGCATCACACTAAACATTACCTCCTCCCAGGTTTTCTCGAATTTTCTACTGTGGGCAAGATGCCCCAGAGTGTCAAACAGTGCAATCTTCCTGTGTCTGATTGATCCAGCAGCACCTCTCCTGCTGCATTAGGAAACATCGATGCTTGCACACAGCAGTGCATATTTTTAACGATGAACAAGTATTGCAAAGTCTTTTGGATCAAAAATTAATTCTTTTTAGAATAACTGCTGCAGGCATTGAAAGGAGTGGGCATCCTATCCGAAAAACAGCAAGCTCCCAAACGCTGAAGCGTCATCCACTGGGAGCTTACCCTAAATAGGTAGTGAGACTTGACTCTGGAAGATTCTTTAGTAACTGTGCATGGCTTGAGAGGTGTAATGTCGCACCGTAATGTTACTGCTGCCTCCATGCTCAAATCTGATCATCTGTTCTTATATCTTGTAATACAGATACCTCATTATAGTATCATTTTCTTGTCAGAAGAGTCTGATGAGATAGGTACAGAGATATGTTCAGTGCATGTCAGAAGCACTTACTGACTAAATTAAATTACAATGTCCATCTGTACAAACTTAAATTGGACAGCAGATTCTTCTTATTATCATTTAGTTTCATAGCCAAATTGTTGACATTGAGCAGACTTTCTATATGTTAAGTGGTTTATTGAAGAACTTTGGAAGAAAAACTTAAAATCAAAAGTAATTAAGCACCCTATGAATCAGACAAGGACGCTTAAAACAATTAGAATAGGCTTTATCTCTAAAAATCACTATTCTGACAAAGGGTCACCGATCTGAAACGTTAACTCTGTTTCTCTCTCCACAGACGCTGCCAGATCTGCTGAGCACTTCCAGCATTTTCTGTTCAGTTGTAAACAGAAAGGGGAGGACAGTAAAGGAGAAAGTGCTATTGAGAAAGATGGGAAGGTGAGAAAACTACAAAAATAAAATAATTTTATCTGTTTATAACAATCCAATGATCTTATAAGCATTATAATGAGTTGGTAGCTGGTGTTCCAGGTCTTTCAGCTTACTTTCCTGCTTTTTGTCCACTGGGGATTCATGCAGAGTGTGCTCAAAGAAAATTGGGGGTCAGACTTGGGCCAGGACACTCTGCAGATTGGAGAACTTCAGCAGTCGCCCTTTACCTTGAAATATGGCTGGCATTGATGACCATCAGAAAATAAATCCATCATGGATGCTTCCTTTGAAGTGGGCATTGACCTAGATGATATGGTGTTGATGGCCTGTGGCCAGTTGCAAATTAATGCAGTTAATTGCCTATCTTAAAGTGCCTATATGATCCCTGGGCAGTATTCCTACATGAACAGAAAGAGTGTTAAGTGTATATCTTTCATAGTAAATGCTTTACTCAAATTTATATTGCTGTTATTTATTTGAGGTGATCGACATATTGCTTTGCATGCATATCAGAGGAACGACTACATATTGCAGCTTATTTATTTAGATATTCTTTTTACTTCTTCACACAAAAGTCAAACCATTGTTATGTGAAGAAACAAAAAGTTGATGTAAAAACTGCAATGTCAGTTTGTCACCAAAATAAAAATGAACAAAAATGGAGGTTCATATATTCTAGATTTATCCAAAAATGAAGCCTTTCTGTGCTGCAATCATCATAAAAGGAAAGACTTTCACTACCTTCCCAGTTTTGAAAGATTCAACATACATACAGCCTGGAGGGGTTGTCAATCAATAAGTTCAACTTTAACTGTTGTTATGAGGAGATGTATATTCCTTTTATAGTGTGAGATGTCAATCCCCATAAAAGAAATGTATGGATTAAATACTACTTGGATATCATCTGATGTATACTTTTCTTTTAAACTTTGCCAACTGTTGACTGATTTGGTCAGCTTTTCCAACAGGATATGTGATCTCACAATGCAGAATCTCAGCACAGCCCTCCATTGCACCTCTCTTGGTGTGAATGATCTAAAGTTTGCTGTAACTGGTCAACAATTGATGCTCAGCATTAGTTAGATTTGCCTTTGTGTGTTTAAGCAAGTTGCTGAAATTGTGAGATGCAAATAGCATGGTGCCTCCTGCAGGGCATCTGGGACCTGTGCAAACAGGTCAAGCAACTATGTATCTCCTTAACTAGTCAGATTGAAGGATTATGAAATTAACAGCACAAGAACTGAGAAGGAAGGCTAAATTAGAGTGAATGAATTCAATGTCAAATCAGGTACAGAAAGAGAAATAAAGAGAGAGAAAGAAAGAATGGAATAAGAGAGGCAGAAAAAAAATGACAAAGATAACAACAGAAAAAACAACTTGCATTTATTTATAGCACCTTTAACATAATAAAATGTTCCAAGGGGCTTTACAAGCATTGTCAAACAAATGTTGACACTGAGCCACATAGTGAGATATTGGACCAAATGAACAAAAACTTTGTTTAAGGAATGCCTTAAAGGAGGAAAGAGAGTTAGAGAGGCAGAGAGGTTTAGAGAGAGGATTCAGAGCTTAGAACCTTTGAATCTGAAGGCACTACCACCAATGGTGGAGTGATTAGAATTGGGAATGCTCAAGAGGCCAGAATTAGTGGAATGCAGGATGAGAATTTTACAATCAAGCCATTGTTTAACCAGAAGCCAATGCAGGGCAATGCGCACAGGGGAGATGGTTGAATGGGACTTGGTGCGAGTTAGGACATGGCAGCAGAGCTTTGAATGGCCTCAAGTGTGCGGAGGGTAGAACTAGGAAGGATGGCCAGGAGTGCATTTGAATAGTCGAGTCTTGAGGTAACAAAGGCAAGGATGAAGATTTTAGCAGTGGATGAGCTGAGGCAGGGGTGGAGTCAGGTGATGTTATGGAGGTGGAAATAGGTGGTCTTAGTGATGGTGTGGATATGTGGATGGAAGCTCATCTTGCGGTTAAACGTTACACCAAGGTTGCGAACAGTCTGGCTCAGCCGCAAACAGTTGCCAGAGGGAGATAAAGTAAAAATAATTTAAAAAAATATTTTGTAAAATTCTCCAACAATTAAAAACTGAAAAAATGAGACTCCACACTTGTAACTGTTAACTTTCATATCACATCATTAAAAGATTATTGTTTCTTGAAAAGACTTGGTTTAACTGTCCGTGGCGAGTTTACTTTGTAGATACAGTACAAGTGCAGGAACCTCACACCGCTCAATGCATTTGAATGAGAAGCCAGACAGCAAGATGACATATTCATTAAGTTAATGACAGAGCATTGCATCTCCAACAAAACCTTTCAGATTCCCACATTTAATCATACATCTGCCCTCACCTGAGATTGCCGAGGCATTTGCATATAAATAATTACGAGCACTATTGGCCTTGCCGTTTTTGGACAACAAATTTTTGATCAATATATACCAGACAAAAATATCCCTTTTTATCGTTAATTTTGTCTTTATTCCTCTTAAATAAAGCAAAGGGACGTTGCTGGGGTCTTGCATTAAAATATACCTGTTTTACTTGAACCCTCATGAAAGAATAGCTGCAGATGCCATTAACTGGTTCCATTAATCCTGGTTTGTAAAGCTTAATTATTACCAGATTAAGCTGTAGATTCATTCTGTTTACATTTTGCCGGTTTCTGGGCTGATAATGGTAGATGCCTCGTATTGGAAGTGAACATTGAGCTGAATGATATGGTGTTATTAGTCAGTGGCCAGCTACGCATTTATGCAGCCTCAGGCGCATCTGTTCCAGCACAGGGATTGATCCCTACACTCAGTTTATACTGGCAGGCAGTGCTATCCTATTACTACTGCAACGCATGTTTGTATTCCAGAGTCGCCTGGCTGTAAACAATGGTTTTAAATGTGGCCATGTAATCACAAAAAGCCTGCCTGATGATCCCTTGCATCCTAGTTCTGTGAGCATGATGATGGTATGAACAAAATTAACAAAATACTAGAAAACATTTCAAGAACCTTCAACACAAGCTATTCTAATCTTGTATGTACCACTAATGGTGCTACATTTGGAATATTTGGGTAGATTTTCATTTTTAGTGCTCCTCATACTGACCTTTGTGCTCCCAGTGTACAAAACTGTGTGCCAAGAGCACTAAAGATGAGAATTTACACTATTTTGCAAGGATATTATTATAATGGAGAAGCTTTCTTGAAGAACAACAGGAAAGACTTTTGGACTATGAATGACTTGACCTAAAATTCTACGTCATGAGATGAAACTCATAGAACTGAAGACAATTAGAGAACAGAAGTTGAGGGAAGACCATGGACTAGATTGTTAAAATGTCTAGAAGGATAAATAATGTAGATTTAATCTGACGATTTAACTTGGATTGCAAGCACAGAATTAGAGGACATAGGTTTAAATTTTATAAGTCAGCCACTGGAGAAAGTGTATATCGGCTCCGGCACTAATTCTGCATATAAATGGAACAGACCTGTCAAAGGAGAATCAGAAGGAAAAGGTAGTGAGCAAACAAAGAGGCAGACCTAGTAATACACCAGGGAAGTGGTTTATAGATCCCAGATCAAATATATGTGCAAAGAGCAGTGTATGAAATTATTCAAGTTGAACAGTGAGATAATGGCTGAGCTGTGTCAAAAGGTGAGAACTGATTTGGAGAGGCTTTTCAATGACTCCAACAGTTCCAATCAGGCCTGTGACATTTACAATTTCCTGACTGGTGCCTAATTTTATTGTTTCAGAGAAAACTGAATTCAGCGGCTGATTGATGTACTGTTCCAGAAGGCTGGCAGGTTCATCCATTTTTTCAACAGTCCACAGAGATAATTTGCCAAACAGCAAAAGTATTACTTCATTGCTGACTTTTCCAGATTCCTGCAAATGAGAAGCTGTACCCATGTGGAGATGTGGGCACTGTCTGTCAAACAGATGGTGGCATAATGGTAGGTGAAGGCAATCCAGCTCTTTTTCCAACTTATTTAAAACCTGCTCTAGAGTTGGTCTGAAAGCATACCCTATATTCGATGAAAAAGTGCAGTTGCAAAAAAAAACTGTATCCCTTTAAGAGGGCCCATTCCTACATGCAAGAATACTGCTTGCCTTCAATGCCCAGTTTCAATGCATGAACATAACACTGGGTTGGATTTCTGCCTGAAGCTCCGAAAATGGAAGACTGCTTAGCAGTGCTCTCACTTCCATGGGGTGTGCATGCCTAATGAAGCTTTAGTTAGAATTTTACTGGGCCTGTAAAAGCTGGGTGGGAGGCGGTAGGGAATGAAAACTGTGGATGGGATGCATGATGTTGCTTCCGAATTTTACGAGTGGTGGGAAGATGAAGGGTGGACTTCTCATCATGATTCAGCGGGACATCAATTGAGCCTGTTTAGAAGGTAATTAACAAGAATTTAAATGCAATTCACTGCAATTTTACATTGCAGTTTTTACTTCATGAGCAGCTTAACAAGCCTTCAGAGCCCCGACCGGTTAAAGGTGGCAACAATGAAGTGAGGCTTCAGCGTTGCCTCTGCCAGCCATTCTAAAAGGCAAGGTGCGCTGGACAGAGGCGAGTTGGGAGGCCATTGCCAGTCAGCAGCAGAAGGCCTCTAAGGGTGCCATCACCAATGGGGGGGGGGGCATGTATGGGTGCCAATGATACCAGGTGGGGGGTTATGTAAAGGTGATATCATCAATGGGTGGCGGTCATGTAAGGGTGCCAGTGACAGCAGGTGCGAGGCACTCAACAAGGCACCTAGAGGGGCAGTAACACCTGCTCCCAAGGGAATTACAAGGGCAAGTCTTGGGGAAGGGGGACTGTAAAGGTAGCACTAGAGAGGGGGAAATGCCATTTGGAATGGGACTGATCCACGCAGTATTTTCACTCCCCCACAGCCCCCCTAAGGAGGAGGAGTGGTGCAGAGGGAGAGAGGACCAGGCATTGGCGGGTCCACAGTAGCAACAGCAGGAGCAACAATAGGGCCAGCCTCCAGGTGGGAATGCTGGAGAAGTGCACAGAGGGCAGCGACAACAGCTGGCTGCTCGAAGAAAGGCCTATCTGCTGAAAGACAGATCTGATGGAGCCGTTCAGAATGCCCTAGCCAGGGCCTTGTGTTTCATTCTGGTATGTTGTGCTTTACACAATCCAGCACTGCAGAGGCGAGGAGGCCTTGCATAATGAGGACACCATTGATTGCCACTACTCATCCAACGAAGAGGATGTGGAGGAGGCTGCTGAGCAGGCAGCCCAGGATGAGATGAATTGAGAGACGTGCAGGGGAGTCTCAGGACAAACTCATACAAGTGCATTTCTGGTGACCTGAAGCCCTTTCAATATCAGTGCAATAAACGCTAATCTTAATATGGACCTGCTGTCACCTCATTCAGCTCACACTCCATCGCCCATCGTCCCGGTTCACAGTGGGCACTGACAAAGCAGAGGAGCTGCCCAAATAAGGACTACCCCAATACTAGCAGCCCATTGACGGAGCAAAGCTGTAGATGACATCTGACAAAGCAGCAAGAGATGCGTGCATGGCTAGCAACAGTAAATGTGACGTTGATTTATTGTCACTACTGAATAAAGGCTTTGCATGTAGAAAGTCTAAATACCTGTGAACCCCAAGTGCATCTAGGTTCTCTTCTTAATGCGGTTACTTGTGCTCCTGCAGGCCCTGCTTTTGCAGCTGGCATGGAGGCAGGCTGAGCAGGCTGACCCCTGACCTGGGATAACCTTGGTGGCACTCCTCTGGCTTCTTAAGGCCTGGAGGGCCCAGGCATTCTGTGGGGCTTTGTACAGTTGCAGGACCCTCCTCTGTCATCAGGGCTACTGGAGCTGGGCTCACTAGCAGCGGGATGAGGAGCTGCTGTTCACAATCAGAGCGCCCTGAGAGAAGCCCCCAGAAGCAGAAGGCAGCTGCTCCTCCTCTTGCAACTCCCTGCTGACTGAGAAGGATGAGCACCTGGTGGAGATTCCATGCACCTTGTCCCCCTCTCTCCGTGCCACTGCTGGATAGAGTTCATGGACAAGGCGATGGAATACAGGTCTGTGCGCATCTCTGGAAACCACTGACTGGTTTGCTGGGTCTGGCTCTCCATGAGGGTCGCCAATTTCTCGATGGAGGAAGCCAGATGCGCACACGCCTGAGACATGGCAGCACTCATGGCCTGGATTGTCTCCTCCATCATCCACGCGTGGGTGCACATAGCTTTTGGCAGATCTACCAAAAGCTCCCTTACATCATGCTGCAGCTGCAGCAGTTGCCATGTTGCCAACAACTCCAGAGGCACGTTATCAGCTTGGGACTCAGCATTGGCCGAGCTTCCCACAGTCCTCCAAATGCCAGTAGCCTCATCTGTCAGAGCCTCCATCGGCTGCTCAAGCGTGTCTGTGATGTGCTCACCAGCTTGTGACCCTGAATGCACTTGCAAACGCATACCCACTGGCGAGTGTATCTCTGCTGGTAGAGGGTACAGGAGAATGATGTGACGGTGCACCCTCTGCAGATCCCTCCTCCTCCTCAGAGGTGAACTGATGGCCCTCAGTCTCTGTGGCTGATTGTTCTTCGAACTTACCGAGAACTGCATGAGGGAACACAAACATTTAGGCGTTCATGGCTTCATGTCGCCTCATCCCAACCATGCCTGATGTGGGGCTTCATATGTCCAGTGGTGGACGCATGAGCACTGTGCCTCATGTATCGCCCAGATGCATCCTTGCACCCCTGCACATGTTCGTTCACTCTCTTGGATTGGCACTTCTGGCTTGCCATCAGCAATTGCTTGGCCACCCTGCAATCCAGCCAGTTCCAGGGGCTCCTCATCTGCCACGGTCAGAGCACAGATGTGTATGATGCCTCCACCAGTCTGGGCCCATTCCTTGTTGTTGTGTGCCTGTTTCTCCTGTAAGCAGAAGGAGGAACTCAGTTAGTTTTCCCACAAAGACGAGCACAACACTTATGAAGGTGGCAGCCCTTTGGGGGCCCCCGAAGTCCATAAGTTCGCTCTAAAGGGACATTTTGGGGGTCAGCAAAGGCAAATGGCTGACTGTTGCCGAGATGCCACCATGCATCTGAAAGGATCTGCTGCTGCCACACACCCTTGCCTCCGCCTGGCTCCTTCCCCATTTAATGCACTGTCCCACGTTGCCACATGCAAACCCAAAGAGGAGAGCAGCACTTCACCCACAGGGCTCGAGGGGGTCTATACTTCCGGCACAGGGGCCTTCTGCACTGTTGCTGAGGCATTCCTCAGTAACAAGGCAGAACTGAATGCAGCTCTTTAAAGATGGTGCTAGCACCTGCCTTTCAGTCAGGTAATGCCTCCATTGGTACCTCGTTGCCTGCCCCAGCTTGTCAATTGAATGAGCCCTGCATCTCAAGGCCGTTAATTGGCTGGTCGCCGCATAATAGCGTTTGGCTGGTTGCATGTGGCTCACGCGGCAGCAGCACCCGCTTCCGGTGCCACTGCCGTGATTGGCACCATCCAAATAAAATTCTGTCCATTGTGTGCGAGAACCATCTACACCAGTAGGAAGTGTGGACTGGAAAATGGCATTCAGAGGGGGACCTGGAAACCTCACGAAGAAACAGTTTCCGAGTCCTTGTTCTCCTGATTAATGCTGTTGGAAACATTCCTGCCCATCAGAACATCCGGACTTATAAAGGCACAGGTTTAACTCAGGGAAAAGACATACTGATGTATGTAAAAAAGGGAATATTATGCTATTTGTTAGGCTTTCTACAAGATGGATTTATTTTGTGCTAAAGTAAAGTTACCTATATTACTCTATGGCAATATGCATATGAATAATGGATACTTTTGCTTAGTGGTTTATTAGCTGTTTTGCATTGCTGCACTTTAATTAGTAAAACCATCGCTCTTGTCAAATTAATTTCTGAAGCAGTATACCCAGCTGACTTTGTTCACAGCAAGCAGGATATTAGTACAGAATATTACGTGGCAGCACTTGGGTCATTTCTCAGGCAGCAAAATGCTGAGTCTTTAATTAGAAAACCTAAATATCTTTGTGACAGGTTGTTGCAATGGTGCCTTAAAATGTTAAGCTTCAACAGCACCTCCTCCAGAACCCATGATCATTGAAAGAACTGACTACTGAAATGCCCCCGGTTGTCTGACTGCGCATCACCATATCTCTAATTATGATTTACAGCAACAACGTCTCGGATGCCTGACAACAGATGCTTGATGAAATAAAATGATAGCTGACCACAGTTAAATATAAAGGAATTAAAGTATTAATTGAACTTGATGTTTGTAATATGGTTGCTTTGATACCTGAAAAAATAATTAAATATGTAGACTGGTAACAGTCAATTAGATAACAAAGTATAACAGTATAAGGGATTGTGTTATGTAACTGTAAGAGTGTCGCTAAATGGTACAGACTACATTAGCATGAAATAGAATGTGATGGTTCAAGTGGGAGAATAAATATAAAAGACACAAAGAACGTATTGTTCTTCACAGGACAATGAGCTGTCAAGTGAGAATTAACTTGAATAAGACCAGAAAAAGAGAGAAAAAGCATTTTGAAAGATCTTAACAATTTTGTATCACCACAACTTACTAATACTCTATAAATCTGGTTATATTTTCAGCAGTCATTTTAATTCCCCAAATTGCTTGTTTTCAAAATAAATGGGCCCTGACTCCCACTTTATTTGACAGGAATGTTAATCTGTTAGTTTTGGTGGTGTCGTACATTTCAGTGTGGAGATACAAGACAGAAGGAGAACGCTGAAGCATTATAATGATCTTGGTATCTTGTTAAAAATTACTGGAGCTAATGTCAACCTGTGAAATGGTGTGTTTAACTGAACAATTTATTTACCAAAAACACTTTATTCAATGTAAGTAACAGAATATTAACTAATGACTAGATTGCAGTGCAAGCCTGGATGGAGAGTCACGTATGAAAAAGTCTTTGATCTACAAAGCACAGATGTCAATTTCTTCCTTTGATGTATTATAGAAAGTTGGCACTGTATTAGGGGTGGATATTCTACAAGGCACGAATTGAATAGCAACAGTTCATCGAAGTGATGTACTGCACACAACCATTCCTGTCTAATATCCAGGTTTGGTCTTTATTGAGTATTCATAACGAGTTCTCATTTGCCTTGCAGGCATCTTTGGGCGACAAAAAATATTTTCAGCCAACAAACTGAAGAGGGTGGATGAATGCTAGGATTTTTTCCCTAACTCATTTTATTCATTCATGGGATATGGGCATCGCTGGCTAGGCCAGCATTTATTACCCATCCCTAATTGCCCTTGAGAAGGTGGTGGTGAGCTGCCTTCTTGAACCGTTGCAGTCCATGTGAGGTAGGTGCACCCACAGTACTGTTAGGAAGGGAGTTCCAGGATTTTGACCCATCGACAGTGAATGAATGGCAACATAGTTCCAAGTCAGGATAGTGTGTGGCTTGGAGGGCAACTTGCAGGTGGTGGTGTTCCCATGCATTTGCTGCCCTTGTCCTTCTAGTTGGTAGAGGTTGCGGGTTTGGAAGGTGCTGTCGAAGGAGCCTTGGTGCATTGCTGCAGTGCATCTTGTAGATGGTACACATTGCTGCCACTGTGCGTTGGTGGTGGAGGGAGTGAATGTTTGTGTACAGGGTGCCAATCAAGCGGGCTGCTTTGTCCTGGATGGTGTCGAGCTTCTTGAGTGTTGTTGGAGCTGCACCCATCCAGGCAAGTGGAGATTATTCCATCACACACCTGACTTGTGCCTTGTAGATGGTGGACAGACTTTGGGAAGTCAGGAGGTGAGTTACTCGCCACAGGATTCCTAACCTCTGACCTGCTCTTGTAGCCACGGTATTTATATGGCTACTCCAGTTCAGTTTCTGGTCAATGATAATGCCCAGGATGTTGATAGTGATGGATTCAGCGATTGTAATGCCATTGAATGTCAAGGGGAGATGGCTAAATTCTCTCTTGTTGGAGATGGTCATTGTCTGGCACCTGTGTGGCGCGAACGTTACTTGCCACTTATCAGCCCAAGCCTGGATATTGTCCAGGTCTTGCTGCATTTCTACACAGACTGCTTCAGTATCTGAGGAGTCACGAATGGTGCTGAACATTGTGCAATCATCAGCCAACATCGCCACTTCTGACCTTATAATTGAAGGAAGGTCATTGATGAAGCAGCTGAAGACGGTTGGGCCTAGGACACTACCCTGAGGAACTCCTGCAGTGATGTCCTGGAGCTGAGATGATTGACCTCCAACAACCACAATGATCTTCCTTTGCGCTGGGTATGACTCCAACCAGCAGAGCGTTTTCCCCCTGATTCCCATTGACTTCAGTTTTGCTAGGGCTCCTTGATGCCATACTCAGTTAAATGCTGCCTTGATGTCAAGGACAGTCACTCTCACCTCACATTTACAAATTGTAACAGAAATGAGTATAATTGAAAAATAAAACTCACCTAAAGAAAAATCAAGATGCGGGCGAGTTGCCATAGTTGGTTTGGAAAATCTCTTCACAAGGACCCCTGATTGTGCAATAATCGTGAGAAGTTTGCAAATGCATCTCCAGTATAAATCTGAAAATAGTGTCATGCAGGCCCCCACCTGCCAAGACTGAGGCACACGTTATTTTTCCACGTGAACATTAAAACTTAAAACTGTGGCTGAGAAGAAAAGATGGCCTATCACAAGGAATTGCCAAGCCCCTAAATGGAAAGACATTTGCATGCTAGCAGATAGTGTTGGAATAAGGGACCCAGTCCTTATTTCCCCAATACACAGAAGAAGTGGCCATACCAGTTTAGTCACATGACTAACTGGCTGTTGGAGTTTTTTGAATTTAAATTTGCTGAGAGAAAGGAACTCAGAAAGCTTTTTGCTCCTGGACTGAAAGGACCTCTTTCCTGTCTACTCCCATCTCTTTCTCATGGAACTGAAGGCCCATTGAAGACACATGAACCCCAAGAGAGAAAAATCTCCTATAGGGAACAAGGTTTAAGAACACTGGACCCCAACGAAAAGCAAGACTACCTACAATCAAGGACTACAGCGAGTTCGAAGCATAGAAAAAAACCCTCTTCCGAGATTGCCTCAAACCTCTCCATTTTATTTTTCTTCTGCTCTTTTGCATGTGCGTATCGCATATGCATGCTATGGCGTGGCGCATGGCGTGTATCCATGGGCTTATACCGAATTAGAGTTTAAGTTTAATTTTTAATAAATTTCACTTTTCTTCTTTAAACCTAAGAAAGCCTGTTTATGCTAATTTCTTTGCCTTATAATTGGAAAGGGGTGAACAAGGATTCACCAAGGGGGAGCTCAAAACACAGTGTGTTTAAAATTAAACCCTGTTACAATAAGACCAGGTGAAGACAGTAAAAGATCCCAAGACACCTTTCTCGCCTGGTTGTAACAATAGGAATTTATACTGAAAAGGTTAGCACATGAAATATGACAAGAACATGAAAATTAACATAAAACCAAGCTAATCAGGGAAGTACTTATGTTGTAAAATGTTTGTGCTCAAGAGCATGAACTAATAGACAGGATATGCCCACAGATTAATATTTTTAACACATTAAATAGATAGATGATTTTCATGGTAATTGTTAACTATAACCTTCAGTATAATTGTAAACTGTAATTTCTAAAAATATGATATTCACTGCAGAATCTGACTTGTAACTTAGAATAACAATTTGCTGCAATAATTTATAGTTCAACTGAGCGATCTAGCAGTTCCAAGAGCCAGATCAAATTATACAATTTTTGTAACTTTCTCTTCTCTCTGTAGATTAAGTCAGCAACTTTTGATCATTCTTCTGCTGCAAAACAAGTGGAGAAAGTAGAAAATTGCAAATCAATAGTGTGCTATTGAGTCTGGGAGGATCCATCTTGTGAAGGCTAACTAGGAAGCCTGGAATGCTGATTTCTAACAGATCAAACTGTCAACCTTTAGTTGAAGGCAATTGTCAGACTTTTAAAAATATTGGATTCACAAGAATTCACTTCCAAGTGTTAGAATGCATATTGGAAAAAATGGTTCAACATTGCTGTGATATTTTTTTATTGTAACAAAAGACAAGAAACAAGCCATTATTACCAGATTTACCAACAGACTCTGATGAACAGGATTGAAATTTTGGTCAATCCTGTATCACTAATGTCAAATCAAATTTTGGAGTACTGTGAGGGCTGACTTTCATGTTGGTTGCAACACATGTGCCCCAGTTGATGGGCCATAATGATGCAAAATAAGGTATGAAGACCTATAATGGCAGACCACCGTCAAATTTATGCTTGATGCACATTTCTCGTGAGCCTGAGTGTGAGTTCAGGAAGGTCAGGGGCTATGTTAAAGTATTCAAATGGCATCAGAATGTTGTTGTAAGTTGTTGTTGTTGCTGTTATCACAGTGCATATATCATCATTTCTACAGCACCAGTTAACAACCACTGCCACCTCCCCAAAGTTCCAGACTCCTCACCACGCTACCACTAACTCACCTGCAGCTCCCTATCTATGCCTGGGCTGCGGCCTCCTCCAGATCACTCCCTAACCGGCAGAGAGCCAAGCCCATCAATTAGGCTGGCTTCTGGGTGGGGAATCTGCTGGTAGAAAAAGATGCATATTGTGACTTTTAAATGGCACGGCATGCGGGGCCACATTTCCTGATCAAATCTCCTCCACCTCGCTCACCAAATCTGCCCCAGTCAAGATTGGGACTTGTGCCTCTTAATAAAGTTAAGGATGCTTTTTTAATAGCCTTCTCAACTTGTCCCACAACCTTCAAAGATTTGTTTATGTATACCCACGAGTTTCTCTGTTCCTGCACCCCTTTAGAATTGTACCATTTAGTGTATATTGACTCGCCTCATTCTTTCTACCAAAATGCATCACCTCTGCATTAAATTTCACCTGCTATACGTCAACACATTTCACCAGTCTATGTTTTCCTGAAGCCTGGTACTATCTATCTCAGTGTTTATTACATTTCCAAGTTTTATGTCATTTGCAAACTTTGAAATTATGCCTTATCCAAGTCCAGATCATTCTTATATGTCAACAAGTGCAGTGGCCCTAATACTGACCCCTGGGGAGCACCACTGTATACTACCTCCGGTCTAAAAATCAACACTCTCTGCTTAGCCAGTTTTGTATCCACATTGCCATTTACCTTTAATCCCCCAGACTTCAATTTTGCCAACAAATCTATTATGGACTACTTTATCAAAAGTCTTTTGAAAGTCTGTATAGACAACATCAACCCTCTCCATCACTTTACCAAAAAAACTTAAACAAGTGAGGTAAACACCATTTGCCTATAACAAATTTGTGCTGGCTGTCATTTATTAACGCATATTTTTCCAAGTGAAAATTAATGTTATCTCGGATTATTGGCCGGAATTTTATGCTCCCCCATGCCCCCATTGCGGGAGTGGGCTGGAGGCGAGAGAGTGGCATAAAATTGAATGGGAGGTGGGGGTGGGGCACAGGGCAGGTGCCGTTCCCGTCGCCTTCCCACTCCTGCTGCAATTTTACGAGTGGTGGGGAGGTGACAAATGGCCCGCCCGCTCGAGGTCAATTAAGGCCCTAAATTGGCCACTTAAGGGCCTCCTCCCGCCTTAACTAGGATATTACCAGCGGTGGAAGGGCAGTTCATCAACTGCAGAGGTTGCACAGCTAAACCTGGCGGCCTCCTTGCGAGCTGTGGGAGTGGGCCTCCTGAGAGGAATACCTCCACTGCACAAGCTGCTTCTGCTGTAGCACCTCCCCCCACCTCTCATCCAACTCCCCCCCCCTTGCTTCGCCAGGGCCCAGTTGATTGTCCCCAGCGAGGCCACACACACTCGCCTTAATTTCAGGACTTCCTCTATTACTGATCCTCTCACTGAGTGCACTGCTGGGACTGAAGAGCTGCTAGCACGCTGATTGACCAGCAGCTCTTGGAGGCAGGACCTCCTACCTCAGAGGGGCAGATGTCCAGCCCTAAGCCAATTAAGGGTCTGGGCCATGTAAAATCATGGCGTAGCTTCCAGGCCCAGCGGAGGCGTGGCTTCCAGGCCCGAATTTTCGGCCAGAGGGCGGGGCCTCCGCCCCAACGTAAAATTCTGACAATTGTCGCAAAAAGTCAAAAATTGTCTCAACACTTACCTTCTGGGAGCAGAGCGGAGAGGAGAGGACCTGCGGGGAGAATGCTGAGAGAGGAGCGGATAAATAGAGCCTGTGGATCACGGCCTAGAGACTTACCTTCTGGGAGTGGAGAGCAGTCCAGGCGTGCCAGAGTTTTGAAAAAAGAAGGAAAAAAGTCAACAGTGACATCACAGGAAAGCTGCAAGCTGATTGGTTGTGTAAGTAACAGCTGTTAGTGCCTGTAAATAGCTAAAAAAATAAGGGGAAAGTTGTTTTGTTTTGGAAAAAAAACTCAAAACCTACCTTATAAGTGGTAAGGTTAGTACTAGTAAAGTGAGTTTTTTTTTAATTAGTGTAATTTGTAAAGGACTTTAGATCGTAGTGGGTAGCGTTTAGAGTAGAACAAGGCCCTGAGCGTAATTAGTATTTTTTAATTAAAGGGAGTAACTAAGTAATCTAAAGGTAAGTCATGGCAGGAGAGCTTGTACCCGTGATATGCTCCTCCTGTGCTTTGTGGGAAATCAGGGACACTTCCAGTGTCTCTGATGACCAGGTGTACAGGAAGTGTATCCATCTGCAGCTACTGGCTACCCGCATTCCGGAGCTGGAGCTGTGGGTGGATTCACTGTGGAACATCCGCGATGCTGAGATCGTCATGGATAGTACGTTTAGCAAGGTGGTCACACCGCAGGCAAATGTTGCAAAGGCAGGAAGTGACTACCAGGCAGAGTAGAGGAAGGAAGGTAGTGCAGGAGTCCCCTATGGCCATCCCCCTCTCTAACAGATATACCACTTTGGATATTGTTGGGATAGATGGCTCAGGGGAAAGTAGCAAGAGTCAAGTTCATAACAGCATGGGTGGCTCAGCTGCACAGGAGGGGAGGAAGAAGAGTGGGAGAGCTATGGTGATAGGGGTACAGATAAGTGTTTCTGTGGCCGCAAACGTGACTCCAGGATGGTATGTTGCCTCCCTGGTGCTACGGTCAAGGATGTCACGGAGCGGCAGCAGGACATTCCGAAGGGGGAGGGTGAACAGTCAGAGGTTGTAGTACACATTGGTACCAATGACATAGGTAGAAAGAGGGATGAGGTCCTGCAACAAGAATTTAGGGAGCTAGGTAGCAGATTAAAAAGCAGGACCTCAAAGGTTGTAATCTCTGGATTATTCCCGGTGTCACGTGCTAGTGAGTATAGGAATAGGAGGATAGAGCAGATGAATGCGTGACTGAAGAGATGGTGCAGGAGGGAGGGCTTTAGTTTCCTGGATCACTGGGTCTGTTTCTGGCAAAGGTGGGACCTGTACAAGTTGGATGGGTTGCACCTGAACCGGAACGGGACCAACATCCTTGCTGGGAGGTTTGCTAGTGCTGTTGTGGGGTTGTGGGGGGGGGGGGGGGGGGGTGCGGTTTAAACTAATTTGACAGTGGGATGGGATACAGAGTGGAGATACTGTAAGGGGTGATGCTCAGTCAAATATAGAAAAGAAACAAAGTCAGTCTGGAAGGCAGAGCAAATATAGACCTGTTGAGGCACAAGCAAATAATGCAAGGCTGGATTGCATCTATTTTAAAGCTAGGAGTCTTACTAGTAAGGCAGATGAATTGAAGGCATTGATTAACACATGGGAATATGATATTATTGCTATCACAGATACATGGTTGAGGGAAGGGCAGGACTGGCAGCTCAATATTCCAGGGTATAGAATCTTCAGGTGTGACAGGGGAGGGTGTAAAAGGGGAGATGGCATTGCACTGTTGATCAAGGAGTCAATTACTGCAGTAAGGAGGGATGATATCTTAGAAGGTTCCTCAAATGAGGCCATATGGGTAGAACTTAAAAACAAAAAGGAGGCAATCACTTGGCTGGCTGTGTACTACAGGCCTCCAAACAGTCAGGGAGAGATAGAGGAGCAGATATGTAGGCAAATCTCAGAGAGGTGTAAAAATAATAGGGTAATAATAGTAGGGGATTTCAACTTCCCCAATATCAACTGGGATAGTCTTAGTGCAAAAGGCTTAAAGGGGGCGGAATTCTTAAAGTGCATACAGAAGAGCTTTTTGAGCCAGTACATAGAAAGTCCTGCAAGAGAAGGGGCGGTACTGGACCTAATCCTAGGGAATGAAGGCAGACAAGTGGTAGAAGTGTCAGTGGGGGACCATTTCAGGGATAGTGACCCTCTGTAAGATTTAAGGTAGTTATGGAAAAGGACAAAGATGGACCGGAAATAAAAGTACTGAATTGGGAAAGGCCGATTTCAATATGATAAAACAAGATCTGGCCAAAGTGGACTGGGAGCAGCTATTGGTAGGAAAGTCTACATCAGACCAGTAGGAGTCATTCAAAAAGGAAATATTGAGAGTTCAGGGCCAACATGTTCCCGTAAAGGTGAAGGGTAGGACCAACAAGTCCAGGAACACTGGATGTCAAGGGATATAGAGGATTGGATAAGGGAAAAAGAAGAGGCTTACGGGAGATTCAAAGCGCTGAAAACAGTGGAGGCCCTGGAGGAGTATAGAAAGTGTAGGAGGGTACTTAAAAAAGTAATTAGGAAAGCGAAGAGGGGACATGAAAAAACACTGGCGGGCAAGATAAAGGAAAATCCCAAGGCATTTTATAAGTATATTAAGGGCAAGAGGATAACCAGGGAAAGAGTAGTGCCCATTAGGGATCAAAGTGGCAATATGTGTGTGGAGAAGGAGGACATAGGTGAGGTTTTAAATGAGTACTTTTCATCTGTGTTCACTATGGAGAAGGACGATGTAGGTTTAGAGTTCAGGGAGGGGGATTGTGATATACCTGAACAAATTAGCATTGAAAGGGAGGAAGTGTTAGCTGTTTTAACGGGCTTAAAAGTGGATAAATTCCCAGGCCCAGATGAGATGTATCCCAGGCTGTTATGTGAGGCAAGGGAGGAGATAGCAGGGGCTCTGACACAAATTTTCAAATCCTCTCTGGCCACAGGAGAGGTACCAGAGGACTGGAGGACAGCAAATGTGGTACCATTATTCAAGAAGGATGGCGGGGATAAACCAGGTAATTACAGGCCAGTGAGTCTAACATCAGTGGTAGGGAAACTACTGGAAAATATTCTGAGGGACAGATTAATCTCCACTTGGAGAGGCAGGATTAATCAGGGATAGTCAGTACGGCTTTGACAGGGGGAGATCGTGTCTAACAAACTTGATTGAATTTTTCGAGGAGGTGACTAGATGTGTAGATGAGGGTAAGGCGGTTGATGTAGTCCGCATGGACTTCAGTAAGGCTTTTGATAAGGTCCCGTGTGGGAGATTGGTTAAAAAGGTAAGAGCCCATGGAATCCAGGGAAATTTGGCAAATTGGATCCAAAATTGGTTTAGTGGCAGGAGGCAGAGGGTGATAGTCGAGGGCTGTTTTTGCGAGTGGATTCCTGTGATCAGTGGTGTACTGCAAGGATCAGAACAAGGAACCTTGCTGTTTGTAGTGTACATTCATGATTTAGACGTGAATATAAGAGGTATGATCAGTAAGTTCGCAGGTGACACGAGAATTGGTGGTGTTGTAAATAGTGAGGAGGAAAGCCTTAGATTACAGGACGATATAGATGGGCTGGTAAGATGGGCGGAGCAGTGGCAAATGGAATTTAATTCTGAGAAGTGTGAGGTGATGCATTTTGGGAGGACTAACAAGGCAAGGGAATATACAATGGATGGTAGGACCCTAGGAAGTACAGAGTGTCAGAGGGACCTTGGTGTACTTGTCCATAGATCACTGAAGGCAACAGCACAGGTAGATAAGGTGGTTAGGAAGGCCTATGGAATACTTGCCTTTATCAGCCGAAGCATAGAATATAAGAGCAGGGAGGTTATGATGGAGCTGTATAAAATGCTAGTTCGGCCACAGATGGAGTGCCGTGTACAGTTCTGGTCACCACACTATAGGAAGGATGTGATTGCACTGGAGAGGGTGCAGAGGAGATTCACCAGGATGTTGCCTAGGCTGGAGCATTTCAGCTATGAAGAGAGACTGGATAGGCTAGGATTGTTTTCCTTAGAGCAGAGAAGGCTGAGGGGGGCCTGATTGAGGTATACAAAATTATGAGGGGCATTGATAGGTTAGATAGGAAGAAACCTTTTGCCTTAGCGGAGGTGTCAATAACCAGGGGCATAGATTTAAGGTAAGGGGCAGGAGTTTTAGAGTGGATTTGAGGAAAAATGTTTTCATCGACAGGGTGGTTGGAATCTGGAACACACTACCTGAAGGGGTGGTAGAGGCAGTTATCCTCACAACATTTAAGAAGTATTTAGATGAGCACTTGAAAAGCCATAGCATACAATGCTACGGGCCAAGTGCTGGAAAATGGGATTAGAATAGATAGGTGCTTCATGGCTGGCACAGACACGATGGGCCGAAGGGCATGTTTCTATGACTATGACTATGACTCTCCTCCCCCTGCTCAATCGCAAGGAACATTTTACCCACTGACACCCATTCTATTCTTGACTCAGGCCCAACTGAAGTGAGTATGTCTGCGCTGGTGAAGATGTGCAGGAATGAAGTGACAGTACAGTCTCAGGGGATACAGTGGCATAGTGGTAATGCCACTAAACTAGTAAGCCAGAGGCCCAGACTAATGCCTTGGGGGCACGGGTTCAAATGCCATCAAGGCAGCTGGTGGAATTTAAATTCAATTAATTGATAAAAATGTGGAATTGAAATCTAGTCTCAGTAATGGTGCCATGATTCACTAATGCCCTTTAGGGAAGGAAATCTGCCATCCTTACCTGGTCTGGCCTACATGTGGTTGACTCTTAACTGCCCTCTGAAATGGCCTAGCAAACTACTCTGTCAAGGGCAATTAGGGATTGCCAGCGACGCCCACAGCAAATGAAAGAATTAAAAAAAGGAGGAGGCAGGCGTCAACTTGCTCCCCCAGTGCAACTGACCCTGTAGGAAGCACAAGAAGGTGGTCATGAGAACTTGGCCCACGCAGCAGGTGCCTCAGCACAACCAACCCAGTAGATGACAGCAGTTGTATTGCCACAGTGCGCATTGGGCAGGAGTGACCTCTATGCCCTTCACCTCCAGATTAAGATATTAAATGATCCTCTTCTGGACCCATGGCTTGATGCGATGGCACCTTCACCATCTTCAGGGCTGCCTCCTCCATTGCGCTCAGTGTGACGAGCTGCAGCACATCATCACCTGTCCAAGACATTTCTCAAACGTTAAGCGCTCTCTTTATCCTACAGAATGAGGAGAGAGAGATTTATGAGAAGGCTGCCCTCCCTCACCCATTCCAGCTTGACATTCACATGAGATGTTGCCTTCCTCAGTGATGCCTCCTGCTCATTCTCGCTTGATATGTGAGGGTTGCTGATGCCTCAGTAGTGCTGCAGGCCACTTGAGCTGACAATGTTAAGGAAAACTATGGGCAATCAGTTTGCTCGGCTCATGTACAGGCTGGTGTATACAGAGTTAGAGGCCTGTCACCTGGGTGTCACTTGACATTCACTTGACATTCACCAGATCTTAGTAGATCATTAAAGCGCATTTGGCACTGCACCCACATCCTCCGAATCACTGCTGGCTGCTGACCTTCACGGCCACCTCTATCCATGCTTTCTTGGTCTGGCTGGGAGGATTTCTTACAGAAGGAGGGAAGGAGGGCTGTACAACTCTATGACTCTAAGCTTCCCACCACCAACATTAGGCTGATGGGTCTCTCGCAGCTGGATTTAACCCTCTCCCTTCTTTTGAACAGGGGTATAATATTTGCAATCCTCCAGCCCCATATTAAAGGAGCATTGGAAGATTGTGGCCAGAGCTTCCGCCATCTCCACCCTGACGTCCCTCAGCAACCTTGGGCTGGGTGACTTTCAAGTTTTGACCATCATCAAACTTTTAAGCACCTCCCATTTATCTATTTTTATCCAATTCAATTTCTTGACTACCTCCTCCATTACTGTGGCATTGGCAGCATGTTCTTCTTTATTGAAGACAGATGCAAAGTATTCATTTAGTACTGCAAGTATGCCCTTTGCCTCCACAAGAAAATCTCATTTTTTGGTCCTGAATCGGCCCTACCCTTCCTTTGACTACTCTTTTCCTACTTATATGTTTCAATATTCTTTCTCTAAATTGTGTTTCAACCGGGAGGCGACAGGCCCTCCATGCTCCACCTCCTGTCGCAATTCTATGTGCCCCCACCTTCAAACCCATCTTGGGGAGCCCATAAAATTCAGCCCTGTACTTCCACTAACTCTTTAGCAGCAACTAGTCAAAAAAACCTTATCTTCTAGTTGGAAGACAATGCCTTCAAATAACGCTGGTAGGAGACACCTCATAGAGCTGAACACCTGTTCAGCTGTGCAGTTTAAGAGAGAGCATTACCTAGAGTGGCAAGGTCTAAAATGACAGGCCTACTTTGCATAATTCCAGCACACGCACAGAACAGCCACGCGATCACGCTCAAAATCATGGCACTCCTTGCACGCTGCACTGGAAGTGGTCAGAAGTGGCCTTCCCCACCACCATTTTTCATTTCAACTGGCTCCCGTAGTGCTGACAGCACCATGTACTTTATATGTTGGGAAAAAAATGGGATTTAAAGTAATGAAGTCTATGATAAAGGCAAATCTTTAAGAATATGTATTTTTTCCACCTTCACAGAAGCAAAATGAGAAGTAAACATTTATATTCTTATAGCAACCATTTCACTTTAAATAGAAATTAAAAATTGTGTGTGAGTAATGAAACATGGTGCATCTAAAGTTAGTTTGCATAAGAACTTATAAAGTTCGTAGCTGTGGTATTATAAACATTGTGAAGAATTTTAAATCAGGAATAGCCAAATGCCTAAGACTGTAATAAATGAGTAATGTGCTTCCAGAGATCCATGTACTATACGATTCATTCTCTCCTGAGTTCTACCCACATTATTAAATCTTTCTGCAAAATATATCCTGCTCCCTAAAGTATATAATCTATCCATCATATCTTTATTTTTCTAATCCCACACTATCTTACACACTGGGAATTTCCTCAGGGCTTCTTGCACTCCAAACTATAACTTGGGTGGAACCTCCATTTACATATTTAAATAAGGTTTCTGCTGAATATCTGCCAAAGTTACAGCAGCAAAGATCAAGAGGCTCTGAGGAAATATCTGCTTTTAGATTCTTGCAACATATGTGCCTGGAAATGATGTCCTAAGCGATAAAATACGAATGCTAAATAAATTCAGGTAAGATTTCTTTGTCCACTATTTTAACATGAACCCTTTTGAATTAGTTAATGCCTCTGCTAAAATAGTGGACAAAGGAACTGTAAATAAAAGAAAGAAAAGAAAGACTTGCATTTATATAAAGTGCCTTTCATGACCACCAGACATCTCAAAGCACTTTGCAGCCAATGAAGTACTTTTTTGAAGTGTTGTCACTGTTGCAATGCAGGAAATAATGGGTCAATGTAATTTCCACAGCGTAATTTACAGGCCATAGATCAAATTACTGCAATGATGACAGCAATAGATCAGTAGCTGTTCTTAACCTAATTATTGTGAATTGGATGCTACACTTGGCCAATATTAAAACTGTAGATGAAACCTATGGAGCACTTAATATAATCTCACTTGCGGTACATCAGCAGAAGCTTGAATCAGAATGGAAATTACATTTGATCTTCAGAATGCTACTTGTGAAAAACTCATTAGATGGTAGAAGAAATGTACAACACTTTCCAGCAGAATTATGTGGCTGATCATACAATGCTTGGCTGCTATAGCGTGGATGCATATCAGGGTTCGGGGGCCACATCCTGTGGTCTCGACACCTGAACAGCACTGCTGGTATTCAGTGCCCATATAAAACGAGTATTGAATGTCAGCTTTTGTTCTTTAAAGGGGAATCTGCTTGGTAGATGCATCAATTACTTCCATAATAACCTAGCAATTTGATTGGTATAATAAAATAAACTATCAGTTTCACTTTCTTAAAGTCACACATCGTCTGATGCCAGCAGGTGTTAACTGAGAGGTCTGTAATTGGGCACTGTCTGAACAGGGCCAGCAACTATCTCACTGATCATCCCTCTTTATCTGATGGTTCTGGAGGAGGTCCTGCAATATCAGAGGAAGCATGCAGTATCAATAAGTCTAAGTATCCAAAGTAATTACTGCGTGACATGAGTCACACAACCTTGTTCTGTAATATGAGATTGCCATGAAACAGATGAAGAGAATGTGCTTCAACTAATGTTGGAAGTGCACCCCCAGTGATCAGTCATGTTATCTGAGTCTGCAGTCATGCAGCATGTGTTGATTACCTGATTGATATTTCACGAACCACACAATAAAGGTAGGAATATAGCAGATACATTAAGATAGCAGAGAAGGCACTTTTTTCTAAGATTTAGCTTGTTGTCAGCTTCTTTAATCTTGTGTGCAAGATGGCTTTTAACTATAAGATTAAAAACCAGCTTCACTTATGGAAATCGTGTCCAATTTTAAGATGATAAACTGTTTATTTGGTTGAGGTCCAGAAAGCTTGCTTGTGGGAGGAGCCAAGTCAGTCAATCAAATTAAAATCTGATAGGGGTTTGTTCAGATATATTTTAATTTATGAAGTTCCAGTTGATGTTTCAGAGGAGAACCAGCCTGGCCCTTTTCAAATGTTTGAACTTGATTTGGAGTCAATAGATTGTCTGACTCTGAAGAGATTAAAATGGGACAGGTAACTTCTGTAGTTCTTGAGGGAAGGATTTTTTAAAAACTACATATAAAAAACTAATTATACTTTTAGAATTGTGAATTATTTATTATCTTTCTACTATTGTCCATAATGCAAGTATTTCATATGATCCATGAATAACTGAGCATGAAATATATTCCTCTTTCTGGTATAACTATAATATAATGAATAACTGAGTATAAGTGTGTTTTTTCATTTATTGCAATAATTTCATCATGGGACACTAGCCATTCTCCTTCTTCACACCTGTCTGGCTTGGTTGGCCTCATAAGTGATCATTTTTGCCCAATTATTTAGCTGCAGCACACCTAAATCAAACCAGCAGGAATGATTCTGCAGATTGAAAATTCTTCCCCAATATTCCAATTGAGGTCTGATTAGCGCTCAGTATAAGTGTGGTACTACTTTCCTGTTTATTACTTATTCTGTTAAATTGCATCTGCTATCATTTCGCTTATTCAGTTAATCTCTGCTCTTTTGCAATTTTGTGCTCTCTTTTTCACAATTCACTATATCTCCTGGCTTAGTATTGTCTAAAGAATTGGATATAATCCTTTCAATGCTCAAAGTTACTTATACAGAGAGTGAAAAATTGGGCCCCAGCACTAAACTCTAAAAGGCACCAGTTGTCACGGGCCACCATTTGGAGAATGGCTTTTTTGATTCCACTTTCTGCCTTCCACCTCCCAACCAATTTTCTATCAAAGCCATAGGATTGTCTCCAATTCCATGCAACTCAAATTTTAGCAATCATTTGTGTGGAGTATCATTGAATGCTTTCTGAAAATTTATGTACATTGTATCAACTGATCATTCTCCACCCATCACCTGTAACTATTCCAAAGGACTTTATTGCTTTGACATGTCTTACTTTCAGAAAACCATGTTATCACTTACTATTCAGCTTATCCTTTTCACTTATTCTGGCCATAACAATGAATTCTATCAATGTTACCTTCATTTATAGTATAACCTCACTAGCCTGTTTGGTTTGTCCCTTTTTCTGTTTTGAATTATGAATTGGGAAATTCATCAGAGCTGCTCCTGCTTTACTGACATTCCTTCGCCAGAAGTATTGCGGAAACCTTGTTGATGCGCTTAAACAGGGTTTCTGTTATACTTCTGGCATAGTAACGTTGATAGAACAGGAACATCTCTGAGTAATTTCCCAGCAATTGGGTTAGAAATTCAGGCAGGTGTGCATGGATGCACAGGGTCATAGGGGGCATTCCTTGTACCTGAATGGTGAGAATCGATGCACCCCAATATTGGGCCTAAGTCTTCATTTCAATAGAGCCAGCATGGCTTGAACAGCCAGCAATCAAAGAGGAAACCAAGATTGGGCTGCTGCTAGTGTCACAATGGCCCTCAGTTAAGCAGCCCGCTTGATTGGCACCCCATCTACAAACATTCACTCCCTCCACCATCGATGCACAGTGGCAGCTACAAGATGCATTGCAGCAATGCACCAAGGCTCCTTAGACAGCACCTTCCAAACCCTCGACCTCTACCAACTAGAAGGACAAGGGCAGCAAATACATGGGATTGCCATTACCTGCAAGTTCCCCTCCAAGTCACACACCATCCTGACTTGGAACTATATCGCCGTTCCTTCACAGTCGCTGGGTCTAAATCCTGGAACTCCCTTCCTAACTGCACTGTGGGTATACCTACCCCAAATGGACTGCAGCGGTTCAAGAAGGCAGCTCACCACCACCTTCTCAAGGGCAATTAGGGATGGGCAATAAATGCTGGCCTGGCCAGTGACGCCGACATCCCATGAATGAATTAAAAAAAAGTTAAGTGAAGCCATGGGTGAGGAGAAAGGCTGCCAGGTGGGGGAGACAAAAGGCCAAGTTGGGGGAAGCTGCTGTGAGGGGAAGGTGATGCAATGATCACCTCATGTCCCCTGGCCCAGCCTACTATCTTCATCCTGTCCTGAATGTGAAACTGGGAGGAATTTTCAATAATGTACCTTTTTAGCAGGTGGTGGTGCCCAGCTCTGGTTTTAATGAGTGCAGCTGGTACATGCCAGGTTGTCTCAGGGCAAACCAATATTGCATTGGGGGCTTCAAACTGGCAGATTTGCATATTTTAAAGGACCTAATGGCTGTTTGAGGTGTGGGTCATGGATGCTTATTATTCTTCATCAATATGGTAAATTAGAGATAGCATTAGATCCAAGGAAGAGGCATATAAATTTGCCAGGAAATACAACAGACCTGAGGATTGGGAGCAGTTTAGAATTCAGCAAAGGAGGACCAAGGGATTGATTAAGATGGGGAAAATAGAGTATGAGAGCAAGCTTTTGGGGAACATAAAAACTGACTGTAAAAGTTTCTGTAGGTATGTGAAGAGAAAAAGATTGGTGAAGACAAATGTAGGTCCCTTACAGTCAGAAACTGGGGAATAAAGAAATGGCTGACCAACTAAATGCATACTTTGGTTCTGTCTTCACAAAAGAGGACACAAATATCATACCAGAGATGTTGGGGAACACAGGGCTTAGTGAGAGAGAGGAACTGAAAGAAATAAGTATTAGTAGAGAAATGGTGTTGGGGAAATTGATGGGATTGAAGGCCAATAAATCCCCAGGGCCTGATGGTATGCATCCCAGAGTACTTAAGGAAGTAGCCCTAGAAATAGTGGATGCATTGGTGGTCATCTTCCAAGATTCTATAGACTCTGGAACAGTTCCTACAGATTGGAGGGTAGCTAATGTAACCCCACTAATTTAAAAAGAGAGGTAGAGAGAAAGCAGGGAATTATAGACCAGTCAGCCTGACGTCGGTAGTGGGGATAATTCTAGAGTCCATTATCAAAGATTTTATTGCAGAGCACAAAGAGAACAGTGGTAGAATCCGGCAGAGTCAGCATGGATTTATGAAAGGGAAATCATGCTTGACAAATCTACTAGAATTCTTCGAGGATGTAACTAGTAGAGTTGATGAGGGGCAGCCAGTGGATGTGGTTTATTTGAACTTTCAGAAGGCTTTCGACAAAGTCCCACACAAGAGATTAGCATGTAAAATTAAAGTGCATGGGATTGGGGGTAGTGTATTGCAATGGATAGAAAATTGGTTGGTGGACAGGAAACAAAGAGTAGGGATAAATGGGTCTTTTTCCGAATGGCAGGCAGTGACTAGTGGGGTACCGCAGGGATCGGTGCTAAGACCCCAGCTATTCACAATATCCATTAATGATTTAGATGAGGGAACTAAATGTAATATCTCCAAATTTGCAGATGACACAAAACTGGGTGGGAGGGTGAGTTGTGAAGAGGATGCAGAGAGGCTTCAGGGTGATTTGGACAAGTTGAGTAAGTGGGCTAATGCATGGCAGTTGCAGTATTACGTGGATAAATGTGAGATTATCCACTTTGGTAGCAAAAACAGGAAGGCAGATTATTATCTGAATGGCTATAAACTGAGAGAGGGGAATATGCAGCGAGACCTGGGTGTTCTCATACACCAGTTGCTGAAGGTAAGCATGCAGGTGCAACAGGTGGTAAAATAAGCAAATAGCATGTTGGCCTTCATAGTGAGAGGATTCAAGTGCAGGAGCAGGGATGTCTTGCTGCAATTATACAGGGCCTTAGTGAAGCCACACATGGAATATTGTGTGCAGTTTTGGTCTCCTTATCTGAGGAAGGATGTTCTTGCTATAGAGGGAGTGCAGCGAAGGTTTACCAGACTGATTCCTGGGATGGTGGGACTGACGTATGAGGAGAGATTGAGTTGGTTAGGATTATATTCGCTGGAGTTCAGAAGATTGAGGGGGGATCTCATAGAAACCTATAAAATTCTAACAGGACATGACAGGGTAGATACAGGAAGGATGTTCCCGATGGTGGGGGAGTCCAGAACTAGTCATAGTCTAAGGATACAGGGTAAACCTTTCAGGACTGAGATGAGGAGAAGTTTCAACACCCAGAGAGTGGTGAGCCTGTGGAATTCACTACCACAGAAAGCAGTTGAGGCCAAAACATTGTATGTTTTCAAGAAGGAGTTAGATATAGCTCTTGGGTCTAAAGGGATCAAAGGGTATGGGGCAAAAGCGGGAACAGGCTACTGAGTTGGATGATCAGCCATGATCATAATGAATGGCGGAGCAGGCTCAAAGGGCCGAATGGCCTACTCCTGCTCCTATTTTCTATTTTTCTATGTTTCTATGGTGCACTTCCTGCCTGAAATGTACACATGCTGGCTGCCCACCATATTGGGGGCTTATTAGGTCAGTTAGCGCCTGAAAAACAGGTGCTGTGCCGGCCAGTTTATATGCCTTAGCGTTTAAAAAATGGCTGTACAAACAACTGTGCCCTAGTCATGAAAATTTAGACTCATGTATTATAATTGAGGAAAATTAAGAGGCAGAAGAATGAATTTCACGTGACAAATTTACAGGTAAAAAAGTTAGATATGAACAAAATTATTAGGTATCATATGTGTATATATTTAACAAAAAAAACCAAATATCTTTTTTTAGGTTTTTAACATCTGTCAGAAGGTAGCAAAGATTAAAGTTGTTTGGGATAGACCTGGTCACTGGTTTTGGTCATGACCCTAAGGCAGCTTCAGGGTAGAAATTGCACTGTTGGGTAGGGACCGGATAGGACATGCAGGATGCATTGGAAGGTATTAATCATATCTAGTTTGGATCAATTCTAATCCTTAAATGAAGCTGGTTTCTGCCAATAAATAAATATTATTGGGAGAGTTTTAACTTTTTGACCACTGGGAACGGGGGTCACCTGTCCCATCCTGTTAAACGGTTAAAACTGGAAGTGGGTGGGTTGTAGTTGGGATTCAGATTTTTAACACTTTAACCTCCTACCTGACCCAAACACTCTAATTTTTGGGGGATAAAATCTGCCCCCCCACCATAAGTCCACAGAACTTTTTTTTTCATTTGCTTCCTTACATGTTGTAATAACCTGTATGTGTAATCTTGAAACCAATTTGAGGGTGCTATAGTTTTAAAGTCAGACAAGAGATCCAATCACATTTATATTAGATAACTACTTTACTGGAGACTGTAGAGTTACATTCCTTTTTATTGACTCAAGTCACTGCAGACAGATATGAACAAATATTTGAGCATTTATAATATAAAATATTTAAATGAGTAGCCACAGTGAAGTTAGCAGTGCATTTCAAGTAGCAGACATAAAATAGAATGAAGAATGTTTTCATATCAGAATTTAAAGGATAAAATCAGGTTATATGTTGTTATGAATTCATCAGCGCTAGTGCTGGAACCAGATCCAAAACGTTAGACAGGAAACGATGGTTAGTATGTGAGACATATAATGAACCAATAAAAAAGAAAAATGAGAAGAAAAGAAATGTCAGCCTAATAATTACTGTCTGAAGTGATTTTATAAATCTATAACATGTACAGATCAAATTACTCTATCTATTTCAATGGAGGCATTAACCTATTCAATTTAACTCCTGATAAGCACTATAGTAATTTTCAGACTTATGTTTCACATGATTTCCATATGAATATGAAGTCAATGTGTTACATCAGAACAAATGTGTTAAGAATTCAGGTGTACCATAGATACTTTCTCAAGTTTAGTGGCATCAGTCAATCCCTTAAGCAGTCGAGTCTCTCACTTGTATGGGAGCTACTTTTCACTGCCCTGTAACTATTTGTATAATACAGTGAACTGGGTGTGTAACAATATGGGCTGTATTTTAAGACTCCACCGCCGAAGTAGGCAGTGGACGTAAAGAAATGCGGCCTGTGCGCACGGTCAGCATGTCACGGAGCCGCCGTGATTTCAAATGCAGCAGCTCATTTGCATGACCGGGGTGCCCACCCCCACGATGATGTGGCCAATGCGCAGGCGCCGGTGCCATTTTTAAAGGGCTTACAGCCCTCAATGCACATATAAAATTTAAAGGGCCAGGATAGTTAAAGCTTTGTAAAACTGAATAAAATAAAGTCTCCCACCCCGCCCAATGTCAAATCTCAATATTCCTGCTCTTTCCCTTTCCGCTGCCTAATTCGGTGACAGAGTCTTAAAATGCAGCCCATATTGTTACACACCCAGTTCACTCTATTATACAAATAGTTACAGGGCAGTGCAGAGTAGCTCCCATACAAGTGAGACCCTTCCCCCCGCACCCTCCTATGTCCTTTACCCCTGCCAATCACACCCCCCAACCAATCTGCAGCATTGTAACCCTGCTCCCCCCTCCCGCACAGGGAAAAAAATTCTCCTCCCTCCACCCCGAATGGGGATTCGAAGGTGTGACATTGTTGGCCGCCTGAATGAAGATAGCATTGCCGAACGATACAGGCCCTGCCGCCGTTGGGGTCTGTGGCGGGCCTCTGCCATATCGATCTTCATTACCCCCCTGCCACCATTGCCAACAGCAGAGTGGCTTTAAAATGCAGCCCCATATGTCTATATGACCCGAACCAGACATATGTGGGAGCTAAATCCGATAGCCCTGAAACCAAGCATAGGGATTGCAATACGCGATTGCCCCCTGTCTGTTGACTGTAATCTAGGCAGCGTGTGAACTCTGTGTTGCTTGCTGTTTTCATAATTGCAGCATCCATCCAGCTGTAACTGTGCTTTTGATTGGCTGGAGCCTGAGCGGGGCGAACCAAATCGTGAGTGCTTGCACCAGTTAAAGCTACCTGTACTGCTTAAAGCAAGCCTGCACCTCTTAAAGGGGAGGTACATTGTGGCTGGAGCTGGTTCAGAGAGTCCCTTGTGTGCTGAAACTGACCTGGGAAAGACAGAGGAATTGCACAACATGAGAAAGAGTGGGCTCAAAGGTATTCCGGTAGCCAAATCAGCCAAACAATTTGCACAACAGTAGGGTTGGCGTTCCTCTGAAGTTTCATGTCTTATTTCTCTTAATTTACAACACACCATTTTACAATTGGTTGCGCTCAATTAACAGGCACACCAGATCAGAGAAATTGAGACCTGTTCGGCTTCATTTCCACCCATTTAGCCCTCCGTCCAATTTTTTGTTTAGATTTTGTACTGATGCTCGAAATGCCCACCAATTTACAGTTATTAAAACTATATTAGTTATATTAAAATTAAGTCCTGAGATTGTAATTTGGATGTCCATACAATTTTCTGGCATTTCTGTTGGTGTTGCGCTCAGTCATCTATGCACACATATAAAATAGGCACCCGTAGCTGCTAAGGTGTGCTGTTTACAGCAATGATTTGAAAAAGCCCTGCAGTAATATATCAAGCAAGATCTTGAGCCTATTTCAGTATCTTATTCCTTGATTCTTTTTGGGTTTTTTTGTTTCCACCTAATTGCTCAGGAGGCTTTGCACCAAGGGTTCGGGCACTGCCATTTTTTTGTTGGTATTTTCATGATACTGGAACAAAAAAATTCTCAATGGAAATCTTCTTTTACTAACATTTCTTGGAGGAAGATGAGGAGGAGCAATGCAAGGATGTCAGGCAGGCCAGACTGCACCTACTTGCTGCTATCTTCCATCTCACATTTACAGGCAGAGTTGCACCTAGCTGACATTGACTATTCAGACAGGCTATGTGGCCTTTGGGTCAGCAGTTAGATGTAGCACTTCTTTAGGGCTGGCCTTGCCAGTAGCATTAACAATCAGCTGTGTTGTCAAGTCCTCTTCGCTTGACTTCATCCCCTCACACTGCATCACAGTTCTATTGGGAGGGTCACCGTCCTTGATAGCACCTCATTCTGTACCACCTCCACTTCAAAACTATCAAACATTATCAAACAAGGATTGGAGTGTTGTGCTTTTCCATTGTTTGGTCGCAGACTCAGCTTCTTGCCTCCACATTTATGGTATCAGCTATTGGCTTTGCCCGCCATTTTATTTTTTTATCCAAACAGCTTTTCCAAAGGCTGAAACAATAGCAGCTCTTGGACAAGCTATCAACATTTTTTATCCCCATTTGCAGATAATTACCTTTAGGTGGTGACAACCCTTTAAATTTATCTATCACACCTTGTAAGAACATAAGGCGTTGTCCATTGCCGTGTCTCTCGGCTAGACACAATCCAGCAGTGGCCATGCTCCAGGTGGCACTGCTGGGACTCTAGAGCTGCTGGCCCTCCGATTGGCCAGTAGCTCTTGAAAGCGGGCTCTCATCGCTTAAAGGGACGGGAGCCCAGACGGCAGCTCATTTGCTGCACAATGGGCTTAAAATCAGGCTGGGGATTCCGCCAAATGGACAAGGCGGGGTTGCCCTCAGCTTTCTGGCCAGTTGACGGGGCCACTGCCAACCCGACAAAATCCAGCCCTCTCTTATTGGAATTCATTATTCCATGATCTAAAACTGTGGAATTTATAACCTCCTTCAATTATCTTTTGCTCCAACTCTCTATATTATTTTAAAGCCTATGATTGACATCATCTATCCATTACTGCCTTATTGACCTCTTCTTCTGCCTCTTGCTCTTTAAAACTTGATGTTGCTTTGTATCATGGGCCTTGCTTCTGTCCCTAGGTTTTGCAATAAAGAAACAATGTTAAACATTATAACTAGTACAGTATATTACAATATTATCCCAAGGCAATCTTGCATGACCTCTTTATCAGTGATGAAGCCACTGTGTGAGATATTGGAGGCTGTAAATGTCACATTGCGGATTAATGTATTAAAGAAGAATTGCATTAGTCTGCTGTGCACAGATTGAAAAAGTTAAACTGTAATCTTTGATAATGAAAGTAGTATTTGTCCCAGAACAAATTATTTTTGGAATTACCATTGATGTGTACGATCGAAAACTAATCTGCCATTCTTGTAGCTTTACTGTAACGTAGATCAATTTTTAATCACTTTATCATCAAGTTATCACTTCTGTGGTTCAGTAATAACTTACTCTATTTGTACTGTGTGACTGAGAGATTTTTGCATTTCTAAATTTTGCTGTGGTACTGTAAGAACATTTTTTTTAATAATAGTTCTTTCTCATTCAAAATTCAGAGGTTTTACATAAAGTCTCCTCTGCCCACATTAAGAAACTATTTCCTGGTAATTACAATGCATGCAGTCTACCTAAAGCTAGAAAACAAGTATGAAAAACTTGATCTGAAGTTAGTTTAGAGGTTCTAACATATTTGAGGAGTATAGTCTTCATGAACTGGAGAGGTGAGCTTGAGAAGTTCAGGAACTCACCAGAGCCATAAGAGTTGGACATTTGTATGTGTTGCACCTGCTTTTAAGGCATAAAACAGTGGGATAGCCTGTGCCCAATCTGGAAAAGTGCTGATCCCCCTGCTAAATTCATGCAGCTCAGGTGGGTACCTAAAACAAGCTTCAGGCCCCTTGAATATGTCAATGAGACATTGAACACCTGTTGAAGAACCCATTTACAAAATTAGTACGTAGCCTGCTCAGGATTCTTCAACTTCCCCACAGCTATCAACCAAAAGAGATAGTTTTAAAAAAAATTTAAACTCCTTTCTGTGGAGCCAGGAGGAGCAGGAGTGATTTCCCTGGTTCTATAGTCCTCTCCAATCCCCACTGAAACTTACCTGATGACTACTGCCAGTGAAGCAGAGGGCCTGAAAGTCACTTTTCTCGCCTGTCGAGTCTCCACAGGCAGCTCACTACAAATATGTAGATGAAGCCCGAGGCCCATTAAGGGCCAACCTCTCTGCTCAGATAGGTGCTGCTTGTGCATCACTGAGTCTGGGTCCACAAAGCTAAGTTTGTAATTGTAACAGGCTATACTCATGCTTTGTGTCATTATAAACTATACTTAGTTTTTTTTGCAGTCCCTAGTGGTTCATTGAGCAATTGCCTAGTTGAAGAATTGCATGCACTGCAAGAACAGCATGCAGTTATATAGTACATTTGACATAAAGGTCTGATTTGGAATAATTTTCAAGATGGAGAAGTCAACAGTGAGCAGAGATAGAGGAATTTCAGAAAGGGAAAGACACCCAGAGAAATCCTTTGAAGGTTTTTGACTAAGGAAATTGCAAAGTAAGTAGTTCTGGAAGAGCTTGCACAAGGCTAAGATTGCACAGATAAAGTAGAATGAGGTATTTGAAGTCATATGGCAAGATTAAATAGTTGCAAAGGAAAAGCAGTGGAATTTGGTATGAACATAGAATATAGAAAAGTACAGCACAGTACAGGCCCTTCGGCCCACGATGTTGTGCCGAACCTTTAACCGGCTCTAAGATCAAACTAACTACCTACCCTTCATTCTACTATCATCCATGTACCTATCCAAGAGTCGCTTAAATGTCCCTAATGTATCTGCTTCTACTACCACCGCTGGCAGTGCATTCCACGCACGCACCACTCTCTGTGTAAAGAACCTACCTCTGACATCTCCCCGCAACTTTCCTCCAATCACCTTAAAATTATGCCCCCTAGTGATAGCCCTTTCCGCCCTGGGAAAAAGTCTCTGGCTATCCACTCTATCTATGTCTCTCATCATCTTGTACCCCTCTATCAAGTCACCTCTCATCCTTCTTCGCTCCAATGAGAAAAGCCCTAGCTCCCTCAATCTTTCTTCATAAGACATGCCCTCCAGTCCAGGCAGCATCCTGGTAAATCTCCTCTGCACCCTCTCTAAAGCTTCTACATCCTTCCTATAATGAGGCGACCAGAACTGAACACAATATTCCAAGTGTGGTCGAACCAGGGCCTTATAGAGCTGCAGCATAACCTCGTGGCTCTTAAACTCAATCCCCCTGTTAATGAAAGCCAACACCCCATATGCCTTCTTAACAACCCGATCAACTTGGGTGGCAACTTTGAGCGATCTATGGACATGGACCCCAAGATCTCTCTGTTCCTCCACACTACCAAGAATCCTGTCTTTAAGCCTGTATTCTGCATTCAAATTCGACCTTCCAAAATGAATCACTTCACACTTTTCCAGGTTGAACTCCATCTGCCACTTCTCAGCCCAGCTCTGCATCCTGTCAATGTCCCATTGCAACCTACAACAGCCTTCCACACTATCCACAACTCCAGCAACCTTCGTGTCGTCGGCAAACTTGCTAACCCAGCCTTCCACTTCCTCATCCAAGTCATTTATAAAAATCACAAAGAGCAGAGGTCCCAGAACAGATCCTTGTGGAACACCACTGGTCACCGAGCTCCATGCTGAATACTTTCCATCTACTACCACCCTCTGTCTTCTATGGGCCAGCCAATTTTGTGTCCAGACAGCCAACTTTCCCTGAATCCCATGCCTCCTTACTTTCTGAATGAGCGTACCATGGGGAACCTTATCAAACGCCTTGCTAAAATCCATATACACCACATCCACTGCTCTTCCTTCATCAATGTGTTTTGTCACATCTTCAAAGAATTCAATAAGGCTTGTGAGGCATGACCTGCCCCTCACAAAACCATGCTGACGGTCTCTAATCAAACCATGCTTTTCCAAATAAACATAAATCCTGTCTCTCAGAATCCTCTCCAATAATTTTCCCACTACCGACGTAAGACTGACTGGTCTATAATTCCCAGGGTTATCCCTATTCCCTTTCTTGAACAAGGGAATAACATTTGCCATCCTCCAATCATCCGGTACTACTCCAGTGGACAGTGAGGACGCAAAGATCATCGCCAAAGGCGCGGCAATCTCTTCCCTCGCTTCCCGTAATATCCTTGGGTATATCCCGTCTGGCCCCGGGGACTTATCTGTCCTCATATCATTCAAAATTTCCAGCACATCCTCCCTCTTAACCTCAACCTGTTCGAGCATATCAGCCTGTTCCACGCTGTCCTCACAAACAACCAGGTCCCGCTCACTAGTGAATACTGAAGCAAAGTATTCATTTAGGACCTCCCCTACCTCCTCCGACTCCAGGCACAAGTTCCCTCCACTATCCCTGATCGGCCCTACCCTCACTCTGGCCATCCTCTTGTTCCTCACGTAAGTGTAGAACGCCTTGGGATTTTCCTTAATCCTACCCGCCAAGACTTTTTCATGTCCCCTTCTAGCTCTCCTAAGTCCATTCTTCAGTTCCTTCCTGGCTACCTTGTAACCCTCTAGAGCCCTGTCTGATCCTTGCTTCCTCAACCTTAAGTAAGCTTCCTTCTTCCTCTTGACTAGCTGTTCCACATCTCTTGTCATCCAAGGTTCCTTCACCCTACCATCCCTTCCCTGCCTCATCAGGACAAACCGATCCAGCAGTCGCAGCAAGTGCTCCCTAAACAACCTCCACATTTCTGTTGTGCATTTCCCTGAGAACACTGTTCCCAATTAATGCTCCCCAGTTCCTGCCTAATAGCATTGTAATTCCCCCTCCCCCAATTAAATATTTTCCCTTCCCGTCTGCTCCTGTCCCTCTCCATGACTATAGTAAAGGTCAGGGAGTTGTGATCACTATCACCGAAATGCTCTCCCACCGAGAGATCTGCCACCTGGCCTGGTTCGTTACCAAGCACCAAATCCAACATAGCCTCCCCTCTATTCGCCTATCTACATATTGAGTCAGGAAACCTTCCTGGACACACCTGACAAAAACTGCTCCATCCAAACTATTTGCACTAAGGAGGTTCCAATCAATATTAGGGAAGTTGAAGTCACCCATGACAACAACCCTGTTACTTCTGCACCTTTCCAAAATGGACTCGGGTATCAAGTAAAATGAGCTTTAGTAGTCGTTTAAGCTCTGGATAAGCTGATAAGTTTGTGCAGAGTAAAGGTAGAGAGGTTGGCAAGAAAGCATCCCATGAGATGATTGAAGTATGGATGGGGATTTTTGCAAACATTGTTGGGGAGAGAGATAAGGGCAGAAGGAGCAATTATTCTGAAAGGGCAAAAATGCACTTCTGGCAGAAGACTAGACATGAGAATTAAAAAAAAGTTATGCTCTTATAAGGTTATTGTATTGTAAGATAATTCAATAATGTTGATAATAAATTTCACTGACTAAATGGGAAGGTAAAATTGATTTTAAAAGAAATCTGTGGGGTAAATTTTCACCTTAAGTATTCCTGGCACGGGAGCTGATTTTTACGACCCCAATTGAAATGAGCAAGAAGGTGATCAGGGGGTGGAATTGCATGCTGCTGGCTGGCATGCTGGATTGTTGGCACCATCCCGCCCCGGGCCATTTTCCCAAAGGTGGGATGGGGGGGGAAGGGCAGCAGGGTTACCTGCCCACAAGCAGCACGTAGCCAATTAAGGCCCATTAAAGCCTATTGTCAGAAGCCAACTTAAATTTCCCAGTCGTCTTCCAGGTCCCAGGAGACATCAGGGAACCGTGTCACTGCTTGGAGGTGGCCTTCTGGTAGCAGACCAGTGGGGCAATGCCCCTGGCAGGCTTGGAGGCCCTTCCTGCCTGCCTGGTTTCAGCTGCAGCCGGAGGCCACCCTGTGGGGATGGGGGGGGGGGGCCACAATGGTGGCCCAGCTGCTGAGGGGATTTTTTATTTTAAAGTTAAAAATGTTAGAGAGAGGGTGCCTCTATATTGAGGCGCCCTCTCTCTTACTTACCTGAAAAAACAGCCTGCTGCTTCTCCAGTGCTGGAGGGCCTCCTATTTGCCTTCCAGCTACAAGAGCCTATCCATTGTCCTTAATTGGATATCGAGCCCACCCTCTGGCCACTAATTGGCCAATTTAGGGAAATCACTGCTAGGTGACTGTTCCCCACACAGTGTGGGCTTCTGACACCCACTTGACCCTGTCCCAGGGTCTGAAAGCCTGTGGGCAAAATCCTCCCCAGGAATTTGTATATTGGGAGCACATATCAAGAATTGAGGTGCCTGCCTGAAATCCCAATATGTCATTCAGATGTGCAGAGCCCTGTGCTGGGAAAACTAAAATCAAAGTAATATCCATGTCCTTGTCAGCAGAAAATTGCTGTGCGACGCTATTTTAAAAACAGGAGCTTTTAACAATGTTTATTGAATGAATGATTTTAAAAAACTGCTTGAATGGGCCAACCAAGCTCAATGTTAGGAGCAGTGAGTTTTGCACACCTGGCAGGAAGCCTCACATACTGGGAGCACATACTAAAAATCTGGGTGTCTGCTGAGTACCATTTGCTAATCATGAATTTAAATGATTTGAAAATTATGTGCAGCACACATCAAAATTTCCAATATGTATTTGCCAGTGGGCACATCTCCCTCTTGGGAGATTGAAATATAATAAACTAACTCATGATCTCATCTTTCTCCTATGCATTTTGTAATCTATTGGTCTGAACATTGACTTTCATCCTTATTTTCCTGTTGGATATTCGCAGCGGATATTTTTTACATGCCACACCTGACTTATTGCTTTGGCTTTCCAATACCTTGATCTTTCATATTCCTGCATATACAACCTTTATCTAAACTGACCATTACACGATGTACTGCAGTTAAAATTGCAAGCTACTAACCCTGTTAATAAAAGCTACTTTCGTATTGTAGGAGACCCGGGCCAATGTTGCCAGCTCTTGTTGCATGGGTCTTACACAACCAGTGGAACCTTCAAGTAAATTTGCTGGTATCAGCTAAGGTCACCTTATGATATCAAGTAGCTGGCACCCAACAATGCCGTGTGGTTCTCCTCAGACATCATGGCAAGGAAGGTCAATTCATTTGCGTGCAGGGGCAGGCAGAGCCAGGGCTCTCAGCATATATTGCATGGCCACATTATTGGCCCCCTAGAGCTCAGAATACAGGATAAAATTAGTGAACACTAAAAAAGATATGGGCTAATCAGGGACAGTCCACATACATTTGAAAAATTAAATAATTTAGTTGAATATTTAGAGGGAACTACAGAGTGATAAAAGCAATTACATATGTTGTAGATACAAGTTTTCAGACGGCCTTTGATAAGAGACTTGTCAAAAAATTGAAGGTGTGAGGTTTTAAGAGGAATTTAGCTGCATTGATAGGGAGAAAGTGAAGGGTGGGTGGTAAATTGATATTTTTTGAATTGTACAATGTGGGTAGTGATGTGTGCTGAGGGTCTGCGCTGGAATCTTTGTTGTTTTCTAACTACATAAGTGCTCCGGCGGTTAGCAAAAGAGGAGCAATATTGAAGTTTGATGAAAGAAAACCAGAAAGCATAGTGAAGATCGGCGGCAGATGCCATTCAGTGTGGAGAAATCTGATGTTGTACATGTTAGAATAACATTTTGAAAGAAAGTATAACATGACTGTTTGGATCCTTAACATAAAGTTCTGAAGATTAGAGAGCAGTAGAAAATGTCAGAAAAAAGGCAAATGGGATTCAGTGTTAAAAAGAGAAAAAGAAATTCTTGCATTTATATAGCACCTTTGATGAATACACGTTGTCCCAAACGTGTAGGGCGGCACAGTGGCGCAGTGGTTAGCACTGCAGCCTCACAGCTCCAGGGACCCGGGTTCGATTCTGGGTACTGCCTGTGTGGAGTTTGCAAGTTCTCCCTATGTCTGCGTGGGTTTTCTCCGGGTGCTCCGGTTTCCTCCCACAAGCCAAAAGACTTGCAGGTTGGTAGGTAAATTGGCCATTACAAATTGCCCCTAGTATAGGTAGGTGGTAGGGAAATATAGGGACAGGTGGGGATGTGGTAGGAATATGGGATTAGTGTAGGATTAGTATAAATGGGTGGTTGATGGTCGGCACAGACTCGGTGGGCCGAAGGGCCTGTTTCAGTGCTGTATCTCTAAACTAAACTAAAAAGCACTTTACAGCCAATGAAATACTTTTGAAATGTAGTCACTGTTGTCATGTAGGAAACACAGCAGTCAATTTGCATACAGCAAGCTCCCACAAACAGCACTGTGATCATGACCAGGTAATCTGTTTTATAAATAAGAGCACTGAAGGCAAAAATAAGGAACTTTTGTCGAACTTGTCTAAGGCGGGCCACAGTTGGAATATTGTGTGCAGATCTGGCACCCCACCCCCCCACCCCCCCCCCCCCCTCCCCGGCCCACCCCATAATAAGAAAGGGTACAACAAAGATTTATTGGAATGATACCAGAAATAGGAAATCATACAAATGAAGTAAAGTTAAAATAAATTGGGGCACTTTTCACTAGCTCAGTGCAAGATAAAGGGGGAATCTGATAGAGTTTACAAATTTCTGTATGGTTTTGAGAAGATTAGTGGTGAAAAAATGTTTTCACTGATCGGTGAATTGGTAACAAGGGGTATAAAGTCAAGATTATCACTGGAATCAGGGTGGAAAGTTAACTTGCTACAGGACGAAGAGGTCTACAGCAGTAGTAATGGCTACTAGATTTGAAGCTGTCCAGCTGGCCTTGTGCCAGACCCTTCTCAGATCCTCCAATTTAACACGACTGCGCACATACTTTGAGACCCATTCTCTGTGACCAACATTACATCTGGGTCTCCACCAACAAAGATCTAGGATGACGGAATTTGGCTACAATAAGTCATAATTGAAAAATACTAACCCACATGACAACATTCTTGAAGAATAAGTCAATAATTTGATACATTCCTGATACAATTATATGTTAAAAACAATGATTAGCAAAAACAAAAAGTGCGCAACACTTTATCCTTATTATATACCACAGTAATCTTAATTGTGCTGTACTGTTTCTTAACGAAAAACTTTTTGACAACCACCTATTAAATCTGCGTTCACATTTCAAAGATTCTTGTAATCGTATATTTTAAAACATTTTATAAGCAAAAGTACATGAAGTAACATTCCATGAGTCATGGAAAGTTTGCCAATCTGTTGAAGGTAACCATAGAAAAATGAGTAAACAGTTCTTTAAGCAGCCACATATAAGTCAGCAGCCCAGCCTGTTCTCCGATGCAGATTAAATGCATTTCAAATGTGACCATTTTAAAATTATTTTGTTGTGAAGGAGTAAGTTTTTGGGGGGAAATTCATGGCAATTATTTTTACAGAAATGGAACCCAGTAGCTTTTCAGCTACACGAGCATGGAAATTACCATAATGACCACCTACAGAGAGGGTGAGAAACTGGGCTCATTAGCAACCATTTTTTTGGGTATTACACATGCCTTGGAGCTACAAAATGGTATCCACAGTGCACGCGCACACTTGTGTGGCGAATAGTGCCGGATGCCATATTGGTGCAACTGTGCTTCTGATATGACCTCCTTTTTCCTCAACCGAGGATTTCCCCCCACTGTGGTTGACAGGGCCCTCAACCGTGTCCGACCCATTCCCCGCACCTCTACCCTCACCCCTTCCCCTCCCTCCCAGAACCGTGACAGGGTTCCCCTTGTCCTCACTTTTCATCCCACCAGCCTCCATATCCAAAGGATCATCCTCTGCCATTTTCGCCACCTCCAGCGTGATGCCACTACCAGTCGCATCTTCCCCTCCCTTCCCCTGTCAGCATTCCGAAGGGATCGTTCCCTCCGCGACACCCTGGTCCACTCCTCCATTACCCCCACCACCTCGTCCCCGTCCCAGGGCACCTTCCCCTGCAATCGCAGGAGGTGTAATACCTGCCCATTTACCTCCCCTCTCCTCACTATCCCAGGCCCCAAACACTCCTTTCAGGTGAAGCAGCGATTTACTTGTACTTCTTTCAATGTAGTATACTGTATTCGCTGCTCACAGTGTGGTCTCCTCTACATTGGGGAGACCAAGCGCAGACTGGGTGACCGCTTTGCGGAACATCTCCGCTCAGTCCGCAAGCAGGACCCTGAGCTTCCGGTTGCTTGCCATTTCAACACTCCCCCCTGCTCTCATGCTCACATCTCTGTCCTGGGATTGCTGCAGTGTTCCAGTGAACATCAACGCAAGCTCGAGAAACAGCATCTCATCTACCGATTAGGCACACTACAGCCTGCCGGACTGAACATTGAGTTCAATAATTTCAGAGCATGACAGCCCCCCATTTTACTTTCATTTTTAGTTATTTTTTCTTCCTTTTTTTTTACATTCTTTTTTACATTTTTTACTATCTTTTTTGCATTTATTTCATTTCATCTTAGTTTGTTCAGTTTGCTTACCCACTGTTTTTTTCAGGTTGTTTTTCTTCAGGTTTGCACTTGCTGCTGTTCAATATTCAGTGTATTCACACCTAATCTGTACTAATGCTTTGTCTTTCAACACACCATTAACATATTGTTTGCCTTTGCTCCGTGACCTTTTGCTCAGCTATGTGGCCTGGTCCAATCTGCACCTTCTCCTTTGTTATCTCTTGCCCCACCCCCACCTCACTTGCTTATAATCTGTGACTTTTCTAATATTTGTCAGTTCCGAAGAAGGGTCACTGACCCGAAACGTTAACTCTGCTTCTCTTTCCACAGATGCTGCCAGACCTGCTGAGTGATTCCAGCATTTCTTGTTTTTGTTTCAGATTTCCAGCATCCGCAGTATTTTGCTTTTATTTTGGTGCAACTGTTACTGTTGTCAAGAAAACCTGCTATGCTAAATGAGGATTTTGGCTTTCATAGGATGAAAATCTTCATTAAACTTTTAAAAAGGAAAGCTGGGATCCTACAGTTAACTTTTAAAAAGCTGGCAGCCAAGATGGCCACCACATTTGCATCTGAATTGCCTCACATTCCAGGATATCGAATTGGTGACACATGTCTAACAAGAATCCCATCCAGGACTGAGTAGATTATCCATATTACCCTCATTTGCACGACATTCAAAGCCATTTGAGGCATTCATAAATCTAGACCCTCCAGGGGTAAACACTGACCATACCACCTAAGAGAGGTTTGCGTTTTAGACTTTGGACCTCATTAAAAACAAAGGGGATTGAGAGAACCATGTGACAGTTTCCCAGACTGTGTAAAACTGGGAGTTTTGTTACACACAGCAGACAAGCTCCTGAGACTTTGAACCCCAGGGGGGCTGTGTGTGTGTATGTGTGTGTGTCTCTCTCTCTCTCTCCAGACAACACCACAAGTTTGAAAACCGTCTGCAACTGTGGACCATCCAAGCCGACAGATTGCTACAGACAGAGACCTCAGGGAAAGAAAGCCATCTACAATTCTGTCTCCAAGAAAACTCTGAACCAGGTGGGCCAATCACAAAGTGCACTTCTACCAAACAAAGATTTCAAGAGTACAACTTCAGTGGAAGACAATGGAATTACCCAACCCTCACAGACTGTACATTCATTTTTACTTGTTCTAGACTCTAATCCAAATGGAAATATTTCTTATCGCTCTGTACTCTATTAGTGTGTGTGATTCGCGTCTGCATGTGTGAGTGAAAGTGTAGCATAAATTTACTATTTTATCAAGATTGGGTTTAGTTTTTGTAAAGTACGATAAACACTTTCTGGTTGAAACTCAAGAAAACCTGTCTGATTTGTTCTTTTACAATCACAACAAAGGAAAAAGGTAAAACACTCACTGAAGTGGTAAACACAACGACTGTTTAAAAATGGATAGCACTTGTTGCGGTCAAACAAGAGGTAGGGCAAGAGGGGAGCCTTGCGACCCCTCCTCAACTGATTGCAACATTGCACATGCAGTGAACAACCACCGGAAGTATGCAGAGGAGGCAGATTGAATCATCAATCAGTGTGCAGCATTGATTTGATGCCAGTAGTGGCATTTTGGAGCTCTCTGCTGCAGCCAACACCCTCTCTTAACATTGCACAGCTGAACACACATTCAGCAGCAGAAAGGAGACTCCACCAGATCTATTTAAAGGGATCATCAACTATTTAAAGGTTAGTTGATAGTTGATTTCTCCTGGCTGTTGCTTCGATTCTACAAGTGTTAGTTGCTTTCTATAGTTGATTCAAGTTGCACAATTTACAGGGAGTGATTTGGAAGGTGCTGAAGGACTTTCGCTGACTTCAAGGCTTGTGCACAAACCAGTTACTCCAAGGCATTAGTAGGCATTCCCCTTGGAATACAGCATGACTTGGAGAAAAGAACATAAGAACTAGGAGCAGGAGTAGGCAATTCAGCCCCTCGATCCTGCTGCACCAAAGAACAAAAAGAACAAAGATAATTACAGCACAGGAACAGGCCCTTCGGCCCTCCAAGCCTGCGCCGATCCAGATCCTCTCTCTAAACATGTCGCCTATTTTCTAAGGTTCTGTATCTCTTTTCTTCCTGTCCATTCATGTATCTGTCTAGATACATCTTAAAAGACTCCATCGTGCCCGCGTCTACCACCTCCGCTGGCAACGCGTTCCAGGTGCCCACCACCCTCTGCGTAAAGAACTTTCCACGCATATCCCCCCTAAACATTTCCCCTTTCACTTTGAACTCGTGTCCTCTAGTAATTGAATCCCCCACTCTGGGAAAAAGCCTCTTGCTGTCCACCCTGTCTATACCTCTCATGATTTTGTACACCTCAATCAGGTCCCCCCTCAACCTCCGTCTTTCTAATGAAAATAATCCTAATCTACTCAACCTCTCTTCATAGCTAGCGCCCTCCATACCAGGCAACATCCTGGTGAACCTCCTCTGCACCCTCTCCAAAGCATCCACATCCTTTTGATAATGTGGCGACCAGAACTGTACGCAGTATTCCAAATGTGGCCGAACCAAAGTCCTATACAACTGTAACATGACCTGCCAACTCTTGTACTCAATGCCCCGTCCGATGAAGGAAAGCATGCCGTATGCCTTCTTGACCACTCTATTTACCTGCGTTGCCACCTTCAGGGAACAGTGGACCTGAACACCCAAATCTCTCTGGACATCAATTTTCCCCAGGACTTTTCCATTTACTGTATAGTTCACTCTTGAATTGGATCTTCCAAAATGCATCACCTCGCATTTGCCCGGATTGAACTCCATCTGCCATTTCTCTGCCCAACTCTCTAATCTATCTATATTCTGCTGTATTCTCTGACAGTCCCCTTCACTATCTGCTACTCCACCAATCTTAGTGTCGTCTGCAAACTTGCTAATCAGTCCACCTATACTTTCCTCCAAATCATTAATGTATATCACAAACAACAGTGGTCCCAGCACGGATCCCTGTGGAACACCACTGGTCACACGTCTCCATTTTGAGAAACTCCCCTCTACTGCTACTCTCTGTCTCCTGTTGCCCAGCCAGTTCTTTATCCATCTAGCTAGTACACCTTGGACCCCAAGCGCCTTCACTTTCTCCATCAGCCTGCCATGGGGAACCTTATCAAACGCCTTACTGAAGTCCATGTATATGACATCGACAGCCCTTCCCTCATCAATCAACTTTGTCACTTCCTCAAAGAATTCTATTAAGTTGGTAAGACATGACCTTCCCTGCACAAAACCATGTTGCCTATCACTGATGAGCCCATTTTCTTCCAAATGGGAATAGATCCTATCCCTCAGTATCTTCTCCAGCAGCTTCCCTACCACTGACGTCAGGCTCACCGGTCTATAATTACCTGGATTATCCCTGCTACCCTTCTTAAACAAGGTGACAACATTAGCAATTCTCCAGTCCTCCGGGACCTCACCCGTGTTTAAGGATGCTGCAAAGATATCTGTTGAGGCCCCAGCTATTTCCTCTCTCGCTTCCCTCAGTAACCTGGGATAGATCCCATCCGGACCTGGGGACTTGTCCACCTTAATGCCCTTTAGAATACCCAACACTTCCTCCCTCCTTATGCCGACTTGACCTAGAGTAATCAAACATCTGTTCCTAACCTCAACATCCGTCATGTCCCTCTCCTCGGTGAATACCGATGCAAAGTACTCGTATAGAATCTCACCCATTTTCTCTGAGTCCAAGCATAACATTCCTCCTTTGTCCTTTAGTGGGCCAATCCTTTCTCTAGTTACCCTCTTTCTCCTTATATATGAATAAAAGGCTTTGGGATTTTCCTTAACCCTGTTTGCTAAAGATATTTCATGACCCCTTTTAGCCCTCATAATTCCTCGTTTCAGATTGGTCCTACATTCCCGATATTCTTTCAAAGCTTCGTCTTTCATCAGCCGCCTACACCTTATGTATGCTTCCTTTTTCCTCTTAGCTAGTCTCACAATTTCACCTGTCATCCATGGTTCCCTAATCTTGCCATTTCTATCCTTCATTTTCACAGGAACATGTCTCTCCTGAACGCTAATCAACCTCTCTTTAAAAGCCTCCCACATATCACATGTGGATTTACCTTCAAACAGCTGCTCTCAATCTACATTTCCCAGCTCCTGCCGAATTTTGCTATAGTTGGCCTTCCCCCAATTTAGCACTCTTCCTTTAGGACCACTCTCGTCTTTGTCCATGATTATTTTAAAGCTTACGGAATTGTGATCACTATTCCCAAAGTAGTCCCCTACTGAAACTTCAACAACCTGGCCGGGCTCATTCCCCAACACCAGGTCCAGTATGGCCCCTTCCCGAGTTGGACTATTTACATACTGCTCTAGAAAACCTTCCTGGATGCTCCTTACAAATTCTGCTCCATCTGGACCTCTAACACTAAGCGAATCCCAGTCAATGTTGGGAAAATTAAAATCTCCTATCACCACCACCCTGTTGCTCCTACATCTTTCCATAATCTGTTTACATATTTGTACCTCTATCTCACGCTCGCTGTTGGGAGGCCTGTAGTACAGCCCCAACATTGTTACCGCACCCTTCCTATTTCTGAGTTCTGTCCATATTGCCTCACTGCTCGAGTCCTCCATAGTGCCCTCCTTCAGCACAGCTGTGATATCCTCTTTGACCAGTAATGCAACTCCTCCACCCCTTTTACCTCCCTCTCTATCCCGCCTGAAGCATCGATATCCTGGGATATTTAGTTGCCAATCATGCCCTTCCCTCAACCAAGTCTCAGTAATAGCAATAACATCATACTCCCAGGTACTAATCCAAGCCCTAAGTTCATCTGCCTTACCTACTACACTTCTTGCATTAAAACAAATGCACCTCAGACCACCAGTCCCTTTATATTCATCATCTGCTCCCTACCTGTTCTTCCCCTTAGTCACACTGACTTCATTATCTAGTTCCTTACAGGCTTTTGTTACGACCTCCTTACTGTCAACTGACCTCAATTGGTTCCCATCCCCCTGCCACATTAGTTTAAACCCTCCCCAACAGCGTTAGCAAAAGCACCTCCAAGGACATTGGTTCCAGTCCGGCCCAGGTGTAGACCGTCCAATTTGTAATAGTCCCACCTCCCCCAGAACCGGTCCCAATGTCCCAAAAATCTGAACCCCTCCTTCCTGCACCATCTCTCAAGCCACGCATTCATCCTGACTATTCTTTCATTTTTACTCTGACTATCACGTGGCACTGGTAGTAATCCTGAGATTACTACCTCTGAGGTCCTACTTTTTAACTTGGCTCCTAACTCCCTAAACTCTGCTTGTAGGACCTCATCCCGTTTTTTACCTATATCATTAGTGCCTATGTGCACAATGACAACTGGCTGTTCACCCTCCCCCTTTAGAATGTTCTGCAGCCGATCTGAGACATCCCTGACCCGTGCACCTGGGAGGCAACATACCATTCGGGAGCCTCGTTTTCGACCACAGAACCGCCTATCTAATCCCCTTACAATCGAATCCCCTACGACTATAGCCCTTCCACTCTTTTTCCCGCCCTTCTGAACAGCAGAGCCAGCCACGGTGCCATGGACCTGGCTACTGCTGCCTTCCCCTGGTGAGCCATCTCCCCCAACAGTATCCAAAACGGTATACTTGTTTTGGAGGGAGATGACCGCAGGGGACTCCTGCGCTGCCTTCCTGCTCTTTCTCTGCCTTTTGGTCACCCATTCCCTTTCTCCCTCAGCAATCCTAATCTGCGGTGTGACCAATTCACTAAACGTGCTATCCACGACCTCCTCAGCATCGCGCATGCTCCAAAGTGAGTCCATCCGCAGCTCGAGAGCCGTCATGCGGTCTAACAAGGGCTGCAGTTGGACACACTTCCTGCACGTGAAGGAGTCAGGGACATCAGCCATGTCCCTGAGCTCCCACATTGAGCAAGAGGAGCATGACACGGGTCTGAGATCTCCTGCCATTTTTAATCTTAAGCTTAACTTACTTAAATGAAAAAGGAACGAAAAGTTTTTACCAATCACAATAAAACCAGAGAAATCGAAAAAGCCTTACCTTATAAACACCCCACCGAGTCCTTTTTTTGGTTAGAGGAGGAGGGCGGGTGGGAGACACGACAAGTGTGGTGTCTCGGGTTCAGAAACCGCCCAAATATATAGTGTTTTACTTACCCAGCAGCCCCCTGGCCTCCGCCGAAAAACAAAAGGAAATTAAATTTACTTTCAAACTGACCTTCCCAGCTGCTCACTCGCTCACTCTCTGCTCCCGAAAAAGCTGCTGCAATGAAAGGAAAGTTATTTTAAACCGCCCAAATATATAGTGTTTTACTTACCCAGCAGCCCCCTGGCCTCCGCCGAAAAACAAAAGGAAATTAAATTTACTTTCAAACTGACCTTCCCAGCTGCTCACTCGCTCACTCTCTGCTCCCGAAAAAGCTGCTGCAATGAAAGGAAAGTTATTTTAAACCGCCCAAATATATAGTGTTTTACTTACCCAGCAGCCCCCTGGCCTCCGCCGAAAAACAAAAGGAAATTAAATTTACTTTCAAACTGACCTTCCCAGCTGCTCACTCGCTCACTCTCTGCTCCCGAAAAAGCTGCTGCAATGAAAGGAAAGTTATTTTAAACCGCCCAAATATATAGTGTTTCACTTACCCAGCAGCCCCCTGGCCTCCGCCGAAAAACAAAAGGAAATTAAATTTACTTTCAAACTGACCTTCCCAGCTGCTCACTCGCTCACTCTCTGCTCCCGAAAAAGCTGCTGCAATGAAAGGAAAGTTATTTTAAACCGCCCAAATATATAGTGTTTTACTTACCCAGCAGCCCCCTGGCCTCTGCCGAAAAACAAAAGGAAATTAAATTTACTTTCAAACTGACCTTCCCAGCTGCTCACTCGCTCACTCTCTGCTCCCGAAAAAGCTGCTGCAATACGATCATGGCTGATCTCATCTTGGCCTCAACTTCACTTTCCTGCCCATTCTCCATAACCCTTCAACCCATTTCTAATTAAAAATCTGTCCATCTCCTCCTTATGAACAGAGGCCACACAAAGCAGGCCGCTGGAAGAGGGAGGAGGAGGAGAAGGAGGAGGAGAAGAGTTCTCAGAAGGGGATTATATATGCCCAAGGTGCTCGGGAAGCAATTCTCCTATCTAAATCTCATCAGGGAACAATTGGCTGAATTTTATAAGGGCCTCGACGTTGGGATCCGTGGCAGGGGAGGCATGAAGACTGTCCGGGATGAGATCCACCACCGACCTCGAAGCCAGCAGGGCCTGTCCCGATCTTGACAACGGCAGCGAGGCCTCGTGGCGGCCCCCCCTCACCACCCTGCCGCTCAGCGATGGAACGGTCATTTAAATGTTCAAATTAATTTACTTACCTGCATTAATGACTTTCCCGTCACCTCCCGAAGTGCCACCGCGATCATCATCCCAGTGGCCGGCACTGCCGTGCCTTCAAATCCCCGTCTGGGGAAACGAGGCGCAACACCTGTGGGGAGGGGGGAGGAGGGAAGATTCTCAGTGCGGGAGCGGCAGATGGGGGGAGCGGCAAAAACAAACACGATTAGTTGAGAGGTTTAAGGTTAAAGGAAAGAAAGTTCGGGAGGAAAGGTCGTGATAGAAAATTTACTTTTTTAGGGGGCAGAGGACAAATATTAAATGGTTTATTCATTGGGGGCTGGTGGGAGAGGGAGTTGGAAGTGTGAATAAAAGTATATTTTAATTTATTGGAAATCCTGTCACTTTATAACTTTAAATGTAACTGAAGGCCTGGAAGCCCTTTAAAAATGGCGCCAGCGCCTATGCAGTGGCACCAGATGCCGTTGTCAGGGACAGCTCGCCTGCCCCCTCCACACCATCGGGTGACTGGTCGGCTCCAGCCATGTTAATGAGGCGCCGCGTTTAAGATCGCTGCAGCTCCGCAGAGTGAAAGCCGCGTGTGCGGGCCGCCATCTTTTACGGCAACATAGAATCCAGCCCAATGTGTGAGATAACTGTGCTTCACTAAGGACACCCTCACCGAAATCTGCCACCTTGAGCCACACCTGCAGCCACAACTGCAACCTCAGAGCAGGGGAAGGATTGTATTGCCAGTGGCTGTGAAGGTGCTCATGGCGATGAACTTCTATGCATCTGGCTCCTTCCAAGCTGGCATTGGAGCTGGAGATATTTGCAACATCTCGCAGTTTGCCAAACACTGTTGCACAAGGGAGGTCACTGAAGCTCTCGTTTCAAAGAGATCTAACTCAATTTTATTCTCTCTTGCCAGAGATCAGCAGGCAGAACAAGCACACAGCTTTGCTAGGATTACAGGCTTCCCCATGGTACAGGGTGCTATTGACTGCATGCACATAGCTTTGCGGGTAGCGCATGTCAACTCTGAGATATAGCACAACCGAAAGGGATTGCACTCCCTCAACATTCAGCTGGTGTTTGACTATAGGCAGCGACTAATGTACATCAATGAATAGTATTCTGGCAGCAGACATGATGCCTTCATTTTGCGTCAGATCGCTGTGCTAGCTGCATTTCAGCCAGGGGAGGCAGTGGCATAGTGGTATTATCACTGGACTAGTAACCCAGAGACCCAGGGTATTGCTCTGGGGACCTGGGTTTGAATCCTACCACAGCAGAAGGTGGAATTTGAATTCAATTAATAAATCTGGAATTAAAAGCTAGTCTAATCTAATGATGACCATGAAACCATTTTCGATTGTCGTAAAAACCCATCCGGTTCACTCATGTCCTTTAGGGAAGGAAATCTGCTGTCCTTACCTGGTCTGGCCTACATGTGACTCCAGACCCACACCAACGTGGTTGACTCTTAAATGCCCTCTGAAATGACCTAGCAAGCCACTCAGTTGTATCAAACCACTACAAAGTCAATAAGGAATAAAACTGGAAGCACTACCCGGCATCAACCTAGGTACAGAAAACAACAATGGCAAACCCAGCCCTGTCGACCCTGCAAAGTCCTCCTTACTAATGGCTGAGGGCTTGTGCCAAAGTTGGGAGAGCTGTCCCACAGACTAGTCAAGCAACAGCTTGACATAATCATACTCACGGAATCATACCTTACAGACAATGTCCCAGGCACCGCCATCGCCATCCCCATCCCCGGGTATGTCCTGTCCCACCAGCAGGACAGACACAGCAGAGGTGGTGGCACAGTGGTATAAAGGCGGGAGGGAGTTGCCCTGGGAGTCCTCAACATCGAGTCTGGACCCCATGAGGTCTCATGGCATCAGGCCAAACATGGGCGAGGAAACCTCCTGCTGATTACCACCTACCGCCCCCCTCAGCTGATGAATCAGTACTCCTCCCTGTTGAATGCCACTTGGAGGAAGCACTGAAGGTGGCAAGGGTGCAGAATATACTCTGGGTGGGGGACTTCAATGTCAATCACCAACAGTGGCTCGGAAGCACCACTACTGACCAAGCTGGCCAAGTCCTAAAGAACATAACTGCTAGACTGGGTCTGCGGCAGGGGGTGAGGGAAAGACATACTTGACCTTGTCCTCATCAATCTACCTGTCGCAGATGCATCTGTCCATGACAGTATTGGTAGGAGTGACCACCGCACAGTCCTTGTGGAGATGAAGTCCCATGTTCACATTGAGGATACCCTCCATCGTGTTGTGTGACACTACCACCGTGCTAAATGGGATATATTTCGAACAGAAGGTGAGGTGAATCATTTGATTATTAAGTATGAGTTCTGATTGATAGAAATTGTTTGTCGGTGAGTGACGGGGATGTGGTGCATTGAGCAGTGTATGAGGCTAGTGGTGCAGTTGTTGGGATATAGCATATGAAGATGCATTCATTGACCTTGACCACACACATGAACTCATTGAATTTCTTGCAGCATTGCATCCAGATCCTCAAGGCTTGACTCTTGGCATTGACCTTCATGGCTATCTGCTCCCATTGTCTTTAGACCATGTGTCTGAAGGATCTCCTTTCTCCCTGCGGATACAGGACATCTCTCCTCCTTTCCAACTTCTTCACCAAGACCTCCGGTACATCATCTACAAAACTTGGAGCCAGCTTTCTCCACTGTTAGGCCATTCCTCATTGTCTTTCAGGTCAGATTCTCTTCAACCACAATTGTCAGCCCCTGCTCCAGCCACAATGCATCTCCCTTTTAAGAGGTGCAGGCTAGCTTTACGGGTTGCCAGCTACTCACAATATTGGCCCCCTGCTGATGCGTTCAGCAAATGAACAGTGTGGGTGGCACTGGCTGAATGCAGAAAGCCTTCAAATGAGCAGGCAGCACAAAGTTGGCGCGCTGCCTGTATTGCAATCATGGGTGCGGGTTGATCATGCCACGCAGACCCTGTGCCCATTTTTAACGGGCTAATGAATTTAGCGCAGAGAGTTTCTGCAAGAAAGAGAAAGAGAGGATGTGGCCCTGGGGATTCTACTGGACTCCCAGCAGAGCTCCAGTGGGAGACTGAATAGAAGCCACAGGAAAGTAGCTGAAAACGGCTGGAAAACCAATAGAACCAACACCCCTGCATCTCCCACCCACCCCCAACAACTCCTTCTACACAAAGTAACAAGGTCAGAGAGAGAGAGAGAGAAGATAACATGTTACTGTATATAGTGATATTAAGAATTTAGACTTAAACCTCAGTTTGGCTATAACACAGAGATAAAGCCCCAGATAATCCCAAAAGAGTCCACAACAGACATACATAGGCAATATTTCCTCAGGGGGTTGGTGGGAGTTTGATGGAATCACTTAGATATGTCAGGTCCCAACCTTGAAGTCCCTGTAGACCTTGTAAGGAGCAGAGCCTTTGCCCACTTATTACAAGGTCAGCCATGACAAAGAAGGTATTTGCTGGGGCAGGGTCCCTACATTTGGAGTTCCCACTTGCCCTGTCAATAAGGGACTGGGCGCAACATTGAACACTAGTAAAATTAAGTGTACTCTCCTCTGGAAGGGTAGATGTAGGCCTTACCAGAGGGGTACAACACAGAAGATCAAGAGTATTTAAAAAAGTATGGGGCATGCAGGTTATCAAGAAGCATCTATAGTGGTGCGGGTGCTCACCAATTGCATTCAAATTGATTACCCGACAACTAACCTCATAAACTCAGAGTGGGCACTTGAGGGCAGTGACTGGGGCTATGATGGCATAACTTCCGGAATTGTGGCATACAGAGTTTTTAGGCCACTGTACTTCTTTGAGGTCAAAGGGCATTCTATAATATGTGGGTTGAGGGTATATTTTTCAACCATAAGCTTTCTCATATAGACACAGTCACTCTGTGTACATTATAAATGTATTTAAATTTGTGAACACCTGCTTAAAAAGTGCCCAGAAGGACAATTTGAAAAAAAATGATTTCTTCAAAAAGCACAACTATCAATATCACTTTCTATAGTAAAGAGATCTTCTGTGGCACACAGCTTTTAATGTTTTAATATTGTAAGTGCTTGACAACAAAAGGTAAAGTTTCACAAAAATATAATTAAAAGAAAACATTCTTGTGGAGCCAGGGAGATCAGAAGTTCTCCTTCCAGCCCCACAGCCCGCTTGAGGGCCCCTCACCCGCAGTCCGGCCCTCTTGGAACTTACCAGTGTCACTGCCAGTGAGGCAGGCAGCCCAACATTTTATTCACGGGAGAGCTGCCTGTGGAAGTGTGACAGGCACCAGCAACTCACACAGCTTGATTAGACAAGGCCTGAGAACAAACTTTGGGCTGGCCATAGGCTTTGCGGTTTGTGTCCACTGTGTAAAACCAAGTGCCGTCAAATATTTAACCCGGTGGTGTTACAATGGCCTTAGCACACCTGGGTTAGGAAGGGGGTTGGCATCAGCCAGAATTCCCAATCTTGATGGTGAGGCAGTGCCCCCTCCACAATCCCGGATAATGTAAGTGTGGATGTTAAACTGAGCATAGGATTGGACTCACATCATCATAGTGTCATGCAGGCCTCGACCTGCCAAGAATGAGGCATATTAATGTTGCCATATGAACATTGATTTTAAACTTGCTGGGGAGAAGAGAAGGCCTATTATAAGGGCTGCCAAACACTTAGCTGAAAAACATTTGCATACTAACAGACGGTGCTTGTGGAGACAAAAGGACCATTCCCTGACACATCATTCAACCCACAATGGATTTTGATCACCAGTCATCTAAGGTGTAAGGAAGAGCATTCCAGAGACTGCTAAGGTGATACAATCCACAAAAGCCAGGACGAGTTAAACCAAATGGTCACATGACTAACTGGCTGGCCCAGTGTTTTTTGAATTAGCCACAGAGTTTTTGAACTGATAAAAGACTGCTCCTGGAGTGAAAAGACCTCTTCTGTCTGCTCCCATCTCTTTCTCACAAGCCTCTGGATCCACTGAGGACACATGAACTTCAAGAGAGAAAAGTCTCCTACATTGAACAAGGTTTAAGAAGAATACTGGGCCCCAATGAAAAGCAAGACCTACCTACAATCAAGGACTTAACAACGGGCTTGAAGAACAGTAACCAAAACCACCTTCAGCTATTGCCTCAAACTTTTCCACTTTATTTCTTCTGCTCTTTTCTGTCTCTACCTGCATGTGTGTATCGTGGATGAATGATAGCGTGGGCACGTCACGTATTCGTAGGCGTTAACCAAATTAGAGTTTAACTTTAATAAAGTTTAACCTTTTTTCTTTAAACCTAAGAAAACATATTTGGCTAGTTTCTTTGTCTTGTAATTGGAAGTTAGTGAACAAGGATTCACTAAGAGGGAGCTAAAAAACCTGGTAAGACCAGGTGATGGCTGAGAGGGAACCCTAGACCCCTTCCTCACCGGGTCATAACAATAGTCAGAAGACCTGCTTACACTCTCTGGGCTCACATATGGGGAATGGTTACATGGGTGAGGTCCTGTAGGGTAAACAACACCAGCCAAACCATACGCTGGAAGGGGTCAGCTGAGTATTTTTTCAATTTGTCTCCATAAAACAAGCAGTCCAGATTGGTTGCTTGTTAAAGAAACCATCCAATTATGATTCCATTGAAATCAATGGAAATAGAAACCAAGCAGTTTCTACCAAAACTCGTTTTCACATCCACATCTCCTTCCTCAGTGACTGTCTCCGGCTCCGACTTATTCCACGTGGATTCCAACTGAAGTTTCATCCTTCGTGTTTTGAATCCACACAGGATTACAGGTATCTCCGAGAAATATAACGTTCCTCGGACTGCTATTCTGGCTGCACCCTGAGATCCACACTCAGTGCCATGCACCGCCACATGTACACACTGGACCTCTCTCTGCAGAAGCACCGTCTCACCTTATCTCAAAGCTGTTCTACTCCGCAGTTTCATTTCATCCTTCGTCTCATCCGACGCGTTAACAAAAAACTTTTTTTCTTCCTTTCAGGTGTTAAGGAACACAAGCTCCAGCAGCTGATGGGGACTAATGCCCCTCCAGATCCTTCTTCCCCTTCACTTCTCTCTTACCCCACCCCTTCTGATCCGACTCCTTGCCGTGTATTCACTATACCCTCTGACCTTCCCCTCTCTGATGCTGAACATTCAGCAAAGGACACAGTTTTATCCCCTTACGCCCCCACCTCAATGAATTTCACGCTTGGCATGACATTGAGCTATTCTTTTGTCACCTTCGCCTCCATGCTCACTTCTTTGACCAGGAGTCCTCCCCCCGACCAGCGGACCCATTCACCCGCCTCCAACATTCCCCCTCTACCTGGACCCCTCCATTTGGCCTCTTGATCTTTTCATTGAAAACTGTCAGCGAGACATCGGCCGTCTCAATTTCTCTGCCCCCCTCACTCACTCTAACCTGCCCCCCTCTGAACTTGCCGCACTCCGTTCTCTCAGGTCTAACCGCGACATTGTCATCAAACCTGCAGGTGGTGCTGTTGTTGTCTGGCGTTCCGACCTCTACCTTACAGAGGCTCAGCATCAACTCACAGACACTTCTTCCTACCTCCCCTTGGACCATGACCCCACCACCGAACATCAAGCTACTGTCCACAGGGCTGTCACTGACCTCATCTCCTCCGGAGATCTTCCCTCTACAGATTCCAACCTCATAGTCCCGCAACCCTGGACAGCCCGCTTGTATCTCCTTCCCAAAATCCACAAACAGGACTGTCCCGGCAGACCCATTGTGTCAGCCTGCTCCTGACCCATTGAACTTATTTCTTCCTATCTTGACTCTATCTTTTCTCCGCTGGTCCAGACTGTTCCCACTTACATCTGTGTCTTTTCTGGCGCCCTACGTCATTTTGACAATTTCCGGTTTCCTGGCCCTAACCGCCGCCTCTTCACTATGGACGTCCAATCTCTCTACACCTCCATCCCCCAACAGGATGGTTTGAGGGCTCTCCACTTCTTCCTCGAACAGAGGCCCAACCAGTCCCCGTCCACCACCACCCTCCTCCGCCTGGCTGAACTTGTTCTCACATTGAACAACTTCTCCTTCAACTCCACTCACTTCCTCCAAGTAAAACATGTTATTATGGGTACCCACATGGGTCCCAGTTATGCTGTCTTTTTGCGGGATATGTCAAACATTCCTTGTTCCAGTCCTACTCAGGCGCCCTCCCCCAACTCTTTTTCCGGTACATTGATGACTGTATTGGTGCTGTTTCCTGCTCTCACCTGGAACTAGAAAACTTTATTAACTTTGCTTCTAATTTCCACCCTTCTCTCACCTTCACATAGTCCATCTCCAACACTTCCTTTCCCTTCCTCGACTTCTCTGTCTCCATCTCTGGGGATAGGCTGTCTACAAATATTCATTATAAGCCCACCGACTCCCACAGCTACCTCGACTACACTTCTTCACACCCTGCCTCCTGTCAGGGCTCCATTCCATTCTCCCAGTTTCTCCGTCTCTGACGCATCTACTCTGATGCGGCGCAGTGGTTAGCACCGCAGCCTCACAGCTCCAGCGACCCGGGTTCAATTCTGGGTACTGCCTGTGTGGAGTTTGCAAGTTCTCCCTGTGTCTGCGTGGGTTTCCTCCGGGTGCTCCGGTCTCCTCCCACATGCCAAAGACTTGCAGGTTGATAGGTAAATTGGCCATTAGCAATTGCCCCTAGTATAGGTAGGTGGTAGGGAAATATAGGGACAGGTGGGGATGTGGTAGGAATATGGAATTAGTGTAGGATTAGTATAAATGGGTGGTTGATAGTTGGCACAGACTCGGTGGGCCGAAGGGCCTGTTTCAGTGCTGTATCTCTAAACAAACTAAACTGATGATGCTACCTTCCACAACAGTGCTTCCGATATGTCTTCCTTTTTCCTTCAACTGAGGATTCCTCCCCACTGTGGTTGACAGGGCCCTCAACCGTGTCCGGCCCATTCCCCGCACCTCTACCCTCACCTCTTCCCCTCCCTCCCAGAACCGCGACAGGGTTCCCCTTGTCCTCACTTTCCACCCCACCAGCCTCCAGATCCAAAGGATCATCCTCTGCCATTTCAGCCACATCCAGCGTGATGCCACTATCAAACGCATCTTCCCCTCCCTTCTCCTGTCAGCATTCCGAAGGGATCGTTCCCTCTGCGACACCCTGGTCCACACCTCCATTACCCCCACCACCTTGTCCCCTTCCCACGGCACCTTCCCCTGCAATCACAGGAGGTGTAATACCTGCTCATTTACCTCCTCTCTCCTCACTATCCCTGGCCCCAAACATTCCTTTCAGGTGAAGCAGCGATTTACTTGTGCTTCTTCAATGTAGTATACTGTATTCATTGCTCACAATGTGGTCGCCTCTACATAGGGGAGACCAAACGCAGATTGGGTGACTGCTTTGCGGAACACCTCCGCTCAGTCCGAAAGCATGACCCCGAGCTTCCGGTTGCTGGCCATTTCAACACTCTCCCCTGCTCTCATGCTCACATCTCTGTCCTGGGATTGCTGCAGTGTTCCAGTGAACATCAACGCAAGCTCGAGGATCAGCATCTCATTTACCGATCAGGCACACTACAGCCTGCCGGACTGAACATTGTGTTCAATAATTTCAGAGCATGACGGGTTCCCCTTTTTATGTTTAGTTATTTTTCATTTTTTATTTTTCCTTTTTATTTGGTTATTTTAGGTTTTTCAGTTTGTTTAGTTTGTTTCCATTGTGCTTACCTACTGTTTTGGGTTTTTTATGTTGTCCTTGGAGTGTTCTGCGTTTTACAGTCATTCACACCCTCTCTTTACTAACGCTTTATCTTTCAGCACACCATTAACATACCGTTCGCCTTTGTTTCATGACCTTCTGGTCAGTTATTCTCTGTGACCCTGTCCTATTAACACCTTCACCTTTGCCCCACCCTCGCTTTACTTGCTTAAAAACCTTTACATTTCTAATATTTGTCAGTTCTGAAGAAAGGTCTCTGACCTGAAACATTAACTCTGCTTCTCTCTGCACAGGTCTCTGACCTGAAACATTAACTCTGCTTCTCTCTGCACAGATGCTGCCAGAGCTGCATTTCTTGTTTTTAATACAGTTTCTAAAATTGATGGCTGATCCGCAACACCAGTTTTGCACCTGAGCGACAAGATAAAAATCGACCTCAGTGCCTTCAGAAAATTTGAGGAATTTGTACAGAATAATACAAACAGATGAATAGTGGCATGCTGTCCAGTGAGGCTAATTTCTGTGATTGATTTTTGTGGCACAGAAAAGAGGTTGGTGTTTTGCATCATTTGTTATTGCAATTCCCTTTCAGGACTGAAATGACAGCAGCTGTAAATTCAGTACATTGTATTTTTGAGGATTAAAGTCTGCCAGTCTTAAATATTTGGCTAATAATATTAATCCTTTTCTGGAGTTCTCACTAAATAGATTGCAGCAAAAAAAAACATAAATGTATACCACTACAAATTAAAAGTCTTCTTATCAAACGCATGCACAAATACACACATATGTAACACTGCCAAATTGCCAGGAAGAATATATTGCAAAGATTTTCAGTTAATGGGCTGGATTTTAAAGGGTCCCCAATGCTGGGGGGCATGAAGATCACGACAGATGAGGCCCGCCGCCGACCCCAACACTAGCAGGGCCCGGCCTGATCTCAACGGAGACGGAGAGGCCTCGTGACGGGACCATGATTTCCATGATTTCTATATGTAAATAAATTAACCTACCTGAATTAATGAAGGTCCCATCTCCTCCTTATTTGCTGCACCGATCTTCATTCTGGCGGCTGGAAATGCCGTGCCTTCGAATCCCTGTCTGGGGAAATGAGGCGCGACTCCTGTGGGGAAGGGGAGGAGGTACTTTTCTCAGTGCGGGAGGGAGGGAGCGGGGTCAAACTCTTTGGATTGGTTGGGGGGGTTGACGGGAAGCAGTAAAGGACATAGGTTCTGAACTTTGGGGGAGTGGGGGGGGGGAAGGTCATATATTCATGGTAGGTATTCCAGTGGGAGGGGGGAAAGGGCAGGAATGATGTGTGATGCCATTGTGGAGGGTGAAAGAGTGTATTGAAAGATTTTTTTCATTCATTTTTATTACCTTTACATTCACTGTGTCTTAAAAAATTTAAATACTCATTTAGGGCAGTTAGCCCTTTAAAAATGGCATCGGCGCCTGCGCATTGGCTCCAGACGCCGTTGCCGGGTTGGCTCGCCCGCCCCCTCCATGTCATTGTGGGGGGGGGCGGCCGCCCTGGCCATGTTAATGAACCGCCGCATTTGGAATTGCTGTAGCTCCACGATGTACGCCCCATGTGTACGGGCTGCCATGTTTTTCGCCTGCCGCCTATTTCAGTGGCGGGCTTTCAAAATGCAGCCCAACATTTGTATCTATACTTTGTTAATTATATTATTAATACATAACAAATATATACAGAAGACTTTTTTTATTCCTGTTAAAAGTGAGAAATGAACTGAACATTTTCCACATATGTAGTTTGTAGAGCCCTTCACTGTGTATCCTTAGCATTTCCATTTCTGCAGCTTTATTTGGAAAATGTTTTCATACCATTTCTTTTCCAGACTTTTCCCCCTTCTCTGCACTACTGAGGGCATTGACTCCCATGTTGATGGTCAGTTCTACAGTAGTGATCTGAGTTGTCATTATCACATGTGAACCTTGACGCTGAGTTGGTGGGTGTGGGGAGATGAGGCATCACATCTAAGCTTTTCTCTGGCCTTATCCTTATCATAATTTCAGCACATGTTCGCTTCCATCAGGGATTGCTGGACAGCAATCAAGAGCAGGAACCCCAGCAGATTATTTTCTCCCTAATCTGAGCATGTTGAGTCCAAATTGTTCAGCATTTATTTTCTGAGTATTGCTGAAAATAGAGACACTTTCTCGATGCTATTTGTCTTGCACCCATCAGGAAAATTCTCAAGAATATCAATGTAAGGGTAAGCAACAAATTTATACTATATGAGAATAGAGTGCTGATTGGCTGGCAAGTGGACTCTGATTGGTAGAGGCATTGCCATGGAGAATATTCCAGTTTATGGTGACTGATAGTTAACTACCAAGCTTTGTTTGAAATTTAAACCAGGCAGCTTGAATTTGATTGGTTAAGGAATGAACCAGCAAATTGCTGTCACTTATTTTCTTTAGCTGAAACAGGCACAATGTTTGTACATGTTCTTTCTGTCTGCAAAGAACAGCGCCCTGTGTATTAATATATGTGGCTTCCAGTATGTGCAGATGCACCACAATGCAAGCCCGACTGACAATCGTAAATTGTTTGTCAGCATAATTCTTAGCATACTGAGGATTGTTTAGAAAATGTTGCCCAATCACAGAATCACATCTAATGTTGGACACTGTGTTTTGAGTTCTGCAAGCATGGGCTGGTTGGGTACGGCCTGTACCCTGCCCATTGCGAACAGCGGAAGGGACATTTTGTTTGATACGGTCCGTCAGTCTTTGGGACGTACGGCCTATATACCTAGCATCACATTGGCATTGAAATTCATATATCACAATACTCATTTGTGTGATAGGCAGAACGTCTTTTTGGCTTGACAGCAGCATCCTGTCAGTGGCAAGCACCACACGTGTTGCTACTGTATAGTAGCAGCATGAAACAGCTCGCTTCACCTGTTGCTCAGATTTTTTGGGATACATTACCCTTACAGGGTAGTCTGAGGTAGTCTGGGCACTTTTCAGGGCCAAAAATGACAGCCATAGGCCCATTCATAAGCTTGCGCGATATACAGTGAGAAATGATCTGATCAGAGTTGCCATCGTCACACAGGATGCCTTTGATTCGCCCTATTTCAGCATCAAGCTTGCATAGTGAGCAAATGGCTCGGGACCTATTTACGAGGTTGAATTATGCTGACAACCAATTTAAGATTGTCAGTCGGGCTTGCAGTGTGGCGCATTTGCGCATACTGGAAGCTACATATATTAATTCACTGGGCGCTGTTCTTTGCAAATAGAAAGAACATGTGCACATATTGGGCTGAATTTTACAAGCTCCTCGATGTCGGGGGTCATGGTGGGGGGGGGGCCCATAAAATACTTGCAGGAGTGGCCCACCACGAACCCCAAAGCCGAGAAGCCCCCGTCTCATTTTACCGGCGGCAGCGAGGCCTCAGTGCAACCTCCCCACTGCTTGGTGGCGGGGCCTTCATTTAAATATTAAAATCAATGAAAAAACATGAAAATCAGTTTACCCTGTCCCGGCGGCCATCCCACGCTGATATTATGGCCGCTGGCCGCAACCTGCGCACATTCGGAACTCCGTTTGGAGTTCCGAGGCGTGGCACTAGTGGAGGGGGTGGGTGGGGAGTGAAAATTTCAGGGTATGGGGGGTGGGGTGGTGGAGTGGGAAAATCTCTTTCCATTGGTAGAGGGGATGGTGGGAAGGGGGTCAAGGTTTAAAGTTGTTAAAGGTCAGGGGGGAAAGGTCGGGATCTGCACAAAGGTCTTTGGGGGAGGAATGTCCAATTAATCAATCGATTCTTCCTTGGGGGTGTGGATGAGGGGAGTGAAAATTTTATTACATGTGTTAATTTAATTTTCAACATTATGCTACTTTAAAAATGCAAATGCTCCTAAAGGGCACGAAGCCTTTTAAAAATGGCGCTGTGCCTGCGCGGTGAAGCCGGGTGCCATTGCCGGGGATGGAGCATACGCCCCCTCTATTTCATCGGGGGCGGCCGCTCCACCCCTCCATTTAAATGAGCCCCCACGCAAAATATTGCGGGGGCTCAGCGACGGCGCATCCGCGCCTGAAGGCCGCCAACTTCAAAGCACGCCACTGCAATGTGCGGCCGCTAATAAAATTCAGCCCATTGTGCCTGTTTCAGCGAAACAAAATAAGTGACCATTCACTGGTTCATTCCTCAGGCCAGTGCCTTGACCAGTTAGAATCAAGCTGTCTGGTTTAAATTTTAAACAAAGCTTGGCAGTTAACTATCAGTCACCATAAACTGGTGCATTATCTATGGCAATATCTCTACCAATCAGAGTCCATTTGCCGACCAATCAGCACCCTCATCTCATAGAGTATAAATTTGTCGCTTTCCCTTACATTGGTATTCTTGAGAATTGTCCTGATGAGTGCAAGATGAAAAGTTTTGACAAAATGTCTCTATTTTCAGCAATACTCATCTATTTTCTGTGATCTCCCTGGTTTATATGGCTCAAGTACTCAATAAATAATCTTGTTGAGTCAGTGGGGGAGAGCCCCTCATTTGCACATCCAAAAAAACAATCTCCAATGGAAAATAAAATGGATTTTGTTGAAAACACAGCATTCAGTTTGAAGATTTTCTTTTATGCTTGGCTGGAATTTTGCAACAGTTTTAATTTTATTATTGAAACATAGGGAGTAATTTCAACCTCGCCCAGCAGGTTAATGACAGTATCAGTTTGGTCAGCCTTGTCTGCTATTTCTTTCTATTGAACTCAGTAGAAAATAAATGAAACAGTGTGTAGAGCAGGTATTTGACCGAATCCTGTCAGTTTCCCACTGGCCAGGTTAAGCTAAAATTACTGCAGTAATCTTAAATGCTTTGTTAGGAATAATCAGATGGTATTGTTCTCATTTAGGAACTGCTACAACATTTTTGAATGAAACTAATCATTGATCAAGGTTCCAACTGTTAGTTTACGCAGAAAACTCTGCACTTCAGAACAGATTCTTGCTGGATAGCTTGGTTTAAATGTGTGTTTAAAGCTACTTTAAAAATTCAAAACATGTTTGGTAAATGCACAGACAATTCAATTCTGCAGCTTTTGGAAGATATTGCAGAACCATAAAGAAAATGCATACCATTAGATCTGATTGTATTGTTTACTTCTGTATTGTAAGTATAAGATTAATGTACAACTTATTGCATTTAGAAATAAAACAGTAGTTTATTCTTATTAGTCACAATTTGATTTTTGGATGTTCCAATTTGTTAAGAAATGGAAAGTCTAATTCTCGTATCTTGTCACTTTAGTTAAAAAAATGAAACTCCAGGTGAAGATTACAATCTGCAGTTAGATTTATGATACTAAACAATGACCAGCAGCCTGATTTCAACTAGTTTTCGGCAGGTGAGTGGTATCTGGAATTTTACACCACCCCAGCGAGCTGGATTGTTGTGGGGGGTGGCGTAGAATTGAGCGGGAGGGTTCGGGAGGCCTTCCCAACCCGCTCCCGCCTCCGCCCAACATTACGTGAGCTGGGGGGGGGGGGGGGTAGCGAGAAATGGGCCACCCACCCCAGGCCAATCAATGCCCTTAAGTGGCCACTTAACGGCCACTTAAGGGCCTTTGCCCACCTCCACGGGGATTTTACCCTTGGCAAGTGGACAATCGGGAGATGCGAAAGGCCACCCAGTGAAACCTGGCAGCCAATCAGCGCACCGGGAGTGGGGCCCAGGCAATTGGGCACAGGGTGCCCGATTGAGGGCCGCCCCCACTTCCCCAACTACCCCTAGGACCCAAGATGCCCTCCTTCCCCCCAAACGACCATCCTCGCCTCGACAGGGTGTGACTGCTTAGCCTGGCGAGGCAGCCCTAACTTACCCGGACTCCTGGCTCCATGTCCTCAGCTAGGCTACAGTTCCAGCAGTGGGCACTGCTCTCAGTAGTGCTGCTGAGACTAAGAGCTGCCGGCCCGATGATTGGCCAGCAGGTCAATGAGGCGGGACTTCCTCCCTCAAGCGGGTGGAAGTCCTGTCTCGGAACAATTAAAGTCTGGGGACCCATAAAATGCAGGACGGATCCCCGGGCTGGGCGGAAGTGGGTTCGCCACCGACTTTTACGTTAGTGGCCAGCTCCTGTCCACCCAACATAAAATCCAGCCCATTAATATGAGTTAGAAACTCAACCACTGCTCCAAAAATGAAGCTCAGGGTATTTTAACTCCTGAGTCTTTTTAAAATCTCACCGGCTAACTTCCACTCATTCTGGTGGAAAATTATGCTGGTCGGAGGCCACCCACTGAGACCAGGGAGGTGTCGCAACTGGCTGCCTGGACCACACATGGAGATGTGATGATCAGGAAGGAGGGGATGGGGTCAACTCCAGAGCAGGGGAGGCACTGTCCTTCTCCTCCTTCTCCTCCTGGCCCCAGTTGGAAAGTTAAAAAAAAAGTTTTTTTCAAACTTATGCTGCTTGGCTTCTCCTGACCTCAATCCTCTTCCTTTCTAGGTACACGTCTTGTGGTTCCCAGAGCTTCTTAAATATTCACATTTTTGACACAGATACTGGAATTTGCATTGAGTATATTTTCTCACATCTCTCCATGTATGGCAGAATGATACAATGGGCTGGATTTTACGAGCCCTCCAATGTTGGGGGTCATGGCGGGGGGGCCTGGAAAATCCTTCTGGGAGAGGTCCACCACAGGCCTCGAGGCCAGGAAGGCCCCATTTTACTGGCGGCGGTGAGGCCTCGGGGCAGCCCCCCCCACCGCTCGGTGAGTAAAACCTAATTAACATATTTAAATAAATGATAATTAAAGAATAATTACTTACCTCATTGTGACTGCCGTCCCATGCCGATATTCCGGCCGGTTTCTGGCAGCCAGTTGCGACACCTCCCTGGTCTCAGTGGGTGGCCTCCGACCAGCATAATTTTCCACCAGAATGGGTGGATGTTGGCCGGTGAGATCTCCATTCGGAGATCTGATGCGTAACACTGGTGGGGAGGGGAGAGGAGTGAAATTTTCAGGTCGGCGGCAAACTTTCAAAATTCAGGCTAATGTGTGTTTGGTACACAAGTTATAGTGTAGTAGTGAGTGATGTGGCATTGTGGAGATATATATGTTAAATTCCAGAAAAGGTGCTGTGGAAGGATAATGCCGGAACTTATTTTCCTCAGTTTCACATTTATTGTACAAAATAAAATGAATACAAATATGTAGCTGCTGACTCAAAACCCTCCCCCAGTCTCCGTAAGTGTCCCCTTATAAGTGCTTAAGTAAGACCCCAGTTAAGACCCTCCACCTGCATATAATTAAATAATTGATACACGATTAAATATATATATATATACACACTTGAATGATGTAGATCATAGGAAATAGGAGCAGGAGTAGGCCATTCGGCCCATTGAGCCTGCTCCGCCATTCAAACAGATCATGGCTGATCATCTGCCACTACGCCGTTTCCAGCCCTCCCATCCCCATATCCCTTGATGTAATTAGTATTCAGAAATCTATTGATTTCTGTCTTGAACATGCTCAATGATTGAGCTTCCACAGCCCTCTGCGGTAGAGAATTCCACAGAATCACCACCATCTGAGTAAAGAAATTCCTCCCCTGTCTTAAATGGTCCACCCCTTATTCTGAGACTGTGTCCCCTTGTTCTAGACTCACTAGCTAGAGGAAACATCCTATCCACATCTACCCTGTCACACCCAATAAGAATTTTGTAATCACCTCTCGTTCTTCGAAACTCTTGAGAATACAGGCCCAGTTTCTGCAATCTCTCCTCTTAAGACAATCCTGCCATCCCAGGGATTAGTCTGGTGAACCTCTGTTGCACTCCCTCTATGGCAAATATATCTTTCCTTAGATAGGAGACCAAAACTGTACAGAATACTCCAGGTGCGGTCTCACCAAGGCTTTATACAATTGCAGCAAGATATCTTTACTCCTATATTCAAATCCCCTTGCAATGAAGGCCAACATACCATTTGCCTTCTTAATAGCTTGTTGCACCTGTGTACTAGCTTTGAGTGACTCATGAACAAGGACACCCAGGTCTCTTTGGACACCAACAGTTCCTAACCCCTCACCATTTAAGAAATACTCTGCCTTTCTGTTTTTTCTACCAAAGTGGATCACTTCACACTTATTCACATTATATTCCATCTGCCATGTTCTTGTCCATTCACTTAGCCTGTTCAAATCCCCTTGAAGCCTTCTTGCATCCTCCTCATAACTTACATTCCCTCCTAGTTTTGTGTCATCTGCAAATTTGGAAACATTACAATTGATCCCCAGATCCAAATCATTCATATAGATTGTAAACAGCTGTGGCCCAAGCACGGATCCTTGCGGTACCCCACTAGTAACAGCCTGCCATCCTGAGAATGACCCATTTATTTCTACTCTTTGCTTTCTGTCTGTTAACCAATTCTCAATCCATACCAGTATATTACCCCCAATTCCATGTGTTCTAATTTTGTTTACTAACCTCCTGTGTGGGTCTTTATCAAAAGCCTTCTGAAAATGCAAATACACCACATCTACTGGTTCTCTTATATCTATGCTACAAACAACATCCTCAAAAAACTCCAAAAGGTTCATCAAACATGATTTCCCTTTCACAAATCCTTGTTGACTCTGCCCAATCATATCATTATTTTCCAAGTGTCCCATTATCTCATCCTTTATAATAGATTCTAACATTTTCCCTACTACTGACATCAAACTAACAGGTCTGTAGTTGTTAGATTTTAGATTTAGATTTAGAGATACAGCACTGAAACAGGCCCTTCGGCCCACCGAGTCTGTGCCGACCATTAACCACCCATTTATACTAATCCTACACTAATCCCATATTCCTACCACATCCCCACCTGTCCCTATATTCCCCTACCACCTACCTATACTAGGGGCAATTTATAATGGCCAATTTACCTATCAACCTGCAAGTCTTTTGGCTGTGGGAGGAAACCGGAGCACCCGGAGGAAACCCACGCAGCTACAGGGAGAACTTGCAAACTCCACACAGGCAGTACCCAGAATTGAACCCGGGTCGCTGTAGCTGTGAGGCTGCGGTGCTAACCTTCTGTTTCTCTCTCGCTCCCTTCTTAAATTGTGGGGGTATATTTGCTACTTTTTAGTCTGCAGGAACACTTCCAGAATCTGTAGAATTTTGAAAGATAAACACTAATGCATCTATAGCCACCTCCTTCAATACTCTGGGATGTAGCTTATCTGTCCAGGGGATTTATCAACTTTCAATCCAATTAATTTTTCAAGTACAACTCTTTATTGATACTAATTTATTCAGTTCCTCATTTTTACTAGTCCCTTGGTTCCCTAGTATTTCTGGGAGATTTTCTGTGTCTTCATCCATGAAGACAGACACAAAGTAATTGTTCAGCCTCTCTGCCATTTCCTCATTCTCCACCACAAACTCTCCTGTCTCTGCCTGCAATGGACCCACATTCGTCCTTGCTAATTGTTTCCTATTCACATGCCTAAAGAAGCTTTTATAGTCCACCTTTATGTTTCTAGCTAGCTGACATTCATAATCTCTTTTCCCTTTCTTTATCAGTTTCTTAGGCCTCCTTTGTTGGAGTCTAAATTGCTCCCAATCCTCAGGCTTACCACTTTTTCTGGTGACCTTTTAGCCACTTCCTTTGACCTAATGCAATACTTAACTTCTTTTGTTAGCCATGGTTGATTCACCTTTCCTGTTGGGTTTTTGTGTCTTAGAGGAATATATATTTGTTGTAAACCGTGTAAAACCTCTTTAAATACTAGACATTGCCTATCTACTGTCAAATATCTTAATGTATTTTCCCAATCCATCATAGCCAACTTGCCCCTTATACCTTCCTATTTCCCTTTGTTCAGATTTAAGACCCTAGTTTCAGAATGAATTATATCGCTTTCAAACTTAATGAGGAATTCTATCAAATTGTGGTCACTATTTCCTAATGGCTTCTTTACAGCAAGGTTATTAATTAAGCCTTTCTCATTGCATAATACTAAATCTAAAATAGGCCGAATAGTTCTGAAACCATTTTGCATAATATAACAATATAACATCCCTCTTTCTTTAATAAAATTGCAATGCCTTTTACGATAAACATAACTTTCCCAAACATTATTTCTTTTTTCTTTAGGATAAACTAAAAAAAATTTGCAATCAACTTTTACAATTAAACTTGTCATCCTGAACACTTTATTCACAATATTGTTGCGGTTGTAAGATGTGGTGCCTCCATCTTGTGGATTTGATTGTCATCATCCCTGTCTGCAGTGAGTTGGTGCGTTGCATTGGCAGTGTTGTACATGTTCTTCCTGGTGTTGTAGAAATTGTGCTTGATGTTGGTGATGTGTCACTTGCTGGTGATGTTTTTAATGATGCACCACTTTCTGGTGATGTTGCTGATGACCTTCTCTCCATTTCCAGTTCTGATATAGGCCAAATATGGAATCTATTCCTTTGCATCTGTTTACTAGTTTCAGTCTCAATGTTGTATATTCTTGGAGTCTCAGCTTTACCAACAACTTTTGCTGGGTTCGAGGTTTTCAAGATTGGATGCTGCAAATGCACAATTTGTCCTCTCAACAACTCAGGTAATGATTTGTCGTGTTTGTTGAAGTGCTGACTTCCTTCTTTGTACCTGTGCATCAGTGATTTGTCGTGTTTACTTTCTCATGGTTGGAGGTAAAGCCTGGCTACGCGACCCAAACCCGACTAGACCCGACTACTTGTGTCGGGGTCGGGTCAGGTCGGGTCTATATTCCAAGTCCAGCATTCGGGCTCGGCTCGGATCAGGCTGAACAGTGCTGCCTCCAGGAACTCACGGGATCAGGCTCACCCTTGATACCCACAACTGCATCTGCAGGAATAGCCTGCTGCCGGAATGGATGAACGATATTCGTGTTGGGTCGGGTGTGAAAAAAAATTAAAGGTCTCGGGCCCGGGTTGGGTTGGGGTTGGCTGTGGTCGGGTCGGGCCAGGGTCGGGTTTTAATTTTATACCCGAGCAGGCCCCAGTTGGAGGGGCAAGAATGGCAACTCAACTTCCCTGGATAAAGAGTTTTCAGGCATGATAGAGAGGGAGATAAAAAAGGAGGGGGTGTAGCATTATTAGTTAAGGAATCAATAACAGCTTTGAGGAGAGATGATATGCTAAATGAATCATCAAATGGGGCCATAATGGGTGGAGCTCAGAAATAAAAAAGGGCAGCCACACTACAAGAAGTGTACTATAGACCCCAAAATAGTGAGAGGGAGGTAGAAGAACAAATATGTCGGCAAATTTCTAAGTGCAAAAACTATAGGGCAATAGTAGTTGGGGATTTCAACTGGGATACAAACAATGTGAAGGGCACGGAGGGGACAAAATTCTTGAACTGTGTTCAAGAGAACTTTTTTAGCCAGCATGTAACAAGCCCAATGAGAGGGGGTGCAATTCTAGATTTAGTCTTCAGTAATGAAGCTGGGCAAGTGGATGAAGTAACAGTGGGTGACCATTTTGGAGATAGTGACCATAATACAGTTAGTTTTAGCATAATCATGGAAACAAACAAAGATAAAACAGGAGTAAAAGTTCTAAATGGGGGAAGGCAAATTTTAAGAAACTGAGAGGTGACCTGGCGAAAGTGGACTGAATACAGCTACTTGAAGGAAAATCAGTGACAAGTCAGTGGGAGGCATTCAAAAGTGAGATTCTACAGACAAAGTGCAGGCATGTCCTCATAAAAATAAAGGGTGGTACGGCCAAATCTAGAGCCCCCTGGTTATCTGGAAGCTTACAGGATAAGTTGAAGCAGAAAAAGAAAGCATATGATGATCACAAAAAACTTAATACTTTAGAAAGCCTAGAGGAGTATAGAAAGTGCAAGGGTGAAGTAAAAAAGGAAATTAGAAAAGCAAAGCGAGGACATGAAAATCGATTGGCAGGTGAAATCAAGGAATACCCAAAGATGTTCTATCAGTTCATTAAGAGCAAGAGGATAGCTAAGGAAAGTGTAGGGCCTATCAGAGATATACAAGGGAACTTATGCGTGGATGCAGAAGATGTGGGCAGGGTTCTTAATGAGTTTTTGTCTCTGTCTTCACAAAGGAGAGAGGAAGTCCGAGAGGGTTTGTCATCCTTGAAAGTGGATAAATCGCCAGGGCCGGATGGATTGCATCACAGGTTGTTAAAGGAAGCCAGGGAGGAAATAGCAGATGCACTGCCGTTCATCTTTAAATCCTCACTAGATACAGGAAAGGTACCAGATGATTGGAGGTCTGTGAACGTTGTACCATTGTTTAAAAAGGGTGCGAGGGATAGGCCAAATAATTATAGGCCAGTCAGTCTGACCTTGGTGGTGGGTAAATTGTTAGAATCTGTTCTGAGGTACAGGATAAACTGCCACTTAGAAAGGCACGGATTAATCAGGGATAGTCAGCATGGATTTGTTAAGGGAAGGTTATGTCTTACTAACGTAACTCGGTTGTTTTGAGGAAGTAACAAGAAGGATTGAGGAGGGTAGTGCACTGGACGTGGTTTACTTGGATTTTAGTAAGGCATTTGACAAGGTCCCACATGGAAGACTGGTCAGTAAAATGAAAGCCCATGGGATACAGGGGAATGTGGCAGGTTGGATCCAGAATTTGCACAGGGACAGGAAACAAAGGGTGGTAGTAGACGGATGTTTTTGTGAATGGAAAGCTGTTTCCAGTGGCATTCCACAGGGCTCAGTGCTGGGTTCCCTTGCTGATGGTGGTATATATTAATGATTTGGACTTAAATATGGGAGGCATGATTGGGAAATTTGCTGATGACACAAAAATTGGCCATGTAGTTGATAGTGAAGAGGATAGCCGTAGACTCCAGAAAGCTATCAGTGGCTTGGATGAGTGAGCGGAGAGGTGGCAAATGGAATTCAATCCAGATAAGTGTGAGATAATGCATTTGGGGAGAGCAAATAAAGCAAGGGAATACACAATTAACAGGAGGATATTGAGAGGGGTAGAAGAAGTAAGAGACCTTGGAGTGCATGTCCACAGGGCAATGAAGGTGGCAGGACAGGTAGATAGAGTGGTGAAGAAGGCATATGGAATGCTTTCCTTTATTGGCCGAGGTATAGAATTCAAAAGCAGGGATGTAATGCTGGAACTGTATTGAATGCTGGTTAGGCCACAGTTTGGAGTATTGCTTACAGTTCTGGTCACCACATTGCAGGACGGACATAACTGCTCTGGAGAGAGTAGAGGAGATTTACAAGAATGCTGCCAGGCTCAAAAGTTGCAGCTATGAGGAAAGATTGGATTGGCTAGGGTTGTTTTCCTTATAACAGAGGAGGCTGAGGGGTGACTTAATAGAGGTGAACAAAATTATGAGGGGCCTAGATAGTGTAGACAGGAAGGACCTGTTTCCCATAGTGGAGAGGTCAATTACCAGGGGGCACAGATTTAAGGTGATTGGTAGAAGGGTTAGAGGGGACATGAGGAAAAATGCTTTCACCCAGAGGGTGGTAGGTGTCTGGAATTCATTGCCAGGAATGGTGGTGGAGGCAGAAACCCTCAATTCTTTTAAAAGATACCTGGATATGCATCTGAAGTGCTGTAACCGGCAAGGCTATGGACCAGGTGCTGGAAGGTGGGATTAGATTGGGCGGCTAGTTTTTCCGGCCAGCACGGCCTCAACAGGCTGAATGGCCTCCTTCTGTGCCATACTTTTTCTATGGTTCTATGGTTATATGGTCATTTGGAGGCTGTATCTTGCTTGGCACAGTTGTCTTGTATTTTCTGCCATTCAATTGCTCTACTGGTGATTTCATGTTGGCCTGGAGAAACATAGTTCGGAGTGACAATAAGGAAAGTTTGGGTCTTCCTTTATCTCTCAGCATTTTATGAGGGTCCTCTTGACTGTCTGGACATGTCTTTCTATAAAAGCATGTCTCCTTGGAGAATGTGGTGATGAGGCTATGATGTTGAATCCATACTGTTCAGAAAACTCCTTAAACTCTCTGGAGGTGAATTGGGTTTCACTATCACATATCACCCTTTCTGGAATCCCTTGCTCAGCAAACAGGCTTTGTACTGCTGTGGTGATTGTTGTAGCTCTCAAATCTTTTACCTTTCTGATAAATGGGAACTTTGAGTAATAGTCTGCTACTATAGGATAGCATTCTTGGTTGTGCGTGAATAAGTTTGCTCCCGCAGTATGCCATGCCCTGGTGGTACCTCATTAGCTATCCATCTCTTTCGGCTGTGTGTTTCCATACTTCTGGCATGCATTGCATGTAGATACCATATTTTTAATGTCTTTGTCTATGCCTATCCAATATACAGATGATCTGGCTCTAAGCTAACACTTTTCCATTCCCATATGGCCTTCATGTATCTTCTGGAGAAGTTCTCTCTGCATTGTATTGGCTATGATGATTCTGGATCAGGTCAACAGAACACCATCTTCTGGTGAAATGCCAACTCTGATTGACCAATACTGCTGTATTACCAGTTGTGTTTGTTGTATTTTATCAGACCATCCCTGAATCACTTGCTGAGAACGCATATGTAACTCTTCGCCTTTACTGGTCTCATCTCTGATTTGACCCAATTTTGGTGATATCATCTTCATTAGGTGATGTATCTTTATACCTAAATCTTTTATCTCATGTTCCTCATGTGGCAACAGAAGAGATAGGGTATCTGCTAGCAGCATTTCTCTTCCCGGCTATTATTTCAGAGTGGAATTATAACTTTGAAGCCTCAAGAGTGACCTGGTGCTGCACACAGATTTTTCTTTGAAATCTGTTCTAGTGGACGATGATCACTCTCCACTATGCATTTTCACCTGTAGAGATATATATGGAATTTCTCATATTCATACACCACAGCCAATAGCTCTCTTTCCATGTTGGCATGTTTGGTCTCAGCTGATGTTAGAGCTTTGGATGCGACTGCGATTGGATTTCCCTCTTGTACCAGGACCCCTCTCAGCCCTTTTGTAGAAGCATCTACTTGCAGAGTGACAGGTTTCACTCTGTTGTAGAATGACAGATTTGTCTCCTTACATATTACTTCTTTGAGTTTACTGAAACTCCTCTCACGTGACTCTGACCACTGGTACTCAACATCTTTTCTCATCAGCACTCATAGTTTTGCTGTGTGCTCTGACATGTGAGATATGAAAGAGCTCATGGACTGGATCAAGCCAAAAAAACTTCTCAGCTCTTTCTTGTCTCTCGGAGCTTCCATCTCAGAGATAGTTGTGACTTTTTCAGGACTCGACTTGACTCCAACGGGTGAGAACTGGCATTCTCTCACCTTTACAGTGGATTGTCTGTGATTAGCTTGATCCCAGCTTTCCAGGTTCTCTCCATGGCTTCATGTAGATGGTAGTCATGGTCTTCCTCATCTGCACCATAGATCTGGACATCATCAGCTATGCCGATTGTTCCTTTCCATCTGCTGTATGTCTCGTCGATCTTCTGCAAGAACACAACCTGACTCATTTTAAGGTCAAAAGGTAGATGTAGGAATTAGTACCGCTCAAAGGGTGTGTTGAATGTTGTCAACAGTAAGGATTCCTCATCAAACTTCACGTTTCAATAGCTGTTTCTGGCATCAAGCTTGCTGAAAATCTTTGCCCCTGCCAGTGCTGGCATGATCTCTTCCAGTGTTGGAATAGGGTAGTGATTCCCCTTTATTGCTTGATTAAGATCTTTGGGATCCAGGCAAATTTGTAGCTGTCTATTTGACATCTCTCTCACCACGATGGAATTTACTCAATTTGTAGGCTCTGTGACTCTTGAAATCTCTTTTATTCATCCATCTCTTTGAGTTCTCATTCAAGCTTTTCTTTTAACTCTATTGGAACTTTACATGGGGGATGAATTACTGGTTTCTTCTTTGGATCAATGGTGATGCCATACTCAAAATCTTCAAAGCATCCAACCATATCATCAAAACACACTGAATACATATGGACCAAATCTTCCTTGCTTCTAATTGAAGAGCACTGTTCAATGGATGTGCTACCTTGAACCTTCATTGATGTCTCCTTCATCTCATGGTTTGCCAAGACCAGCTGCAGCTCTTCGCAACTGCTCAACCCCAGGATAGTTGGACTATCTGTTTCAGTGACATAGAATATACAGTTAACGATGTTTCCTTCGTGCGTTTCTCTGATTTCGGTCATTCCCAGCTGTTGAATTTCAGTTCCACCTTATGCTGTTGGCATGACGTTGCTCAGTTTCACAGCATTTTTCTTTCAGTAACCATTCTCTGTCAAATTTTCAGGAAAGATCTTCTGGTATAGTCTGAGCAGGATAATGTTGCTCTGTGCTCCAGTATCAAGCTTCAGCTTCAGGTTTATGGTTGTGGGCAGACCTTTCACCTTCTTTCTGATCCGTATGGTTGTGTAAAATTCTTTGGGAACTTCAGCATGCAAACATTTAATGTAGGTCTATGGTTCCTATGTATTTCTATCCTCAAACTCCCCGTCATCTTCCAGGGTATGGGTGTTTTGGTTTCTTTTATTTCTCATTTGTTCTGTTGCTCAGCCTCTGGTAATTCCTTTATCACCTACGTTCTTTGCCCTGCACATCTTCTCCCAGTGATTGAGCTTTCCTCAAGCTCTGCAGTTTGATCCGTATGTGGGACATTTCTTTCTGTCTGTGAATTCATGTAGTTGTCCGTATTTCTTGCACATCTTTCTCTCTTTCTGGTGTGCATTCCTTTGTTGCTGTTACAATCTATCAACCCTGCTTCCTTTCCCTTGACTTAACTGAAGGCGAGCCACTTGGGTAATCAGTATCTTTATCTGTCTACTCCTGGCTTCATGTGCTCTGGCAGTGTCTATATCCTGTGATATTGTAAGCTTGTCCTTTCCAATTAAAGCTTTTGGTACATCAGGGAGTGCAGAACCTCAAATGAGCATATATACCAGCCTTTACACTTGCTGGCTATATTTTCCAGTCTCATTAAGAAATTGTCAATAGGCTCACCTGGTTCCTGTCTCAAGCCTTGTAATTTGTCATGGTGGATCTGATGGTTTGACTCTGGCTGAAGATGTGTGCTGAATTTCTCAAAAAGCGTGTCCAGGTTTTTACTGTCATCCTCATTCATTTCCCAGCTATTGAAAAGATCTAATCCTTTCTCTCCTGTCCATAAAAGGATGTAGCTGACCTTTTCCTATTTACTAATACCTTCAGAAAACTACTGAATGTCATAAGAACATAAGGTCACAAGAAATAGAAGCAGGAGTAGGCCATTCAGCCCCTCAAGCCTGCCCCACCATTCAATAAGATCATGGCTGATCTGCCCCAGACCTAAATTCCTCTTTCGGGCCAGCTCCTCATAGCCCTCAACTCCCCGATATTTCAAAAATCTATCTACCTCCTCTTTAAATATTTTCAGTGATCTAGCCTCCACAACTCTCTGGGGTAGAGAATTCCAGACATTCACTACCCTCTGAGAGAAGAAATTCCTTCGCATCTCAGTTTTAAATGAGTGTCCCCTTATTCTGTAGCTATGTCCCCTAGTTCAAGATTCTCCCAGTAGTGGAAACATCTTCTCAATATCTAACCTGTCAAGGCCCCTCAGAATCTTGTACGCTTCAATAAGATCACCTCTCATTCTTCTAAACTCTAATGAATAAAGGCCTAACCTGTTTAGCTGTTCCTGAAAGGTCAACCCCTTCGTCCCAGGAATCAGCCTAGTGAATCTCTTTTGAGCTGCATGCAATGCCAGTATATCCTTTCTTAAATACAAGGACCAAAACTGTACACAGTACTCCTGGTGTGGCCTCACCAACACCCTGTACAGTTGTCACAAAACTTCCCTATTTTTAAACTCCACCCCATTAGCAATAAAGGCCAAAATTCCATTTGCCTTCTTAATTACTTGCTGGACTTGCATGCTAACCTTTTGCGTTTCATGCATAAGAACATCCAGATCCCTCTGTGCTGCACTTTTTTGAAGTCTGTCTCCATTTAAATAATAGTCTGCCTTTTGATTCTTCATTTCAAAGTGCATGACCTCACACTTTCCTATATTAAACTCCATCTGCCAAGTTTTTGCCCATTCACTCAACCTATCTATATCCCCTTGCAGGTTCCTTATGCCCTCCCACCTATTTTTGTATTGTCAGCAAATTTGGATATATTACACTCTGCCCCCTCCTCCTAGTCATTAATATAGATAGTAAATAATTGAGGCCCTAGGACTGACCCTTGTGGCACTCCAATAGTTACGTGTTTCCAACCTGAAAAAGACCCATTAATCACAACTCTCTGTGTTCTGTGAGCGTAGGGGGAAAATTTGTGGCGGATGCAGCTAAATAAACATACACATATATACAAGATGAAATAGCCAATATTGTTACAAAATGGAGTATTTACCCAAGGCATTGTGGGACAAGTTAGTTAGCTTGCAGCCTTGAGCATGGTACTGCTTAGCACAGGCAATTAAGCTGACCAAAGAGGGCCCCTCATATCAGTGCATAAGACCACTGCTCTGTCTAACTGCAGACTGCACAAAGCAGCTAGGAAAGCAGGCCTGACAGAGGTAGAAAGATTCATTGCGAAGGCGCAAGGATAGTTGATAAGGGGGCCTGGTAAACATCCTGAGATGGTCAGGGGCGTACCACGAGCTATCCCCACAACCACATGATACCTAATTAGTAATTTTATTAGTAATGAATATAATGTATGTAATCAATAACTCTTATGATTGGATTGTGTCCAGCCGGGATAGGCTGAGTAACTGTATATCCGTTGTGGATTTTACTTTGTTCAGTGGAGAAGGGCATGGTAAACCCAGCGTCTTACTCCCCACCGGTGTAAAAATAAACCTTTTGACGATTGGAACAGACCTGAGCATCGAGTGGTTCATTTTAGTCAATTCCACTCTAACAATTGGCGTAGTCGGCAGGATCAGGTGTAGGTCAGCTCTTCTGTAACCCCGCTATCCCAATCACCCAGCCTGAGCCTGAATTAAGAGGTCTTAGTCCCACATGACGGCCAGGTCAAGTGGGCGAAGGGAACTAAGGGGCCAAGGAGGAGTTGGCTGGAGCCTGATTCCGAACTTGGGACGAGCAGGATATCGAAGGGCACCCACCATTGACAGAGTACCGGGTGAGTATGTTTATTCATTCTCCCCGGGACTGGGTGCTGGTGTTCAGCGGCTAGGATATCCAAATTGCAGAGGGGTCCAACCAGTCGCCAAACGGTGGTAGGCAGCTCATTAGAACGCATTATCGGGTATGTGACCCGATAGTCGGCAGAGTTGGTAATTCACTACAAGTCGCGGACCTCTGAGAGTGAACAGTTCACTACAAGTCACGGACCTCTGAGAGTGAATAGTTCACTACAAGTCACAGACCTCTGAGAGTGAATAGTTCACTACAATTCGCGGACCTCTGAGAGTGAATAGTTCACTACAAGTCGCGGACCTCTGAGAGTGAATAGTTCACTACAGGTCGTGCTGGGGTTAGCTACTACAAGTCACAGACCCCTGAGAGTGGACTGACAGGTGGACCTCTGAGAGTAGACAACAAAAAACCAGTGCTGATCCTACCCAAGTACGGCCAATGAGAAAGCAGAGCTCGAGTGGGGACCAGAGGGTTTCCTTACATGTTATTTGGCAGTTAAGAACAAGAAACTTATCGATAAGATGATTAAATCTGATTGGAATCCCCACAACCCTGCCACAAAACAAAGGGAGTGGTGACAAAAAGAAGAAAAGCATTCACTATGTTTATGGCAGAGTGACATAAAAGACTATGTTTTAGAGTAAAAACAAGTTACTGTGTCTTATATTCAAATGACTGAATGTTGGAAGCATCCACGAATGAATTGAATGTCCCTGGGATATACAGCTTGTGTTCTGTAGAACTTGTGTTCTGTAGAACTGACTGTCGTTAACTCTTTCTTGTCTGGCTTTAATGTTGAAAGCATGAGTCTATTAAGTTGTTTGGAATTGAATGAGTGAGAAAAGTGATTGTTGCGTGTGTTCATTTCAATTTAAGATTATGCACCCAGGAATGGGATATAAACTTGAATTATATTTTAAGTTAAAGTTTTATTTTTATTTTAAAAGTTGGTTTTGCAACTGTGAAAAGGCAATGAACAATTTTCTAAGAGATAAGCTTCAGGCTTGAAGGTCTGAAGATGTCTGGCAGAAATCCAATTTGAAGTTTAAAACACTGCTTTAATTGGAAACCCTGCTATTGCTTTATTTTGCAATCTAAACTTGACTGTTTTTACTGACTTTTTAAGTAGCAAATGTCAAAAAATTGGATATTGTTTTAAGAGAGAGAAGGATAAACAAAGGAGATATGAGAAAGATTAAAGTTTGTGTAAGGAGCTGGTGTTATGTCTTTTGTTGTCAGAATGTTAAATAACTTTTCTTTAGTTTTGGTTTTATTACAGTCATTTGAAAAGGCGCCTGAAGAAAGAACAAGAAAAATGACGCAATTTACCTATCTTTAAAAAAAAGCACGTGCTTTTCTGTTCTGTGTGTAGTTATTAAGTATTATAAGTTAATAAGTCTGAATTAAATTTATACTGTTAAGGTTAACTAACCTGTTAAGTTGAGGAAAACTTTTAAATGTTTATTGACGTGAACCGGAATTTGGAATCATCTTGCAGTTTAATCTAAAATGCTGTCTTTCCTGGTGGAGATAGTTTCCTTTGAAGTTGATAATGTTACTAAAGATTTTGTTGTTTTAAAATCCTAAGGATACTAAAAAACGTTTAAAATGGAGTTTAGTTCTTTTCAATAAGGGAAAAAAAGGGTTACATAAAGCGACGCAGCTGAGAATGCTTTGCTCCGCCGCCTTGGAGACAAGCAAGGAAATTAACCTTACTGCAGCTATCTTTATCAATAACACAAAGTGCTTGAGAAGAAGAGATAGTTGCAAGCACTTCTGTCTTTAATGTAAAAAAAATGCAATATCACCAAGTCTGGGCATAAGAAATTGGAATCGATAAACAAAATTAAATTGATATGAGTGGTTATTTAAAGCATTCAAAGGGAAATTTACTGTTGTTTGAATTTGGAATAATCTGAGATGTCAAAAATCCAGTTTAATTTGGCAAGTTATTTCAGGAATTAAAATGTCATCTAAGGTAAAAAAAAGCAAGCAATATATAGTAATTCCTGGAATCAAATGGAAATTTCTGTTTTAAGGAATTATGAATATTGATTGTAAAGGTTCTCCAGGGCTCAAAATGAAATAGAATTATAATTAATGGGAATTGCCAATTAGATCTGGCAGATGCAAGAGCTAATAAAGGAATTCTGGGAATAAACAAATGGTGAAATTAGAATTCAAACAGCTAAATTAATATAGAGTGAAATTTCCAAGAAGCCGAGAATTTTCCAGTGAAAGTCAGGAAAGTGTAGATAAGACTGGCAATTGATAGTTTTCTCTTGGAGATATGAGTTTTTGAGAGAGCTACATTTGAAAGTCTGGCCATTTTTGATCTTTTGATAAGATCACCTGGGAGTTGAGAATATGTGGCATGATACTGGGATACCAGTGTAAGTGTGCAGATGTGATTTGTTGCATGCAGAGCAACTAACATGCAAAATGCATGGTGAAATGCACTGACGAACGGGTCTCAAACATGTTTACTGACTTGAGAAACAGCATGGCATGAAATGGTTAATGCAGTCAGTACAGTGAGACAACTCACATAGAGATAATGACTTTATAATAATCAGGATAAATTAAACACCTTAATAATGACAGGAAGGGCAATGAGGTTGCCAGGGGATGTCGTAGCAGGCAGTGAGGAAATAGGACCCGCAAGAGAAAGGGTTAAAAGATTTTTGAAGGAGTTGTGCAGACAGCTGCATGAGCTGAGGCAGGAGGTTCTATAGAAACAGACATGAAAGAGGAACAGACAAAGGTGCCTGTTGTGGGAGACAAAGTAATGGTAAAGGGAAGGGCCAATGGAAACACTGGTCCCAACTGAAGGTATATAAAGACAACAGCAAATGACAGACTCCGAAATAAACACCACCTGGTACACAAAGAGATACCGGGAATGGAAGAATACACTTGAGAATGGACTACTTGGGGGGCTGGGAATAATGGTAGTATTGATAGGCATTTGGATTATTATTAGATGGGCTACTAACTGGGCAAGGATTGTGGGGAACGAAGCCCGAGCACGACGGGACCATATAGATAATTTTGAAAGAGTAGAGATGATAAGAATATAAATTAACTCCTGAATTCCCCAGGACGTGTTCGGTCCCCACAGGTAGACATGTATCCCTCATCAGGGGATACTCACAACATGGACAAGTACTAACACCTGGTGACCACCAGGGCGGTGTGTTTAAATTACAGATATAACCACTAGTGGAGAATGGGAAGGAACAGGACTGCAGTGGCTGTGGGGCCTGTTAATATCCGGAGAGGAAGAACGAAGACCCGGTAATGGATGCACAACTGATTAATGAAAGGAGTATTAATATAGACTATATGAACTATGCGGCATTGTACAACATGTTGGATGGGAAGTGTATACCGGCGAGTAAAGATCAAAACAGGGACCGAACCTACTTGCTTATAGTGAATCTGGGCAAAGATGCAGTATGTGTACGGTGCTCCACAGATGACCGTGCTAACTGCGTGACCAGACAGAAAGGGGGAGGGGTGACTGAGAGCTGTGTCTTTGGAATTGTTTGTGCCCCTCCCATTGGGCAACAGATGATAAGGAAATTTGAAGGGAACATGGATGTGTGTGGGTACATCGAGCCCAGGGAAAGTGTTGTATGATAATGTAAAACATGAAATTGTGCCTGTGTTGATCAATGTCTCAGGTATCCGGATGCCGGAGTATTGTTCAGAACAGGCTAAGAATATGTATAGTATGTTAACCACTGGGCCACAAGAATAAGGGGGCGTAACCCATTTCATAGATACAAGAGGAAAAAATATTAAATGATGAAGTAACAGGGATCAATACTGGGACTTCTTTAATCAATTCTTCAGATACACAAGGGGTAAACGAGAATGTGGAATGACTTTGGAAGGTTATAAGGGAGCTCATAATTCAAGCTGAGGGGGCCCAATCAAACATATCTGGGACAGAGAACAATGGAAATACAATTAGATGGGATAGCGATGCTGGAGGCGCATGCCAAGACCATTAATCACTTAGGATGTGGGACCCAACAGGGACAGTTGTGCCACACTTATGGGCTGTGGATGGTGGAACAAATGAGACACAACCTCGATCAGCTCCAAAGGGGGGAGATACCAGATTGGATCGATAGGGCAATACCTCCCTCCGATATTATCTGACAGAGACTTTGCAAGGTCGGGGTACCAGGGAAACGGAAAGTACTGCGTGTCCACCACCGAAAGATCATACTGCTACGGAGGTTTACACTGTCCCATACCATACCCAGACTTCTGTTTTACCGCTCAATGACCAGTCACTATAGGACGAGCCTGGATAGTTTATATCCAACAGCGGGGGCTGGAAACCATTAATGCAACCGATAATATCACACGTGTTGGTAGGAGTGCAACTGGTACTGGCTCTCACCTGGGGAATATTGGCTTGTAGATCATGCTGACGATATACTATGCGAAAGAAAGCAAAGGCTTTGGTAAAGGAACAACATAGGAGATAAACCTCAAAGGGACACAATAACTTGGGACATATTGATTTGATTTAAGTGACTGGGATTCCTGAAATCACATGACTGGCCAGCACGTAGAGGCAGGGAATACAGGACGGGGTTAAAACGAGGATAATAGAGTAGGTATGTTGGTTAACACGACTAGGGGTAGTCCTTTAATGAAAGGGGGGATTGTAGGAGAAAAAATTGTGGCCGATGCATCTAAATAAACATACACATATATGCAAGATGAAAGTGTAGCCACATATTGTTACAAAATGGAGTATTTACCCAAGGCATTGTGGGACAAGTTAGTTAGCTTGCAGCCTTGAACATGGTACTTTTTTTTTATTCATTCATGGGATGTCGGCGGCGCTGGCCAGGCCAGCATTTATTGCCCATCCCTAATTGCCCATGAGAAGGTGGTGGTGAGCTGCCTTCTTGAACTGCTGCAGTCCATTTGGGGTAGGTAGACCCACAGTGCTGTTAGGAAGGGAGTTCCAGGATTTTGACCCAGCGACTGTGAAGGAACGGCGATATAGTTCCAAGTCAGGATGGTGTGTGACTTGGGGGGGAACTTGCAGGTGGTGGTGTTCCCATGCATTTGCTGCCCTTGTCCTTCTAGTTGGTAGAGGTCGCGGGTTTGGAAGGTGCTGTCTAAGGAGCCTTGGTGCATTGCTGCAGTGCATCTTGTAGATGGTACACACTGCTGCCACTGTGCGTCGGTGGTGGAAGGAGTGAATGTTTGTAGATGGGGTGCCAATCAAGCAGGCTGCTTTGTCCTGGATGCTGTCAAGCTTCTTGAGTGTTGTTGAAGCTGCACCCATCCAGGCAAGTGGAGAGTATTCCATCACACTCCTGACTTGTGCCTTATAGATGGTGGACAGGCTTTGGGAAGTCAGGAGGTGAGCTACTCGCCTCAGGATTCCTAGCCTCTGACCTGCTCTTGTAGCCACGGTATTTATATGGCTACTCCAGTTCAGTTTCTGGTCAATGGTAGCCCCTAGCGTGTTGATAGTGGGGGATTCAGCGATGGTAATGCCGTTGAATGTCAAGGGGAGATGGTTAGATTCTCTCTTGTTGGAGATGGTCATTGCCTGGCACTTGCGTGGTGCGAATGTTACTTGCCACTTATCAGCCAAAGCCTGGATATTTTCCAGGTCTTGCTGCATTTCTACACGGACTGCTTCAGTATCTGAGGAGTCTGAGGTACTGCTTAGCACAGGCAATTAGGCTGACCAAAGAGGGCCCCTCATATCAGTGCATAAGACTGCAGCTCTGTCTAATTGCAGACTGCACAAAGCAACTCGGAAAGCAGGCCTGACAGAGGTAGAAAGATTCATTGTGAAGACCCAAGGATAGTTGATAAGGGGGCCTGGTAAACATCCTGAGATGGTCAGGGGCGTACCACGAGCTATCCCCACAACCACATGATGCATAATTAGTAATTTTATTGGTAATGTATGTAATGTATGTGATTAATAACCATTATGATTGGATTGTGTCCAGCCAGGATGGGCTGAGAAACTGTATATCCGTTGTAGATTTTCCTTTGTTCAGTGGGGAAGTGCGAGGTAAGCCCAGCGTCTTACTCCCCACCGGTGTAAAAATCAACATTTTGACAATTGGAGCGGTCCTGAGCATCGAGTGGTTCATTTTAGTCAATTCCACTCTAACAGTGAGTTAACCAATCCTCAATCCATGCTAATACATTACCCCCCAATACTGTGAGCTCCTATCTTGTGCAATAATCTTTATGTGGCATCTTATCAAATGCCTTCTGGAAATCTAAATACACTACATCTACCGGTTCCCCTTCATCAACTCTGCTTGTTATATCCTCAAAGAACTCTAGCAAATTTGTCAAACATGATTTCCCTTTCACAAAACCATATTGACTCTGTTTGATTGTGTTAAGCTTTTCTAAATGTCCTGCTATTTCTTCCTTAATAATGGACTCTAGCATTTTCCCAACGACTGATGTTAGGCTGACTGGCCTATAGTTTTCTGCTTTTTGTCTCCCTCCCTTCTTGAACAGGGGCATCACATTAGTGATTTTCCAATCCGCTGGGACCCTCCCGGAATCCAGTGAGTTCTGGAATATTTCGACCAATGCCTCCACTATCTCTGCAGCCACTTCCTTTAAAACCCTTGGATGTAGGCCATCAGGTCCTGGCGACTTGTTTGCCTTTAGCCCCATTAGTTTGTCAAATACTTTGCCCCTTGTGATAGAGACTGTTACAAGATCTTTCCTCCCATTAGCTCCTTGCTTATCTGATATCTGTGGGATGTTTATAGTGTCCTCCACCTTGAAGACTGATGCAAAATATTGGTTCAAATTATCTGCCATTTCCCTGTTCCCCATTATCAACTCTCCAGTTGCATCCTCCAAGGTCCCAAGCTCACTTTAGCTACTCTTTTACTTTTTATACACCCAAAGAAGCTCTTGCTGTTTGTTTTTATATTTCTTGCCAATTTACTTTCATAATCAATTTTCTCCCTCTTTATTAGCTTTTTAGTCATCCACTGCTGGTTCCTAAAAAATTCCCCATCCTCTTGCCTACCACTAGTTTTCACCGCTTTGTATGCCTTAGTTTTTGATTGGATACTCTCCCTTGACCACCTTTGTTAACCCTTTCTTCATACCTCTGTAATTGCCCTTGTTTAAGTTGAGGACACTGGTTTGAGACCCAAGTTGCTCACCCTCAAACTGAATTTAAAATTCTACCATGTTGTGATCGCTACCCCCTAGAGGATCCTTAACTGCGATATCTCTTGTTAATTCTACCTCATTACACATTACTAGATCTAAAATAGCCTGTTCCCTGGTAGGTTCTGCAATGTATTGCTCTAAGTAACAATCCCTGATGCACTCTACAAATTTGTCTTCCATGTTACCTCTGCCAATCTGATTTGTCCAGTCAATATGAAGATTAAAATCACCCATGACAATCGTAGTTCCCTTCTTACATACCTCTGTTATTTCCTGATTTAAACTTTGTCCTACAGTGAGGCAACTCTTTGGGGGGCCTATAGCCGATTCCCACCTGTGACTTCTTCCCCTTGCTGTTCCTTATTTCCACCCAAACTGATTCCACATCACAATCTATCACACCTATATCACTACTCACCACTGCACTGATATCTTCTTTATTAACAAAGCTACCACACCTCCTTTTCCTTTTTACTTATTTTTCTGGAACATTGAATACCCTTCAATATTGAGTTTCCAGTCTTGGTTACCCTGCAACCACATCTCTGTAATAGCTATCATGTCATATTCATTTATTTCTATTAGTGCCGTCAATTCATCTATCTTGTTACAAATGCTGCGTGCATTCAGATAAAGAGCCTTAAGCTTTGACTTTTTACCATTATTACTCATTCTGGTTCTAATTTCTGTTGCACTCTTCTGCTTATATTTTCTGCCCCTTCCTGTCACACTTTGATTACCGTTTCCCTCATCACTAAACTGCACCACTGCTCTCTCATTTGTTTTTATTTTTTAAACTTCCCTTCAATTGAACCCTCCTTCCACTAATTAGTTTAAAGTCCTACTCATTAGGGCTAATTATACCAGAATTCGCCAGAACACTGGTCCCAGTATGGTTCAAATCTGCCCGTCCCAACGGAACAGATCTATCCTTCCCCAGTACTGGTGCCTGTGCCCCATGAATCAGAACCCATTTCTCCCACACCAATCTTTGAGCGATGCATTTACCTCTCTAATCTTATTTACTCTACGCCAATTTGCACGTGACTCAGGTAGTAATCCGAAATTATTACCTTTGTGGTTCTGCTTTTTAATTTAGCCCCGAGCTGCTCTGCAGAACCTCTTTCCTATTCCTATGTCGTTGGTACCTATGTGGACCATGACAACTGGATCCTTCCCCTCCACTCCAAGTGTCAATTTGCACTTTTTCTTACATTTTTCGAATGCCTCCACCATGTCGTCGGCCTCCCAAATCATGGGCTGGAATTGCACGTTCATTGCTACCCTGCAGCCATCTCGTCCCTCGTATGATTTATGACGTGTTTTTTTTCTGGCATTAATTAGAGTTATTTTTCACAATCAAATTAAGTATTTGCATCGCTCATATGGTTTGAACCCTACTCACAAACACTTTGCTGCCACCATCTTATGTCCTGCGGTTCCCAGAGCTTCTTAAATATTCACATTTTTGACACAGATACTGGAGCTTGCATGGAATATATTTTCTCACATCTCTCCATGTGTGTTTTGTGCAGGAGTGAATGAATTGGCTTTGTGGTGATATATTTCCATATGCTTGAATAGTGTAGTTCCTAAATCATTTTGGATAATATAACAATACAGCACACATAGCAGAAAACACACTGCAGCTTCCCTCTCAGGTCACAAAGTTAAAATTCCAATCAACGGAACCCAACATGCATATGGAAAGAAGTACCCTGGTGGCACTGGGTATGCATCCTTGCCACCCCCTCAGTTAAGCAGGTTAAAATTGGGAATTATCAGCTCCTGGCATCTCCAGGTTGGTAAGTAACCTCGGCAATTTTAAATGCCCACCCATTTAGTTTCTCCCTGGCGAGTAGGGGTAAAATTGCAACAGGCCTGCCCACCACCAAGATAACTGACTAGAAACTGCTGTATGGACATTTAAAGGATTCGGTTAGTTGCAGTTAAGCAGTTGGGAAATCTTTGTAAGTCCATATATGTCTTCATAGACATGGTCATAATATATTGCAGAAATCAACGGCATACGATTTATAGATTTAGAGTGATGTTAGTTCTATGCTCGAGTTGCTCTGAACAGGCTCCAGAAGCTGGCCGAGCGCGTCTACCCTGAGGCACAGTGTAGCTTTCGTGCAGAGAGATCGATCGTTGACATGCTGTTCTCCCTTTGTCAGATACAGGAGAAATGCCGTGAACAACAGATGCCCCTCTACATTGCTTTCATTGATCTCACCAAAGCCTTTGACCTCGTCAGCAGACGTGGTCTCTTCAGACTACTAGAAAAGATTGGATGCCCACCAAAGCTACGAAGCATCATCACCTCATTCCATGACAATATGAAAGGCACAATTCAACATGGTGGCTCTTCATCAGAGCCCTTTCCTATCCTGAGTGGTGTGAAACAGGGCTGTGTTCTCGCACCCACACTTTTTGGGATTTTCTTCTCCCTGCTGCTTTCACATGCATTCAAGTCCTCTGAAGAAGGAATTTTCCTCCACACAAGATCAGGGGGCAGGTTGTTCAACCTTGCCCGTCTAAGAGCGAAGTCCAAAGTATGGAAAGTCCTCATCAGGGAACTGCGCTTTGCTGACGATGCTGCTTTAACATCTCACACTGAAGAGTGCCTGCAGAATCTCATCGACAGGTTTGCGGCTGCCTGCAATGAATTTGGCCTAACCATCAGCCTCAATAAAACGAACATCATGGGGCAGGACGTCAGAAATGCTCCATCCATCAATATTGGCGACCACGCTCTGGAAGTGGTTCAAGAGTTCACCTACCTAGGCTCAACTATCACCAGTAACCTGTCTCTAGATGCAGAAATCAACAAGCGCATGGGAAAGGCTTCCACTGCTATGTCCAGACTGGCCAAGAGAGTGTGGGAAAATGGCGCACTGACACGGAACACAAAAGTCCGAGTGTATCAGGCCTGTGTCCTCAGTACCTTGCTCTATGGCAGAGAGGCCTGGACAACGTATGTCAGCCAAGAGCGACGTCTCAATTTATTCCATTTTCGCTGCCTCCGGAGAATACTTGGCATCAGGTGGCAGGACCGTATCTCCAACACAGAAGTCCTCGAGGTGGCCCACATCCCCAGCTTGTACACACTACTGAGTCAGCGGCGCTTGAGATGGCTTGGCCATGTGAGCCGCATGGAAGATGGCAGGATCCCCAAAGACACATTGTAAAGCGAGCTCGCCACTGGTATCAGACCCACCGGCCGTCCATGTCTCCGCTTTAAAGACGTCTGCAAACGCGACATGAAATCCTGTGACATTGATCACAAGTCATGGGAGTCAGTTGCCAGCGTTCGCCAGAGCTGGCGGGCAGCCGTAAAGGCAGGGCTAAAGTGTGGCGAGTTGAAGAGACTTAGTAGTTGGCAGGAAAAAAGACAGAGGCGCAAGGGGAGAGCCAACTGTGCAACAGCCCCGACAAACAAATTTCTCTGCAGCACCTGTGGAAGAGCCTGTCACTCTAGAATTGGCCTTTATAGCCACTCCAGGCGCTGCTTCACAAACCAGTGACCACCTCCAGGCGCGTATCCATTGTCTCTCGAGATAAGCAGGCCAAAGAAGAGTTCTATTACACATAATTATTTTCAAAAGTTGCAATTTTCAGCAAAATAGCTAAGTAGCTAAGGTGATGCAGATTTCATTAGTTTGTCGATGATTGTGAGAAATGATTCACAATCATTTACCAAACCTGAAATTGGAATGGAAGTTTATTGGTGGAACTAAGGAAACCTTCAACTAAGAAACTTGGGGCAGAGGGAAAAATTCATGAGCCTTGAAATTACTCAACATTAATGCTTAGTGTATTTGCATGTAATTCCATTGACGTAATACTTTAATTGATATATTAACATCCTTAAAATTAATTGGTTAAAGCCTCAATTAAAATAGTTGGAAAATAACATTTTACAGGAGCTCAGTAAGTGTTCATGCAATAATAGCACACTACATAATTTAAGGGTCAAAGTTGCTGCATATATAATATTTTGATCATTTCTTATCAACTTCCAGCATCTTGCTTTCTTTAATTTGTCTTTTTGGTATTTACTATACTGTTTCAGAAAATAAAATAAATACATTATGTGCTTAGCAATTGCACTGCACAAACAAATCAAATTTAAAATCAATGATATGTAACATTTTTACTCCCATTGTAGTTTTCTTTAGTCTTCTATTATGATTAGTTGAGGAGGGGTTGTAGGGCTCCCCTCTTTACCCTCTCCTTGTTTGATCAAAACAGGTTCATTCTTTTTTGAAGTGGATATACTTGCCAATTCAGTGCGTGTTTAACTATTTACATGCCGTGACCAATAAAAGAACCAATTGGATAGGTTTTCTTGAGTTTAACAAAGAAAGAGGTTAGCTTTATTGTAATCAAACTGATCTAAGTAAAATAATAAAATACGCCTAATTTTCACACACCCATACACACTCAAAGTTTACACACACGCAAATAAGTTACAGAGTGGGGAAGGATTGATTGGTCAGAGTCCAGAGAAATAAAAAGGGTATACAGTCTGTGGAGGTTGGCGACTCGGCTGGCTTCAGGCTTAATTTGGTGGTTGCGTGCCTTTCCTTTGGGTGATCCTGAGGCTTCTGGTTTGAAGATGTGGACTGCTGATTCAGAGGTTTTCCGGGAGGCAGCAATGCAGCTTTTTCCTTCAAGGAGATCTTTGTTCTTTCCGGAACCTTCTCAAAACTCTCTAGCTCCACCCTCAGGTTTAAGTAATTAAGCACAGTGAACATTGATCAGTGAACAGACTAATACAATCAAATACAGATCAATTAAACCATTGAATATTACAGTCTGCAGCAGGGGATATTTCTCAGTGGTCACGGTCAGCAAGCAGAGTTCGAAGCTTGCAAGGTTTGAGTGGTTCGTCTCCACCAGTTTGGTATTCAGGTGAATGTCTTAATGCCTTGCTAATGGGAACAGGATAGGTAGTTCACTCAGATTCCCCAGGTCATTGTTCTTGATGGGTTTGTGCAGACAATTCATCTCCACCTCAATGCACTGGAATGTGGAGTGCAGTGATGCAAATTGGGGGGGCTGGCATAAAGTCACCTTTTATGTGTTTTTTTTTGTTTTAAAATTTAAGGCAGGATTCCAGCCAGCAGATTTAAAAAATCACCATTTGACATGGAGCAAGAGGGTAACTAGAGAAAGGATTGGCCCACTCAAGGACAAAGGAGGAAAATTATGCGTGGAGTCAGAGAAAATGGGTGAGATTCTAAACGAGTACTTTGCATCGGTATTCACCGAGGAGAGGGACATGACGGATGTTGAGGTTAGGGATAGATGTTTGATTACTCTAGGTCAAGTCGGCATAAGGAGGGAGGAAGTGTTGGGTATTCTAAAAGGCATTAAGGTGGACAAGTCCCCAGGTCCGGATGGGATCTATCCCAGGTTACTGAGGGAATGGAGAGAGGAAATAGCTGGGGCCTTAACAGATATCTTTGCAGCATCCTTAAACACGGGTGAGGTCCCGGAGGACTGGAGAATTGCTAATGTCCCCTTGTTTAAGAAGGGTAGCAGGGATAATCCAGGTAATTATAGACTGGTGAGTCTGACGTCAGTGGTAGGGAAGCTGCTGGAGAAGATACTGAGGGATAGGATCTATTCCCATTTGGAAGAAAATGGGCTTATCAGTGAGAGGCAACATGGTTTTGTGCAGGGAAGGTCATGTCTTACCAACTTAATAGAATTCTTTGAGAAAGTGACAAAGTTGATTGATGAGGGAAGGGCTGTAGATGTCATGTACATGGACTTCAGTAAGGCGTTTGATAAGGTTCCCCATGGTAGGTTGATGGAGAAAGTGAAGTCGCATGGGATCCAGGGTTTACTAGCTAGATGGATAAAGAACTGGCTGGGCAACAGGAGACAGAGAGTAGCAGTGGAAGGGAGTTTCTCAAAATGGAGACGTGTGACCAGTGGTGTTCCACGGGGATCCGTGCTGGGACCACTGTTGTTTGTGATATACATAAATGACTTGGAGGAAAGTATACGTGGTCTGATTAGCAAGTTTGCAGACAACACTAAGATTGGTGGAGTAGCAGATAGTGAAGGGGACTGTCAGAGAATACAGCAGAATATAGATAGATTGGAGAGTAGGGCAGAGAAATGGCAGATGGAGTTCAATCCGGGCAAATGCGAGGTGATGCATTTTGGAAGATCCAATTCAAAAGTGAACTATACAATAAATGGAAAAGTCCTGGGGAAAATTGATGTACAGAGAGATTTGGGTGTTCAGGTCCATTGTACCCTGAAGGTGGCAACGCAGGTCAATAGAGTGGTCAAGAAGGCATACGGCATGCTTTCCTTCATCGGACGGGGTATTGAGTACAAAAGTTGGCAGGTCATGTTACAGTTGTATAAGACTTTGGTTCGGCCACATTTGGAATACTGCGGGCAGTTCTGGTCGCCACATTACCAAAAGGATGTAGATGCTTTGGAGAGGGTGCAGAGGAGGTTCACCAGGATGTTGCCTGGTATGGAGGGCTCTGGCTATGAAGAGAGGTTGAGTAGATTAGGATTATTTTCATTAGAAAGACGGAGGTTGAGGGGGGACCTGATTGAGGTGTACAAAATCATGAGAGGTATAGACAGGGTGGATAGTAAGAAGCTTTTTCCCAGAGTGGGGGATTCAATTACTAGGGGTCACGAGTTCAAAGTGAGAGGGGAAAAGTTTAGGGGGGATATGCGTGGAAAGTTCTTTACGCAGAGGGTGGTGGGTGCCTGGAACGCGTTGCCAGCGGAGGTGGTAGACGCGGGCACGATAGCGTCTTTTAAGATGTATCTAGACAGATACATGAATGGGCAGGAAGCAAAGAGATACAGACCCTTCGAAAATAGGCGACAGGTTTAGATAGAGGATCTGGATCGGCGCAGGCTTGGAGGGCCGAAGGGCCTGTTCCTGTGCTGTAATTTTCTTTGTTCTTTGTTCTTTGACATAGCACATTTTGACATCTTCACACCACGTGAAATGAAATGAGATGACAGGAGTATTTCATTATCAGGTTGTACATTTTTTTTAAAAACTGTACACGCACATTCACCCTGAAACACTCACTTATCATTCTCACACTGCCATAGCTATGCTCTGGTTTAGTTTTCATCTGGGATGATTCTGTGCTTAGTTAGACTCTGGATAATACGTCAGCTATCACATTGGTTTTCCCTGTAATGTGGGTCATCTTTAGGTGGTAAGGTTGTAAAAGCAGGCTCCATCAAAATAGTCTTGCATTCTAGGTTTTGAAGTTCTCCACAAATGTCAAAGGATTGTGGTAAGTATAAGCTACAAACTCTCTATATTCATTTGGACATATTCTTCAAAGTGCTTGAGAGCAGTAACAGTCCCAGAGGTTCCATCTCCACAGTAGAATATGTCTTTTGATATCTGTTTAATTTTTTGGAGAATTTTTTGGACCAAGTGGTCTCTCAATGCCTGACTCATCATCTTGGAGCAGGACGGCACCTATCCCTAGGTCACTAGCATCAACTGCCACTTTAAATGGTTCGTTAAGGTATGGAGCTACTAGCACTGGTTCATTGGTTAAGATGACTTTCAGCCTCTTAAAAGCTGTTTGGCACTTCCCTGACCACAAACCTTCGCTCTTTTCTGTAACAAGTCTATCAGTGTGCGGCTATAGTGCTGAAGTTTGAGCCGAACTTGTGGTAAAACCCACACATCCCCAAAAATTGCATTATTTCCCGTTTGGTCATAGAGATAGGAAAATCCATCAACGACTGTACCTTCGCTGCTCTGAGCAGCACCTGCACTTGACCCACAACATGCCCTAAGTAGGTTGCCTGAGCTTTAGCGAACTCGCTCTCTGCAAGATTTACCACTAGGTCAGCCGACTATAACCTTTGGAAATGGGCTTCCAAATGGTCTAACAGATCCCCCCAGGTGTCACTGTATACTAACGGATCATCCAGGTACACTACACAATTGGGTAGGCCAGCCACTGCCTGGTTCATCAGTCTTTGGAAGGTGGCTGGGGCATTCCTTAATCCAAATGGCATCACCTGGCACTAGAATAAGCTGTCTGGGGTGACAAAAGTCAAGTTCTCATTAGCTCAGGTGGTTAAGGGAAACTGCCAGTACCGTTTTAACAAGACTATTTTTGTTGTGTAGGTGGCATTTCCTACTCTATCGATACAGTCTTTCAGATTGGGAATTAGGGAGGAGACAGTTCTGGTTACTGCTAACCTTCCTAATCGATGTTGAGCCATTGAGCTTGGTCATAAGCACAACGAGGGAACTCCAGCTGCTCTGACTGGGCTCAATCAGCTCGTGTTCCAGCATGTACTGAATTTCCTCACAAACCTGGGTCAGTTTCCTGGGACCTAGGCGATAGGGATTTTGCTTTATGGGAGGGGTCTCTACTACATCCACGTCATGTAGAGTTAGGGTTGTGCACACTGGTTTGTCCTGCAGATCCCTTTAAGCATTGTGAGCAGGCTTGTTAGGTCTCCTTGCTGTTCTGCATTTAAATAGGAGAGCACAGTGTCTAATTTCCCTAACATTTCAGTGTTAGCTAACTGGACAGTAGGGGGTTCAATTTGGGCATCCTCCAGCCCTCTCTCTAACTCGTCCTCTTTGTCCCTTTCACCCTTCTCTTTCCTGACTGCCTGACAGACTTGTACTTGTTTGTCCCTTTCCCGGCTGTGATACTGCTTTAACATATTGATGGGCACAGCCTTTGCTATTCCCTATGGCCTGGGGTGTCAATTAAATAATTTACCTCGCTAATTCTCTTTACATCCATGTACAGGCCACTGAACCGGCTTTCAGTGGTTCAGCCGGTATTAGTCGTAGCACTAACACATCATCTCCAGGCTGAAATGTTCTGGCCTTGGCATGTTTATCTGCCTGCCTTTTCATAGCTGTGTGGGAGGTTTTTAGGTGTACCTGAGCATCGGCTCTCGTTAGCCGAACATGGAGATGTAGTCTAACATGGAATGTTCATCCCTGTGTCCTAAAACCTCTCTTGATTAGTTTAAGAGGACCTCTCGTGTCCATAAACTAATTCAAAGGGACTAAAGCCAGTGGACTCATTGGGTGAGTCCCTATTAGCAAACAGAAGAAATTCGATCCCTTTGCCCCAGTCATGTGGGTACTCATAGCAGTATGCCCTGATCATTGTCTTTAGGGTCTGGTGGTACTGCTCCAAAGCCCCTTGTGACTGTGGGTAGTCGGCTGAGGAATTTAACTGGGTTATGCCCAGATTACCCATGACATTTTGAAACATACTGGACATATAATTCATGCTCTGATCCAACTGGATCTTGGTAGGCAGCCCATATCAGCTAAAGAATTGGGTTAGCCCCTCCACCATTACCTTAGCAGAGAGTTTTTAGGGGAATGGCCTCTGGGAATTGGGTAGCCACATCCATAATGGTGAGGAGACATTCCACCAGCACTCTGTTGAATGGTTCCTCAAAGGCCAGTATGGGAATTAAGGGGGCAGGTTTTATTGCAGGTTGGGGCTTCCCCACAACCTGGCACATGTGGCGAGTCTTACAGAACTCCACCACATCCTTGTGGAGTTATGGCCAGTGAAAAAGCTGTCTGATGCGGGCTTGGGTATTTCGGATACCGACATGCCCAACCATTGGAATTTCGTGGGCTATTCTCAATATTTCCCCACATCAGCGGCACCTCTACCTGGTGAACCACTGTCCACTCTTCATCTGCAGGTCTGTGAGGAGGTCTCCACTTCCTCATCAGCACCTCATTCTTTACATAGTAGCTCTCTGGAACTCCCCCTGCTGCAGCTTCAGTTTGGGCAGTCTATGCTAAATTTTTTAACACTGGGTCAGCTTGCTGAGCCTCAACCAAGGAAGACCATCTGAACACTTCCTTTGGTTCCTCTAAATTCCCGAAGAAGGTTTCAGATAACCAGACAGTAGGGTCATCCATCTGCAGTGCCAGTTCAGCTTCCTCTGACAGAGCTTGTTTGGTCACACACAGTCAGGGAAAATGCCGGGGACCTTCTCCTGTGACTGCTGTGTTTCCCTGATTTCGTTTGGCCTCTCTAAGCCCACTGGGGAAGCTACCACCTTTGTCCCCGTCAGGTCATTACCATGGAGCAGGTTGACCCCATCCACAAGTAAACTAGGGAAAATCCCCACACTTACCGGTCCTGAAACAAGGTCACATGCCAGGTGCTCCCGATATAAAGGTATGGGCATATACCGTCCCCCAATACCATTCACTAATACTTTGGCATTAAATACACTCTCTGGGGGAAAGCTTTACCACCACGGACTGGCCTGTAGTTGCTGGGACTATCCTTACACCCTTTTTGAACAAGGGTATAACATTTGCAATTCTACAGTTCTCTGGCACCACCCATGTATCTAAGGAGGATTGGAAAATTATTGCCAGTGCTTCCCCAATTGCCAGCCTTACTTCCCTAAGTATCCTCAGATGCATCTCAGCTGGTCCTGGTGACTTATCAACTTGAAGTACAGCCAGTCTTTCCATTACCTCCTCTCAGCAATTTATAGACCATCCAGTGTCTCAACTACCTTCTCTTTTACCATGACTTGGGCAGCATCTTCTTCCTTGGTAAAGACAGATGCAAAGTACTCATTTAGTACATCAGCTGTGCCCTCTTCCTTCAAGTATAATTCCTCTTTTTAGTACCTATTCAGCCCCATCCCTCCTTTTATTACTCTTTTACTACCTATATGCCGATGGAAGACTTTTGGTTTCCCTTTTAAGTTAGCTGCCAGTCTCTTCTCATACTCTCTCTTTTCTTTTTTATTTCTTTTTTTACTTCCCCTCTGAACTTTCTATATTCAGCCTGGTTCTCACTTGTATTATCAACCTGACATCTGTCACACTCATCCTTTCCCTGCTTCATTTTATTCTACCTTTTTTGTCATCCAGGGAGCTCTGGCTTTGTTTCACAGAATCACTACAACACAGAAGGAGGTCGTTCAGCCCATCGTGTCTGCACCAGCTCTCCCAAAGATTTGTCTTACCTTTCCTCCTCATGGGAAAGTACCTCGACTGTACCTGAAACATCTCTTTAAGGGCAGCCCATTGTTCTGTGATGGTTTTGCCTGCCAATCCCTGATTCCAATTAACCTGGGACAGATCCGTTCTCACCCCACTGAAATTGGACTTCCACAAATAATTATTTTTACTCTGGATTGCTCCTTGTCCTTTTCCAAAGCTAACCTAAATCTTATGATACTATGATCGCTGTCGCCTAAATGATCCCCTACTGCCACTTGATCCACTTGACCCATCTCATTCACAAGAACCAGATCTAGCAATGCTTCCTTCCTCGTTGGGCCAGAAACATAGTGATCTAGAAAATTCTCCTTGAACGCACTTCTGAAACTCTTCCCCGCTCTCCACTTTACACTATTACTATTCCAGTCCATAATAGGATAATTAAAGTCCCCCATTATAACTACTCTATAGTTTTGTAATTTCCTTGCAAATTTGTTCCTGCATATCTTTCCCTCTAGTTGGTGGCCTATAGAATACACGCAGTAATGTAATGATTCCTTAATTAATTTCAGAAGAATAGTAACATTCATTGACTGATGACTCTGGTCTGCAATTTCTTATATTGTAAATGCTTATTGATTAAATTAGACATAAAAAGATAGTGGGACTCTAGACTAAAGAACAAAAATTCAGTGTGCACCTTTTATGAAAGAACAAACTGTGTAATTCTCAGAATATTTATTTAATATTTTATTTCATGCTAAAGTTTCAAATCGAAGCCTGTTTTGTAACTATTCTATTTCATAGCCTTATAATTACAGCACAAATCACTTAAGGTCAATTTTGAAAGCATTACATACAAACTCATTTCAGTTCATTGTAATATGAATTAACATGGTTGAAGTTCATATCATAAAATCATATTCAGTCTAAGATAAAAAGTGTTGACCAACAATATGCTCCCTAATAGGCAACATAGTGCCTAATCACCTTAGGTAATGAAGGTCCTTGACTGCAAACCTGTTCAAGCCATGTATTGTCTATCAGACCAATTTCCTTGAACCATTTGGATGCAATTTGTTAGTTTTTAATAAGTTTATTAGGTAGACTGTCATCAATTGATGGGCCATTTTAACTAGAATATTTAATTGCAATATTGAAGCAGTTATCAAATACATTTTGTAATTTTCAATAGTTTTCAATAACTTCAATCTCTAGCCAGTAGTGATTGTGCTTCTCACTGACAAGGCCATGAATGTCAATTTCTTCTCTCATTTGGACCAAGGATGTGACACTCTGCTTGCAGGGGGTAGTTGAGCAATTGCCCAAGTAAGGGATGAACAAAATAATCATTTGTTTAGCTGATGGATTCAAGTGTGAGCTTGCCTTATGTCTCCTTGTTCAACCCTCCTAATATCTCCTTCTTTGACTCAGCATCCATTTTTGTTTGATTGATCTGTGAAGCACCGTTTCCTTTAAAGTTGCTACATAAATGCAAGTTGTTGTTGTCCTGGGACATATGGATATGCACAGCTACGTTCATAGCTGCACTCCCAACTTTGTCAAGTCAGTACAGTTAATCCCACAGCTAATCAGAGCTATGAATAGTATGACTTACTTACCCAACACTGCCACTATGTAACTAAACTCGTAGGTAAAGCTGAAATACCTATTTTTTTCAAATTTGCATTTAAGGCAAAGGTTATGCAATTAATCCTGATATATGGTTTAATGCTCTTTTTAACTTTTTGGTAGCTGAGATTGAGAACCAAAAGACTGCATAATTCTTACTGTATTAAATTATACACTTTGCTCTCAGTTTCTCTCTCTTCAGTTTACAGGAATTTGGGTGAATAGTAGGGTTCAGCATCACAGAAAAACAAAACCTCCATTTCTGCACCTCAATTTTCATTATGAAATATTAACCAGAATAGTTTAATTATATCAGAATACAATGTTCTAACTTCCCAAACTCTGCAGATAAATGCAAAAAATAGGTTAATGTATGAAAAGAATGCTAATTAAAAGACATAAGCACATAAGTTTCCAATCTGATGCCGGCTACATTTTCAGACTGAAGGCATCTATCATTTGTTTTTCTTAACTTGTATGTATTAAGAACATCTATCTTAATATATGCGTTGCAAAGTCAATATTGAACAGTTGCTATCAACTTCCATTATTCTTTCTTCAGTTGTGAACTGATGACCCATGATTGTATTTGCATTTGCTACTTTGTCCAGAATATTCATCATTAAAGTGACTGAGCACTAATTAGAGCCAACCTCCCTCCATGTGTCACCCAGATGTTCATGTTGTGCTATAGACTCACAACATTTGGCATTAAATCCAAATTTATAAAATGTATTTTATTTGTGATCTCATAAACCATAAAGGAGAAAAAGGTTTCCGTCCACTTACTTTCAGATGGACGAAAGAATAGGAATTCTACTACACTGTGGTTCAGGGTCTGAATATTAAGGGTTTGCACTGGCCACAAAAAAAATAAGCCGATTGATTTAACTATTTCTGATCCACGAGGCAAATATTAAACTAGAGTTGGACAGAAAAACTAGAGCTAGATCATGTTTTGCAGAGCAAAGACAGCCATTAGGTATAGTAGCTTAAGATTGTGGCGTGGCTGAGTTGGTAGCACTCTTGCATCTGAGCCAGAGGGTTGCAGGTTCATCTACCACTCTAGAGACCTAACCATATGATTTAGGCTGACACTCCAGTGCAGTACTGAGGGAGTGCTGCACTGTTAGAGGTATGGGCTGGATTTTACCAGCCCCCCAATGTTGGGGGTTGTGGCAAGGGTGCCTGGAAAATGCCTCTGGGAGAGGCCCGCCACGGGCCTCAACGCCGTGAAGGCCCCACCCTATATTACCGGTGGCGGCGAGTCCTCGTGGTGGCCCCTCCCACCACTTGGCGACAGGACCATCATTTCAATATGTTAATTAATTAAAATTAAGGAATAATTACTTACCTCGTCGCGCCAGTCATCCCGCTCCCATATTACGGTCAGTGGCCAGCACTTCCACGCCGTCTGATCTCCGACCACTGAACAGTGTCGGAACACTGGTGGGGAGCAGGGAGCAGGTAAGTTTTCAGGGTGGAGGCGGGGGAGCGAGGTTAAACAACTCCGATTGGTCAAGGGGGTGATGAGAAGGGGTTAAAGGTAAAAGTTTCTGAACTTTGGGGGAGGGGGTGAAGGTCAGGTACTGAAGGTGAGTATTTTGGGGGGGAAGAGGGCAGGAATGACATGTAAGGCTATTGGGGATGTGGGTGGGAGAGGGGATGGAAAGATTTTTAAAAAGTTTTAATAATTTTAAATTAACTGTTTAAAAAAAAAATTAACCTGTCATTTAGGGCTTAGAGCCCTTTAAAAGTGGAGCCAGCGCCTGCGCAGTGGCACCGGACACCATTGCCAGGGATGGAGTGCCTGCCCCCTCCAGATTATTGAGGGTAGGTGGTCTGCTCCGGCCATCTAAATGAGCCGCTGCAATCAATATTGCAGGCAATCCACGTGGGCGGACAGCCATTTTAGAAGCTTGCCAACGAGGTGGGTGGCGAGCGAGTAAAATGCAGACCATTATCTTTCAAATGAGATTTTAAATTGAGGCCCCATCTGTTGTCTTAGCATATAAAAGATCCCATGGCACTATTTTGCAGAAGAGCAGGGGAGTTATCCCTGGTGTCCGAGCTAATATTTATCCCTCAATCAACATCAATAAAACAGACTATCCAGTTATTATCACATTGATGTTTGTGACAGCTCACTGTGTACAAACTGGCTGCCATATTTCCTACATTACAGATGTGACTACACTTCAAAAGGTGCTTAATTGGCTGAAAAGTGCTTTGGGATGTCCTGAGGTTCTGAAATGCCAATCTTTTCTTCTTTAATTGTATTTACGATTCCCTCTCCAGTGAATCTCAATCAATTTACTTTGGTGTTAGTTTGAACCCTAACTCCAGATTAAGTTGGCATTTACACTATATCTTCCACGTCTGTACTAAGTGAAAGCATCCTTCACATTAATACATACGTTTGTTGTGTGACTGCACCCCAACAGTGTCTGTGAATTGACATTATGTTCTATAACTGAAGGCACCATCCTTTGATCTCTTAAGGCCAATTCCTTGCTCTTTATGAGCTAAATAATGAATAATTGTTTTTCTGTGGCACAGTAAGCAAACTGAAACATTGGATTAATGGATGCTGGGTCAATTGAAAATCCAAAGACTGAGATGGTTAGGTTTTTGCTAGGAAAGAGTATCAAGGAATATGGAGCAAATATGGGTAAATGGAAAAGTACAGATTAGCCATGATCTAATAGAATGGCTGTACAGACTTGAGAGGCTTAATGATCTAATCCTCTTTCTATTTTCCTAAAAACAAGTCATTATAATTGACTTCTCCTATTGTACATTACAATGTAACATTTCTGAAATGGATACACTGGATTTACACTGTAACAAAGGGTACCGAGCAGACTTGTAGGCCTTGATATTTATCGGCCTGCGGCCATGGGGAGTGGGCGAGCTGGTGGGGGGTTGGTGGTGGGGGGGGGGGTGAATTCTGGACTGGAAACCCAGAAGTGCAGGTTTCCTGGCCATCCTGCTGAAATTAACAGCAGGATGTATTGCAAAAAGTTTCACAGCCAGATTGACTGATAGGCTGCTGCCTGCACAAGGCCACAAGCAAGGAACAGAGAGAAGGAGGGTGAGATCGCAGTGGGGCGGTAGGGGAGAGAGGGGTTAGTCTTGTGCTTGAGGAGTGGGGGAGGAGATCATGGTCGGGTGGCAGAGATTGTGGTCAGGAGGGAGAGAACATGGTCAGTGGGGGTTGGGGAAGAGATCATGGTCCGTGGGGGTGACATTGTGGTTGGGGGAGGTTGGAACTTGTGAGTGCCGATGAGATCGATGAGGAGATTGGAGATTACAGGAGCGGAATCAAAGATCAGGGTGGGTTCAGGGGAGATGGCAGGGCTGGTGTTGGAGATCGTAGAGGTGGGGGTGGTTTGGCCAGTCTTGTGGAGGGAAGTAGATTAACTTGTTGAGCTTGGAGGCAACACACCTGCTCCTACTGGCCCTCAAGCAATGCTGCAAATTCACTTACCCCATGGATCAGGCCCTCCTTGCCTCCTTTTTCCTGCTGGGTTTGCCAAGGCCGAAATGGGTAAAAGGTATGTTAAAATGGAGCCACTCAGCATAGTGTCATGCTAGGCCCCACCTGCCAAGAATGAGGCACATTAATTTTGTCATGAACATTGATTTTAAACTGTTACTGGAGGGAAGAAAGGACTTGTTAAACATATCAGCCATGGCTGGAAAAGACATTTGCATATTAACAGACGGTGATTGGAAGGACAAAGGACCATTCCCTGACACATTCAACCCACAATGGACCTTGATCACCAGGTATTGTGTGTAAGAGGAGCATTCCAGAGACTGCTAAGGTGATACAATCCAAGATGTGGTCAGACCAGTTAGTTACATGACTAACCTGCTTGGCAACCTGGGTTATTTTCTGAATTGTACAAACAGTTTGAACTCAGAGTGTCTGTTTGCTCCTGGACTGAGAAGATTTCTCCTGTCTTCTCCCATCTCTTTCTCACAAGCCTCTGAATCCACTGAAAACACATGAACCCCAAGAGAGAAAAGTCTCCTACAGTGAACAAGGTTTAAGAAGAATACTGTGCCCCAACAAAAAGCAAGATCTACCTACAATCAAGGACTCTACAGTGAACTCAAAGAACCGTAACAAAAACTCTTCAAACCTTTCCATTTTATTTTTCTTCTGCTCTTTTCTGTCCCTATTTGCATGGGTGTATTGCATATGCATGCCAGCATGGACGCGTCGTATATCCATAGGTGTTAACCGAATTACAGTTTAAGTTTAAGTCTAATAAATTTCAACTTTTCTTCTTTAAACCTAACAAAGCCTGTTTGTGCTGGTTTATTTGCCTTATAATTGGAAAGTGGTGAACCAGGATTCACCAAGGGGAAGCTAAAAACAGTGTGTTTAAAATTAAATCCTGTTATGGTAAGACCAGGTAAAGGCTGAGAGGGACCCCTAGACACCTTTCTAACCTGGTCGTAAAAATAGTTAAAAGATTTTACTGACCAACACACCTCCTGAGAGTGAATTCATCACCTGCTCCACGACCCCACCTCCATTAAAAGCAGATGTAGGTGGGTTGGGGTCAGATTTGAAGTTTCAAAAAGTTTTACTTCTCACCTGACCCACACCCATCCATTCTTGGGAGTTAAAATTACCCCCATACAGTTGGGGAACAGTTTTATATCATCACCTCCTAGACAAAGAAATTCCTTTCCTCTTCCCTCACAAAATAAAATCAATGTTTTACTGGACTTAATCCTATTCATGAAAGTTTTCCTCTGTGCTCTATGTGTAACAAATTCATAAACCTGTTTATAAAGAAGATAAAGTGCACAGAGGAAACCTTCCCCCCTAAGGGGGGGAAGTGGAGCATTGTTGAAAAATGTGACTCAATCTAAAAGAAAATAGATGTTAAATAATTTGCTTATCCAATTTGTACACAAAATAAAAGGAATAGTCTCAATTACAGGTTTTTCTGTATCTCGTGTTTGTGAAATGAATTCTAGGAAACATTTGCACCCGTAGCTAACAATTATCATTGCCATATATATAATACATGGTCTGTTAAAATGATACCTTGAAGAAAAGATGGCACAGAGGTATATTATATATGCCAAACCATTGATGCACTTTGATTTCATTGCTAATGCTGAGTAAAGAAAAAATTATAATATACATACTTATTTTTAAAATGCTGAAATATAGTAATAAAATGCAATATGTTTCAAATTCTTTTCTAATTTATCTTTTCTTAACAGTACTCAATTTTAAGTCATTTTAAAATGAGTCTTGCAAATCCCACACTTGGTTCTGAATTTTTCAATAAACATCTTTACTTGCTGAAAATTGCCTTGCAAATGCAAGATACCCTTCTGAAAGGCCATTTATATAATTTATCCTATTTATCAAAGAATGTTTTCACAAATCTTGTAACTGCTGTGTACCTAAACTAGGGTTATGAGTGTTGCTTTGATGTTCTTTGAGTTGAGCTTCAACCTGGCATCTTCAGATATCACACAATCTACAAACAAGCCATGGGTAGAAATTTACAATAAACCAAAATACCCATATAGACATGCAAAGGACATAAATGCTAGGTTCTGCATCTGCCAAAAGCTAAGGCACTGATTAGAATTTCTGTAGGTATAAAGCAATATTACAGATCAATGTTGAAATCAGATCAAATATAAATTGAAGTGACTGAACTCCAAATTACATTCTTTCACAGCAGCATTATCTTGCGACCTTGTGAATTTGACAAAGATTTTATCTTGGTAACGGTTTCTCTGAGGGAAATTGTCTTTTGCTCTTCAAAAAAAAAGTTTGGGTTTTTTTTGGCTTTGAATACTATTAATTTATTTATTACTGTTCATGCTTGCTATTTGATGTCTTCGATAACTGAGATCTCTCCACTGGCATACTGAGAACTTAAGCCGTTAAGATAAAGACCACCATTTTTTGACAAAGTCGGCAGAGTATCTTTTTCATCAGTTAGATTGACTGACAATGTTCTTTTGCCTGGAGTTAACTCTTGCATTTGCTGCCCTCCTAATTCTGAGGACAGTTTCCTTTTGATGGATGCAGCTCTTTGGAACTTGTCATAAATTTCCACACTCAGCCTTCTGCGAGTCTCTTTCAAATCTGCAGTGACATTGGCTGTCCATTCAGCAGCATGAGCTCTCATCTCTCCAACCTAAAAATAAAAAAAAATGTAATATGTTTTCCTTTCCATGCAAACAGATTTATATACGGAAGAGGAGATTAAAAGAAATGTTTTCATACAAAGAATTACTGGAACATGAAATGCTTTACTATAAGTAACTATTCAGGCTGAAGCTATATCATATGATAGGAATTAGATACATATTGAATAAAGGAAGAATTCAAATGAATGTGGTGAAAAGGTCATATAATAGGAAGTTGAAGAGTTTCCATTGGCACAAGTCTGATGGGTGGAATTGCCTCCTTCTGTGCTGCAATTTCTATGATTTGCTGAGGAAATGCCCTTAAAAACTGACTAATTAACTTCAATTGAAACAAAAACACTTTGTCAGATTGGTCCCAAAATTCAAAAGGCATTTAATGAACATCCTTTGTGCGCTATTTGAATTTTAGAAAGCTGTCTAAATAATTTACTCAACATTTCTTGATCTCAGTATATAAAAGAGAACTATGTACTGGATTTAAGTAAAATCAGACTTTAGCATTCTAGTTTAGAGGCTGAATTTTACCAGCCCCTTGACACTGCGGGTCGCAGCAGGGGTACCGGTAAAATTCTGCGGGGAGAGGCCCGCCTTGACCCCCGAAGTTGAGAAGGGCCCACCGCATATCATCGGCGACGGGGAAACCTTGGTGCGGCTTCCCCGCCGCCTGGCAGCAGGCCTTTCATCTGCATATTTAAATTAGCATTAATGATATTTAAATAAACTTACCTGCAGGCGGCAGCCGTCCCACGCCGATTTTACAGCCACCGTTTGTACTTTGCGCGCTTTTGTAACCATGTACAGTGGGAAGAGGGGAGGAATAAATTTTTCAGGGTGGGACGGAGCAGGGAAATCAATTTTTATTGGATGTGGGGATGGGGGGAAGGGGTTGAAGGGCAAAAGTTAGAAGGTTGGGGGGAAAGTTTGGGTAGGGAAAAAGGCAAGTGTTGGTCATATCGGGCATTGAAATGACCATGGGGGGGGGGTGCTGGAGAAGGGCCATCCACATCTTCATTATTTGTTAATAAAATATTCCGATTAATGTACCTTTAAAAGTTAAAATTAATTGTAAGGGCTTAAAGCCCTTTACAAATGGCACCGGCACCTGCGCGGTGGCGCCAGATGCCATGGCCGGGGATGCGGTGGCCGCCCCCTCTACATCATCGAGGGCGTCCACTCCACTGCCTTTATTTAAATCAGCCCCCACGCGTAATATTGCGGGGGCTCAGGGACAGCGCATCTGCGCAGGATGCATGCCGCCATGAGAGTGCGCCACTGCGAACCACGGCGCACCCGTAAAATTCAGCCCTATATTTCAGCCCAAATGCTCTAATGGATAACTGAAATTGTCAACCAATGAGCTGCTATATCAAAATAAGCTCCAGCTAACATTTAGTATAACATTTAAAGAGCCTGGTGCCTCAGAGACTGAAAAGAAGAAAATTCTCTAATTCTTATCCCCACCCCTGCTTAGCAACAAATAGACAAATCAACAAAACCTTCTCATCACTCAGGTCCAATGTAGGAAAACCAGATACAATGTAGAAATTGCATGATTAAAGAAAATTGCAGAGATGTACTAGATAGAGTAAGAAAAGGGCAACCCATCATAATGAAACCAAAGGCAAACATAGCAAAGTACCAGATGCAATTACTGTACCACTTAGTAGAATTAGCTGCCTGGATTGATTGCAAGCCACTTTTAAATATTATACTGTATCATGTATAATGTATGCCATCAGGGTAATGGTATGGATTTTGCTGTAATATCAACAGAGAAGCTATCAGGATAAATCTGACAGCATATTTTGGTATTTGCTCATGTGCAGTTAAACACGGAAATGAAGAAGCTGCTGTCGGAGACACCCTGCACTTCCACAGGGTGCACTAATACAGGCTTCACTGATTAATTTGGCATAGAAATCACTGTAATGGCACGAACTTGTGATACTTATCCACTAGTTCTGGTCTAAAATTGGTTGAAAATGTTGGAGCTGATATATTTAGGTCTAAATGAGTTTTTAACTGAGTAATGAGTGATAATTACTGATGAACAACCACTCTGGCCCTGAAAAAAGTTATTTTACAAATGTGACTCAGAAGAAAATTAATGTTGGCGATTTGAAAAAAGATAAACTTTAAAAGAAGATTTTTTAAAATTGTTTTTGTCTCTTGTTTATCTTTTCTCCCTCAATCACATCTGTATTTCCCAATCTTTATTTTGTTTCCTGCACATGATTTAAATGTAATTTATATTTCCAGTTTTTTACTTCCTGGCTTAGAATCTGTGTGGCACAGTGCGGATTCTTCAATCTGACTGGTTGAAGAGATTCGCGGTTGCTAGCCCTGTTCAGAGATGTCATAGATTCAATGTAGATGGTGCCGCAATGATGCAGATGCCAGATGATTGTAAGTCTCTGCTGACAAGCCCGTGAAAAGTCTATGCGTAACTGTACATGAGGTGAATGGCAGAAGCAGTTCCTTTGCTGCTGTGAGGAAAATCCAAACTATTGTCGGCAAAGAATAGTTGCAATTAAAAAAAGGCTGGTCTTCTTAGAAAGCAATAGGTGACATTTTGTGGAAGTGCTGAAAAGAGACAGAGGCAGGGTCACATTACTTAAAGGGTTGAAAACTGGGACTTGGGAATCAACCTTGTGAATTTCTACCAATTAAAACCATGGAGTCGATTTTAACTTGGTGTGGGCTTTGTCCGATGGATGAGGGTGAGGGAAAAATGCACTCACTGGTTTAAGGATCAGACCTGGTGAATTTTAACTTTGGGCCCTCATTTAAATGTTGCTGGACCATGCTGGACTCTGCAGTTGTTGAGGATGGGGATGTTGATGGAGCCTCCTCCTCCTCCTCCTCCTCCCATTAGTTGCTTAGTTGTCCACCACTATTCACGACTGGATGTGGTAGAACTGCAAAGCTTTTTCCCTATCCCTTAGTGTGGGATCAATTAACTCTGTCTATAACATGCCTCTTTACCACTTTAGCATGCAAGTAATCCTGTGCTATATAGCTTCACCAGGTTGGCACCTCATTTGCACGTACACCTGGTGCTCTGCTCGTCATCTCTTCTACACTCTTCATTGAAGCAGGGTTGGTCATTCAGTTTGATGGTGGTGGAGGACTGAGGGTTATATGGACTGAGGTTGCAGATTGTGATGCTATACAATTCTTTTGCTGCTGATAGCCCATAGTGCCTCATAGATACCCTATTCTGAACTGCTAGATCTGTTCTTTCTCCATCTCACTTACTCACAGGATATGACAGAAGGAGTCCTCAGTGTGAAAATCGAACTTGGTCTCCATGAGGACTCTGTGCTAGTTACTCCTACCAATACTGTCATGGACAGGTGCATCTATGACAGATAGACTGGTGAGGCCAAAGTCAAGTGGATTATTCCCTTGTGTTTGTTCTCTCACCACCTATTGCAAGCCCAGTGTGGCAGCTATGCCCTTCAGGGCTCAATCAACTCAGTCAGTAATGGTACTACCAAGCCAATCTTGGTGATGGACATTGAAGTCCACCATCCAAGTTTCTTTCCTGTTCTGATATGGTGTGGCCGCCCTGATCCAGGCAGGTGAGGGCCTACATTACATTCAAAAGCCATGATCTGATGATATTATCAGCACTGCAATGCCATTTTAACAAAAAATGTGGAAGGTCCTCATGGGGCCAAAGCCGCCAGCAGGAACTTGTGGCAGACAGGGAGAGATCATAAGAGGTATTAAATTGCATTTGTCATGTGTCTGCCCATTTGACCTGTCATCTTCTGAACCTACTGAAATCTATTACTATTAGAAGAAGAGCGCCGACTCCACAGGGTTGGCTTCACCATAACAAATGAACTGGCCGATCGCCTCAACGAGCTCCCTTGTGGATTAAACGATCGTCTCATGACCCTCCAGCTCACCCTAACTCTGAAACAGTCGTCCAAAGAGGAATTCTACTCCAGCCTTGATCACTTGCTGTCCCGTGTTCCCAAGCAAGACAAGCTGATTCTCCTCGGAGACTTCAATGCCAGAGTTGGGAGGGACACAAACCTTTGGAAAGGTGTGATTGACAATGAAGGTGTTGGAAGGGCAAACACCAACGGAGTCCTTCTTCTGACGAAATGCCTTGAACATGGCCTGATCATAATGAACACCCTATTTCGTCAAAGAGACAAATACAAGACCTCATAGCAGCACCTTCGCTCCAGGCATTGGCATTTGCTTGACTATATCACTTCCGAGCGAAGGACCCCAAGGATGTTCGCATCACCCATGCCATGATAGGAGCCGATGACTGCTGGATTGACCATCACCTAATCCGTGCTTCTTTCTCCATAAACCCAGTCCAGAAACGGCAGTGGCAGCAGAAGCACTGCCTCAGGAAAATCAATGTCGATGGTATCAAGGACTCTGCGAAGAAAGACCTACTCAGGCAATGTCTTACAAGCAATTTGGCGACACTCAACAAACAGGAACCACAGAATGTCCACAATGCCTGGTCTGCCATCAAAGCTACCACAATCAGCATTTGCGAAGATACTCTTGGCATGTCGACCAGGAAACATCAAGACTAGTTTGACGAGAACAACCAGGAGATCCAGGAGCTACTAAATCGCAAGCGCAAGGCGTTCCTGAGCTGGAAACATCACCAAAATTCGAGGGAAAAAAAGCAGGTATACAGGCAATTGAAGGCCGAGGTTCAACAAAAAACCCGTGATCTAACGAGCAGCTGGTGGGCTGAAAGAGCGCAGGAATTACAGCAACTCGCTGACCACAACATGTGAGGATTCTTCAGTGCAGTCAAGACTATTTATAGCCCAAGTACTCAAGGACCTAGCCCAATGAGAGCGAGCGACATGTCAGCTGGGAAGGTGAGTTTCAGTTTCAAATAACTTACCTTTTGTTTCAGCAGCTTTTTCTGAAGCAGCGATAGTGCGAGCGAGGTGTCAGTTGGGAAGGTGAGTTTCAGTTTAAAATAACTTACCTTTTATTTCGGCGGACACGGGGACTGCTGGGTAAGTAAACTTATATATTCGGGCAGTGGCTAAACCCGAAACACTACACGTGTAGTGTCTCCCATCCATTCTCCTCCTCTAACCAAAAAAAAGGACTCTTGTGTGGAGGGTTTGGTAAGGTAAGGTTTTCCTTTTTTTTTAAATCTCTGTTGTCAATTTAGTGCAGAGGGGATGGAAGCTAGGGCAGTTGCATGCTCCTCTTGCAGGATGTGGGAGGTAAGGGTCACCACTGGTGTCCCTGCTGACTTCACCTGTGAGAAGTGCACCCAACTCCAGCTCCTCGCAGACCGCGTTAGGGAACTGGAGCTGGAGCTGGATGAACTTCGGATCATTCAGGATGCTGAGGGGGTGATAGAGAGCAGTTATAGGGAAGTAGTGACACCTAAGTTACAGGATAAAGGTAGCTGGGTGACCGTCAGGGGAGGGAAAGGGAATAGGCACACAGTGCAGGGATCCCCTGTGGCCGTCCCCCTCAATAATAAGTATACCATTTTGGATACGGTTGAGGGGGACGACCTACCAGGGGAAAGCCATATTGGCCAGGTCTCTGGCACTGAGCCTGGCCCAGTGGCTCAGAAGGGAAGGGGGAGAATAGGAGAGCGATAGTGATAGGAGATTCAGTGGTTAGAGGAGCAGTCAGGAGATTCTGTGGTCGCGATCGAGACTCCCGGATGGTATGTTGCCTCCCGGGTGCCAGGGTCAGGGATGTCTCGGATCGAGTCTACAGGATTCTTAAGGGGGAGGGGGAGCAGCCAGAGGTCGTGGTACACATCGGTACCAATGACATAGCTAGGAAAAGGGATGAGGACCTGAAAAGCGAATATAGGGAGTTAGGTTGGAAGCTGAAAGGCATTACGAGCAGAGTAGTATTCTCAGGATTGTTACCGATGCCACGTGCTAGTGAGGCTAGAAACAGGGAGCGAGTGCAGCTGAACATGTGGCTACAGAACTGGTGCAGGAGGGAGGGATTCAGATATGTAGATCATTGGGATACCTTCTGGGGAAGGTGGGACCTGTACAAGTAAGGACGGGTTGCATCTGAACTGGAGGGGCACCAATATCCTGGGCGGGAGGTTTGCTAGAGCTCTTCGGGAGGGTTTAAACTAGTTTGGCAGGGGGATGGGAACCGGAGCTACGGATCAGTGGATGGGGTAGCTATTGAACAAGCAGATACCGAGTGCAGAGAGTCTGTGAGGAAGTTTAGACAGTTGACAGGGCAAAGTTGCAGCCAGTATGATGGATTGAAGTGTGTCTATTTTAACACAAGAAGTGTCAGGAATAAGGGTGATGAACTTAGAGCATGGATCAGTACTTGGAGCTACGATGTTGTGGCCATTACGGAGACGTGGATATCACAGGGGCAGGAATGGATGTTGGATGTTCCGGGGTTTAGATGTTTCAAAAGGAATAGGGAGGGAGGTAAAAGAGGTGGGGGAGTGGCATTGCTAATCAGGGATAGTATCACAGCTGCAGAAAGGGAGGTCGTCGAGGAGGGTTTGTCTACTGAGTCATTATGGGTGGAAGTCAGAAACAGGAAAGGAGCAGTCACTTTATTGGGAGTTTTCTATAGACCCCCCAATAGCAACAGAGACATGGAGGAACAGATTGGGAGGCAAATTTTGGAAAGGTGCAGAAGTAACAGGGTTGTTGTCATGGGTGACTTCAGCTTCCCTAATATTGATTGGAACCTCCTTAGTGCAAATAGTTTGGATGGAGCAGTTTTTGTCAGGTGTGTCCAGGAAGGTTTCCTGACTCAATATGTAGATAGGCCGACTGGAGGGGAGGCTATGTTGGACTTGGTGCTTGGCAACGAACCAGGCCAGGTGGCAGATCTATCGGTGGGAGAGCATTTCGGTGATAGTGATCACAACTCCCTGACCTTTACTATAGTCATGGAGAGTGACAGGAGCAGACGGGATGGGAAAATATTTAATTGGGGGAGGGGGAATTACAATGCTATTAGGCAGGAACTGGGGAGCATAAATTGGGAACAGATGTTCTCAGGGAAATGCACGACAGAAATGTGGAGGTTGTTTAGGGAGCACTTGCTGCGACTGCTGGATAGGTTTGTCCCGATGAGGCAGGGAAGGGATGGCAGGGTGAAGGAACCTTGGATGACAAGAGATGTGGAACAGCTAGTCAAGAGGATGAAGGAAGCTTACTTAAGGTTGAGGAAGCAAGGGTCAGACAGGGCTCTAGAGGGTTACAAGGTAGCCAGGAAGGAACTGAAGAATGGACTTAGGAGAGCTAGAAGGGGACATGAAAAAGTCTTGGCGGGTAGGATTAAGGAAAATCCCAAGGCGTTCTACACTTATGTGAGGAACAAGAGGATGGCCAGAGTGAGGGTAGGGCCGATCAGGGATAGTGGAGGGAACTTGTGCCTGGAGTCGGAGGAGGTAGAGGAGGTCCTAAATGAATACTTTGCTTCAGTATTCACTAGTGAGAGGGACCTGGTCGTTTGTGAGGACAGCGTGGAACAGGCTGATATGCTCGAACAGGTTGAAGTTAAGAGGGAGGATGTGCTGGAAATTTTGAATGATATGAGGACAGATAAGTCCCCAGGGCCAGACGGGATATACCCAAGGATATTACGGGAAGCGAGGGAAGAGATTGCTGCGCCTTTGGCGATGATCTTTGTGTCTTCACTGTCCACTGGAGTAATACCGGATGATTGGAGGGTGGCAAATGTTGTTCCCTTGTTCAAGAAAGGGAATAGGGATAACCCTTGGAATTATACACCAGTCAGTCTTACGTCGGTAGTGGGCAAATTATTGGAGAGGATTCCGAGAGACAGGATTTATGATTATTTGGAAAAGCATGGTTTGATTAGAGAGAGTCAGCATGGCTTTGTAAGGGGCAGGTCATGCCTCACAAGCCTTATTGAATTCTTTGAAGATGTGACAAAACACATTGATGAAGGAAGAGCAGTTGATGTGGTGTATATGGATTTTAGCAAGGCGTTTGATCAGGTTCCCCATGGTAGGCTCATTCAGAAAGTAAGGAGGCATGGGATTCAGGGAACGTTGGCTGTCTGGATACAAAATTGGCTGGCCCATAGAAGTCAGAGGGTGGTAGTAGATGGAAAGTATTCAGCATGGAGCTCGGTGACCAGTGGTGTTCCGCAGGGATCTGTTCTGGGACCTCTGCTCTTTGTGATTTTTATAAATGACTTGGATGAGGAAGTGGAAGGCTGGGTTAGCAAGTTTGCCGATGACACGAAGGTTGCTGGAGTTGTGGATAGTGTGGAAGGCTGTTGTAGGTTGCAACGGGACATTGACAGGATGCAGAGCTGGGCTGAGAAGTGGCAGATGGAGTTCAACCTGGAAAAGTGTGAAGTGATTCATTTTGGAAGGTCAAATTTGAATGCGGAATACAGGCTTAAAGACAGGATTCTCGGTAGTGTGGAGGAACAGAGGGATCTTGGGGTCCATGTCCATAGATCGCTCAAAGTTGCCACCCAAGTTGATCGGGTTGTTAAGAAGGCGTATGGTGTGTTGGCTTTCATTAACAGGGGGATTGAGTTTAAGAACCACGAGGTTATGCTGCAGCTCTATAAGGCCTTGGTTCGACCACACTTGGAATATTGTGTTCAGTTCTGGTCGCCTCATTATAGGAAGGATGTGGAAGCTTTAGAGAGGGTGCAGAGGAGATTTACCAGGATGCTGCCTGGACTGGAGGGCATGTCTTACGAAGAAAGATTGAGGGAGCTAGGGCTTTTCTCATTGCAGCGAAGAAGGATGAGAGGTCACTTGATAGAGGGGTACAAGATGATGAGAGGCATAGATAGAGTGGATAGCCAGAGACTTTTTCCCAGGGTGGAAAGGGCTATCACCAGGGGGCATAATTTTAAGGTGATTAGAGGAAGGTTTCGGGGAGATGTCAGAGGTAGTGGTGGGTGCGTGGAATGCGCTGCCAGCGGTGGTAGTAGAAGCAGATACATTAGGGACATTTAAGCGACTCTTGGATAGGTACATGGATGATAGTAGAATGAAGGGTAGGTAGGTAGTTTGATCTTAGAGTAGGTTAAAGGTTCGGCACAACATCGTGGGCCGAAGGGCCTGTACTGTGCTGTACTGTTCTATGTTCTATGTTCTATGAATGGTGTGACACTGATCAAGGACAGCGAGGCAGTCAGCACTCGTTGGAAGGAGCACTTCGATGATCTCCTTAATCGTGACTCAGTCCTTGATGCGAATGCTCTCGACCACATTCCACAGCATGCTACCCGCCATGACCTCAGCACAACCCCAGCCTGACAGTGGATCGAAAAGGCCACCCGACAGCTAAAAAACAATAAGGTCACCAGCGTAGATGGAATACCAGCCGAAATTCTAAAATACGGCAGAGAGACACTCTTGATACAAATACATGGTCTCAGCTCCCTCATCTGGAAGGAGGAGAGCATGCCAGGGGATGTCCGAGATGCCGTCATTGTGACCATCTTCCGAAAAGGCGACAAGACCGAATGCGATAACTACATAGGGGTATCCCTGCTGTCTGCCACAGGGAAGGTCATTGCAAGAGTGCTTCTCAACCGCCTCCTCCCCATGGCTGAAAAGCTCCTACTGGAATCAAAATGTGGATTCCATTCATCAAGAGGCACAGTGGAAGTGATCTACACAGCAAGAAAACTCCAAGAAAAATGTAGGGAGCAATAGTAACCTTTATACATGGCCTTCTTTGACCTCACAAAGGCTTCAACTCTATCAACCGGGAGGGATTATGGAAAATCCTCCTCAAGTTTGGCTGCCCAGAGAAATTCGTCACCATCCTCCGCCTGCTGCACGATGACATGCAAGCTGTAATCCTTGCCAACGGATCTGCCACTGAGCCAATCTGAGTGCAAACTGGGGTCAAGCAAGGTGTCATCGGACCAATGCTCTTTTCCATCTTCCTCGCCGCAACACTCCAGCTCATCTCCATGAAGCTCCCTGTCGGAGTAGATCTACTCTAGAATATGAGCGGGAAACTATTTAACCTACGTTGCCTCCAGTCCAGAACCAACGCCACTTCAACCTAGAGGCCTGCTACCCGACCCGAACCCAACGGGACCCAACGACATGTGTCCAGGGCCGACGTTCGGGCTCGGATCAGGTCGGGCCGAGTCCAGGTCGAGTTGGGTTGGGTCGGGCCGGACACACTGTAAATCTCTGCTGGTAAGTATTAAAAATAAAAAACTTACCTGAGCTGGGAGTCCGGGACGAAACAGTCTGCGCAGTGAGCGAGTGATGTCACTATGACGTCATCACGCATGCACTGCAGCTTCTTGCAGGTTCGGTGTCAGGAAGGTAAGTAAAGGGATGGTTGGGTCAGGCTCGGGGCAAAATCGGAGGGATTTGGGCCGGGTCGGGCTTGGGTCCACTGTTGTCTGGTCGGGTTCGGGTCAGGTTCTTTTTCCCAACCTAAAGCAGGCCTCTACTTCAACCTCTGTCTTCGAGCTGCAGTACGCTGATGACGCTTGCGCATGCGCATACTCAGAGGCCGAGCTGCAAACCCTCATTGATGCATTCACGGAGGTGTATGAAAGAATGGGCCTTAAGCTAAACATCCGGAAGACAAAGGTCCTCTACCGGCCTGCTCCTGCAGAACAACACTGCCCCCCGACTATCAAGATCCAAGGCGAACCACTGGACAATGTGGATCACTTCCCATACCTTGGGTGCCTCTTCTCAGCAAAGGCAGACATCGATGATGAAACTCAGTATTGCCTCCAGTGTGCCAGCACAATTTTTGGTCATCTGAGGAAAAGAGTGTTTGACAACAAAGACCTCAAACCTGGCACCAAGCTCATGGTCTACAGGGCCGCAGTGTTACTTGCCCTCCTGTATGTGTCGGAAACATGGACACTGTACAGCAGACATCTCAAAGCCCTGGAGAGATATCACCAGTGGTGCCTCCACAAGATCCTGCAAATTCAGTGGCAAGACAGGCGCTCCATTATCAGTGTCCTTTCTCGGGCCAAATACCCAGACTTGAGACACTGGTCATGGTAATCAGTTATGCTGTGCGGGCCGCATCGTCCACATGCCTGACACAAGACTCCCAAAACAAGCTTTCTACTCAGAGCTCCGTCACAGTAAGAGGCTACCAGGAGGGCAGAGGAAATGCTACAAGGATGTCCTTAAAGCCTCCCTGAAAATATGTGACATCTCCACTGATTCATGGGAATCTCTTGCCCTAGGCCACCCAAGATGGAGAAGAAGCATCCACGAAGGTACCAGCCAGTTCGAACAACGTCGACATGCCCAGGCAGCGGCCAAGTGCAAACAATGGAAGGAGCGTTCGGAAATTCAAGCATCCCATTCACTCACCTCACCAAACACCACCTGCCCCACCTGTAGCAGAGTGTATGGATCCAGAATTGGACTATTCAGTCACCTAAGGACCCACAACCCTGGAGTGGAAGAAAGTCATCCTCATTCCCGAGGGACTGCCTAAGACTGAAATCTACTACTATCCTCCTCATTGCTTACTACATTTCTGAATTTTAAATAAGCTGCAAACCTTGTAATTATGGCCTGTATGCCCAAGTCCAGGCCATTAATATATATCAAATAGAGCATACCGACCCCTGGAATACATGCCTGTATACCTCCCTCCAGTCTGAAAAAAAACTGTTCACCGTTACTCTCTGCTTTATGTCCCTGAGCTAATTTAATCACAAGGGCTTCAATTTGTGAACAAGTCTATTGTATGGTACTTTCTCCAATGCCTTTTGAGAGTCCACATACACAACATCAACGGCAGTACCTTCATGTTGTTCTAATTTCCTACCAAAATGCTCACCTTCCATTTATCTACCTTTGTCATTTCTGCATGAATAGGATCCGACCATATATTGTCTGTCTTACCATTTTCCAGTGGAACTGAAGGTCCATTTTTTGTGGGTTTTCCAAAGCACTGAAAAATTCAATGGCCTTAATATTTAATGGAAGGCAGGGAGGGTCCAGGTGAGGCCAAAATAATGCAGATGTCCTGCCGAACTGAATAGCAGGACTTCATTAGTATTTTATAGCTCCATTTCCCAGTCAGTAGTCAGCTAAATGGACAATCTAGCTTGCGAGCGGGAGTCAATCCAGCAGCAGGAGGTCACAGCCAGGGGTCCTTGGAGATAGTCCCTGGCAATCAAATGGTTGCAGAGACCCATGATTGGGAGGAGAGAGAGGCACTCGATAGGGGTAGGTCAGTTGGGGGTAGGTCAATAATCAGGCCTGTGGGGTTTGTGGGGTGGTGGGGGGTTGGGGAAAGCTGGTGACCAGGGCTGATGGAGGCCAAAAGTTTCCTTGAGGGGTCCGGGGGGGGGGGGGGGGGGGAACCCCTGCTCCTTGTGGCCCACAAGGTATGCTGAAAGCAGCACTTACCTCATGGAGCCAGCAGCTCCTAGCTTCCTTTCACTGCTGGGAAACCACGCACAAACAGTAAATTTTAAATTGTGATCCCAACTGCACTGTGGGAGCCCAATTTAAATATGTTAATTAAGTGTCCCACCTCTCCACAGCGGGACATTCAGATGCCCCAATGTCCACTGCCGTCCAAAGGGGAGTGGGTGCATGCGCGGCAGGTTAGGGTTGCGTTCTCTGTATTTCATTTTTTCACCTCTCCCCCCTCCCTGACCCTTTCCCCCTGTTGTGGGGGGGTTGATATCAAAGTCAATGATTCTGCTGGAATCCAAAGGAGAAAGGCACATGGCACTGCGATAACGTAAAAGCACCTTAAGTCAATCAACCACGGCAGTTATCAAAGGGACCAATTTGGTGAAAAGGTCAACTCAGAGTGACTTTATTCCTGATATGGCTATTAGCTGTAGCTAAAAGTTGCTCCTTCACTTTTCCTGTCAGCAGTAGTAATAGGAGAAGCAGAACATATGTTAATATGTGATGTTCATGGCGATTCTCCCTCTAAACTCCCAAACTTAGTTCAAATTTCTGCATCTGATTTTAGACTAGAAACAATCCAGCAGGATAGATGAAGAGAGAGAATATTTTAAATTAGTAACAGGAGCCTCTACTGAAGTTGGCAGGGAATAATTTATACGGCACTGAAGAAGCAACGTACATTCCTGTTAGCTGTTGCTGTGCTCTGCAAGACGGAGACTTTGATCAAGAATATGTTTGCAGCCTGGGAAGTTGGCTCCAATCCTAAGAGGCCAGAGTAGGTACTGAAATCAAATAAATTTCTATCTGTGAGAATCAGGACTTTAAATCCCCTCCCACATCCAGCCTGCCTTAGTTGTTAGCATTTTTGCTTTCAAGTCAGAAAGTTGTAGATTCAAGCCCCACTCTATGATGTAAATATATAATATAGATGGATACTTCAGTGCAGTGCTGCATTATTAGAACTGCTGTGTTTCAGGTGAAATATTAAACTATGACCCTGTCTGTCTATTCAAGAGGACATACAGAGGTGCTCGGCTGAAATTTATGAGCATGCTGGCGGTGTGCTCTGATCGCAATGGTCTTCAGGCACGGTTACGCCATCCCTGAGCTCCCGCGATATTTCGCATGGGGTCTCATTTAAATGAAGGGGACAGAGCGGCCACCCCCGATGACATAGAGGGGATGACCGCCGGTGTCATTTTTAAAGGGTTTCAAGCCTTTTAGGTAAATTGAAATATTTAAAGGTCCCACCGCACTACTATTAGCAATAAAATTTTATTCAAACTTTGCATCCCCTCTCCCACACCCACAATGAGTTCTCAATAAATAAAATTACCCATAACCCTGGAAAAACAATTTTTTAAATGACGATCTTCATTCCCTACCTTCAGAACATTCGACCCTCAACCCCTTCCCAATATCCCCACAACCATTCGGAGCAGTTTTCCCTGCTCCCACACCCCTCCCAACCTGAAGATTTCACTGGTCCGCCTCCTCACCAGTGTCGCGTCTCAGAACTCCAAACGGAGTTCCAAAGGTGCAGGACTTCCGGCTGGCAGCCGGAATATTGGCATGGGACAGCCGTCGAGACAAAGTTGGTTCATTTGAATGTTTTTAACATAATTTTAATATTGAAAGGAAGGCGAGGTGGCCGCACCGAGACCTCGCTGCCACCAGTAAAATACGGAGGGGACTTCTCGGCGTCGGGGGTCGTAGCGGGCCTCTCCCAAAAGAATTTCCCGGGCCCCCACCCGCTGCAACCCCCGACGCCAGAGGCCTCAGAAAACTCAGCCCCCTATAGCACTATTTGAAGAAGAGCAGGCCATTCTTCTGCCCAAAATTATTCCTTCAACTATTATTGTCAATATTTCATACTTTATCACATTTGCTATTTGTGAATCTTGCTATGTGCAATTTGACTGCTATGTTCACCTATGAAACAACACTACAACTCAAAAATATTTCATTACTTGTGAAGCGTCTTGGTTGCTATCTACATATTAAATCTCCCACTCCTTTTCTAGCTGCTCACAATCCTTCGACGATAACTCCCTCAATCCCTAGTACAGGACCATCAGAGAGATAAGCCTGACAGAAAGAGAATGGGAATGCTTGTTACATTCCTATTAACTTAAATTACCCAGAAGGTGTACAAAATTCCTATCAAAGGCTGGTCTGCTCTGGTTGCACACATTACTACGTCAATGAGTTGAACAATGGACAGTTGAAGCTAAATTAACAGGTTTTCAAAGGGGTCATATAGATTTGCAACATGAATTTTCATGAAAAATAATTAAGAGATAAAGACAAATTCTCAGAAGTAATGTAGAATGGCACAGAATCTACAGTGCAGAAGCAGACCATTCGGTCTAACTGCCCCGTGCCACTGAATATATTCTACATGAGCTTCCTCCCACTCCAATTATCTCTTCCTGCCATGCCCTGTATCCATCTATTAACCGCTCCCTCAATTGTGCATCAAAGCTCAGCTTAAATGCCTTTTTTATTTGATATGTTAGTAGCTAGCTTATTTTTAAGCCCCTTTGTTCTGGACTCACCCACAAGTGGAAAAAAAAGTTGATGAACTAAATGTTTCTACATTTTCCTGAGTTTACTATGCTGTCCTTGTGATAAAAGAACCAGTTTTAAAGAAAGAACTTGCATTTATATAGTGCCTTTTGTGACCTCAGGATATCCCAAAGCGCTTTACAGTCAATGTGTAGTCTTTGATGTGTAGTCACAATTAGAATGGAGGAACATAATTTAGTAACATAAACCCAGGCCACTGGCAACATAGGTCAACGTTTGAACTACAGAAATGCCACATGAAAATGTGTTTAGATGCTTTACAAATGTAGGCTGAGACTTTAAAAAAAGTCAATATCCTGGATAACAAGATGTTGAATTAATGGAAAAAAGTATGTATAGAGTACTTAACATTGCTTTGAAATCAGGACTTGAAAGAAACAGTTCGCAAGAAAGGAACATCAAATTAGAGGGATAGTCAATATGAGGTTCTACTGTAATTCAAGTTTTTATTTCTCATATAAAATGATGTATTAAGGGAATAATGTAAACAGTTAAGAGCAACATACCTCTTCCTTTGTTTTCCTTGATATGACACGAAGCCAGTCTCCAATCATACTCAGAACAGCAGCAAAGTAAGCAAGTCCTACTAGGATCCAGAACCATACAGCAGGTTTGTACCAGTCTAAATATTCTTTATCAGGACTCTCTCCTAAACATCATTAAAAGAATAGTAAAAGTCAGTCAGTTTCAGGTGAACTATAGCATCAAGTTTTTTTGCTCTGAATGTAATGGGATATTAGAACAGAAGCCAGTATTATGTTTTTTAAAGTAAAAGTTGTCTACGGCCCAGATATACTACAACTGGCATAAAGAAATGTTTATGTGTGGCTCACTCGTAAAGGTTGCCTTATTAAGGTTAAGGCAAAGAAAGTTTGATTGGCATTTTGAGTGATGGCATGGGGAAAATTGTAGCACTGTAGTGACCTCAAAGGGTTTACAAAAATGGGCTGTTAAGAGTCTTGAGTGAAATATGATTGGAATTTGGAAAGTGTAAACTCAGTACCTAATGTGCATAATCCACAACATAATTGGCACTAAATTAATAGCTTGTCTCAGAGAGATCAGAAATAATTACTACATTCAAAGGATTGTGAATCTTTGGAATTCTCCACCCCAGAGGGTTTTGGATGCCCCATTATCGAATACATTTAAGGCTGGGATAGATTTTTGGTCTCGCAGGGAATCAAGGGATATGGGGAGCAGGCGGGAAAGTGGAATTGAAGCCCAAGATCAGCCATAATCGTACTGAATAGCAGAGCAGGCTCGATGAGCCATATGGTCTACTTCTGCTCCTATTTCTTGTGTTCTTGTGAATAATACACTACTAAAGTTGGCGATCATATTCTGAGTTTTACAGTGGAACAGTTGATTCTGAATTTGAAACCAAAACAGACATTCAAACTTCATTCAGAAAGATGGGCGAAAATATGAAGCAATTTTATATGGTACTTATAATGTAGGAAATGTTCTAAAGTATTTTAGATAGGCGAGGGAAAATATTTCAAAGAAATAAATGAACAACTGGTGGAAGAGTTAAGGGAGATGACGGAAAGCCTAATTAAAAAGATGGGTTTTGAGAAAAACATTAATTGTGGAGAGAGAAGAGAATTGGGGATTTAGGCAGGCTTCAAAACACAAGGCCAAAATAGCTCATGGCTTTGAAGAGAGCAGGGGGTGCATAAAAGACCACAGGATCAGAGGAGCAAAGAATGCAGGAAGGGTTTCAATGTTGCAGAGATAGGGTGGGGCAAGGTCATGGAGAGGTTTGTGATTAACAATGGGAGTGATGGATGAGCTGGTCTTAATATTGAATACAAATGAAATTATTGATCAGTTTATCTTTACAATATTTTGTAGAATAACTAATAATAAACAATTAATTCCATCTGTAGAAAATAATTCTGCTGTAATTCACATTGTGTCAATTGGTCACACCAGAATTCAACTGAGTGTTCGCAACACAGCCATGAAAAATCCCAAAAATACAATGCTTAATTATATGCTAGAACAGCCTGCAACATCATAGAATCATAAATATCACAGGCAGAAACAGGCTATTTGGCCTATCTAAGCTCTGCTGCTGTTTTTCTTCACCTTTCATGAAAAAAAGTATTTTTAACCTCGCTTTGAATTCTTTCTGTGACTATCTTAAGTTTGTACTCTCTCATGCCCATCTCACTAAGATCCCTACTTACTTGATAATCTCCATCTAGTCACCCTCAACCTCCTTAGCTCTTGTGAAAAAGGCCTAATTTCTCACATTTCGGGCTGGATTTTACCAGCCCCTTGGCACCGTGAATGGTGGCTGGGAGGCCCGTAAAGTACTTGCGGAGGCGGCCCGCCACGACCCATGACACTGAGAAAGCCCCGCCGCATATTACAGGCGACAGCAAGGCCTCAGTGCGCCCCTGCTCCCCCACCCCCTCCCCCGTCGGCTTGGCAGCGGGGCCTTCACTTGAATAATCAACTTGATGTAAATTAAATGATAATGAACTTACCTGCTCACGGTGACCGTCCCACGGCGATAGTACCAGTGATGGCTGCAACTCGCATGCCTTCCGAGGCGAGACACTGGTGAGGAGGGGGGAAGCAGTGCAAATTTCAGGGCGGGAGGTGGAGGGAAGCGGGGAAAAGACTTCTGTTTGGTGGGGGAATGGTGGGAAGGGGCCAAGATTTAAGGTAGCTAAAGGTCAAAGGGGGGTGGGGGGTGGTGGGGCAGGTCGGGATCAGACCAAGAATCTTGTTGGGGGAATGTCCAATTAATCCAGCGATTCTTCCTTGGGTGTGTGTGTGGGGGCAGTGAGAATGTCATTAGGTGTTTCACTTACATATGCACCATCTTTTATCTTTAAAAATTTAAATGTCATGTAAGGGCTTGAAGCCCTTAAAAATGGCGCCTGCGCCTGCACAGTGGTGCCAGACGCCATTGCCGGGGATGTGGCGACCGCCCTCTCTATGTCATCTGGGGTGGTCGCTCTGCCTCCTCCATTTAAATGAGCCCCTGCGCGTAATATTGCGGCAGCTCTGCGGTGGCACTTCTGTGTCGGAAGGCCGGCGACTTCACAGCGCTGCTGTGTGCTGATAAAATTCGGCTCTTCATTTCAGAACTATAACCCCCTTATCATTCTGGTGAATCGAAACTGGGCGTTTTCCCTTGTTTTACATCCTTCCTATAATGGGGTGTCTAAAACTTTACACAATACCTCAACTGCTGAACCAACTTCTTGTACAAGTTTAATATTACCTCCTTGCTTTTGTACCTTCTACCTCTAGATATTAAAAAAGAATTTGGCTTACCTTTTTCATGGCCTTATCTTTTTGCACAGCCATGTTTAATGACACCTGTGTCTTCACAACAAGGCCACTCTGCTCCTTGATCTGATTTAAGATTTTACTATTTGAAGTGTATTCCCTTTCCCTATTCTAACTTATAAAATGTATGACTTAAGATTTTTTCTACATTGAACTGCATCTTCCCCTTATCTGCCTTTCCTGCTAGTCTACCTTTATCCTCTTAAAGTCTTTTATAATGCCCAACACAATTTACAATGCCTCCAATTTGGTATCAACAAATTTCAATATTGTTCCCTCAAATACTATGTCCAGATGGTTTATGTTTATAGTAACGAAGAGTTGAAACCATTCACCATATTTTTCTTTCCTGAGAAACTTCCATTTACCCCCACTTTTTGCTTCTTGCCCTTCATTCATAAAAGCACATTTCCTTATATTTAACTCAAACTCTGCCAGTGAAAATGCTGCGGCTTCCACTCTTCTTGTAGAAGTGCAGTGAAATAGAACTCCCATCTATTAATGTGCCTTTTATGTTTTTTGACAAAGGACACAGGCCCTCTCCCAAATTTAAGGGACGTGGTCATTAGCCTGTTGAGCTTAGCAATCCCTGCCTGCAAAGATGCCCACCTGAGGCCTTTCTCAGCCTGAAGAAAAAAATTAGTAAGTTTCTTCAGCTTCTAAGTCTCTAAAATAAAGCTAATCAATACCATCTAGGATTGATTACCTCGGTCATGGCAAATTCAACAGAACATTTGAATTCTCTGCTCCACTCCCACTCTGTTCTACCTGTTCTCCGTCTCCTACACTGTTCCGATGAAGCTCAATGTAAGCTCGAGGAACAGCGCATCATCTTTCGATTAGGCACTTGTAGACTTCCGTACTCAAGACTGAGTTTAACAATTTCAGATGTTAATTTCTGCCCCCAGTTTGTTTCCTACTTTTTTCTTTGTTTTGGGGTTATTTTTGGTTTTGGGATGGCAGTTTTTCAGCATTCTGCCGTTTACATCTTCTCTAGATACATCTTTTGTTTCTTTACTTGCCCCATTACCACTCCCTTTTGCATTGCACCATCAAACCTTTTCTCATTTAATCTCTCCTGCCTTTCACCCTATCACAGACCTTCCCTTTTGTTCTTTTTCTCCCCTTCCTCTTTCACTGCGTCTGTACTTACTTAAAACCTATTACATCTCTAACTTTTCCCAGCTCCTACGAAAATTTATCGACATGACATGTTGGGCTGGATTTTGTTCTGAAGACGGGGTCAAGTGTTGGGAGAACCCACCTTGGCCCTCCATCGGATCTCTGTTGCAACTCCACAGCAGGCAGTCAATTAATTGACTGTCGTCGGGGACTCGGAGGGCCAGCAGCTCTGCAGTACCGGCAGCACCACTGAGAGCAGTACCAAAAAGTCCAGAGACCCCGGCAGAGTTAAGTGGGGTCAGGGTCACCGGGTCCATTCAGGCAGGCCCTGGCGACGGGGTGGGAGGTTGGGTTAGTGAGGGAGGAGTGGTCCTCCCAGGGGGATGGGCAGCAATCGCTGGTGGGGGCCCTCCGGGGACCCTGGAATGCCCATAAAGGAGGGACTCCCCTGACCCCAATAGGAGACCACCTGGCAGTGTCTCCCCGCAGTGGCAGACACCTCCGCCTTCCATGAAATTCGGCCTGAGGTTGGAAGAGGCCCTTAATTGGCCATTAATTAGCCACTTAAGGGCCTCAATTGGCCAAGGGTGGGAAGGCCATCCTCGGCCTTCCCCACCCTGGACTGAATTGGAAGGCATCGGGAAGGCGACGGGCTCTGTCCACCCACCTTCCAACACAATTTTATGGGGTTCCCTGCCTCCATTCCTGTCCCAAGGGGGCCCATAAAATTCAGCCTGTTAACTCTGTTTTTCTCTCCACAGCTGCGCCAGACCTGCTGTGCATTTCCAGCATTTTCTGTTTTTAATTAAATAGAACTCATGCCAGTTTTCAACTGGAAAGAGTTCCATTTAGGACTTAAAAGGGTGCAATGCACAGAATTCCCGAGGATGCCCAACAACTCCCCTAGACATGCAGCTTGATATAATAACTATGCAGGCAGGACCCTTCAGTTCCACAGCCCCCAAATGGAAGTCATAGTGCTTCTTCCTCGGGATGGAATCCTGGACCAACTGGAATATTATTTAACTTCTTATTTAATATTTCTGCCATTCGTTTACTCTTCACTACAAGCTTACCGCCTTTATCTCTTAGAAGACCTAACCTGATTTTGACTATCCTTACTACTGATGTGCCCTTTATTTTTTAAAGATAGCTTAGCAAATCTAACTTCATTTTTTATACATTTCCTAGATTTACATTTGCAGTGACATAAAATTACTACCATATGTACAATTAATGTCCTGGATTTCTTCATTGTGACACTTTCATGTCTCGAGTGACATAAACTGAAATAGGTGTTTTTCATTCTATGTGTATTTAATTTTTGATTTTCCAATTCGTTGGAAGATAGTGCTGGTGGTTTATTGATCCAGTTTGTATATGTTTCCCTGGTGGTAGTGAGTACAGTTTACTTTTAATTTGAAGTCATTTTTTACTTGAAAAAAATGAGATATCCAGTACTTCAATTAGTAGTCAAAATTAAGCCATTTTAATAAAACAGCACTGGAGGCATTTTTGTAGGGTTTGAATTTGAATAAGCAAATGATTCAAATCGACTGACTTCAAATTAATGGGAGTAAACTGTATTTATCAATTTACAATGTGGCCTAATGATAATTATTCTTTGTCAAAAAATAACTAACTTACAATTATATAGCACTTTTCACATCTTTAGAACATCCCAAGGTACTTCACAGCCAAAGAGCTATTTTGAAGTTACTGTTGTCAATTGCATACAGTAATGAGATAAATGACTGTTTGGGTGGTTAAGGGATATATGCTGGCCAATAAACTGAATACAACAGAGTGTGTAACCAATGGCCTACTGAAATCTCCCATCTGGGACCCTTCCAAAGTTAAATTCCACCCCCTAAAAATGTTTATAGCAATGAAACAACCAACCCATCAGAAAACTTCACTTACATTCTCTCTTTTATTCCCATGCTTAATTTGCTTTTATGCACAAAAAAATAAATAATGGTCTGCCAAACCCACTCAAATCATTTAAAAGAAACCATCTTCAATCTGCTGAATTTTTATGTAATCAGTGTTGACCATTTTTTGAAAAATAGCTTGCTTGGCTACACATTAAACCGAGATCCAGAAAAATGATTGCCCTTTCCATGACACAGTTTTAAACTGCCCAAGAATGTTAAAATAATGGCAACTTAGGGCTGAATTTTCCTGACCCCGTGGAGATGGGTTGGAGGTGGGACCAGGAAAATAGGGGGGAGTCGCATTGGGATGGCTCCCCGATGCCTTCCCATCTCCGGGGGTCTTTCCTAGGCCAGGCTGGGAGCAGGGTCGGCTGCCTGCTGCACGGAGGCTGACAGCCAATTAAGGTAATTAAGTCCATACTTAGGGTCCATTTTGTGACAGCGCTGGTATTTACCCACCAGTGGAGCAGCCGCATGCCGATTGCCGAGGCCACCAGAACATTCGAGGCAGCATCCCTGTAGCAGGCTGGCTGGCCACCGGAGCGAAAGGCTACATGACCCCATGTCCCAGGGCCACTGAGGTCAAAGGCCACAACCCTGTCTGTCACTACTCCTTTCCCCTCCACTCCGATGACCCTACTGGCTTTGGGCCTCTTTATTTGCTGACTTCTCCAAAGGGAACTGTGTGTGCTTCCATGCTGAGGCACCCTCGCACTTGTCTGCCTGCCTCAGCAGCGCCAATCTCTCTAGGCAGGGCTGCCAGCCTGTTATTGCTGCGGGCCCTGAGTGGGACTCTCACTTCCCTGGTCTGCCCGCAGTCCTTAATGGGATGGGGCTCCCGGAGGTGGCCTCTTAATTGGCCGCCTCCAGGAAGATTGTGCCCGATGTCCTGCCATGGCCACTTCTGGGTTCCTGACTTGGAATCGAAGTCGAATTTGGGATTGTAACCCATTCAGGAAAACCCAGCCCTTAATGTCAGATTCATGTCCAGGTTGCAATACTGGGGCAGCATTGGATTTCCATACAACTGTATAGAGATTGGGAATGAAAATGAAGGTCCATCTTGGTAAACAGATGGGGTGAAAACAAGAAATTGGATTGTGTAATGGATTGTCCCTCAGAACCCAACTCTGAAGAAATGTCACCAATCTAAAACGTTGAATCACTTAAGGGCCTCCTTCTGCCTCCGCCAGCATTTTGCCCACGTTGGGAGGGCCTATCACCTCGTGGGAAGACTGCCAGGTAAACACTGGCGGCCTCCCAGCAGGATCCCGGGGAGACCCTCCTTTTTAGCCACTCTTTAGCCGACGAAAACACCCTCCCCCCTCACACCCCGCCTCCACAGCTACAGCTGGTGTACCACGACCACTCGGCCTCAACCCCCAATTGCTGGGGCCTGCTTGCTTGACCCTGGCTTCCTCACAAAAACTCACCTGCACTTCGAGCGCGCCTCGGCATTGAGGCACCCTCTCCCTTATGCTGCAGTCTCAGCAGTGGCCACCACTAGCAACGGAGCTGCCAGCCCTCTGATTGGGCTGGCATCTCTGGGGTGAGGTCCGGTGACATCAATTGGACAGCAGTCCCGGCGGCAGCCTGTTAACGGACCGCCATGGCAAAATACTGCCCCAGGATTCTGCTGCCCTCTGGAGCGGCATCGGCTCCTGTTTTCATTCCTGGTGATGGGACTTGAACCCCAATAGAAAAATTCAGCCCATTAACTCCGTTTCTCTCTCCACAGATGCTGCCAGACCTGCTAAGTATTTCCATCATTTACTGTTTTTATTGAAAATATCTCTTGCTAGCTCACACATAGGGCTGAACTTTACCAGCCCCGTGACGTTGGGGGTTGTGGCAGGAGGGCCCATAAAATACTTGCGGGAGAGGCCCACCATGACCACCGACCCTGAGAAGGCCCCGTAGCATTTTACGAGGCCTCGGTACGGCGATGGGGCCTTCATTTACCTACTAAAACTTATTCAAAAAAAAATGTTTATTAATTTACCTGGGTCAGAAGGCCATCCCACGCCTGTGCCTTCCGAACCCCATTTGGGAATTCAAGGCGAGACACTGGTGAGGAGGAAGGAGGAGTGAATTATCAGTGGGGGTGGGGGGGGGAAGTGGGAAAAATACTTTTTACTGGCTGTGGGGATGGTGGGAAGGGGTTGAAGGGAAAATGTGACGAGGCTGGGGGGGGAAGTTCAGGTTGGAAATAATAAATTATCCACATATAGGCCATGGGGGGGGCGTGTCGGTGGTTGGGAAAGGACCTCCATATTTTAATTACTTTTATAAAGATGATTCACTATGTTCCTAAGGGCTTGAAGTCCTTTAAAAATGGCGCCGGCACCTGCACGCTGGTGCCGAACGCTGCTGCCGGGGATGGAGCGGATGATGGATGATGCTCCCCCTCTATGTCATTGGGGACGGCCGTTCCGCCCCCTCCATTTAAATGAGCCCCCGCACAAAATATCACGGGGGCTCAGCAGCGGCGCAGCTGCGCCTGAAGGCCGCCAACTTCAAAGCGCGCCACCGCGATTTAGGGTGCGCTAATAAAATTCAGCCCTTAAAGATTTTTTAAAATTGCTGATACTCTATCAACAAAATGTCAGATTGGCCTAATTTCAGCCTAATTTCTGTAGGATATACTGGGTATAGACCACAGATTATGCCTCCTCTCCCCATTTCCCCCTTCTTCACCCACATTAATGGGCAAGTGTATAAGTTACTGTTATTCTGTTGCAACTCCAGTGGCAGAAAACAGCTGCTTGTCCAGCAGCCATCCAGGTAAAGAAAAGAAATTATATGGTTCCTGAAGATGGTTAAATGAAAGAAAACTAGGATTTAATATTTAGGAATGCGTGCAATTGAACAATGAAACAGATGTAAATTTTAAATTTTTTTGCTAAATGAAGTAATCCTGAAATCGTGACATATATATGCATTTAGAATATCACATCATGTTTAAATGGATAAATTTATTTCATAATCTCAAGTAGAGGCAAAATCTCACCTGCCACAAAATCACCAAATCCAATTGTTGTCAAGGTGATCACTACAAAATAGATAGATTCCAAAGCAGTCCAACCTTCTATATGTTTAAATATGATAGCAGGGATAGCCACAAACAACAGACATCCAAACAGTATGAATATAAAAGTGGAGATGACACGAATTTTGGTTTGACTTATCCTCCATTCCTGCAAAAGAGAGGAAAAAGATTCTAAAACATGGAATTATTATCTCCCCTCTTGACCCTTTTTTCAACATGTTTATCTTTGGATTGTGGTCGTGAAATGGTGCCAGCGCTATGGAAACCCCAAGGCAGAAAACGGCACCGCCCATGCTTCTGGCCATTTCCAGCATGGCAATGTGGTGCCCCATGCTGGTAAGGGCACTAGCATGGGCGTGTTGTGCCCGTGCCTGAAATGTTAGGACTGGTGTTATCATGACATCAAACAGCCATTCCGGTTGATTTGGCATTAGTGTTAGGTATTTCATCTGTGACATACCCAAACAACGCCAGTGCTGATCACACCCAGCTGACCAGGCGCTCAGCAGCACGAGGGCCCCTCAAAAGCGCAATTGAAAGGGCCTTACACCAACCTGCAGATGAGGTGCTTTTCAATTACTTCTGCTTAGGCTGCTTCTGCTTTGTGGAAGTACTGAGCTATATTTTTGGAGGTGTTTTGGAGAGCTCGTGTTTAAAATCAGGGAAGACACAGGATTTGGCGACGGGGTGTGGCAAGCTGTAGTTGCAGTGCCTCTTGCTGTGCAATATGACCATGAGATAGAGCAGAGGCTACAGAGAAGGGAAGCTCTGCAAAGAGGGAGGAGGAGGAGGAGGAGGGCTCTCTACAGAAGGCCCTACCCGCCAAGAGACATTTGGGATCACTTCTCTTACCTCCACCTCACCCAGGAGCAGTAAAATGATTCAGGTTCAACAAGGAGGAGGTAACCAAACTGCGTCAATAATGCCTCTAGTACAGCATTGATAAACCTGGGGAGCTCATTCTCTAGCCTGGTGTTCCATTTCCCTTGTTCAGAATTGCAGCAATTTAATTCAACAGCAGTCTCCTGTGATTCAGCGCAGCATCCCTTTAAGAGGGACAGACTGCACTTAAGAGCTGGAGACTAGCTGGAACACTTTCTTGCCTTGCACACTATTAGGACCCCCTGTGTGCAAGCAGCCAGCCAGTAGCCTGGCTTACACTGACTGAACACTAAAATCATTCTTATGTGGAGGCAGCATAGAATTTGGCAGCACAGCAATCGGCAAGGACAGGTCACGAATTGTGACCACCCTGTGCCCAAAAATGTGTGTAGACCAATTTCTCACCCTATAAATTCATTAGTTCTGATGCCAATGTTGCCCTACAAACCTACGAAAAAGAGAGACACACCGCAGAATCATGGTGGAATATCCCCGATGGTATCAACTAGACAATGACAAATGTATGACACACAGAGAAGTTGCAAACCCACAGTTGCAAAGGTGGAAAGCTTACCCAAACAGCTCCACTATCCAGCTCAACAGAAGATTCTATAAGGATCTGGTGACTGATCAGTTGTGTTCAGTTTGGAGCTGACATATTCTAAAATAGAATCCCCAACTTTCGCAGATTTTTTAACTCTTCAAAGCATTACGATATAAAGTACAATAAATAAGTTTTAAAAATCCAAACTTGCTCACCACTACACTGAAGTGTCAGCCTAGAATTTGTGCAATCACACAAGAGCAGTCCCTCAAACCAGGACAAAACATGAAGACCACCTAATTGAGATTTATTTTACCATGGGGAAATCACAGCTGGGGTCTAAATTGTGGCATGCGGCCACCTAAAGTTTCGAAATGCTGTCCATGATGCACAGACACACTTCTGAGAGGAAATGCACCAGATGCCATCTTTGTAAAGGGGGTCTGCGCCCATGCATCTAATGATGCGAGCAGCATGCAGAGCAGCGAGATCATGATGTGAATCAATGTGCAATGTCGGTTTGAAAGCACCTTTGCCATTTTGGAACTTGAAACTCCAGCCATTTCCCTGTCTTAACCTTACACAGCTGGACACAGAATTAAAAGGCATGAGGGACCTTGCCCCACTACCAGGGCTATTTAAAGGGATCATAAATTACTCACAGGTGAGTTGCTAGATTATTTCTTCTGGCTGCTGGTACAGTTGAAAGTGTTTTGAGGTTTTCTTATACTTAGCTAAAGTTTCAGTACTATACAGGGTGTGATCTGGCTGATCTTGCAGTACTTTCGGTGTAACTCCGGTCCAGAACCCATGCACATGAGCACAGACAGCGGGCCTATAATGACAGCCAAGCTTGCACAAGGAATGTTATAAAGCACAGCATTAGCATCCTCGAGCAATGCTTCTGCTGCCTGGACTGCTCTGGAAGAGCCCTATAATACTCAGCTGACAGGGTATTGAGATTTGTGGTAGCATGCTGCATGTTGCACAGCCAGGCCATTATGAGGGAATATCCCTTGCCACCACCTATCAAACGAGAAGCTGAGGAGCAGGAGCAGGAGCATGAGGAAGAGGAATTGCAATAGGAAATGAAGGAAATGGAAATTAGACAGCCACTTTCTGCCAAGGCTGTACATGATTAGATTATTCATGAGTGGCACCAATAACGTCAATGTTATGGGTGGAAGAGTGCACTGTCTTTTCTAGTTCCACATCTCCGCAGGCCACAACATACATTTAAATGATTACTCAGTTACTGATACCGTCAATCACGGTCTCTACTCCTTTTTCCCGAAATAAAATAAACCAACCAGGTTTCTTTAATAAACAACAAAATGATCAGTTTATTATAAAACAAGATATAACCAGCAACGAAGCAAAGCATTAACACACAGATTGAAATACAAAAGTTCCCTTTTACCTTAGCCCCTCACACACACACACACACACAAATAGGGTTGAATTTATCAGCGTGCCGCAGTTTGCGGAGACGCACTGTGAAGTCGGCGGCCTTCCAACACGGAAATGCCACCGCCGAGCCCCCGTGATATTATGCGCAGGGGCTCATTTAAATAGAGGGGGTGGAGCAGCCACCCCCAATGACATAGAGGAGGCTGCCACTGTGTCCCCAGCAATGGTGCCCGGTGCCACCTCACAGGCATCGGCGCCATTTTTAAAGGACTTTCAGTCCTTCAGGAGAGATTTACATTTTTAAAGGTGCCGGTGTAATAAAAATGTCAATAAAAATTTAATTTAACTTTGAATCCCCTCTCCCACCCCCCACTGAGTACTTAATCCATAAATTGACCTATCCCCCCAAAAAAAGACTTTTTGAAATTCTGAACTTTCCCCTTGAACTTCAGTGTCTTTGACCCTCAACCCCTTCCCACCATCCCCACAACCAATAGGAATAGTTTTCCCCACTCCCACCCCACCCCCTCGCCCTGGTAATTTTATTCCTCCCCTCCAGTGTCTCGTCTCGGAACTCCATATGGAGTTCCGAAGGCATGCAAGTTGCAGCCAGTTGGCCATAAAATCCACATGGGATGGCCGGCTGGCTATTTATTATTTATCTAATTTTAATACTTAAATGGAGGCCCCACTGCCAAGCAGTGGGGGGGGGGGGGCTGCACCAAGACCTCGCCGCCGCTGCTAATATCCGGCAGGGTCTTTTTGGCGTCATGCGTCGTTGCGGACCCCTCCCGCTAGCATTTATGGGCCTCCCCACCACAACCCACGGCGTCAAGGGGCTGGTAAAATCCAGCCCATAGAGATTTTCTTTTTAGAGCTCTGATACAAAAAAAAGGCAAAAAACGAATACTTTGGTCAAATACTTGCTCATTCTTGAAGAAAAAGGGAAGATATGGAAAGATGTCAGTTGTCCCTTTTTTGGTTTGGTGTCCAAAATATACATAAGTGGCTGTCACTGGAATCTTTCTTTGGAGCAATTCGTTCAGGCAGCATCAAGGATTTATCCTGCAGTTTTTTCCAACGAGTCAGGAGAAATGTGGCAACCAGGGTTTCAGGCAGGCCTTTCAGGAGGAATGCATTTATCATTTTTTCTATTTCTTACACTCGCTTCTCAAAGCAAAGAGATGGAAAAACTGGCAGGTATTTCAAAGAGATGGAGCAGGCTGAGCAGGAGTTTTGTCCTTCTGATTGATTTTTAAAACTCCAACTGACTGTCCAAAGCGAAACCAAAAACAGTCTCAAGAGTCAAGCTTCCTGAACCCTATAAATCTTGACCTGTCACTTCTCCGTAAACATATTTTCCAAGTCAAAAAACCCCTGCTGGATATTTTTCTGAAGACAGGTGACTTGCAGTTCATGCTGTCTGCAAACAGGACCTGTCAGTCCTTTCAATGACCCCAGTGAAAAAAAAATCCATGGAATCCTTTTCAGTTTTCCCAAATAAAACACAAGTCCTCAAAATTTAACAAAAAATGGAAGTACTTTCGTAACATCAACTATATATCCCCATTCACCAACTGTCCCACACTCCTTACTTTTCTTCCCTCACTGACCATCACATCATCCTTTTTTCTGGCAACACTTATTAGTTCTTCCTTCAGTTCACCACAGAAATAAAGAACGCCACCAAAATCAAATTCCAATCCAATTTTATCACTTCACTCATTAAGAAATGCATACAACATGAAACTAATCACCTGCAGCATATGAGGTAAAAGGCTGCTGACCTTTAATTGAGCAGACTGTGGATCTTGGAATACAACCTCAAGCAGCTCTGGGCCTGAAGGCCCCAGCTTCAGACTGCACCATCTCGGCTTGTGCTGTAGCATCTGTCTGGCTGCTGACAGGCAACAGCAAGGGCACTGGCAGAGTGCCAGGGATGGGAGCAGGAATGCTGCCATCCTGAGAGTGGACAGCAGGCTCCTGTTCCATGGATTCACTCTCCTGGGCCGGCACCTTAGCAATCCTGTTGAACAGATTGCTGGAGTGTTGTGAGCAAGTCCCTTTCAACGGTGGTATTCAGAGCCATGATGCCAGCAGTCTGAGTTTGCAAGGCAGAAGTCTGTATGTACTTTAGAGGATAGGATAGAGGAGGAATCTGCACATGGTGAGACACTGGGCACAAGTGTGCAGGTGTCAGTGTGGGGGGAGGGAAGGATATCGCAGGCTAAGATTTCATTGCAGCAGTCAGAGCTCTAATGGAATAAAAACAAGAAATGCTGGAAATACTCAGCAGGTCTGGCAGCATCTGCGGAGAGAGAAGCAGAGTTAATGTTGCGGATCAGTGACCCTTCTTTGGAGAGCTCTAATGGAGGCTGTTAGTGCTGCAATGGAAGCTGTGGCATCAGTCATCATGGTGGATTCCACAGGTGTGCTGATGGAGGTGACTACACTTTCCTTATTGGAAAGGATTAACCCTGTGCCAAGTCAGAGGTCAATTTCTCCATCCACCTTGACATTGTGTGCTTTCTGGCAGGCTTCTCAATGCACCAAGCATCTTGTTGTACATACTCATCAGCCTTCTTCTGTAGCCTGACCCATCAAAGTCCGCATCTGACTCCTTTTCAATAGAACTAATGTGTGATCTCACCCTCTGGCAAGTTGGCACCTGCGATATCCTCCCCCCCCGCCCCCGGCACCTGCACACTAGTGCCCAGTGTCTTACCATGTGCAGATCCCTCCTCTATCTAATCTTTAAAGTACATGCAGTGTGAGTCTCTGATCTGGTATAAGATTGAGTGACAGTGTCACTTCATAATCATTGTCTCCTTCTTCTTCCTCCTCTGACTGGGAAGGTTCCAGTTCTTGGGTATCTGAAATGAAACTGGGGCAAGGGTTGGTAGTGGTGAGGGGACAGGAGTACCTTCATCATCTGCATCTTGTGAGTCAGAAGAGATTGTGGGGTGAGGGAGAAGTGGGAAGAAATAAGGAGCATTAGGGATGCAGATTCCCTCCTCATCAATGCCTCCAGTGCTACCTGTAGCCATGTCCTCAGCAATGCCGCTCCGATGATGGCCAACACTGTTGCCTTCATGGTGGTTAAAACATGCAGGCATGTTTGTCCTCCTGCGGATTTATGCTGCTGCATCCTGTTATATGGCCATTGGGGTGGTTGGGGAAGGGTCACCATCTCCTAATTATTTATTCAAAACAAATTAGATATAATACATCTTTAAAAATTTAAATCTCTGCTAAGGGCTGAAAGCCTTTAAAAATGGCGCCTGCGCGGTGGTGCTGGACGCTGTTGCCGGGGACATGGCAGCCGCCCCCTCTATGTTGTCGGGGGCAGCCACTCCACCCTCCTATTTAAATCAGCCCCCGTGCGTAATATCGCGGGGACTGTGTGGCGGCACTTCCATGTTGGAAGGCCGCTGCTCTCACAGCGTGCCGCCGCAGAGCGCAGTGCACTGATAAAATTCAGCCCAGAGATTTTTGGTCGGTGGATGATGGGCTGCAGTGGATGAGGCTAGCAAAGCAGTTGGTAGAATATGCCATTTGAAGAGTGAACTCACTCACCTTGATAACTCATGTCTGATCATTAAACTCCTTCCTGCACTGCAACCACGTTCTTGGAGCAACACTCCTGGCATTGACCTTTTCCGCTACTTGTTCTCACTGACTCTTTCTCCCACCGCCTGTGGGATACAGGACGTTTCTCCTTCTTTCCGTCTCTTGCACTAAGACCTCCAGAGTATTTTCAGAAAACCTTGGTGCTTGCTCTCTCGCATGTGCAGCCATTCCTCAAAGTATTAGTTTCAGTTTTCAAATGACTCCCACTACGTCTTTGGCCACAATGAACCCCTCAATTAAGAGGTGCACACTGCATTTAAGTAGCACTTAAGGAGGTATTATGATGAGTTCATGGATTTGCCAGAGAGTGTTGCTGCATCCCCATTGGGATGGCAGAGGATTTGGTGATCTGTCCACATAAAGGTTGCAACAGGTATGGAGGCTGCAGTTGTAGTGCCTCTCAGTCTGCAGCACAACACAGAGAGATGGAGCAGAGGCTGAGAAGAGGGAAAGCTCTGAACCATGCCCTCTGACAAGTTGGAGCCGGACTCCTCCATGCTCCTTGACAATGACAGGAGGCTCTCTGGCAGACCAGCCAATGCGCCCAGCATCTTGGGGTACATACCCATCAGTGTTCTCCTGGATGTGCCCTTCAAGGTCCTCATCTGAGTTCTATTTCTATTTAGAGATACAGCACTGAAACAGGCCCTTCAGCCCACCGAGTCTGTGCTGACCATCAACCACCCATTTATACATTAATCCCATTACCCTCTCACCTACCTATACTAGGGGCAATTTATAATGGCCAATTTACCTATCAACTTGCAAGTCTTTGGCTGTGGGAGGAAACCAGAGCACCTGGCGAAAACCCACACGGTCACAGGGAGAACTTGCAAACTCCGCACAGGCAGTACCCAGAATCAAACCCAGGTCGCTAGAGCTGTGAGGCTGCGGTGCTAACCACTGAGCCACTGTGCTCTGCTGCAGAACTCATCTGCAACCTCATCCTCCAGTTAGTTGGCAATCAAACCATCATTTACCTTTGGCCTGGCTGCAGCCCACACATGCCCAGTGAGTCACTATGTGTTGATCCCAGCTGTATACTAGCCTCGAAGGTATATGCAGTGCCAATATATAAGCTGGTGACTGCAAGTGTCAGATCAAGTGACAGGGCCTCTTCAGTAGTGCTGTTTCTCTCTCTCTCTTTTCCTCCTTGAACTGCTGTGGTTGGACAAGCAGCAGTTTTTGGGTGCCTAAAAGCAGGAAATCAGAAGGGGAAGGTTGGTGTGAGGCAAGGGGAGTGGAATGGAATGCAAGAGGTCATGGTCGTGCCATCAGGAGCTTGCTCACCATGCCAGGTAGCAGAATGAAGGTGTGCTGTGAGTTGAAAAGGGGCATTAGGCAGGAACATACTGTAATTGTCAATGATCTCAGAGATGCCAGATGCCATGGGCTCTGTCGCAGGGAGCTATCTTCTCCATAGGGCTCAGGAGATGCAGGCATACTTGTGCCCTCAGGTTCCGCTCTGCTCACTTCTATTGTGTGCCAACTTGTCCTGCAAGAGGGCAAAATGTTAGAGATTGTGTAGTGCTGTGTTTGGGTAATGTGCCCACCATAGCTGAAGGAATCTGGAGGCAGCAAGAGGAGTGTGGGTGACTTTCAGGAGGATGTGTGAGGGTGAGGTGGAGTATCTGGATGTCAGGTGTGAGTCATGAGTGCCAGGGAGTGCTGGTGGGTGAGTGATGGGGGTGCGGGGTGCATTGAATCGTATGAGAGGTTGGTGGTGGGGTGGCGGGTAGGAGATATCATATAAAGATGCATTCATTGACGTTCACCCCCATCCCCCACCAAGTGAGGTCATTAGACTTCTTGCAGCACTGCTGCCGGGTCTTCGGGTTCAGATGCCAGGAATTGACCTTCCCAGTCACCTGCTCCCACTCCCTTCTGAGGGTGGTCCTCAAGGGCCTCCTGGCCCCCTCCAGTACCATGCTATCTCTCCCCCTATCCACTTCCACCACTAATGCCTCCAGCACTGTATCCATCAGCCTAGAACCCTCTCTTTGCCCTGATGTTCCATTTTTCATGTTTTATATTGCAGCAATATTATTCAGTGCAGTTTCTCTTTAAAAGGGGAAGATTGCCTTTAAGAAGAGCAGGTTGGCTGCACCACAAGCTCTCAGCACATTGTTGGTCACCCCTGCTGAGCGCAGAGACAGCCAGCAGTGCAAAGAGGCAGCTAGCAGTACAGAACCCGCTCGGCCCTATGCTACAATCATGGTAATGAGGGGGAAGCACTAAATTTACATGCTCTAAAAATGGGGCAATTCAATGTTTAGCCCCCTATTTTAACAATGTCAAGGCCAAAAATTCAATATTAATCCCTCAGGGCAACTCATGGAATTTAGACGTATTCCCTCAACATAGCACTAGGGAATTCAGATTAACAATCACCACATGACCACCAATAATCGTACACATGCACCACCATTTTGCCAACGATCAGACATGAGTACAAGATCGCTTTATCAGACCATTCAGGAAACACAAGGCTCTGTAATTCCAATGCCCACCATTCACTGCCAGAAACATGACTTAAGTTATCCCTTATGCATCGACACTGATCCCACTGGAAGTCCCAGGTTCAACTGATCAGCATAATGGTGGGCAGAACATAAAAGAAAGAAATAACTTGCATTTATATCGCATTTTACATGACTCAAAATGCTTTACAGCTTTACATACGTTTGAAATGTAATCACTGTTGTAATGTAGGGAAATGCAGCAGCCAATTTGCACACAGCAAGATCTCACAAAATAACAATGAGATACATAACAGATTATAATTTTTTTTAGTCACATTGCTTGTTGGATAAATATTGATAAATATTGGTGAGAACTTTAGGAGAACTTCCCCTGCTCTTCTTCGAATAGCAGCACAGGATCATATATGTCCAACTGAGAGGGCAGATATGGTCTTGGTTTAACGTCTCAACATTAAACAATAGCATTCCCTCAGTATTGCATTGAAGTGTCAAACTCCATTATCTATTCAAGTCTCTGAAGTGGAGCTTACTCCACATGTTCTGATTCAGAGGCGAGAGTGCTACCACTGTGCTCATGCAGGCACAGAGTCCTGAGGCCCATAAGCAATTGGCTTGAAACTCCACAGGACAACTAAACATTTATGGAGGAACAGGCAGAAGAAGGCTGTGTAATCATCCTTTTAAGACAGCCTGCATTTAAAGGTAAATGTCGGTAATCCGCAAATAAAGATGGCAGCATTAAGCGAGAGGGAAAAGTGTTACTGAGGCCACATTGGAGCATCATTTAAGTAAGGTAAGGCAAAGCAGGAATGAGCCTTTTAGGGTTAGAGATAAAAAGCCTGCAAGTTGTATTGAAAGAGCTTTTTGGAACACTGTGGCATTGGCAATAAGTGAAACATCTCTAATCTCCAAGACATCCCCACAATGTTACAAGACATCCATAAAAGGGTAGCAAAGGCAGCTATGAATTAAAACTAATTGGAACCACAGAAACAGGCTACACTGCATGCCCTGAGAATTCCAGAAGTAACCTGTTGGGTGTCACAGTGAGTTAGGAATGAACAACTGCAGTTACTCTATCACCTGGATCTCTCAAAGCATTTTCCCTCATCAATACCTCTGTAACTGTACCTCCTTATCTCTTAACCTCCTTTAACCCTCAGAGAACTCTTTAGAAGGCTTCCAAAATGCAATCTGTTTTTTTCCCAAAAATACAAAGGTAAACAGAAAATACAGCAACAAGTAGCTTTGAAAACTTTATCCTTTGCAGTTCCCTATTAAGAACATATTTCCTGATCAAAACAGGCATTGCCTAGGGCATAGTGTAACATGGAAAGACCAAATTAAGGACAAATGACATCATCCCATTCTTTATCCATTATTGTGTGGGTTACAGGACAGAACTTCTCAAACTAGTCTCCACTTTAAGCAGAGGTTTGAATGGAGAGCATATGGGGCGGATCCAGGCTCCATCCGATATTGTGGTCCCTGGACAAACACCACACTGTCCTTCCACTCTCCCAACCCATGAAAAGTTCAGAGTCTATGTACAGTCTGCTACCTGATATCCATGGATTGTGCAGTCAGATCTTTCCCATGTGGATCCCAAGAATTGCACAGATACATTTAAAAATAAATCTTTACTTTAATGATGCTACAAAATAGCACACTGCTGACCATGCCAACAGGAGCTGGAAAATTAGCACACTTCCCATGTAACCATTTGGTTCAACATTTCCATGGTGGTGACGGGCTGGTTGGACTTATCATTACACTTTCATGCAAATATAATCATCCACATGCTTACATGCTTGAAAATCAGTACAACGATGCTGTAAAAGCATTTTATAGGACAATACAAGCAATTTAAAAAAAAGACCCCATGCTTTGCAAGATGCACTGCAGCAACTCACCAAGGCTCCCTCAACAGCACCTTCCAAACCCACAACCTCTACCATCTAGAAGAACAAGGCAGCAGGCACAAGGGAACACCAACACCTGTAAGTTCCTTACCAAGTCACACATCATCCTAACTTCAAAATATATTGCTGTTCCTTCACTGACTCTGGGTCAAAATTCTGGAATTCCCTCCCTAGCAGCACTGTGGGTGTACCTACACCACACGAACTGCAGCGGTTCAAGAAGGCAGCTCACCACCACCACCACCTTTTCAAGGGCAATTATGGATGGGTAATAAATGCTGTCCTAGCCAGCGATGCCCATATCCCACAAGCAAATGATAAAAAAAATTGCTTTTTCACATTAAACATGAACGAGTTTTATCTCAAAAATGTATCCTTCATTTAAAAATTAAGCTTAAGGTAAAACTAAAATTTCGTAAAACTGGCATTCAATAATTTAGCAAACTATGCTAGAGGAAGCAGAGGAAAAATGAATGGTTTGGGAAGTCATTCAGTGGATGCACCTTGTAAACCTGCTATGGTTTGTTTGAATCTCAGAGGAACTTATGCTGAATAATATAGCTGCCTGAAATCATATCAAATATACCTAATGAATGAGTTGAAAAGCATCTGAATCAAAAGGTTTAAACTAAAACTAAATGCATTTGAAGTGTGGAGAAAACGAAAATGAAAAGACAAGAACAAGAGCAGAATTAAATATTAAAGTATAGACGGCTTATTGTTTCCATCAGTAGATCACTGGATTCCCATTCAGGGAGTTTGTTCTTAAATCCCAGCCTTGTATTAGGAATGCAATTGCTCTATGGTTGCCACTTCTGTTCGCCAGATGGATTGCCCAAACTTTCCACCTCAAGGAAGAAAATGCTGGTGTGAATGCAGAAAAATCAGGACATCAGAAAGCAATGACAATGTCATTGATGTAAGGGGGGAAATATGGTGCCATTAAGGATCAGACAAAGGAGATTTCAATCTTTTATTTCAATTAAGCTGCTTTTAAAATTGATGTTTACTTGCAATATTGCGCGAAAATAAGTTATTTTAATAACACAGACAGCACTAAATGATTAACTTGATTTACCATAGTTTCAAAATTTAAAAAGAATGAAAGTTTTGTATATAATTTGAACTTAAATTAATAGAATTAAAACACAATCACACTTTGCATGTAAATAAGAACATTTGGGTACCTTCAAACCTTCAACTTTGAATTTTGAACGGTGGCTGGAAACAGTCCTGGGATTCTGTTTCCTCTCATATTTTCTGGTATGAAGACTGTGGTGGAAATGAGTAGTTTGATGGGGTACACTTGAGGTGGATGAAGAAAGCTTTGAGAAGGGAGTAGGACAGAAAAAGGCAAAGGAAAAGTAAGCTATATTACAAATCTTATAGGTGTGTACATTTCCTGTCTACAGCACTTGCCTTCTTGTTGCCAAGTGTTTGCCATACTTTTTGTCTGAGCTTTTCCCATTATGAAATCCCATGTCCATATTTATAATGGAAAACACTTATGTAAAGTTTTCACTCTGACTGTACAACCAGGCTGGCAGGTTGCACGATCTAGCCATTGATTTCTTAAAAATTATTTCTAATTTCTTTTTCATCCACCATCTTTTATCTCATTAACTCAAATTTGCAATGTCCAAAACAAGAATTTAATCAATATATATATTTTAAATTAACTATTTCACAACAATATCATTGAATTTATCTATAATATTGTATTCTGTGTATTTTAATACCTCATTAAAGTATTTACTGAAAGGCTTCAACCTTTTCCAAAAACCTGGGCTTAGGCTTGATATTTTTGCCCAGAGCTGTGACGCTATGAGCCAGACTAGCTTTGTGCAGTATAATTTTAATCATTTTTCTTCAGCATCGACAATTTCTGCTCAGAGGTTTTAAAGTTATTTGAAGACAAGCTGGATGTCAAATTTTAAAAGCTTTCCTGAGGTAAAATTGAAAGTGTTGCTTTTTACAGCGGTGCATGAGTGAGAAGAAATAACAGTGCTCTGATTAAATATCTGTCATATGCTTTGTTTTGTATTCAATAAACTTTAGAAAGTGGTAGACTAGGAATACGGGCAGAGAAAGAAAGATTGGGATCCAAGAGAGGGATGAGAAAGAGAGACAGTAAGGTGAGCAAGTGAAAGAGACTACTTTTCTTCATATAATATTGCTTCAATTGCCCTCCAAAAATCATCAGTTAAATTTTGAAACGAACAAATTTCTTTTGTATGTATTTTGCTGAAAATGGTCACTGCTAATAGCTTCCACACATGAGACACAGGGGAGAATTTCAACTCATGGTCACCTTTTTTTGGTTGAAAAGCTTCAAATTTTGTGGCAGGCCTACCACCCTGAAACTACACTGGATGCCATATTGACAACTTTTAGACATCTAGAATGCCAGCCAGAAACAGGAAGGAGAAACAGGAGCACTCCTCGTGAGCCACAAAAAATTTCCAGTCTCCTCCCTCACCCCACCCCAGATAGCCTCCCCTTGCCCCAGATCTGCCCAAATGGCCACCTAAGCGTAGGAGCTGGTGGATTTCCCACCCTCCCAACTAAAAAGCTGCAGCAGAATGCCCGTTTGATGCCCACAGCTCTTCGGTGGCATTTATGAGACTCAAAGCCAAATTTGGCTTCGGCCTGCATGGAACATCACTGAGAGCCATCCCTCCAACAATTTTACACCTGCTTTGGGCCTTTGTTGAATTTCTTAGGATCAAACTCTAATTTTTATCAGCTATTATGCTCACACAAGGAGAAATTATGAACTATAAAATGAACTGATGAATTGAACTCAAAAAAGACACTTTTGTTGTAAAACAAAATCGAGTAAGAGGTCAGGTGACCTCTTTTGTACTGCGAATACACAAGGTAACTGCTGGAACCCTGAACAAACCATCATGTCTGGTCAAGTGTTGAAGAAATCATTAGAAATGTAAATGGCCCATTCAATGTTAATGGCTACCCCTCTTCAACAAGTTGGGCTAACAATGACTTTGCAGACATAGAGAGCTGATTTTTACCCACCCCTTGACACCATGAATCGTGGCAGGAAGGCCCGTAAAATACTTGCGGGAGAGGCCTGCCATGACCCACAACGCCGAGAAGGCCCCGCCAAATATTACCGCCAGCTGTGAGGCCTCGGTGCAGCCCCCCTCCCCCACCCACCACCAAGCGGCGGGGCTTCATCTCAATATTAAAATGAGCTGAATACATATTGAAATGAACTTACCTGGTCACAGTAGCCGTCCCACACCACTTTTACAGCCGCCGGCCGAAACCAGCACACCTCTGGAGTTCCGAGGCAAGGCACTGGTGGGGAAGGGGGAGGACTCACATTATCAGGGTTGTGGGGGGGGGGAGGTGGGGGAAGCAGGCAAAACAATCCTTATTGGCTGTAGGGATGGTGGGAAGGGGTTTAGGGTCAAAAGGAATAAAGTTTGGGGGGAAAGGTAGTGGGTGAGAACAAATTTTTTGGGGGGTTGGGGCATAGAATTAAATGTTCATTTGTTGGGGTGTGGAAGAGGGGATTGCAGGTGTGCACGGATTAGTACTACATTCCTGAAACAAAGAGGTACCTTTAAACATGTAAATTTCTTTTCAGGGCTTGAAGCCCTTTAAAAATGACACCGGTACCTGCGCAGTAGTGTCAGACCCATTGCAGGGGATATGACAGCTGCCCCCTCTATGTCATAGGGGGCAGCCGTTCTGCCCCCTCCATTTAATTGAGCCCCCGAGCATAATATCGCTGGGGCTCTGCGGCGGCGATTCCTTGTCAGAGAGACCACAGACTCAAAGTCAGGATGATGGGTGTGGAAAAACGCCCCTTCATCAAGATGGCATAGAGAGGAGCAACATCCAAACCCACTGTCTAACGATGGCAACACCAGCGAACACCATTTATGAAAACACAATGGGAGAGAAACTTGGGTCACCTGACAGAAACCAAGTCTCTGATAAGGAGTTTTTAAAAAGAGGCATTTTCTGTGCAGAAAGGCAGAAAGCCAAAAGTCAAAAGGAAAAGAGACCCATTTCAGCAAGAAGAAGGATCCTGCCAGAATACCATCTTTAAACTGAACAGAGGCAGAGATGAAAGGTGACCCTGAAACTTCCTGCTTGAAAAATTATAACAGGATTTTGCCATTGAACTGTGACTGAGATTTAAACAAAGACGTTTGCAGCAAAGTATCCGTCCACCTGAAACTTTCCAATGTTGGATGTCAGTGCACCTGGAAAAAGGAAAAGCAGGCCTGTGCCACTCTTAATTCTTCCTCCTGGGTAGACAAACAAGACTTTGCAACAAACAAAGCCATCAGACCTAAATACATCATAATGATAATTATAATAATAGAAGCAAAATACTGCAGATGCTCAAAATCTGAAATAAAAACAAACATAAAAGCAAAAAAATGCTGGAAATACTCAGCAGGTCTGGCAGCATCTGTGAAGAGAGAAGCAGAGTTAACGTTTCAGGTCAGTGACCTTTCATCAGAACTGGCAAAGGTTAGAAATGTAATAGGCTTTAAGCAAATAAAGCGGGGATGGGGCAAGAGATAACAAAAGGGAAGCTGTTGATAGGACAGAGGGTCACAGAGAATAACTGACAAGAAGGTCATGGAGCAAAAGCAAAGGGTGTGTTAATGGTGTGGTGAAAGACAAAGCGTTAGTGCAGAGAGGGTGTTAATTGACAGAAAAATGAACAGTCCTGGCCAAAAGCACAAAATGAAAAAAAAGTGGGCAGGTACATGGTAAAAAAAATGAATGATGAAACAAACTGAAATAAAATTAAAATAAACAAGAGAAAAGAAAAAATATAACTAAAAATAAAAAAGGGAGGCCCATTATGCTCTGAAATTATTGAACTCAATGTTCAGTCCAGTAGGCTGTAGTGTGCCTAGTTGGTAAATGAGATGATGTTCCTTGAGCTTGTGTTATCACACATTTTAAAAGAATCTAGGGAAGAGATAACAGAGGCGTTACTATACATATTTAATAATTAATTCAAAAAGGTATATTGCCAGTAGACTGCCGGATAGCTAACATAATTCCAATATTTAAAAAGGACAGTACATGCCCAGGAAATTATAGACCAATCAGCTTAATGTCGGTGGTAAGAAATATAATGGAATCCTTATTAGAGAGAACAGAAGAACATCTAGAAAAGAAAAATATAATAATGAATAGTCAGCATGGATTTCAAAAGTGAAAATCTTGCTTGACCAACCTAATTGAATTTTTTTTGAGGAAGAAACAGAGAGTAGACAATGGTGATGCAGTAGATGTAATTTACTTTGATTTTCAAAAGGCCTTCAATAAGGTGCCTCATAATAGACTAATGAATAAGGTCAGAGAATGCAGAGTCAGGGACATGTGGCAGAATGGATGGCCAGCGGGTTTCAAGACAGGAAGCAAAGAGTGGGAGTAAAGGACAGTTATTCAGAGGGACAAAAGCTAGGAAGTGGTGTTCCACAATGCTGGGAGCACTGCTGTTTACAATTTACATTAATGATTTGGACCTTGGAATCAAAAACACAATTTCTAAATTTATGGATGACACCAAATTGGAGGGATAGTCAATACTGAGGAAGACTGCAATAAATTACAGGAGGATATTAATAAACTTGCAGAATGGGCAAATAATTGGAAAGTGAGGTTCAATACAGGTAAATGTGAGGTAGTACATTTTGGTCGGAAGAATGGGGAGGTCACTTATTACTTGGAAGTTACGAGTCTAGGTGGGCTATAGGAACAAAGGGATCTTGGTGTACAAATACACCAATCACTAAAAGTTGCACCACAGATTAGAAAGACCATAAAAAATCACTAGGCTTTATTTCTAGAGGGACAGAATTGAAAAGTAGGGAGGCTATGCTTGATTTCACTGCAGATAGAGTGCTGTGTGCAGTTCTGTCATATTATAAAAAGGACACAGAGACACTGGGAGGGTGCAGAGCAAATTTACAAGGATGATACCAGAAGTGCGTGGATTCCATATCAGGAAAGGATAAACAGGTTGGGTCTTTTTTCTGTTGAAAAAACAAGGCTGAGCGGTAATCTAGTAGAAATCTGTAAAATTATGAATGTTGTGATAGCACTTTAACAGCTTGAGTAGTATATGTCATCACAGGTAGTGATGTCAACCAACACATGATATAGCAATTTTAGTAGTGTTAGTCTACAGCTAGCATATGTATTACAGAGCTCTTTTGTAAATGTGTTACATTGCTATAAAGAACCCTTCTTTCAACAAACCCTTCATTCAACTTATCATTCAGCCTAAGATTGTTTGGTACCTTATTGCTAAAAAAGAAATAACAATATGGTGGCAGCTGAACATATTGGAGTAGCAATAGTTCAGAGTGATTCAGCATGCTAGTAACGATATTCAAGTGGGACAGCAATATTGAGCAGGACATTGGGAATGGCAATGTCTCCTGTGGTAATCCATTGAGGTTCGGACAACACTGCACATCATCAGAGGAAGCAACGGTGGCACAGCACTGTCAGATTCGACAACCATATGCAGAAATCGGTGTTCAGGGAGAGCATGAGTACAGGAAGGGTGTTATTTGTTTGGATGGTAGCTGGCAGAAAAGGCAGTAATTGGGCAGAATCCAGTTCAAGACAGCAAACAGAGTCAGTTTAAGTCACTGCCATTACGCATTGATATTTTCCCACCATAAGTGCTTAGTGGGCGGGATCGCCCCGATCACAGGCTGAAAGCCAACACTGCAGGCACAGCAGACCTGCAATATTTTTTTCCTTCAGGGAAAGTTTTAAAAATAAAAGGAAGGCATTAAAGGGGAAAGCTCCTGAAAAGATTTCTTGCAGACAAGAAATTTGGCACCATGACCACCAAATACCCATCGATGAACTGGAAAGTTCAAGATCTCCTCCACGAGTTCTAACTCTTCGAGCAGCACATGGAGTTGTGTTTTTTGGATCTTGACAAGCAAGCGATCAAGGTAAAATTCGTGATTGGTTACGAAGGGCTCCATCGCATCAACACTTCTGGACTGTCCGAAGCGGACCAGAAGGAATCGGCGATACTTTGGACTACATCCGAAGACCAGCTGAAGGTCAAGGTGAATTTTAGGACCCATCATCTGGAACTGATGGCATACACATAGCAGTCCAAAGAGACCATCGATCAATTAGTTAACAGATGCTGCAAGAAAGAAAAAGTCTGATATTTTTCGGGTGCAGAATTATCTGAAAGGATAATGGAGTTATTAATTGCATCTTCCCCAATAGAAACATTCCAAAAGAACTGCTAGACAAAGAAAAAGGATACAACATTGATATTCTCCTGAGGGAAGGCAGGAAGTTCAAAGCCATAGCTCCAAGCTGGCAGTGCATACAAGCACTTGGAGCAACAACAATAGGCGAGGTAACCAAGACACCTCGACAGCGCAAGGTGTGTAGCAAGTGCAGTCTGATGCATCAGCTAAGACATTGTCCTGCATCCGGGGATACCTGCAAGGTGTGTGGTAAAAAGGGACACTGCGCAAGACTGTGCAAAAGGTCTGGCAATGGAGAAGTAGCCAGAAGCCACAGCTCGAGAAGAAACAGACACCGCCTAGTGGGAAAAACAGGAATGAATTTGCCAAATGCTAGTTCAAACACAAGCATGTCCATGTGATAGACAAGGACCCCTATGACAAAGAAGGCACAGAAGGTGAACAAGCCTTCCAACCGGTAACGGTTGCACACCAGATGGATGCAGTTATACAGTAGGAAGCAATCACTACAATCAATATCATATGCCCAGAAAAGAGTAGCAAGCACATGCTGCGATTAAAGGTTGATACAGTGCAAACAATCTGCCGCTGAGAACACTAAAGAATATGTACCTGGCAAGATGGTAAGACATCATACAACCTACAAGGGTTAGACTCACTGTGTACAATGGTTCACTAATCAACTGCGTGGGAGCACAAACATTGGAGTGCAGCTATTGAAATTCTGCATGGTCATCACAAGTCTTCTCCATTGTTGACACCAATGGTCCAGCGGTAGCAGGACTACTAGCATGTAGTGAACTCCGGATTGTGACAATCCACGAGATCAGCAGTGTGCCAAGGATTCACAATCAAGATAGATGTGACCCTATTGAGTCCGTTCAGGATTTACAATGAAGGTACCCAGCCAGATTTGATACCATGGGCAGTTTCAAAGAAGACACTGGTCTTCATTTGAGAAACGATGCTGTTCCTTCCATTGATCCACCAAGGAAATGCTGTGTCCACATCAAGGGAAAGCTGAAAACTGAGTTGGATACTATGAAACGGCAAGGAATTATTCGGCATGTTCAGCAACACACTGATTGGTGCACCTCTATAACAGCTGTGATCAAAAAGGATGGCACAATCAGAGTATGCTAGACCCTAGAAGGTTAAACCAAGCATTAAAAATGTCCACATAAAATCCCTACCTTGGAAGAGTTAAATCCAAGGTTTGCGAGAGCCAAATTTTTCTTGAAGCTGGATGCAAAACAAAGATACTGCTTGGTCCATCTTTCTGAAGGTTCACAAGAGCTAACAACTTTCAGAAGTCCATTTGAAAGATATTGTGCTTACAGATTGGTTTGTCAGTAAGCCAAGACCTATTTCAACAGCACATGGATCGTAACACTGAAAATGTTCCTGGGTGTGTCTACATTGCAGATGGCATAGCAGTCATGGGAAGCTCTAAAGAGGAGCATGACAGGAATCTTTATATCTTAATGGAAACAGCCAGAAAGAAGGCCTTGTATTCAACAGTAAGAAGTGTGCCATTAACATGAGCCACATCAACTTTTTCGGCTCAATCTACTCTGACATAGGCATAAGGCCGAATCCCAGCAAGATAGAGGTATTTACTCAATGCCTAGTTCACAAGACAAGATTCACAGAGATGTTTAGGTTTATTCAACATTTCAGCTCCATGCACCTCAATTTTTTCCAAAAAGGCATCATCTCTACATGAACTCCTCGAGAAGGATACACCATTCCTGTGGCACGAGGATCATCAGAATGCATTCCATTTGCTGAAGCAGTTACTGTCGACAGAAGCAGGTTTGAAATATTATGATCTGAAGAAAGACACCACATTTGAGGTAGATGCTTTGCAAAAGGATATGGAGCATGGCTATTACAAGATGGTAAACCAATTGCTTTTGGTTTCAAGAGTCTGTCGCATCCACAGGCCAACTGTGGGAAACACTAGTGCTAGTATTTGGTATTACAAGGTTTTATACATATCTTTTTGGCAAATGTTTTCTAGTCAAGACAGATCACAAACCGTTGGCGATGATTTGGCAACAACCATTCACCAGTGCGCTACCTCGACTACAAGGGCTATTAATCAAGGTGCAAGGGTACGACTGTGAGGTTAGATATAAGCCTGGAAACTTAATGGTTACATCTGACACTCTAAGCAGATTACCCAATCCCAGGAAACGAGAAGATAAACCACTAGACGTCCAAGTAGACAAAGTCGATGTAGAGCTGGAAGATGTATACCAGATAGACCAGATGTGTTTTGGGCAGAGGAAATGTGAAGAGCTGCAGGAAGAGACTTCCAACAATCCTGTTCTGAAGGCATTATGGCAGCTTATTATCAAGGGATGACCTGCCACAATGCAAGAGGTTTCCACAGAACTCATAGCTTTTTGTCCATATTGAGGCGAGTTGAGAATATCTAGTGGAGTTATTTTTAAAGGAAGACAAGTGTTAATTCCACAAATACTTCAACTTGACATTCTTTCATAGTTGCCTCAAGGTCACATGGGCATTGAGAAGCCCAGAAGATTTGCATGTGAAGCAGTCTTTTGGCCAGGAATCAACAGGGACATTGAGTGAGTAGTGAGGATGTGTGATGCATGCAAAGAACAAACAGCCACTTCATCCTCATGATGTTCCGTCATATCCTTGGTCAAGGATAGTCACTGACCTGTTCTTTTCCAAAGGTGATGATTATCTAATGATAACCGACTACTTCTCCAAGTTCCCCATCATCTGTCAATCAAGGGACACATCATGCGCATCAGTGGCAAACACTACATGCGCATTCTTTAGCTTATTCAGTTCCTTGGAGGAGGCAGTGTCAGATAATGGTCTACCTGCAGAAATCATGTTCGAACGCAAAGTCAAGACAACTCTTCCGAGTCATCACTTTATGAAATCTTCCTCAATCCAAGACAAATTATTAGCAAAACAAGAAAGGATGAAAGTCACACATGATGAGCATGCAGGCATGGAACTACCACCTTTACAGATCGGACAGAAGGTCAAAGTGATCCATCCACAAGAGAAAACATGATTCCCCATGGAAGTGTCCAAAATCTGCAACGAGCCAAGGTCATACAAAGTAACCACGCCAAATGGAGCGACATTAAGAAGGAACAGATGTCAACTGAGAGAGTTAACTAGCAACATCATGCCTGATAAATCTATTGTGTCGAGAACATGTTCACATTTGAGTCCTAAGAATGTAACTAAGAAAAGTGACACGTACAATGTTCAAGCACAGGATGATTGGCCATACACACAGAGAAAAAAGAGAAAAAAGTTGACAATTCTGATTCCCAACAAAGCCGCACAGTTACAAGATCAGGTCAAGCCAGTAGACTGCCTGTACGTTTCAGAGACACTTGATTAATGGGCATAAGAATCAATACATGTGTAAATATTGTTCACAACTGTCCTGTTTTATTTTGTACCTAGTTTGTAATTTGAGACATTTCCATTTAAGGAAAGAGGGATGTTGTGATATCACTTTAACTACTTGAGTATAGAATGCATCATCACAGAAAGTGATGTCAACCAACATGTGAGATAACAGTTGGAGTAGTGTTAGTCTACAGTTCTGATGAAAGGTCACAGACCTGAAACATTAACTTTATTTCTCTCTTCACAGATGTTGCCATACCTGCTGAGTATTTCCAGCACTTTCTGTTTTTTCAAATTTCCAGTATTTTGCTTTTATTTTAGTGTTAGTCTCGGTACATATCTTACAGGGCTGTCTTATAAATCTGTTATTTTGCAATAAAGAACCCTTCATTCAACTTACCATTCAGCCTAAGATTGTTTGGTATCTGACTGCTGAGAAAGCAATAACACAACAATGAAAGGGTTTTGATAGAGTGAATACAGAATGTTTCCAGTTGTGGGGAAGAGCATAACTAGAAGCCCTCAATATAAGATAATCATGAAGAAACAAAATAGGGAATTCAGAAGATACTTCTTTACCCAAAGAGCAGTGTGAATATGGAACTTGCAACCACAGGGAGTGGTTGAAGCAAATAGCATAGATACATTTATGAGAAGTTAGACAAGAATATGAGGGAGAAGGGAATAGAGGGTTACGATAATAGATGTAGAAGTGAAAAGATGGGAAGAGACTCAAGTGGAGCATAAACACCAGAATGGACTGGTTGGGCTGAATGGCCTGTGTCTGTGCTGTATATCCTAGGTAATCCTATGTATCTTTTTAATTATTAAATTTAAAAAAATCTTCAATACAATAATGAAAATAAAGATTACTAATGCTAGAAAAAAAATACAGGACTAAATATTGGTTCACGCCGTTGAGGTGGAGGTAGGCAGCAGGCAGATTTGCTGCTCCGACCTGATTTACCTGATAAAAGCATTAGGCCAAGTGGCTCCTGTACTGCTGGCTGCCTCTGCACTCAGCAGAGGGCCATGGAGTGTGTTCTAATAGCTGGTCTCAGACAGCCTATCCAGAGATAAAGGGTCCTGAATGCAAATTCCCTGCCTCCTCCTCTGCCTCCTCGCGAAGTAGCCTCCTCCTGAAGTAGCCTCCGGATTCCTGGTGATAATAGCTGCACCTTCATGATGGTGATGTTGTGGAGGACACAGCAGACCACCGCAAACTTGGAGACATGCTCTGGTGTGTACTGGAGGGCTGCTCCCGAGCAGTCCAGGCATTGGAAGCATTGCTTTAGCATACTGATGATCTGCTCCACAATGTTCCTCAACCTGCTGTCCTCACTTGGTCGGGTGGCAGAAGGTGTAGGGCGGGATTATCCCTCATTTTCTAGCAGCCATCCTGTGGTTCTTCTTGGATCTGGGAAGATGGCAGGAATAACAGACTGCCTCAGGATGAAGGCAGCTGCCAGGAGAACAGACCTTCACAGATATTTTGATGTGTGCATGTTCATACACCAACTGCACATTGATGGAATGGTATCTCTTACAGTTCCTGTACCTCTCCCTGTTGACATGGGGGCTCTACGTGTGTGAAGCCAATGGCTCCCTGCGCTATTGAGAATCCGAATAATCTGCGCAAATCCATGTGCCCTCTCATCCTGCTTCTCCTGGCTCAGAAAGAATATGATGCAATTGTCTCTTTTCACCTCCAGGATGCTGTGATGGATGTGGTACTGAGAGATGTAGGACATGTCACCCACTCCCACCTAGAATAATCTGATCACATAGACGTTTAATGTGACTGTGACCGTTACGGCCACTGGCAGTGCCAACCTGGTCTGAGGCTCCAAATCAGTTGATGGCATTGGCACTGTTCAATGGTAACATCCTTGTTAATCTGAGTCACCTCGCGTATTGCTCTTGGGTGGGGTGGAGATGTGTTATTGTCAGGCAAGCCCCCCACCTGCCCAGAATGAGGAAAGTTAATTTCACCACATGAACATTGATTTTTAACTGATGATGATGAAGAACGAACTTGCTTTAAAAAACAATTGGAGACTTTGACTGGAGAGAGACATTAGCATATCCACAGACAGTACTTCAAAGGACAAAGGGGCTTTCCCTGCTCCAATTTAATCCACAATGGACTTTTTATTACCAGACATTGAAGGTGGAAAGGCTAGCATTCCAGGTTAACTGCTAAGATGGCCGAATACACAAACAGACTTAGTCGGACTGGTTTGGGTCACATGACTAACTGACTGTTGGAGTTTTTTTAATTTGAACTTCCAACAAGGAATTTGAAATCAGAAAGCTGTTTGCTCCTGGACTGAAAAAGACCTCTCTCCTGTCTGCTCTCATCAGCTTCGGAAACCACTGAAGACAGATGAACCCCAAGAGAGAAAAGTCTCCTACAGTGAACAAGATTTAAGAAGAATACTGGACCTCAACGAAAAGTAAGACTACCTACAATCAAGAATCCTACAGCAAGCTCGAAGCACAGTAAATAAAACCCTCTTCAGAGATTGCCTCAAACTGCTCCATTTTATTTTTCTTCTCTTTTCTGTCTCTATTTGCCTGTGCGTATCGCGTATGCATACTAGCGTGGGGCGTGCGTGTGTCCGTAGGTGTTAACTGATCAGAGTTTAAGTTTAAGGTTTTTCACCTTTCTTCTTTAAACCTAAGAAAACCTGGCCATAACCAGACTGTGACAGGAAGGGACAGAGCATACTGTCATGCAGGCCCCCATCTGCCAAGAATGAGGCATATTAATTTCACCATGGACATTAAATTTCAAATTGTTGCTGTGAAGAGAAGGCCTATTACAATGGGTTGCCAAGCCCCTGGCTGGAAGGATATTTCTGCATATTAATAGATACTGCTTGGAACAAAGGAGCTATCCCCTGACATTCGATACACAAAGCCAGAAGTGGTTATACCAGTCATGTGACTACCCTGCTGGCCAACTTTGGACGTTTTAAATTGTAGAGACAGTGTTTGAACTGGCAGAAAGCTCTGTGCTCCTGGATTGAAAAGACCTCCTTGCCTTATAACGGGAAAGTGGTGAACAAGGATTCATCAAAGGGGGACCTCAAAACACAGTGTGTTTAAAATTAAAGCCTGTTACAATAAGACCAGGTGAAGACAGTAAAAGACCCCTAGACACTCTTCTCACCTGGTCATAATAGTTACATATTGGGAGGAACTTGTAAAGAAAGACAGACACCAAGATGTTCAGATCACACATTTTAATGACATCATCACACATTGGGCATGCTCATAACAGGAATACATTACACTGCTTCCCCCTTTAAAAAAACCTAAACTATTTATAGGTACACTAAATCTACAACTTCAAAAATATGCACACTTGGCAAAATAACAACTGACTCTTTCTTAAAATTACATCAATAACTCAAATCTAACAATTGTTTTACAAAGTCTCCCTTACCTTTTCACAGGTTTCAGTGTAGAGTAAGGTTTTGGATTGTTTGGTATCAGTTGAGGACTTACAGAAGATCTTGGCTGGAATTTTATGGCCCCCCCACAGGAGCGAGGTGGTGGTGGGGTGGGAGGGGGAGGCAGTGGTGCGGCCATAAAATTGAGTGGGAGGCAGGGGGTGCTGTTCCTGATGCCTTCCTGCCCACATTGCAATTTATCAGGGACAGCGGTGGCGGCGAGAAATGGCCCACCTGCCCCAAGACAATCAAGACCTTTAAGTGGCAAATTAACTGCCATTTAAGGGCCTCCACCTGGTATTTTACCAGAGGACGGCGGGCGCTTCAGGCCCTCAGAATACCACCAGGTAAGATGGCAGCCACCTTGCAGGCTGGGGGGGTGCGCCCCCGTGATTGGGCACTCTGTGCCCCACAGAGGGTCGCCCCTGAAGCCCCAACTGCCCCACTGAAAGAAAGTTCCCCTCCCTCCACAACCGACTCTGCTTGTCTCGCGGGGGTCTGGCTGATTCACCCCGGCGAGGTCCTACCAACTTACCTGTCTTGCAGGGCTGACATCCAAAATCCTGCTGAAGCTGGGTGCAGTCCCAGCAGTGGCCACCGCTCCTGGGACTGAGACCTGCCGACCTGCTGATTGGCCAGCAGTTCCATTAGTCGGGACAATTAAGGGCCTGGGCAGCGAAAAATTCCAACATGGCTCCCCGGGCCCAGCGAAGGCAGGCTCGCCCCACCCGTTTTGGTCAGTGGGCGGGGCTTCCCGCCCAATGTAAAATTCCAGCTATAATTCACCTTCAGTTTCTTGAGTTTAAATTTTAGCTGACAGTCTCTTATGTGGAACTTTAGCGGATGCCTTCTGGAAGTCCATATAAGCTGCATCCTTAGCCATGTCCCTGTCTACAACTATAGTCACTTCCTCAAAAAATTCAATTAGTTCCATTAGACATGATCTACAAGTTACCAATCCCCCCTGTGGCTATTCTTCTTCTTCTTCTTCTTTTCTTTTGGGCCTCCTTATCTCGAGAGACAATGGATACGCGCCTGGAGGTGGTCAGTGGTTTGTGAAGCAGCGCCTGGAGTGGCTATAAAGGCCAATTCTGGAGTGACAGGCTCTTCCACAGGTGCTGCAGAGAAATTTGTTTGTTGGGGCTGTTGCACAGTTGGCTCTCCCCTTGCGCCTCTGTCTTTTTTCCTGCCAACTACTAAGTCTCTTCGACTCGCCACAATTTAGCCCTGTCTTTATGGCTGCCCGCCAGCTCTGGCGAATGCTGGCAACTGACTCCCACGACTTGTGATCAATGTCACACGATTTCATGTCGCGTTTGCAGACGTCTTTATAACGGAGACATGGACGGCCGGTGGGTCTGATACCAGTGGCGAGCTCGCTGTACAATGTGTCTTTGGGGATCCTGCCATCTTCCATGCGGCTCACATGGCCAAGCCATCTATCCCCCTCTCTAACAAGTATACCGTTTTGGATACTGTTGGGGGGGATGGCCTATCAGGGGAAATCAGCAGCAGCCAGAGCAGTGGCACCACGGCTGGCACTGTTGTTCAGCAGGGAGGGGCAAAGCGCAGAGAGCAATAGTTATCGGGGACTCTATAGTCAGGGGCACAGATAGGCGCTTCTGTGGACGTGAAAGAGACTCCAGGAAGGTATGTTGCCTCCCTGGTGCCAGGGTCAAGGATGTCTCTGAACGGACAGGGGGAATTCTGAAGGGGGAGGGTGAACAGCCAGAGGTTGTGGTACACATCACTACCAATGACATAGGCAGGAAGAGTGATGAGGTCCTGCAGGGGGAGTTTAGGGAGTTAGGTGGTAACTTAAAAAACAGGGCCTCTAGGGTTGTAATCTCTGGATTACTCCCTGTGCCACATGCCAGTGAGGCTAGAAATAGGAAGATAGTGCAGCTAAACACGTGGCCTGGCAGCTGGTGTAGAAGGGAGAGTTTCAGATATCTGGACCATTGGGCTCTCTTCAGGGACAGATGGGACCTGTACAAGAAGGACGGGTTGCATCTAAACTGGAGGGGCACAAATATCCTGGCTGCAAGGTTTGCTAGCGTCACTCGGGAGGGTTTAAACTAGTGTGGCAGGGGGGAGGGAACCAGAGCAGTTGGACAGCTAGTGAAATAAATGAGGAGGACAAAGTAAATAAGGCCAGTAGGACTAAGAGGAAGAGCAGGCAGGGAGATGTTGCGGAGCACAGCGGGACTGGTGGTCTGAAGTGCATTTCCTCAATACGAGAAGTATAACAGGTAAGGCAGATGAACTTAAGAGCTTGGATTAGTACTTGGAAATGTGATGTTGTTGCTATTACAGAGACTTGGTTGAGGGAAGGGCAGGATTGGCAGCTAAATGTTCCAGGCTTTAGAAGCTTCAGGCAGGATAGAGGGGGGTGTAAATGGGGTGGGGGAGTTGCATTACTGGTTAAGGAGAATATCACAGCTGTACTGCGGGAGGACAGCTCAAAGGGGTCATGCAGCGAGGCAATATGGGTGGAGCTCAGGAATAGGAAGGGTGCAGTCACGATGTTGGGGGTTTACTACAGGCCTCCCAACAGCCAGCGGGAGGTAGAGGAGTAGATATGTAGACTGATTTTGGAAAGATGTAAAGGTAACAGGGTTGTGGTGCTGGGTGATTTTAACTTCCCCTATATTGACTGGGACTCGCTTGGGGCTTGGATGGAGCAGAATTTGTGAGCAGCATCCAGGAGGGCTTCTTGAAACAGTATGTAGATAGTCCAACTGGGGATGGGGCCATTCTGGACCTGGTATTGGGGAATGAGCCTGGCCAGGTGGTCGAAGTTTCAGTGGAGGAGCATTTCGGGAGCAGTGACCATAATTCCATAAGTTTTAAGGTACTTGTGGATAAGGATAAGAGTAGTCCTCGGAAGAAGGTGCTAAATTGGGGGAAGGCTAATTATAACAATATTAGGCAGGAACTGAAGAATTTAGATTGGGGGCGGCTGTTTGAGGGTAAATCAACATCTGACATGTGGTAGTCTTTCAAACGTCAGCTGATTAGAATCCAGGACCAGCATGTTCCTGTGAGGAAGAAAGACAAATTTGGCAAGTTTCGGTAAGCTTGGATAACATGGGATATTGTGAGCCTAGTCAAAAAGAAAAAGGAAGCATTTGTAAGGGCTGGAAGGCTAGGAACAGACGAAGCACTTGAGGAATATAAAGACAGTAGGAAGCAACTTAAGCAAGGAGTTAGGAGAGCTAAAAGGGGTCATGAAAAGTCATTGGCAAACAGGATTAAGGAAAATCCCAAGGCTTTTTATACATATATAAAGAGCAAGAGGGTAACCAGGGAAAGGGTTGGCCCACGCAAGGACAGAGATGGGAATCTATGTGTGGAGCCAGAGGAAATGGGCGAGGTGCTAAATGAGTACTTTGCATCAGTATTCACCAAAGAGAAGGACTTGGTGGATAAAGAGCCTAGGGAAGGGAGTGCAGATAGTCTCAATCATCTCATTATCAAAAAGGAGGAGGTGTTGGGTGTCTTGCAAAGCATTAAGGTAGATACGTCCCCAGGGCCTGATGGGATCTACCCTAGAATACTGAGGGAGGCAAGGGAAGAAATTGCTGGGGCCTTGACAGAAATCTTTGCATCCTCATTGGCGACAGGTGAGGTCCCAGAGGACTGGAGAATAGCCAATGTTGTGCCTTTGTTTAAGAAGGGTGGCAAGAATAATCCAGGAAATTATAGGCCGGTAAGCCTTACGTCAGTGGTAGGGAAACTATTAGAGAGGATTATTCGGGACAGGATTTACTCCCATCTGGAAAGAAACAAACTTATTAGCGAGAGACAGCATGGTTTTGTGAAGGGGAGGTCATGTCTTACTAATTTGATTGAGTTTTTTGAGGAAGTGACAAAGATGATTGATGAAGGAAGGGCAGTGGATGTTATCTATATGGACTTTAGTAAAGCCTTTGACAAGGTCCCGCATGGCAGACTGGTACAAAAGGTGAAGTCACACGGGATCAGAGGTGAGCTGGCAAGATGGATACAGAACTGGCTCGGTCATAGAAGACAGAGGGTATCAGTGGATGGGTGTTTTTCTGAATGGAGGGATGTGACTAGTGGTGTTCCGCAGGGATCAGTGCTGGGACCTTTGCTGTTTGTAGTATATATAAATGATTTGGAGGAAAATGTAGCAGGTCTGATTAGTAAGTATGCGGACAACACAAAGGTTGGTGGAGTTGCGGATAATGATGTGGATTGTCAGAGGATACAGCAGGTTGGAGACTTGGGCGGAGAAGTGGCAGATGGAGTTTAATCCGGACAAATGTGAGGTAATGCATTTTGGAAGGTCTAATGCAGGTGGGAGGTATACAGTAAATGGCAAAACCCTTAGGAGTATTGACAGGCAGAGAGATCTGGGCGTACAGGTCCACAGGTCACTGAAAGTGGCAACTCAGGTGGATAAGGTAGTCAAGAAGGCATACGGCATGCTTGCCTTCATCGGTCGGGGCATAGAGTATAAAAATTGGCAAGTCATGTTGCAGCTGTACAGAACCTTAGTTAGGCCACATTTAGAATATTGCGTGCAATTCTGGTCGCCACACTACCAGAAGGACGTGGAGGCTTTGGAAAGGGTACAGAGGAAGTTTACCAGGATGTTGCCTGGTCTGGAGGGCATTAGCTACGAGGAGAGGTTGGAAAAACTCGGATTGTTTTCACTGGAACGACGGAGGTGGAGGGGCGACATGATAAGAGATTTACAAAGTTATGAGCGGCATGGACAGAGTGGATAGTCAGAAGTTTTTTCCCAGGGTGGAAGAGTCAGTTACTAGGGGACATAGGTTTAAGGTGCGAGGGGCAAAGTTTAGAGGGGATGTGCGAGGCATGTTTTTTACACAGAGGTTGGTGAGTGCCTGGAACTTGCTGCCAGGGGAGGTGGTGGAAGCAGATACCATAGCGACGTTTAAGAGACATCTTGACAAATACATGAATAGGAAGGGAATAGAGGGATATGGGCCCCGGAAGTGCAGAAGGTTTTAGTTTAGGCAGGCATCAAGATCGGCGCAGGCTTGGAGGGCTGAATGGCCTGTTCCTGTGCTGTACTGTTCTTTGTTCTTTGTTCATACTGGCTCTCTCTAATCAGCTGAAATTTCACTTAAGTGCTCAGTCATTCTGTCCTTAAATATGGATTTCATTAACTAGATTCCATTAACTTCCCCACAACAGATGTTACACTAACAGGTCTAGAATTTCTGATGAAAGGTTACACACCTGAAACGTTAATTCTGCTTCTCTCTCCACAGATGTTTCCCGATCTGCTGAGTATTTCCAGCACTTTGTTTATAATTTCAGATTTCCAGTATCAGCGGTATTTTGCTTTTCCTATAATTTCCTGGTTTCTTTCTCAAGGGAAAAAAACAATTAAGGGACTGGGCCACGTAAAATCCGGACGTGTCTACCAGACCCGGTGGGCTCACCCCCAACTTTTTGGTCGGTGGGCGGGACCTCCCACCCAATGTAAAATTTCAGCCCTGGTTTCTTTTTCTGAAACTGGTACTTCAGACATTGAAGTCTGGACTCGTTCTCACTTTGGCAAACGACTCGCTATCAAGTAAGCTGATGCTTAAATTTTTGATCATCCCTCGCTGGGATCATGTGATCTACATGAACCCCTCACTTTTCCACCAATTTCAACTGAATATCCCTTAGTACCACAAACTTCCATAACATTTCCCATGTCCCACTTTTGTGACTTGTAAAGAGGGCTCAGAACACCACCAAGTTCATTTCCCCGAAATCTATGTTCTCTTTTGTTTGTATCATACTGGCATTTCTGACTGAACTGTTTTAGTTTAACTCCAGCAGTTAAATTTGGTAGAACTAAATTCAAGCATGTTCTTAATCTTTGCTTCATGAAGAGCTCAGCAGGTGTATAACCTGTAGTTGAGTGTGGAATTGTTTTGTACTTCAACAGAAAATTAAGTTAATCTGTTTCATGCTGAAACTTGAACATCCATGCAGACCATGGTACTGTTGAACGCATGGCACGCCCTCGCTAACACCCAGACCAGCCTAGGGTGCCATACGGTATGTGCCGGAAGTGGCCAGCAGCCCAGCTTGCGCCATTTTATGATTTCAGTCTTCCATAACGCCAGCACCAGCAGTGCTACAGAGCCCAATTTCGGCAACTAAATCTCTTCTTTCTGGCGCAAGCAAAATCTCACTCCTTTTGCCCATACATCTCTTCCCTTTCTGTGTATATAGCCATGACCATCAACGAAACTCCACCGTGTTCTTGAGATAACCACTCTTATCCACTCTCACTTCTTTCTGCACAAGGAAACCACAACCATCCATGCATAATTTATTACCTCTATCTGCATGCTATGCCTTTCTGTTCTCAACATTCCCACAAAATGTACCTTCAGAAATGAGATAAGCAGTGTTCAAACAGGCATATTCGCCTTTACTACTTCATCCTATTATTTTGTAGGAAAAAACTACAAATAACAGCCGGCAGGGGAATACTAATGGAGGGAGCCTTGCTACAATAATGATCATCACCCCCTGCAAGGGGTGTGGCCCACTGATCCTGCATGGATATTTTGACAAGGAAGCTAAGGATGTAAACTTAAGCACATAAGAAACAGGAGCAGCAGTAAGCCATTCGGCCCCTCAAGCCTGTTCTGCCATTCAATAAGATCATGGCTGATCTGATCATGGGCTCAACTCCATGTTCCTGCCTCCCTGTCTAACTCAGCCTTGAATACATTCAATGACCCAGCCTCCACTGGTCTCTGGGGTAGAAAATTCCAAAGATTAATGACCCTCTGAGAGAAGAAATTCCTCCTAATTTCCATGATAAATGGGAGACCCCTTATTCTGAAACTGTGTCCCCTAGCTCTAGATTCCCCCACAAAGGGAAACATCTTCTCAGCATCTACCCTGTCAAGCCCCTCAGAATCTTGTATGTTTTAATAAGATCACCTCTCAATTTTCTAAATTCTAATGAGTGCAGGCCCAACCTGTTCAACCTTTCCTCATAAGACAACTCCTTCATCCTAAAAATCAACCTGGTGAACCATCTCTGAACTGCCTCCAATGCAATTATATCCCTCTTTACATAAAGAGACTAAAAGTCTACGCAGTACTCTAGGTGTACAGTCATAGCAAGACTTCCCTACTTTTACATACCATCCCCCATTGTCTCTCGAGATAAGGAGGCCAAAGAGAGAGAAGAAAGATCCCCCTTGCAATAAAAAGACCAACATTCCATTTGCCTTCCTAATTATTCGCTGTACCTGCAGGCTAACTTTTTGTGATTCATGTACAAGGACACCCAGATCCCTCTGTGCTGCAGTATTCTGTAGTCTCTCTCCATTTAAATAATATCTTGCTTTTCTACTGTTCCTACCACATGGATAACCGCGCATTTTCCACATTATACTCCATTTACCAAATTTTTGCTCACTCATTTGACCTATCTATATCTCTTTGCAGACTCTGTATCCTCTTCAGAACTTACTTTCCCACCTATATTTGTATCATCCACAAAGTTTGCTACAATACACTCTGTCACCCTTCCCTAAAGGCTCCTTTACAATGAGATTATTAATTAGCCCTTCCTTATTGCAGATTTGGCTGCAATACACTCAGCCCCTTCATCCAAGTCATTAATATAGATTGTAAATAGTTGAGACACCAGCACTGATCCCTGTGGGAGCCCACTAGTTACAGTTTGCCAATATGAAATGACCCATTTATCCCAACTCTCAGTTTCCAATTAGTTAGCCAATCCTCCTTCCTTGCTAATCTATTACCCACAGCACCATGAGCTCTTATCTCGTGTAGTAACTTTTTATATGGTACCTTATCGAATGCCTTTTGGAAATCCAAATACAGTACATCCACTGGTTCCCCTTTATCCACCCTGCTTGTTATACCTCAAAGAACTCGAACAAATTTTTCATACATGATTTCCTTTTCATAAAACCATGTTCAGAATCCTTACAGTGCAGAAGAAGGCCATTTGGTCCATCGTGTCTGCACTGGCTCTCCGAAAGAGCAATTCCCTCAATTCCATTCCCAAGCCTTCTCCCCATAACCATGCACATTCTTCCTTCTCATATAACAGTCAACCTTTTGAATTGAACCTGCCTCCAGCGCACTCCCAGGCAGAGCATTCCAGACCTTAACCATTCGCTGAGTGAAAACGTTTTTCCTCATTTCACTTTTGCTTCTCTTCACAAATACTTTAAATCTGTGCCCTCTCGTTCTCGATCCTTTCACGAGTGGGAACAGTTTCTCCCTATCTACTCTGCCCAGACCCCTCATGATATTGACTAGCTCTATCAAATCATCTCTCAGCCTTCTCTTCCTACCAAAATCAATCACTTCACATTTCTCTGCATTGAACTTCATCTGCCACCTGTCTGCCCATTCCACCAACTTGTCTATGTCCTTTTGAAGTTCTACACTATTCTCCTCACAGTTCACAATGCTTCCAAGTTTCGTATCATCTGCAAACTTTGAAATTGTGCCCTGCACACCAAGGTCTAGGTCATTAATATATATCAGGAAAAGCAAGAGTCCGGCACAGTAGTGCAGTGGTTAGCACCGCAGCCTCACAGCTCCAGCGACCCGGGTTCAATTCTGGGTACTGCCTGTGTGGAGTTTGCAAGTTCTCTCTGTATCTGTGTGGGTTTTCGCCGGGTGCTCTGGTTTCCTCCCACAGCCAAAGACTTGCAGGTTGATAGGTAAATTGGCCATTGTAAATTGCCCCGAGTATAGGTAGGTGGTAGGAGAATATAGGGACAGGTGGGGATGTGATAGGAATATGGGATTAGGGTAGGATTAATATAAATGGGTGGTTGATGGTCGGCACAGACTCGGTGCGCCGAAGGGCCTGTTTCAGTGCTGTATTTCTAAATAAATAAAAAAAACACTGATCCCTAGGGAACTTCACTACAAGCCTTCCTCCAGCCTGAAAAATATCCATTAATCACTACTCTTTGTTTCCTGTCACAGCCAATTTCATATCCATGTTGCTACCATCCCTTTTATTCCATGCTCAAGTTTGCTCATTTTGTGTGGCACTGTATCAAACACCTTTTGAAAGTCCATGTACACCACATCAACAGCATTGCCCTCATCAACCCTCTCTGTTACCTCATCAAAAAACTCCAGCAAGGTAGTTAAACATGATTTTCCCTTAAGAAATCCTTGCTGCCTGATTGCATTATGATATTTTAAATGTCCTGCTACTGCTTCCATAATCGTGGATTCTAGTGATTTCCTAATGACAGATGGCAGAGGCCCGCCACAGCCCTTGACGCCGGGAAGGCCCGGCCCAATACCGCCGGTGTCAGCGAGGCCTTGTGGTGGCCCCCTCGCTACTCGGCAACGGGACCAAAATCTTCATATTTTAAAAAATGCAAATAAATGAATTAATTACTTACCTGCTCCTGCCGTTCACCCTGCTCCGATATTGGTGCTGGTGGCCGACACTCCCACGCCTTTGGATAGCCGTCCGGGAATCCGAGGCGTAACACTGGTGGGGAGGGGGGAGTAGGTAGATTTTTCAGTGCGGGAAGTGGGGGAGCGGCGGCAGAGTGATTTGATTGGTGTAGGGGATGGTGGGAAGGGGTAAAGATTAAAGTTTGTAAACTTTGCGGGGTGGAAGATCAGGTGGACCAGTTAAGTGTTTTTGGTGGGGGGAGGTACTTAATTTTATGGTAATTGGTGGAGTAGGAGAGGGTCAGGATCAAGTTATTTAATTTTTTTTATAACAAATGTCCCGTTAAATTTTAAATGGCAATGTAGGGCTCGACATCGTTTAAAAATGGCATTGGCACCTGCGCAGTGGCACCTGACCCCATTACCAGGGATGGACAGCCCGCCCCCTCCATGTCATTAGGGGGAGGCGGTCCGCCCCAGCTATTTAAATGAGCTGACGTGCTGAATATTGCGGCAGCTTCACAACGTGCGGTCCTCACGGGCGGACCGCCATTTACGAAGCTTGCCGGCGAGCTTGTAAAATCCAGCCCAATATCACTGGCACTTAGCTTTTAAAAGAAGCATGATTTTTGTCTTTGTGAGGATCTGCCCAGTAACTTTTGAAACATGGCAAAAAATTGAAAGCAGCCAGAAGAAGACAGGGTCCACACAAGCAGATGGTTAGCAGCCCCAAGCAGGACCAGTTGGGTTCCATCCTATCAAAGTCAAGAGACACCTTTATATCAGGAGTCTCTCAGTGACACTTAGCTGACAGTCAACTCATTATTTCCTGACATGGGGACCGCACTGAGAAGATGCACTAAATCAGTTAAGAGAGCATAACATGCATCCGCTAATAGCCAACCATGCCTCACAAACTCATTTCTCCGAGTACTCTGAGATAAATGCCATCTATTCATGAAATTTAATTTTTGAATTCCTTTAGCCTATCCAGCACTCCCATCTCATTTGCATTGAAGCTATTAACTGTATTTCGGTTATCTCTACTGAGGGAGGACAAGTTGTTGATCTCTTCCATTGTTAATACATAAGAGGCATTAATCATTTGGAATACTATTCATCCTCTGTTACAGGCCCGCTAGCATGTTTTATGGTTTTCACCTCTTCTTTGCCCTCTTCATGTTAAGGTACTGGAAGAATTTCTTACTCTTTGCTTTTGCATCTGCAGATATGATTTATTTCCAGGTTTCTCTTTGCCATGCTGAACACTATTATAACAGGTTTCTACAGGTTCGTGTAGTGATCCCAGAGAACCCTTTACCTTTCCCGCTGCAAAATCTCTGTAGAGCTTGTTCTCCTTTATATTTCACTTCCAATTAATTTGTTAATTTGTTTGAGGTCACACATAAAACACATACTCCTGGATATACTGTGCAAGCAAAATGTACAACTGTACAAACATGTAAATTTGCATAAAATTCTGAAGTTATTTTAATTGCTAATGGTGCTAGTGTATCACGTGTTAAAGAGTATTACAAGTTTAAAATGTCCCTGTTTATTTAAATAGCTCTGTTAAACTTTAATGAAATTCTGGTCTTCATTATTTTAATAAAATACAATTCTGTTACATTAGAGTAACATGTAAATAACACCTGATGAATTTGGCACTCAAAAAAGATGATATACATTCTAACATTTTAGTTCACAATTTGGCATTAATTTATTATGAAATATATTTCTGTAACTTACAAGGAATACATCTTCCACTTTAGCGATTCCTTTTCCAAATATGGTTCCTAGCTGATCACCAACACCAGCAAGTAAAAACCCAAACAGTGGAATTCCTAACAAGGCATAAATAATGCAGAATATTTTTCCACCGACAGTGGTTGGAGAAATCTTTCCAAAACCTAGGAGGAAATTAGATCAAACTGAATAAGACACAAGTTATCAAAGGTTTTTACAGCTGCAATAAGTCTTATAGTGGATTAAAGGATTACACTGCAACAATTTGTACCTCTGAAGACAAACATGAAAATATGCAAATCATGTACATGGGAGAAATACATTTTATTGGCTGAATTCCCCCGGCCCATTGGAGGTGGCTGGGAGGCGAGAGAGCTGGCAATGCGAGGGGGGAAGGCTTCGGGAGGGAAGCCCGACGTCTTCCTGCCGCCATGGCATATTGCCAGTGGTGAGCAACTCAACGGCTCGGCCGCCCACCCAGCGGCCAAATGAGCCAGTACAGGACCCAATTAAGTGCCACTTTATGGCCCTGTGGACATTTTGCCCACATCAGGAGGGTCAACAGCTGCATGGTAGAGTGCCAGGTAAACCCTGGTGGCCTCCAGCGGGTTCCCGGCGGTGGGGGGGGGATCCTCCTTGATGGACTCTCCATGGTTCACAGAGGGGCCCCTGGTGGCGTTGCCGGTGCACCACGACCCCTCTCCCCATCCCCCCCCACCCCCAATTGCCAGGGCCTGCCTGTCTGGCCCCGGCTTCTTCCCCAAAATGTATCTGCTCTTCGAGGGCGCCTCGCCATTGAGGCACCCTCATCCTGGAGCTGGAGCTGGGGCTTCAGCAGTGGCCACCACTAGCAGTGGCACTGCTGAGGTTACTGAGCTGCCAGCCTCTGATTGGGCCAGCAGCTATTTAACTCTGAATGGCATCTCAGCCAAGCCCAATATTGTCTTCACTGAGGCCCATGTAAATGCACTTTCCGGCAAGGGTTATTAGATAATGACCAGGAAAGGGTTCCCTAAATGATTTTACATTTGTAGCATGAACCAATTATATTGTCACTATTGCTGCCCTGGCTGAAAATCAGTTCAATTAGCATAGATGAGGGATTAAATCTCGTATGAAGTCCAGACTGCATGGCTTTCCACAGACCACATGCCGCATTTATCTATTACCTCAGCAGGAAGCCCACTTTCTCTTTCTCTCACTGTCACTTGCATGCACTTTTACATAATTTGGTGGATCTCCCTCTCTTTTAGTTTTGCTAATGGCTTGGCTTGGCAGACACAACAGACTGAATTTTTCCAGCCAAGAAAGGTTAGAGGTTGAATGAGTAATTGGGTTAATACAAAGGAGGGAGAAAAGGAAAGTGCGTGAGGTGAAAGGGGGTGGGGGTGGTGGTGGATGGTGGAAGCATGAGCAGGAGAAGTCGTGGGGCAAGAGGGCGGGAGGTGGGGAAGGAGAGAGGAGTTGAAGCGTTCCTTCCAAATAAACATTGGTAAATGGGATTATGCATCACTGTGAGGTGAAAGGCATCTAGCCAAAATTGGGGGAGGGTCCTATCTACAAAAATGCTACTTGGTGGGTATGCAGGGGCTGAAACAGGCCATGTTCAAGAAGGTCTTAGTGCTGAAGTGCAGCAATCCTATCTGGAGATGAGCTATTGCTGACAGGCAGAGACTCAGGTGGAGAGTTGACCCAGAACCAGAAGATGCAACAGGACTATTGGGAGGTTTGGAGGGGGGCACTGAGAGGAAGTATGCCCAAGCATAAACAAAATGTTTAGCTGGCTCGCGAGTCATCGGGTCAGAGTTCAGGAAGACTGTCAGGCCGAATGGTGGCAGAACCATCAGGAAAAGTGTGCAGAGATTTAGGCAGAGGCATTAGTCCAATGTTCAGAAATGCTGGCAGGTCGATTGGGAAAAATGTGGAGCAGCCATTGGGGAGACGTTCAGCAGGACTGTCAGCTTGAAGTGTGGCAGAGGCCACAACAGAAGTGTGCCAAAATCTGTGGGCTGATGTTCATGAGGATCATTGGGCACAGGTTTGAGACAGCCATCAGGAAAATGTGTTGGCTTTTCAGAGCCATCAGGGTCAACAGGGCTGTGGGCACCGGGGCAGATGGGCAGTTGGGCTGAAGTGCAGGATCATGATGCAGCCATGTCAATCAGCAAAATTAAGTGTGAAGTTCATAAATTATTCTACTAGGTTGGAAGGACAGCAGGGCCAGGGACAAAGTAAAAGAACTTGCCTTTACTCACCTTTAACCAAGCCATCCACCAAGTTGCCACAGGTATTTTGGTACAGTCCCATCCGGTGGCAAAAATTAGGAATTGCAGTAAAATTTCAAATGAAAGACTGACAGCAGTAACTCCGACAAATTAACTCCTCCTGTTTTCCACTCAAGCATTTTACAGGTTCATTTTATTTCATTTCCTGTGCGTGCATTTGTCTCTCCCCTTCCTCTCATTCTGTTCCTTTTTAAATGCTGTCCATCTGTTACATCTTCCATTCCTGAAATGTTGGGCTGGATTTTAAGAGCCTGGCGCCGATCTTGGCAGCGAGCTCAAACAATGGCCGCACGCCAAAGAGCCACTGCAATCTCAAGCGCAGTGGCTCATTTAAATAGCCAGGGCAGCCCACCCCCTCCCTCAATCTCGTGGAGGGGGCGGGTTGTCCGTCCCCGGCAATGGTGTCAGCCGCCTGTGCGCAGGTGCTGGCGACATTTTTAAAGGGCAGCCAGCCCTGCCTCCTAATTTACATGTTTAAACACATACCCCCCAAAAGTAAATAAATAAATTTCTCATGCCCCTTTCCCACCCCCCAATAATGATTACATTAACTATTTTCCCTTCACCCCCAAAACATTTAACTTTTACATCTGACCTTTCCCCCACAAACTGCACAAAGTTTGAAGTTCAACCTTTCCCACCATCCCCTACACCTATTATGTGCATTTGATCCTGTCTCCCACCTCCCCCCGCACTGAAAGTCTTAGTCCTCCCTCCTCCCCATTATCGTCACACCGCCTTTCCCAGGACAGGGAATTGAAGTGCCAGCCGCCACACCAATGATTGCAGCAGGCCCTCAAGATTGCAGGTAAGTCTGTGTAAATTTATTACTTTTATTCATTTGAATTTTTTAATTGCAGTCCCGTTGCCCAGTGGCGAGGTGGGGGCTGCCACAGAACATCACCACCGCCGGGAGGACCGGGTTGGGCCCTGCATGAGTCGAGGTCTGTGGCGGGACCCATCCAGACCCATCTTCAGGCCACCCCACCCCCACCCCGGCCAAGGAGCCTGATGTTGGGGGCTTTGTAAAATCCAGCCTGACCTCTTTACAGATGCTAAGTGACATGCTGAGTGTTTCCACTGACTTCAATGGAAATGAAATCAGGAGAGAGGTATTATGGGAGGTTGATCCGATATCGCACATTTTACACTATTGCCCAAAGTCAAAATTATGTTTTTAATATGTAATAGATTAGGAGATAAACTATGGTACAAAGACAGATACTATGAAACAATTCTTAAAATATATAGTTTTTACATTGTGCTGAAAGAATTGGAGAATTTCTGTAACAAAAAAGAAAATCTACAATAGGGTATATAAAATGGAACTGAAAATATAAGATAAATCCTACATATTGTTATACAGTATACTTGTACTTGCTACTACAACTAAAAAAGTTAACCATATAACTTTATATTGCATTGTCAATAGTGTTAATTCCACTTTGTATCAAAAGGACGACATGGCCATTTTGTCAAATGGCTCATTGCAATTTGAACAAATCACTATCAGCAAGTTTGCAGATTTTGCTAAAGCTACAATGTACTAATCATGTGAGACTCAAAATGCACTTCCTTCACGTTAATGTGAATATAAATCATGAACGATGGATGCAAGATTTATGATAAATTCCTTACCTATGGTAGTTATAATGGTGCCAGCAAAGAAGAAGGAACTGCCCAAGTCCCAGTGGCTGGTTTGATTGGTAGAATTCCCTGCAGGATTAACACCTGCATTTACAGCTTCCATTAGATGCTGTCAGTTTGAAAAGTATACATCAGTAAGCTTCCAAAATCATTAATCATACAATAGCAAGATATACATAATAATTCATTAGTTTATTGACATAACTGGACACTGAGTAATAATACCGCATTTAGTTTGAAGAACACTTTTATTGATTGTATTATACATGGTTTATTTTCATGGCTGTTATCTCTTTCCCTCCCATGGTTACCCAGAACCTTTTCTATTTAGGCACTAAGTAGTACCTGAGATTTCGTCTGACAGATGGGATTAAAGTCTTCTTCCTCTTGGGTGGCTGCTAAGTGTCCAACATGAAAAAGTTTGGGTAGGCACAGTTTCAATTTTTAGTGGATGTAGGTCCATGCTGCAAAAGTATCTAGATATCGTTGCTAGGGATTAACTTAGCAATTTTATTTGGATAGATAGATGTATGGGATGTGGAAAAGTCATGTTGCTGCAATCACAGGTGCTCTTGGTTTAAACTGCTTTGAAACTGAGAAATTCTGCCAGCTCCCAACACACAGGTTGCATAAAGTTAGCACAATACCAAAGATAAATTTGCCAGAACCTCTAAGTTCAATGACCAGGAAGACAGAATTTTTCACTTGGTCCTCATTACTTTCTAAAGGCATATTTGCACTCAAACTGCACTTACATCTTGGCATATTGTAAAAGAAGCCTAAATTCAGAGTCAAAGCCAATCCTGACACAGGAGCGACAGTGTGAGGGAGTCTTATTTCACTTGGTTCAAGAATCATGTCTGTCCTTAATACTGCAATTTTACTAACAATTTTAGTGTCAGTTAGAAGCCACTTAATACTAACACCAAACTTGTAAGGTACATGCATCCTAAGAAAACATAAAAAGGTCAAACATTGTCATATGTCACCCTCTTGCATGCTGAATCACAGAAACAAACATTTACAAAAGTCATTTTCCATTTCAGGGCCAACGTGAAAAGTTTACTATGCTCTCCGTACCTTTAACAAACAATGCACTTCCATCCATCTTACTAAAAGTGAGCATTTATTTTTCATCTTTATTTAAATTCTGTTCTTATATATTTTTTCACCTCAGAGGCTTGAATTCTCACAGATGCTATAAGAATGGCTATTTGTAGGGCATTTCCGTACCCAATTTGCATTACTTTCCTATCTTCCTCAACAAAAACGTTTCAATTTATATCTGATTACACATTCCCAAACTGTTCAAGTTATTGCAAATATATGAATTTCAAGTGGTAATTTCAATATTTAGAAGAAGTGCTTGGGACAGTGTTGACGAATTGGGTAATGGAAATGTGTACGGAACAGTTTTATTTATATATTTATTTTTAAAATCACATCTGATTTTAACATTACAATGTACACCCCATGTAGTCTCCTTTCATATGGGGTCAGGAGAACAAGAGGTAGTTGATGAACCCAGGCCCATCAATAATTGTTATTCACATAAAGCCAGCAATATTAAAAAATCCTAGAAACCCAATTTTAACTTTAGGTGCGTTTTGGACAGATAAGTAATGGACTATCCAAGGAAACACCTGGAGTACTTTAACTTCCGGGCCACATTAAAATCTTACAGACAGGTAACACCACCCAATTTTCTAACACAAAGAGAAATCGTTGTCAGTCCATTTAAAGTGAAGTAGTATTCCCTTCTGCAAGATTTCAGTGCTGGGAATACTGAAGCTGGATTGATTCAGCATGAGGCACAGGCACGTTCCCAAGATCCCAGTAGATGCTTTGGAGGTCCTGCTGGAAGTGGTCAGATAAGGAAGTAAGTTCTCGATGCAGTCAGCGGGAAGAAGATCCTGAAATATTAAGTGCACTAGGTAGGGAACAAGATTACCCAGGACCTGAATCCAGTGCCTGAACCATTTCCGTGACCTCACAAGAGCAATAAGTTTGAATGCAGCTCCTCATTTCTCCTTCTCTCTCTCTGAAGAATACATGGGAACAGTCCTCTCTCACCACTCTCAATAATTAGCTCACCACCATCACAACCTTCACTGCTCAGCACAAAAGCCCACAATACCACTTCTGATTCTCATCAGAAACACACACTCATATCTTCCTGGCTCCTTTCACTGAAACAATTACCAGCATTTTTAGCTGACTTGGTTGCCTTTGCAGCATCACCAATCACTCATGGCTCCTCCCTCACTTCACATGCATTCCATTCAACACCTCTCCACCTCTTTTCCATTTGTTTCTTCCCATTTTTAGCATGTGCGCAACAAGCAGAAGCACCACACATGTGCACCCTCCTCACTAACTCTCACCCTCTGTACCTGTAGGACAAAACAATGCACAGCACAATGGAGAGAAGAAAGACCAGGGGCAGGGCCGGACAACATCATGAACCTTGTGATCTGGAGCAGCAAACGTTGGAAATTAGTGCCCGCTTCAAAGCTGCCAGATCAAGAGATTTTAAGACTGGGGGTTTCTCTGAGCAGGGTCTTTAACTACTATTATACTTGCATGCCTTGAAAAAAATCACTATAACCAAGCTGCATTATGATGCCGGTCATCTCCTGTCGTCCAGCTTCTTAGTATGTTGTTATATTTTGTCCTTTTTCTCTTTCCTCTAGGCCCTTCTCAGCAGCCACAGCCCACAAAGAAGACACCACCGAGGAAGGGAATCTTTCTGAGAAGAAACCGTCATGCACTACATCACTCCTAAGAAGCAGCTCAGAGAATGGCAAATCGGTTGGCTTAGAAAGTGAGTTAGAGGGGTCCGCACATGGCAGTGCACTCAGCAATAGAACATAGCAGCAGGTACCAGTGACAGGGACAGCCCAGGAACTAGCTTGCCTGAAGACAAGGTCTTCTCCCAGCTCTGATGAAGACTTAGATGAAGACTTCAGGAGCCCAGCGATACCAACAACAACTTGCATTTATGTAACATCTTCAACACAGTAAAACATCCAAAGGAGCTTCACAGCAGTGCTAACAAACAAAATTTGACACAGAGCCACAAAGACTGGCTGTATGTTTCAATTTTGTTTAATGCGAAATCAAAGGAATGGTGAAGATGTAGCAATACTGAGCTGCTTTTTGTCACATTTTAAGTAAGTTGATCCAGCAGGTTACTGAGAGCGCTGTTCTATCAACTTCTCATTGGCCTCTCTAGCTGTAATGCATTTCCCTCCTTCTTGTAGTTGTCCCTCACCTTCATCCAATTCTTCCTTGTCTGATGATGCCTCTTCTTGTTACTGTGCCTCCACCAACTCCAATTCTCACTATATTTCAGCCGACTTTGACTGGGCCATATTGTAGAGTTCAGAATGATCAAAATGCCAAAAGAATGCCCTAAAATGTTCCTGGTAGTCCCATGACACTCATTGTATTGGCGTTGCTCAGGTGTGATGCAATCTATGATGCCCTGGAGCACAGGGAAGCCAAATACTGCTGCATATCACAAAGCCTTCTCAGTCAGACTGTTGGGAGTCTATTGAGAAAGTAACGTAATGGCTTGATCTGGCAATGAGGGCATTGGTGACCTGTTTGATACAGCTGTGCACTCTAGACTGAGTGATGTCCCCTGTAGCAGGCTGGAAGGAGCCTGTGGGGAAAAGGTAAAGGCCAATGGTGAGTTTGACAACCATTGCATGTGAGCTTCGTCTGGAAGAAAGAAGGAAATGTGTCAATAATGTGTCAATGTTTAACTAGTGAGAAGTTTTGAAAAATGCAAGTGAGAATAGTGTGGCTGGTGTGTGAAAGATTGCAGTGGTGTGAGGAGGTAAAAGAAATAATAGTGAGGAGAGTAGCAGGTGCAGAACTGCAAAGTGTTGCAGTGGGAGCTGCAGGCAGTGGAGTGAAGTCGAGTACAGGAGAGTGTTGGTAATCAGGAGGGAAGGGCTGTCATTGCAGAAGCAACAGGCAGTGCAAGGCTAAGCAGAAAGTAATGAAAGATATGAGTTAGAAGGTTTACGTTAACTATCCTCATGAGGTCATTAAACGTTTTTTGCATTGCAGACCCATTTACAGAATGCTATTTCTGGCACTGATGTGTTCTGCCACCTTTGCTCACTCAGAACAGCTTTTTTTAATTGGTTTATGGGATGTGGACATCGTTGGCAAGGCCAGGATATATTGCCCATCTCTAATTGCCCTTGAGAAGGTGGTGGTGAGCTGCCTTCTTGAACCACTGCAGTTCTTGTGGTATAGGTACACCTACAGTGCTGTTAGGGAGAGAGTTTCAGGATTTTGACCCAGTGACAGTGAAGGGAGAGTAATATAGTTCCAAGCCAGGAAGGCATGTAACTTGGAGGGGGACTTGCAGGTGGTGGTGTTCCCCTGCATCTGCTGCTCCTGTGAGGATATCTTCCTACCTCCTGGTGGATAAAACAGCTCTCTTCGCCTGCCAAACTCTTCCACCAAAACTTCTAAAGCAGCATCTGAAGACCAGGAAGTTGTTGTGGGGAGTGGTGGTGCAGAGTATTCAATGACAGTTTCATGTATCCAAATAGCACTTCCCCTTTAAGAGATGCAGGGTGTCTTTAAATCGTGTCAGCAACCCACAAAATTGATGCCACCAATGAGGCAAGCTACCAATGAAGAGCACAAGTAGCACAAGCAGCCCATCTATTTCATTTAATGTAATAAAGGGTGTAAATTTGGGGCCTTCTTTGCACCCACATGTTCAGGTGCAGCTCAAAGAGGTATTAAGAATAAACAGAGAGGAAAATGCAACGCTTGGCACTGATGTTTGGAGCATACAAAAAAATTGTACATTTGGAGACATATGCTTTAAAATTAATAACAGAGGCAATGTTATCCCAAACCATTGACTGGTGGATTAAAATAATGGAACTGAACTTACAGAAGGGACAGGCACAAAAATTCAAGTGGCAAATGGCATTATCACTGTAATTAACAGGCATGATTGTCTATATTTTTCCAGTTATTTAATTTCTAGAGCTCAATTATGGCAATAGTTGCAGCACTAGGAGGTGCAATTTATTTACAACTAGAAAGCATTATATATAATTGGAGGCAACACTTGGATTTAGGATTAAATTTATTTGGAAAGATGATGGGCAATAGTCTTGAAGTATTATTTCCTCTCTGGTTTAATCCTTCTTCCATATACAAGGTTAAAACCCTTTTCTCAGCTTTAACAGGGTAATACCAGTCGATATATAATTTTTTTTTAAAGAGATACAGCACTGAAACAGGCCCTTCGGCCCACCGAGTCTGTGCCAACCAACAACCACCCATTTATACTAACCCTACAGTAATCCCATATTTCCTATCACCTTCCTACCCTAGGGGCAATTTACAACAGCCAATTTACCTATCACCTGCAAGTCTTTGGATTTTTTTTTTTAGAGATACAGCACTGAAACAGGCCCTTCGGCCCACCGAGTCTGTGCCGAACATCAACCACCCATTTATACTAATCCTACACTAATCCCATATTCCTACCAAACATCCCCACCTGTCCCTATATTTCCCTACCACCTACCTATACTAGTGACAATTTATAATGGTCAATTTACCTATCAACCTGCAAGTCTTTTGGCTTGTGGGAGGAAACCGGAGCACCCGGCGAAAACCCACGCAGACACAGGGAGAACTTGCAAACTCCGCACAGGCAGTACCCAGAATCGAACCCGGGTCGCTGGAGCTGTGAGGCTGCGGTGCTAACCACTGCGACACTGTGCCGCCTGACAGACATCATTCACATCCTAGATTTCATTTAATGCATTTAATCTTGTTACTGGAAAAGATTGCACACAATGCCTGAAAGGCAGGAGAGCCACAGCAAACATATCAGTTATAACAGACCTGACCACATATGAGGAGCAGACCATTGAGATGGTGGGAAGTCACCCCATTCAAGCTAGAGATACAAATTGAACAGCAAACTTTTATTCTTATTTCAGATTATTGTCACTTGGTTGTCAGCCTCTGAGGCCGGGATGCGGACAGCATTTTCTCAGGGCTTTCAGGATCTGATAGCAGCCAGTGGACCAGCTATCCCACTGCTCATTGGACAAACAGATCCAGGGCCCAGTAAAATTATGACGGGGGACTGCTGGAGGCTGCATTTTTCTGGGCAGCAGTATATGCCAGGCACCTGGCCTTTCTCTTCAGAGAAACACGTAATTGTGAAGTAAGATTGAATAAAATTGTATGACTTTCACATTGTGACATCTATATGAAACTATAAGCTCTCCCAAAAAGTATTAATAACCTGATAAATGCATGTCCTGATGGCACCCTGGGTGATATTATGCAGGTCCCCTGTGGTTGCTTGATCTAACCAGTGTCAGGTTAAGCGCCTTGGTAACTTTTAATGCCACAGGCGGGGCTGTCCATGCAGATGATGTGGACTGCAAGTCTTCGTGTAGAAGGTGGAAAAGCGCTCTTCACAGCTCTTCTGCGAAACAGAATCTTCTCATGCAGAACCCTTCACTAAAGTCTTCATAAGATCTGAATGTTTCTGGCTGGAATTTTACACGCCCCCTGGGAGTGGGTTGGAGGCGGGGGAGGGGCATAGAATCGAGTGGGAGGTGGGGGGGGTGCTATTCTGTCACCGGCCCGCCCGTGCTGCCATTTTGCCAGCAGCGGGGGAGGTTGAAAATGGCCCACCTGCCCCAGGCCAATTGAGGCTCTTCAGTGGCCAATTAATTGCCACTTAAGGGCCTCCTCTTGCCGCTGTTGGTATTTTATTGTGGGCTGGGGGGCCCCTCCTGACTGGGCATGCTGTGCCTCATGGAGGGCCCTCCCTGCATCACAAGTCATCCCCCGCAGGAGCACCTCCCCCTGCCCTCCTAATCGGCCCCTACCTCCTTGCCGGGGCCCAACTGATTTTCCCCGGCGAGGCCCGAAACCCCACTCATCTTTCTGTGATGGCATCCATGCTGCTCCTCACGCTGGGTGCAGTCCCAGCCATGGCCACCACTCCTGGTGGCACTGCTGGGACTGAGGATTTGCTGGCCCGCTGATTGGCGGGCAGCTCATGGAGTCAGGACTTCCTGCCTCAGAGGGGCGGAAGTCCCGCCCACGTCCAATTAAGAGCCTGGGCCACGCAAAGTTGCTGCATGGCTTCCAGGCCTGACATAACCTGGCTCGCCCCCAACATTTTAAACTGGTGGGCGGGGCTTTCACCGTGACATAAAATTCCTGCCATTATCTTTAGCTCTTACATCTTACATTTTTATTACACTTTTACCCTCAGTTACACCACTCACACCTACAACATAATAATAACAATAAGAATTGTATAAAAAGTTAAAAAGCTATAGCCAAAGATTCTAAATAACAAATACCTGCCAGTGTAAGACTATAATGCAATCTCAATGTCTTATTTTCATTTAGAAGCCCCTTTGCTCTTGCAATTTATTATAACAATTCAATTTGTTTCTTTTCCTCCAATTAACAAATTTCTACCTTAGACATCTGGGACTTGAAATTGGATAGTCACATTGTTTGAATGCAGGGGGTCACAATTTGTGATGAGCCCTTTCAGTTCAAAGTGGACAACACCCAAAATTGGTGTGAATGATTGTCGCGTTGACCTGAGGAGATCCAGTGCTGCTTCTCTGTCCTCCATGCTTCCTGCAGCCTTTGGGCTTTGTTGGGGATGCCAGCATTGTTGTTTGCAGACCACGTGGTGCAGCCAGCATGCTCCTCTTAAAGGTTCCCTTCCTATTAAAGCGGGGGGGATTCCTGACCCGAATACTCTAACTCTCACACTGCACCTCACTAATACATACCTTCCAATGCTGCCAGCCTTACAGCCACTTTTCACTGCCTCCACAGACTGCCAGCTCTTCAGCTATGGCAGGCACATCATCCAAGCATAGTGCCACACTGATAGTCTGCCCTCTCTCTTGCAGGAAAAAGTGGGCACAACAACAAGGAGATACAAACAACTGGTGGGGGAGGGTGTCCAAGACTCCATCACCAAGTCCCCTGGAGGAGATGGTGTTCAAGGTTGTGGGCCTGGGAGTAACACAGCCTGTGGCATATGGCACTGCAAAGGCTGTCCAGGATGATCGTAAGTGACTGCCTTATGCCCCTTCTGAACTCCCTCCTCACCCTCATTCTGAAATGGGTGATTAAATAAAGCTTTGAATGATATCATTACCGAATCCCTGCTTTCCCTCCCACCCCTGTTCCCTCACCCTAACCCTCCCATTCTGCTTATATGCTTTTTGATACCCAAGACCTGCCTCCTGGACAGCCTCAGCAGAGCCACAAAGGCAGGAGGAGGAACCCCACAACAGTGATGAGGAGGCACCATCACTTAATCTGACACTCCCACTTAAGGCCTGCTACGTGACCCGAACCCGACAGGATCCGACGACATGTGTCAGGCTCGGATCAGGTTGGGCCGCTCTTCCGGGTCCGGCCTTCAGGCTCGGGTCGGGTCGGGCCAGGGCCGGGTCCGAGTCAGGCCGGGTCTGGGTCAGACACACACAGCAAGAATTGCAGGTAAGTGTTAAAAGTTAAAAAAACCTACCTGAGCTGGGAGTCCGGGATGTCAAAGAAGGAAACTCTGAGTGAGCATCTCTATGACATCATCACGCTCATGCTGCAGCTTCCTGAAGATTGGGAGTCGGAAGATAAGTAAAGGGAACATTCCAGTGGTCAGGTCGGGCTAGTGTCAGGCTGGGTCAGGTCGGGCTCGGGTCGGGTCGGGTGCAGGGGGAAAATGGAGGGACTCAGGCCGGGTCGGGCTCAGGTCCGATATGGTTCCGTCGGGTTCGGGTCGAGTTTTTTTTTGTGACTTAAGAAGGCCTTTACTCCCAGCCACCAGTTCACATACTGGCTCTGCATACTTTAGAGGCTTTAGAATCAGGATCCGCCTGTGGTGAGTCATCGACCATGAGTACCCTATTTCGGCATCTAGCTTACATGGTGATCAAATGGCTCAGGCCCTATTTACGCGATTGTTGATAAGTTCAATCTTATAGCGCGCAGAACTGTAGGAATCCCACTTACTGAACAATCCTGAGTTTGCTAAGAATTACAATAACAATCAATTTAAGATTATCAGTCTGCTTCGCAATGTGGCTCACTTAAGCTTGCTAGAAGCTACATATATTCATACACAGGGACCTGTCCTCTGCAGGCAAAAGGAACATGTCCAGGCATTATGCCTTCTTTTGAATTAAACAAAGTGTGGTGGACAATAGTTCTTGGTGCATTCTCCATAGCAACGCCTTGACCAATCAGAGTCGACTTGCCAACCAACCAGCATCCTTTTCTCATGTAGTATAAATTGTTGCTCCCTTTGAAATATATGTCATTCTTGCATCTGTCCTGTTGACAGCATATCTCTTTTTTGCAGCAATACTCTATATTTATATTAGTACTCTATACTCTAATACAATATATTTAAATTCATGTTTTGATGGGAAAGACTCTAAAATATTTTTAAAATCATGATGAAAAGTTTTTATTAAAAAGATTATTGTATTAGTAGTTTTTAAATATGTTGTTTAAAAAGTTGCTTTATGAAGATTTAAATTGTTCTGTACTGTTGCAAAAGGATGCTGAAATTATGGCAGAGAGTCTGGGGAGAGACAAAAGAAGCCAATCAAATTAAACCAGGTGAGGAAAAAGGAATCAGAATTGTATCAGTCAAGGAAGGGGGAACAGGTGCAAAACTGCAGAAAATGTGCAGTTTTGCATGTTGGCAGCTCCGGAAAAAAAATGATAGAAAAGCAGGGTTCTCAGGACCACAGTTCACACAGGCACAGGCAGAGGCACCAGAACAAGACCCAGGAGAAGAACCACAGAAGAAGACATCAGAGAAGGACCAAAGACAACATCACTTGTGTTCATGCAGCTTTGAGGAGCAAGGATCGAAAGCAGCTTATCTACTATCGCCTATTGTTAAGTATTTTGTTTAAGCATTTACTGAATAAATTCTGTTGACTTGTTGCACCAAAGCTGTTGTCTGTTGCCCTTTTTGTCTTATCCAAGAAATCAGCGCAGGTCAGGGACTTCACAGGCCCTTTAATTAGCACAGCTTCAGGTCTCATCTTGCAGTTTCCCACTTGATCTTTGTTGGGTGTTGACACATTCGTGGACTGGACCTGCATGGTCCAAGTTTCCAAAATGGCATCACATCAGCTGGTTTGGCTCTGCGACGTCAGGATGGCATCCATTCAAGGTCTTCCACTGCGTGCAGGGGATACACCTCTATGCACCTATCTACTGCAGCAATGCTGTGCCAGCCGCGTAGGAAGCAGCCAACAGTGCATTGCCTGACTGGGAAGCAGTGGTAGGCTTCTATTGCTCCACCCAAGGCAGTGCTACACAAACCAATTTCTAGCTCCTGAATTTATTTTTTAATTGTATTCTGAATTTACAATTCAATGTAGTCATAATTAATAAGGATTTGATTTTATATAAATGCTAAAGGAGGATTTGACAATGGTGTTCAAAGTAATAAAGAATATGTAAAGTTAATTCCAATGGATAAGTTGCAGAAGCTGGATTAGCAGTATATCGACAAGATATCAGCCTTAGCTCAGTGGTAGCACTCTCATCTCTGACTTATATATGAATAATGACACGCAAGAAAAGACTCTCTGGTCCACCCAGCCTGTCCTATATGTTAGACTGTCATGAGCTCAAGTTCCATTCCAGAGGCTTAAAACCATAATCTTGGCTGACACTCCAGTACAGTGCTGAGGGAGTGCTGCCCTGTCAGAAGTACAGTCTTTTGAATGAGGTGTTAAACCAAGGTCCAGTCTGCCCTCTCAAATGGATGTAAAAAATCTTGCAACTCTATTCAAAGAGAGGGTTAGTCCTGACCAATATCTCAATGAACAACACTAAAAATGATTATCAGTCATTATCTCATTGCTGTTTGTGGGCCTTAGCTATAGCATATTTGCTGCTGCATTTCCCCACATTATAACTGCGACTACACTTCAAAAAGTATTTTTTTGGCTGGAAAGCATTTTGGGACATCCTGTACCTTGGGGTGTTTTAGATATTAATATTAAAGGCGCTATATAAATGCAAGTTGTTGTTGTTGACATCAAGAAACGTGCTATATTAAATCGTTCTTTCTTTGTTATACTGGGAGAGATTAGAGGAAACATTTTCATGCATAACGTTCTCAATGTGAAATGCTTTACCACAAGTGTTATCAGTGCTAAATCAATTACAACATCCAAAATGGTTTGGATCATCATTAAAATAGAAAAATAGACGTGCGTAGGATGGAAGCAGGAAAATGGGACTATGTAAAATTAGCTCTGAAAAGAACCCTAGGTTTATCACAATCATGAAGACCAAATGGCTTCAAGAGTATAATAAATAATTGCTGATAAAATGCATTCATTTAAGAATACTACTTTGAGAATATTTGGCTAACTGCCACTACACACAATGCCCACTTGTAGGGAATTCACATAAAGAAAACTAACACGCAAAGAAATTTGCATTTCTAAAATGTGATGCACACAGTCACATCACATACAAGTGGGAATTCACACAAAGACATATCTAGATGAGTGTCTGCTCCTGTCTTCAAGTGTTATTTTAGTACAGCAGTGAGTTTGATAGGGATGCCATAATATGACACTTTGACAACATAATAATAATAATAAAAATAATAGTTACCTTTAGTACAATAAGATTGTTTCCATAAGATATTTTGGTAGCATAATAACTATAAAAATGAACATTGAAAACTAAAGTAAATGGAGTCAAAAGGACAACCTCCAGTAGCTAGAGCCATATCTAATGTGGAGGAAGACAACTGTTGTTGTCAAGGCTAGTCATCAAAGCCCAGGACATTGCTGCAGAAGTTCATCATAGAAACAACCTTGATGCAACCACTCTCAGCCTCTTCATCAATCACCTTCCCTCCATCATAAGATTAAGACTGGAACTGTTAACCAATGATTTCATAGTATCTATCTTTATTCAAAACTCCGATAAAGAAACAACCCATGCCAGCCTACAGCAGGAGCTGGATAACATCCGGTCTTGGGTTGACATTCAGAAATAAGTAATATTGAAAGTCACAAGTAAATGCAAGTGCAAAAACCTCACCAGCACACAGATGCCAATGATATTAGTGTCTGTAAGTCCCTCCCTACTTGTTTAAATCCTGCCACAAATCCCGTTAGCTCTACCTATTTGGCTCGCCAACGGGCAGTATTCCATATTTCATGTTAAATTGGCATTGATGTCCTAATTGTATCATAAGTCCCCAATTTGTATGCCATTCATGAGACTTCCACCCGTCTGTAGCAGGAGGCTTGGCCAACTGTAAAATACACCCTGGTAAAATGGTGATGGATGCGAAATAAGCAGGAATGCAAAGGAACAGGAGAGTAAGATCTCTCTCCTGATGTTTACCTCTCCCACCTCCTGGCAGGGTGTGGAGTTAAAATCTTCCCATGACCTCAAATCAGACTTGAAAGATAGTTATACAAAGGAAAGTTCAATTCTGAAGTATTGACACAATTCATGCTTATTATTTAAACATACAATTTCTGAATCCTTGAAATGATATGTGATATCTCCATGAATGAGACAGTGACTCATTATTTTCCAATCTAATTTTGTGGCATCCTACAATGCACTTGCCCAAATTCTTTGTTCCTCTGAAGATAGCTTTTTGTGAATCACCCACCACTACCACCCCTCCCCCCACCAAGATATTTTAAGAGGTTAAGGAGAACAGATACAGTAGATTGGGAGAAACTATTTCCACTAGTTGGGCAATTTAGTACTGGGGGCATAGTCTAAAAATTAGAGCCAAACCTTTCAGGAGTGAAATCAGGAAACACTTCTTCATGCAAAGGATGGTGGAAGTTTGAACTCTCTTTTGTAAACAGCAATTGATGCTTGATCAATTGTTAATTTTAAAACTTGAGATTAACAAAATTTGTTAGCCAAAGGTTTTAAGGAATATAGGGTAAAGGTGGATATATGGAGTTAGGTTGCAGATCAGCCATGAATGGCGGATCAGGCTCAAGGCGTTAACTGGCCAACTTCTGTTCCTATGTTCTTTCATGTCACCATTGGCAGCTATGCCTTCAGCTGTACTGGCCCTGCAATTCATATAATCATTGAATGATACAGCACAGGAGCAGGCCATTTGGTCCATTGTGCCTGTGATGGCTCTTTGAAAAAGTTTTTCAATTAGTCTTATTCTTCTGCTCTTCATCATAGAATCATAGAATGATAGAGCGCTGAAGGAGGCCATTCAACCCATCATGCCTGTGCCAACTCTTTGAACGAGTTATCCAATTAGCCTCACTTCCCTGGTCTTTCCCCATAGCCCTACAATTTTTTTCCTTTTCAAGTATTTATCCAATTCCCTTTTGAAAGTTATTGAATCAGCTTCCACCTCTCTTTCAGGTAGTACATTCCAGATCACAACACCTCGCTGTGTATTCTTTTTCTCATGCCGCCTCTGGTTCATTTGCCAATTATCTTAAATCTGTGTCTTCTGGTTACCAATCCCTCTGCCACTGGAAACAGTTTCTCCTTATTTACTCTATCAATATTTTCAACAGCTCTATCAAATCTCCAGTTAACTTTCTCTGCCATAAAGAGAACAACCCCAGTTTCTCTAGCATCTCCATATAACTGAAGTCTCTCAATCCTGGTACAAGAGCAAAGTACTCCGGATGCTAGAAATCTGAAATAAAAAGAGAAAATGCTGGAAATACTCACCTTGTCCTCTTGAAAGGAGGTCTTCTTCCAGGAAGTCACAGACATCAGCAACAACCCGCCACGTAAGCTTAAGCCACCTGAGGCACTGCTGCTCCATCATGCCCAGGAAGCTGATCCTTAGTCTATATACCCTATGCTGGAGGTATTGTTTCCTTCAAGCTGGAGCTGTGTCCATTCCCACTGTCCTGTGGAGTAGCATTTGGCTATGGTGAATGCAGCTACTGCTGCTACTATTGTTACTGCTCCTGGTGTGACTCCTAATGCTGCTGGTATGGATGTGGTTGCTCCTGTTGCTGCATCAGTTGCTCCCATAGAAGTTGAGATCAAGGTGAGTAAAGTCCAAGGTGGGTGAAATGACTTCCAAAAAGTTGGAAATCACCTTCAAAGCAGTGAAATCAGGCTCTCAGAACAAGTGCTGGCAAGCAGCTATGCAATTTCACTTTAAAGGATTTCCAGCCTGTCAGTTTCATTGAACAAAAGCTCCCCTCTGTGCTCTTGTTGGATCTGGGAAGTTCCACACAGCTTGGAAAATCTGTGTACTGGCTGTTAAAACCAGATTGCTGGGTTAAATCCAGAATTAATTGGGGATTTAAGTATTTTAATTACTTAGCCAACAGATCCACAGATGCCGGGTTAGAGACTGGGGGAGTATTCCCATTCCCCAACAAGCCAGCCCAGTCTAAGCCCAGATGTGGACGGGATCATGTCTGGTTCCCAAGCCAAAAGCATTTTTTTGGGGCTTTAAACCCCTGCCCCCACTCAAACCTGCACCCCCAGGTGGTTAAAATTCTGCCCATTAATGCTGTTACTCCCGCCACAAATGATGCCAGACCTGCTGAGTATTTCCAGCATTTTCTTTTTTTTAGATCTCTCATTCCTGGTATCATTGTAGTCAATTTCCCCTGCACCCTCTCTAAGGCCTTGGAATCCTAAAGTGTAGTGCCCAGAATTTGCCAAAATGCTCCAGCTGGGACTTAACCAGTGGTTTATAAAGGTTTAGCATAACTTTCTTGTTTTTGAAAGCCATAGGTCTTGCATGTCTTTTTAACAGCCTTCTCAATTTGTCCTGCAACGTTCAAAGACTTGTGTTCATGAACCTCCAAGTCTCTGTTCCTGCACCTCTTTAAAATTGCATTATGCAGTTTCTATTGACACTCTTCATTATTCCTACCAAAATGAATTACTTTAGGCTTCTCTAAGTTAAATTTCATCTGCCATATATCTGCCCATTTTACCAGTATATTTTAATTACTTACCCGAAGGCACCATGGGGGTTTGGGGTGGGTTCCTGCTCCCCTACAAACCAGCCTGGTTAATTTTGTATCATCTGCAAACTTATCGTGCCCTGTGCACCCAAGTCTAGGTCATTAATATATATATCAAAAAAGAGTAGTGTTCCCAACACCGATCTCTGAGGGACACCACTGCACACTACCCTCCAGTCTGAAAAACAACCGTTCACCACTCATCTCTACTTTTTGTCCCTAAGCCAATTTAGTATCCATGCTGCCACTCCCCCTTTAATTCCATGGGCTTCAATTTTGCTAACAAGTCTATTATAGAGTCAGAGTCATTTATGGCATAGAAGGAGGCCATTTGGCCCATCAAGTCCATGCTAGCTCTCTGCGGAACAACCTAGTCAGTCCCATGCCCCCGCTCGATTCCCGTAGTCCTGCAAGCCTATTTCCTTCAAGTGGCAATTCAATTTCCATTCGAACTCATTGATTCTCTCCATTTCCACTACCCTCATGTTCGTTGCCAGTTGTTGCCTAAAAAAGGTCTTCCTCACATTCCCCCTGCATCTCTTGCCCAAGACCTTCAATCTGTGTCCCCTAGTCCTTGTAGCATCAGTTAATGGGAACAGTTTTTCCTTGTCTAACTTATCTAAGCCTGTACATCGCTATCAATTCTCCCCTCAATCTCCTTTACTCGAGGACGAACTACCTCAGCTTTTCCAACCTAAGGCTCCATGGGGATTTGGAGTGGTTTCCTGCTCTCCTACAAATTAACTGGGCTTGTAACTAAAATCCCTCATCCCTGGAACCATTCAGGTAAATCTCCTCTACACCCTCTCAAGGGTCCTCACATCTTTCCTAAAGTGTGAACAGAACTGGACGTAATACTGTAGTTGGGGCCTAACCAGTGCATTATAAAGGTTCAGCATAACTTCCCTGCTTTTATACTCTATTCCGCTATTTCTGAAGCCCAAGATCCCATATACTTTGCTAACCACTCTCTCAATATGTCCCGCCACTTTCAAAGATTGATGTACATGCACCCCCAGGTCCCTTTGTTCCTGCACACTCTTTAGAACTGTGCCATTAAGTATATATTGCCTCATCTTATCCTTTCTGCCAAAATGCATCACCTCACACTTGTCAATATTAAATTCCATCTGCCATTCATCTGCCCATTCTGCTAGCCTATCTATGTCCTGTTGCAGGCAGTTCATATCAACCTCACTGTTTGTCACTCATCCAAGTTTGGTATCATCAGCAAATTTTGAAATTTTATTCTGTATTCCAAGATCTATGTCATTTATATATAACGAAAAAAACAGTGGTCCTTGCACTGAGCCTTGGGGAACACCACTGTCTACCATCCTCCAATTTGAAAAACAAACATTTACCACACTCGCTGGTTTCTGTCCTTAAGCTAATTTTTTATCAATTGAATACTGGTCCTCCTATTCCTTGAGTCTCAATTTTGTTAAGCAGTCTTTTATGTGGTACTTTATTAAACATTTTCTTAAAATCCATATAGATAACATCCACTGCACTCCCCTCATCAACCTTCTCTGTTACTTCATCAAAAAATTCAGATTAGTCTGCATTTTACAAATATGTGCTGGCTATCCTTAATAAACTCAAACCTCTCGAAGTGCCTGTTGATTTTTTTCCCTGATCATTGTTTCTAAAAGCTTACCCACCACATATGTTAAACTAAATGGCCTGTAGTTGCTAGAACTGTCCTTACACCATTTCTTGAATGAGGGTGTCACATGTGTCACCCTCCAATCCTCTGGCACCTCCCCCATACCTAGGAAAGATTGAAAATGTATGTCAAGACCTTCTGTTCTCTCTACCCCACTTCCATTAGCAACCTGGGATGCAAGCCATCTGGACCAGGTGACTTATCTAACTTAAGCATAGCCAGCGTTTCCAGTACCTCCTCATTCTCAATTTTTAACCCTAACCATTGCCTCTACTCTCTCCGCTTCTACTGTTATTTTGCCAGATCCCTCTTCTTCGGTAAACACCAATACAAAGTACTCATTAAGTATTCGAACCTTGCCCTGTGCCTCTAAACATGTACTGCCCTCTTTGTACCGAATAGGCCCCACTCCACCTCTTCCTACCCGTTTACTATTTACATGCCAGTAGAAGATTTTGGGGTTCCCTTTTATGTTGACTGCCATTCTAGTCTCATATTCTCCTTCTGCCAGTCTTATTTTCCTTTTCACCTCCCCTCTCAATTTATTGTATTTGGCCTGGTTCTCACTTGAAGAATTCACCTAGCATGCATAATACACCCTTTTTTTTGGTTCATCATAAACGCTATCTCCCTTGTCATCCAAGGGGCCCTGTTTTTAGTGCCTTCACCTTTTGCCCTCAGTGGAATGTACCTACCCTGTACCTGAAGCATCTCTTCCTTAAAGATAACCCATTGTTCCACTACAGTTTTTCCTGTCTATCTTTGGTTCCATTTTATTCTGGCCAGATCCCTTCTCATCACATTGAAATTAGCCCTCTTCCAAACAAGCTGTTCTACCTTATATTGTTTCTTGCTTTTCTGCATTAAACCATATGACATGATGATCATTCTTACCCAAGTGCTCCCCCACAGACACTTTGTCCAATTGGCCCACCTCATTTCCCAACACCAGATCCAGCAATACCTCCTGTCCAGCAGGACCGAGAACATGCTGATCAAGGAAGTTCTCCTGAACACATTCCTGAAGTCCTCCCCTCCTTACCCTTTATTCTAATATTATCCCAATCAATATTTGGGTAATTAAAGTCTCCCAATATCACTATTCCATAGTTCTTGCACATCTTTGTGATTTCCCTGCAGATTTGCTCCTCTATATCTCTCTCCTATTTGGAGGCCTAGAGAATACCCCCAGTAGTGTGATCATACCCTTTCTGCTTCTCAACTAAAACCAAATGGATTTTGGCCTTGACCCTCAAGGACATCCCCCTCTTTCCAACACTACAATGTCTTCCCGAATCAGTACTGCCAACCCACCTCCTTTTTTTTCCTTCTCTATCTTTTCTGAACACTTTATATCCTTGTTAAATTAAGCACCCAGTCCTCACTATTTTAAGCCACATATCCGTTATTGCCACTACATCATATTCCCATACTACTATTTGTGCTTGTAGCTCACCAACCTTATTCACTACACTTTGTACATTTACACACATGCATTGTAATGCTGTATTTTCATTCCTTTCAGCCCTTCTCAGTCTGCTCCTATCTAATATGGAATTACTTCCTTCTCTAGTACTGTCCAACACTTTCACATATGCACCTTATTTCTCTTTTCTACTTATATACGCTGGTGCCCGTCTGCCTGCCAATTTAGTTTAAACACTCCCCAACCACATTCGTGAATCTCTCTGTGAGGACATTAGTCCCAGTCCTGGTAAGGTGCAACCGTCCTTTTTGAATAGGTTCCTTTTTCCTCAGAACTGTTCTCAATACCCCAAGAATCTGAAGCCCTCCCTCCTGCACCATGCTTCAAGCCACGCACTGATCCTCCCCATCTTCCTACTTCTACTTTCGCTAGCACATGGCACTGGGAGTAATCCAGAGATTACTACCTTCGAGGTCCTACTCTTTCATTTCCTCCCTTGCTCCTGAAAATCTGACCGTAGGACCTCAATACCTGCCCTTGCTATGTCGTTGGTACCAACGTGTACCCCAACGTTTGGCTCACTCCCTTCCCCTTGCAGAATATCCTGCACCATTTCTGTGATGGCCTTTACTCTGGCACCAGGGAGGCAACACACCATACGGGACTCACAATGACCGAAACAAAAATGCCTGTCTGTCCCCCTGACTATGGAATCTCCTATAACAACTGCATTTCTACACTCTCTTGCCCCCTCCTGTACATTGGTGCCATGGTCTGGATTGTACCCCTCAGGGTATCGTCCCTCCCAGTAGTCTCCAATGCTGAGTACCTGTTTCAAAGTGGCACACACCCTGAAGACTTCTACACCTCCTGCCTCTTCCTAATCTTCCTGATGGCCACCCACCTACTATCTCTTACCGCTTGTGGGGGTACCACCTCCTGGAAAGTACGATCCAGGAAACTCTCCTACTCCCTAATGTTCCACCGTGACTTCAGCTGCCCCTCAAGCTCTGAAATCCTGGTACTTTATCAAACTCTTGAATGTCTATATACACAACACCAATCACATTACCCTCATCCATCCTCTCCATTATTTCATCAAATAAATTACCTTCTTAAACCCATCCACTTCTCCACCTCTCTCTTCTTCTTTCAGGCACCAGTTAAAATCCAAGCCTTTGACCTAGCTTTCGGTCACCCATCCTAATATGCCTTTCTTTAGCTTTGTGTTCATTCTTCTCTGAATACATCTCTGTGCAGTGCTCTGAAACAGTTTCTACATTCAAGCCACTGCATAAATGCAGGTGTTGTGGTTTGTTGCTTCACACTTCCTGTATCAGACTTCAGTGTCACAAATTTATCCAAATTTCATATGCAACAACTCACAGCTTTAATTACAAAATGTAAACAAAATCTATATATAATACAAATCACCAAGAAAAGTCTTAGGCATTTTAGAAGGTTGAGTGGGTACCAGGAGGAGCATTTGCACAACCCACTTGAAGTCCCCATGGAGAGATAGAAGCTATTTTGTGCACAGGATCTGATTTCCATAAACCTGGCAAGCTGCAAATGTTGTGTGGGTGCTCACAGGCTGTTTGCCATGTGGGGGTGTTGGGGAGTACGAGAAGTATGGCGGCTTTGCCATGGAGCCAGATCAGAAATGTTCTCCTCCAGCTGTGCAAACTCTTGCGAATGTAATGTGAGAAATGCGATTTCTAAGTAAAATTAATCCTCACTCGTGATCTCACGATAGAAATCTCAAATCTCAGGGGCTTTTTCTTCTGACGTGCTCCGCATGATGCTTTTTATTAGTCATGTTGGAAAAGGATAATCAGAATAAGCGTAGCCACTACAGGTGCAAATGCAATGCCAACTGGAGCACTTCCCGCCCAGTAATAAAGCAGCAGACTTTCAGATGAACTCGCATTTTGACTTATTTGTCCCTTTCCTCTCCAAAGCCCTTGAACATGTTGTCATCTCCCAAACCTGTGCCCATCTCACCCGGAACTCCATGTCTGAATCCCTCCAATCAGGTTTCTGCCCCTGCCACAGTGCCGAAATGGCTCTTATCAAAGTCACTGATGACATCCTATGTGACTGGGAAAAAGGTAAACTTTCCATCCTTGTCCTTCTTGACCTGTCTGCAGCCTTTGACAGAGTTGGCCACACCATCCTTCTCCAATGCCTCTCCACTGTCATCCAGCTGGGTGGAACAGCTCTCACCTGCTTCCATTCTTATCTATCCAATCGTAGTCAGAGAATCACTTTTTTTTTTAGAGATACAGCACTGAAACAGGCCCTTCGGCCCACCGAGTCTGTGCTGACCAACAACCACCTCTTTATACTAACCCTGCAGTTATCCCATATTCCCTATCACCTACCTACACTAGGGGCAATTTACAATAGCCAATTTACCTATTAACCTGCAAGTCTTTGGCTGTGGGAGGAAACCAGAGCACCCGGCGAAAACCTACACGGTCACAGGGAGAACTTGCAAAATCCGCACAGACAGTACCCAGAATCGAACCCGGGTCCCTGGAGCTGTGAGGCTGCGGTGCTAACCACTGCACCACTGTGCTGTCCGTTCTCGTCGTGCTCCCCCACCATTACCTCTAGTGTCCCCCAAGGATCTATCTTTGGCCTCCTCCTATTTCTCATCTACATGCTGCCCCCTGCAACATCTTCCAAAAGCATAGCGCTAGTTTTCACATGTAAGTTGACAACACCCAGCTCTATCACACCTCTCTCGACTCCTCCACAGTTGCTAAGTTATCAGACTGCTTATCCAACGTCCAGTACTGGATGAGCAGAAACGTGCTCGTATTAAATATTGGGAAGACTGAAGCCATTGCTTTTGGTCCCCGATCCTAAATCCGTTCCATAGCTATCAACTCTATCTTTCTCCCTGGCAACAGTCTGAGATTGAACTAGTCTATTAGCAACCTTGATGTCATTTTTGAACCTGAGATGAGATTCCAACCACATATTCACGCCATCATTAAAACTACCTATTTCCATCTCTAACATCGCCCGACTTTGCCCCTGTCTCAACTCATCTGCTGTTGAAACCCTCATCCATGCGTTTGTTACCTCTAGACTTGACCCCTAGATGGTCTCCCACATTCTACCCTCCATAAACTTGAGCTCATCCAAAACTCTGTTGCCTGTGTCTTAACTCGCACCAAGCCCCGTTCATCTATCACCCCTGTGCTCGCTGACCAGATTGGCTCTCGGTCAAGCAACACATTAATTTTGAATTTCTCTTGCTTGTTTTCAAATCCTCCCGCCGCCTCACCCTTCCTATCTCTGCAATCTTGTTTTGCTCCACATACCTCAGAGATATCTGCAATATCTGCAATTCTGGCCTCTTGAGCTGCCTGGGCCCTAAGCTCTGGAATTCTCCCCTAAACCTCGCTGCCTCTCTACCTCACTTTCCTCCTTTAAGACACTCCTTGAAACCTATCTGTTTGACTAAGCTTTTCGTCGTCTGACCTAATATCTCCTTATTTGGCTCGGTGTCATATTTTGCTTTATAATGCTCCTGTGAAGTGTCTTGGGATGTTTTATTATGTCAAAGGCACTATATAAATATAAGTTGTTGTTGTTTGTTCTGAGAATTCTGGAATAAAACAACTTCAAAAAGTACCTGGAAACTTACAAAGCCTATAAGTCAAGCTGCGAAACACAACAGTCGATAGCAGGCTCCTTTAACCCAGCTCAGAAGACTTTAGGTCAGAATGTTACAAAGGCTGAAGTACATTTTTTGTCAAGCTATTGTAGAACATGGATTCCCCATTGCATTTGCAAATCATTTCACAAAACTTGTAAAGCCGATGCTTCCCGAATCAAACATTACAGAAGAATTTTCCTGTGGGAAAGTATAAGCCACTGCACAAAAGCACTTGCCAACCACCATTCTGCATCAGTCATAACACGTGCCAAAATCCATTTAATGGTGGATGAGACCAATGATATTTGCAGCAACAAGAAAGTTTGCATTACCATTAGGTATTTTCACTAGACTTTTACAGTTGTAAAAACAGACCCCGTAGCCAAGGGAATATGGATTATAGAAAATGTACAAAACTTGTTTAGTGCAATAAATTCTGCTTTTGCTAGCCACCACATTCCATGGGAGAATATTATTGGTTTCTTTCTGACTCTGCCAATGTCATGATAGGAAAAAGTAATTGTGTTAAATTGGATAAAAGAGCAGTTAAGTTCAGTGTACAATCGACCTTGCGTTTCCCATATTGAGCATCTTGCAGCAAAGAATGCTGTTAAAGCAATCTCAAAACTAGTGGAAGATCTGCTGGTCGATATAGTTTTATTATTTTAGTGGTCACTTAAAATGAAAAGAGGTGTACAAGCAATACCAGCAAAGATTTGATGCATATGAGCCTCAACTAATAAAACATAGATTAACAACGTGGCTCAGTCTCTGCCAATCGGTAGCAAAATGTCGTAACCAGTGGGAGCCCCTTAATTAAAACCGATTTTGGAAACATTAATCAAACAGAACACCCTGACTGACTTCAGAAAATTTACACCTGCTTACAAGACAAGGAAATTCACTTTTACTTTCTATTTTTAGAATATGGGCTGGATGATTTATTAGCCTACAATTCTTTTTTTCTAGCCAAGGATTCAAGAGTTGCCTGCCTCTGGGAAGAAAGCATTAAACTGCTAAAAGCTCTGCTTAATCAATTTGTGGTCAGATGTGTTAAGCAGTGCCAATGCTGTAACCATGATGGATTTCCAAGATTTAATGAATCAGAAAGAAGACAAGAAGTTGTCTGTTGCCATTAAAACTAAAATTTTTATTGCTGCTATTGGAGATTTAAACAATGCTACACTTCAGAACCTCTATACTGGTGTCAGAAACTGCTAAAAAAAAATTGTAACTAACGGAGAAAATTCGTCAGGTATTGGGATTGCTGCATCTGCCTAAAAATCTGGATCATGAAGAAGATACAATTCTTAGTCCACTGACACAATTTCCATATATATCAAAACCTGACTATGAAAAACAATCACGAATTAGTAGGAGCAGTATCAAATAGATTCTGAACTGCCTGATTTCCAGCCAGCAGTAACAAGACTGGATGAGTGGTAAGGGCAAGTGCTGGATCTTCACAAAATAGGGACACAAGATTTGTGGTACAAGTGGAAATTGATCGCTAAACTTCTGCTTCTCTATTATGATAAGGGTAGCATGGAACTTATTATCTCCCCAGTGCGAAGAAACAAAACAACTTTTCGATCCAGAATGTGCAGCAAAGTTTCATCTACTGTACTCATAATGAAAACAAATGGTCAGGCCTGCTATGAACTGAAATCTTCCCAACACCTACAGGAAATTGCTCAGCAGATGTTATCCCAATCACGGTCATTGTAACCTTAAATTGAAATGCACAGCAATATGGTGACAACAGGTAGGAATTTTTAAAAGTTGCGTGTAAAGCATTTTAAAATGCAATCATAAAGGGGGCAATTTCCCCGGCCCTTGGTGGCAGTTCTGGAAGCAGAGGGGAAGGTGGGTCCTGGGGAAATTAGAAAAACATCTTGGGCCAATTTGCCAATGTGTTCCCTCCTCCAACCGCTTTTCCCAGGGGCATGTTGGTGGAGAAGTTGGGAACCCCTGCAGCTGAAGCAAGAAGATAGTTAAACTCATTAAGGAGGCAATTAGGAGGTATTTTCCCAGTGGAATCTTTCTTTCCCAACAGGGGAGCAGTCCCACGCTCTGTCTTCAACTTGGTCACTAGGAGAAGTGCATAGCAGGAGGGACTACCTCAGTGAAACTGACAAGATGAGAAGGCTTTGATTAGTTACACTGAAGAGCTGCAGAAATGGATAGGCTGTGAGGCTGCCTTGCAAAGCTGTCCTTCTGTCAGAGAGTGCTATGACTGCTTGACAGATGAGTGCCAACTGTCTGGAAAGCCTTTCATCCAATCAACACTTCACCCACTCTCAGCTGCACTTCTCTGCACAGGAGCAGCTTATGAAGCTCCACCCACCCCATCTGCTGAGGGTCTAGGACAGGGTGCCTTCACCAGCAGAAGTATCAGCTACCTTCTCCACAGTCACATGCCTCTCCACAGAGCAGAGGGGATGGCCACCAAGATGCAGGTGGAAGGAAGCTAGACCCCAATAGACGGTCTGCATGTAGAGGACCAACTAACCTGACATGTGCAAGCACCAGTGCCTCAGGAGGCTCAGGTTCTTGGGGCAGGTGCTGACATCTGCACCCTCCTGGTGCAAAACCACCTTCCCAGTGGATCAGGTAGTCACGGATTGCCTCTGCCCTACAAGGTGTCTGTCACTGGAGGCCCATCCCCCTGCATCCCACAACTCTTGCCAAGTTATGCGATCATTTTCCTGCAAGGAGCAAAAGCAGGGAGGTGGAAGGGTTGGGAAAGGTTTGTGTTCAGAGAAGTGAAGGACAACACTTGAGTATGGTGACTGTGGGGTATGAGAGCAAGAGGGCAATAGACTGAGGGTGAGTGTGAGTGTTGGCTGTTCAGATGGGGATGTGAGGTGCCTACAGAGAGAAGAATGAATGGAGCTGCAAGGTGTGTTAACCTGAGGTGTGCTGTGCAGGAGAATGCTGGGCAAGTCAGAGAGTGTGGCTTGGCACATGACAGTGTTATGCCACTTACCTGTTATGCTCTCCTGATTTCCTGGATCCTTCTGGTCCACTGTCTCCATATTAGAGGGGCCACACTTCTGCTGCTCACTTCCTCAGCCACTTCCATGAATGCCTGCATGGCTGAAGAAGCTGGCTTCTTCCTCCTGCCCTTGGGAAAGCTCACCTCACTGCAGCCCCTCAGCTCCATCAGCTGTACCTCCAAATAAGAATGGAGGACCTGGGGGCCCAGCCTTCCCAGGTCTCCTTACCATTCCTGTGGGTGCTGCAGCCTAAAAAAATCCAAGTCCTTCTCTTACACATTGCGTGATTCTTTTAATTAGAAATCCTTCCTCTGACAAAATGGCTGCATCATCCTGCCCACAATCCCTAATTGGCCGAGAAGCCCAAGAGGCAGGGTCTTAATTGGTTTGCTTTGGTAAAGAGCAACCGGGAAGCCCACTATTGTGACGATCAGGTTTACAACCCAAAAATGGACTTGTAGAGAAAATTCAGCCTATAGTTTTTGTACAGAACTTTGACCAGTTAGAAAATAAATAAGACACTAATGAAGTTTGTAAACTAACTGTCAATCTATATTGGTTTACATTTGATGAAAATAGCAACTCATCATTTATACATCAAACTTCTTAATGAAAAGCTTGTTTCATGGTTTATGAGATGGCAGGATTGGCATTAATGCTCCTGGAGAGGAGCAGGCTGTCACAGTGGGTGAGAACAGGCTGTCAGCGGCCACACAAAGATCTGGGGGAGAAATGATACCCTTTTCTGTGCACCCTACATCGATCCTTATAAAGAGCATCAGTTTTGCTGCTTAACTGAATACCAATGATTAGAGCATGTCCTGCAGTCACTCTTGCCTATTGGTGCCAAAAAATAATGTCAGGGCCCTGCGTGCATAATAGGATCCCAATTTGCATATTGGAATGAGGTTCCTGCCTGAAACAGATGGGTGCCTGGGTTTCCCATGTAGAGAACCCCAGATAAATGGTAGCAGGCAGGAATTGAGCAGGAACTGGGTGATAAATAAATAGGACCACTACTGCCCGTTTTCCACCTGGAGATTGACTTAAAATCAGCCCCATAATATTGTGAATTGCCTATTATTTCCTCTCAGTGGATGAAATCTCTAATGTCTATAACATAGACAAAATAAGTACATATTTCACAAGAACATAATGAAACTTACCTATAAAATTGAAAATGCTGGAAATGCACAGCAAGTTACTCAGCATCTGTAAAAGGAAGACAGATTAACAATTCAGATAAAAGCCTTCATTGGGACATTAACCTATCTTTTCTCTTTACAGATGGTGACTGACGTACTGTGCTGCATATTTCCATTTTTTTTTTGCTTTGGATTTCCAACACTTACATTTTCTTACAAAATTTTCTATAAATTTTCTATAAATTTGAGTACTTTCATTTACCTTTTGTTTGAATGCTCTAGCCTCTCTCCAAAGCCTGGGGTTCCAGTTGATATTCTTCCCTCAGTTATCATTCTTTGAACTAAAGACAGTTGCAACTAAGTCAGTGACTGCAATTTGCAGAATGCAATGTCCAGCATGTCCAGTGTAGAGGATATCTGCATACATCAATACGATTCTCTCAATTCAACTGTATGTCTTCCCCAACCTGTAACAGTATTTACCATTTGTTTTTCTGAATGAATTGGCAACCAACTGGGCAAAGAATTTTAAAAATTATTTCAGATAAAAGTTTCATATAAAAGCTAATATAGATGCTTTATGTTTTCTTCAACAAGAGGCAGTTTCAAAGGGATAATGAGAGAGATAAAAATATAAAGGGCATGATTGATGTCTGCATTTCGTTTGTAGTTACATTTTGAAAACGATTATTGTTTTTAGAAAGAGTGGGAATTTGAAAAAGATGATTGTTGAGAGAAAATGTATTTATTCTATTATGAAAGTGCTTCTATTTTTAATATTCTTGAGGACTCGTGGTTGAAGTTTGTGGAGATGGATTCATTTGGGACTGAAGTGATTCCATAGATGCTGGACTTGTTTTTTAAAAAATAAATAAGGTCATTGGAACGACTTGAGCTCTCTGTTTAAAAACATTTACTGGATGTCATGTGTCTTCAGCTAAGTAAACAGCAGGTGCATTCTGACTATGGGAATTGTTTACAGAGAAGTAATATGTCAAGATTTATGTGGTTAAGAGTTGGTTTCATTTTAGAATACTGTTTTGAGTTAATTGGGGTCAGCCTGCTAAGCAAGAAACACCCAACTCATCTTTTTCCCGCCACTCTGAGAAACCCTGCGAATCCAGTGTGTGATAACTGAAACCCCTGATACCGCATTTCTCCTGAAAGGCCTGCCAGATTAATTCTCAATGCCACCTGAAAAGAACTGCTCCAGAAAGATCCCAGTGACAGCCGTCTAAGCGTATTTGGGATGCCAGAATAAAGGGACAACTGATGTCATTCCATATATTCTCTTTTTCCTTCAAGAATTAACAAGTAATTGGCTAAAGTATTTTTGGGGGGGGTTTTTTGCAGAGAAAACTTCTTTATTTTTTCTTTAACTGGTGTGTGTGTGTGTGTCTAATTTTAAAAAGGAACTTTCATATTTCAATGTGTGTGTTAATGCTTTGCATCTTTACTGAATAAGTCTTGTTTTATAATAAATTAATAATTTTGTTGTTTATTAAAGAAACCTGGTTGGTGGATTTTATTCTGAAATAAGAAGAGTATATAATTGGCCATATCGGTAACTGAGTAAACATTTAAATATCTGTTTTGACCTGTGCAGAAGTAGACCTAGAGAAAGACAGTGCACTCCTCCTGCCTTGGTCGTAACAATTCTTGTAAGTACAGACATTTTTCGTCATGCTGTAATAGGATTTCTGAGATTCTTTGGCCTTTTTGAATGATTTAAAATGGTTGTACAAAGTTGATTTTGAAAGCTTTTTCAGGTAAAGCTTTAGAGGGAAAGTCTATGCCTCGGTCAGAGAAACAGATCAGATAAGGAGGGCAATTTTTGTCTCCCACCAATACACTGGTGAGTGGAACAAGAACAATCACTTGAAGAAGTCAGTAGAGGAGTTGTCCTGATTTCTGGGTCATCCCTTATTTACATGAAGGTGCTGACAGTGACATCAAATGAAGAAACACAGTAGAGATGGAAGATTTTCGTTACAAGGTTAGGTTGCAAAAGCTGGGTTTGTTCTCCTTAGAACAAAGGAGATTTAATAGCAGTGTACAAGATTAGATAAGCTTGGATAAGTTAGACAAGGAAAAACAGTTCCCATTAACTAATGGTACAAGGACTAAGAGACACAGATTGAATGTTTTGGGCAAGAGATGCAGGAAGAATATGAGGAAGAACTTTTTTATGCAGCGGGTGGTAATTGATCAATTGGCAAAATCAGGAAGCAGGAGACAGTCTGTGATCCACAACTATTTTATTCTCAATCCACAGTTCTGGACCAGCTCCCTGTCCAGAAGCAACTCCCTGACTGGGGAAAAACCTAGCCCTTAAATACAAGCCACAATGAACATCATCTGTTCTCTATTAACTCTGAAGTAAGTCCCAGTTAATTAAAGGGACCAGCATTTTCAACATTGTCAGTAATGACCTGGAACTTGCTGCCCACAGGGGTGGTGGAAGCAGACACTATCAATGTCTTCAAGAGGAAGTTGGATGCCCACTTGAAGGAAATAGACTTGCAGGGCTACAGCGATCGAGCAGGGAGTGGGACTGACTGAACAGCTCCAGGGAGAGCTGGCATGGAACCGATGGACTGAATGGCCAGACCCTGGGCTCAACCATCTCATTTGCCTTGGACAGACTGGGAAAATGAATGGACTGGGATTTCACTCACATCATGGATACCCAAAAGTCTGTTCTCCCAAAGAGCAGCTGATATGCTGAACCATAACCTAGAAGCAGCACTGACAGTGGAATATGATGCCATCTCTAAGGATGACCACAGCTCTGTGCCCTTGTGACCTCCGAACCAATGATCAGTTTGGTTTCAGACTGCCCCAACAAATGCTGACTTTTTGCAGTCTGGAGCTGGGCCTTCTCAGGCCCAAATTCCGAGAAGTCACCAACCATGAGCATCTCATCTGACTTTGAATGAAGCAACTACCCTCCTCCCTCATTGCAGTCACTGGGACTGCACCTCAAAGATGAAATACAGTAGGTAAAAGAAAACTTTACATCGACACTAGAGAATCACACCAGGATGAAAAATAATCTGTAGGCTCTTCTGGAAGAAGAATGCTGTTTGAAATCTTTGTATTTAGAGAGTGCTGCTGGTAATCCTGCCAGATGAGTTGACATGAATATCAAATGGAAGTTGAGCAGATATTGTTGATTGTAAGGTGATAGGACTGGGAGATATGCTGGTTATGACTGTTAATGCAGAGAAGCACAGCTTCCTTCAGTGATCTGCTGCTGAAGTGTTCTCATCAGATCTCTCCTGCTTCTTGACCATCCTCTATGGCATCAGTGCGCTCTCCCTCATTATATCAAAGGCCCTCCTCCAATGATGACTCCTGATGTTCCCCTGTCATGGAACAAGGTTAATACACCATAAAGCAAACCACATCCATACAGGACATTCTTTCTTGACTGTAAAGGAAGCCACCATGCTTGTTCAGGCATTTGAATCATTGTCTGAAGACGCCAATGAGTCTGCTTGATGAGGGTTGTTGTTGACTCAGGGTTCTGATTGTAGCCGAGTTTTTCAGCTGAAAATGAGTTCTATAGAGGAATCAAAACCAGGTCTGCAAGCATCCAACCTTTAACTTGGTGTGCATGACTAACAGTAATTGACACAATATGAAATCAACATGGCAGCTGCCAGGAAAGTGGGAACAGATCTGTGTGATCTGTTGCTGGTCATCACACACCAATTGTACATCCATGGAGTAGAAGACCTTGCAATCCATGAAAGCAGTTGCATAGTGTGAAAGAGCCTGCTGGGTGACATGAGTGCAGACACCCTGAATTTTGGGAATCTATCTGCTGTGCAAACACCCAGAGTCTTATCCTATGGTTTCCGTATGTCCATGGAGAAAGTGATGAGTATTTGCTTTAATAAACATTGCATCTGTCTCCTGTTCAATACAAGTATAGACTGCAGACTGACTAATGTTGCTGATATCCCCTGTGACAGTCTGAAAGCAGCTGGAGGTAAAGCAGTTAGGATTGCGGTGATCTTAACTGCAACAGGCAATGCTGCAACAGTTGGCTGCAGGTCTCTTTAAACAAGGTAACACAACACTATTACTGTCTCCCTAAAGAATTGAAGCCTTTTTATGTACTGTTGCTTGGATGATTGCAAGTGTATTATTCTGAGCCTAGAAACTCTGTTAAGGAAGGCAAGGATTCCTGCATGTGTACCTCCTTCCGATTGCTCACTCTCGAGCTGTAGCCATATCCTCTGTCAATGTGCCTTCATCATTTCCTCCTCCTCCTGTTCTGCAGCTACTATAGTGAACCCATAGTGTCACGTAGGCAACATACCTCTCTTTGAAGTCAGGTGCAATTCTGGGACAGCAGCTCTTGCCTTCTTTATCCTACCATTTGGATGAATACATCACTTTGGGCCTGGGATCACCTTCACTAACAGACAGATCCAGCAGAATTTAACATACATTTCATCATAGGTATAAATCAAAATGTCAGAATTAATGTTACTCTCACAAGACGTAGTTTCCAATCCCCATCTGCTTAATTATCAATACATTCAATTTGACTGATAGTTAGCGTGCCATTTAGATGGCTGGCGATGAACATTGAACCCCATTTGTTATATTTCAGAAAGCCAGGTGATGAAGGTTATAAGCATTTATTTACAGAGATACACATTACAAGCATGCACCTCCACTTTTGGGCTAACTAGAAGCTGGTCAATAAAGAGGAACTAAGTGCCCCTTCTGAAAGGGGCACTACTAATGCACTGTAACAGAAAATAGAACAAAAAATTTTCAAGGAAACTTAGCTAGTCAGATTAAAGTGGTGTTACCGGGGTGATGGTGCACTCCAGTTACCCCTGGTGCCCACCAGTCGAGAAAGGTTTGAAGCATACCAGTGGACACTGCGTGCTCCCTCTCCAGGGATACCCAGGCGCAGACGTAGCAGTGAAAGAGAGGCGGGCAGTTGGGCCGATTGACCCCTTCGACTGCCCACTGCCTGGACCTGTTGATGGTTGCCTTGGATGCCTTGGCCAGGCCCAGGAGCAGTCCCACGAGGAGGTCCTCCAATCTGCCCACTTTTCTCTGTACTGGGTGGCCAAAGATCAGGAGCATGGGACTGAAGTACAGCCAGAAGTTGAGGAGCAGGCCCCTCAAATAATGGAAGAGGGTTGCAACCTCTCACAATCCATGGAGATGTGAAACACGGACTTCTCCCCCAGACCACAGAAATTACAGGCAGCCCGGGAATCCGTGAATCGACTTAACATTCTATTGCACAGGACCACCGCATGCAAGGCCCTCCACGCCAAATCCCCAATGGACAAAGGGAGGACTCGAGTATAGAGCCTCCCACCAGCAGCCCCAGCCTCCTCCAGATGGCAGAACTGAACATTTAGTATGCGCAGAAGTGAATCTTCAGTTAATGCCCACCACCTGCATACAACTAAGCACAATTAATATACTATTAACAGATTCATTTCTCTCTCTTTAAATAAAAACTAGAGTTTATATGTACAACCAAAAGTTCAAATCAAATCAAATATCTCCACGTACAGTGCAATGCATTACATTGCAAAATACTCCACCTCGAGGATCCCTAACAATTTCTTTGTGCATGTATTTCCTTTTGTAAAACAATCCAACAGCTGATGACTTGAATCCACCCATTTAATATTAGAGATTTCCTTTCTCTCCAGCATTTGTTTCAAGCCAGCAAGGTCAATACGTAACCTTTACTCACTCACACTTTTCATTGAGTGTTCATTATCCCACAAGGTACGATTATCTGCAAAACCTTCAATGGGTGTACAATCTTCAGTGTGCCCATTGTACAGAATCTCACTTTAAGTAGTTGAAAAATAGAATCCACTCCCTCACCAAGAGGTGTATTTCAGCAGCCGATGTACATTTAACAACCCTTTTTATTTTCTTAGCTTCCCCAGCTAAATGACAACATTTCCCTTTTTCACCCATCAGAAATATTATGAAACCAGCTGCACTAGAATATCCATCAGGAAGATTAGCATGTGAAACATCACTAAAAATTACTAGCTTCCTGCTCTTTGGGTCACTTAAGGATGGGAACATAAGTGCGCATATATCCACATTTAACTTTCTTAATGTTTTATTTGCCCTTAAAACATTTTCTACTTTATGGTGTTTCATCGTAGTACTTAACTCCAACACATCAAAACTAGCATCTGGTCTAGTCTGAGTGCACAACCAGTTCAACTGATCAACTAAGCTTCACAATTGCGCTATCTCTTCTTTAGATATAACATCATCTTTCTGTGATGACCTAGCATGATTAACTGGGATGGGAGTAACACTCTCTAAATAGGATTTAAAGTTATTCCAGACCTACTCTACTTAATACTTAATATCTAAACCAATATATTTAAAAGCCCCACAAGTCTGACTCCCAATTTTAAATTCTGCTCTAATCTTATTAATACATTTCTCAAATTCTTCAATACCACCCCCTAAGATATCATCATGAAGATGCCTGAAAGGTTCCCTTTATGATACCAATAAAACATTTCAGGATCTGCTTTTAGTTGAACACAATCTATTTTAAGCAAAACAGACCTCACCAAAAAATACCATACCCTGGAGGCACTATTCAGGCCTTAGATACATACATTGGTTCAGTTTCCATTGTTTTCTTTCTGTATCTGCCATCTCCATAGACAGTTTCAGAAACACTTCTCTCTGAAATGTATCACTCTGCAGAAATGTGACTTTTATGTCGATTGACCTACACTCCAATAACTATTTGGCCAAAAGAGCTAAAAATATTTTTAAGATCATTTTTCCAGCTATGGGAGGATCCACTTTAACATCTGTATCACCCAGTCACTCTTCAAAACCCTCAAATTCGCTCCAACTATCTAACTCCCTTTCTTTAGCCTCTCTTATTAATTTATCCTTAGGTTTATCGCCACCCCCAAAACCTAACAATCATAAGGTCGCCTGCTTCTAGTTTTGTTGTGAACTTGTTCTATGGCCTTTGTTTCAAACTACAGCATCTACTTCCACTTTTATGTCTGCCAGGACTACTACTGTGAGATCTCCCTTTTGCATTATCTTTTTTTTTATTATTCATTTGTGGGAAGTGGGTGTCACTGACTAGGTCAGCAATTATTGCCCATCCCCAATTGCCCTTGAACCAAGTGGTTTGCTTGGCCATTTTAAGAGTTAACCACATTGCTGTGGATCTGGAGTCACATGTAGGCCAGACCAGGTGAGGACGGAAGATTTCCTTTCCTAAAGGACATGAATGAACAGGATGGGTATCAGAGACTCTTTCTCCGGTGCGTGATAGTTTTCTGACACCAGAGTCACTTCCAGACTCACAATCAGTACTTGCTCTGCACTTCTTACTTTCCACTCTTTCTGCCAGTCCAGTCACTTCTTGGCTATCATCCTGAACACTCAACCAGTACTTGCCAGTAACTTTTCCTGCATGTCCCTCAATTGGCACAACCCTCCATTCACTAGAGCCCTCTGGAATATATGCCACTCAAACAACCACTCTGGGAAATTGGCCTGTGATGTGATAGCTCTGATATGTATACCAAGAACACTCACATTACTACTATCCAGTCCTTGATCTACCACATTCTGTTTCGCAGGACCTTCATCACAAAAACGTGAATGTTTGAAGTACAAGGTGCCTCATTTACTTCTATCAGCTGCTCAGAGTGCTAGATTTGTAACTAATTCCAGTTATTCATGAGGAATGAACCTTAGCAGTCTGATTGCTATGTTCGATAAGTGCTGTCTTACTATCACCACCTATTACCTGACCGGAGCCTTTGTAATCCCATGACCCTCTCTTTTATAGTATTCCAATCACCTGAATTAAATACTGTCTCAGATGGTCTTATACAATGCCTCAGTGCTCTCGGGATTTTCCCTGAGACATAGCCTTGATGAAAGTCTGTCTCCCTGCATGTAAAGCATTCAAATGTGCAGAAAAAATGGAACTAATTCTATACCTTCTAGCACAGGAGGACTATCGCACAGAACAGGAGGCAAATTGGGATTTTGCCATAGACTCATTGGTAGGGACTAGACCTTCCAACCATCTAGAGTGAATTCTTTGCATGAACTGCCCATGTCAGGGCAGTTGTCAACTTGCAGCCTGGTTGATCAGCTAAAATTTAACGCAGCTTTTCATCTATCACAGTATGATTCCTTTCTCAAAGTCCATTGCTGAAAGGACCTTAAGCTGTGGTATTCATAACCATGATGTTCATATTTTCACAAATGCCTTGGAACTCATCTGAGGCAAATTTCCCTCCATTATCAGTCAGAAACTTTGCTGGTGTCCCAAATCCAGTCCCTATCCATTTCTCCAGGATTTTGTCAATAATAACACTATTGTCCTTACCATGTATTATCGTGGAAAAAATAAATCTGGTCACCAGGTCTATAAAATGTAGAAAGAAAATATTTCTGCCTTTGTCCCATACTTTTAGATCCATGGCAACTACCTCATTAAAGTCATATGCCCATGGAAGGCTTACAATAGGATGTGGCAGCACCCGCTGATATTTCTTACAAATTTCACTATTCTCACTAATCTCTCCTATTAGCCTGATATACTCTTCTTCAACCAAAACTGCATCTTTCAGCAGGATGTTAAACCTTTGACAAATAGGGTGAGAAAATTGTCTATGTAACTTAAACACAATTTGTTTTTTTATTTCTCTGATTCTAATCATGTGTTGCCATTAATACTTGTCGAACACTCTGATGAGAAACACTAGGTTCTCTTAAGGAGATACAACAATATCCTGACTGGGTAAACTGCAGATCAAAAATAATTGCCTTATTATGCTCCATGTCAAGTTTCATTTGTGCCATTTTCATAGAAGATTTACTCAACAGCATACATATCTCACTAAAGACTACATCAGTATTTATAAGATGGCTCATTCCAACTATTTTACATGGAATTACAACTCGCTTTAGTGGCCTCAATGTGTTGGTATTAAAAGCCTGCTCAAGTCACAAAAGAAAAACCCGACCCAAACCCACCAGAACCACATCGGACCCAAGCCCGACCCGAGTCCTTCCATTTTCCCCCTGCGCCCAAGCCGAGCACAACCCGACCCGAGCCTGACCCAACCACCGGAATGTTCCCTTTACTTATCTTCTGACTTCCAATCTTCAGCAAGCTGCAGCATGAGCGGGATGATGTCATAGAGATGCTCACTGCGCAGACTCAGAGTTTCCTTCTTTAACATCCTGGACTCACAGCTCAGGTTGGTTTTTAACTTTTAACACTTACCTACAATTCTTGCTATGTGTCCGGCCCAACCCGAACCCGGCCCGACCTGGACCTGGCCTGACCCAACCCAAGCCCGAAGGCCGGGCCCAGAAGAGCGGCCCAACCCGACCCAAACCCGACACATGTCATTGGGTCCCATCGGGTTTGGGTCGGGTAGCAGGCCTTTAGTTGGCATCACCAAACCTAAGGCAAGTAGTACTTTTATATACTTTAACCTTGCGTGATCCTCACTACTTAGAGAATCAAGATAACATTTTATCCAATCTGTTCCAAATACTGTTGAAGTACAAGCACTATCGAACACAGCACAGTTAAAGAAGTCTGTGAATAACACAATCATCACAGGACTAAAACTCCTTATGACCAGTGCAATTTTCTTGATTCATCATTATCTTTATCCTCTTCCTCAGAATTCTCTTCATTATGTGTCATTTTGAGTACCTTGCCTCTTTGCTTTGGACAGTTCACTGCACAATGATACTTTGAGTCACACATGAAGCACCTATTAACTGTTTCTTGGGCATTTCTGAGATTCATTCATCTATGATTGCCTTTCCAATTGTGTCTTCTGCTGTATTAGCTAAATCTACTAAAGGTGCTTTCATCCTCATTCTGTCTGCCTTTCATTCTTCCATTGTATTGATGCCTACATCCAATATCTGTATTATTTCAAAATCTGGCAATAATTGAATCTTCTATTCTTCGTGTCACTGTGGAATGTCTCATTTATTTTATGAAGGCTGAAGAAAATGACTGTTTCCCCAGGAATTTTTTTTAAGGCAGCAGCATCAGATCCAACATAGAACCATAGAAACATTACAGCACAGATGGAGGCCATTCAGCCCATCGTGTCCATGCCGGCCGAAAAAACTAGCCGCCCAATCTAATTCCACCTTCCAGCACCTGGTCCATAGCCTTGCCGGTTACAGCACTTCAGGTGCATGTCCAGGTACCTTTTAAAAGAATTGAGGGTTTCTGCCTCCACCACATTCCTGGCAGTGAATTATAGACACCCACCACCCTCTGGGTGAAAACGTTTTCCTCATTTCCCCTCTAATGCTTCTACCAGTCACCTTAAATCTGTGCCCCCTGGTAATTGACCACTCTGCTAAGGGAAACAGTTTCTTCCTGTCTATTCTATCTAGGCCCCTCATAATTTTGTACACCTCAATTAAGTCACCCCTCAGCCTCCTCTGTTCTAAGGAAAACAACCAATCTTTCTGCATAGCTGCAACTTTCAAGCCCTGGCAACATTCTTGTAAATCTCCTCTGTACTCTCTCCAGAGCAATTATGCCCTTTCTGTAATGTGGTGACCAGAACTGTATGCAATACTCCAGCTGTGGCCTAACCAGTGTTCAATACAGTTCCAGCATTACATCCCTGCTTTTAAATTCTATACCTCAGCCAATAAAGGAAAGCATTCCATATGCCTTCTTCACCACTTTATATACCTGTCCTGCCACCTTTAGGGACCTATGGACATGCACTCCAAGGTCTCTCACTTCTTCTACCCCTCTCAATATCCTCCCGTTCATTGTGTATTCCCTCACTTTATTTTCCCTCCCCGAGTGCATTACCTCACACTTCTCTGGATTGAATTCAATTTGCCACTTTTCCTGCCCACTCAACCAACCCACTGATATTCTGGAGTCTACAGCTATCCTCTTTCCTATCAACTACATGACCAATTTTTGTGTCATTAGCAAATTTCCCAGTCACCCCTCCCACATTTAAGTCCAAATCATTAATATATACCACAAACAGCAAAGAACCCAACACTGAGCCCTATGGAACACCATTGGAAACAGTTTTCCATTCGCAAAAACATCCGTTGACTATTAATTACCCTTTGTTTCCTGTCACTGAGCCAATTCTGGATCCAACCTGCCACATTCCCCTGTATCCCATGGGCTTTCATTTTACTGACCAGTCTGCCATGCAGGACCTTGTCAAATGCCTTACTAAAATCCATGTAGACCACATCCACTGCACTACCCTGATCAATCCTTCTTGTCATTTCCTCAAAGAACTCAATTAAGTTAGTAAGACAAGACCTTCCCTTAACAAATCCATGCTGACTATCCCTGATTAATCCGTGCCTTTCTAAGTGGCAGTTTATCTTGTCCCTCAGAATTGATTCTAATAATTTACCCACCACCGAGGTCAGAGTGACCAACCTATAATTATTTGGCCTATCCCTTGCACCCTTTTCAAATAATGGTATAACGTTCACAGACCTCCAATCCTTTGGCACCTCGCCCGTGCCCAGTGAGGATTTGAAGATGATCCTCAAGGCACCTGCTATATTCTCCCTGGCTTCCTTTAACAACCTGGGATGCAATCCATCTGACCTTGGCTATTTATCCACTTTCAAAGATGTCAGACCCTCTAGCACTTCCTCTCTCATTATGCTAATCATACCTAATATTTCACACTCCTCCTTTTTAACTACAATGTCTGCATCATCCCACTCCTTTGTAAAGACAGAGACAAAAAACTCATTCAGAACCCTGCCCACATTTTCCACATCCACGTGTAAGTTCCCTTGTACATCTCTGAGAGGCCCTACCCTTTCCTTAGTTATCCTCTTGCTCTTAATGTACTGATGGAAAACCCAAAGATGTTCTTCGATTTTACCTGCCAATAGTTTATTATGTCCTTGCTTTTCTTTTCTAATTTCCTTTTTTACTTCACCCCTGCACTTTCAATACTCCTCTAGGCTTTCTAAAGTATTAAGTTTTTTGTGATTGTCATAAGCTTTCTTTTTCTGCTCCAACTTATCCTGTAAGTCTCTAGATAACCAGGGGCTCTAGAATTGGCAGTGCCATCCTTTATCTTTGTGGGGACATGCCTACACTGTGCCTATAGAATCTCGCTTTTGAATGCCTCCCACTGGTTGGCCACTGATTTTCCTTCAAGTAGCTGTATCCGGTCCACTTTCGCCAGATCACCTCTCAGTGAAATTTGCCTTCCCCCAATTTAGAACTTTTACTCCTGTTTTATCTTTGTTCTTTTCCATGATTATGCTAAAACTAACTGTATTATGGTTGCTATCTCCAAAATGGTCACCCACTGTTACATCATGCACTTGCCCAACTTCATTACTGAAGACTCAATCTGGAATTGCGTCCCTCTCGTTGGGCTAGTTATGTGCTGGCTAAAAAAGGTCTCATGAATGCAGTTCAAGAATTTTGTGCCCTCTGTGCCCTTCACACTGTTTGTACCCCAGTTGATGTTGGGGTATTTGAAATCCCCAACTATTATTGCCCTATAGTTTTTACACTCAGAAATATGCCTACATATTTGTTCTTCTATCTCCGTCTCACTATTTGGGGATCTACAGTACACTCCTAGAAATGTGGCTGCCCCTTTTTTATTTCTGATCTCCACCCATGTGGGCTCATTTGATGATTCATTTAGCATATCATCCCTCCTCAAAGCTGTTATTGATTCCTTAAACAATAATGCTACACCCCCTCCTTTTTTATCCCCCTCTCTATCCCGCATGAAAACTTTATATCCAGAGCTGGCATTCTTGCCCCACTTTAAGCCAATTTTCTGTTATAGCAATGATATCGTGTTGCCATTATCTATCTGTGCCCTCAGCTCATCAGCTTTATTTACTATACTCCTTGCATTTAAATACATACCTTTTAACACTGCCAAATTCCTCTGCTGCACACTTTTTAACCTTTGCTTCTTCTGTCTATCCAAGTCACTCGCTAATTTTCTGCCTTCCGTTCCCGGCCCTGAAATTGTCCAATCTGAAACTGCCCTCAGGTTCCCACCCCTCTGACAAACTAGTTTAAACAATCCCCAACAGCACTGGCAAACCTTCCTGCAAGGATATTTGTCCCAGTCTTGTTCAGGTGTACACCGTATTGCTTGTACAGGTCCCACCTTCCCAGAACTGGTCCCAATGCCCCAGAAATCCGAAGCCCTCCCTCCTGCACCATCTCTCAAACCATGCATTCATCTGGTGTATTCTTCTATTTCTATACTCACCAGCATGTGGCCTTGGGAGTAATCCAGAGATTACTACCTTTGAGGTCCTGCTTGCTAATCTCTTTCCTAACTCCCTAAACTCAGCCTGCTGGATCTCATCCCTCTTTATTCCTATATCGTTGGTACCAATGTAGACCACAACTTCTGGCTGTGCATCCTCGCCCTCCAGAATGCCCTGTAGCTGCTTGGTGATATCCATCACCCTTGCACCAGGGAGGCAACATACCATCCTGGAATCACGTCTGCAACCACAGAAACGCCTATCTGTTCCCCTAACTATAGAATCCCCTAACACTATTGCTCTCTTATCTTTTCTGCTCCCTCCCTGCATAGCTGAGTCACCCATGGTGCTCTGCTCATGACTCTCGCTGCACTCTCCAGAGGAACCCACTCTCCCATCGGTACTCAGAACTGAAAACCAGTTCGAAAGTGGGATGTTCTCTGGGGTCTCCCTGCCTTGACCTTCCTGTCTGTCTGGCAGCCCCCCAGTCCCTCTCTGCCTGCACTCTCTTAAGCTCTGGGGTGACTACCTCCTGAACCGTGCTATCCACGAAGTTCTCTGCCTCGTGGATGCACCACAGTGACACCAGCTGCCCCTTGAGTTCCGAAACCCAGAGCACAAGCTTCTGCAGCCAGTGAAACATCCTGCAGATGTGTTTGTCAAGGAGATATGGTGCATCCACGACTTCCCACATACCACAGGAGGCACATTTCACTCGGCCGAGCTGCCCTGCCATACCTTAGCTTTACAAAATAAATTATTGTTATTGTAACAAGTAGAATAACTTACCAATTACTTGTCAATCAGCTTCTTCTCCTGTACTGTGGAGGCTGAAAAAGCAGAAAAGAGACCAAAGAGCACCTTCTTCTGCTCGTCAGTAAAATCCCTTACACACAGCTCACAGCCTTACTCTCTGTCCAAACATCAGTATTCTAATTATTATTAATAAATTACACTAACTAAAACCTGACTAGCACCAACCTCACCACTTACAAGGTAGCTATTTGAGGGGTTAAATAAAGGAACTTTTTTCTCTGATTTTTTAAAAGCTATTTACAGACAATAAGAGCTGGCACTGTAAATCCTCTTCTCTGAGAACTGAACACCAGTTAGAACCAGTAGCCTGTCCATATGAGACAACTTAAGTACCATGCAGTAATTTAACTGCTAGTACCACTCCAGGGATCCCCAAATTGAATTACATCAATCTTCTATTCAATCTGTTAAAGTTCTTCCATGGAATGACCATCTGTTTTCTAAAATCTATCAAATTCTGACCATGCCTGAGATCATCTTTCCTGTAGATTTCATCCAAGAACTCTAATAAAAAGGTCAAAACCTTCATCACTATCCAACTGACAGGCATCCATCTTGCAAAATACTTTACTTCTGATTTTACTTCTTGTTGGAAGCGATAGGGCCATGCCTTGCTTCCTCTTTGGTAGGTAACCCATGTCCACATTTCCACTTCATTCTTTCTCTGGTCATCTGGTTCAGACTCCAAGAATACTGGAATGTAATCATAGTCTGACAATTTACACTTGCTTTCTGCCATTTTCCACAATGGCCACTGGGATTTTAGTTTTCTGTCAGAAATTCATTTTCTTAGTTGCCAACCTTCACTTTTAGGCAACTGTTCTCTGCTACCATATATTTTTGAAAGCCAAGTGTTGAAGGGTACGACTGGAGGCAATCTTTACACTTTTATAAGCATTTATTTACAGAGATACACATTACAAATATGCACCTCCTCACCCAACCACCACAGTTTCAGTCTGTTCCTTTCTATCAGGGCACAAGTGAATCCCCAATTAATGCCCACCACCTGCACACAATTAATTACAATTAATATACAATTAACACCATTGTCAGTGACAACTACACCACTTTTGTATTAAAAAAAACAAATTATAGGATCTTTTTAATTTAGTTTCTATGATTCGATTCCTTGTATGGAAAAATAAACAAAATTCATTGATAAATTGGCATACATGGGGCCCAATGGCATTTTCAGTTGCTCCCAAGTTTGTATCTCCTCCTCAGACATCTCACCAAGTAAAGTTGTCAGGAAGCCAGCTAAGATGTTAGAAAACATTTTGGTTTAACTCCTTAAGTAAAAAAGAAGCAATATTGCAGGTTTGTTGAGGTTGGATAATATTCTACGAGGGGAACAATAAATAGATGGTATAGTCCTCTTCAGGCTTCTCTAATGCACTCACACTTTAGTATTCAATTATAGAGCAACAATCTCTACTATTTGAGCCAAAGAATGGTGCACTATGCCAGGGGATGTAAAAGGAGGAAAAAACAATAAAGACATGGGAGAGGAATTAAATAAAAAGTTCTGGAAAGCCATAATCCAGGAGTGAAGATCTCCTTGTGGGCTGGGGGCGGCCCCTGATTGGGCACCCTGTGGCTCATGGAGGGCCATAATCCAAGAGTGAAGAACAGAATTTGACAGCATGGTTGTCTGTGAAACTTGATTATGTTTATAACAGGTAGTACTTCCAAAAACTTTTCAACAGGAAAGTCTGCTTAGCTCGCATCTATGTTTGAAAATAAAAAAACTCCAGATTTTTCCTGTTTTATAGCAACCATTGTTATACATGTCTACATTTTCCATTAGCCGAGTGCAAAAAGGCACAATTGCTTTCAGCTGTATATTTGTCATTAGCACAATCTGCTACATACATAATGTATAATGATTGACTGTTCTGAAGAATATTTCTGGAGATATGTGGAATGTGTTGAGTCTGATTTTCCTTTAAAAATTGAGGTTAATTACTTTAATGATGGTAATTATTTTTAACATCATTAAAATAATTAACAAAAGCCTAAACAAGTCAGTGAATAATTAAAGTTGATTTCAGTCCCGCTCATACCATTCTTTGGTCAGAGAAAGCAAAGTATGTGAGCAAAACTCTGCTTGCAGACTGGTGAAAGATATCGGATAAAAAAGTTTAGGAATAAGTTTCAAATAAGAAACTGAAGCTGATAAAGAGGTTCAAAAGACAATTTGATGTATCTGTGGGGGAAAAGGTATTGAGAGACATGGTGAGAAAGTGGACAAGTGCAATTAATTTATAAGACTGACTTATTTGATGTTATGGTATTTCCCTCTTAATAATTGTTATGTAACATCTAAAATAAATGTACATTTGACTCAGTTCACAGTATCAAGTACAAAACCTCATTACAAAGCATGCAAAATCACCTCAACACATTTAATGTGTGCAAGCAAAACAATGCTAAACCTCAGGTCAGAGCGAGTATCACACAAAATAAAACACATGGCAACTTACAAAACCAGTAACTTTTTCACATAGGAGTGGGTAATGCATTGTACACATCAGACAGAAAGCACAAAGGGGAAGATTTTCAGCAGCATGTTCAGGCACTAACGATCCTCTAAGGTGGTCAAGATGGGGATCCTGAGCTGGAATGCCGATTTAACTCACATTTAGCGCAAGACACCATCTTGGTAAAAGAGTTGAAGCCAGCACTAAGAACAGCCACCTGGCTTGTTAAACAGCTGATTGCCACTTAAAATATCTGCTGACATTCTTTAAAGATATTGCGCAGGATTTTGGTGGCTAGCACATCAACTAACGCCTTTTCCTAAGTGACCAGTTGTTTGTGAATAAACATGACATTGATGCTGATTTCCAGCGCTACTTGAAGGGATACTCACTATGTCATGTTCAGTGCTGCTGGAGCTGTGAAGAGAGAGGACTTCTGAAACACATCACAAGACTTCCTGGGACACATTGTCAAGACTTCACCAACACTGAAGTGACTTTTATTCTGGAAATTCTTCAAGGACTACACCTAAAAAAGCAGGTTCTGTGCTACTCCATCTCATTGGATACATCGGAAAAAAGTGAGTACTTGGTCTTACTAGGGATCCCCTTGGTCTGGACAAGGACTGGAAGGAGGACATGAGGCCAGGTGGAGCAGCACCAGCTGCTGCAGGAAAGAGAGATAGAAGGCTGAGGTGGATCATTTCTCCCTTTGAGTACAGAACATCACTTTTCCTGTGGACCTTCTCCACCAAGATCTCCAGTGCCACATTCAAAAGCCTTTCACCTTCTCCTTCGGTCCTTGAGTCATCTGCAACGTACAAGCCAGAGCATTCCACACCTTCAGTGGATGTGGATATGAGGAGCCCACATACATTACGCCACAAAAACTGCATCCAATCACCTTTTGAGAGCTAAACCTGCAGGTTTCTGTTTTAGCACCTGCAGCCATTCAAATTATGGTAATTAACAATTCAGACCAAGATTGTGCGCTGAATCCAGTCTTTCAAACAGGCTAGTCTTAACACTGCACCCATTTAGCACCTGTTTCCGTCCTTTAGCCAAAATAACTATCTTATACCTTTAAATGAATGATTGCTCAGATATAGCACAGTTCAGAAATAGGCACTGCAAACTAAAATTGTTCTTAATGAAAAGGTCATGTGATCTTATGGTAAGTCATGGATTTTAATTATGTAATCTGCTCTGATCAGTGTCTCAAGGGTTGAAAGTGCTTTCAATAACTTTTCAAATGGGTCAGGTTCGTTATGTAACTTATTCCTGCAAACATGTATCTCTAACTAGGTTTGGGTAGCTGGATTTTAGCTTAACTTGACCATTTTCACACTGTATCCTCTGTAATAACTAACAAGGTCAAGTAAGCCATCTTAACACCAACACGTGACCAAAGAAGTTATTTCTGTGTCTTGTATCAGCAACTGTATTAATCAAATTAATGTATTAAGTAGTAACCTGTCAAGAAACAATGATTACAAAGAAATGGACCTTGACTGAGTTGTAATTAATGAACGAAGAATCATGCATGAAAGAATGGGCTTTAATTTAAAAGTATTAAGTTTAAAAATTAAGTCTTAAGCTTGTAAGAAATTCAATATCAGTAGGACTTTGGAAGTCACTGTGACACAAAGTCAGCAGAAAAAGTATTGTGACCCTGACAACATTCTTAACTTTGCTAAAAGAGAAACAATTTCTGTACTAATTCATACTGTCCAAGGAGATAACAACCGTAATGAATAGAACTCTTCATAGGTTTTTAACTCAATTATTGGCAAAATGTTTTATCGATTAAGCCCCAATTAGAGTAGGGTAGTAATTGACATCACAGGACCTGGACCAATCATTGGGCAAACTACAAGGCAGTCTGATGCCCAAAAAGGGTGTAAAAGAACAGCTATTGAACAGAAGAAGCAGCACAAAAAATCCAAAGAAGGAAGAGAATCTTCAGTCAACAGAACATAGCAAGAGAAAGAGTCCATGCCACAGTCACTCGGAGGGCTACTGCCAAGGTTCTGAAGAACAGACTGTGACGATTGTCTTTGTTATGTTATTACTTCTTTGCATTGAATATAAATTACTTAATAAATCTGCTACACTTATAACCAACATATATCTGTACCCATAGTGGCTTGTTGTAGTCACGGACAAGTCACCCTGGTTGGATTAAATTTAATCCTGAACAACATAAGAACATAAGAACTAGGAGCAGGAGTAGGCAATTCAGCCCCTCGAGCCTGCTCCGCCATTCAATATGATCATGGCTGATCTCAACTTGGCCTCAACTCCACTTTTCTGCCCATTTTCCATAATCCTTCAACCCATTACTAATTAAAAATCTGTCTATCTCCTCCTCAAACTTACTCAATGTCCCGGCATCCACCGCACTCTGGGGTAGTGAATTCCACAGACTCACGACCCTTTGAGAGACGTAATTTCTCATCATCTCTGTTTTAAATCTGCTACCCCTTATCCAAAAACTATGACCTCTCATTCTAGATTGCCCCATAAGAGGAAACATCCTCTCTATTTCTACTTTGTCAATCCCCTTAATCATCTTATATACCTCAATTAGATCTTGTCTCATTCTTCTAAACTCTAGAGAGTAAAGGCCTAAACTGCTCAATCTCTCTTCATGAGACAAACTCCTCATCTCTGGAATCAATCTAGTGAACCTCCTCTGAACTGCCTCCAGTGCAACTACATCCCTCCTCAAGTAAGGGGACCAAAACTATATGCAATACTCCAGGTGTGGTCTCACTAATGCCTTGTACAGTTGCAGCAACACTTCCCTACTTTTATACTCTATTCCTTTAGCAATAAATGCCAAAATTCCATTTGCCTTCCTTATTACCTGCTGTACCTGCATACTAGTTTTCAGCGAATCATGCACGAGGACACCCAGATTGCTCTGCACCAAAGCACTCTGAAGTTTCTCTCCATTTAGATAATAATTTGCCTTTCTATTCTTCCAACCAAAATGGATAGCCTCACACTTATCCACATTAAACTCCATCTGCCAAATTTTGGCCCATTCACTTAACCTATCCATATCCATTTGTAAATTTCTTATTTCTTTATTGTAACTTACTATCCCACCTATTTTAGTGTCATCTGCAAATTTGGCTACAGTACCTTCTATCCCTGCATCCAAGTCAATAATATAGATTGTAAATAGTTGGGGCCTGAGGACCGAACCCTGTGGCACCCCACTAGTTACATCTTGCCAGCCAGAAAAAGACCCATTTATCCCGACTCTCTGTTTTCTGTTGGTTAGCCAATCCTCTATCCAAGCTAATAAATTGCCCCTTAGCCCATGTGATCTTACCTTGTGTATTAACCTTTTGTGCGGCACCTTATCAAATCCCTTCTGGAAGTCCAGATACACTACATCTATAGGATCCCCATTATCCACTGTGCTTGTTACAGCTTCGAAGAACTCTAGCAAATTAGTCAAACATGATTTACCCTTCATAAAACCATGCCAACTCTGATGGATTGCGTTTTGACCTTCTAAATGTCCTGTTATTACTTCCTTAACAATGGATTCTAACAATTGCCCAATGACAGATGTTAAACTAACTGGTCTATAGTTTTCTACTTTCTGCCTCCCTCCCTTTTTGAATAAGGGCATTAGATTAGCTTTTTTCCAATCTACTAGAATCTTTCCCGCATCCAGGGAATTTTGGAATATTATAACCAATGGATCCACTATCTCCACTGCCACTTCCTTTAAGACCCTAGGATGTAGACCATCAGGCCCTGAGGACTTGTCTACCTTCAATCCCAATAGTTTGCTCAGTACTTTTTCCCTGGTGGTGATGATTTTTCTAAGTTCCTCCCTTTCTATAACCTCTGCATTTCCTCTTACTATTGGGATGGTACTAGTGTCCTCCACCGTGAAAACTGAGGCAAAGTACTGATTTAGTGTCTCCTCCATTTCTGTGGTCCCCTCTATTAACTCCCCTGTCTCATCCTCCAAAGGACCAACATTCACTTTATCTACTCTTTCCTTTTATATACTTATAGAAGCTTTTGCTATCCGTTTTTATATTTTGCGCTAGTTTTCTTCCATAATTTACCTTTGCTCTTTTTACTACTTTTTTAGTAACCCTTAGTTAATCTTTAAAAGTTTCCCAATCTTCCAGCCTGCTACTGGCCTTTGCAATATGGTATGCCTTCATTTTTGTCTTTATGTTATCCTTATCTTCCTTGCTTAGCCATAGGTGTTTTTACCCCCTCTTAGAATCTTCCTCTGGATTATATTTTAGTTGGGAGGAATTGAATATCTCCTTAAATTCTGCCACTGTTCATCAACTGTCCAACCTTTTAGTCTTCCTGCCCAGTGCACTAGGGCCAAATCTGTCCTCATTCCTATGTAATTACCTTTGTTAAACTCCAGAACGCTAGTGTGGAACTCCAGTTTCTCGCCCTCAAACTGAATTTGAAACTCTAGCATGCTATGATCACTCTTCCCTAGAGGATCCTTAACTATGAGATCATTGATTAATCCCATCTCATTACACAATACCAAATCTAGAATAGCCTGCTCCCTGGTTGGTTCCACAACATATTGCTCCAAAAAACAATCTCTAATACATTCAATGAACTCTCCCTCAAGGCTACCCTTGCCTATTTGATTAATCCAGTCTATATGCATATTAAAATCACCCATGATTATTTCCGTACCTTTCTTACAAGCCCCCAATATTTCCTAGTTTATACTGTGCCCCACTGCGGAACTACTGCTTGGGGACCTATAGATTACTCCCACCAGGGACTTCTTTCCCTTGCTATTTCTTATTTCTACCTAGACTGATTCTATGTCTTGATCTCCAGTGCCTATATCATTTCTCACTACAGCACTGATCTCTTCCTTGGCTGACAAAGCTACACCACCTCCTTTTCCTTCCTGCCTAGCCTTCCGAAATACTGAGTACCCTTGGATATTCGATTCCCAAACCTGGTTTCCCTGCAACCACGTCTCAGTAATCATCACTAAATCATAACCAAAGTAGCAGGAAACCTATACATCTTTTAATGAGAGGTTGCTCCACAGCCACATGTAAGAAATACTTCATGAGGGCAGATGGGTTAAATTGGCATCAGTCATGGGTATCATGGGTACTTTTCATTCCTGAAGGCCATTCAATAGATGCAATTATTTCCTGAAGCAACACCAGTTGAACTTTGAAATAAAAACAGAAAATGCTGTAAAAACTCAGCAGATCTGGTAGCATCTGTAGAGAGAGAGAGAGAGAGAGAGCAGGATTTTGCCTTTTGGGCCAGAGTCCCAATGTCAGGGTTAAATGCGGGCCACGATCCCGCTCTTCTTGGGAAACAGTCACCCAGCAGTCATTTTCCCCAAATTGGCCAATAAGTGGCCAGAGTGCAGGCTCGGTGTCCAATTAAGGATGAAGGGTGGGCTCTCGAAGCACAGAAGGAGCAGCAGCCAGCAGTTCAGTTAAGAGAGAGAGAGGGCCCCTTCATCAACAGGCATCCTCTCTGCAACTTTTAAAATTTAAAAATTTAAAAATGGACTCATTTTGGAGGGGAAGCCCCTGCATAGGGCAGCCTGTGGCTACAGCCATGATCTGGCAGGCGGGGAGGGCCCCAAAGCCTGCCTGGAGCGTTGACCCCCCCCCCCCAAACCGTTTGTCACTGTGACGCCGCCTCCAGGGAACTGGCTTAGTCCCCAATGCCTCGGGGTCCCGCAGGCCAACTGGAAAGCTCCAGTCAGCCTCTGCAAATTGCCAACTAGGGCCAATTAACTGTCCTCAATTAGCCACCACCACTTGTGGGCAGGTAGTCCTTCGCCCCCATCCCACCTCCAGGAAAATGGCCTGGGTACAGGATGGTGAGGGAAATTGGCACACCTGCCCGCCTCTGTAGGGGGCTAAAATTCAGCTTAACGTTTCAGGTGTGTGACCTTTCATCAGAATTGTTTTTGATTCTGACGAAAGGTCACACACCTGAAATGGCATCCTTTCTCCTTTCGGATGTAGGACATCACTCTTCCTCTAGGCTTTATCGACCAAGACCTCCAGCACCATATTTGAAAGCCTGTGTCTCTTCTCCCTCAGCCGCTGTGCCATCCTGCAATGTACCAATGGGTGGGAAAATTCGTGCCTCTAGCCACCGCGTTGATTTGCCAGCATCTTACCCCCGGGGCATTTTCCCAGAAGCGGGATGGTGGTCGGAAGGGCAACCTGCCCGCAAGTGATGGGTAGTCAATTAAAGTGAGTTAATGGCCTATTAAGCCAATTGCCAGAGACCGAATGGAAAATTCCAGTCAGCCTGTGGGCCTCCAAGGCATCAGGGAGTCGGCCAGCTGCCTGGCCACAGCCTCTCAGCATCAGATCCTCCCCGCCTGCCTGGCCACAGCTCCAGCCATAGGACGCTCTGTGGAGGGGTTTCCCTGCACAGTGGTGGCCTGGCTCCTGTAACCATTTTTTAATTTAAAACTTCTAAAAGTTGCAGAAAGGGCACCTCAAAGTGGAGGTACCCTCTCTCTTTCTCTCTTTTATCTGAACTGCAGGCTGCTGGTCCTTTCAAGCTGGAGGGCCTACCCGCTGTCTTTAATTGGATGGCAAGACCACCCACTGGCCATTAATTGGCCAATTCAGGAAAATCACTGCCGGGTGACTGCTTCACACACAGTGCGGGGTCATGACCCCCATTTGACCCCAAATTCAGGCTCCTGACCCAAAACCCAAAATCCTGCCCCTTAACTCTGTGTATCTCTCTCTCCACAGATGCTGCTCGACCTGCTGAGTATTTCCAACATTTTCTGTCTTTATTTCAGTTTCCAGCAACTGAAGTATTTTGCTTTTGTACCTGTTGACTTTTCCTGTATTTACACTTGCCAGCATCACAATGTCACCAGGGTAAGAACTAGATATACATATCTGAGCTTTTTCTACACTGACATGTGGGCCTGGAGTTTTGTGTAGGAGGCGGGGTTCCTGGTGGGCCAAGGAGATGGAAGGAGCCCCGCCTCAGCTTTTCCACAGCTCCCAGTGCAATCCTCCGTTGTTACAGAGGCAACGTTTCTGGTGCTGGGTTCCCTGTACTTTAAAGAAGGGCATCTCGCCTCCCAGATCTGCCGGCCGATCACAGGGCTGGCAGCTCAGCAATATCAATAGTGCCACCAGGAGCGTTGGCCACTGCCGGTACTGCAGAGGACTCAGATCCAGGCCCAGCACTGGAACAGCGGATCTCAGGTAAGTGAGGCGGGGTCGCCGGGGCCAGGACGAAAGGCTCCAGCAAGGGAATGGTGGAGTGGGGGGGGGGGGGGGGGGGGGGGGGGCGGTGGTGGTCGTAAAGTCCAGGGGGAGATTCTTGGGAAATGCATTGGTGCCTGTCCGGGGTCCTCTGTGGGCCACAGATTGACCATGGAGGAGGGCCCCCACCCCCCATGCCCGCAGGGAGGGCACCTTGTTTTACAAGGGTCCTGCATGGCGGTGCCCTCCCCCCCCCCCCACTGCCGCTGCCTCTGATAATGTCATGTAAAAGTGGCCGTTAATAGGCCACTTAAGGGCATCAATTGACCTCTGGGCAGGAAGGCCATCGTCATCCTACCCCACTCCCATGAACATCGCTTGGCAACAGGGTGGCGACAGGCCCTCCACCACCACCCCCCCCCCCCCCACCCCACCATCTGTCGCAATTCTCCATGCCCCCCTGCCTCTGACCCCGCCTCAAGGGGTCCCATAAAATCCAGCCCACTGTCTCGCTCCACAAGTTCTGACAAATTATTCAAGGAAGAAATTTAGGCAATTTACATTAAGGTATTGTTATGAATTTAAATTCTGTTCAGCAGGAGTTGAATCTATTACTCATTTCAGGAATGAGGATCAGAAGTGAGGGTGACTGCCCTTGACATCAAGGCAGGAGTTGACCGAGTATGGCATCAAGGAGCCCTAGCAAAACTGGAGTCAATGGGAATTGGGGGAAAACTCTCTGCTGGTTGGAGTCATTCCAAGCACAAAGGAAGATGACTGTGGTTGTTGGAGGTCGATCATTTCAGTCCAAGGACATCACTGCAGGAGTTCCTCAGGTAGCCAACCATCAGCTGCTTCATCAATGACCTTCCCTCCATCATAAGGTCAGAAGTGGGGATGTTTGCTGATGACTGCACAATGTTAAGCACCATTCGTGACTCCTCAGATACTGAAGCAGCCTGTGTCCAGATGCAAGACCTCGACAATATCCAGGCTTGGGCTGATAAGTGACAAGTAATATTTGCGCCACAAAAGTGTCAGGCAATGACTATCTCCGACGAGAGAGAATCTAACCATCTCCCCTTGATGTTCAATGGCATTACCCATCAACATCCTGGGAGTTACCATTGACCAGAAACTGAACTGGACCAGCAACATAAAATCATATCAGTACACATTTATGCATGATACATTAGAAAGGCCCCATTATAAAATTAAGATCTTTACTTGGATATTACTTTGTACAGTTACAAGTGGTTTGAGCAGCTTATATTGTGCCCATATTGCTCAGTATCTAATTACACAATAGCATAACCCAGAAGTGCAGCAAAAGAACACCAGGGCTTGAATTTCATAATGAGACGGTGGCCCACCCACCGGTTGGAAAGTTGGGGGCGAGCCAACCTCCTCCAGCCCTGGAAGCCACGCTGCTATTTTGTGTGGCTCAGATACTTAAGCGCCTGCAGTCGTGGCTTCCACTCCTCTGATGCAGGAGGTCCCACCTCCAAGAGCTGTCAGCCAATCAGAGAGCCAGTAGCTCTTCAGTCCCAGCAGCACCACCGGGAGTGGTGGCCATTGCCTGGACTGCACCCAGCAAGAGGAGGACCATTGACGTCGACCTCCGAAAAGATGTGAGGTCAGGCCTCGCCGGGGGCAATCGACTGGGCTCTGGCAATTGGGGGAGGTGGGATGGTGGGTAGCGGACTGCAGGGCAAGGGGATTATTTCAGCAGGGGTGACCCGTACTGCTGGGATCCCTCCGTGAGCCACAGGGTGCCCAATCAGGGGCCGCCCCTAGCCCACAAGGAGATCGCCAGGTATCACTGGGCGACCTCCTCAGGAGCCGATGTGCCAATTCAATGCTTGCAAAATACCAGCAGCAGATGGAAGAGGCCTTTAATGGTCATTAATTGGCCACTTAAGGGCCTCAAATGACCTAAGGGCAGACGGGCCACCTGCCACTTCCCACGCTGTTGCTAACATAACAGCGGGGATGGATAGACCACGGGCACGGCACCCCCGCCATCCCACTCAATTTTACACACACCTCCTAGCCTGCTCCTGGGGGTGGGGGTGGGGAGTAAAATTCCAGCCCAGATATCTGCACCAGATATTTGTGTCTTTGCATATGTCTCCAAAAACCTCTCCAATCTTTTCAAAGGAGGACCACGAAAACACCTGATATAATGAGGACAGGAATGAATGTTTAAGCTGCTTAATTTTACTTGAGAGAACATGTAGACTAATAGGTATAATGAGACTCACTTAGTTTATTCATTACAAATTGCCTTTGAATAAAAATACAAAATAACGATCACGCGATGCTTCCCCACACCAGAGATGTCTCTCTTGATTTAAACAAAATAATTCCTAACAACCTTTCTACATTGCTGAGCCTAGTAAAGGATTTCCCTTGCAGCTTTCAATTTAAAAAAAACTTGGATGACTGCCTGCAACATTTTTCTCTCCCCTCTCTCACTAAGATAAATCAAGTCAAACTTCAAAATACCTATCTCACCTTTTTTCGTCCAAAAACATTATCCCATTCATTCAGCTATATGTCAAACAACATTCAATTCTCTCTATCAACATTTGTCATTATAAGTATTTTCCCTTCAATACACACATTTCTTATATCCCCAGAGAGGTATGGACCAGCTTGCTCAGTTTTCATAATTGCCTTTTCCTCTTTCATAAACTTTTCTTAATTTTTCTTTCTAACTCCAAATACACATGGAAAATCTTGAGTTGCTATATAATGCTGGCCACATATGATGGATGATTCTACAAATTTTCCCTCCTGGCACAGAGATATTACTTGTCCCATTTGGAAAGTTCAACTGAAATGCAGGAAGCAGATGAGTGTATTCTTGGCCAGATCATATAGCAGCAGGAAGACCAGTATAAAATTCTGCCGTTGGACTCATTCTGAGGCTATCTATTGAACAATTTTAAAAAGTGGATATTATTATTTCAAGAGCACCGGCAGGTAATCCGCTGGTGGGGGAATACAAAGCAAGATCGAATAAACCTACTTAATATTTCATACAGAATCACTGTTGCTGAATAAATGGGACACAAATACCTGAAATTTTCTGCAAGTTTGAATTGATCACTTTTTTATTTAAATATTGATCACATTGCAGTATGTCCTGAAACTATTCCAAATCAGACAGAAATGTACGACAGAGAGAATGTTATTTGCTCCACCTTCTGTGATGAGCTCAGACTCTTAAGAAAGTCACAATGACAGTGTTAATGTGTGTGTGCCTGTGCAATACATCAAATAGCTTAGTTTACTCTAGCCATAGTCCCGAAGGACCATAGGCATCTCTCCCCATCAGAGAGAGACAGTTGGTGATGTATAGTTTGAGGGTCACCACACCTCAAGCGTGGGGCAGGGCGAGGAGGCAGGCCTCCATGAACTACCACAGCCGGTACGGGGATTGCATCCACGCTGTTGGCATCTTTCTACATTTCACACTAGCCCTCTAGCCAACTGAGCTAACAATGCCCCCATAAAATGGCTTAGTAGGTAAGGATAACTGATTCTGCGCATTTTTAATGATGTACGCAAACAATTGGGATTGACTCAAAATTAGAATCATAGATTCTCTGAGGAACTCAGCCCCGAAAGAGGTGAGTGGAGTTTTGGGCCTCACCAGGGACAATCGGCTAGGCCCTGGCAAGGGGGGTGGGGGATATCAAGAGGGCAGAGGGAGGTGTTGCTTGTGACACTTAAGGGCCTCAATTGGCCTGAGGCGGGCGGGCCATTTGCCACCTCCCCAGCTGCTGATACAATGGCAGTGGGGGCAGATAGGCGATGGGAACAGCTCTCCCTGTCTCCCACTCAATTTTATGCCCCCCACCCAGGAGGGGCTGGAGGCAGGGGGAGGGGGGCATAAAATTGAGTGGGAGACAGGGAGAGCTGTTCCCATCGCCTATCTGCCCCCACTGCCATTGTATCAGCAGCTGGGGAGGTGGCAAATGGCCCGCCCGCCTCAGGCCAATTGAGGCCCTTAAGTGTCACAAGCAACACCTCCCTCTGCCCTCTTGATATCCCCCACCCCCCTTGCCAGGGCCCAGCCGATTGTCCCTGGTGAGGCCCAAAACTCCACTCACCTCTTTCGGGGCTGAGTTCCTCAGAGGGGAGGAAGTCCTGACCAAAGCCAATTAAGGGCCTGGGCCATGCAAAATCACTGCATGGCTTCCAGGCCCGGCGGAGGCAGGCCCGCCCCAGACTTTTAAGCCAGTGGGAGGGGTCTCTGCCCTAACATAAACTTCCAGCCATACTCCTGACATTTCATAGCAATAACGAGAACATAATACCTGAAAAGAATACGAGCTTACCCACAAATATATCTATCCCGTCACAAAAAAGTGCGATGTCAAATGATGATTTTTAATCCACTGCTTGACAACCTGAATTGAATTTTTTTAAAAAACAAACTGATTCCTGACAACACAGATCATGCACTGAGCTATCGCAGACATCATTAGTGCATGTGAACATTTGCCAGCTTGCCAGTCTGAATGCGCGCATGACGTCACCACGCAGTGACGTCCTCACCCCTCAACAGCCGCTTCCATTCCCTCGAGCAGTACCGCGCCTGTCCCCACCATCCCTACTTCAATCACCACTTCCCCCCACCTTGGCCGCTCACTCCCCACCCTCGCTGCTTCACGCCCCCATCCCCCGGCCGCTTCCCCCTTCGGCCGCCGCATCACCCCCTCAGCCACTCGTTCCAGGCCTCACTGCTCCCCTCCTCCCCTCAGCTGATCATTCCCCACCACGGCGTCTGAAGAAGTGACGGGGAGCGAGCTGCTGAAGTGCAAGGCACAGAGCGAGGGGTGGGGGGGAAGTGGGAAGTGAGCAGCTGAGGCGGGAGGAAGCAGCGAGGCCAGGAGCGAGCAATGAGCAGACGGGCACAGGAGGGAGAGGTGAAGAGAAGCACGATGGCAGGAGGGAGCGGGGTACTGTTGGGGGTGGGATGGAGGTGGCGATTGCAATCATTGAGGGGATTTGGGTTTAATTTACTTTTGTGATAAATTGAGCAGTGCCATCTTTATTACTGACAGCTGCCTGAGACGTCGCAGACGGTGACGTTTCAGTGGATGAGGCAGCATTTGCACATGTGCTAGTACTGCACTACCTAGTGGTTGTGTTGTCAGCAAACACAGCCTTTAAAAAAATAGATAAAAGGTTACTCGATGCTGGCAGCTAATGATGGCCACTCCAATTTGCATCACTGTACTTCCCACATTCCAATGCATCGAGATGGAGATGGCCTGTCTGCACAGACCCATCAAGAACAATGACCTGGGGAATCTGAGTGAACCACCTAACTTGTTCCCCAAACCCACAGGGAGACCACCAGCTTTTACTGGGCTGTCACCCCACATGGCAGAGGGCCGCCCCCACCACCTCCACCCCGGCGGGAAGGGGCCTTGAAGTTGACCTTAATTGACCACTTATGGGCCTAAACTGACCTCAGGGCAGGAAGGCCTTCCCTACCTTCCCCATTGCTGATAAAACTCCACCTTCCCTTCCGATTCTACAGCCGTCCCCCCAACCCACTCCCGTGGATCACATTAAATTCCGCCCATTGTGTAGGAACATAAGAGCAGCAGTAGGGCATTCAGCCCATCGAGGCTGCTCCACCATTCAATTATTTCATGGCTGATCATTGATCTCACCGCCACTTTCCCATGCTATCCTCAGATCCCTTCATGTCATTAGTATCCAGATATCTATCGATTTCTGTCTTGAACATGCTCAATGATTGAGCTTCCACAGCCCTCTGGGGTAGAGAATTCCAAAGATTCTCTACCCTCTGAGTGAAGAAATTCCTCCTCATCTCAGTCTTAAATGGCCTACTCCTTATTCTGAGTCCATGTCCCCTGGTTCTAGATTCAACAGCCAGGGGAAACATCCTATCCACATCTACCCTGTCATGCCCTGTAAGAATTTTGTATGTTTCTATGAGATCACCTCTCATTCTTTGAAAATCTAGAGAATACAGGCCCAGTTTCCTCCACCTCTCCTCATAAAACAATCCTGCCATCCCAGGGATTAGTTTGGTGAACCTCCGTTGCACTCCCTCTATGGCAAGTATATCCTTCCTTAGATGAGGAGAACAAAACTGCACACAATACTCCAGGTGTGGTCTCACCAAGGCTCTATACAATTGCAGCAAGACTTCTTTACTCCTGTACTCAAAACCCCCTGTGATGAAGGCCAACATATCATTTGTCTTTTTAATTGCTTGCTGAAACTGCATGCTGGCTTTTAGTGACTCATGAACAAGGACACCCAGGTCTTCTCAACCTTTCACCATTTAAGAAATACTCTGTCTTTCTGTTTTTTTAAAAATTGTGTGCCCGTTTCTCCTGCAAGGATAAAAGAGAGCAAAATAAGGCACTATTGCCCTCTGTGGCCAATGTCATCTGCCCCTATCCATTAGGAGCTGCATATCTCAGTGGTGACTGGTCCTCTGCGGTACTATGGCTTTGAGCCATTCTGAGGGATCAGCAAATGTCCTGCGCACACTCCCCTCCCATGTTCAGGAGCAGCATGTGCCCTGAGGTTCCTCAAGTGGGGCATCTGCTGGAAGGTGCAAGCCTTGGGACCTGTCCTGAGGGATGGGGGTTGCACTCAGTTTGCCAGAATGTATGAGGCCATTTAACCCTTTACAGCATTAGAGTCATAGAATCATAGAGAGATACAGCACTAAAACAGGCCCTTCGGCCCACCAAGTCTGTGCCGACTATGAACCACCCATTTATACTAATCCTACATTAATCCCATATTTCCTACCACATCCCCACCTTCCCTCAATTCTCCTATCACCTACCTACACTAGGGCAATTTACAATGGCCAATTTACCTACCAACCATTGATTCCAAGTTCTTCTAGTCATGTGGGAATCTGAACCTAAGCCTTGTTGGTTTTGGCTGGTGGCCTCCTTCTGCCACCCTCTGGGAAGAGGACCTCCCTCCTCTCCCTCACACCTTCAAAATGACATCCAGTTCGGCAACCTTGAAGCGAGGGGTAGCCCTGCCCTGGGTGCCAGGCCTCCGGCTCTCCTGTGACATCTCACTTCCCTCTGGTACTGTGGAAGACTTTGGCACAATCAGCAGGTTTTTCCCTTCAGACAACCAACAGTCTCAGTGGTGGCTGCTGTGGGGAGTCTAAATCAGTCCCCCACTTCATCTGACCCACCTCCGTTCCTACCCCCACTGGTTCCAATTAGCCAGGGAACCTGTCTCCATATTAATTAAGGGTTCACCCCCATGAAATTTGTGACTTGAATCAGTTTCTCACCAGAGGCGGGTTTGGGATCTGAAAACAGATCCAACTCCTGTTTCCTGCTTCCGTAGGGAAATATCAGCCCCATATCTCATTGCAAGTGATAACATGCGCCTGGCCCTTGCATATGCTGCGGAGCCTATCAAAATATGCCTGGTCAAATCAAACACTCAAAAATGTAAGCTTTCCCGCTCTATAAATTAACTAAAATTTACATTTGGAATGGTACCTTCGTGCAGATTAAATGTACACAGCTGCATGATGCAACATCTTAAATCTATTACAACTGAGCTACAGGTCAGCTGTGGCTCAGTTAGTAGTGTTCTTACCTTTAAATCCAGGAAGTTTTAGGTTCATATCCCACTCCAGGACTTACGTGCAAAGTTTGAGGTTAATAGTCCAGTGTGGTGCTGTTGCCATTTGGCTATGTTAAATTGAGGTCCTGTCTGCCCTCTCAGTAGATATAAAATTTCCCATGACACTATTTGAAGAAAAGCAGGAGAGTTATACCTGGTGTCCTGGACAATATTTATCCCTCAAACAACATCATGTTGCTATTTGTGGGAGCTTGCTGTGTGTACTTGGCTGCTGTATTTCCTACATTACAAAAATGACTGCACTCTAAAATGACTTAATTGGCCGGAAAGCACTTTGAGACATCCAGTGGTGGTGAAGAAAGGCGCTATATAAATGCAAGTCTTTTTTCATGGTTAAGCCATCATATTGGCCACAATTTTCTCTATTTTCCATGAATATCTTTCAAGCAATTCCATATTTTACTAAAATTTGTTGAAAAAATATAGGAAAGAGCGACAAAGAGACAAAGACACAATGAATATTGTTAAAACTGTAGTTCGGCATTCAGCATTAATCCAATGAGAAGTAGTATGTCTTCTTTTCAGGCAAAAACTGTGATATTTATAGACAATATGATCTTTAGACACAACACTGAGTTTTAAACTCACTGGGGTAGATTTTCATCCTGATAACCTGGGAGGTAATCTCACAGGATGGACTGTATGTTGATTAAAGAAACAGCCTGATTTTCATTCCATTGAAATTAATGGAATCTTGCAGATGTAGAAGGTGCCCAATTTTCAAACAATTGAAATTTGTCCTGAAAATCAGACAGCTTCTACAATGAGTAGGTAAGTTACTTTGCTAAATTACATCCAGGCAGTGAAGGTGAAAACTAACCCCTATGTTACCAAATCATAATGGCAGGGATAATCACACAAAGGAGACACTTACAGCCCAAAGCAGCTATCTTCATTCACAATTTAACAGTAAATATAGAGCACAAAAATCAGCAACTCTTACACAGTCATCCATGTTTATCAGAATACTCAATCTTTGGTACAAATTACCAGATTAATCAGACATCCCAAACAGGAAAAACAGTGTCCACCCCCCCCCCCCCCCCCCACCCCCCAGTTCAAAGCACTGGGTAACAGCCTTCAAGATAAACATCAAGCCAAGCTACCAATTTCAGCAGCTGCCTGCCACACTTCCAAGGCATCCTGCAGTTAATAATGACAGAGAAACAGCGGGCATCCCTTGGACTCCCAAGGCCCACATGATGCTATTTTCAGGCAGGCCAAAAAATGGCAATGCAGCAATCCCACACGAAAAAAGGCAAGAGGCTGTTTTGTGAATATTAAGCCGGGGGCAGGGTTTGGGTTGGGTCCCCAACATCGGGGTCAAATGGGGATCTCGACCCCTCACTGTGTGGGGAGCAGTCGCCTGGCAGTGATTTTCCCTGAATTGGCCAATTAGTGGCCAGAGGACTTGCCATCTCGAAGCTGGAGGGCCTCCTATTGGCCATCCAGCACTGAAGGAGCTGCAGCCTGCCATTGCAGGTAAGAGAGAGAGAGGGTACCTCAAGGTGTAACAACTCTCAGCAACTTTACAAAATATTGAACTAACAAATGGCTACAGCTGCCGGGCCATCATTGTAGAGGGGGATCCTCTCTATGGGGCTGCCTCTGGCCGTATCTGTGGCCTGGTAGGCAGGGAAGGCCTCAAAGTCTGCCTGGAGTGCTGGCACCTGATCTGCAGCTCGGAGCTCCAGGCAGCTGGTCTGTTCTCAACGCCATGGGGTTCCGCAGGCCGACTGGAAAATTCTGGACTCTGATGATTGGCCTTAATTGGCCTTTTACGTACCTTAATTGGTTACTCACCACTTGCCCTTTTGCCCCTGATCTCACCTCCAGGAAAGTGGCCCAGGGTGGGATGTTGCTGGCAAACCAGCATACTGGCCAGCAGCGTGAATTTACATGCCCGCCCATACTGGAGCGAAAATTCTGCCCAGGGCTGCAAACGGCAGTTTGCATAGGCAAATTGGGATCCTTTGCTGGTTGTAGGACACTGTAGTCAATTTTCAAGTACGAATGGGCAGAGCATGAACGATGCAATAGTAGTTAAAAATGGCTCTGCAAAGAAATGAAAATCAGGTGGGTGCCATGGGACAGCCAATCTATTCTATATCCAGTGCTTAGCTAGCTGTCAAAGTTAAAAATGACTCCCAGAATGTTCAATGAATCAGTAGTATGGACTTCATATGCAGAATTCTACTTTCATAGATTTTTTTGATTAATTTTATTGTGGTGGAGAAAAACACTGAGAGGCTAATGCATTGCATGCATGTGTATTAATAAAATAAATAAAAGTAAGCGCCGAAAATCTAATAATTGAAAGCCAAAGGGCAAAAAAAGATGCCAGCCAGATTGTGAAAGGTTAGTACCAGCAAACACATGAAATAAATAACATAATTACATTAGGTTGATCATTTTTTCCTGATTGTCATTTAAATGTTTGTGGGGGGTGGGAGGTGGGGGTAGGTGGGAGGCGAAAAGGACGATGACACCCGTGCGTGTGAAAGGGTTGCTGGTACCATGATGGGGGAGCATACACGTCAACTTTAGCTGAGAAAGGAGAAATAATCCAGTTTTCACCCCAATTTTTTTTTATTGTAGCACAAGCACTTTCATATCTATTAGCCTCCTCACTAGCGCCTTCCATGCTCTGATGAGTTGAAGAGCTTTTTCAGAAAAAGGCAATGGAATCTAAATTTAACATTATTCGCCTAAAATAGGTGCAAGAATAACCAATTTTGCAGTACACGGATCCATGCCCAATCTGCAGGGCACTGTGACCATTGCTACATATTGAAATGAGACTCTTATGTTCATATGTGACATGGACTCCAAAATTTGTTTGCCCTAGTAGGTTCTGACTGGCACTTCAAGGTCTCGAACAGGCGAACCAGCAGACCTTAAACGGACCGTGCAGCCCAAAAACTTAGAAAACATTTAGCATTTTGTGGAGTCGGAAGGAGTCCTCTGGCCCCACAAAACAATGGCAGGGTGCTGTTTGCCAGCCCTCACACAGTACCCTCCTGATCACCTGTGAACTTCAACGTAGTGTGCAAGTAGAAGGTCCCAACAGGCAAGCTGTCTCAGAGCCTATGTTAGGGTTTGTATAAACATTAGAGTCATAGAGAAATACAGCACTGAAACAGGCCCTTTGGACCACTGAGTCTGTGCCAACCAACAACCACCCATTTATACTAATCCTACATTAATCCCTACCACATCCCCACCATTCTTCTACCACCTACCTATACTAAGGGCAATTTACAATGGCCAATTTACCTATCAACCTGCTAGTCTTTGACTGTGGGAGGAAACCAGAGCACCCAGCAGAAACCCACATGGTCACAGGGAGAACTTGCAAACTCTGCACAGGCAGTACCCAGAATTGAACCTGGGTCACTGGAGTTGTGAGGCTGCAGTACTGACCACTGCACCACTGTGCCGCCCAAATTTCATCAATTTCATTCAGTTGTTTGTAGAATGAATATAACAGGAGTGAAGCACAGTGGGAAGCTCCAGTGAGGTGTGTGCTCTTCAGAATGGTAAACTATAATTACCAATACCATAACAGATTTGTGGGAGTTTAAATACATTGGATAAATGCCTATCAAAATAATGGGGGTAATTTGAATCGGGTGAGAAGTTAAAACCTTACAAATGTCAAACCTGAGCCCAACACACATCAAACCCACCCTCTTTTGGTTTTAGTATAGGAGGGATGGGGGGGTGGGGGGCAAGCAACCAATGGAGTTCTGAAGAAGGGTCACTGACCTGAAACGTTAACTCTACTTCTCTCTCCACAGATGCTGCCAGACCTGCTGAGTATTTCCAGGATTTCTTGTTGTTATTTCAGATTTCCAGCATCTGCAGTATTTTGCTTTTATTATATCTGCTCTCAGGAGTTGGGTTGGTCGGCAACAGCATTTAAGAAGCTGCACGCCTCCATTTTAACAAACCTTTATTTTTAACTAACGTCAGCTGCGTTCCCTAGGCCTCGGGAAACCCGTCAGGTAAAAGGTGAGAAGGGCTGGATTCATAAGGTAGGCACACTTACAGCACAGTGTGTGGACCAGGAGGAGCAGAAGTGTTTCTTCCAGACCCCAACAAGCTTACCTGCTTCCAGCTCAATGATTGTGATCAACTCCCACCTCAACACTCTTACCCCCCCCCCCTCCAATCTCTCCACACCCTAACCACATTATATCATTCCCTAACCATCTGCCCCTCGCACACCATCTGCCTCATGACTACAATCTCCAGATCCCCACATGTCTTCTCCCCCAACCGCCCGACTTCAATCTCTTGCTCTCTTCCTGCCTGCTCTTGGCTGCAGCCTTGTGCCACAGGCCTTCCTGCCTGACAGGCAGCTCCCTGTCTGTCAGGCTGGCTGTCGGGTGGGAAACCTGCAGAAAAAATTAAAAGATGACCTGTAGTCAATATCTGTAGGATTTCTGGGAAACCTGTACTTCCAGAACTCCTCCTCTCACTCTAATAGTATGGCCCCATATAGTTAGCCACAGAGTAACCTTTCCCTTTAACTTTCAAAGCAATAGAGCTATCCTTAGATAGAACATTTCCATAGCAATGGAGTATGCCATGTTTCATCTGCATATGTTTTGTGTAATACTTATTAATTCAAATACTTCGCCCCTTACAAAATTGTGTTCTGTGACAGTCAAATCACAACATGTGCCATAAAAAAAATTGGCAGTAGGAAGAGTTCTGTGGAGGTGTGCTCTGATCACTGGCAAACAGTACTGCAGCACATATTCTGAAATAGAACTGCATAGTATTTGTGGATTAAAAGCCACATTTTGATTATTGTAATTTTGTAGGAAAGAAATTAAACTGATACTTAGCACATTGTGAGCTATTGAGAATATGCATTGCACCCATTTATCTGGCACAAAGCATACCAATTAAATGGTGGGGAGGCGTGTGCGTTATCTGTGCACACATCAGCGCCACTGCTAAATTCTTGGGGACCACTATTTAGGTGACCCAGGTAATGCCTGAAACAGGTGTCAGGCCCTTTGAATATGTTAACAATTGTGAGAGGACCCCTTGCCAATTAGTTCTGGATGAGCTGGATGGGTGTTAGGTCTACTTCGTTCGGGATTCTTTGGCGACCTCTTATGACTGCCTACAAAAAATATTTTAATTTTTTGTTTAAAACACACCTCCTTGTGGAGTCAGGAGGAGCAGGAATGCTCCCCCAACTATACTGGTGTCAGGATCTTCCCTTCCTCCATGTCGCCCACTCCACCCCTACTCCGGGACTTCGCTGAGGGCAACTGCCAGTGAGGCAGACAGCTCAAAATTGACATTTCCCATCAGACGATTTGCCTATCATTGTGCAACCAGCACCAGAAGGTCACCCCAATTACCTTGATGAGGCCTGAGAACCAATTTCTATCAATTCCTTGGGTTCTTACTTCCAATGCATTCTGCTTTCGCAGCACCAAGTTCAGACATGAAAATGGGCCCAGATAAGTTTTTCCCTCACAAGGTAGAAGCGAGATTTTCATTATGTATATTTTACAACATAACTCGTGTCACACCTCACTTATCCATATCATTGACACATTACCTCACCACCAGTAATGAATGGAGACTAATCTTCCCTGGCCGCTGTCTCAGGCTGAACCAAACTGTTTACAACCTCAACATTCCATTTGACTGTAAGCTGAGTTTCCAACCCCACATCTACTCCTTCACAAGGTCCACCTTTGCAATATCTCCCACCTCGGCCCCTGCCTCATCTCTGCTGCTGAAACCCTGATCCATGCTTTGTTACATCCGAACTGAACAATTCCAGTTGTACCCTGGATGGACACCCTTCTTCCACCCTCCATAAAACTGAGTTCACCCAAAACTCTGTTGCCTGCATCCTAACTTTCGCCAAATCCTATTCATCCATCACCCATGTGTTTGCTGACCTACATTAGCTCCTGGTCCACCGCCATCAAGTTTTCACCATGAAATCTTTCAGATATCATACATATCTCCCTCAATCATGGACTTCTACTCTGTCTTACTGAAGATATTCTCTTCCTAACCTCCATGTGAAGTCAAATAACCTCAATATTTTCATAAGCCTCAATCCCTTTCTCAACAGGAATTAATCTTTTTAAACGTATCAACTGACATGCAATTAACTCCTCTTTCTGGCAGTCTGCTGTGTATATCAACTATTCTGTGCTATGAATATTTTAATATCTCATTTTGTTCAAAATTTGTAAATATTGTTGTTGTATCTTTGGGTTTTGAGCTCACTATTGAATCTTAAAAGCATGTTTACCACTATGTTATCTATAGCTTTCATTATTCTAAAAACTGTAGTTAAGCTCTATCTTCTTTTTATATTTCTTCACACAGTCCCTTATAATTATCCTTGTCACTCTCTCTGAACTCTCCAATACATCAATATCATTTCTGAGATAGAGTGACTGCTTTAAAAACTGGGGTTTAGTTCCACTATAAAACAATAACTTACCCACTTCTGTTAGCATTGCTTATTAAAAATACAGTTTCCATTTTTCCTGAACTCCCTAAGCGGCCCTCAGCTGACCTAGAACTATAAAGAGGAACATTATGAGCATATTACATTTACTGCAAAATTCCTTGCAGTTGTAATATGAAATTAAGTATTATTACTTAGCAATATTTACAATCAAGAAAAAGTGCAGTAATCTTTGTGATCTTTAAAAAAAATTGTTAAATAAGACTTCCAAGGGTTCTGGCAACCAAAAATCTTCAAGTGTTTTGGACTACCTACACAAAGTGTCAAGAGTCTGACGAAAATGTTCTGATATCCCACAGAGAAATTATAGAGTTTGATATTTAAACCAAATCTCATGGAGAAGCTAATATTATGAACCACATTTTATTTCATATTTAGCTGATTTTTCTACACATATCTATTACTTTAGTTCATTTTTTTCATGTTTTTCTTTTTTTGCTGCTAATTGTCTCCTCTCTCCTGAAGGCATTGAAAGAAAGCACTTGTATTTATATAGCACCTTATGACTTCAGAAAGTAGGACTTTTGATGTGCTGTCACTGTTATAATGTGGAAAATGCAGCAGTCAATTTGCACATAGCAAGCTTCCAAAAACAGAAATGAGATAATCAACCAGATAATCGGGTTTGGGGAAGGTAGCTGAGGTGTAGTTGTTGGCTAAGACAGCAGGAGAATGCCTCAGCTCTTCCTTGAATCGTGCCCACCTAAGAGACCAGACAGGGCCTCAATTTAACATTGCATCCAAAAGACCACACCCCAAGAGTGCAACATTCCCTATGAACTGCATTAAAATGTCAGTCTAGATTATATCCTTGAGTCCTGGAGTGAAGCTTGAATCCACATCTTTCAGACTCCGAGGTAAGGGTATTGTCAAAGTTGACATTTTATTGTTTCCTTACTAGAGTACACTACCTTGTCCAAATGGCCATTCTTCTGTGTCCCAAGACAAAGAGTTTCAGCTGTCTTTTTGAGCATGACATGCATGACAGCTGAGTCCAATATTTTTTTTTTAGAGATACAGCACTGAAACAGGCCCTTCAGCCCACCAAGTCTGTGCCGACCAACAACCACCCATTTATACTAATCCTACATTAATCCCATATTCCCTACCACCTACTGACACGAGATACAATTTACAATGGCCTATTTACCTATCAACCTGCAGGTTTTTGGCTGTGGGAGGAAACCGGAGCACCCGGCGAAAACCCACGCAGACACAGGGAGAACTTGCAAACTCCACACAGGCAGTACCCAGAACTGAACCCAGGTCGCTGGAGCTGTGAGGCTGCGGTGCTAGCCACTGCGTCACTGTGCCACCCAAGCTTTGGTATTTTTTATATTCTATCCAATCTTCTGACCTATCACCACTCTTTGCTGAATGGCATGCTTTTTCTTTCAATTTGTTACAATCTTTAACTTCCTTAGTTAGCTACGGATGGTGCATCCTTCGCCAAGAATCATTCTTTCTCACTGAAATGTATCTTTGCCGAGTGTTATGAAATAGCTCCTTAAATGTCTGCCTTTGCATCTCTACTGACCTATCCCTTAACCTAATTTCCCAGTCTACTTTAGCCAGCTCTGTCTTCAAACTCTCACAATTACCCTTACTTAAATTTAAAATACTAGTCTTGGATCCACTCTTCTCACCCTCAAACTGAATGTAAAATTCAATCATGTTGTGATCGCTGCTACCTAGGGGCGCCTTTACTATGAGGTTCTTAATTAATCCAGTCTCTTTACACATTCCCAGATCTCGAATAGCCTGCTCTCTGGTTGGCTCTAGAACATGCTGCTTTAAGAAACTGTCCCAAAAACACTCCATGAACTCATCTTCCAGGCTACCTTTGCCAATCTGCTTCATTCAATTTATCTGTAGATTAAAATCCCGCATGATTATCGCTGTACCACTCTCACAAGCCCCCATTATTCCTGTATACCCTGTCCAGAGTATAGTTACTGTTAGGGGGCCTATAAACTACTCCCACAAGTGACTTTCTATTTTTACTATTTCTTATCTCTACCCAACCTGCTTCTACATCTTGATTTTTAGAACTAAGGTCACCTCTCTCTATTGTATGTCATCCTTAATTAACAAAGCTACCCCTCCACCTTTTCCTAGTTTTTCCACCCTTCCAAAATGTCATGAACCCTTGAATATTTGTCATCTTGCAGCCATGTCTCTGTAATAACTATCAGATCATACATCTTTATTTCTATTTGAGCTCTCAATTCATTTGTTTTGTTATAAATGCTACGCACATTCAAATACAGAGCCTTTCGTTTTGTCTTTTTACTATTTATGCAACATCTAGCCTGAGCTGCGTGCACTCTCTTAATTTTGTACCTTCTGTCCCTTCCTGCCACACCCTGATTAGCATTTCCCTTATTGCTACCTTGCTCCCTTGCCTTGTCCTCTCTCTTTAATTTATCATATCTTCTCTCACTTGATCCCTCGTCCCCACTATTTAGTTTAAAACCCTCTCTAGTGCTCTAGTTATACAACTCACCAGAACACTGGTCCCAGCACGGTTCAGGTGATGACTGTCCCAGAGGTAGTGCCCCATGAATCGAAATCCATTTCTCCCACACCAATCTTTGAGCCACGCATTTAACTCTCTAATATTTACCCTACTCCAATTTGCACGCAGCTCAGGTAATAATCCAGAGATTATTACCTTTGAGGTTCTACTTTTTAGTTTAGCCCATAGCTGCTCATACTCTCTATACAGAACCTTTTTCCTAGTCCTATCCATGTCATTGGTACCCACATGGACCACAACAACTGGATCCTCCCCCTCCCACTGTACGTTCCTCTCCATCCCCAAGCAGATGTCCCAAACCCTGGCACCGGGCAGACAACACAGCCTTCTGGACTCTAGCTCATGGCCACAAAGAACTGTGTTTATCCCCCTGACTATACTGCCCCTACTACCACTACATTTCTATTTACTCCCCCCTCTTGAATGGCTTCCTATATCATGGTGCTGTGATCAGTTTGCTCATCCATCCTGCAGCCATTGTTCTCATCCATGCAAGCTGAAAGAACTTTAAACCTGTTGGACAACTGCAAGGACTGGGGCTCCTCCACTTCTGCCTTCTCGATCTCCTTAGCTGCCTCACTTGCAGTCACATATTTCCTGTCCCTGATCACTGAGCAAATCAGAAGACCCGATCCGAAGGGGTGTGACTGCCTTCTGAAACTATGGCCGGAATTTTATAGTGGGCGGACGGGAGCCGGACTCCGACGTAAATGTCGGTGATGAACCCGCTTCCGCCCAGCCTGGGGATCCGTCCCATTTTATATGGATCCCCAAGCTTTAATTGGCCCGAGGCGGGACTTCCACCCACTTGAGAGAGGAGGTCCCGCCTTAGTGAGCTGCCGGCCAATCAGCTCAGTCTCAGCAGCACCACCGGGAGTGGTGGCCACTGCTGGGACTGCAGCTCAGCCCACGCCATGGACCCGAGAGAGTGATAAGTTTGGGTTGCCTCATCAGTGGGATCGGTCGTGCCCTGGTGAGGCTAGGTTGGTCGTTTGGGGGGAGGGGGTGCCTTGGATCCCGGGGGTGGGTTGGGAGGTGGTGGTGGCCCTCAATCGGGCACCCTGTGCCCGACTGCCATGCTCCCGCCCGGGTCGCACAAATGCCGGCAGCTATCGCTGGGCGGGCTTTCACGTCCCCAGCCTCCCGTAGCCTGCCACTCAATTTTACGCCACCCCTATGCCACCATCCGACCCGCTGGGGCATCGTAAAATTCCAGCCAAAGTGTCTAGGTAACTTTCCCCTTCCCTGATGCATCACTGTGTCTGTAGCTAGGCCTCCAACTTATCAACTCTGAGCCAAAGCTCCTCAAGCCGCAGACACTTAATGCAGACATGGATGCCGTGGATCACATCGGTGTCCATTAACTCCCACATACTGCAGCCACCTGCCCTGCCATCCTGATTGTTTTTTAAATATTTAATTATTTAGGTTTTTTTTAGTTTTTAGAGATACAGCACTGAAACAGGCCCTTCGGCCCACCGAGTCTGTGCCGACCATCAACCACCCACCCTACACTAATCCTACACTAATCCCATATTCCTACCACATCCCCACCTGTCCCTATATATTTCCCTACCACCTCCCCACTAATATGTCCTCATCCAACCTCCCCTTTTGCTTATGTTGGATTGCAATCTGGACTTAAAGGCCTGCTCAACTTTCCCCTCATGAAACATGGGGCATTTGGGATATTATCGCACCATATGGCTACCCAACTAATTAACTCATGGTGAATGGAGGATCAAATCAGAAACTTGCCAGTCTCTATGACCCTGCCACTTACTGTCTTAACTAGACGGCCCACTGGGAACACTGCCTTTCTTGTTCTTTAATTAACCCTTCTTCTTCTGGTTAAAAAAAAACTACTTCCCTTTTCATGGGCCTTCTTTTCCTTCAATTTCATTTGTTTCCATTTCTTTTGCTTTCCATCTTCTGTGTTTGCTGTCTGTAATTCTGACCTGATGAATCTTCCTGCTCCTGCTGCCGCACAACACATCTCTCAGTTCATGATCAATGACAGCAGCAGGAATTCTCTTCAGCTGATAATTTTCCTTTTTGTTGTCATTGATTAGAGAAGCTCAAAGCTGTCGGAAATGTTCAGAACAATAGGAATGACATTTCAAGTGACTAGTATAATGACATCATACTGAAGTCAGGAGATTTGTTTTTACCCTTTTCTGAGCTCCTGACCTCCAAACTCTAACTTATTCAGAACTCAACCATCCTCATCTGTACAATTTCTGCTCATCTGTCCTAAGCAACCTCCATTGACTCCCTCTAACCCACCATGCTTATTTCAAAACCCTGGTCCTCATCTGTAAATCTCTCCATGACCTTCTGCAAGTCTAGTTTGCAACTTCCTCCAGCCCTATGACCCACACTACAACATCCATTCTTTTGATTTCAACCTACTGCATCCCCCACCACCTCCCTCCATGCTATAATTAGTGCCAAACCCTGACCTATGTTGGTGCATTCTGAAATTCACTGTCACAATCATCTTCCTGGCTGCATCTCTCTCCTTTCCAAAACGTCCTCAAAAACTGCCTTTTCTTCATTGTATGCCTTTTAACCAAGCATGAGTTCATCCCAATACTTTACCATCTAAGCCATGACATATCCATGTGAATTAGTCTGTTATGAGACAGTGCCAAATGCCTGTAATACAAGTAGATAATATCCACTGCCACACCCTTAACCACCAGATCTGACAGTTCACCAAAGAACGCCAAAATAATTGGTCAAATCTGGCTTTCCCCTTCTAAACACATGTTGCCTTTCTGCAAGCAGCCCCTGATTTTGTAGATGATCCCTTATGTCCTTTATGTCCCTTGTCAAATTCTCAAACACTTTCCCCACAGACAAGGTAAGATTCTTGGATCTATAATTTGATGGCAGCACCTTGGGACATCCTAATTATTTTCATAGAATAAACTACAAGATGGATTTTAACTGGGAGCAAATTGCTGTTGGAAAAACCTCTCTGGCTGATTAATGTCCCGCCCAGCAGAAACAGCAGGAGGCCATGGCGATTTTAATCCACCAGGGCCACTCTGCTCCTGACCTCATTACATCCTTGTTCCAAACATGGTCAAAACAGCTGAATTCCAAATGTGAGATGAGAGTGACTGCCCTTAACATTAAGGCAGCATTTGACTGAGTGTGGCATCAAGGAGCTCTAGCAAAACTGAAGTCAATGGGAATCAGGGGAAAACTCTCCGCTGGTCGGTAGCAAAAAGGAAGATGGTTGTAGTTGTTGGACGCCAATCATCTCAGTCCCAGGACATCATTACAGGAGTTCTTCAAGGTAGTGTCCTAGGTCCAACCATCTTAAACTGCTTCATCACTGACCTTTCCTCCATCATAAGGTCAGAAATTGGGATGTTTGCTGATGATTGCACAGTGTTCAGCATCATTCACAATTCCTCAGATGCCGAAGCAGTCCGTGTAGAAATGCAGCAAGACCTGAATAACATTCAGGCTTGGGCTGATATGCGGCAAATAACATTCGTGCCACTCAAGTGCCTGGCAATGGCCATCTCCAACAACAGAGAATCTAACCATCTCCCTTGACATTCAATGGCATTACCATCACTGAAGCCCCCACCATCAACATCCTGAGGGTTACTGTTGACCAGAAACTTAATCGGAACAGGCATATAAGTACTGTGGCTACAAGGGCAGGTCAGAGGCTGGGAATTCTGCAGAGTAACTCACTCCTGATTTCCCAAAGCCTATCCACAAGGCACAAGGCAGAAGTGTGATGGAATACTCTCCATTTGCCTGGATGAGTGCAGCTCAACGACACTCAAGAGGCTCGACACCATCCAGGAAAAAGCAGATCAACACCATACCCACTATCTTCAACATTCACTCCCTCCAACACTGGTGCACAGTGTCAGCAGTGTGTACCATCTACAACAGGGTTGTCCAACATATGGCCCAAGGGCCAGAATAAAAGTTTTCAATCCAGCCCGCCAATCCTTCAGAACGTGTGAACAGAAAGGGATGAGATTGATTTTGTTCCATTTGTGTCCCCCCAGTTGTTAGCAGTAAGTGAGCACAGAGTTGGTGCAGTGCAGCCTGTACCTGAGCAATCACTAGTCTTCGCTTCCTGCAGCAAGCAGCAGTAAAGGGGCAGGGAATGGCGGCTGAATGACACTCGCGCGATTGATGTGGAGGCTCATCAATCAAAAGCACAAACAGTTTGACTGTGCATGGACCTTGGTCAAATAGGAGCGCGGGGGAGGCGGGACTTGCTGGGAAGACTGGTGCCATCATTCGGGAGGGTGGTGAGCATGCAGTGATAGTGGGGAGCTGGGAGTTGGGTGAGCACACAGAGACAGTTGGGGGGAGGGGCAGCATGCAGAGACAGTGGAGGTGGGTGACATGAAGAGACAGTGGGGGTGTGGTGAGCACGCAGAGACAATGGGGGCAAGTGGAGAACACAGAGACAATGGGGGCAGGTGGTGAGCACACAGAGATATTGGGGGCAGGTGGTGAGCATGTAGAGACATTGGGAGCAGGTGGTGAGCACACAGAGACAATGGAGGCAGGTGGTGAACACGGCGAGACATTGGGGGCAGGTGGTGAGCATGTAGAGACATTGGGGGCAGATGGTGAGCACGCACAGAAAATGGGGGCAAGTGGAGAACACAGAGACAATGGGGGCAGGTGGTGAGCATGCAGAGACATTGGGGGCAGATGGTGAGCACGCACAGACAATGGGGGCAAGTGGACAACACAGAGACAATGGGGGCAGGTGGTGAGCACACAGAGATAATGGGGGCAGACGGTGAGCATGTAGAGACATTGGGGGCGTGGTGAGCACGCACAGACAATGGGGGCAAGTGGAGAACACAGAGACAATGGGGGCAGGTGGTGAGCATGTAGAGACATTGGGGGCAGGTGGTGAGCATGCACAGACAATGGGGGCAAGTGGACAACACAGAGACAATGGGGGAAGGTGGTGAACACACAGAGACAATGGGGGCAGGTGGTCAGCATGTAGAGACATTGGGGGCGTGGTGAGCACGCACAGACAATGGGGGCAAGTGGAGAACACAGAGACATTGGGGGCAGGTGGTGAGCACGCACAGACAATGGAGGCAGGTGGAGAACACAGAGACAATGGGGGCAGGTGGTGAGCACACAGAGACATTGGGGGCAGGTGGTGAGCATGTAGAGACATTGGGGGCAGGTGGTGAGCACGCACAGACAATGGGGGCAAGTGGAGAACACAGAGACAATGGGGGCAGGTGGTGAACACGGCGAGACATTAGGGGCAGGTGGTGAGCATGTAGAGACATTGGGGACAGGGGGTGAGCACGCACAGACAATGGGGGCAAGTGGAGAACACAGAGACAATGGGGGCAGGTGGTGAGTATGTGGAGACATTGGGGGCATGGTGAGCATGCAGAGACAATGGGGGCAGGTGGTGAGCACGCACAGACAATGGGGGCAAGTGGAGAACACAGAGACAATGGGGGCAGGTGGTGAGCACACAGAGACAATGGGGGCAGGTGGTGAGCATGTAGAGACATTGGGGGCAGGTGGTGAGCATGCAGAGGCGGTGGGGATCAGTATGTAGAGTCAGGGGCGGTACTGGCAGAGGGAGGTGATGCGTGATTCAGAGTGCAGCGCCGCGCAGAGCGGCAGTGTATTCCTGCTCTTGATGCATGGTGGGTGAAGGGAGGAATTGTTGGAAAAAAAGGTTAGTAATTTTTTTACCCAGCATGCTCTATTTCCAATGCCTTTATCTTTCTGAAATCTGCTCACTGGCACCCTAAGTAGGACAGAAATTGTAATGTGGCCCCTCATGCGAAAAGATTGGACACCCCCGATCTACAAGATGCACTGCAGCAATTCACCATGCCCCCTTCAACAGCACCTTCCAAACCCACGACCTCTACCACCTAGAAGAACAAGGGCAGCAGACGCATGGGAACACCACCACCTGCAAGTTCCCCTCCAAGTCACACACCATCCTAATCTGAAAATATATTGGTGTTTCTTCACTGTCGCTCAGTCAAAATCCTGAAACTCCCTCCCTAACAGCACTGTGGGTGTACTTACACCACATGGACTGCAGCAGTTCAAGAAGGTGGAACACCACTACCTGCTCAAGGGCAATTAGGGATGGGCAATAAATGCCGACCTTGCCAGCAACACTCACATCCCAAGAACAAACAAAAAAAATTGCTGCTGTCCCAGTTTCCAGCCACATGGGAGGAAGATGTTTGGAGAGCGACTGTTGTCAAGGAAACATTAGGTGTCCCTTGACTGCCTGCCACCATACTGGTATATGGCGAGGGGGATTTTGGGAAGGTGTGAGGGTGTGCAAGGTCAATCTGTGATGGAGGGGGGTTTGGGGAGAGGGCTAAGCATTTCTAGTGGAGATTGAATGTAAATTCCTGCCTGTGAACCCAGTCCACAATGGGAAGTTTTAGGCATACCAGAAGAGCCCCTTCAGACCAGCCACAGATTTGCTCCTAATGGCAAACCTGCAGTGCGTTCCCACTCAGGGCCCACTTAAAAATGCACTGGAGTCCTTTGACGCAATAAGACACTGATTTGCACAAATATATGCGACTCCCGCTTGCTTTAGTCAAGCATCTCAGTCACCTGAAAAACTCCGCAAGTTAATAGCGCAAATAGTTGAAAATGATTGTGATCTGAGCATTGCTCATTTTGACTGCCCAGTGGCCTTGTTTCCACCAGGCAGTAGGGGTCAAATCCACCTCTAAACATCTGAGAATGCATTACAGGCTTTCTCAAAGTGATGAAACGTATCCCAAGGCAATAGTGTATTTCTACTTCCCTTTTTGCTTTTGACCATGTATTGAATAATGCTATTGGAATTCAAAGAGTTTGATTTATTAAATATGGGTGTTATAAATAAAAAACACTAATGGTAACGTGAAAGACATGACAAGTTGTTACATAAGTGCAGATCTTTCATCCAACATTTAGAATGGCTGTCATGTTCTCCGTGGTTTAACTGAGTCTCTCTTTGAACAGGCTGCAGGCAAGAGAGATGTGAGGCTGTTCTGGAATTATGGGCTTTGCTTAGAAAGATGTGCTAGGGGTCTGGAGCATCCTGTCCTCTGCCATGCTGATAGCATGCCTGATCCCTTGCCACCCAGTCCATCAGTGCCCTTGTTAGCTCCATGAAGCCAAGTGGCCCTGACAGTCCCCTCCCACGCCAAGATCCTGCAGTTTGCAGCCAGACCTTCATGGTCCAGAGATGTGCAAGGTCATCTGAAGTGCCCTGAATAGAAGCTCAGCAGCCTTCCACTTCCCAAGCTTTTTTAGGAACACTAAGATTGGTAAATAAGCACACAAGTTAGGAATTAAGGATTCACACAAATGTGATTCTTAATTCTGCAAGTTGACTGCTATCCAATTATGAAGTGAGTTAGTGTGAATATTTGTAGACTAGTGCGGGCAACACCCATGAGGCTAGACTTCAGGAGGGCAATCAGATGGTAGTTGTGAGGAAGGCGGTTATAAAAGTAGTTTTTGGTGCATTAGGGAGTAGAGGGATGGTTCAGGTGAAGCACTCTTGTATGAGATGTTCTCTGACAGGTCTGGCAGCTCAGCGTCTAGTGGACATTGCTATGCAGTTTTTCTTCCTGCTGCACTTTCTCCTCCACCACTTCTTCCTGCCCAGGTGGTGGAACCAGCTCATCCCTCTGGATTGCAAACAGATGCAGCACACCATGACATATTTGGAGATATGGTCAGGTGTCCACTGCAGAGTTTCTTCTGAGGGTCCAAGCAGCAGAACCATTGCTTGAGCAAGCGATGACCTACTCAATAAAGTTTCTGGTGATGGCATGGCTCTCGTTGTAGGCCACCTCTGTTTCTGTGTCTGAACAGGAGTGATGAGTTATGTCTGAACAAGATATCTCTTATCACCAAGGGCCAGCCTAAGACCTGTCAGTACAGTTGGAATAGAGATGGAACAGAGGACTGGTGCAGGATGAAGGAATCATGCTGTTGCCAGGAAACCGGGCACGGACCTACATGATGCTCTGGTCACAAACGAGCTGCATGTTGAGTGCAGATTTTCTGGGATGGTTTCAAACATCTGAGGGGAATAAAGAGGAATTTTTCTACTTCCCTTATTGGTCCTGGAATTTTCTGTTTTTTTGGCTCTCCCTGGAGATTACATGGCTGCAGGGGATAGGAAGTATCTTGTCATGATACTCCAGCCAATAAGAAGTGTGGAACAGGCTTGAGGAAAAGCTGATCTTTATCTGCCGATCTTTTTTGTACATCGTGTCAGAGGGTTTATCTCAGTGCCGCAGAATAGGAGCTTTCCAGTGCCACCTATGCAATAAATACAACGCATTAACTGATGGTCACTTTTTTTGGAAATTGGTGGCTGTTCATTAGCACAGACAGTGCCTTGTTTGATTCAGTCACTATCCACTAAGTCAACATTATTGCAATAGAGTTGTCATGAGTTTCTTTGTGTTATTTTAAACAACACAGTAAGGTACGTGGATTCCAGATCATTGAAGATTTCGAACAGGTTTATTAACAGCTAAACTAGTATATACAATACAGAACAAACTATATACAGAATTCAGTATTGAGTCCTAAAGGGACATCACTTTTAAAGTGATCATACAACAAGAGTAACTAACCTGGATGTATAATCATAACTGGATGAAATTTGATAGACTAGGGAAATAATTTCAACATGATTCTTGTTCTGAATGTAAAAAGATGCTTAGTCAAGTCTATGACACATAATATGGTTTGCAACCATATTAAATAATATTATGCACAGATACTCATTCTCTCTAAATTAAAATAATGTTTCCACACAACAGGCAACTCCACATATTTCTCTTTACTATTGTGTTTTATGCCGAGAATATTAAATAACATAGTTAACGAAGGTGTGTTGATCTTGAAGCAGAGAACATGACATCTCAGGAAAGTGATGGCACCAATATATTTGCAATGAAATGAAATGACTCCAGAGGCTGTTGGGTTGGCATTCTTCCATCTACAAAAGATGATGGACACGCAGCAAACAATCCATTCAGGTAGGATGTCTTCTCTTGGTGCACCTTTGTTGATGGCTGTGAAGGCCAGTCCTTGACAGGCAGGTTCTGCCACAAGTGCTGCATGGGAAGCTGCCAAGTGATGCAGTGAGTTGCTATTTTTGATGTTGGCGCCTGTTGCCAAGCTGCTATAGCAACTGGTCGTCGTGGTAGTGCACACCAGTCCATAGGATATGTCACCATTTCCCACTTTCACCAGCTAGTTAGCTCCCAGGTGTGACGGTCGACATTTAGGGCCTTCACGTCACACTTGCAAACATCCTTGAAGCGGAGCTTTGGACGCCCCACTGGTCATCTGGCCACGGCTACCTCACCGTCCAGAAAATCCTTGGATATGCAACCATCTTCCATCCTGCCAATGTGTCCGATCTACTGAAGCCGCCTTTGTTTGATTAGTGCCAACACACTTGGGAGCTCTGCCTCTGCTTTTGCGATTTTGTCCTGCCAGGATATACCCACAACACGCCACAGACAGTGGAGATGGAAATTATTGAGCTTCTTTTCCTGGTAGCTGTAAGTTGCCCATGTTTCACAGCCATACAGCAAGATGCTGAGAACATGGGCCTTATAAACCTTCAGCTTGGTCCTAAGGGTCAGCTTGGTGTTATCCCATACGCGTTTCACAAGTCGGCCAACGCTGCTTTCCCTATGTGTGCATCGAGCTCTGCATCAAGGGACAAATTGTCTGTCACTGTGGACCCAAGGCAGCAGAGTTTGCTAACCACTTTCAGTGGAGTGTTACTTAGTGTGGTCAGGGCCAGAGCTGCAACACCTTGTCCCATGACCATGGTTTTCTTGATGCTTATATCAAGGAGAACAAGTTACAGGCATGGGAGAGAGAGAGTCCATGAGTCATTGTAGCTGAGTTTCCATTTGAATGACAGAGGAGGGGCCTGAGTTTCCTTCTGGGGTTGGGAAATGAATGTCGGGACTGTTTCTGGATCCCAATCACACCCCAGTGGAAGGAGTCACAGGCCTTGAATTTCACAGGGCGCCTGTTAATTGGCTGGAGGATGGGTTGAGTAGCCAATCGGCAGCTACTGGGGCAGGAATGGAGGCGGGACTGAAGGCCCGATGTAAACAGACCAAAGCAGCCATAACTGTGGCTGCCATTTAACTTCAAGGATGCAAGCATCGGGGATCCCAGTAGACAGGCAGAGAGCTGACACCTGGGACAGGGCTGCCCCACAGATGCCAACCTGGAGGTCCTCCTCTGTCTAACTCAGCCTTGAATATATTTGATGACCCAGCCTCCACTACTCTCTGGGGAAGAGAATTCCAAAGATTAATGACCCTCTGAGGGAAGCAATTCCTCCTCATCTCCGTCTTAAATGGGAGACCCCATATTTTGAACTATGCCCCCAGTTCTAGATTCCTCCATGAGGGGAAACCCTCTTAGTGTCTACCCTGTAAAGTCCCCGCTGTTTTCTGCATCTTCCTCCTCCTCTTACTCCTCCTCTTCCTCTGATGAGCTGTGTCCTTCCAGGGTATCATCCTTTTCAAGATCCACACCTATCTGAAGGGCCATATTATGGAGAGTGCAGCAGACCACCACAATGCACAGGAGTGTACCGCAGGGCGCCACCAGACCGGTCCAGGCTCCAGAACCACATCTTGAGAAGCCTAATGGCCTTGTGTGCAGATGGCTGGGGTTGTAGCACCTCTGTGCCTCCATCTGGGGATTTTGCAAAGGGGTGAGTAGCCATCTCTTCAATGGATAACCCTTGTCCCCTGGAATCCATCCACATAGTTTGGGGGTGGAATGAAGAACTGCAGCACCTTGGACTGCTGCAGGATGAAGGCGTCGTGGCAGTTGCCAGGAAAGCAACAGCACACATGCAGGAAGCTCATATTTTGGTCACAGGGCAGTTGAACGCTGAGGGAGTGGAAGCGAGATGTGCTGTGAGGTGTGACGTCTTCCTCTGTGAGGGCAAAAATCTCTGTGAGCATCTGCCTGGAGAGCTGCTGTCTCCTGCTGTAGTGGTTCTCAGTCATTTCAAGGTAACTCCTTCTTTTCCAGTAGTTCCTATGCTGGAGGTATGGTCTCTGGGTCTTCCTGCCCCTCAATCCCCCCCCCCACCCCAGCTGCCCTCCGCCATCCTGGGCTCTACCCTTCCTGCCGAGGATGTTGCTCCTCATTGCCACTGGACCCAAAATCTACGAGTTGTGCTCCCATTGCTAGTCGCTGCCTTCCTTGTACTCAGGTGGACTCCCAATTGTGCCAAATGCTTGCCCCCTCCTTTTATGCCCCACGATACCAGGGGGGTGAAGTCCCCCTGCACTGCCTGAGCACTTGGTCAACACTCTCCTTGCAACCTGTGCACACCTGATGGCACCTGTGTGCCAATAGCTGAGTGTTCCTCTCAGGCGTTCTCCCTTACTTGGGGCCCACCTAATTTCTTGGGGGGCCATGACTGGCTCCCCATTGTGTTGCCGCCTGCATGCACCTGGTCTACCCTGATGCAACATGCAACCCATGTGTCCCCACCGAGATCTCAAGCTGGCCCACTACAACTTCTCAGTGAGCTTGCCAACTAGCTTAATTGCCCTTATTTGTGAATCAGGTGGGTACCCAGGGCTGGCTTTTCCCAGCTTTGATGAAACCCGCCAGCAGTGGGAACGATGACAGGAAACCAGCCATGTCAGTCCGTACCACTATTTTCAGCACCCGCCTGCCTCCATTCCTGCCCCCGGTGAGACATAAAAATCAGGCCCCAGCATTCTGTAACATCCTTCATTGCATTGATTTTGCACTTTTAAAATTGGAGGATTTCCATCCTATATTGATACCGTTCTTAAACGCAAAAAATCCCATGATTTACCTTTCACATAAAGAGCTGAAACCCGAAAATACCTGGAACCAAGTTCTATGTTATTCATGGAAATGTAATGGAAAAGCAATCATTAGCCAATCTGTTCCAAATCTGGCTGGACCACATAAAGCACTATGTAGTCCTGCTCTAGTGAAAACTGCTCACTATTCCAGGATCATCCTGGATTGCCAAGGTAACCCCTAGCCTCTCTTCGCGACTGCACACTGTCTTCTTAAACCTCTATTCCCGTGTCCTGCACCCTCATTTCTTACAATATGTGCGAGGAGCTCGTAGACTTCTTTGTCACTAAGATCAAGACCATCACAGAATCACAGAATAATACAGTGCAGAAGAGGCCCATCGGCCCATCGAGTCTGCATTAAAACACCTGACCTGTCTACCTAATCCCATTTGCCAGCACTTGGCCCATAGCCTTGAATGTTATGACGTGCCAAGTGCTCATCCAGGTACTTTTTAAAGGATGTCAGGCAACCTGCATCTACCACCCTCCCAGGCAGGGCATTCCAGACCGTCACCACCCTCTGGGTAAAAATGTTCCTCCTCAAATCCCCCCTAAACCTCCCGCCCCTCACCTTAAACTTGTGACCCCTCGTAACTGACCCTACAACTAAGGGGAACAGCTGCTCCCTATCCACCCTGTCCATGCCCCTCATAATCTTGTACACCTCGATCAGGTCACCCCTCAGTCTTCTCTGCTCCAGTGAAAACAACCCAAGCCTATCCAACCTCTCTTCATAGCTTAAATGTTCCATCCCAGGCAACATCCTGGTGAATCGCCTCTGCACCCCCTCCAATGCAATCACATCCTTCCGATAATGTGGTGACCAGAATTGCACACAGTACTCCAGCTGTGGCCTTACCAAAGTTCTGTACAACTCCAACATGACCTCCCTGCTTTTGTAATCTATGCCTCGATTGATAAAGGCAAGTGTCCCATATGCCTTTTTCACCACCCTATTAACCTGCCCTTCTGCCTTCAGAGATCTATGGACAAACACGCCAAGGTCCCTTTGTTCCTCGGAACTTCCCAGTGTCAGGCCATTCATTGAATACTTCCGTGTCACATTACTCCTTCCAAAGTGTATCACCTCAAACTTTTCAGCGTTAAATTCCATCTGCCACTTTTCTGCCCATTTGACCATCCCGTCTATATCTTCCTGCAACCTAAGACACTCCACCTCACTGTTAACCACTCGGCCAATCTTTGTGTCATCAGCGAATGTACTGATCCTACCCCCCACATAGTCATCTATGTCGTTTATATAAATGACAAACAATAGGGGACCCAGAACAGATCCCTGTGGTACGCCACTGGACACTGGCTTCCAGTCACTAAAACAGCCGTCTGTCATCACTCTCTGTCTCCTACAGCTAAACCAATTTTGAATCCACCTTATCAAGTTACCTTGTATCCCATGTGCATTTGCTTTCTTGATAAGTCTCCCATGTGGGACCTTGTCAAAGGCTTTGCTGAAATCCATGTAAACTACATCAACTCCACTACCCTCATCTACACACCTGGTCACAAGCTCAAAAAATTCAATCAAATTTGTTAGGCATGACCTCCCTCTGACAAAGCCATGCTGACTATTCTTAATCAAATTTTGCCTCTCCAAGTGGAGATAGATTGTCTCCTTCAGAATTTTCTCCAATAGTTTCCCTACCACTGACGTGAGACTCACTGGTCTATAGTTCCCTGGCTTATCTCTACAACCTTTCTTATATAGTGGGACTGCATCCAATCAGCTATCTCTGCCATATCCCTTCCTTCCACTAGATCGCCAGCCAAATTTCCTCTAAGGTTCCCTCTGCCCTAGCCTTGAACTTGCATCTTTCTCTAGTTTGTCTCCTATCTCCCTCACACCCTCTCTGAGCTTATCTTGTTCATGAGACCCACCTCCTTATCCCTTGACCCTATTCCCACTAAACTGCTTCCCACCCAACTTCCCCTCTTGGTCCCTATATTATTCGATATTGTTAATGGTTTTGTCTCTTCAGACGTTGTCCCTCTCTCCTTTAAAGCTGCCATCGTCACCCCCTCCTCAAAAGAAACCAGCTCTTAACCCCACTGTCCTTGCAAACTACCTCCCGATCTCCAACCTTCCTCTCCTCTTCAGAGTCTTTAAGTGTGTTGCCACCTCCCAAATCCGTGCCCATTTTTCCCAGAACTCCATGTTTGACTCCCTCCAATCGAGTTTCTGCTGCTGCCACTGTACCAAAATAGCTCTTATTAACATCACAAATGACCCTCGATGTCGGGGGTCATGGCGGGGAGGGGGACCGTAAAATACTTGTGGGATTGGCCCACCACGACATCCGAAGCCAAGAAGGGCCTGCCACATTTTACTGGCAGTGGTGAGGCCTCGGTGTGGCCCCCGGCGGGGTCTTCATTTGCCTCTCAAACTTATTCAAAAAATGCTAATTAACTTACCTGGACTGGGCAGCCGTCCCACACCGATATTGCCGCCGGTGGCCAGACGACCCCAGCCTTCCGAACCCTGTTTGGGGATTCAAGGCGAGACACTGGTGGGGAGGGAGGGGGAGTGAAATTATCAGGGCAGTGGGGGGGAGCGGGAAAAACACTTTTTATTGGCTGTGGGGATATGGGAAGGGTTGAAGGATAAATGTGACGAGGTTGAGGGGGAAAGTTTGGATTGGGAATGAAATAAATTTTCGACATGTAGGCCAATAAAAAAAACATGGGGTGGGGGGGGGGGGGGGGTTGCGGAGGGTGGGGTTGGAAAAGGGCCTCCAGCTTTTAATTACTTTTTTTAAAGATGATTCACAGAAATATTCCTTTAAAAATTTACTTCATTCCTCAGGGCTTGAAGCCCTTTCAAAATGGTGCCGGCTGCTGCTGCCGGGCATGGAGCGGCCACCCCGTCTACGTCATCGGAGGCAGATGTTCCGCCCCCTCCATTTAAATGAGCTCCTGCGCAAAATATTGTGGGGGCTCAGCGGTGGCACATCTGCGCCTGAAGGCCGCAAACTTCAAAGCGTGCTGCCACAATTTGCGGAGCGCTAGTAAAATTCAGCCCTCTATGTGACTGTGACAAAGGTAAACTATCCCTTCTCATCTGCAGCCTTTGACACGGTTGACCACACCATCCTCCTCCACTGCCTTTCCATTGTCATCTGGCTGAATAGGATTACTCTCATCTGGTTCCATTCTATCTCTCTAATCATAGCCAGAGTATCACTTGCAATGGCTTCTCTTCCTGCTCCCACACTGTTACCTCTGGTGTCTTCCAAGGATCTATCCTTGGCCCACTCCTATTTCTCATTTACATGCTGCCCCTCGATGACATCAACTGAAAGCACCGCATTAGCTTTCACATGTGTACTGACGACACCCAGCTCGACCTCACCATCACTTCTCTTGACTCCTACACTGTTGCGAAATTATCAGACTATTAATTTGATATCCAGCGCTGGATGAGCAACAATTTCCTCCAATTAAATACTGAGAAAACTGAAGCCATTGTTTCCAGTCCCCACTCCAAACTTGGTTCCCCAGTTACTGACTCCATCCCTTTCCCTGACAACTTCTTCTTCTTTGGCCTCCTTATCTCGAGAGACAATGGATAAGCGCCTGGAGGTGGTCAGTGGTTTGTGAAGCAATGCCTGGAGTGGCTATAAAGGCCAATTCGAGAGTTACAGGTTCTTCCACAGGTGCTGCAGAGAAATTTGTTTGTCGGGGCTGTTACACAGTTGGCTCTCCCCTTGCGCCTCTGTCTTTTTTCCTGCCAACTACTAAGTCTCTTCGACTCGCCACACTTTAGCCCCGTCTTTATGGCTGCCCGCCAGCTCTGGCGAACGCTGGCAACTGACTCCCACAACTTGTGATCAATGTCACAGGATTTCATGTCGCGTTTGCAGACGTCTTTAAAGCGGAGACATGGATGGCCGGTGGGTCTGATACCAGTGGCGAGCTCGCTGTACAATGTGTCTTTGGGGATCCTGCCATCTTCCATGCGGCTCACATGGCCAAGCCATCTCAAGCGCCGCTGACTCAGTAGTGTGTATAAGCTGGGGATGTTGGCCGCCTCGAGGACTTCTGTATTGGAGATACGGTCCTGCCACCTGATGCCAAGTATTCTCCGGAGGCAGCGAAGATGGAATGAATTGAGACGTCGCTCTTGGCTGACATATGTTGTCCAGGCCTTGCTGCCATAGAGCAAGGTACTGAGGACACAGGCCTGATACACTCGGACTTTTGTGTTCCGTGTCAGTGCGCCATTTTCCCACACTCTCTTGGCCAGTCTGGACATAGCAGTGGAAGCCTTTCCCATGCTCTTGTTGATTTCTGCATCTAGAGACAGGTTACTGGTGATAGTTGAGCCTAGGTAGGTGAACTCTTGAACCACTTCCAGAGCGTGGTCGCCAATATTGATGGATGGAGCATTTCTGACATCCAGCCCCATGATGTTCGTTTTCTTGAGGCTGATGGTTTGGACAAATTCATTGCAGGCAGCCGCAAACCTGTCAATGAGACTCTGCAGGCACTCTTCAGTGTGAGATGTTAAAGCAGCATCGTCAGCAAAGAGGAGTTCCCTGATGAGGACTTTCCGTACTTTGGACTTCGCTCTTAGACGGGCAAGGTTGAACAACCTGCCCCCTTATCTTGTGTGGAGGATCTCTAGCCAGCGGAAAAGCCCCTGGGAAGGATAGCATTACCCCTGAAAGGATCAAGAGTGCCAAGCCTGCTATACTCTCAGCACTACATGAACTGCTATGCCTGTGCTGGGACGAGGGAGCAGTACCCCAGGACATGCGCGATGCCAATATCATCACCCTCTATAAAAACAAAGGTGACCGCGGTGACTGCAACAACTACCGTGGAATCTCCCTGCTCAGCATAGTGGGGAAAGTCTTTGCTCGAGTCGCTCTAAACAGGCTCCAGAAGCTGGCCGAGCGCGTATACCCTGAGGCACAGTGTGGCTTTCGTGCAGAGAGATCGACCGTTGACATGCTGTTCTCCCTTCGTCAGATACAGGAGAAATGCCGTGAACAACAGATGCCCCTCTACATTGCTTTCATTGATCTCACCAAAGCCTTTGACCTCGTCAGCAGACGTGGTCTCTTCAGACTACTAGAAAAGATTGGATGCCCACCAAAGCTACGAAGTATCATCACCTCATTCCATGACAATATGAAAGGCACAGTTCAACATGGTGGCTCCTCATCAGAGCCCTTTCCTATCCTGAGTGGCGTGAAACAGGGCTGTGTTCTCGCACCCACACTTTTTGGGATTTTCTTCTCCCTGATGCTTTCACATGCGTTCAAGTCCTCTGAAGAAGAAATTTTCCTCCCTGACAACTGTGTGAAACTAAACCAGGCTGTTTGCAACCTTGGTGTCATACTTAACCCCAAGATAAGCTTCCGATCACATATTCATGCCATCACTGAGATCCACCTATTTCCACCTCCTTAACATCACCCAACTTCACCCTACCTAGCTCATCTTCTGCCTAAACCCTCATTCTAGTTACCTCTAGACTGGACTATTCCAATGCACTCCTGTCTGGTCACCCACCTTCTACTCTCCGTAAACTTGAGGACATCCAAAACTCTGCTCCAAGGTTTTCACATCAAGTCCCGTTCACCTATCACCCTTGTGCTCGCTGACCTACATTGGTTTCCTGTCAAGCAACATCTTGATTTTAAAATTCTTATCTGTTTCAAATCCTCCATGGCCTCACCTCTCCCTATCTCTGTAATCTCCTCCAGCCCCACAACCCTGCAGGATATCAGCGCTCAATTCTGGCCTCTTGAGCATCCCCAATTTTTATCACTCCACCATTGGTGGCCGTGCTTTCTGTTGCCGAGACCCTAAGCACTGGAATTCTTCCCTACACCTCTCCACCATGCTTTCCTCCTTTAAGACACTTCTTAAAACCTACCTCTTTGACTAAGCTTTCGGTCATCTGACCTTATGTGGCTCAGTGTCACATTTTGTTTTATAATGCTCCTGTGAAACACCTTGGGATGATTTATTGCATTGGAAGGCACTGTAAGTATTAATAAAGATAGAAAATGCTGTAAATACTCAGAAATCAGGCAACATCTGTGGAGAGAGAAACAGATGACCTTTCATCAGAATTGGCAGTGTGACATAATAGATTTTGGTGGGAAAAATTAGGAAAGACAATACATGCTAAATGGTACAATTTTAAAGGGCTGCAAGAAGAGACAGACTCTCTTTGAAGGTGGCAGGACAAGTTAACAAAGCAGTTAATGAAATGTTTGGGTTCCTGGGCTTTATAAATAGAGGCATAGAATACAACAGCCAGGAAGTTATACTAAACCTATAAAAAACACTAGTTCAGCCCCACCTTGAGAATTGTGTCCAATCCTTGTCACCACACTTTCAGTAGAATGTGAAGGCTTTGGAGAGGGTAAAGAAGAGATTTACTAGAATGGTTCAGGGATGACGGATTACAAGGTCTTAGAGCAGAAGAGACTAAGAGGAAATTTGATTTAAAATCATGAAGAGTTTATAGAGTAAATCAAGAGAAGCTGTTTGCAATGGCTGAAGTGTGGATAATCAGAAGGTACAGATGGAAGGCAACTGGCAAAAGAACCAGAAGCAACATGAGGAAAAACTTTTTTTATGCAACATGATTTTCAGTGCATTGTCTGTTAAGGTGGTGGATACAAATTCAATAGCAGCCTTCAAAAGGGAATTGGGTAAATACTTGAACAAAAAAAATTGCAGGGATATGGGGAAGGAACAGGGGAGTGAGACTAACTGGATTGCTCTTCGAAAGAGCCAACACAGACTCAATGGACTGAATGGCCTCCTTCTCTGTTGTACTATTCTATGGTTCTATGAGGTCATGTTGCATTATCCCTCCTCGTCCTCCTTGACAATTCTAGCCCTTGTTGCAGTTGACCATGCAACTTTCCTCCAATACCTGTCTTACATTGCCAGCTCAGTAGAGCTCCCCTTGTTAAATTCTACTCTGCTATACAATCATAGCCAGAGTATTTCCAGCAACAATTTCTATTCCTAAACCATAGCTATCGAGTTTCCCAAGGATTTATCCTTGGCCCCCTCTTATTCCTCATATATATTCTGCCTTTGCCCTTTGGCGACATCATTCACAAGCGTAGGGTCAGCTTCCACATTTATGCAGATGACTCGCAGCTCTTCCTCTCCACCACTTCTCTCAGTTCAGTGTCTCTGTGTTGTCAGACTGTTTGTCTGGCATCTAGTCTTGAATGAGCTACAATTTCATTCAGCTAAATATGTATGGCCTGCAAAGTACCTAAAAAAAAACACCAATTGGACAATTCTGCATGGAGCAGCTGATCCACTCGAGGTACCACACTCAATTTTCTGATGTTCAATGGTGGCATGCAAGACCCGACCAGCAGTGCAGGGCCTGTATCCAACTCATCATGAACTTTATCAGCAAGTGGAACTGGAAAATTCCTTCCAGAATATATAACTGATTACAATTAATTTGCTGAGATTAATTGTTTTGCACCCTGTTATGCACCAAAACATTTAACTATATAGCATATTTCTTTACTACTTCAGGCATTTATTGTTAGCAGCTACCATTACTTTTAACCAGTCCTAGGTACTGGCATGCTGCAAGTCCAAGGATTGGCTGTATTCACTGCTTTAGAATTCAAATTTCTAGATTTTGATATTTGTCTTATATTCACATCCCAGTTTGCTTTTCCCATGGGCTTGACTTTAAACAGAGTACATCACCAACTGCATTTTACTTGCTTAATTTTGAACTTAGCTTCTTGTAAACTGACTGTGGCACAGAATTACGTTGAGCTCCTTTGCCCAGCTTAGTACAAGAATTTCTGTCATTCATCTTGAGGTCGGCTATTAATTCAAAATCATATTCTGTTTGAATCACATCCATGAAAAAAAATCACTCTCAGACTGCTTTTCCACTCTGAACTTTCTTTTTTTATTCTGTTCTTGAGGATAGTTTCGCTTCCACTGTGCACTCTTTAGCAAAAGTTTTTTGTTTCTTTTACACTGCGTACATGTTTGGCTGTATGTTGAACATTTCTTTTTCCTTGTAGAATTTACCAAATCAATTACAATCCCACAATTAATTGTTGACTAGATAAATCTGATATGATGACATCTCTGCTGCGCCCACATTCGTATAGCACTGCTAGTATTCCACAGAGTTTCTAGTTGTGTTTTTCTGGGTTGTACCGCTCTGCAACTATCAACTTCTTTCTGTAAATCTATCTGCATTTCACTTACTAATCTGACATGGATTGATCATATATTATCTTGATTACAGTTCTGACTTTAACAAAGACATCTGCAGATGGGGAGGCCTAAGCACTCGTGCACCAAAAGGAAAGTTTAAAAAAAGTACCTTGTTGGGTGTCTTCTGGCTGCGATCCACTTTCTCTTTAGGTTGGTCTGGGGGCAGGAAATTCATTGCAGCTTCCTGCTCAAGCCAGTGAGTTAAAATTGCAGTCAGGTTCCAAATAAGCCATTGGGAGCCAACATGCATATTTTAACTGGTCTGGTTTCCACTGGTCAGGTAGCATTAAAAGCGCCACCTAGATCTTTGTAATTCAGATGATTTATGTTGAATTTTTAGGTATCACAAACCAAAACCTGAAAAACAAATACCTTTTCAAGATTCCCATTGAAGCATTTCTCTATTCAGTCTCTTTAGTTTCACCAACAACTCATCAGATTTCTCTCCAGCAGCTATCTCTCTTGCTCTGATTTTCTCTTTTTTTCTGATTTTAGCACTCTGCTTTAATTTATCTATCTTACTCCTACTCTTCTGATTGCTATTACTTGTCTGCTATTACTCTCCTGATTTCTAGTCCTTCTCACCCAATTCCATGGCAATATAAAATGGCTACATTTTGCAGCAGCAGTTCTTACACTGTAAGTTCCATGATTGAATTTGGAGGCCCTAACCCAATTTTGGTATCAATCCTCTATTTAATTTCACAGCTTCCTCTATTGCTGTGCATTAATATTGGAGCTATTGCTCTAAAAACTTATTTGGACAGTTCTACAAAACAAGCACATTAATAACTTGTATAACTAGCACAGAACACCTACAATAATGTACAAATTGAATCTAGCACCAAAAGTAAAAGAAGACTGAGTAACAAACCACTAACACTGCAACATGAAATATAAAACTACTTTCAATATTTTACAGAAACAATTAAGATCAGGAAAGCCTTTCATTACATTTTATAGTCTGCATAATCACTCTGCTGGCAGTTTTTTAAAACTTGCTATTTAAATCATTACAAAGAAAATTATTCCATAAACCAAGACATATTAATCAATTTAAATTTAATAAGTAAGAGATATTCAGCAGTGCAGTGTGAATTGAACAGTGCAACATTATCAATAAGAGACTTGATTAATATCCTGATGAAGAACATAAATAGCCATTATTGGACCATATTAAATAAATCTGCAGTTTTGTCTGGGCTGTTCTTTGTGATTGCAGTCAGAAATAACTCAACTCAGATCCTCATGAAGAAAATATAGCTTTTTATCTAGTCAATACAAGGAATGACATCATTGCTCAGTGACATAACTCACTGCACTGAATATTCAGTTAACAGTCCAATTCTAAAATCTGTTCGATAAGATAACAGTGAATCACCCACAGAATAGAATATCACACTATTGATGATGTGGTACTGACACGCTTTCATTCATGAAAAAGTAATCAATTAAAAAATTATAGAGTTTACTTATAAAAGAGTTTTCTGAAGCAAGAATGCAGACCAATGTGATAGTCTATTTTTAATTGCAATGTCGGTTACTTTTACCTTAGAGTAGGTTAAATTACTTTTCATTTTTTTCCTCGACCTCTCCCCACATATCATGTGCACATATATGCACATAAGCATACAAAAGAAAGTTTTTCTCTGTAAAAAATAACCCCATACTACTACTGTGGTATTTGTTTTACAATGTCAACGGACTTTTATCTACAAACACTGTCACTTAAGGCATAGTTTCGAGAGAAAATGTTCAACATCTGACATGTGGGAATCTTTCAAACGTCAGCTGATTAGAATCCAGCATGTTCCTGTGAGGAAGAAAGACAAGTTTGGCAAGTTTCGGGAAGCTTGGATAACATGGGATATTGTGAGCCTAGTCAAAAAGAAAAAGGAAGCATTTGTAAGGGCTGGAAGGCTAGGAACAGATGAAGCACTTGAGGAATATAAAGACAGTAGGTAGGAACTTAAGCAAGGAGTTAGGAGGGCTAAAAGGAGTCATGAAAAGTCATTGGCAAACAGGATTAAGGAAAATCCCAAGGCTTTTTATACATATATAAAGAGCAAGGGGGTAACCAGGGAAAGGGTTGGCCCACTCAAGGACAGAGATGGGAATCTATGCGTGAGCCAGAAGAAATGGGTGAGGTGCTAAATGAGTACTTTGCATCAGTATTCACCAAGCAGAAGGACTTGGTGGATGATGAGTCTAGGGAAGGGAGTTCAGATAGTCTCAGTCATCTCATTATCAAAAAGGAGGAGGTGTTGGGTGTCTTGCAAAGCATTAAGGTAGATGAGTCCCCAGGGCCTGATGGGATCTACCCTAGAATACTGAGGGAGGCAAGGGAAGAAATTGCTGGGGCCTTGACAGAAATCTTTGCATCCTCATTGGCGACAGGTGAGGTCCCAGAGGACTGGAGAATAGCCAATGTTGTTCCTTTGTTTAAGAAGGGTGGTAAGGATAATCCAGGAAATTATAGGCCGGTGAGCCTTACGTCAGTGGTAGTGAAACTATTAGAGAGGATTCTTCGGGACAGGATTTACTCCCATTTGGAAACAAACAACTTATTAGCGAGAGACAGCATGATTTTGTGAAGGGGAGGTCGTGTCTTACTAATTTGATTGAGTTTTTTGAGAAAGTGACGAAGATGATTGATGAGGGAAGGGAGGTGGATGTTGTCTATATGGACTTTAGTAAAGCCTTTGACAAGGTCCCGCATGGCAGACTGGTGCAAAAGGTGAAGTCACACGGAATCAGAGGTGAGCTGGCAAGATGGATACAGAACTGGCTCAGTCACAGAAGACAGAGGGTAACAGTGGATGGGTGTTTTTCTGAATGGAGGGATGTGACTAGTGGTGTTCTGCAGGGATCAGTGCTGGGACCTTTGCTTTTTGTCATATATATAAATGATTTGGAGGAAAATGTAGCTGGTCTGATTAGTAAGTTTGCAGACGACACAAAGGTTGGTGGAGTTGCGGATAATGATGAGGATTGTCAGAGGATACAGCAGGATATAGATCGGTTGGAGACTTGGGCGGAGAAATGGCAGATGGAGTTTAATCCGGACAAATGTGAGGTAATGCATTTTGGAAAGCCTAATGCAGGTGGGACGTATACAGTAAATGGCAGAACCCTTAGGAGTATTGACAGGCAGAGAGATCTGGGCGTACAGGTCCACAGGTCACTGAAAGTGGCAACGCAGGTGGATAAGATAGTCAAGAAGGCATATGGCATGCTTGCCTTCATCGGTCGGGGCATAGAGTATAAAAATTGGCAAGTCATGTTGCAGCTGTACAGAACCTTAGTTAGGCCACACTTAGAATACTGCGTGCAATTCTGGTCGCCACACTACCAGAAGGACGTGGAGGCTTTGGAGAGGGTACAGAGGAGGTTTACCAGGATGTTGCCTGGTCTGGAGGGCATTAGCTATGAGGAGAGGTTGGAAAAACTCGGATTGTTTTCACTGGAACGACGGAGGTGGAGGGGCGACATGATAGAGGTTTACAAAGTTATGAGCGGCATGGACAGAGTGGATAGTCAGAAGCTTTTTCCCAGGGTGGAAGAGTCAGTTACTAGGGGACATAGGTTTAAGGCGCGAGGGGCAAAGTTTAGAGGGGATGTGCGAGGCAAGTTTTTTACACAGAGGTTGGTGAGTGCCTGGAACTTGCTGCCAGGGGAGGTGGTGGAAGCAAATACGATAGCGACGTTTAAGAGACATCTTGACAAATATATGAATAGGAAGGGAATAGAGGGATATGGGCCCCGGAAGTGCAGAAGGTGTTAGTTTCGGCAGGCATCAAGATCGGCGCAGGCTTGGAGGGCCGAGTGGCCTGTTCCTGTGCTGTACTGTTCTTTGTTCTTTGTGCTTTGAAATCAATTTTATCAATTTAAGTGGCCAAACTCCAAAAATGCAACTGACAAACAATTTATCCAGAAATCTAATACACTGTTAGTTAGAAACTAAGTAAATGCTGAATTATCTAACAATCTTGAATGTTACACTGGGAAATATTCACACTGCCTGTAACTAGCAGTTTTAAAGCATTTAATAGAATTGTTAATCAACGTTCAGAACTTTTACATATGAGTCATGTAACAGAATAAACATAATAGAAAAGAATATTTTGTAGTATTTTGGGATCCATTCAGAAGGTCCACAAAATGAAGAAACAATTTATACAGTAAAACGAAACAAAGTTCCTTGTACGATTTTCAGTTCAACTCCATATTTCACTCTGATGATTTTCTATGCATTTTCCTGCTGCTGTGCTATTCTATGCTCACATTGTGCTCACTATAATAAATTTTTTATGGCCTACATTGTAAGTAGGAACTTTCCTGTGTCGAGTCACATATACAAATACGAGTGTCTGTGTTTTCTGATCATAACAGTGGGAACAAATTCATTTTAAATGGCTAACTGTTAATGAAATGGCCAGAAGTCTTATGCTAAACAGATGTTCTTGTTGGATTAGCTGCATCATTAGCATTTAGGAAATCCTTGACTATTTAGCCTGACAATCAGAATTCAAGAACAATTTTAACTGAAATTGCACATAGCTTTTTTCATTCTTGGACTAAAGTGAATACTATTCATATTCTCCATGGAGTGTTGCAGACTCAACAGGAGTGCTTAGCTTCTTTAATTCAATGAAGCGGGCAAATGTCACGCATGCAATCGAACTCAAAACTCACACCATTGTTCTTTTGCAAGCACAAAGGTTCCTCTAGCTTACATACTATGATGTACAATGTCTGAAAATGTGTTTTTATTAGTAGCAATGATAAAATAAGGCTCAATCATGGCTTGCCGATAATAATGATTATTTGACACTTCAAGAGGTAATGGGGGAGAAATTGGTTAACCCTCGAAAAATGGAGTAAGGATCACAGTACATGATTAACCCACGTCTGTTCATTGTGTTGCAGGCAGCACATTAATTATGTACTGTCTGCTACGTTATGTGATGCTGTGTGCAGCCAGTGCTGCCTGTACTGTTCACTGGCTGCACATATCAGCAGCAGAACTGATATCCCGAGGGGCTAGCACTGCTTATCAACAGTCTGCACGAAGGGGAAGTGCATTGCGGCTGCAATAAATGGTAAGAGTTTCTACAGAAGGCAATCAGCCTGTGATACTTTGAGCAATGGCTGAACATGCAAGAGTCCAAGCACAAAGCTGTTCAATCTCTAAAATACTGAAGATCTTGGTGCAAGCGATGGAAAGCAGGAGACACATTTTGTATCCACAGCGGGGGAGGAGGTCCTCCAGACATATACTCAGGGGGCAGTGGGAACAAGTTGTGGCAGAGGTCAATGCCAGGAGTTTAGCTCAAAGAACATGGATGCAGTGTAGGAAAAAGTTTAATGATCTCACACGAGATGTCAAGGTGAGTTAGTTCAATCTTCAAATGGTATATCAAACAAACTGTGCCACTAGCCTTATCCACTGTTCAATTCTCTGCACACCTACCAACCAACAAACTCTAGCAATCAGTACTGAACCCTAAAATTCATCTGCTTTATGCCACACTGATACATTTAGCACAGTTGTAAGTCTCACACCTGTAACTCACAGCTCACACACACTGGCAGCTATTCAACTTGGGGTGGAGAAGGCTGAGGGGGGACCTGATTGAGGTGTACAAAATAATGAGGGGCATTGATAGGATAGATAGGAAGAAACTTTTTCCCTTAGCAGAGGGATCAATAACCAGGGGGCATAGATTTAAGGTAAGGAGCAGGAGGTTTAGAGGGGATTTGAGGGAAAAAAATTTCACCCAGAGGGTGGTTGGAATCTGGAACACACTGCCTGAAGGAGTGGTAGAGGCAGGAACTCTCACAACATTTAAGAAGTATTTAGATAAGCACCTGAAACGCCATAGCACACAAGGCTACCGGCCAAGTGCAGGAAAATAGGATTAGATTGGATGGGTGCTTGATGGTTGGCGCAGACGCGTTGGGCCAATAGTGAAGATGAAGAGGCACGATCACTTGATCTTATTCTTGCAGCTACCAACTCAGAGACTGACACAGCATGTGTTTTAGAGGCTGAGATAAAAGAGGGATTCTCACTTATTGAGACACAATTAACAGGCCGCCAAGGGAGCCACATAGGGTGGGCTCCGCAGACAGAAGGGCCAATTGCAGTGCCCAAAGCTGCGGTGACCGGCAGCCCCACCGGGAGAGGTGGGCATGCTGATGTCGGTGGGAGACCTCAAGGTGGAGGCGGCCCCTGAAGATTTCTTCAGTAGTCAAAAGTGAGAGTGGCCACAGCTGCCAGGGCATCATTGTGGAGGGGAACCCCTCCAGAGGATGGCCTGCAGCTCCAGTTCTGTCCTCTGGCATCCACAGCTCGGGGGAGGGGGGAATTAAAGGAGACCTCGCTGGCCCCATGGCCTGCCGCCAAGAGGCCACCTCTAGGCACCTGCCGGTCTTCAGTCTCAGCGGGGGGGCCCATCCGCCACCAGGAAGATCCCAGCAGCATCACCAATTTGCCCCTAAGTGGGCAGTTAATTGAAAATAATTAGCTACCTGCTGATGTCAGGTGGGTAGTCAGTGCCACATAGACCATGCCTCCGGCAAGATTGCTCAGAGGAGGGAACATGTCAGGGATCTGCCCCGATGCGTGATTTCCTGATATTTCTCCCAGTCCCATCTCCGCGGGACCAGGAAGATTCTGCCCATTAATTCCACATCCTCTCCTTCTGTGAGCCAGATCTCTGCTTTTCCCATTATATCATATTACCATGTGGCACCTTGTGCCTGCAGCTCATCAACCTTAATTACCATCGTCTTCACATTTACGCACATCAAACACGTCTTAGATTGCTTCCCATTTGTGCCCAGTCTTGTCCCTCCAATTTCTGAACTATTCTTTACTCTACTGCTATGTGATTTTATTAAACGGCCTACTCCTGCTCCTAATTTGTATGTTCATAGGTATTTGCCTCTCCCAGTCCTCTGTGTACCTTGTTTCTCCTCTGTAATGTTTCATCCTGTTGCCTATCATCCTGTCAAATTAGTTTAAACCCTCCCCCACAGTACTGGTTCTACCAACTGCATTCACATTTCACATTGGAACCACATTTTTGCTCATGACCACCTCTCCATCCTACTCTCATCTTATTGCTTCTGTGCATGAGCTGTATATACAAGGCTGTATAATATTTTACAACAACCATAAACTAACTCATTTCTAAGTTTATTGCAGGAGATGTTGAATCACAACAGCCAGGACAAGAGAGGACAAAAACCGACAAAGTGCGAGCCATAAGCCAGGCCCTCACCCAGGAGGAGGAGGAACCTATGCTAATCATTGCAGCATGCAGCTTGATGAGCATTGGGAATGGCTGGTGGTTACACTCAGCAGACTTTCTGTCTAGTATTCTTACTTTTTCTCTTTCCTCATGCAATCATACTGTCAGGCAAACCCCCCATCTGCCAAGAATGAGGAAAATTAATTTCGCCACATGAACCTTGATTTTAAACTGCTGATGGTGAAGAAAGAACCTGCTTTAAAAAACAATTGGAAACTTTGGCTGGAAAGAGACATTAGCATATCCACAGACAGTACTTCAAAGAACAAAGAGGCTATTCCCTGCTCCAATTTAATCCACAATGGACTTTTGATTAACAGACGTTGAAGGTGGAAAGGCTAGCATTCCAGGTTAACTGCTAAGATGGCCGTATACAAAAACAGACGTGGTTGGACTGGTTTGATCACATGGCTGGCTGACTGTTGGAGTTGTTTGAATTTTGAACTTGCCACAGAGTGTTTGAAACTGAGAAGGCTCTTAGCTCCTGGATTGAGAAGACCTCTCTCCTGTCTACTCTCATCTAGCTCTCACCAGCTTCGGAAACCATTGAAGACATATGAACACCAAGAGAGAAAAGTCTCCGACAATGAACAAGGTTTAAGAAGAATACTGGGCCCCAATGATAAGAGCTGTCTACAATCAATGACTCTCCGGCGAGCTGGAAACACAGAAACAGTAACATGAAACACCCTTTCGAGACTGCCTCAAACCTCTCCAATTTATTTTTCTTTTGCTCTTTTCTATCCCTATTTGCATTTGTGTATCGCGTGTGCATGCTAGCGTGGGCGTGTCGTATATCCGTAGGCGTTAACCTATTAGAATTTTAAGTTTAAGGAATAATAAATTTAACTTTACTTCTTTAAACCTAAGAAGGCCTTTTCACGTTCATTTCTTTGCCTTCTACTTGGAAAGCTGTGAATAAGGATTCACAAAGGAGGAGCTCAAAACACAGTGTGTTTAAAACTAAGGCTGTGTTTGCTGACAACGCTGCCACTAGTTGGCACTGCAGTGGCACATGCGCAAATGCAGCATGTGCCACTAAAACATCACAATCTGCGACTTCAGGCAGCTGCCAGGACTAAAGATGGCGCTGCTCAAATAATCACACGAAGGCAACCTAACCTAAACACATGACAGCACACAATGGTGGGCAGGAGGGAGAAAGCGAGCGGGCTGGGGATGGTGGGGGGGGGGGGGGTGCGCGGAGCGGGCTGGGCGGGGGGGAAGCGGTGCTTGCCGCATGGGTGAATACCCATTAGCGTTGCATTGCTGTACGCGTAAAGCGCATGCGCAGAGGCCGACCAGGTGCGTTGCCCGAAGGTGTACAGGCCACGCGATGACGTCAGCGGTGCAGGTGCTAACCAGTCCTGGCAAGTCGGAACGCAGCGCACGCGCAGAGTGCAGGAGCCCGTCTGCGCATGTGCGCACCTTGGCACAGCCTGATGACGTCAGTGCCCGGCTGCGTTGTCAGGAGTGATTCCAAGATGTGCCAAGATGCTCACATGTGCTGACCGGCTTCTGCTCTCTGCGCTTGCGCTGCGTTCTGACTTGCCAGGACTGGGTAGCGCTTGCGCCGCTGATGTCATCGCGTGACGTGTGCATCTTCGGGCAATGTGCCTGGTCGGCCTCTGCGCATGCGCTTTATGCATACAGCAATGCAACGCTAACGGGTATTCACCCATGCGGCAAGCTCCGCTCCCCCCCCACCCCCCCGGCCCGCTCCGCTCCCCCCCATCCCCAGCCCGCTCACTCACTTGCTCTCTCCCTCCTGCCCACCATTGTGTGCTGCCATGTGTTTAGGTTAGGTTGTCTTCGTGTGATTATTTGAGCAGCACCATCTTTAGTCCTGGCAGCTGCCTGAAGTCGCAGATTGTGATGTTTTAGTGGCACATGCTGCATTTGCGCATGTGCCACTGCAGTGCCACCAAGTGGTCGCATTGTCAGCAAACGCAGCCGTTACAATAACACCACACGAAGACAGCAAAAGACCTCTAGACACCTTTCTCACCTGGTGATAACAGAAAATTGGAGGCTCGTCCGGGATTTTACCCACAGACAAACGAGTGAAATTGGAAGTGAGAAGCCAAATTGTTCCCAATCAAAATGAGCAAAATTTCAATACAGGTTTTCTTGTGGTTGTGTGTGATTGAATACCAACAGTTCTGCAACTGAAGAGAGTAGCTCTCCGAGTCAGGGTGAAATAACTTGGGATAAGTTAAAAGCACTGTCTATGAAGGTGCTGAGTAAAATGGCTGAGCAGTGTGGGATCACTGTATGAAGCAAGGCTAGGAAGTCTGAACTCCTTACGCTAGTGGCCAACCATTTTTCTCTTGAATCTGAAGAAGCAGAGGGAGTGTTCGAAGCAAACCCAGAGAGGGTACTGCTAGCAAAGATACAACTGGAACAAAAGAAACTTGAATCGGAAGACAGGGAAAGAGAGAGAGAGAGAGAGAGAGGCAGGAGAGGGAGAACGAGAGAGCCTTCCAGAAGGAACGTGAAGAAAATGAAAGACAGAAGAGAGAACAAGAGAGGACAGAGAGAAAGAAAGACAGGAGAAAGAACGAGAGAGAAAGAGGAGACAGAGAAAGAATACTCCAGATAGAATGCGAAGAAAGAGAGTTGAAGTAGCTTGAGTTAACTAAGGGGTGACAGAGTAACCCTAGTGAAATCATGGCCAATAAGGAGGAGCAGAATTCATAGCTGGGTACAAAATAGTTAAAACTCACTCAATTAATTCCAAAATTCAATGAGGAAGATATGGAAGCGTTCTTTGTGTCATTTGAGAAACTGGCAAGGCAGCTAAAATGACCTGGTCTCTCTTATTGCAAAGCAAGCCAGAAGGTTTATTCCTTGTTGCCAGATGAGAGTTCATCAAATTATGAACTGACCAAAAATGCTATCCTCCGGGCATATGAATTAGTACCCAAAGCCTACTGCCAAACGTTTAGAACCCTCAAAAAACAAGCCAATCAAACTTATCTGGAGTTTGAAAGAAGCAAGCAGCTGGCTTTTGACCAGTGGCTGAGGGCTTTAAAAATATAATTCAGCTATGAGACTCTCAGAGAAGTAATTCCGTTCGAGGAATTTAAAAACTCTCTCCCACTCTCAATAAAGACCCATGTAGAAGAGCAACGGGTCAAGAGAGCCCGGCAAGCAGCCGTTCTGGCCAATGAGTTTGCTTTAATTTATAAGTCGGTTTTCCAGGGGAGAACATTTCCGAATCACCCCCACAAATCCGAAAAGGACAAAGGGTGAGAAGGTGATAGAAGCCCAGACAGTCCTGAGGGAGAAAGGAAAGCAGGAGACACAGGTAGCCCTCCTCCAGCCAAAAAGGACAGTGTTGTGAGCAAGAGTGAGACTTGGAGACCTGCGTGCTTCCATTGTAATAAAGCAAAGCATTTAAAAGCTGACTGCTGGAAACTAAAGGGAAAACCGGTAAGCTTAATGAGGGTACACACAATCAGTGCAGACGGGACCCTGATGAAAAACACAGAACAAGCCGTGGCTTTAACTGCAGTAAGGGTGCAACCCAGGAAGCTTACTAGAGCCTGTGCAGGAAAAGTTAATAAGATTCCTGAAGGTTATCAGGGTTTTGTATTTGAAGGGAAAGTAACCCCATATCCCTTGAGTGGGGCAGGCAAGCCCATAATAATACTCAGGGACACAGGGGCCACTAAATCCGTTTTACTGGGAAAAGACCGGACCTTTCCCCCAGAGGGCAGAGAATACCAAAATGGTGGTGAATGGTATTGGAGGGCCGTGTATGCCTGTACCTGTACACCGGGTGCACCTGGAGTGCAACCTAGTTTTGGGACCGGTGATCGTAGGGATTGTCCCTCGTTTGCCTGTGGACGGGGTTGATCTGCTCCCAGGTAATCATCTGGCAGGGGTGAAGGTGGTAGCCCCCCAAGCAGTGAAATAAAGACCACAGGGGTCAGAGAGACAGGGCAGTGGCAGGAAACGGTCCCCTGCAGAGCCCCTGAATGTGTAGTGGATCAGGCTATGATCAAACCAGCTCCCCCAGAGGAGACTGCATTGGCACTGCAGGCAAATCACCATGAGGTCTGCCTGTCCGAGACTTTCTTTGGAAAGTTAGGAGACTCAGGAAATGAATTAAATGGATCTTGCCTCGCTGAGGCTCAGCGAGCTGACCCAGTATTGAGAGAGGTAGCACAGGCTACCCAGTCTGAAAGTGAAGCAGAGGGAGTCTCTGCCAGCTACTAGTTAAAGGATGAGGTACTGATGAAGAAATTGAGTTCTCCTCACAGACATGAGGGCAAGGAGTGGACAGTGGTTCACCAGTTAGTGGTGCCTCAGAGGTACCGGGGAGAAATATTAAGGGCCCACGAGACTACAGTGGTTGTACATGCCAATATACAAAAGACCAAAGCCCACATAAGACAGCAGTTTGACTGGCCAAAACTCCACAAAGATGCGGTGAAGTACTGTAGGAGTTGCCACATGTGCCAGGTTGAGGGGAAACCCCAACATACAGTGAAACCTGCACCCCTAAGTCCTGTACCAGCATTAGGAGGACCCTCCAACAGAGGGCTGGTGAACTGTGAGGGACCCCCGCTGAGAACAAAAGGGGACAGGCAGGCACACGGCTGGAAACAGTTTAGAACGAGAAGGGGAAAAAGTGACCAAAAGGGCAGGTTAAAGGTCGTCCGGGAAAAATCCTGGATGAAAACCCCTACTGGCCTGTCAACCAACCCAGGAAAACATGAAAAGTTAGACCCCACATCCTCCTATGCAACTGCAAACTCTAGAAGCCCCACCAGAGTTGCTAACAGCACTTACAGGAACCTGCAGAGACAAAGAGAGATCTCTAGGCAGCATGGAAACCATGAAGCTAATGCCTCACTTCGTCAAATTGTCAGAGGAGAGTACAGTCAAGTCTGCATAAATACCTGCAGATAGGAGTGTCCAGAGAACAAATGGGAGATTAACAAAGACTCCTCCCCCACAGTCAGAGGAAAGGGTACCACCCATCCCCTGAAGTTGAAAGTCTTTGCATGACTCAGAGTTCAGGATAGACCCGCCCACTACTAACTCTCCTGAGAAAAAAAGGGAAAAATTAAAGCGGCCCTGGCACCCAGAAATGACTAATTTTAATAGGCTTTAAGATTGGTGAATAAATGGAAATGAAAAGATAAATGCATGATTTTTCTTTCTGTATCTTACATCTCTTTCAAACCCTGTAATGAAATGCGCTGCTTTTCTTCAAATTGTATTTCATTCCCCTGGGTGTGGAGGTGTCAGGTAAATCCCCCACCTGCCAAGAATGAGGAAAATTAATTTCACCACATGAACATTGATTTTAAACTGCTGATGGTGAAGAAAGAACTTGCTTTAAAAAACAATTGGAAACTTTGGCTGGAGAGAGACATTAGCATATCCACAGATAGCATTTCAAAGAACAAAGGGGTTATTCCCTGCTCCAATTTAATCCACAATGGACTTTTAATTACCAGACGTTGAAGGTGGAAAGGCTAGCATTCCAGGTTAACTGCTAAGATGGCAAACAGATGTGGTTGGACCGGTTTGATCACATGGCTGGCTGACTGTTGGAGTTGTTTGAATTTTGAACTTGCCACAGAGTGTTTGAAACTGAGAAGGCTCTTAGCTCCTGGACTGAGAAGACCTCTCTCCTGTCTACTCTCATCTAGCTCTCACCAGCTTCAGAAACCATTGAAGACATATGAACACCAAGAGAGAAAAGTCTCCTACAATGAAGAAGGTTTAAGAAGAATACTGGGCCCCAACAAAAAGAGCTGTCTACAATCAAGGACTCTATGGCGAGCTGGAAACACAGAAATAGTAACAAGAAGCACCCTTTAGAGACTGCCTGAAACCTCTCCATTTTATTTTTATTCTGCTCTTTTTTGTCCCTATTTGCATGTGCATGCTAGCGTGGGCGCGTCGTATATCCATAGGCGTTAACCATATTAGAGTTTAAGTTTAAGGTTTAATAAATTTCACTTTGCTTCTTTAAACCTAAGAAGGCCTGTTTGTGCTCATTTCTTTGCCTTGTAATTGGAAAGCTGTGAACAAGGATTCACAAAGGGGGAGCTCAAAACACAGTGTGTTTAAAATTAAAGCCTGTTACAATAAGACCAGGTGAAGACAGTAAAAGACCCCTAGACACTTTTCTCACCTGGTCATAACAATACGTACAGGCAGTTTGGCAACTTGGCGCTGTATTGCACTGTCAAACATGTATTGCTGCATAACCTTTCCATGCAGATTCTGAGCCTTACCTATCCCCCCTTTATCTAGGAAAATATGATGATTCAGATCCAATGGAAGATGAATTGAAGGATGAAAATCCTCCAGAAGAAGGACCATCACTTGTTCCATAAGGAACTATAGCATAGTGGTAAAGTTATTGGACTAGCAATCCAGAGATTTCCATCACCTCCAGCCTGATTCCACTGCAAAACACTTCTTCCCCCACTTCCCCTATCAGCATTCGGAAGGGGCCATTCCCTCTGTGAGATCCTGGTCCACTCCTCAGTCACCCACAAAATCCCCTCCTTTCCCTAAGGTACCTTTCCACACAAGTTCAGGGAATGCAACACCTGTCCTTTTACATCCTCCCTTCTCACCATCCAAGGCCCCAAACATTCCTTCCAAGTGAAACAGTGATTTACTTGTACTTCTTTCAATTTAGTATATTGTATTCACTGCTCAGCATGTGGTCTCTTCTACAGTGCGGAGACCAAACACAGACTGGGTGACCACTTTGCAGAACACCTCCATTCAATCTGCAAGCTTGACCCTGAGCTTCCTGTTGCCTGCCATTTCAACTCTCTACCTTGCTCGCACTGTCTTTTCTGTCCTTGGCTCGCTACAGTGTTTCAACAAAGCTCAATGCAAGCTCGAGGAACTTTGACCGGGTACTTCAGAGCCTTCTGGACTCAACATTGAGTACAACAATTTCAGGCCAGAAACTCTGCCCCCATTTTGCTTCACGTAATTTTGCTGGTTTGATTTTTCTTTTCTCTCTTGTTTCTTTCTTAATCCCTTCACTTTGCATTCAGGCGGCAGTTGTTCTGCCATTCACACCTCCTCTAGTCACATATTTTGTTTCTTTACTTGTCCCATTACCACTCTCTTTGACTTTGTATCATGAAACCTTTTGTTTTTTAATCTGTCCTGCCTTTCACTCTATAACAGACACTCCCTTTTGTTCTTCTTCTTCAGAAGGCTGAATGCACTGGATACAGTAAAGGCTATGGGCCCTGACAGGACCTCGGCTGTAGTACTGAAGACTTGTGCTCCAGAGCTAGCCGCGCCCCCTAGCCAAGCTCTTCCAGTACAGCTACAACACTGGCATCTATCCAACAATGTGAAAAATTGCCCAGGTATGTCCTGTCCACAAAAACCAAGACAAATCCATTCCAGCTGATTGCCACCCCATCAGCCCACTCTCAATCATCAGCAACCTCACGATGGGCCGAAGGGCCTGTTCCTGTGCTGTATGACTCTATGACTCAAAGTAATGGAAGATGGCATTGACAATGCGATCAAGCCTGCACTTACTCAGCAATAATCTGCTCACTAATACTCAGTTTGGGATCTACCAGAGCCAACATTGACAAAAGAGCTGAATTCCAGAGGTGAGGTGAGAGTCACTTCCATTGACATCAAAACAGCAGTTGACAGAATGTGGCATCAGGGAACCCTAACAAAAGTGAAGGTAATGGGAATCAGGGGGAAAACTCTCCATTGCTTGGAGTCATACCTCGCACAAAGTAAGATGTGGTTGTTGAAGGTCGATCATATCAGCCCCAGGACACCACTGCAGGAGTTCATCAGTGTAGTATCCTAGGCCCAACCACCTTCAGCTGCTCCATCAAGGACCTTCTCTCCACCATAAGGTCAGAAGTGGGAATATTGGCTGATGATTGTATAATGGTCAGTATCATTCATTTGAAAGCAAGACCTCGACAACATTCAGGCTTGGCCTGATAAGTGACAAGTAACATTCACACCACAAAAGTGCCAGGCAATGACAATCTCCAGCAAGAGAGAATCTAACAATTTCCCCTTGACATTCAACAGCAGTACCATCAAAGAACCCGCCACCACCCACCATCCACCACCAACCCCCCCCCCCCCCACCCCACCCACCATCAACATCCTGCAGGTTACCATTGACCAGAAGCTTAACTGGAACGGCCATACAAGTACTATGGCTGCAAGAGCAGGTCAGAGGATGTGATTTCTGTGGCAAGTAACTCATTTCCTGATTCCCCAAAGCCTGTCCACCATCTACAAGGCACAAGTCAGGAGTGTGATGGGATATTCTCTACTTTCCATGAATAATGCAGCTCCAACAATACTCAAGAAGCTCAACACCATCCTGGACAAAGCAGCCAATTGATCGGCACTCCATCTACTACCTTAAACATTCACTTTCTCCACCACCGTTGCACAGTGGGAGCAGTATGTACCATCCACAAGATGCACTGCAGCAACTCACCAAGGCTCCTTCAACAGTACCTTCCAAACATGCAATTTCTACCACCTAGAAAGACAAGGGCAGCAGATGCATGGGAGCACCTCTAAGTCACACACCATCTTGACCTGGAACTATATCACCGTTCCTTCACTATCGTTAGGTCGAAATATTTGAATTCCCTCCCTAAAAGCACTGTGGCTGTACCTACACCACTTGGACTGCAGCAGCACAAGAAGGCAGTTCACCACAACCTTCTCAAGGGCAATTAGGGATGGTCAACAACTGCTGACCTTGCCAGCAATGCCCACATCTCAAGAAAGAATAATTTAAAAATCCTTCCCAAGCACCAGCACAGCGTTTGGCACCCTAGGTGGTATCGATAATGAGTTACAGGGGTGTGTACAGCATGAATTACAGAACACAAGTGAGCAGGAGCGGGGACTTGCTGGAGGTCAAGCTCAGGTCCTAACTCTGCTGAAAAGGACAGAAATGCTGACTATAGGAGCTGAATCTTAAAAAGACTGATTTTTGGGCAACCCCTTTTACATTTAATTTCTTTTGTCTTCTACTCTATCGCAGACGTTCTCTTTTGTTCTTTTTCCCACCCTCCCCCGTCATTTGCTTAAAATCTAAGATTTTCAACTTTTCCCAGTTTTGATAAAAGGTCATCGACCTGAAACATTAACTTTGTTTCTCTCTCTACAGATGTTGCTAGACCTGCTGAGTATTTCCAAAATTTTGTTTTTTATTTCAGATATCCAGCATTCACAGTATTTTGCTTTAGTATCAGGTTATTTCCAAACAGATTCATACGGTCTCAGTACTTGCAGGTATTCTCCTTTAATACAAACTTCTAACGTCCATTTTAGTCTTATATGATCGTGTACTGCACTATTCTTCCAGGTTTTGTGGCAATATGGCATCAGAGTCCTATTAACGTTTTAACAGCTTGATCTGAATATTATAATGATGCTCCTGCCAGCTTTTGGTGGGCACCTGGGCTGCCTTTGTGAAGTCCTGAATAAAATGAGTGTGGGCATTTTGGCAGCGGTGTATTGTATTATATTGAACAGGCACAGCTGATGTATTGTAATAGCTGAGCATTTTGTTATACTACTATACTGCCTTTCTGCTGCCCTCTCTGTTGGGGAGGTGCAAATAAAGTTCCACAATGGCTGCTTACAGTAAGATATCATGTAGATTTACTCAATCAATACAAACAGAAAGTGACAAGAATGGGATTGAATTTCTTTTTACATTTCATTCAAGAGATTACAGTCTGAAGAACCGTGTAACACTTTTTGGAACTCAAAGTCAATTTTGAAGAAGTTTGTACGATTTGAAAGATTGCTCCAGTTGTGTCTGCTGCATGGTACGTAATTGAAACAAATGGCAGTGAAGACATATTTTGGGATAATGGGGGAATTCAACCCTAACAAAGAGGACTGGTGTAATTATGAACGAAGGTTATCCATTTGACTGCAAGCTATTATAATAGGAGATGAGAATGAAGTGAATGTTTTCCTCACCATGATGGGGTCAGATGCTTTTGAGATGGTGTTTAACCAATGTTGCCCAAGAGCCCCCAATATTTTGGACTATTCTGAAATTAATGAGATTCTGGACTTTTATTATAATTATTATATATATTAATATATTATATGTAATATATATATTATATAAATACCTGTATGGTAGGAAGCTGACTTGATTAACTGACCACCAAGCCCTTACGATCATATTTTGTTCAAAGAAGGGAGTGCCATCTCTAGTGGCAGCACAGCTTCAGAGCACAACTAAGAATGAAATTGCACTCAAGAGTTGCATTTCATGGAAGGAAACAGTTGTCAAGTGAGACTATTGCATATTATATTCTTGAATTAAAGAAACTCTCTTGTCATTGTGGGTATGGCGCGAACTTAGAAGTCAACCCCAGATGCGTTCCTTGAAGGTCTAAAGAACTGTAAAATCCAGGCCAAGCCTTTGAGTAAAGCAGCATTTGACATGGAAGGAGGCCTGTGATGAGACCACAAGCATGGAAATGGTAGGGAGAAGTGGTTGCAGATTGCAAGAAAGTTCTTTTCCTGAGCTGGCAGGGGTGGTCCACTGGATTTCAGCGGGGACCAGGCAATGGCAGCCAAGTTCACAGACTCGGAGTCAGAAATTTAGGTGCGACCATTGCACTGGTAGTCACCAACCATCTAAATGCTCCCGCAATGTTCCAGAGTATCAAGGATCAGGCACTAAATGGGATGAAAGGAGTGTGACGCTTCTTGGATTATATTTTAATTAGCAGCAAAACAGAGAAACAGCACATTGTAAGGTTGAACAAAGTCCTAGATTGACTTCAACAGTATGGCATCAAAGCTAAAAAGTACAAGTGTTGCTTCATGGTGTCAAGTATAATATACCTGAGTCACCAAATAGATGGTGAAGGTATTCACCCAATGCAGGAGTGTGATGGAATATAGGTATAATAGGCTTAATTAGGTAGCATTTAGATATAGTTAATATATTATACCTTTCAGAATTAAAGATTGAGTAAATGGTCAATTTTCAGAACTCACTGAAATTCCCCTTGAAAAAGGTAGAGTTAAATATTTCAAGGTCCCTGTTAGAATAGAATTTTTGTTGCCAGGGAATTGGAAGATAAACACACACATTGAAATGTCCTGTGTGACATCAGTAAAAGGTAGCAATAAACTTAATTAGTTTATGGGGTTGTTGATGCAGACAAATCGGCTCCAGATGTTACTTTAAGGTACCATAAAAAGGCAATTATAGATAATAAAACAATAAAGAAAATGGACTTACAGGAACGAGAGGTCAAGTAAACACAATTATAAATATTTTGACCAGATAAATGCTCACAACTTCAAAAGCAAAGGAAGTTCAGTGAAACATTAAGTGGAGATGGTAATTAAAGATATGGATTTTAAAAGGAGCACAGGAAGGTCACATCTAATTGCAAAAGTCAGATGACACTTCAGAAACACTATAAAAATGAGAGGTTTTGAAAGCAATGCTTAGAAGTGTTGAATCCTCAAACAACAGTTGTCAACTAATGGGCATTTAAGGTAAAAAGTTTACTTTAAATTTTGATGGATATTCTAAGATATTTTGCTGTAACATTAGCAAGGTTAAACTTTTGGATTATAGGTTAGAAATAAGAATATGTGTTATATCTCTCAGTAATATTTGATATTGTGATATACGTATCCACTTAGAAGTCTATTGCATGCTGAATTCTTCAATAAATCTATAAAAGTTAATAAATCATCTCATGTAGTATTCTGCATACAACTACAAGAAACCCCTCTCTGTGACTCTTTAAGTGGAGAGATACACATTGAAGAGACTTTTCCAGATCCTTATAATATCTGGGATATTTATGACTTAGCCATAATTATTAAAATAGGCTATCCGAATGATGGTAATATTCTCTGTCGGTTTTCTTTCTTTGAGGGAAAGTTAGTACAATTCTTTGGACCCAAATAAGTGTCTCAGAATTTGTCTGGTTTGAACTTGATTAAAGGAGATTCATAGGGATGTACTCCTGATTTGGTTTAGTCCCTATAAGGGTTTAAAGTCATAAATCACTTCAGGAGAAGGTTGAGGGGATTTTGAAAGCTAAGAGACCAGAGAACAAAGAAGGACTTAGAACACTCATTGGAAATGTTGTGTATTAGTCCGAGTTCATCCTCAACTTAGCTAATACATTTGCTCCATTGTATCAACTGCTCAAATCTGGAATAGATTGGGAGTGGTCTGTGGAGTGTCAGAAAGCATTTGAAGAAGTGAAGAGAGTACTGACTAGTGATGCTGTTTTGACCCACTATGATTCCAAGAAACCACTGGTTTTAATGTGCAATGCCTCACCACAGGAATTAGGTGTGGTGTTATTTCACAGAATGGAAGAGAGTGTGGAGAAAACTGTAACATATGCTTCATGGGCTTTAATGAAGTCAGAGCAAAATTACTCAGAAGTTGAGAAAGAGGCATTAACGATCATATTATGGTGTTACAAAGTTCTATAAATACCCGTACGGTAGGAAGCTGACTTGGTTAACTGACCACTGAGCCCTTACGATTATATTTGGTTCAAAGAAGGGAGTACCATCTCAAGTGGCAGCACAGCTTCAGAGATAGGCATTGAATCTGATGGCCTATCAGTACGGTATTAAATATCATAAGTCAGCAGATCATGCAAATGCGAACGTTCTTTTGAGATTTCTGGTGAAGACTGATACATTTTTAACAAATGAGTTACCTGTGAATTTCTTTACATACACAAATGACGTGCCAGAGTCTGTCAGAGAAATTGGAAGTAAGCCGAGACAAAGGCAAACATCAAATAGGATCGGAATGAGGAATAATGTTAAGACAAAGTTAAGGGCACTCTATCTGAATGCATGCAGCATCCCCTCTGGATTGGAAAGTTGCACATGTCACTCCACTTTTTAAGAGGGGTGAAAGGGGGAAACTAAGGAAATTACAGACCAGTTAGCCTGACATCTGTGCTGGGGAAGTTGCTGGAGTCTATAATCAAGGATAGGGTGACTGAACACCTGAACAAGAAAAATTTCAGTTAATTAGGGACAGCCAGCAAGGATTCATGATGGGAAGGTCATGCCTGACAAATCACATTGAATTTTTTGAAGAGGTGACTAAGGTAGTGAACAGGGGAATGTCTATGGATGCTATTGAAATGGATTTCCAGAAGGCATTTGATAAAGTCCCACATAAGAGACTGTTAACTAAGGTAGAAGCCCATGGAGTTGAGGGCAAATTATTGACATGGTTAGGAAGTTGGTCGAGTGGTAGGCAACAGAGTGTGGGGATAATGGGTAAGTACTCTGATTTGCAGGATGTGACTAGTGGTGTCCCACAGAGATCTGTGTTGGGGCCTCAATTATTCACATTATTCATTAACAACTTGGATAATGGCATAGTAAGTCATATATCCAAATTTGCTGATGATACAAAGTTAGGCGGCATTGTAGACAGTCTAGATGATAGCATAAAATTGCAAGGAGATATTGACAGACTAGGTGAATGGGCAAAACTGTGGCAGATGGATTTCAATGCGGGCAAGTGTGAGGTTATCCATTTTGGACCAAAAAAGGATAGAGCAGGGCACTTTTTAAATGGGAAGAGGCTAACTGCAGTGGATGTCCCAAGAGACTTGGGGGTTCAGGTGCATAGACCTTTAAAATGCCACGAGCAAGTGCAGAAAATAATCAAAAAGGCTAACGGAATGCTAGCCTTTATATCTAGAGGATTGGAGTATAAAGACACAGAGGTTATGCTGCAGCTGTACAAAACCCTGGTTAGACCCCACTTGGAGTACTGTGAGCAGTTCTGGGCACCACACCGTAGGAAGGATATATTGGCCTTGGAGGGAGTGCAACATAGGTTTACAAGAATGATACCTAGACTACAGGGGTTAAGTTACGAGGAGAGATTACACAAATTCGGCCTTTTTTCACTGGAATTTAGAAGGTTAAGGGATGATCTGATCGAAGTCTTCAAGATATTAACAGGAAAGGCCAGGCGAGATAAAGATAAACTATTTCCACTGGTTGGAGATTCTAGAACGAGGGGGCTAAAAATTAGGGCCAGACCATTCAGGAGAGATGTTAGGAAGTACTTCTTCATGCAAAGGGTGGTAGAGGTTTGGAACTCTCTCCCACAAACAGCAGTTGAAGTTAGAACAGTTGTTAATTTTAAATCTGAGATTTTTGTTAAGCGAAGATATTAAGGGATATGGGCCAAAGGCAGGTATATGGAGTTAGGCCACAGATCAGCCATGATCTCATTGAATAGTGGGACAGGCTGGAAGGGCTAAATGGCCTACTCCTGTTCCTATCTTCCTATGTTCCTATGATGTGAAGACACGAATAGAGGTAAATGGGTATGATGTAATTGCCAATACGGGGAGGTGGTTCCAGGGTGACCAGGACTGGGAACTGAATGTTCAGGGATATTCATCATTTAGGAAGGATAGGTGGAGGGGAAAAGGAGGTGGGTAGCGCTGTTAATAATCAGTACATTAGTGAGAGTGGATCTTAGATCGAAGAAACAAGACGTAAAATCAGTTTGGGTGGAGCGAAGAAACAGCAAGGGACAGCAAACACTGGTGGCCACCAAACTGTAATGGTAATGTTGGGCAGGGTATAAATCTAGAAATTAGAGCTGAATGTAGCATGGGCAATACAGTAATAATGGGCAACTTCAATTTACATATAGATTGGGTAAACCTAATTAGCCCTAATGCTGTGGAGGATGAATTCCTGGAGAGTGTATGAGATGGGTTTCTGGTGCAGTATGTTGAAGAACCAATTAGGGATGGGGCTATTTTAGATTTAGTATTATGCAATGAGAAAGGGCTAATTAATAACCTTGCTGTAAAGGAGCCATTAGGAAATAGTGACCACAATATGATAGAATTCTACATTAAGTTTGAAAGAGATATAGTTCATTCTGAAACTAGGATCTTAAATCTGAACAAAGTAAACTATGAAGGTATGAGGGGCAAGTTGGCTATGGTGGATTGGGAAAATATATGAAAAGATTTTATGACAGACAGGCAATGACAAGTATGTAAAGAAGTATTACAGGGTATCCAACAAATATACATTCCTCTGAGACACCCAACAGGAAAGGTGAATCAACCGTGACTAACAAAAGAAGTTAAAGATTGCATTAGGTCAAAGGAAGTGGCTCATTAGGTTGTCAGAAAAAATGGTAAGCCCGAGGATTGGGAGCAATTTAGAGTCCAACAAAGGACAACCAAGAAACTATGAATGCAAGCTAGCTAGAAACAAAAAGGCAGACTATAAAAGCTTCTTTAGGTATGTGACAAGGTAACAATTAGCAAGAACAAATGTGGGCCCATTGCAGGCAGAGACAGGGAAGTTTCCGGTGGAGAATGAGGAAATGGCGGAGAGACTAATCAATTACTTTGTGTCTGTCTTCACGGAGGAAGACACACAAAAACGGCGTGCATCCCGCGCGGATGTGCCACCCCTGAGCTTGGGGGCTCATTTAAATAGAGAGGGCAGAGCAGCTGTCCCCGATGACGTAACAGGGCGTCTGCCGCATCCCCAGCAACGGCATCCGGCACCATGCGCAGGCGCCATTTTTAAAGGGCTGTAAGCCCTTCAGTACCCTTTTAAAATGTAATGGTCCTGATCTCCGGGATGGAACAAAAAAATGTCATATCAAATAGAACTCACTTCTCCCACCAACACCTCCCCCCCACTCCCCCCGCCACTCTCAATGGGTAAATTTAAAGATTCATCGCACTCTGCCCCCATAATAAACCTTTAATGGTATTCCGAACTTTCCCCCCCCAAAATTTGTTCCCATTGACCCTCAACCCCTTCCCACCATCCCATTAGGCAGTGTAGATTGTTTTCCCCGCTCGTCCACCCCTTCCACCCTGAAAATTCTATTGCTCCCCTCTCCCCACCATGTTCTCGCCCGAAACTCCATGCGGAGTTCCAAAGGCGCACAGAGCACGAACGGCGGACGTAATATAGGTGTGGGACGGCCACCACCTGCAGGTAAGTTTATTTGCATCTCATTTGGTACGGTTTGCATATGTATATGAAGGGCCCGCCGCGTAGTGGCGTGGGGGCCGCACCGAGGTACCCCCGCCACCGGTAATATGCAGCGGGCCCTTCTTGACATCGCGGGACGAGGCGGGCCTCTCCCCGCAGGGCTTTACCGGCCCCCGCAACACAACCCGTGGTGTCGAAGAGCCGGTAAAATTCAGCCCCAGTAGTAGGGAAAATGTTAGAATCTATTATAAAGGATGAGATAACTGGACACTTGGAAAATCATGATATTATTGGTCAAAGTCAACATGGATTTGTGAAAGGGAAATCATATTTGACAAACCTGTTGGAGTTTTTCAGGATGTTATTTGTCGCATAGATAAAGGAGTACCAGTGGATATGGTGTCTCTGCTTTTTCAGAAGGGTTTTGCTAAGGTCCCACACAGGTTAGTAAACAAAATGAGAGCACATGTGATTGGGGTATTATACTTTTTTTTTATTCATTCATGGGATGTAGGCGTCACTGGCCAGGCCAGCATTTATTGCCCATCCCTAATTGCCCATGAGAAGGTGGTGGTGAGCTACCTTCTTGAACTGCTGCAGTCCACGTGGGGTAGGTACACCCACAGTGCTGTTAGGAAGGGAGTTCCAGGATTTTGACCCAGCGACAGTGAAGGACCAGCGATATAGTTCCAAGTCAGGATGCTGTGTGACTTGGAGGGGAACTTGCAGGTGGTGGTGTTCCCATGTATTTGCTGCCCATGTCCTTCTAGTTGGTAGAGGTCGCGGGTTTGGAAGGTGCTGTCCAAAGGAGCCTTGGTGTATTGCTGCAGTGCATCTTGTAGATGGTACACACTGCTGCCTCTGTGCGTTGGTGGTGGAGGGAGTGAATGTTTGTAGATGGGGTGCCAATCAAGCGGGCTGCTTTGTCCTGGATGGTGTCGAGCTTCTTGAGTGTTGTTGGAGCTGCAGCCATCCAGGCAAGTGGAGAGTATTTCATCACACTCCTGACTTGTGCCTTGTAGATGGTGGACAGGCTTTGGGGAGTCTGGAGGTGAGTTACTCGCTGCAAGATTCCTAGCCTCTGACCTGCTCTTGTAGCCACGGTATTCATATGGTTATTCCAGTTCAGTTTCTGGTCAATGGTAGCCCCTAGGATATTGATAGTGGGGGATTCAGCGATGATAATGCCATTGAATGTCAAGGGGAGATGGTTAGATTCTCTCTTGTTGGAGATGGTCATTGCCTGGCACTTGTGTGGCGCGAATGTTACTTGCCACTTATCAGCCCAAGCCTGGATACTGTCCAGGTCTTGCTGCATTTTTACACGGACTGCTTCAGTATATGTGGAGTCACGAATGGTGCTGAACATTGTGCAATCATCAGTGAACAGCCCCATTTCTGACCTTATGATTGAAGGAAGGTCATTGATGAAGCAGCTGAAGATGGTTGGGCCTAGGAACTCCTGCAGTGATGTCCTGGAGCTCAGATGATTGACCTCCAAAAACCACAACCATCTTCCTTTGTGCTAGGTATGACTCTAGCCAGCGGAGGGTTTTCCTCCTGATTCCCATTGACCTCAGTTTTGCGAGGGCTCCTTGATGCCATACTCGGTCAAATGCTGCCTTGATGTCAAGGGCAGTCACTCTCACCTCACCTCTTGAGTTCAGCTCTTTTGTCCATGTTTGAACCAAGGTTGTAATGTGGTCAGGAGCTGAGTGGCCCTGGCAGAACCCAAACTGAACGTCACTGAGCAGGTTATTGCTAAGCAAGTGCCACTTGATGGCACTGTTGATGACACCTTCCATCACTTTACTGATGATTGAGAGGAGGCTGATGGGGCGGTAATTGGCCGGGTTGGACTTGTCCTGCTTTTTGTGTACAGGGCATACCTGGGCAATTTTCCACATTTCAGGGTAGATGCCAGTGTTGTAGCTGTACTGGAACAGCTTGGCTAGGGGCACGGCAAGTTCTGGAACACAGGTCTTCAGGACTATTGCCGGAATATTGTCAGGGCCCATAGCTTTTGCAGTATCCAGTGCCTTCAGTCGTTTCTTGATATCACGTGGAGTGAATTGAATTGGCTGAAGTCTGGCATCTGTGATGCTGGGGACTTCAGGAGGAGGCCGAGATGGATCATCAACTCGGCACTTCTGGCTGACGATTGTTGCAAATGCTTCAGCCTTACCTTTCGCACTGATGTGCTGGGCTCCCCCGTCATTGAGGATGGGGCTAGTTGTGGAGCCACCTCCTCCAGTTAGTAGTTTAATTGTCTGCCGCCATTCACGGCTGGATGTGGCAGGACTGCAGAGCTTAGATCTGATCCGTTGGTTTTGGGATCGCTTAGCTCTGTCTATCGCATGCTGCTTACGCAGTTTGGCATGCAAGTAGTCCTGGATTGTAGCTTCACCAGGTTGACACCTCATTTTGAGGTATGCCTGGTGCTGCTCCTGGCATGCCCTCCTGCACTCTTTATTGAACCAGGGTTATGCCGGGCCATGAGGTTACAGATTGTGGTTGAGTACAATTCTGCTGCTGCTGATGGCCCACAGCGCCTCATGGATGCCCAGTTTTGCATTGCTAGATCTGTTTGAAATCTATCCCATTTAGCACGGTGATAGTGCCACACAACACGATGGAGGGTATCCTCAATGTGAAGGCGGGACTTCGTCTCCACAAGGACTGTGCAGTGGTCACTCCTACCAATACAGTCATGGACAGAAGCATCTGCGGCAGGCAGATTGGTGAGGATGAGGTCAAGTATGTTTTTCCCTCGTGTTGGTTCCCCCACCACCTGCCGCAGACCCAGTCTAGCAGCTATGTCCTTTAGGGCTCGGTCAGTAGTGGTGCTACCGAGCCACTCTTGGTGATGGACATTGAAGTCCCCCACCCAGAGTACATTTTTTGCCCTTGCCACCCTCAGTGCTTCCTCGAAGTGCTGTTCAACATGGAGGAGTACTGACTCATCAGCTGAGGGAGGGCGGAGGTGGTAATCAGCAGGAGGTTTCCTTGTCCATGTTTGACCTGATGCCATGAGACTTCATGGGGTCCAGAGTCGATGTTAAAGACTCCCAGGGCAACTCCCTCCCTACTGTATACCACTGTGCCACCACCTCTGGTGGGTCTGTCCTGCCGGTGGGACAGGGCATACCCAGGGATGGTGATGGCAGTGTCTGGGACATTGTCTGTAAGGTATGATTCTGTCAGGCTGTTGCTTGACTAGGCTGTGGGACAGCTCTCCCAACTTTAGCACAAGCCCTCATATGTTAGTAAGGAGGATTTTGCAGGGTCGACAGGGCTGGGTTTGCCGTTGTCGTTTCTGGTGCCTAGGTCGATGCTGGGTGGTCCATCCGGTTTCATTCCTTTTTATTGACTTTGCAGCGGTTAGGTACAACTGAGTGGCTTGCTAGGCTATTTCAGAGGGCATGTAAGAGTTAACCAGATTGCTGTGGGTCTGGAGTCACATGTAAGCCAGACCAGGTAAGGACAGCAGATTTCCTTCCCTCAAGGACATTAGTGAACCAGATGGGTTTTTACAACAATTGACAATGGTTTCATGGCCATCATTAGACTCGCTTTTAATTCCAGATTTTATTAATTAAATTCAAATTCCACCTTCTGCTGTGGTGGGATTCGAACCCTTGTCCCCAGAGAAATACCCTGGGTCTCTGGGTTACTAGTCCAGTGATAATACCACTATGCCACCGCCTACCCTACTGAAATGGATTGAGAATTGGTTAACAGACAGAAAGTAGAGCGTAGGAATAAATGGGTCATTCTCAGGATGGCAGGCTGTTACTAATGGGGTACCACAAGGATCAGTGCTTGGACCAATAGTAATATTTCCAAATTTGCTGATGACACAAAACTAGGTGGGAATGTAAGTTGTAAGGAGGATGTAAGGAGGCTTCAAGGGAATTTGGACAGGCTAAGTGAATGGGCAAGAACACAGCAGATGGAATATAATGTGAATAAGTGTGAAGTGATCCATTTTGGTGGAGAAAAACAGAAAGACAGAGTATTTCTTAAATGGTGAGAGGTTGGGAAGTGTTGACGTCCTAAGAGACCCGGATGTCCTCGTTCATGAGTCACTAAAAGCTAGTACGCAGTTGCAGCTATCAATTAAGGAAAATGGTATGTGGTCTTTCATTGCAAGGGGATTTGAGTACAGGAGAAAAGATACATTGCTGCAATTGTATAAAGCCTTGGTGAGACCGCACCTGGAGTATTGTGCACAGTTTTGGTCTCCTTATCTAAGGAAGGATGTACTTGCCATCGAGAGTGCAACAAAGGTTCACCAGATTAACCCCTGGGATGGCAGAATTGTCTTATGAGGACAGATTGAGGAAACTGGGCCTGTATTCTCTAAGAGTTTTGAAGAATGAGAGGTTATCTCATTGAAACTTGCAAAAATTTTTACATGGCATGACAGGGTAGATGCGGATAGATTGTTTCTTCTGGCTGGTGAGTCTGGAACAAGGGGATACAGTCTCAGAATAAAGGGCAGGCCATTTAAGACTGAAATAAGGAGCAATTTCTTTACTCAGGGTGGTGACTCTGTGGAATTCGGTACCCGAGAGGGCTGTGGAAGCTCAATCATTGAGCATGTTCAAGATAGAAATCGATAGATTTCTGGATACTAATGACATCAAGGGATATGGGGATAGTGGTGAAAAGTGGACTAGAGGTAGATGATCAGCCATGAACTGTTTGAATGGCAGAATAGGCTCAATGGACCAAATGGCCTACTCCTGCTCCTATTTTCTAGGATCCAATATATTTCTATGACCGTCAATTCAGTTTGTTTGCCAAATCTAAATGAGGCCAGTGCTTCAAAATCTAGTGCTTCTATGATATATATATATATATATCATGGATGAGCTGGACATACAGCCAACCAAATCGGAACTCAGTGATGCCATTGATTCTCTAGCCAGCGGAAAAGCCCCTGGGAAGGACAGCATTACCCCTGAAATAATCAAGAGTGCCAAGCCTGCTATACTCTCAGCACTACGTGAACTGCTATGCCTGTGCTGGGACGAGGGAGCAGTACCCCAGGACATGCGCGATGCCAATATCATCATCCTCTATAAAAACAAAGGTGACCGCAGTGACTGCAACAACTACCGTGGAATCTCCCTGCTCAGCATAGTGGGGAAAGTCTTTGCTCGAGCCACTCTAAACAGGCTCCAGAAGCTGGCCGAGCGCGTCTACCCTGAGGCACAGTGTGGCTTTCGTGCAGAGAGATCGACCGTTGACATGCTGTTCTCCCTTCGTCAGATACAGGAGAAATGCCGTGAACAACAGATGCCCCTCTACATTGCTTTCATTGATCTCACCAAAGCCTTTGACCTCGTCAGCAGACGTGGTCTCTTCAGACTACTAGAAAAGATCAGATGCCCATCAACGTATGCCAGCCAAGAGCAACGTCTCAATTCATTCCATCTTCGCTGCCTCCGGAGAATACTTGGCATCAGGTGGCAGGACCGTATCTCCAACACCGAAGTCCTCGAGGCGGCCAACATCCCCAGCTTGTACACAGTACTGAGTCAGCGGCACTTGAGATGGCTTGGCCATGTGAGCCGCATGGAAGATGGCAGGATCCCCAAAGACACATTGTACAGCGAGCTCGCCACTGGTATCAGACCCACCGGCCGTCCACGTCTCCGCTTTCAAGACGTCTGCAAACGCGACATGAAATCCTGTGACATTGATCACAAGTCGTGGGAGTCAGTTGCCAGCGTTCGCCAGAGCTGGCGGGCAGCCATAAAGACAGGGCTAAAATGTGGCGAGTCGAAGAGACTTAGTAGTTGGCAGGAAAAAAGACAGAGGCGCAAGGGGAGAGCCAACTGTGCAACAGCCCCGACAAACAAATTTCTCTGCAGCACCTGTGGAAGAGCCTGTCACTCCAGAATTGGACTTTATAGCCACTCCAGGCGCTGCTTCACAAACCACTGACCACCTCCAGGTGCGTATCCATTGTCTCTCGAGATAAGGAGGCCCAAAAGAAAAGAAAGTGGCTTAAGTTTTGGAGGTGGAATGCTGCTGAACTCCCACTGAGGACAGTTCAAATGGCCATGGTAAGTGACCTCAAGCAGCTCTGGGCCTTGATATTACAGACTGCAGTCTGGTCCAACTAGTTGTAACAAGGGCACTAGTGGATTGGGTGGTGGGAAGCAAGCATGGTGTTGTCCGAAGAGAGGTCAGCAGGTGCCTCTCCCATGGAGACAATGCTCCGCGAGAACAGAGGGCAAGAGTATTGTGACACTCTGAAAGCCCCTGTTAACACTGGTCCCCAGAACCAAGATGGCAGAAGGCTGAGCTCCCATGGCGACAGTATGAGCTGCCAAGGAAACTGGCAGCTTTGGCAGCAGAGGGTCTTTCATGGTGGGTGCCAATATTGTGTTCAAGGAATTGACCATTCAGTCCATGTTTGGCAGATTGATCTACAAGGCATATCAAAAATCATGGATATCCAGTCTGGAAAGCCCCAGTGAGGGGTGTGGGGGTGGTTGTGCAGTCCAGTGGTGGGGGGGGAGGAGGGCAGAGGGGTCCCGGGAGGTATTGCATAATACATTTTGAAGTTTATATCAATGTAAATTGTTCATCCGAGAAAAGGAGATTGCAATCCATACTTTTCTTATTTTAATAATGTTTCACTTATTTAAATTTGAAAAATTCAGTATTTAATAGCCTCAGTGAACTAAAAGAGTTGTCCAAAATTAATCCTAGTTCTCACTATTGATGACAAATAACTTTATCGTTCCCATACACATATATGGTATAAACAGAGGCCAATACATAATTATATGTGTAAAAGATACACATCTGGGAACTTGTTTCACATCTGTGGAAAGACTAACATTTTATTGATTTTATTGAACAGTTAGAATATGAAAAGGGCCATACAGATTATCAGTACAGTGGTGATTCATAAACTTATCCACTATTGAGAGCTCCAACACTTCGAGACTGTAGATTCTATACTTGTCACATGTCAAAATATATTCAGCTAATGGCCTATAGTTCTACAGCAGTTTAGCGAGTCTTAAGGCAATGTTCAACAAAAAAAATTTTAAATGACTTAACAGTAAAAGTATTAATGTGCCATGAGTTTCTTTGTGAGATTTATGATGGGGTATATGGTTCAAATATTGATAGATGTCACAGATTTCTCAACAAAAATTGAGAGATAATGAATGCTATTTGTTGCAATAAATAACTCAAACATTAAATTCATAAATTAATTAGGTTTTACTTGTAAAAAAAATTACGCTGTTAATTATTCATATCTTTAGTTTTTAATTCAATTTCAATGTCAATGGTCAGTATTTTATGACGCCTCCTGAGGCGGGGTCAGAGGCGGGGGGACATGGGCTATCGCAACGGGTAGCGGGGTGGAGGGCCTGTCGCCTTCCGTCGCCCAGCAATCTTCCAGGGAGCGGACTAGGCCAATGACGGCCTTCCCGTCCAGAGGCCAATTGAGGCCCTAAATGGCCAATTAAGGGCCTCTTCCTGCCACCACTGGGATCTTACCAGCAGTGGGGGAGGGGCCTCCACAGACGGGGAAGACACCTTGTAAAATTAGATGCCCTCCCTGCAGGCTTGTGGGGTGTGGGGGGGGGGGAGGGGGATGGTTCCTTCCTTCATGGGTAATTTGTGGCCCACAGAGGATCCCCCACTGGAGACAACTTTACCTCCCGGGACCCCCTCCTCCCCACTGGACTGCATGACCACGCCTCACTGGGGCTTTCCTGACTGGTCCCGGTGACCCTGCCTCACCTACCTCTGTTCTGGTGTTCCACCACGGGGCCTGGGTCTCAGGCCTCTGCAGTACTGGCAGTGGCCACCACTCCTGGTGGTGCTGCCAACACTGCTGAGCTGCTGGCCCTCTGATTGGTCAGGAGCTCTTATAGGTGGGATCCCAAAGGGACAAGGATCCCGCCTCCTAAAACTTTGATTTGGAGGATCACTCTGGGGGGGTGGGGAGGGGGGGCATGAAAAGGCAGAGGCGGGATTCCCCCCACCTTTTCAGCCTGATGCAGGGAGCCCCACCTCCGGCACAAAATCCAGCCCAATATGACTAAGTTTAACTAGGCCACATATATAAACATACATGTCTTACTTAGGAGATTTGATAGAGCTGTTCAAAGTCATGAAGGGCTATAATAAGATGAATAAGGAGAAACTGTCGCCAGTGACAGAAGGGTCGGTAACTAGAGGACGCAGATTTAAGGTAATTGGCAAAAGAACCAAAAGGGAATTGAAGTGGAAAAATGTGCCAGGCTCTGAGGAAAAGAGTAGGGGACTGGGACTAATTGAATAGCTCCTTCAAAGAGCTGGCACAGACATGATGGACCAAATGGTTTCCTTTTGTGTTGGATCATTCTATGATTCTGTAATTCTCTTCAGAAGTAACTCGCCATCATCTTGAACTTTCGTTAAATGGAAATTTACAAGATTGTCTCTGCTGCCCATATCCTAAGATGCACAAAGTCCTGTTTACCCATTACACCTGTACTCACTGACGTACATTGACTGCCAGTCCAATAATGCCTCAAATTTAAAATTTTCACCCTTGTGGTCAAATCCCTATCTGGTCCTTCCCTATCTCCGTAATCTCTTCCAGCCCTACAATCCTTCGAGAATTTCACATTCCACCAAATCTGCCCTCAAGTGGATCTCTGAATGCCTTTGTCCTGCCCTGGGCCCTAAGCTTTGTAATTCCTTCTCTAAACCACTCCACCTCTTTTTTCACCTTTACAAACTTCCTAACATCTACCTCTTTGACCAAGCTTTTGGTCACATAATAATGTCTCCCTTGACTCGGTGTCAATTTATTTGTCTGATTTACATTCTGGTGAAGTTATCTTCTGGCTTTTTACTATGTAAATGGCTCGAAATAAATGCAATGTGTTGTTTCCATAACCTCAAATACAACATTTGACTCACCAATGCATTGTGGCATTTCAATGAACGTTCATTTCTACGACTTGACACAAATACAAAATAAAAAGCCATGTACAGATTTATCACTGGCCATGGAAAGGAAATCAAAACCTAAACTCTCAACTTCATTTCTACAGGTAGGTCATAAATGTGCTCCTGCCCCTGTAAATCTGCCATATTTACTGCTTCGTAGCACAGTACTGATCTCACAAGCGATGGAACAGAGCTGCATAAATTTGCATTTTAATTTACTCCATCTACTACTCTGGATACAAATTCAATTGTAGCCTTCATTAAGGAATTGGATAACAAAAGAACGCAAGATATGGGGAAGGAGCAGGGGAGTGGGACTACCTGGATTGCTCTTCAAAGGAGCTGGTGCAGACTTGACGGGCTAAATGACCTGCTTCAGCACTGTACTAATCTATATTTTATTCTATTACAATATTCAACTTAAATAGGTGTTTCCTTTCCGTAATTATAATGATATAAAAATAACAATCCCTATTCATTGCTGCACTGGCAAATCAAGGAAGCATTATGACTACTTAGCTGGTTGTAATAGATGACAGAAAAGTAAGTCAGAAAATAGTCCCAATTCAACAGCTAAATAATGGTATACACCATTTACCCTGGAGCTACCAGTTGTTGCTGCAGTACTGTTTCTAGCTAGGTAGTACCCATTTACACTGCCTGGCTGAAACTGCTGTCCTTCTGCTCAAGAGAAATAACTCACCCAGCAGTTAATGTTTCTGGCTTAAAAATTGTGTTTTGCCCAAAAAACAGCTACCAAAGAAGTATGATGGGTATAGGAAGCATTAATTACACTGGAATTTCTCCCAGCAAGCGTGTACAAGGAGTCACAGCATTCTGCAGCCAGACCTAGAGCTGCTTGTGGTTCTATGCCACAGTCACCTGAAGGGTTCTTAATGGAAGCTTTCCACTTTCCAAACTGTTGCCATTGGAGAAATACCTTGTAGGAGTATTAGGACAGGCAAATGAACAAAAAAAGACAGACACTAATGGCTTGCACAAGAGTGATTCATAACTATTTCTGTTAACTTTTGGATACCAATGGAATGGAGTTCTTTAATAAACTTGTTTTTTGCTCTGTGTTTTGTGTAGATGTTTATATTTGTATTGAAGTGAGTGCAAGACTGATAAGGCAAGGAAGGCAATGGATGTTGAAAAACAGGTAAGTGCTGAAAATAATTGTGTAGCTCTTGGTGTATTGAAAACAGCAATGGTTCACATGAAGTGTTTTTCAATGAGCTGCTCTCTAAGAGCTCAGGCATATAGGGGCACTGATAGCCAGTGCTTGTCCTGCTCTTTCTCCCCTTTATGCTTCTCCTGTTCCTCCTCCCTCTGCTCCTTTTGCTGAATCTCTTGCTGCCCAGATGGTGCAAAGGGCTGATCCTTCATGATGGAAAAGTCATGGAGCATGCAGAAGACTATGTCAAGCTTGGATATCCACTTGGGGCTGTACTGCAAAGCTCCTTCCAAATGGTCTAGGCAGCGGAAGTATTGCATGAGCATCCAATTGTCCGTTGAATTATGTTTTTGGTGGCAGTATGTAAGCCAGCTCTACTCAGGTTCCTGTCAAGAGTCATGAGCCATGTCTGAAGGGGAGAGCCCTTGTTACCCAGTAGTCAGCCTCTGACCTGGCAGCCTGGCTGAAGCAAAGATGGAGCAGAGGACTGGTGGCAGATAAATGAATCATGACAGGATACCAGGTACAGACCTGCATGATGTGCTGCCTGTGGTCACAAACCAGCTGGATGTTGAAGGAGTGGATCCCTTTCTATTGGCAAAGAATCGAGGTTCGTGCTGGAGTTACGCAAGGTCACAGACTGGATCCTGGAGAATCCGTGCATGCAAAACCTCGTTCTCCCTTGTTCTGCTTTGCTCTGTCCATGGAGAATACGATGTAGGTATTCCTCCTCCTGTAGAGAGCCTTGGTGGCCTGTCAGATACAGTGGTGGACTGCAAAGTGGGAGATATCAATGATGTCATGTGCTGCAGCCTGAAAGGAGTCTGTGGCATAAATGTTGGGAGCCATATGACCTTGACATCCACAGGCAATGCTGACTAGGCCCATGGCTGCGGCAAGTGACATTGCTCAGTAACAGCTTGATTTGAAGTGAAGGCACCTAAGATATTGCTCCTCTGAAAAGTTCATGTTGAAATGCTCTCTGACGATCTACTGTTCATATGGCTTTCTGCACAGCGCCTTCCTCCTACCTCTTCTGTGAGCAACTCCTGATCCTTCCTGGTTTCCTTGCTACTTCCCTCCCTCCTCCAGCCCCAAAGGCAGATCTACCATCCGTTACTGCAGTATAACTGTTTTGAAAACAGCCAAAAACAGTGCAGCACCAGCAACATTTCCTTCTCAGCTGTCAGTTTCACAGTCAGAAAACAGGCCCTATGAGCAGCCTAAAGTGACAAGCCATCCACAACAACTTGCTTTTAAACACCACATTTAACATAGTAAAATATCCAAAGGTATTTCACTGGAGTGTTATCAAACAAACTTTGACACAGAGAGACATACGGAGATTTTAGGACAAGTGACCAAAAGCTTGGCCAAAGAGGTAAGTTTTAAGGAATGTCTTAAAGGAGGGAAACGAGGTAGACATGGAGAAACTTAGGGAATGAATTCCAAGCTTAGGGCCCAGGCTGCAATGGTGGAGTGATTAAAATCAGAGATGCACAAGAGGCCAGAATTTTAGGAGCATTGATATCTCAGAGGCTTGTAGGGCAGGAGGAGGTTACAGAGAAGAATGGGGCAAGGCCGCAAGGGATTTGAAAACAAGGATGAGAATTTTAATCAAAGCATATCCTGAGAGTCAAAATAAGTCTGCCAGTACTGGATTGATGGGTGAATTGGACTTGGAGTGAGTTAGGACGCAGGCAGAGTTTTGGACGACCATAGTTTACAGACGATGCAAGGTGGGAGATCATTGGAATAGTCGAGTCCAGAGGTAACAAAGGCTTGGATGAGAGTTTCAACAGCAGATGAGCAGAGGCAGGGACAGAGATGGACAACGTTGCAGAGGTGCAAGTAGACAGTCTTTGTATGGAAAGGATACGAGGTCATCAGCTCAGTATCAAATAGGACTCCAAGGTTGTGAATGGTGTGGTTCGGCCTCAGACAATGATCAGGCAGAGGGATGGAGTTGGTAGCTACAGAACAGAATTTGTGGCAGGGGCTGAAGACAATGGCTTTGGGCCTTCCAGTATTTAAATGGAAGGGATAGTTTACCATGGTCACAGTCACATAAGATTTCATTTGTGATTTTGATAAAGACCATTTCAGTGCTGTGGCATGGGCAGAAACCGGATTAGAGGGGTTCAAACATGGAGCTAAGAGAATGCTGGGCATGGATTTGAAAGGCAATAGCGCATTCAAGGACTTTGGAGAGGAAAGGGAGGTTGGAGCTGGGGCAAAAGTTTGCAAGGATGGAGAGTTCAAGATTTACTTTTTTGAGGAGGGGTAGATTTGAAGGGGAAGTGGAAAGTCCCTGAGGAGAGGGAACCATTAACAATATCAACAAACTTGGGCGTCAGGAAGGGAAGCTAGTTAGTCAGCAGTTTGTTGGGAATAGTGTCGAGGGAGTAAGATGTGGCTCTGTAAAACACGATGAGCTTGAAGAGGGCATGAGGGAAGATAGGTGAAAAACGAGAGGAAGATGCAAGTTCAGGACCAGGGCAGAGGGAAACCTGAGAGGAAGTTCCTGATTTCCTATACAGCAACTAACTTGCAAGTAGTGGATGAGCCTATTAAATAGCTTTGCTGCAGGGTCCTTCCTCCCTGTTAGCATCATGAGTTTATCACATGGTGAATCTGGCATTGGGGCAGGCAAATATCAGAAAAGGGTCCTGCCACAAGCATAGGGCCTTAATTGAATATTTTATCAGTTTAAATAGTTCTGGCAAGCTCCTTGGCCACCTAAGGATCAGCCCAAACAAATATGCTGGGCAGCACACTTCTGGCTTTTAATGGCCCTCCCTGCCATACTGAATACTTAAGTGCCCATTTCGCATGTGGGAGTTTGGAGAACATATTGCGGACATCCACGCAGTTAAATTAATTCCAGGCCTGATTAAAAAGTGCTCAGGAAATCCATGGGACACTCTGAATACTTTTCTTAAATCTGGTTTAGCACTGCTTTAGAATTATATAGTATGGAGTGTTAAACGTAAGGAGCATAAGAATGGTGGGGGAATGGGGCCTCACACCACTTCTCTCTGAAGTTGGATTGTGGTCTGACTCAGAGTTATACTGTACCGTCACTGTCATTACAAAGCTACTTTGTAGTAATTCTAGCATAACAATTTCAATGCAGTTTACAATCAGAGGTGCACAAATGTGTTCGTAATTCTCACAGTTTACCAAACATTGTGTGGTATCAAAGTCGATTGCCTTCGGTCCCCACCACAAACTCCATTTTCTCTCCCTCTGCCTGGTCACTGCCTGAGGCTGAACCAGACCATGCATAACTTTGCAGTTCTATTTGACCCCGAGGTGAGTTTCCCACCCCATATCTGTACCATCACCAAAACCACCTACTTCTGCCTCTGTAACATCGCCCGTCTCCATGGCTGCCTCAATTCATCTGCTGCTAAAACCCTCACCCACGTCTGTTACCTCGAGACTTGAGAATTCTACTGCTGTCCTGGCCAGTCTCCCATCTTCCACCCTCCATAAACTTGAACTCATCCAAAACTCTGCATACTGGATCCTATCTCGCACTAGGTTCCTTTCACCCATCACCCCTGTCTTCGCTGACCTGCATTAGCTCCACTTCAGCATCATATCCATGTCTTCAAATCCCTCCATAGCCTTGCCTCTCCCTCTCTTTGTAACCTCCTCCAGCCCTATGACCTTCAGAGAAGTCTCTGCTGCTCTAATTCTGGTCTCTTGGGCATCCCTGATTTTTAATGGCTACACCATTGGTGGCCATGCCTTTCACTGCCTGCGACCTAAGCTCATGGAATTACCTTGCTATGTCTGTCTGTCTCTTTATCTCGCTGTGCCTCTCCGCCTCATTACCTCACTCTCCTCCTTTTAAGATGCTCCTTAAAACCTATTCAGAAGGTGCCATGGATTTCCTGAGCACTTTTTAATCAGGCCTGGAATTAATTTAACTGTCTGGATGCCTGCAATATGTTCTCCAAACTCCTACGTGAAAAAGGGGCACCTGAGCATTCAGTAGGGCAGGGACGGTATGCAGGCTCACCTGTCCGAATATCGCCTTATGTGGCTTGGTGTCATATTTTGTTTGAAAATGCTCCTGTGAAGCGCCTTGGAGCATCTTACTGCATTAAAGGCGCCATATAAATGCAGGTTGTTGCTGGAATGGCATTAAACAAAGTGCACAATAGGAAACAATGGGATGCAAAGTTTATACCAACATTCAAGACCTCAATTGCTCAATCATTATTCATGCAATTATTGCAAGTTTTGTTTATGCACAGCGCCACATTACATAACTTATCATGCAAATCATTAATTAAGTTAAAGTGTGTAATTAACTGGTAAAGCGCCTTTTTTTTTACCTGAATCAATAGTTCTAGTTCCAAGGAATTGACACACATGTGTTTTTCTAGAAACTCCAGTTTCTGAATGGTAATTGCAGTCTTCTGAGAGCTTTCTGCAGGCTGTTCCAAGGCTTGAAACACAGTGGCGCCGATTATCAAATAAAGCACCACCACCAGGAAATTAGCCGAGGCAGTCTTCCATTTCATAACAGTTGGGTTCAGGTCGCTGTCATCTCTTGGAGTTAAAACAGTCGGTTTTGCAGAGAAGGACAGCCGTGGTTTAGCATTCTGAGTTGCTGCTTTGGGGTCTAGCAGGTCAGGCGCTGCCACTGGCCAGAAACAAAGATATAAATGCATACAATTCTTTTTACTGTCAACCGAATGAAAAGGGATTGACTGTTTCACTATTTTCCAGGCAATAAAGTCAATTTACCTCATGGATGGTAAGTTTTAAATATGTACAAAATATTTGCAATACGATAAAGGACAAATATCACAATTCGTATTTGATGGTGTAAATAAATGAGCTTGAAACGTATTGAACAGATCAGGATACATGTATGGAGTCATACATTATCAACATCGATGCACTTTTGTCTCAACAATTGTTTAAGGAGTGGTTTAAAAAATAAGCCTATTTTTGGTATTTATCCTTCACAAGGTAGATCACACGCAAGACTTTTCAAGTTCCTGTCCTGGTAAAAAAAAATTGAATTAAAATGCTTGAAAATAAACCGTGGTTCAATGTGCTCACTAAATTGTAATTAATTATACAGTTGGCAAAACGCAAGGTGCTGTACATTTTATAAGAAATTTGTGAAAATATGCATCTTCCCAGGAATTCTGATTACGCTGAGAGCTGATTCTCCGACCCTCTGTCTGATAGTGTTCATTTACAAGGTTGTTAGCATTTACAGAACACACAACTATGGGCAAAACCATATTCTGAAAAATATATTTCACATCTAGGTAATAGGTTTTCTGTAAAGCCGATGTAAGTATAACCTAATAAAATATGAATCTCTGCAAAACCTTGCTCAGCATTAATTCCAGAATGACAATAGCAACGGACGCTTTTAAAAAGCATTTAACAAATTGAAGTGATTTCCACGGAGGCGGCTGGTACTTACTTCTTGTACGAATAATTCACCCTATTTTCCGAGATCAGCAATCTTTTTTGTTCATTTCAATAGGAGAGTCAGGCATTTAGGAGTGGATGTTGTTGCCACATGGCTCATACGTGTGCATCCTAATCCAAACGCATGGGGCTCTCTCTCTCTGAAGGATTCACATACATACGCTCAGACCTCGCTTCATTTAAAGGATCCACAACCATTAAAATCACTCTCCCATATCCAGAAGACCGCCTCTGCTTTCCACAGCGCGATTATTCCAAAAGTAAATTATGCAATGCTGATTATTATTGGAATGGGAAATACACGGGAAGAAAACAATTAATCACATGGAAAGCCATAAACGTGATTAGTATTGGGCTTTCCACCTTATAGAAACCTATTACTAAACCAACTATCATTATTATTTTAACAAGCTAATCCACATTTATCTTTTATAACATATCTACCTACTTGCATGTATTACCATTAACGTATTTATTCTATTGTATCTATTATTCACCGGTTTTTGTGTTCATCAACAGCCTCATGTGTATAGAATGCAATTGGCGATAAATCCATTTATGCTACTTGGGGGTATCTCCAAATATTTAGACATTACAAATACACTGGTATCATAAGTATGTGGCATTAAACGCAAACACTTAACATTGTTAAAATGAAGGCAAATGAAAGATCAGCAGTAAGAGCAGCAGTTTGCAAATTAACATGAGAAGGGTTCACTAAGAATTGAAGCATGCTATCCAGTTTACAACTTCATATGCAGCCCAGTTCTGAAAAACCTGCATCTATTTTTAGAGTCTCTTGCGCCCCACTACTAGACATGTGGAGAAGCTACATCTGGATTTTATGTTCTCAGAGTGGTCACTTTTCTGCTCAATTAAAACCAATTGCATGTAACAAGGAGCTTTTGCTCAAAAAAGTCTGTCCGGGTCATAAGCAGTCAATAGCTGTGGTTGATCATAAACATAAGCTACCAGAGGAAAAATAAACCTTTACACTCATAACCTCTCAAGAGTTGGTATTTCAGTTTCACTAGAGTTTTAAAAACGTTTGTAAGAGTAATTGCATGGATTATTTTCACTTTGACAACAATTGATTGAAACAAAGTCCAGAGACCTTTGAAATTTGCTGGTGGCTGGTTTAGAAAAAGGACAGTTTCAGAACAGGTATCTAGGAGCATTTTCAGACAGTTGCCAATTTTACAACTAGCATTTCATCACCCAAAAAATGCACCTGGAGAATAAGGGTTAGTTGTAATATATCTACTCCAATGAAATAATTAAAAACCTAAGGTTCATAGAAATTATAACACATCCCTAATGTTCCTAACTTTCCCCTGTATTCTTTTTGTCATAATCCTGTCACTGTTACTAATGTGACAAACAGTGGAAACAATATTCTAACCTAATATCTCCTGATGTGGCTCGGTGTCATATTTTGTTTTATAATGTTCCTGTGAAGCGCCTTGGGACATTTTATTATGTTAAAGGTGCTATATAAATATAAGTTATTGCTGTTATTAACTTGCAAAACCTTTCAGAATTTTGAAAACCTTCAAAAGATTCTTCATTTATCTTTCACTGTTTGTGAACCACCCTCCAATTTTTGAGCATTTCTTCGTAACTATAACTATCTTGGTACTATTCTAGTGAATCTTCACTATACCCTCACCATGACTCCAATTTTCTTTCTTTACTGGGGTGTCCAGAATTACACACAATACTTCAACTATGCCCAGTGCAAAGTCTTATCCAAATTCAAAACCACTTTCTTGCTTCCATATTCAATGCCCCTTCTATGAAACCCAGAATATATTTGCCTTTTATGGCCTTTTAACTTGCATTCTCAAGTTTAAAATGTATGTATCTGCACTTTTGGCTTGTTCCATTCCTCCACTCAGTCAATATTACCATTTAATGTATTCTGTATTTTACAGCTCTTCTTTCTGTAATGCACAACTTCACATTGAACTACATCTGCTATCTATCTTCCCACCCTATCTATGTCCTCCTGGACTCTTCCTCACAGTTTTCCATGAACACAAATTTGGTATCAACAAACCTCCACTAATAGCTATGTGCAAATCATTTGTATGAATGGAAAACAAAAGAGGCCCCAAAAGGGTTCCCTAGGGCACCATTATCCACATCTGCCAATGAAATACATCCACTAATCTGTACTTGCTGCCCCCAACAATTCTTCTATCTGTTTAGCTACATTCATTATAATACTATAGGGTTTAACTTCTTTTGTGTAGAACCTGATCAAACACATTCTGATTATATATATACACACACCTTTTTTTGTTATTTAATTTCTCAATGACACGAAGAAAGTTTGCAATTGTCACATTTTTTTGCTGTGAAGCACTAATGACTCAAGCACAGAAAACCTTGACATCAGTTTCTGAACAAAGAAAAAATTCATAGGGCAATGAGGTGTCGCATGAAACTGAGTTGTCAATTTTGTTCTGGTAATTTAGAAAATTAAACCTCAGAAGTTTTACTTCAGGCTTTTAACAGCAGAAAACAATTCCTTTAATTTCTGTGATGTTAATAACTGAATTAGGTAAATATGATTTTCAACAGCAATTACCCTTTATATGAGAATGGCCAAAGGCATATTTGTGAAATATACAATAATGTTTTCACTGGCATAACATCATGTAAGTTAACACAGGAAAGGGTATATTGTCCATTAGGTAAAGTTAATTTTTTTTCTAACTTTGCACCAGATAAAGAAGATCTCTAGATAATAGGCAAATAGACAGTTGAGAAGGTGGAGGTGGCAAGGTTCCACAAGAAGGCTAATACATAGGAACATAACAATTGCTAGACAAAAAAACGCCAAGGTCAATATTGTTTGCCTCGTACCATCCTGGTGCTACCATGATACAACAATAATAGTTGCTCCCTAATCATGACAATCTATTACTATCAAGTAGTCAACAACAGTCCCAGATACAGGGTGATGAAAAACCTGCCACTGGTGAAAAGCTTTGAGAGCCACAGGTCCAAAGACATCTGCTGTTCCCAAGCATGCTACACTTACACTTAGTTGTGTAGTTGTTACACACAGTTGTGTCTCAAATTACTCAGGTATAATTATTTCCCAATATAGTGTTTCCTAAAAGAAGTGTATTTAATTTGCATTTGAATGAATCAATTATTGGCTTCCATTGTCTTCCTAGGGACCCTGTTGATAGATTTACAAATCACTCACTGAAACGGTGTTTCCACAAATTATTTTTTATTTACTTACCTTCAACTGCAGCTTGTGTCCTCTGATCTACTGTTCTGGACAAAACAATACAGTTTGTCATGGTCTATATTATCTAGCTGTTTTCGAATCCGAAAATCATATCACCACTCAACCTTCTCATTGCCAGTGAGAACGTGTGCAATTTACATAATCGCTCATCATAGTCCAATTTCTGTCTTCTCTTAACCATTCAGGTTGTCCTCTTCTGGACCTTTTCAATAGCTACGATATCCTTTTTACTGTGGTGACCAATAAGTGATATTCTAAGTGCAGCCCCTCCAATGATTTATAAAGTGGCAGGATTACCCCACCATTTTGGCTCAATATCAACCTTTGAATAAATCTCAACATTTGACCTGCTTTACTTAATGCCATCGAGCATTGTTGCGATAGCTTCAATTTATTGTTAATCAGGACTCCCGAATCATTTTCATTTTCCAAACACATTATTTTCTTTCCATAGTACCTTCCTGGATTTTTGTCCCTAATTCTCAAGTATATTCAAATCCTCTTGTAACTTGTGTTCAACTTTGCAATCTACCACTTTCATTAGCTTTGTAACATCAGCAAATTTCTCCACTGCAAATTGAAATTCCGTCTCCAGAGCACTTATGAAGAAGTTCAACAAATGAGGACCCGTATGGGATTCCAATAGCAACATGATCCAAGGCTGATGACAATTCCTGAATCGCAGCCCTCTGGGTTCTATCAGTGAACCATTTTAAAATGCTTCCACTGATTTCCACTGCTTTTTGTTTTCAGTACTAACCTTTCCGGAGGAACTGTATCAAAGGCCTTACTGAAAGTGGGTTCAGGAGCAGATGGACCTGGTTTATATGTGCACAAATCATTGAAGGTGGCAGGTTTGGTTGAGAAAGTGGTTAATAAGGCACATGGGATCCTGGGCTTTATATATAGATGCATAGAGTACAAAAGCAAAGAAGTTATGGTGAACTTTCCTAAAACACTGGTACGGCCTCAACTGTAATATTGTGTCCAATTATGGGCATCATACTTTAGGAAAGCTATGAAGGCATTGGAGAGAGTGCAAAAAGGATTTACGAGAATGATTCCGGGGATGATATACTTCAGTTACAGGGATAGGTTGATGAAGCTGGGGCTGTTCTCCTCAGAGAAGAAGAGGTTAAGAGGAGATTTGATAGGGGTGTTCAAAAATCATGAGGGGTCATGAGGGGTCTAGCAGAATAGAGAGAAACTGTTTCCATTGGCAGAAAGGTTGAAATCGAGGGGACAATGATTTCAGTTTAACATCAGTCATGGGTAAGTTCTTAGAAACAATAATCAGAGAATGAGGCATATTAATTTCATCATGAACATTAATTTTAAACAGTTGCTGGAGTGAAGAAATGACTTATTTTACAAGAGATTACCAGACACTTGGCTGGAAGAATATTTGCATACTAAGAGACAGTGCTTGGAGAGACAAAAGAATTGCTCACTGATTCAAGTAACAGAGATCAGTCTGGGCAATAGTGATCCACATCTTGTCGGTGTGGGAGACAGCACTACACCACCCCAAACCACCACCCACCGGGAGCTTTGAAATTCACAAATGCAGAAGTTTGTTTAGTCACATGACTAACCTGCTGGCCAACATTGGAGTTTTGAATTGTGCTCACAGGACATTTTGGGCAGACTGCAGTTTGCAACCGAAGCTGGAGCAAGAAAGCCTCTCTCCTGATCTCGCGTCATCCTCAGGAGAGAAAAGACTCCTACATCGAAATACGTTAAGTTATGCACTGGGCCCCAACAAAGAGCAAGACTTACCGGCAACCAAAGACTCAACATCAAGCTCAAAGGACAGTAAATAGAAACCCATCTATTGCCTCAAGCTTTTCCTCTTTATTTCTTCTACTTTTTCTGTCTCTATCTGTGTGTGTGTTTATCGTATATGCATGCCAGCATGGTCATGTCGCGTATTCATAGCCATGACCCGAATTAATTAATAAGATTAGTAAACTTCCACCTTTCTTGTTTAAACCTAAGAAAACCTGTCTAATTGATTTATTTGCCTTACAATTAGAAAGCGGTGAACAAGGATTCACTGAGGGGGAGCTAAGACACCATGTTTTAAAAAATTAACCCCTATCACGGTTAAACCAGGCAAAGGTTGAGAGGGAACCCCTAGACCCCGTCTCACCTGGTCGGAACAGAAATTTGAGGGCTAGTGTCCTGGATTTGACCCACAGACAGAGGAGAAATTGGAAGTGGGAAGCCAAATTGATCCCAATCAAAAAAGAGAAAAGATTTCAATACAGGTTTTCTTGTGGTTGTGTGTGCTAGAATACAAATATGTCTGCGACTGAAACTAGTAGTTCCCCAAGCCAGGGTGAAGTAACTTTGGATAAATTAAGCACACTGTCTATGGAGGAGTTGAGAAAAATGGCTGAGCAGTGTGGGATCACTGTACGTGGCAAGGCTAGGTAGTCTGAACTCCGAAGACTAGTGGCCAACCATTTTTCCCTTGAATCTGAGGAAGCAGAAACAGGGTTAGAAGTAGACCCTGACAGGGTATTGCTCGCAAAGCTACAATTGGAACTGAGGAAGCTTGAATTATAAGACAGGGAAAGAGAAAGAGAGAGACAGGAGAGAGAGAGAGATAAGAGAGAGAGAAAGAAAGAGCCTTCCAGAAGGAATGTGAAGAGAGAGAGCTAAAGCGACTTGACTTAACTAGGGGGCAACAGAGTAACCCCAGTGATAGCATGGCCAATATGGAGGAGCGTAATTCAGGGCTGGGTACAGAATTGTTAAAACTCTGCCAATTGATCCCAAAATGTATTGAGGGAGATGTGGAAGTGTTTTCTGTGTCTTTTGAAAAACTGGTAAGGCAGTTAAAGCTGAGGCTTGGACTCTTTTGCTACAAAGTAAGCTAACCGAAAAAGCCCTTGAGGTTTATTCCATGTTGCCAGATGAGAGTTCATCCAGTTATGAACTAACAAAAAATGCTATCCTCGGGGCATGTGATTTAGTACCGGAAGCCTATCACCAAAAGTTTAGAACCCTCAAGAAGAAAGCTGATCAAACCTATCTGGACTTTGAGAGAAATAAACAGCTGGATTTTGACCCGTGGCTGAGGGCTCTTAAAGTGCAGCTCAGCTATGAAAATCTCAGAATTTTGCTCAAGGAATTTAAGAACTCTCTCCCACTCTTCAAAAAGATACAAGTAGAGGAACAGAAGATTCATAGAGCCCGGCAAGTCGCAATGCTGGCTGATGGGTTTGCTCTCATTTATAAGTCGGTTTCCCGGGGGAAAACCTTTCCTAATCACCCTGACAAATCCAAAAATGACAAAGGGTGGGAAGGTGATAGACGCCTAGGAGTCCTCGGAGGGAAAGAAAAGCAGGACACACAGGGGACCCTCCTCCAGCCAAAAAGGAAGGTGCTATCATTAGGAGTGAGACCCGGAGACCTGTGTGCTTCCATTGTAATAAAGCAGGGCATTTAAGAGCTGACTGCTGGAAACTAAAGGGAAGACCAGTAGAGTTAATCAGAGCACACCCGCTCAGTGACGGAGAAGGGAACCTGATGGAAAGCACAGCAGAACAAGCTGTGGCTTTAACTGCAGTAAGAGTGAGACCCAGGAAGCATACGGCTGCAATTGCAGGAAAATGTAATCGAATTCCTGAAGGTTATCAGGGATTTGTGTCTGAAGGGAGAGTAACCCCATACCCCACGGGTGGGGTAAGCAAGCCCATAGTAATCCTCAGGGACACAGGGGCCACTAGATCACTTTTACTGGGAAAAGGCCTGACCTTTCCCCCAGGGAATGCAGTAAACACCAGAATGGTGGTGAATGGTATTGGAGGGCAGCGTACGCCTGTACCTTTACACTGGGTGCACTTGGAGTGCGACCTAGTTTCGGAACCGGTGAGCATAAGGATTGTCCCAAGTTTGCCTGTGGATGGGTTGACCTGCCCCCAGGTAATGATCTGGCGGGGATGAAGGTGGTAGCTTCCCCAGTAGTGGATGAGAGACCACTGGAGGTCAGAGAGACAGGGCAGTGGTGGGAAATGGTCCCCTGCAGTTACCCTGAATGTGTAATGAATGAGGCCATGATCAAACCAGCTCCCCCAGAGGAGACTGAATTGGCACTGCAGGCAGATGACCATGAGGTCTGTCTGTCTGAGACTTTCTTTGAAAGTTAGAAGGGAATGCGTTAAATGGATGTTCCTTAGCTGAGGCTCAGCAAGCCGACCCAGTATTGAGAGAGTTAGCACAGGCTGCCCCCCCCCCCAGTCTAAAATTGAAGCAGGGGGGATCCCTGAACGCTACTATTTAAAGAATGAGGTACTGATGAGGAAATGGAGTTATCCTCACAGACCTGAGAGCAAGGAGTGGACAGTGGTTCACCAGTTAGTGGTGCCACAGAGGTACCAGAGAGGAATATTAAGAATGGCCCATGAGATTACAGTGGCTGTACATGTCAGATTACGATAAACCAAAGCCTGTATATGAGAGTAGTTTTACTGGCCAAAACTCCACAATGATGTGGTGGAGTACAGTAGGAGTTGCCACATGTGCCCGGTTGAGGGGAAATACCAACCTGCAGTGAAATCTGCACCTCTAATTCCTGTATCGGTGTTTGGAGAACCCTCCAGCAGAGGCTGGTGAACTGTAAGGGACTCCTGCTGAGAGCAAAAGGGGACAGGCAGGCACAAGGCTGGCAAAAGGTTGGGGAAAAAAGGGGAAAAAGGGACCAAGAGGGCAGGTTAAAGGAATTCTGGGAGGAATCCCAAATGGAAACCCCTACTGTCCGGTCAGCCAACCCCGAAAAATTTGAAAAGTTAGTCCCACAACCTCCTATGTAATTGCAGACACTAGAAGCACCCCACCGGGGTGGCTAACATGATTTACAGGAAACTGTAGAGACAAAGAAAGTCCTCAAGAGGGCAGAGAAACTGTGAGGGTGATGCCTCACCTAGTCGAAATGCTGCAGGCGCGTGCAGCAGAATCCGGACAAATGCCTGCAAGTAGGAGTGCCCCAGAGGACAAAGGGAAGATTAGCAAAAATCTACCCCCACAGTCAAGATCAATGTGAACCAACCATCCCATAAGGTGAAAAGCCCTTGCATGATTCATCAAAACACTGAAACAGAGTTCAGAGTAGAACCATCCACTGCCAACGCCCATGAGCAGAACACCTACTTAGGGCTAATTAAATCTAACCCACCCCTGCAGACCTCAGCAGGAATAAAAACACCCTAGGCAGTCCTGGAAATGTGCAAACTGAAAAACTTCCCCAAAAACCACATGTTTATTGGGATGCCAAAAAGGGCCGTTTAAAGCAGCACTGCTACCAACAAAAGACAGGCTGTAACAACTGTTAGGATTTCTGAATGAATGAGAGAGATGCATGTGTGTTTTCCTGTACTTATCTTCTCTCTAGTACCTTTTTAATGAAATGCTCTTTAAAACAAAAAAATCGCTTGTCATTCCATTGGGTGTGGAGGTGGCATGAAGACCTCCACCTGCCAAGAATGAGGCATATTAATTTTGTCATGAGCATTAATTTTAAACAGTTGCTGGAGTGAAGAAATGACTTGATTTACCAGAGATCACCAGACACTTGGCTGGAAGAACATTTGCATATGAAGAGACAGTGCTTGGAGAGACAAAAGAATTGCTCACTGATTCGATTAACAGAGATTGGTCTGGGCAATGGTGATCCATATCTTGTCAGTGTGGGAGACAATACTACACACTGCCCCCCTGCCACCCCACCCCCCCCCCCCCACCCCCACCGAGAGCTTTGAAATCCACAAACGCAGAAGTTTGTTTAAATAGTTAGTCACATGACTAACCTGCTGGCCCAACATTGGAGTTTTGAATTGTGCTCACAGGGCAGTTTGGATAGACTGCAGTTTGCGATTGAAGCTGGAACAAGAAAGCCTCTCTCCTGGCTGGCTCTCTCTCACTTTCTCACAAGCCTCCGGACCCACTGAAGTTGCGTAATCCTCAAGAGAGAAATGACTCCTACATCAAAACAAATTAAAGTGTGCACTGGGCCCCAACAAACAGCAAGACTTACTGGCAACCAAAGACTCAACATCAAACTCAAAGGACAGTAAATAGAAACCCATCTATTGCCTCAAACATTTCCCCTTTATTCCGTCTACTTTATCTGTATGTGTGTTTATCACATATTCATTTACTTTTTATTTATTTAGAGATACAGCCCTTCAGCCCACCAAGACTGTGCTGACCAACAACCACCCATTTATACTAATCCTACATTAACCCCATACTCCCTACCACATCCCCACCATTCTCCTACCTACACTAGGGGCAATTTACAATGGCCAATTTACCTATCAACCTGCAAGTCTTTGGCTGTGGGAGAAAACTGGAGCACCTGGCAGAAACCCACGCGGTCACAGGGAGAACTTGCAAACTCCGCACAGGCGGTACCCAGAACTGAACCCGGGTCACTAGAGCTGTGAGGCTGCAGTGCTAACCGCTGCGCCACTGTGCCACCCATGCATGCTAGCATGGTCACGTCGTGTACTCGTAGCCATTACCCAAATTAGAGTTTAAGATTAATAAACTTCCACCTTTCTTGTTTAAATCTAAGAAAACCTGTCTAATTGATTTATTTGCTTTACAATTGGAAAACTGTGAACAAGGATTCACTGAGGGGGAGCTAAAACATGGTGTTTTAAGAATTAACCCCTATTACAGTTAAACCAGGCAAAGGCTGAGAGAGAACCCTGGACCCCAGTCTCATCTGGTCATAACAGAAAGCAGAGTAAAATTTCAAAATTTGCTGATGATATCAAACTTGGAAGTGCAGGAAACACTGATACAAATCAATTGCAACAGGACATAGATAAGCTAGCAGAATGGGCACACATGTGGCAGATGGAATTTAATGCAGAGATGTATTAGGTGATACAGTTTGGCAGAGGGAATAAGGAGAGGCAATGTAGACTTCATCGCACAATTCCAAAGAGTGTGCAGTACCAGAGGGACATTGGGGTTCATGTGCTCAGATCCTTGAAGGTGGCAGGACATTATTGAGAGCATAGCTAACAAAGCATTTGGGATCTTGGGCTTCATAAATAGAGGTGTTAAGTAGAAAAGCAGGGAAGTTATGCTGGACCTTTATAAAGCTATGGTTAGGCCACAACGATAGTATTGTGTCCAGTTCTGGTCACCACACATTAGGAAGGATGTGATGGTCCTTGAGAGGGTGCAAAGGAGATTTACCAGACTGGTTCCAGGACCTCAAAAATCCTTAACGCTTTAGAGAAAACTTATATTTGACATCTTCAAAAATATTGTCATGTGGCTGTGTTTATATATATGAAAAGTTAGCAATATTTTAATTCATATCTCTAGGAATATGAGTAGGTAATTCAATACTTCAAGCCTATTCTGCTATTCGATGAAATCATTGCTGTTTTGTGTCCTAACTCCATTTACCCACCTTGATTCATATCCCTTAATACCCTTGGTATTAAATGATATTAGTAACTATCTTAGATTGATGATGTCTAGTTCTGGGCTCTCCTGCAACTGGAAACATTTTCTCTATGTCTACCTATCAAACCTTTTTTGTTATCTTCACAACCTTTATTAAGTCAGCCCTCAGTCTTCTCTTTTCCAGAGAAAAGAGACCCAGCTTGTTCAACCTTTCCTGATCGATGTAACCTTGTGGTGGATTATAATCCTATCCCCTTTGGGACTCTCGCAGATCAGGCATTCTTCTCAGATGTTCACTCTCAATTTAAGATTGAAGTAACCAAATTCTAAAGACACATGAATGGGTCTAAAGGTCTGGTCTAGCTCTCCCCAAAGGAAAGGAACAAGTGAAGAATATTACTGAGCTCCAGATAGCTTTTTTAGCTAGTTCCAGTCAGATTATAATGTCCTAGATATTGTAAGAGTCCTGGAGTCTCTTCTCAGCAACGTACCTCTTCCCCAAAGAGTTTACAGAGATGTGGTTCATGAGTTAGAGATACAGAAGACTGCGAGACAATATAAGTTCTAAACTATATAGATTTATTAAAGAACTGGCATGCAATTTACAGATGGTGAGACCACCAATCTCAACATTAACAGTTCATAGGAAAAGATAGTAGATTGTTCTTCGAAGTAGTTAAGCAGAATATCCATCAATTATTAAAGTAGCATTCACCTTAAATCCAGAGTAGTAGGAGGCTAAAGAGCTGGCAAGATGTCTCTGTCCCAGTTACGAGGAGGATTGTGCTCATCTTGCTCTGATAGCCAATGGGATTCGCTCCAGCGAACCTAAGTGTATCTAAAAAATCCAATCTAAGCTCTCAGTTTTTATTCGATTCTTTCCCAGTTGCACTACCACAGGGGTCCGCCAACATGTTGATCATGAGCTACTGGTAGCTCACGTCGTCCTTTGAGTAGCTCACATAAAGCTCCTGACAACGCAGTCCAATCACCCACGTCATCCTGCCAGTGTTAATCTGAGCATGCGCATCCCGACATCACCGTGCACTGACATCACCACGCACTGATGTCACCATGCACTGACATCACCACACACTGGCATCACCATGCATTGTCATCACCACGCGCACTGAAATCACCACACACTGACATCATCATGCGCACTGATGTCACCATGTACTGATGTCACAACAGGACGAGTGAGTTTTGAAGAGGAGGGGAGTGAGTGGTGAGGAGGAGGGGAGTGAGCGGCAAGTAGGGGGGAGCGAGTGGTTGGAGGAAGCGTGCGGCAAGGGGGAGGGAGCGAGTGGGGAGTGGAGCAAGCGGTGGTGGAGCAAGTGGGGCCAGAGCGAGTAGGGGTGGAGCGAGTGGGGGGGTGAAGTGAGTGGGGGTTGGAGCTAGCAGGGGAGTGGCTTGTGATATTTTTCCTTTATCAGAAGTAGCTCTCACTAAAGAAAAGGTTGACAACCCCTGCTCTACCAGGTGCCATAACTTGATTAGCTGTGAACACTCTTGTTGATCAATTGGTCTTGACTTAGTTAACTGTGGTTTCAACACGTATTCAGATATTGTTTGGTTTTCAGCAAAAAAATTACCTTATCAATTGGTTAGCATGTGGTGGGCTGACCGTCCATCTCCCATACTGACATGATTGGAACACAGGAACATAGGAGCCAGAGTAGGCCATTCAGCTGATTGAGCCTGCCCTGCCATTCAATATGATCACAGCTGGTCTTCCACTTCAATGCTTTTTTCCCAAACTATCCTCATATCCCCTTATGTCATTTGTATTTAGAAATGTGTCAATTTCTGCTTTAAACATACTCAATGACTGAGCTTTCACAGCCCTCTGGGGTAGAGAATTCCAAAGATTCACAACCCTGTGAGTAAATAAATTTCTCCTCATCTCCGTCCTAAGTGGCTTTGCCCTTATTTTGAAATTGTGTTCTCTGGTTCTAGACTCCCCAACCAGGGGAAACATCTTACCTGCATCTACCCTGTCTATTCCTCTAAGTAGTTGGCCTCCAGCAATCACAACCATCTTTCTTTGTGCTAGGTATGACTCCAACCAGTGGAAAGTTTGCCCCCGATTCTCATTGACTTCAATTTTTCTAGGGCTCCTTGATGCCACACTCAGTCAACTGCAGCCTTGATGTTAAGGGTAGTCACTTTCACCTAACCTCTTGAATTCAGCTTTTTTGTCCATGTTTGAACTAAGGCTGCATTGAAGTCTGAAGCCATGTGACCCTGGAGGAACCCAAACTGAGCATCGGTGAGCAGGTTATTGCTATGTAAGTGCTGCTTGATAGCACTGTCCCCTTCCATCACTTTGCTTATGATCAAAAGTAGATTTCTGGGGCAGTAACTGGCGATTGGACAGGACAATCCTGGGCAATTTTGCACATTTTCGGATAGATGCCAGTGTTGTAGTTGTACTGGAACAGTTGGCTAGGGGCATAGCTAGTTCTGGAGCACAAGTCTTCATTACTAGTACTGGAATCATGGAAACACAATCCAGCTGCGTGAAGCATCCTTAATTAATTGATCATAGTATGGTAGCAAGGTTGATAGAAATGCCAGATGTAGCTCAGTAGTAGTGCTCATATCTTAGTTCCAAGCAATCATGGGTTTACACCACACTCCAGACTTGGACACATAACCTAGGCTGATACTTCAGTGTTGCTGTTGGTATTGCTGTCTTTAGGATGATATATTACGCTGATGTCTGCTTAAAAGAGCCCATGGCATGATTCAAAGATCAGGTGAGCTCTCCTGGTGTGCTCATCAACATTTGTCCCTCAACTAAAAGTACTATAATATATTATTTGCTCATTAATCTTATTTCTGTTTATGGAATCTTACTGTCTCCAAATTAGCTGCTGTGTTTGCCTATAAAATAACAGAGGTTACTCATCACAGGTACATGGCTATGAAGCAATTTGGGACATGCTGAGAATGTGAAAGTTTCTATTATACAAGCTTCTTTCTTTCTTTGGTACATGTCTATTATTCTATATATTTTTCATCTTCCACATCTCAAGCCTACTCTGTTTGGAAACAAATTACAGAAGGGTCAGACTAGAATCAGACAATTGCCCAGAAATTATAAGCCCTTGATTTCCTTCCAGGGTGCCACCTTGTCCATAAGTGCATTGTGGCAGTAGGAGAATGTGAAGCTAAAGGTTTCTCCCAAGCACAGGGGAATCTGCTCTTGTTTTGTCTTGTTCCGGTTCTCAATCACTAGCTCACAAGGTTACATACACTGTCAAGCATCATTCACAGTATGTTTACATGCAAGGCTTGTTTGAAGCATATGTTGAAACCATCATTATAACATTTGTTCCTTTTCTTTCCTTGTAGGACTGGAAGAGCAATGGTGCGGAATAAGGCAGCACCTTCTGTCTCTATCACAGTGTCTCTCTCCGCAAGTGCCAGCACACCACAGAAAAAGCAGTTGATGAGCTTTCCTGGTAGTATTAAGTGAGTCACTAGGAGCAAATAAGGAGAAGCAAGTTGTGCTGCCAGAGGAGGAGCGGGAACTTTTAATCTGGATGACCACATCGATATGTGTTTGGAAATGCTGCAGTGAAGGAAAATAACACCTTTCACTTCCTCGGGATGTCCTACAGTGCTTTACAGTTAATAAATTACTTTGAAGTATAGTGACACTGTCTTTATGTGGGCAAATACAGCAATGAGAGAGATGGCCAGACAATCTGTTTTATCAAAGGTTAGTTGAAGACTCTTTTACAGATTGTTCCATGAGATCTTATGGATATACCTGAGCAGACAAATGAGAAATAAAAAAGAGAATGCTGGAAATACTCAACTGTTTAGGCAGTAGAGAAACAGAGTTAATATTTCAGGTCAATGACCTTTCATCAGGTCTGAAAACAGAGACCAACAGGTTTCAAGCAAGTAGAGGCATCGAAAGTGGGGTGGCGGGGGTGTATGGTTATGTGGGGGAAGAACATAAAGAAAGGTGGAAGGCGGGAGAGATTAAATGACCATAGCAGGGCAAAATAAGATGGTTATGGGACAAGTAAAGAAACAAAAGGAAGATCTAAAGGAGGTGTAAATGGGAAATAGCAGAATCCTCATCAACAGCTGCTATCCAAAAAATTGAAGGCAGAGGTTATGATCCAAAATTGTTGTACTCAATGTTGAGTCTGGAAGGCTGTAAAGTGTCTAATTGAAAGATGAAGTGCTGTTCCTCCAGCTTTTGTTGAACTTCATTAGAAGAGAAGGAGGCTGAGGACAGAGAGGTCAGAGTAAGAGTAGGATGGAGAATTAAAATGACAGGCTCGGGGTCTTCCTTGTGGACTGAATGGTAGCGTTCTGCAAAGTGGTCACCCAGTGTGCATTCGATGTCCCTAATGTAGAGGAGACTGCATTGTGAGCAGCGAATACAGTCTACTAAATTGAAAGTGCAAGTAAATTGTTTCACCTGGGAGGAATGTTTTCAGCCATGAAGAGTGGGAAGGGAGGAGGTAGAAAGGCAGGTGTTGCATCTCCTGCGCTTGCATGGGACGTTGGTGTGGGAAAGGGAGGGGTGATAGGGTAATTGAGGAGTGGACCAATGTATCATAGTGTGTTTGGTCCTTTGGAAGGGGAGGGGAGGGAAAGATGTGTTTGGTGGTGGTGTCACCCTGGAGGTGGCAGAAATAGCGAAGGATGATCCATTGAATATGGGGGCTGGTGGGGTGGAATGTAGGACAAATGGAACCCAATTATCTTCCAGGAGGAAGGAGAAGGGATAAGAGCAGACGTGTGGGAAATGGAATGGACACAGTGGATGGCCCTGTCAATAATGGTGGAGGGGAATCCTCAGTTGAGGGAAAAGGAAGATATATGAGAAGCACTGGAATGGAAGGTGGCATCATCAGAATAGATGTGACGGAGATGGAAAAACTGGGAGGCAGATGGGGCATTAGTTTAATATACAACAGCACAGCATTCTCTCAGTACTGCACTGAAATGTCAGTCATCTCTGGAGTGGGGCTTGAACCCATGACCCTCTGACTCAGAGATGAGAGGCATCACTGATCTAAGGCTGACATTTAGATAGCATGTTAAAATTGAGCAACTGTGTTACATTGCTTTTGCTGTTGAGTATGGAAGAGTATGACAGAGCTGGCCAAGCTGATGAATGTATCAGTAACTTGTTTGATATATTTGTGGGCAGTACTTTTGGCAGATATTATAGATAATCCCTTTGATAATCTGGATGGTAGTGGAAGCAGGATTGCTAGGTGTGTTATAGCTTTGACTGCCTCTGGCAGTGCCTATGTTGAAAGTTATTTGCAAGTATACTTAAAACAGATAACACAACTCTACAACTGGCTTCCTGCTGATAGGGATATTTGGAGGTCATTGTCCTCAGTCATCGGCAGGTAGATGTCATGGAGTGTACAGAAATGATGAGTGACATAATGGTGGGTATGCTCAGTCTGGTTTTGATGCCAGCTAATCCCTTTGGTATGTTATTTTTCACCTTATAACACTTCAACCAGGAAATACTGTATTTGGGCGACAGACAAAGCAACTTCCATTAATACTAATGCAAAATACTGCAGATGCTGCCTGACTGCTGAGTATTTCCAGCATTTTCTGTTTTCATTCCATTAATATTGCATTGACATAGCTAACAGGATGAGACTTTTTAACTTGCAATTGCTATCATTCTCTCAGCTGCAGTGAAAAGACACCCTTTTTAAGTTCTCGGTCTTCCTGTTCTGTTGAACTTGTCTAAATGTTCCAACTGTAATTTGCTGCAGGTGATTCTATAGACAATATTCAGTGGCATTTGCTTCCCTTGTTCTGAAAGAAAAAATAACAAAAACAAATTACAGAAAAAAGCACTAAAAATTAAAAAAAATAAACTTCACAAAAAGTAGCCTCCTGCCATTTAAGTGTCAGCTCAGTGATAATACACCTGCTTCTAAACAAGATTATACATTTGAGCCCAACAAAAGAGACTTGAGCACATAATCTAAGCTGACACTTCAGTGCAGTACTGAGGAAGTGCTGCAGTATTGGTTGTGCTATTTTTCGGTTGAGTCCTTGAACTGAGGCTCCTTCTGCTCAATTGGGTGAATGTGGAAAATTCCATGACATTGTCTGAAGAAGAGCAGAGGAGATCCATCAGTGTCCTGGTTCAACAGTTAAGTCTCAACCAACAATACTAAGACAGATTAGTTGGTCATTTATCTCAATTTGGGACATTTTATTTATTTTTATTTATTTAGAGATACAGCACTGAAACAGGCCCTTCGGCCCACCGAGTCTGTGCCAACCAACAACCACCCATTTATACTAATCCTACATTAATCCCATGTTCCCTACCACATCCCCACCATTCTCCTACCTACACTAGGGGCAACTTACAATGGACTAGTATGCAAATAGCTGATTCATATGCTTACACTATAACAGTGACTATACTTCAAAATTCTTCATTGGCTGTGAAGCATTTTGAGGGCCATGGGGATATGAAAGGTACTGTATGAATGTAAGTTCATTTTTTAAGGGCACTGAGTATAGCACTTACCTTTACATCCACTCCAGAGAGGTGAAAAAATAGTGCAATCCTGTGATAAATGGTTCGGTATTCACGCAAGGGGTATTTCACAACGAAGGTCCAATGCCTAAAAGGTCAACTAGAAGATTTTCTGCAACATGAATCAAGATTATCTGGCAAAATAGAATCCCTGTCAACTATGCCAGTCCTTACATGCCTGTTGGACCGGATCTGGCCAAACAGAAATTTCATCATCTTGAACCTACATCAGGGACAGGCAGAACATAACAGATAGAGGACTGGCAATATGAATGAGAGAAGGCATTAGTTCCATTGAAATAAAGGGAGTAATTGTGGTGGTTGATGTAGCTGATCTGAGCAGATTGAGGCTATAGATAAAGAAGGAACTAAGACAATTCATCTGTTGTATACCTTCCAAGTAAGAGGGAGATATTTTTGTAAAGTAGAAAATTCTGGGAGGCCAGAAGGTTAATCATGGAGTATTTTAATTCATTAATAATAGGGAAAACACTAATGCTCTGAAATTATGCCATGGGTTATCAATAAACAAATACTTTAATACATTCATCTAAAGTTTTAATATTCTTTAAATTAACGATTTGATTACTCTTAAATAGGAGCAATAAGGATTTCAGATTACTGCTTTCATACATTAATATGCTATCATTTTAAGCTAAAAATTCCAGTCTGCTTCCTAACTCGGTTTGGAGAAAACCCAACATGGTCAGCAACTGCTCTAGATCTAATCTTAAATAACGATGCAGGTTTGGTATATAAGATAGAGAAGAAGCTAAGATTCATTGATCAAAATACAATTAGGACTGGAATGCTAATGAAGTTATAGGGTGGAATCTTTTCCTCTTTAAAAATTTTCAGGCTTCGGGACCATTTTCAGGTCCTGACCCCACTCGTTTCGGAGCGGCGTCCTGCAGCGTGATGTTATAGGAGGTGGCCAATTGGCAGTTCGCCTCCATGGTAGCCATCCAATTAAGGACTGTGGGTGGGACACAGACGTGGGAGGCCCAATGGGAGGGAACCACAGGACTGGACGGCCAGCAACCCCAATGGTAGATCTGAGCACTGCTGAGGCAGATGGAAGGCGCAAGGGAGTCTCAAAATAGAGGCACTGTTGAAAGGCTTCAGAGTGATTAATAAAAATGAAGGCCCAGAGTTGCAAGGGCTGTCAGTGTGAAGGGGGATTCCCTCCACAAAAATGCTTTTGGTTGTAGCTGTTCCTGTTTCAGCCTTGCAGCTCAGTGATAGCGGCATGGACAGCAGCCTCCAATGTCCCTTTGACCTCCTATCATGAACCATAGAACCATTGAAAAATTACAGCACAGAAGGAGGCCATTCGGCCCATCCTGCCTGCGCCGGCTGAAAAAACTAGCCGCCCAATCTAATCCCACTTTCCAGCACCTGGTCCGTAGCCTTTCAGGTTACAGCACTTCAGATGCATATCCAGAGTTGAGGATTTCTGCTTCCAGCACCAATCCGGGCAGTGAATTCCACCCTCTGGGTGAATAGGATTTTCCTCATGTCCCCTCTAATCCTTCTACCAAGGATTCTACCTTCACCTTAAATCTGTGCCCCCTGGTAATTGACCTCTTCACTAGGGGAGACAGGTCCTACCTGTCTACTCTATCTAGGCCCCTCATAATTTTGTACACCTGCCGCAAATGGGCAGGCAGCTGCTGCGACAGGGAGCCCACCTCTGGGAAAATCTTCTGGATTTTCCAGGAAAAATTGCGTCCATAATGAGTTCAAGAGGGCAGACTTTGAGGAAATGCAAAATGAGTAAAAATAGGTTTATTGCAACACAATTATGGTTGCAAGGTTTACAGTCGAAAAGTGGGAGGTATTTAAAGAAATGTTTGTAAAGCTACAATTGAAATTCAATTCAGCCAAATCAAAAAGATTAAATGGCAAGAGAAGCTACTGCAGTTAGGTAGGGATATAATGAGTACCATAAACATCAAAACATACAAGGAATGCAATAAGAGGATTGGATATATTGTAAACATAAGTAAAACAGGATGGTAAAAAGAGAGGCCAAGAAAAACAGTGAAACATCTCAAGTTACAATAAAGTAATTTTCTAATATGTACACAGTAAGTGCAGAGTAAAGCAAAATAAAAAAGACGTGATGGAATGCTGGACTATGATTAGAAAAAAGCAGTTATTAAATAATTAATTAATCAATATTGTTTTATGCAGGAAGAGTAGATAAAGCATCCTAAATCAGATCCCAATTTTCTAAGAACAGCAGGGAAGCAGCTAGAGAGTGGGGCTGGGGGAGTTTACTTTTCACTGCAGTGGCGGTGGATATTTGATGAAGCAGGACTTCTACCCAATCCTTGTTGCAGCCCTAATCCCAGTTCATTTCCCAGAATGAGGGTGATAATGAGGGCAGGTGCGAGGCTAAGTACAGCACCACTGAGGTGTCCAGCTGAGGTGGGGGTGAGGGGAGGGAAATTTCTGTGACGCCTTGCTGCAGCACCACAGTGCTGGCTGAAGAAAATCAAAGTTAAAAAAAATTCAATTTTTAAAAATTCCTGTTCTGTGATTGATTGCCTCAGTCAAGGGCCATTTAAATGTAATCCATCTGTTCATATCAAACTTGGATGTTGGGGTTGCATCTATACTCCTTACACACAACATTGTTAGTACACAAATGATGAGTTATACATCATATAATGCCATCCAGTCATCTGCATCCTATTATAATACACCCACCCATATTTAAGCAGACATATTATCAATACCAGCAGAAAATTCCAGGAGTGGCATCAGTGGCAGGAGTCGGTCGAACAACTCCCTGCAAATTCAGGTTCTGCTGCATCATTTAGCACAATGCTTGCTGTCCGAGCAGCTACCATTATGCTTTCATATTAAGGCAATCCACCATGTTACCAATGTTTGACCCACAAAGAAAATTAGCAGAGTGGCCCCTGGAAGGTAAAAGCTACATCTGCAGACCTGGCATATGACAGTTCTGTAGCCAAGGATACTAACTGAATACAGATATAATGAGAAGAATATATCCACCAAAGTAATCATAGAGCCCACAATTGGAATGTTGAGGCAGTGTTGCAGGTGCCTGGACAGATCTGTGGATATTTTGGCATATAGTCCAGATAAGGTATCAAAAATTGTGGCAATATTTTACGTGCACCACAACTTTGTCCTACAATGAAGTATCATCATGAAGATCCTATTGGGGGAAGCTATTCATCTGTAGCAAGGACACCAGTAAGAGGGAGAGGAGCCTGAAGAGGCTGTGAAAGAGCCAGCTGCAAGCTGTCAAATAGGAGATCTTAACCTAACTGGGATATTTGTCACCTGCATTTGCAGTCTTATCTATGTCTTTCTCATGCCCTTCACATGCACTTTTCTGTGCCTACAATTTTCTTGTACAGTACTTCTCAATGGTGACAATGTATGATATACGGGCCTGATTTTCCTCCAAATAATCAACCATTTTGGGGAAGAAAATGGGTTTTTAGAGGCCGCCAGTTCAATTCCATTGCTAAAAAGCTGCATCTGGATTATCAGCCCAGAAAAGCGCCAATCTCTTTTAAGGTCATCCGAAGTTGCAATCACCTCATGTAAAAGAGTCAAGGAGGTGTGGCTAAACCCTCTGACATATTAGCCCCCACATTCAGTCCCAAATCCACCCCAAATAATTATCACCACTATGTAACTGGGTTACCAGATTTAGGAGGACACTTTGTGTGCTGGTACTGAATGCTGGTGTTAGTTCGCCTTCATACTGTTCTGTTTAGTACCTGGTAGGTTCAGCTGGAGCTTTTTCCTAGCTTGGCACAAAGTATTGCTTTGCATTGGGCATATGGACCACCAATAGAATCACTATTATGCTATTAAGAGAATGAGAATGAGGATATGGTAGAGTCAGACTTCACAGTTGGCATTTGTTCCCCATTTGGTCATATCCACTCACCAGGGTCAATATATATCAAGAAGGGCTTATTTAGGCTTTTCTGACCATCAGTGCCACAAGAATACTATGCTTCTTTCCAGAGGTTAATGGGAAAACATGACAATTGCTGGCTGAAGACTTGCAATCCATTTTCACCAGGAGAACATCATTTTCTGCACCAGTCAAGTTCATCACTGCCTTGAATTTCTTTGCACCTGGATCTTTTCATGTAACATCTGACAACCTTTGCTTCATTATTCCCCATTCACTACTGCATTAAGAAGAACAGCTGCTGTTCTAGTTAGGAGGTCGGTACAGTTCCTATAATCCCTAAAAGAAGCAGAGAAACAGAGAGAAAGCTATCTAGGATTCCCATAGTTTTAAGGAGCAATAGATGAGTGCATGTAGCAGTCAAAACTCCATATGATAACCCCCTCAATTTTATGGATTCGAAAGACCAATCAATGTTCAGTTCATGTGCAATGCAAATCCTTATCCTGAATGTCAATGCTAGATAGCCAAGAATCTGCCATAATACTTTCATCATGTGACAGTCCATCATGCCATGCTTCATAACTTGGAGTCATATATTTAGATGGTCACTAGAACTGACGGCTCCAATAAGACATCTGCATTCGGAAGGAGGCAATAGATATAGCAAGGCCAATGTCATTAGAAGAGGTGTCATGGAACAAACTAGGAATTTTCCAGTTCTCACTCAGGGTTCTGATGAAGTCCTGCAATACAGCTTACTGAGTGTCTCAAGAGTCAGTGTAGCTTGCTATGGCTCCATAATATTGCAATGAACATACAAACATACGAATTAGGAGCAAGAGTAGGCGACTTGGCCCCTCGAGCCTGCTCTGCCATTTAACAAGATCAAGGCTGATCTGATTGTAACCTCAACTCCACGTTCCCGCCCACCCCCAATAACCTTTCCCCCCCGCTTATCAAGAATCTATCTACCTCTGCCTTTAAAATATACGAAGACTCTGCTTCCACTGTCTTTTGAGGAAGAGAGTTTCAAAGACTCACGATCCTCTAAGAGAAAAAATTTCTCCTCATCGCTGTCTTAAATGGGCGACCCCTTATTTTTAAACAGTGACCCCAAGTTCTAGATTCCCAAAAGAGGAATCATTCTTTCCACAGTAACCCGGTCAAGACCCCTCAGAATCTTATATGTTTCAATCAAGTCATCTCTTACTCTTCGAAACTCCAGTGGATACAAGCCTAGCCCGTCCAACCTTTCCTCATAAGACAACCTTCCCATTCCAGGTATTAGTCTAGTAAACCTTCTCTGAACTGCTTCCAAAGCAATTACATCCTTCCTTAAATAAGGAGACCAATACTATGTACAGTACTCCAGATATGGTCTTACCAATGCCCTGTCTAACCAAAGCATAACCTCCCTACTTTTGTATTCCATTCCCCTCACAATAAACAATAACAATCTATTAGCTTTCCTAATTACTTGCTATACCTGCATACTAACCTTTTGTGATTCATGCACTCGGACACCCATATGTCTCTGCATCTCAGAGCTCTACAATCTCTCACCATTTAGGTAATATGTTTCTTTTTTATTCTTCCTGCCAAAATGGACAATTTCACATTTTCCTGCATTATGCTCCATTTTCCAGATCTTTGCCCACTCACTTAACCTATCTATATCCCTTTGTAGCCTCCTTGTGTCCTCATCACAACTTATTTTCCTACCTATCTTTGTGCCATCAGCAAATTGAGCAACCATACCTTCAGTCCCTTCATCCAAGTCATTTATATAAATTGTACAAAGTTGAGGGCCCAGCACTGATCCCTGTAGCACACCACTCATTACATCTTGTCAACCAGAAAATTACCATTTATTGCCTACTCTCTATTTCCTGTTCGCGAGCCAATCTTCTATCCATGCCAATATGTTACCCCTACACCATGAGCTTTTATTTTCCGCGATTACCTTTGATGTGTCACCTTATCAAATGCCTTCTGGAAATCTAAATACAGTACATCCACCGGTTCCCCTTTATCCACAGCACGTTACTTCTTCAAAGAGCTCCAATAATTTGGTTAAACATGATTTCCCTTTCACAAAACCATGTTGACTCTGCCTGATTACCTTGAATTTTTCTAAGTGCCCTGCTATAACATCTTTAATAATAGCTTCTAACATTTTTCCTATGACAGATATTAAGCTAAATGGCCTGTAGTTTCCTGCTTTCTGTCTCCCTCTATTTTCCAACTTAATGGAACCTTCCCCAAATCTAGGGACTTTTGGAAAATTAAAATTAACACATCAACTATTTCACTAGCTAACTTTTTTTAAGATGCTAGGATGAAGTCCATTAGGAGCTGGGGATTTGTCAGCCTTCAGCTCCAACAATTTGTTCAATACCACTTCCCTTGTGATTGTAATTTTCTTGAGGTACTCCCTCCCTTTTCCTGATTTACAGCTATTTCTGGATGTTACTTATATCCTCTATACTGAAGACTGATGCAAAATACCTGTGCAATTCGTCTACCATCTCCTTATCTTCCATTATTAATTCCCTCGACTCACTTTCTATAGGACCAATTCTCACTTTGTTAACTCTTTTAAATATATATAGAAAACTCTTACTATCTGTTTTATATTTTGAGCTAGCCTTCTCTCATACTCTAATGTTTCCCTCCTTATTAATCTTTTAGTCATTCTTCGCTGATTTTTATATTCTGTCCAATCTTCTGACATGCCAGCATCTTTGCACAATTATGTGCTTTTTCTTTAAGTTTGATACTATCTTTAACTTTACTAATTGGGTGGCACAGTGGCACAGTGGTTAGCACTGCAGCCTCCCAGCTCCAGCAACCCGGGTTCAGTTCTGGGTACTGCCTGTGCGGAGTTTGCAAGTTCTCCCTGTGACCGCGTGGGTTTCCGTCGGGTGCTCCGGTTTCCTCCCACAGCCAAAGACTTGCAGGTTGATAGGTAAATTGGCCATTGTAAATTGCCCCTAGTATAGGTAGGTGGTAGGAGAATGGTGGGGATGTGGTAGGGAATATGGGGTTAATGTAGGATTAGTATAAATGGGTGGTTGTTGGTTGGCACAGACTCGGTGGGTCGAAGTGCCTGTTTCAGTGCTGTATCTCTAAATAAGTAAAATAAAAATAATTAACCTCAGATGGTGGGCCCTCCCCTTGGAATTTTTCTTTCTTGTTGGAATGTATCTATTCTGTGTATTCTGAAATATTCCCTTAAATGTCTGCCACTGCATCTCAATTGAATTATCCCTTAACTTAATTTGCCAGCTCACTTTAGCTAGCTTTGCTTCCATGCCCTTATAATTGCCCTTATTTAAGTTTAAAATACTAGCCTTAGACCCATTTTTTCTCTCCCTCAAACTGAATGTAAAATTCAATCATATTATGATCACTGCTGCCTAGGGGCACTTTCACTATGAGATCATTAATTAATCCTATCTTAGTGCACAATACTAGGTCGAGTATGGCCTGCTCTCTGGTTGGCTCCAGAATGTGCTGTTCTAAGAAAGTATCCCTAAAACATTCTATGAACTCCTCATCTAGGCTACCTTTGCCCATCTGATTTTTCCAGTCTATATGTAGTTTAAAATACCCCATGATTATCACCATACCTTTCTGACAAGCTCCAATTATTGTTTCCTTTATACCCTGTCCTACTGTGTGGTTACTGTTAGGGGCCTGTGCACCACTCCCAAAAGTAACTTCTTGCCTTTATGATTCAAACTTCTTGCCTTTATCCAAACTGCTTCTACATCCTGGTTTCCTGAACTTAGGTAATTTCTCTCTATTGTATTAATTACATCATTAATTAACAGAGCTATCCCTCCACCTTTTCCTAGCTTCCTGCCCTTCCTAAATGTCATTTACCCTTCAATATTCAGGTTCCAATCTATGTCATCCTGCAGCCATGTCTCTGTAATGGCTATCAGATCGTACTTATTTGTTTCTGTTTGCGCTATCAGTTCAATTGTTTTGTTTCGAATGCTGCGTGCATTCAGTTACAGAGCCTTTAGTTTTGTCCTTTTATTATTTTGTTACCTCTAGTCTTATCTGCTGATTTACTCTTAGATTTGTACTCACCATCCCTTCCTGGCATGGTCTGCTTAACTTTTCCCATATTAATATCTTTCTCTGTTGCCTTGTCTCGACTCTTTGATTTACCACATTTTCCCAAATTTGATCCCTTACCCCCACTATTTAGTTTAAAACCACCACTACTTCCCTAGTTATGTGGCTCACTAGAATGCTGGCCCCAGCACGGTTCAGGTGTAGACTGTCCCAACGGTAAAGCCCCCGCTTTCCGCTGTGCTGGTGACAGTGCCCTGTGAATCGGAACCCATTTCTACCACACCAGTCTTTGAGCCATGCATTCATTTCTCTAGTCTTATTTGCCCTACTCCAATTTGCACGTGGCTCAGGTAATAATCTAGAGATTATTACCTTTGAGGTTCTGCTTCTTAATTTCATGCCTATGTCCTCATACTGACTATTCAGATCCTCTTTGCTTGTCCTGCCTATGTCATTGGTACCTACATGGACTACAATAACTGGATCCTCCCCCTCCCACTGTAGGTTCCTCCCCAGCAGATGTCCTGAACCCTGGCACAGGGCAGGCAATACAGCCTTTTGGACTCTCGCTCTTTGCTGCAGAGAACAGTGTCAATCTCCCTCACTATACTGTCCCCTACTACCACTACTTTCCTTTATGCTTCCCCGCTTGAACGGCTTCCTGTACCATGGTGCCATGGTCAGTCTGCTCATCCACTCTACAGCCCTCACTCTTGTCCATACAAGCTGCAAGAACCTCGAACTTGTTGCTCAATTGCAAGGGCTGAGACTGCTCCACTCCCACCTTCTGGATCCCCTTACCTGCCTGACTTGCAGTCACACCCTCCTGTCCCTGACCGCTGACCAAATCAGAAGACCTTATCCTAAGAGGTAGGACTGCCTTCTGGAACAAAGTGTCCAGGTAACTTTCCCCCTCCCTGATGCATCACATTGTCTGCAGCTTGACCTCCAGCTCATATACTCTGAGCTGAAGCTCCTCAAGCCACAGTTACTTACTTCAGATGTGGTTGTCATGGATTGTTGTGGCATCCAGGAGCTCCGACATACTGAAGCCATGACACATCACCTGTCTGCCAGCTATATTGTGCTAATTAAATTAAATTTATTTAAAAAATTTATTTATAGTCCCCCTCCTTACTGAACTCCCTCACTCACCAAACTCCCTCTTCACACTCTGTGCATTCAAGAGTTCATAAACCAGTTTAAGCTAGCTACCTAATTAACTGGCTAAATCTGCTCTCAGAGAGCTTGTGTACCCCTGTTTAAAACTGTAAGAAACTTAACTTGCCGCTTAACTTAAACAGTAATTTTAGTTAATTGCTAAATGTAAAACAAGAACTAGACTTTAGAGTGATTAACCCTTAAAATCCTATCACTCACCAAATGCCCTTCTTCATACTCTGTGCACTCAAGCAGCACATCAGTGCAGACAGTGAAGAAAGCCTTGACGCTGTCAGAAACTGAAGTTGTTGTTAAGAACATAGGAATATAGGAACATAAGTACAGGAGTAGGCCATTTAGTCCCTCAAACCCGTTCCGCCATTCATTGAGATCATAGTTCAGCTGCAATCTAACTGCATATGCCTGCCTTTTCCCCTTATTCCTTAATCCCCTTGGTTAATAAAAACCTATCAATCTCAGTTTTAAATTTAACAATTGATCTCGCATCAATTGCCATTTGCAGAAGAGAGTTCCAAACTTCTACTTCACTTTGCATAAAGAAGTGTTTCCTAATTTCACTCCTGAAAGTCCTAATGGATCTAATTTTATACTAACCCCCCAAGTCCTAGACTCCCCAACTAGAGGAAATAGATTCCCTTTGTTTACCCTATCTGCTCCCTTAATATCTTGAAAACTTCAATCAAATCACCCTTTAACCTTCTAAATTCCAAGGAATACAACCCAAGTTTGTGTAATCTCTCTGAGTACTTTAACTCTTGGAATCCAGATATTATTCTAGTAAATCTACGCTGCACTCCCTTCAAAGCCGATATATCCTGACAATACTTCAGGTATGGTCTAACCTGGGCTCTGTATAGCTGAAGCATGACTTCTACCCCTTGTATCAAACACCTTCTGGAAGTCCATATAAATAACATCTATAGACAATCCCCTGTCCACTACTTTAGTTACATCTTCAAAAAATTCAATCAGATTTGTCAGGCATGTCCTACCCTTTACAAATCCATGCTGGTTCTCCCAGATCAGCTAAATTTTTTCAAGGTATTGAGTCACCCTACCATTAATTACAGACTCTAGCAATTTCTCAACAACAGATATCAGCCTAACTGGTCTATCAATCTCTAGTTTCCTTTCTCACCTTTCTTAATTAGTGAAGTGACATGTGCAATTTTCCAATCTAAAGAACTTTGGAAGATAATGATTAAGGCATCTACAATGTTCTCACCTACTTCCTTTAAAATCCTGGGATGGAAACCATCTGGTTCTGAGGATTTGTCATTCCTTAGTGCCATTATTTTCTTCATTACTGTTATTTTGCTTACATGAACGTTTGAGTGTCCCTGACCCTGATTCAGTATTAGTTTCCTTGGAATGTCTGGTATGCTGACCTCTTCCTGTATTGTAAATAATGACATAAAATAATTATTCAACATGCCTTCCATTTCCTTATTTTCATTGACAGTATCACCATTATCAGTTTTTAAGGGGCCCACATTGCTCCAGATAACCTTTTTTTCCTAATGTAATTGAAAAAAACTTCTGTGTTGATTTTGATATCACCTGCAAGTTCTTTTCATACTCCCTTTTGTAGCTCTTACTATTTGTTTTGTCATCCTTTGCTTTTCTTTGTATCTTTCCCATTTGCCAGGTTCTGTGCTTTTTTGCATTATTGTATGCATTTTCTTTTAGCTTTATGTTGTCTTTGATCTCTTTAGTTGTCCATGACTGTTTTTTTGGAAAGTAGATTTCTTTCTCGTTTGAGGTATAAATTGGTTTTGCATCACATTAAACTGTTTATGAACACATCCCAGTGATCTTCTGTCATTTTACTCATTAACAGATTTGTCCAGTTTACTGTGAACAGTCTCCTTCTCATCATGTTGATGTCAGCCTTACCTAAATCTAAAATCTGAGTGGCTATTTTACATTTCTCTCTTTCAAACACTACATTGTACTCGATCATATTCTGATTGTTATTTGATAAATGTTCATGCACTATTAGGCTGTTAACTAAATCTGGCTCATCACTCATTACTAAAACAAATATGGTCTAGCCCCCTTGTTGGCTTTGGGACATGTTGCTGCAGAAAACTATACCAGACACACTCAAGAAATTCACTACCTTCCTGACATGTGCTCGTCTGCTTATTGCAATGTATAAGAAAGTTAAAATCCCCCATTAAAACGACTCTGTCTTTGCTACGTGCTTGTAATCTCTGCATTCTGTGTGATCACTCTGGGTTTTAGCAGATACTGCTTACTTTATACCTTGATGATGATGAAGCAGGGTGAAAGGTCTTTACTCTCCATAGTATGGCCAGGGTATAAACAAAGAAGAGGATATGGGACAGGACAGTCAAAGAAAGGAGGGCACAACTGATAGCCTAGCACTTTCAATAAATGAAAATTGACACTAAAATAAAGACATTTCATACTTCATCTTATAAAATCCTGTGGTGCCAAAGACTTCTGCCAAGTTCTTCAATAAGACAAAATTTCTGCCCAAAAAGCTTAAAGTATACATCGAAGTGCACTCAGAAATCTAGGTGCTCGACCATGTTTACTTTACAGAACATCATATCCTTCAAAGAAGTGCAACAAATCCAAACAGCCTATTTACCACCACTTCTAACACACAGTCTATCCTTTGTTCCAACTACTCTGTTTCTGTACTTCTATGTAAGATGAGGTTGAACAGTGGATAGCTGGGATGGTCCCCTTGGAGCCTTAAAAGTCTAAGGTGACTCTCACCTCAGGGAGACTGTTCCGTAGGGACTAGCTTCTAGCAGCCATTCTTTTGCAGTGACAAGGGGTCCTGGGCTCACTTCTGAAGTTAGCTCATTGATAGACATTGGAGGAAGCCTTAAGGCAGTAGGCTCAATGCCACTCTCTGGAGAGACAGCAACATCTGTCTTGTTCTCTTCTTGCAGCCCGCTGGTGCAGGGGATAGTCTCAGAAGTGCTACTGGTCATAAGGACATAAGAACATAAGAAATAGGAGCAGGAATAGACCATAAAGCCCCTTGAGACTGCTCCATCACTCAATATCATTCATGGCTGATCTTTTGCCTTGACTGCACTTTCCCGCCTGCACCCCATATCCTTTGATTCCCTGAGAGACCAAAAATTTGTCTATCTCAGCCTTAAATATACTCAATGATGGAGCATTCACAACACTCTGGAGTAGACAATTCCAAAGATTCACAACCTTCTGAGTGAAGAAATTTCTCCTCATCTCTGTCCTTATCCTGAACTGTGTCCCAATGTTCTAGATCCACCAGCCAGGAAAAACAACCTTTCAGTGTCTACCCAGTCAAGCCCCTTCAGAAACTTATGTGTTTCAATAAGATTGTCACTTATTTTTTCTAAACGCCAGAGACTGTAGGCTCAATGTACTCAACCTTTCATTATAGGACAACCCTGTGATCCCACGAACCAATCTAGTGAACCTTCACTGTGCCATCTCCAATGCAAGTATAACCTCCTTAGATATGAAGATGAAAAACTGCTTGCAGTACTCCATGTGGGATCTCATCAAAGCACCAACTGTGGCAAGACTTCCTTATTCTTGCACTCCAATCCCCTTGCGATAAAGGCTAACATACCATTTGCCTTCCTAATTGCTTGCTGTACCTGAATGCTGACTTACTGTGCCCTTGTACAAGTAAACCCAAGCATTTCCACACATCAACATTTAGAAGTTTCATGCCTTTTAAAACATATTCTGCTTTTCCATTCTTACTATCAAAGTGAATAACCTCACATGTCCAAACATTATACTCCATCTGTCACCTTGTTGTCCACTCACTTAACCTATCTATATCTCTTTGCAGCCTCTTTGTGTTCTCCTCACAGCTTACATGTCAGCTATCTTTGTGTCATCTTTGGATATATTACTCTTGGTCTTTTCGTCTAAGTCATGAATATAAATTGTAAATAACTGAGGCTCCAGCACTCATCCTTGCAGTACTCCCACTAGTTACAGCCTGCCGACTTGAAAATGCCCCATTTATCCCTACCCGCTGTTTCCTGTCCAAAAACCAATCCTCCATACATGCTAATGTAATACCACCAACTCTATGAGACCTTATCTTGTGCATTCACCTTTTGTGTGACACCTTCTTCAATGCCTTTTGGAAATTCAAGTATACTCCCCTTTATCTACCCTGGTAGTTACATCCTCAAAAACTTGAATAAATTTGTCAAACATGATTTCCCTTTCAAAAAACCATGTTGACTCTGTCTGAGCATACTATGATAGATTGGAGGGTTGCTAATGTAACCCCACTATTTAAAAAGGAAGGTAGAGAGAAAGCAGGGAATTATATACCAGTCAGCCTGACATTGATAGTGAGGAAAATTATAGAGTCCATTATCAAAGATTTTATAGCAGAGCACTTAAAGAACAGTGGTAGAATCGGGCAGAGTCAGCATGGATTTATGAAAGGGAAGTCATGCTTGACAAATCTACTAGAATTCTTCGAGGATGTAACTAGTAGAGTTGATGAGGGGGAGCCAGTGAATGTGGTTTATTTGGACTTTCAGAAGGCTTTCAACAAAGTCTCACATAAGAGATTAGCATGTAAAATTAAAGCACATGGGATTGGGGGTAGTGTATTGTGATGGATAGAAAATTGGTTGGCTGTCAGGAAACAAAGAGTAGGGATACATGGGTCTTTTTCCGAATAGCAGGCAGTGACTAGTGGGGTACCGCAGGGATCAGTGCTAGGACCCCAGCTCTTCACAATCTACATTAATGATTTAGATGAGGGAACTAAATGTAATATTTCCAAATTTGCAGATGACACAAAACTGGGTGGGAGGGTGAGTTGTGAGGAGGATGCAGAGAGACTTCAGGGTGGTTTGGACAAGTTGAGTGAGTGGGCTAATGCATGGCAGATGCAGTAGAATGTGGATAAATGTGAGATTATCCACTTTGGTAGCAAAAACAGGAAGGCAGATTATTATCTGAACGGCTATAAACTGAGAGAGGGGAATATGCAGCGAGACCTAGGTGTTCTCATACACCAGTCGCTGAAGGTAAGCATGCAGGTGCAACAGGCGGTAAAAAAGGCAAATGGTATGTTGGCCTTCATAGCGAGAGGATTCGAGTACAGGAGCAGGGATGTCTTGCTGCAATTATACAGGGCCTTGGTGAGGCCACACCTGGAATATTGTGTGCAGTTTTGGTTTTCTTATCTGAGGAAGGATGTTCTTGCTATAGAAGGAGTTCAGCGAAGGTTTACCAGACTGATCCCTGGGATGGCGGGACTGACGTATGAGGAGAGATTGAGTCGGTTAGGATTATATTCGCTGGAGTTCAGAAGAGTGAGGGGGGATCTCATAGAAACCTATAAAATTCTAACAGGACTTGACAGGGTATATGCAAGAAGGATGGTCCCGATGGTGGGGGAGTCCAAAACCAGGGGTCATAGTCTAAGGATACGGGGTAAACCTTTCAGGACTGAGATGAGGAGAGATTTCTTCACCCAAAGAGTGGTGAGCCTGTGGAATTTGCTACCACAGAAAGCAATTGAGGCCAAAACATTGTGTGTTTCAAGAAGGAGTTAGATATAGCTCTTGGGTCAAAAGGGATCAAAGGGCATGGGGGAGAAAGTGGGAACAGGTTGCTGAGTTGGATGATCAGCCATGATCATAATGAATGGCGGAGCAGGCTCCAAGGGCCAAATGGCCTACTCCTGCTCCTATTTTCTTTGTTCCTATGTTTCTATGGTTCTATGATTTCCTAAGTGCCTTGTGAAGACTTCCTCAATGATACATTCTAGCATTTTCTCGATGACTGATATCAGGCTAACTGGCCTGTAGTTTCCTGTTTTCCTCTGCCTTCTTCCTTGAATAGCGATGTTACATTTGCTAACTTTCAATCTGCTGGGACCATTCTAGAATCTGGCGAATTTTGGAAAATCATAACCAGAGCATCCACTATCTCTGCAGATACCTCTTTTAAAACCCTCGGATGCAGGCCATCAAGTCTTGAGGATTGGTCGGCTTTTAGTCCCTTAAGTTTCTCTAATACTTTTTCTCTGCTGATATCAGTTACTTCTAGTTCCTCACTTTTATCAGCCCCTGGGTTATCCTCTATTTCTGGTATGTAATTTGTGTCTTGTACTATGAAAATAGATGCAAAATATTTGTTCAACGTCTCTGTCATTTCCTTATCCCTCACGATAATTCTTCCTCTCTCTGCCTCTAAGGGACCAATGTTTACTTTAGCGATTATTCTCCTTTTCATATATTTGCAAAAGCTCCTACTATCTGGTTTCTAAAACTCTCCCAATCCTCAGGCTTACTATTATTCTTTGTAACATTATAAGCCTCTTCTTTTAATCTAATCCTGTCCTTAACTTCCCTAGTAAGATGGATCTTTCTCACTGAATTTTTGTTTTTTAATGGAATGCATTTTTGTTGAACATTTTGGATAATTTCTTTAAATGTTTGCCATTGTTTATTTACCGCTGTACCTTTCAGTTTACGTACTCAATCAATCTTAGGCAGCTGTCCCCTCATGCCTATATAATTTGGCTTTATTTAAGTTTAAGATTCTTGTTTGGGACTGGAGTACATTGCCCTCAAACTTAATATGGAATTCAATTATATTATGATCACTTTTCCCAGAGGATCTTTTATGATGAGATTACTAATTAAACTAGCCTCGTTACACAATACTAGATCTAAAATAGCTTTATCCCTAATTGGTTCCACAATGTATTGTTCCAGGAAACTGTTGCAAAAGCATTCTACAAGCTTATCTTCCAGACTTTCTTTGCCAATTTAATTTGTCCACTCTATTTGAAGATTAAACTCCCCCATGATTATTACATGGTCTTTGTTACAAGCTCAAATTATTTCTTGTTTAATGCTCTGTGCAACTGTAAAACCACTGTTAGGGTGCCGATAAACTACTCCCGCCAGTGTTTTCTGAGCCTTGTTATTCCTAATCTCTAGCCATACTGATTCTACTTCCTGCTCCTCTGAGTCAAGATCCTTTCTTACTACAGTCCTTCTGTCATCCTTTACTATCAGGGCTACTCCTTTTCCTTTTACATTTTGCCTGTCTTTTTGAAATGTTGTGCACCCTGGTATGTTTATTTCCCAACCTTGTTACCTTATAACCATGGGATGGATTTTAACTCGATGGCAGTGGTCCCGGTATGGGGCTGGAAGGCGGTTAGCAGTGGGAGGGGCGTGTGGTGGGGCGGGTGCTGGGTGGGGTGGGGGAGTGGGTTGACCCTGCCTCGGCCCTGTTTCGGACTGCTGGCCAAGTTTCGCAGCTGATTAACTGACTGTCATCGGGATCCCCATCCCTTTAAGAGTGGGAATCCTGTCCCAAGATCTGCCAGCCAATCAGAGCGCCAACGGCATAACAGTATCAGCAGCGCTACCAGGAATGGTGGCTACTCCTGGTACTGCAGAAGGCCTGGGACTTGGAGCAGCACTGGAGCCCCAGACCTCAGGTAAGTGGGGAAGGCTTACAAGGGCCAGTCCAACAGGCCCCGGCAAGGGAGGGGAGGGTGATTATTGAGAGAAGGGGAGTTGTTGGAGAATGGGCAGCCTTTGCTGCCGGGGGCCCACTGTGGGCCACAGATTGCCCATGGAGGAGGAAACCCCCCCAGCCCACAGGGAGGCTGCCTGGTTTTATTGGGAAACCTCCCCACATGGCAGAGGACACCCCCGGAAAAATGCCAGTGGCGATGGGAAGACGCCCTTAAGTGGCCATTAATTGGCCACTTACAGGCCTCAATTGGCCTCTCGGTGGGAAGGCCAACTTCGGCCTACCCCGCCCCTGACAATATTGAATGGCATCAAGAAGGTGATGGGCACTCTACCGCCTGCCTTTCCTTGCTATTTTAAGGATTCCCTGCCTCCCAGTCCGTCCATAGAGGGCTGATAAAATTTTGCTCCCTCTGTAATGGGGATTAGATCTAAACTATTTATCTCTATTGTGGAGCTAACTCATCTTATTATGAATGCTTTGTGCATTCAGATAAAGAACCTTTATTTTATTTTGTTACTACTCTCCTTTGTATGGACCTTATTCACTGATGCATTTATTACTGTTAAACTCTCTGTCCCTTCCTGTCCCACTCTGCTTTTCTTTACCCAAATCACTACAGTACTCTATTTCCTCGACTTTTCTGTTTAGATTTCTAAATCTGCCTTTACCTGACCTCTCCCCCCCCCACCTTTTAGTTTATAGCCCTATCTACAGCCTCAGTTATATGATTTGCCAGTACACAGATCTCGGCCCAAGCAACTCTCCAAGGCTCCTTCAACAGCACCTTCCAAACCTGTAACATCTACCACCTAGAAGGACAAGGGCAGCAGAAGCTTGGGAACACCACCACCTGCAAGTTTCCCTCCAAGCCCCACACCAACCTGACTTTGATCTATATCGCTGTTCTTACACTGTTGTTGGGTCAAAAAGGAGTTCAAGACGGTGGCTCACCACCACTTTCTCAAGGTCAATTAGGGATGGTCAACAAATGCTGGCCTTGCCAGCAATGCTCACATCCCAGGAACAAATAAAAAAAAAGTGAAGCCCATCTCAATGGATCATCCCCCTCTTTCCCCAGTACTGGTGCCAGTGCCCCCTGAATCAAAACTTCTTCCCACACCGGTCTGAGCCAAGCATTTAATTCTCAAATCTGTTTGACCCTGTGCCAATTGGTGCATGGCTCAAGTAACAATCCAGTACAGTCCTTGCCAGTACAGACCAAATAGTCCCAAGCAGGTCTTAAATGCCTTGTGAAAGTGTCTGGCCATCCCATGATAGTGGGTTATGGAGTTGTTATTATCCCTTTAACTGGATATCCTTGAAAGCTAGTAGGAGATCTTGCAGCAGGTAATGGGAGCTGCTGGATAGGTTTCAAGTAAAGAAGGTGCTTGAATATTTGCAGAGGCTTCCCCTTGCTGAAGTGATTTCCCTTCACTGTGCTTAAAGCCTCAGACACCTCCCTTCATGCAGCTTGCACTATTCGTGTATTGGGCTTCTTGTCTTCCTATGCAGCAGTCTGTCTCTTTTGGTTTTGACTTCAGCCAGCGACACCTCCAGAGATGCATCTGTGAATCTGGGGGCCCTTGCAGCCAATGATGCCCTGACCCCCACCACCTTCACCACCCCCACCACCCCCACTGAATAATGCTACTATTGATGTTGCTTCAACCATTGTTGCCTTTCTTCTTTTTGCTGCTCAGAAAGTGAGGCTACACCAGAACTGTATATCCTACCATTCCAAACCCAACCTGCTAGCAAAGTCCCTGGGAAGAAATTTGAGTGGCTTAGGTACAGAATCACATTGGTGGACAGTATTCTGAAAGGTACTATGACAGTGTTCTGTCACTAATCTGCCAATGGGAGGAGAATTTAGCCCATGTATACTTACTGAAATAATTTTTGTGGACTGGTGCTGTCCTGGGGAAATGAAAACACTGCAGTACCATGAGATGTACTGTGCCTGGGAGATGAATTTCCTGTGGGCCCTTTCTGTATGTTAAGGGCAGCCTTATCATAATATTGTCCTGCAGCCCCCCCCCACCTGCCAAGAATGCAGCACATTGGTTTTGTCATATGAACATTGATTTTGAACTGTTGCTGGAATGAGGAAATGCTTGCTGAACAGATCAGCCATGGCTGAAAAAAATATTTGCATACAAACAGATGGTGCTTGTGTAGGCAAAGGACCATTCCCTGGCACATTCAACCCACAATGGATGTTGATCACCGGACAGTGAGGGGATGGGGAAGCACATTCCAGGGCCTGCTGGGGTGATGAAATCCACAGGGGCCAGGACTGGTTGGACCAGCTTGTCACAGAACTGGCTGTTCCAGGGGTTTTTGGACTAGTCACAGTGAGTTTGAACTGAGAAAGATTGTTCGCTCCTGGAATGAGAAGATCTCTCCAGTCTGCTCCCATCTCTTTCTCACAAGCCTCTGAATCCACTGAAGACATTTGAACCCCAAGAGAGAAAAGTCTCCAACAGCAAACAAGGCTTAAGAAGAATACTGGGTCCCAATGAAAAGCAAGATCTACCTACAATCAAGGACTCTACAATGAGCTCGAAGAATCATAACAAAAACTCTTCAAATATTGCCTCAAACATTTCCACTTTATTTTTCTTCTGCTCTTTTCTGTCTCGATTTGCATGTGTATATCATGTATGCATGCTAGCGTGGGTGCGTCATGTATCTGCAGACATCAACTGAATTAGAGTTTAAGTTTAATAAATTTCAACTTTTCTTCTTTAAACCTAAGAAAATCTGTTTGTGCTGGTTTCTTTGCCTTATAGTTGGAAAGCAGTGAACAAGGATTCACCAAGGGGGAGCTAAAAACACAACGTTTAAAAAAATTAAACCCTATTACAGTAAGACCAGGTGAAGGCTGAAGAGAGGGACCCCTAAACACCTTTCTCATCTGGTCGTAATAATATGTATGTATAAAGCTGACAAGAAGTCTGGTTGCAAATCAGACCTTAAAGAAAGTTTAAAGGGGCATGGTGTATCTGAAGCCCCATTCAAGAAGCCACAGTTTGAGCAGAGTGAGGGATGAAATAGCAAATTAAATTAAATATGGTAAAATTTGAGGTGATCCATTTTGGTAAAAGGAAGAAGGAGGCCACTTATTTCTAAAGGGTGAGAAACTAAATGGAGTAGATGAACAAAGGCTTGATGATGGTAGGTTGGATGTTCTATGGACAGAGGCCTTTACTTTTTTTATGAACAGTCTTATTCATTGCTTCTTGAAAAGAAAATGAAAAATGATGTGCTTCAATAGTTCTGAAGACTTAGCCAGAAAGAAACACAATGTAATGAACTTTTATAGAACATTGCAAAATCTTTGAACTGCTCTTTAAGTGACAGGATGTTACTGTGAAAATGGTAGGAACAAAATGATCTTCAGAAAGGATTAACATAGTCAAGATTTTGTGTTATTGGAAGGTATTTAATTTCACTTAAATAATTTGTATTTTGTTACGGCCAGGTGGTAAGGGGTGTGGGTGGTTCCCACTGATAACCTCCCAACAGACCGCAGCAAGTGTTTTTGTCACTAGGGTTTTCACACATTTTGTTTTATTTGTCAAATAAATAGAAAGTGACAGGTTTTCTTGTTGGTTTAAAACAGAAGATTAAGAATTTATTAACTATTCATTCCCAAAAGAGTCGCAACCGCACGCACAAAAACTCTTCAGATATTGCCTCAAACGTTTCCACTTTATTTTTCTTCTGCTGTTTTCTGTCTCTATTTGCATGTGTGTATCGCGTATGCATGCTAGCATGGGCATGTCGTGTATGCATTGGCGTTAACCGAATTAGAGTTTAAGTTTAATAAATTTCAACTTTTTTTCTTTAAATCTAAGAACACCTGTTTGTGCTGGTTTCATTGCCTTATAGTTGGAAAGCAGTGAACAAGGATTCACCAAGGGGGAGCTAAAAACACGGTGTTTAAAATAATTAAACCCTATTACAGTAAGACCAGGTGAAGGCTGAGAGGTCTCCTAGCCACCTTTCTCACCTGGTCGTAACAGAAATTTGGGGGCTACCATCTGGGACTTATACCCACAGACAAATGAGAGAAATTGGAAGTGGGAAGCCAATTTGTTCCCAATCAAAAAAGACCAAGATTAACACAGGTTTTCTTGTGGTTGTGTGTGCTTGAATATTAACATATCTGCAACTGAAGCCAGTAGCTCCCGAAGCCAGGGTGAAGTAACTTGAGATAAGTTTAAAGCACTGTCTATAGAGGAGTTGAGGAAAGTGGCTGAGCAGTGTGGGTTCACTGTACGTGGCAAGGCTAAGAAGTCTGAACTCCTAAGACTAGTTTTCTCTTGAAACTGAAGAAGCAGAAACAAGGTTAGAAGCAGACTCCGACATGGTATCGTTAGCAAAGATACAATTGGAACAAAGGAAACTTGAATTTGAGGAAAGAGAGAGGGAGAAAGAAAGAGCCTTCCAGAAGGAATGTGCAGAGAAAGAAAGAGAGGAGAGAGAGAGAGAGAAAGACAGGAGAAGGAACGAGAGAGAGAGGAGAGAGAGAGAAAGAATATTCCGGAAGGAATGCGAAGAAAGAGAGCTGAAGCAGCTTGACTTAACTAGGGGGTGACACAGTAAGCCCAGTGAAAGCATGGCCAATACTGGGTGGCGCAGTGGTTAGCACCGCCGCCTCACAGCTCCAGGGACTCGGGTTCGATTCTGGGTACTGCCTGTGCGGAGTTTGCAAGTTCTCCCTGTGACCGCGTGGGTTTTCGCTGGGTGCTCCGGTTTCCTCCCCCAGCCAAAGACTTGCAGGTTGATAGGCAAATTGGCAATTGTAAATTGCCCCTAGTGTAGGTAGGTAGTAGGGATTATGGGGTTACTGTAGGGTTAGTATAAATGGGTGCTTGTTGGTCGGTACAGACTTGAAGGGCCTGTTTCAGTGCTGTATCTCTAAATAAATAATTCAGGGCTGGGTACAAAATTGTTAAAACTAGCTCAACTAATCTCAAAATTCAATGAGGAAGATGTAGAAGATTTTTTGTGTCCTTTGAGAAACTGGTCAGGCAATTAAACTGGCCAGCTGAGATCTGGCCACTTTTCTTAGAAAACAAGCTAACCGGAAAAGCCCAAGAGGTTTATGAACTGACCAAAAATGCTATCCTCAGGGCATATTTAGAGATACAGCACTGAAACAGGCCCTTCGGCCCACCGAGTCTGTGGTGACCAACAACCACCCATTTATACTAACCCTACAGTAATCCCATATTCCCTATCACTTACCTACACTAGGGGCAATTTACAATGGCCAATTTACCTATCACCTGCAAGTTCTTGGATGTGGGAGGAAACCGGAGCACCTGGCAAAAACCCACGCAGACACAGAGAGAACTTGCAAACTCCGAACAGGCAGTACCCAAAATCGAACCCAGGTCCCTGGAGCTGTGAGGCTGCGGTGTGAATTAGTACCCGAAGCCTATCGCAAAAAGTTTAGAACCCTCACGAAGCAAGCTAATCAAACTTATCTCGAGTTTGGAAGAAGCAAGCAGCTGGCTTTCGAGCAGTGGTTGAAGGCTCTCAATGTACAGCTCAGCTATGAGAATCCCAGAGAAGTAATTCTGTTATTGGAATTTAAACACTCTCTCCTACTCTCCATAAAGACCCATGTAGAGAAGCAGTGGGTTCAGAGAGCCCGGCAAGCGGCCGTTCTGGCCGATAAGTTCGCTTTAATTTAGAAGTCGGTCTCCCAGGGGAGACCCTTTCCTAGTCATCCCCACAAATCCGAAAAGGACAACGGGTGGGAAGGTGACAGAAAGCCAAGCAGTCCTGGGAGAGCAAGGAAAGCAGGAGACACAGGGGCCCCTCCTCTGGCCAAAAGGGAAGGTGCTGTGAGCAAGAGCGAGACTCAGAAACCTGTGTGCTTCCATTGTAATAAAGCAGGGCATTTAAAAGCTGACTGCTGAAAACTCAAGGGAAAACCTGTATGGTTAATCAGGGCACACCCGCTCAGTGAAGAAGAGAACCTGATGGAAAGCATAGCGAGCAAGCTGTAGCTTTAAGTGCAGTAAGAGTGCAACCCAGGAAGTTTACTACTGCAAGTGCAGGAAAAGTTAATAGGATTCCCGAAGGCTATCAGGGATTTGTATTTGAAGGGAAAGTAACCCCATACCCCTCGAGTGGGGCATGCAAGCCCATAGTAATTCTCAGGGACACTAGATCCCTTTTACTGGGAAAAGGCCTGACCTTTGCCCCAGAGAGCGCAGTGAACACCAGAATGGTGGTGAATAGTATTGGAGGGCAGTGTATGTCTGTACCTGTACACCGGCTGCACCTGGAGTGCGGCCTAGTTTCGGGACCGATGACTGTAGGGATTGTCCCTAGTTTGCCTGTGGACGGGGTTGACCTGCTCCTAGGTAATGATCTGGCGGGGGTGAAGGTGGTAGCACCCCCAGTAGTGAAAGAAAGACTGCAGGAGGTGAGAGAGACAGGGCAGTGACAGGAGACGGTCCTCTGCAGTTTCCCTGAATGTGTAGTGGATCAGGCCATGATCAAACCAGTTGTCCTCAGAGGAGACTGAATTAGCACTCCAGGCCGATGACCAGGTCAGTCTGTCTGAGACTTTCTTTGGAAAATTAGGGGACCCAAGGATTGAATTTAATGGATTTTCTCTAGGCGAGGTTCAGCGAGCCGACCCAGTATTGAGAGAGTAAACACAGGCTGCCCAATCTGAAAGTGAAGCAGAGGGAGTCCCTGATTGCTACTATTTAAAGAATGAGGTACTGATGAGGAAATGGAGTTCTCCTCACAGATCTGAGAGCAACGAGTGGGCATTAGTTCACCAGTTAGTGGTACCACAGAGGTACCGGAGACAGATATTAAGAAGGGCCCAGGAGACTACAGTGGCTGTACATGCTGGGATAAGAAAGACCAAAGCCCCCATAAGACAGCAGTTTGACTGGCCAAAACGCCACAAAGATATGGTACTGTAGAAGTTGCCACATGTGCCAGGTTGAGGGGAAACCCCAGCCTACAGTGAAATCTGCATCCCTAAGTCCTACACCAGTGTTAGGAGGACCCTTCAGTTACCAGGCTGGTGAACTGTGAGGGACCCCCGCTGAGAACAAAAGGGGACAGGGCTGGAAGAAGGTTAGAAAGGGAAGGGGAAAAAGCGACCTAGAGGGCAGGTTAAAGGAAGTCCGGGAGGAATCCCGGATGAAAACCCCTACTGTCCAGTCAGCCAAACCAGAAAAATTTGAAAAGTTAGACCCCACATCGTCCTATGTAAATGCAGACACTAGAAGCACCCAACCAGAGTTGAACTGCTCTTTAAGTGACAGGATGTTACTGTGAAAACAGTAGGAACAAAATGATCTTCAGAAAGGATTAACTTAGTCAAGATTATGTGTTATTGGAAGGTATTTCATTTCACTTAAATAATTTGTTTTTTGTTACAGCCAGGTGGTAAGGGGTGTGGGTGGTTCCCACTGATAACCTCCCAACAGACCGCAGCAAGTGTTTTTGTCACTAGGGTTTTCACACATTTTGTTTTATTTGTCAAATAAATAGAAAGTGACAGGTTTTCTTGTCGGTTTAAGACAGAAGATTAACTATTCATTCCCGAAATGGTCACAACCGCACATGCACATATGCATTCAATCACACGCGTGTGCACACACACGCACGCAAAAGGAAGAGATAGATTGAGAGGAAAAGAGGTAAGTTGTTTGAAGTGAGGTAGATGTTTGGGTTTCACGGTAAACCTGTTAAATCTTCTTGGAGGCCATTTTCTCTTTAAAGTTGCAGTCCTGGGTTGCTAGTAGATTTCTCTGGTAGCTGAGTCTTCAATCTGCAGGATCACTTTCAGTTCTGTGACACACAAGTTGAACTGTAGAATTCACAGCAGGGCATCTTCTTTGGTTTTTGCTGGTTTTCTCCCAGCTCTCAGCTGGACAGGCTTTTGTGATGTTTGTTCTGATCTCTCTCTTTCGCCAGAGAGCTACTTTTTCAGGTCAAAAATTCATCACATGTTTCCTCTGTTGGAAGATACAGATCCCTCTCCCTGTGGTGACCAACAATGGCCCAGGATGTGGCTATGTTGCACCTTCTTTGTTTCAGAAAAACCCATTCAATTCAAAAATGTCTCTAATTGGGTTCAGGATATGTGTAATTGACACCCCTTAGCTTGGAATGTATCCTTTTGTCCTTACCAGACAGCAAGACAGGACCAGGTCATTTGACCTTCGGTGGCCATTTTGCAGCACATTGTCCACTGTTTAAAGGAAAAGTCAATTTTTTATAACTCTTCAGTTTGGGTTCTGTATTTCAATCACTGTGCTTCATGTGAGCATGATGGTTTTAATGAGAGATCTATATCAAAAATAATTAACTATATTTTCTCTTTTTCGATACCACATACTTTAATACTTAACTTTCACCCAACCTGAATGACTACATTGAGCCTGTAGTTCTACCATTCTGCTGTTTATAAAAGTTGTTATACTTTGTGTTTACCAAAAATTTAGTTTAGTTTAGTTTAGTTTAGAGATACAGCACTGAAACAGGCCCTTCGGCCCACCGAGTCTGTGCCGACCATCAACCACCCGTTTACACTAATCCTACATTCCTATCACATCCCCACCTATCCCTATATATTTCCCTATCACCTACCTATACTAGGGGCAATTTCTAATGGCCAATTTACCTATCAACCTGCAAGTCTTTGGCATGTGGGAGGAAACCGGAGCACCCGGAGGAAACCCACGCAGACACAGGGAGAACTAGCAAACTCCACACAGGCAGTACCCGGAATTGAACCCGGGTCGCTGGAGCTGTGAGGCTGCGGTGCTAACCACTGCGCCACTGTGCCGCCCAATTTTGGAAAATTTCATACACAAAATACAAACACGGCAGGATGTGTGCAACTCTTCTAGATTACTACTGTTATCCTGCAAATACCATTTGAGGGCTTTTTTTTAGGACTGCATGTATGCAACATTGAGTTACACATTTCATTCAACAATATTTTCATGTAAAGAAAAATCAGTGCACTGTGCCTGAGCATTGAAAAGTATTCAACAAACTCTGTTAACGAATGTTGGAATGGCGTTAAAATGTTTCATGTTATTAAAGAGTTTACTGTCCTACTAGCTCGTTACGAATACTGAAAATATAAAAACAACGAACTTGACATTTTGTAATTATTCATGCATGGAGGTAGCCATCGTTGGCAAAGTGAACATTTATTGTCCATCCCGAATTGCCCTTGAGAAGATGGTGGTGAGCTGCCTTCCGGAATCACTGCTGTCTGTGTAGTGTCAGTACGCCCAGAGTGCTGTTAGGTAGGGTGTTCCAGGATTTTGATCCAGTGATGATGAACGAACAGCAATATATTTCCAAGAAAGTATGGTCGGAGACGGAGAAATTAGAGGAATGGAATGGAGTCCTCAAAGGAGGCAGGGTGTGAGGAAGTGTATTCGAGATAGCTGTGGGAGTTGTTGGGCTTATAGACCTGAAGACAGGAGCAGCGGAAGCTGGCGGACCTGCTCTCTCTCTCAGCACTGAGACTCGAAAAAAAAAACTTACAGTGACATCACGGGAAATCTGCAAGATGATTGGTTGGGTGAGTAGCAGCTGTTAGTGTATTTAAATAGCTTAAAAAAATAAGGGGAAAGTATTTTTTTGTTGGACATAAAACCTCTGGTGATAAGGTGAGTACTACTAAAGTATTTTTTTTTAATTCAGTGTAATTTATTAAGGACTTTATATTGTAGTGGGTAGAACAAGGGCCCGAGTGTAATTGGTATTTTTTAATTAAGGGAGTAACTAATTAATCTAAGGGTAAGTCATGACAGGAAAGCTCAGCCCCGTGATATGCTCCTCCTGCGCTATGTGGGAAATCAGGGATGTTTCCAGTGTCCCTGCCGACCATGTGTGCAGGAAGTGTATCCATCTGCAGCTACTGGCTACCCGCATTACGGAGCTGGAGCTGCAGGTGGATTTACTGTGGACCATCCGCGATGCTAAGGAAGTCATGGATAGCACATTTAGTGAGGTGGTCACACCGCAGGTAACGGCAGCACATGCAGAAAAGGGATGGGTGACCCCCAGATGGAGTAGTAGGCGCAGGCAGGTAGTGCAGGAGTCCCCTGTGGCCATCCCCCTCTCAAACAGATATACTGCTTTGCATACTGTTGGGGGGATGACCTCCCAGGGGAAAGCAGCAACAGCCAAGTTTGTGGCACCATGGAGGGCTCTGCTGCACAAGAGGGGAGGAAAAGGGGTGGAAGAGCTGTAGTGATAGGAGACGCTGTCATCAGGGGTGCAGATAGGCATTTCTGTGGCCGCAAACGTGACTGCAGGATGGTATGTTGCCTCCCTGGAGCTAGGGTCAAGGATGTCTCGGAGTGGCTGCAGGATATTTTGAAGGGGGAGAGTGAGCAGCCAGAGGTTGTGATACACTTTGGTACCAGCGACATAGGTAGAAAGAGGGATGAGGTGCTGCAACAAGAATTTAGGGAGCTAGGTAGCAGATTAAAAAGCAGGACCTCAAAGGTTGTAATCTCTTGATTACTCCCGGTGCCACGTGCTAGCGAGTATAGGAATAGGAGGATAGAGCAGATGAATGCGTGGCTGAGGAGATGGTGCAGGAGGGAGGGATTTAGCTTCTTGGATCACTGGATCTGTTTCTGGCAAAGATGGGACCTGTACAAGTTGGACAGGTTGCACCTGAACCAGAACGGGACCAACATCCTTGTTGGGAGGTTTGCCAGTGCTGTTGGGGGGGGGGTTAAAATAATTTGGCAGGGGGATGGGATACAGAGTGGAGGTACAGTAGGGGGTGATGAACAGCCAAATATAGAAGAGAAATGGAGTCAACCTGGAAGGCAGAGCAAATATAGACCTGTTAAGGCATGAGTGAAAAATGCAAGGCTGAATTGCATAAACTTTAATGCAAGGAGTCTTACCAATAAGGCAGATGAATTGAGGGCATTGATTAGCAAATGGGATTATAATATTATTGCTATCACAGAGACATGGCTGAGGGAGGGGCATGACTGGCAACTCAATATTCCAGGGTATAGAATCTTCAGGCGTGATAGGGGAGGGGATAAAAGAGGAGGTGGTATTGCACTGTTGATCAAGGAGTCAATTAATGCAGTAAGGAGGGATGATATCTTAGCAGGTTCCTCAAATGAGGCCATATGGGTAGAACTTAAGAGCAAAAGGGGGCAATCACTTGGCTGGGTGTGTACTACAGGCCTCCAAACAGTCAGGGAGAGATAGAGGAACAGATATGTAGGCAAGTCTCAGAGAGGTGTAAAAATAATAGGGTAATAATAGTAGGGGATTTCAACTTACCTAATATCAACTGGGATAGTCTTAGTGCAAAAGGCTTAAACATAGAAAATACAGCACAGAACAGGCCCTTCGGCCCACGATGTTGTGCCGATCCTTTGTCCTCTGTCAAGGACAATTTAATCTATACCCCATCATTCTCCTTTATCCATATACCTATCTAAAAGCCGTTTGAAAGTCCCTAAAGTTTCTGACTCAACAACTTCCCCAGGCAAGGCATGGAATTCCTCCCCCAGGGGAGGAATTCTTAAAATGCATACAGGAGAGCATTTTGAGCCAGTACGTAGAAAGTCCTACAAGAGAAGGGGCAAAACTGGACCTAATCCTAGGGAATGAAGCTGGACAAGTGGTAGAAGTATCAGTGGGAGAGCATTTTGGGGATAGTGACCATAACTCTGTAACATTTAAGGTAATTATGGAAAAGGACAAAGATGGGGCAGAAATAAAGATACTGAATTGGGGGAAGGCCAATTTCAATTTGATGAAACAAGATCTGGCCAAAGTGGACTGGGAGCAGCTACTTCTAGGAAGTCTACATCAGGCCAGAGGGAGGCATTCAAAGAGGAAATAGTGAGAGTTCAGAGCCAACATGTACCCATTAAGGTGGATTGTAGGACCAACAAGTCCAGGGAACCCTAGATGTCAAGGGATATAGAGTATTGGATAAGGAATAAAAAAGGAGGCTTATTCAGAGCGCTGAGAACAGCGGAGGCATTAGAGGAGTATAGAAAGTGTAGGGAAGTACTTAAAAAAGTAATTAGGAGAGCGAAGAGGTGACATGAAAAAACATTGGTGGTCAATATAAAGGAAAATCCTAAGGCGTTTTATAAGTGTGTTAAGGGCAAAAGGATAACCAGGGAAAGAGTAGGGCCCATTAGGGACCAAAGTGGCAATCTGTGTGTGGAGCCCGAGGACATAGGTGAGGTTTTAAATGATTACTTTTCATCTGTTTTCACTGTGGAGATCGACAATGTAGGTGTAGAGATCAGGGAGGGGGATTGCGATATGCTTGAACATATTAACATTGAAAGGGAGGAAGTATTAGCTACTTTAGTGGGCTTAAAATTGGATAAATCCCCAGATGAGATGTATCCCAGGCTGTTGTGTGAGGTAAAGGAGGTAATAGCAGGGGCACTGACACAAATTTTCAGATCCTCTCTGGCCACAGGAGAGGTACCAGAGGATTGGAGGACAGCGAATGTGGTACCATTATTCAAGAAGGGTAGCAGGGATAGACCAGGTAATTACAGGCCGGTGAGTCTAACATTAGTGGTTGGGAAACTATTGGAAAAAATTCTGAGGGACAGGATTAATCTCCACTTGGAGAGGCAGAGAATAATCAGGGATAGTCAGCACGGCTTTGTCAGGGGGACATCGTGTCTTACTAACTTGATTAAATTTTTTGAGGATGTGACTAGATGTATAAATGAGGGCAAAGCAGTTGATGTAGTCTACATGGACTTCAGTAAGGCTTTTGATAAGGTCCCGCATGGGAGATTGGTTAAGAAGGTAAGAGCCTATGGGATCCAGGGCAATTTGGCAAATTGGATCCAAAATTGGCTTAGTGGCAGGAAACAGAGGGTAATGGTTGAGGGTTGTTTTTGCAAGTGGAAGCACAGGGATCGGTGCTGGGACCCTTTCTGTTTGTAGTGTATAATGATTTAGACATGAACATAGGAGGTATGATCAGTAAGGTCACAGATGACATGAAAATTGCTGGTGTCGTAAATAGTGAGGAGGAAATCCTTAGATTACAGGACAATATAGATGGACTGGTAGGATGGGCGGAGCAGTGGCAAATGGAATTTAATCCTAAGAAGTGTGAGGTGATTCATTTTGGGAGGACTAACAAGGCAAGGGGATATACAATGGGTGGTAGGACCCTAGGAAGTACAGAGTGTCAGAGGGACCTTGGTGTACTTATTCATAAATCACTGAAGGCAACAGCACAGGTAGATAAGGTGGTTAGGAAGGCATATGGGATACTTGCCTTTATTAGCCGAGGTATATAATATAAGAGCAGGGAGGTTATGATGGAGCTGTATAAAACGCTAGTTAGGCCACAGCTGAAGTACTGTGTATAGTTCTGGACACTACACGATAGGAAGGATGTGATTGCACTGGAGAGGGTGCAGAGGAGATTCACCAGGATGTTGCCTGGGCTGGAGCATTTCAGCTATGAAGAGAGACTGAAAAGGCTGGGGTAGTTTTCCTTAGAACAGAGAAGGATGTGGGGGGACATGATTGAGGTATACAAAATTATGAGGAGCATTGATAGGTTAGATAGGAAGAGACTTTTTCCCTTAGCGAAAGGGTCAATAACCAGGGGCATAGATTTAAGGTAAGGGGCAGGAGGTTTAGAGGGGATTTGAGGAAAAAAAATTTCACCCAGAGGGTGGTTGGAATCTGGAATACACTGCCTGAAGTGGTGGTAGAGGCAGGAACCCTCACAACATTTAAGAAGTATTTAGATGAGCACTTGAAACGCCATAGCATAAAAGGCTATGGGCCAAATGCTGGAAAATGGGATTAGAATAGTTAGGTGCTTGATGGCCAGCACAGACACGATGGGTTGAAGGGCCTGTTTCTGTGCTGTATGACTCTATGACTCTGTGACTCTTATAATGAATATTAGCAGACAGAGTTGTAATACCTGCCCTTTTACCTCCTCTTTCCTCACTATCCAAGGCCCCAAACACTCCTTTCAGGTGAAGCAGCGATTTACTTGTCTTTCTTTCAATTTAGTATACTATATTCACTGCTTACAATGCAGTTTCCTCTACACTGGGGAGACCAAACACAGATTGGGTGACTGTCATGGTCCTGTAGTTTTTTTTCAGGAATATGCAGTTTGCCTTTAGGGTTTGCAAAGGATCAGTATTGCTTTAAGAATCCGCAAGCCTCAGGAGCTATAGGAAGGTGCATTTTTGTTGCCTTCGAAACAGCCATTTGGAGACTGCGATTCAAAGGGTGCATTCTCGATGGAAACAGCCACTGGGAGTGAGTCTAATGTGATACATTTGTTACAATTCAGTTTTTGAACTGGCTTTGAGTTGAAGACAGTTTGTTCTAACAGAACACACTGGCACAGACACAGCTGTGGTTAGCACACCTGAAAAAGAGCTCTCAACCATTTAAACTGAAGGAATCGGATTTTAGTCTGATTTTAATTATTATCTCTCAAAATTCTAAAAAAAAATGACAAGCCACAACAGAGATCTCTGGTAATTTAAATTGAAGAAAGGGAAGTTAGACTGTGACAATCTTTTATCCCTCAAAAACTCTAAAGTCAGCTTGATTCCATTGAAAGTATTTGTAAGTCAGTAAATTGTTGAAATTCACTGGAGAAAGAAAGCAACATTCTGTCAGGACTTCGAGCAACATTCTGTGAGGACTTCAAGCAACATTGGACTGTAAATTTGCAAGGACACTACTTTTTTCTATTTTAAATGTTGTTTATATCTTCATAGTGTTTAAGAATTTAGTTCTTCTAATTAAAGAGTTAATTTGTTGATTTGAAGATACCTGGTTTGGCTAGCCTTATTCGGGGGTTAATAGATGGTACAATTTGGCTGGGTCTCTCTTTAATTTGGAAAGTTTTTAAATGATATGTTAGCCAACCTGTGGAGCAACGGGATTGAATTAACAGTGCATTGGTCCCACCACAATCAGAATTGTATATTTTGATTGGGGGCTTTGACAAGAGCGGTCGGTCGTAACATGACCGCTTTGCAGAACATGTCCGCTCAATCCGAAAACATGACCCCGTGCTTCCGGTCGCATGCCATTTCAACACCCCCCACCCCCCACCCCCCCCCGCCCCCCACTGCTCTCACGCTCACATCTCTGTCCTGGGCCTTCTGCAGTGTTCCAGTGAACATCAACGCAAGCTCGAGGAACAACACCTCATTTTCCGATTCGGCACGCTACAGCCTACCAGACGGAACATTGAGTTTAATAATTTCAGAGCATCACTGGCTCTTTTTCATTTTTATTTTATTTTATTTTATTATTATTTTTTAACCATATGCCTGCCTTCTGATTTTTTCATGCTTGTGCTTTTGGCTATGGCTGTTCATTGCTCTGTCATTAACACCTTCTCTGCACTAATGCTTTGCCTTTCACCACACAATTAGCACACTCTCTTTGCCTTTGCCTCATGCCCTCCTTGTCAGTTAATCTCTCCGGCCCTCTATCCTATCACATCCCCCCATCCCTGCTGTACTTGCTTAAAACCGAGTACATTTCTAACCTTTGCCAGTTCTGATGAAAAGTCATTGACCTGAAACGTTGGCCTGAATTTTATTCGGGCGCTGCACTCTGTGGCGGCACCCTTTAAACTCAACGTGGCACCGACATTCAGCAGCTGCCAAGGAGCCCCTGCGATATTTTGTGCCGGAGCTCATTTCAATCGTGGGGGTGGAACGCTTGCCCCCGATGACGTAAGGGGACAGCCTTCGCATCACTGTCAATGGCGTCTGGTGCCACCACGCAGGCACCGGTACCATTTTTAAAGGGCGGTAGGCCCTTACCAATAAAGTGTAATTTTTACAGGGATAATAGATGTGATTTTTATTTACAGATAAAAATATGTGATGGAGGCCCTTCCCCAACAACTCAATAATCATTTCAGGCAATGAAATGACCATCAATTGCTTCTTCAAATACCCAAACCTTCCCCCCCAACCTTCGATCCTTTGCCCTCCAACCCCTTCCCACCATCCCCACATCTAATAAAATTGGTTTCCCCACTCCTCCACCCCTCCCACCCAGAAAATTTTATTCCTCCCCCTTCCCAACCAAGTTCTTGCCCAGAACTCCGTATGGAGTCCCGAAGGTGCGTGGAGCACGAATAATATCCAAAATATCGGAGTTGGATGGCCGCCGCCTGCAGAGATGTTTATTTAAATATTTTAAACGTTCATCTACATATGCTGTTGAAGGGCCTGCCGCCAGTGGCGGGAAGGCCGCACCGAGATCCCGCTGTCGCCAGTAATATGCGGTGGGCCGTTCTCAACGCGTGAGTCGAGGTGGGCCTCTCCCTGCAGTATTTTACCAGTCCCCGCGCCGCGACCCACAGCGTTGAATGGCTGGTAAAATTCAGCCTGTTAACTCTGCTTCTCTCTCCATAGATGCTGCCAGACCTGCTGAGTATTTCCAGCACTTTCTGTTCTGATGACTCCTTCACTTCAGTTGTACTGCATGGCTTGTGCTGCGAGAAAGCTTAAACCACTTTGAGCCAGGCAGAATATGCAATATAACTGTCCAATTAAATTCAGAAACTCAATCATGCAGCAATATTAACATTAATAGATGATGGCAAATTTTATTGAAGATTATTTCCCTTGTTCGGCTTTGCTTCTGACATTGTCCAACCAAAATAGTTATATTCTTTTTTATCTTCAGCAAACAGTACTGCCAACATCTTGAACTGGTTTTCATCTCCACACAAAAAATGCAAAGTAGATGTGACGTATAATGAAGGATAAAGTATAATCTAAATTTAATCAGTTCATTTGCCTATATAACATCCATTTGAATACCACAGTGTAGTGCTCAATGCTAGTTTCAATATGTCTAAAGAAGGCAAGATATGGCTAAACAAATGGTAGACATTAATCCCTTTTTGCATGTATTAAAAGGAAATTGCTGGTTGCAGCACTAATATCTGTGTAGATTAATGTGAAGTTATATTTAAAATTCACTTTGGTTTGCTTGAATGTTGATTAACATCTTGTTTGAACTGAGCTTTCATATGGTCTTCAGTTAGGGAAGAAATTTTTATGGATTTCTTTTGTAAAGTATTAGAAATATCATGAGAAGATAAGAGTGTTCAACAACAACAACGACAAAAACTTATATTTATCCAGTGCTATTAACATAGTAAAGCATCCCAAGGCACTTCACAGGAGCATTTCAAACAAAATTTGAAACTGGGCCCCAAAAGGAGATATGAGGACAGATAGCCAAAAGCTTGGTCAAATAGGCAGACTTAAAGCAAAATCTTAAAGAGGGAAAGAGAGGAAGGGAGGTGGAGAAGTTTCGGGAGGGAATTCCAGAGCTTAGGGCTTTGACAACTGGAAGCTTGGCCATCAATGGTGGAGGGATTAAAACTGGAAATACTAAAGTGGCCAAAATTGGAGGAGCCCAGAGATCTTGGAGGGTTGTAGGGCTGGAGGAGATCACAGAGATGGGAGGTGATGAGGCCATGGAGGGATTTGAAAAGTGTTACGACCATGTGGTGCAATGTGGGTGGTTCCCATTGTTCAACTCCCCACATGACTGCAGCAAGTGTTTTGTTATTAGGGTTTAACCCCTTGGTGTTTTATTTTCCAAATAAACAGGTTTTCTTGTAGATTTTAAAAAACAGAAAATCAATTTTTTTATTGATCAATATGCCTTATCCTGAAATTGTCGCAACCGCATCCACTCACACATTCATTTGCATGCACAAATAGACACACACACAAGAAGTGACAGAAAGAATGGAAAGAAAAGAAAGTGGTTTAGGGGGAGGTCGCGATAAACCTGTTGAATTCTCTTAGAAATCAAGTTCTCGACGGATGCAGGCCTGATGATTGTAGATTTCTCTCTTGATTGAAAGTTCCATTGAAGATGGTGGGGCACTTCTGATTCACTGCCGACTAATGTAGATGTAGAATTTTACGGGGCACATCCTTCTGGCATACTGGAACACAAGATGTGAAATGTTGCTTCTTTTTTTTCTCTGACTTTAGACCATTTTTATAAGATAAAGCTGTGTTACCTCTCACCTCCTGGTAGGAGAAGTTGTCATCTCTTCCCTATGGTGATTGCACAATGACCCAGGATATGGCTACTTCACACCTTCTTTGTTTCAGAAGAAGACATTCAATTCTGGAATGCTTTTAGGATGGGGTGTAATTGACACCTCTCAGCTTTGAAGATTTTTCCTTTGTCTTTGTCAGACAGTTTGAATACCTTTTCCTTCAGTGGTCATTTTGGCCCATTGTTCACTTTTAAAAATAAAGGTTCATTTTTTAAAAGACAAAGTCAGTTTTTCATACCTCTTCGGAGTTAGTCCATAGTTTGTACCATTGCACTTCCAGTGTGTGTGACACCACTGACCCTACCATAAGCATGCCCCATTTTCCTAGTCTGGGGTTCAACAAAGACACAGGGTTGGTTTCCAGTCCGATCTCTGCCAGACAGGGAGAGTCCACCACTGTCAGACGGCACAATTGGGTTATGCTACAGCAGCCACCTGATGGGATTGGAAGAGAGGGATGTATTCACTATCATAAGATCATAAGATCATAAGAACTAGGAGCAGGAGTAGGCCGTCCAGCCCCTCGAGCCTGCTCCGCCATTCAATAAGATCATGGCTGATCTTTTCGTGGACTCAGATCCGCTTACCCGCGCTCCCACCGTATCCCTTAATTCCTTTATTGTTCAAAAAGATATCTACCTTAGCTTTAAAGACGTTTACTGAAGAAGCGTCAACTACTTCACTGGGCAAGGAATTCCATAGATTAACAACCCTCTGGGTGAAGAAGTTCCTTCTTAATTCAGTCCTAAATCTGCTCCCTCTAATCTTGAGGCTATGCCCTCTTGTCCTAGCTTCACCTGCCAGTGGAAACATCCTCTCTACTTGTATCTTATCTATTCCCTTCATGATTTTATATGTTTCTATAAGATCCTCCCTCATTCTTCTGAACTCCAATGAATATAATCCCAATCTACTCAGTCTCTCCTCATAAGCCAACCCCCTCAACTCCGGAATCAACCTAGTGAACCTCCTCTGCACCCTCTCCAGTGCCAGTATATCCTTTCTCAAGTAAGGAGACCAAAACTGCACACAGTACTCCAGGTGCGGCCTCACCAGTACGTTATACAGCTGCAACATAACCTCTCTGCTTTTAAACTCAATCCCTTTAGCAATGAAGGACAAAATTCCATTTGCCTTCCGAATTACTTGCTGTACCTGCAGACCAACCTTCTGCGATTCATGCACAAGGACACCTAGGTCCCTCTGCATAGCAGCATGCTGCAACTTTTTACCATTCAAGTAATAATCCTTTTTACTGTTACTCCTACCGAAATGAATGACTTCACATTTATTAACATTGTATTCCATCTGCCAGACCTTTGCCCACTCACTCAATGTATCTATGTTCCTCTGCAAAATTTCACAGTCATCTGCACACTTTGCTCTGCCACTCATCTTAGTGTCATCTGCAAACTTTGACACCCTACACGTGGTCCCCAACTCCAAGTCATCTATATAAATTGTAAATAATTGCAGTCCCAACACCGATCCCTGAGGCACACCACTAGTGACTGATTACCACCCAAAATAGCACTCATTTATCCCCACTTTCTGCTTCCTGTTAGTCAACCAATCCTCTATCCATGCTAATACTTTACCCCTAACGCCATGCATCCTTATCTTATGCAGCTCTCCCCCTCCAACAGGACCTGCTCTTGTCTCAGTACGTACTGTCATGCCTCTTCTGTCAATCCTTGAAGTTGGTAATAATTTAGCAGGGAGGTCAGGAATTACTTTGTGCTCTTAGCCATCCTTAGCCTGGTTGCTACAGTTATTTATATACAGCGAGGCTATCGAGGGTCAGTCAGCTGAGTCCACTGAGGAGGAAAATATTCAGCAGTAATTTTGAGGCAAGGATCCAGTGGTAGGCCTCTTACCTTACTTTTGCTGCTTGTAAATCAACCAATTTCAAGTGGTACAGCAGAGGAAAATCCAGTCCTTAGCCTGAAAAAGACTCTTCCTTATTCTTTGACTATTCTGCTTCATCACTATGACCCTCAATATCTTCTTTTCCAGAAGGACCTCTAGTTCCCATTTATATCATCTGCTTTAATGGCCTAACCTGCTAAATCATTACAAAACAGATACTGTTGTGAAAATATTTCTTCTAAATTCCTTTCTTCGACCTTGTATTGGATTCTCTTCCCTTCTCGGGTTAGCAGTGGAGCAGGACTGCTAGCTGCTCACAAGAAACTGCACCACTTTGCTGAAATTTCCTTTTAGGACCTTCATTTAGTCTGCAGGTAATGGCTTGGAGTGGTAATATTGTTGCTGACCTCTTAAATAGCAAAGATAAGCCAAGGCACTCTTGCCAATCTGTATGTTTTATCATTCATACAGCCTGTGTGCACCTTCTTATCATATTCTTTCTCTGTCAGTGCCTGGGAGTAAAGGAAAGTCACTCATGCAAAGAACATCCTCGCAAAGCACTAATTTTATTTAAAACTATTCTGGCAGCTCACATGCCTTGTCACATGAAATTCTGCTATGCTTCAAGCATACTTCATTTCAAGGGACAATGCATCTCCATCTATCATCATGGGATGCATGTTCATATGGGCAGTGGTGGAGGATGTCCATGCTACTTATATGCCAAATACACCTTTCCCTCCCTTTAAAGAAAAAGCTGACCCAAATCCTGTGCCAGTGAAATGCAACCAGAGGTGGACCACCATTAAGGAAAACCTTCAGCCTTCATGAACAGGAGGTGCTAGATGTTATAGGCGGAAAAACAAGAGAGACTGTGGGAGATAACAAAGTGGAAACAGAGGGTTGATGAAAGCTGGGAACTTCTTATCATAGGTAATTGCTTTAGCAATGTCTTTAGATGCTATTTTTTGAGAAGGAATGTCAGTATAGTCACAGTTAAGCAAGTACTTCTGTGCTTCAGGTCTTAGTAGGTGCTTTGCAAGTAGAAGCTGGCCACTTTGACAACTACCCAGGCACTTTCAGAATCTGATGAAACATTCAGACCTTCCCCCTTTGCCATTTCATCACCAGCCCCATCACGGCATCTCACTTACTCCAGCACCAGCTTTTCAATTGTTGAAGCACCGAACACTGGTGAGAATGGGGACCTTGGATTGGAGTAGAGAAAGAGTGCAGTTCCTCCACCAAGCTGGAGAAATGACTGTCCTCTGATGGGGAGCAAAGGATCCAGGTTAGGAAGCATTTCTCCATTATGTAAGTAGTAGAGACAGTTTCCATGAATATGCTTAAGATGCACATTGGTAGACAATTGGGAGGAACCGACGACCTACTACCTGCTGCAGCACATCGAAGCAAGTTTCTCATGACCACCCTGGAGAAAGTGACCATCCAGGAGATTGCTGCAGTAACAAGGGTTTAGGAGGAAGTACTAATGACATTGTTGCCTTCTGAAGTGGCAGCTACTATTGCTTCAATAGATGCATTGAGAGTCAAAACACAATGAGCAAGTTGGAAAGTCACAGGGTCATCTCTCTATCAGCTTGGCCAGTTGTGTCAACTCACTCATGCACTTCATAACTTTTAAGGCATTTTTGGTGTCATGTCCAGACGGGTGATTTAGTGCAACATGTTGCATTAAATATTACGCTAAACATCCATGCTAGTAGTGACACAGGTAAAGAAAGTCATAAAAAACTAACCAAGCACTGGGGTTTATTTCTAGAGGGATAGAATTGAAAAACAAGGAAGTTATGTTCAGCATGTTGTTACGGATAGGTGTGATGTGGGTGACATACACTTTTTACCTCTCAACTGTCCACAGATAGTATTTGAAAAAAATAGTGTTTTAGTCCCTATGTTTTAAGGGTCAAATAAATAGATGAACGACAGTTTTCCTTGCAGGTTAAAAAAGAAAGATTTTTTTTACACAATAACTGAAAAATGTTCAAGACTTGACCCACTCACGCATACGCACACAAAAACACACGCACACAAAGAAAAGACAGAGAGTAGAGGGTAGCATCCAATTAGAGTTCAACTGTTGTAAAAGAGTTTGCTGTTTGAAATAATAACTTTAGAAGGTTTTTGGGAGGTAATCTTTCAGCGGTGTATGCCTGAATGTTTGTTGTCTTGAAGAGGATGAAATGTCGCAGGCTCCTTGTGGTTTAGCTTCAATCCAAAGTCGATGGTGGAAATCCTGGTTCCCTTTCACAGCTGGGGAGTTCCAAAGTCACATTGCAATTTCTCTGCTGTAGTAGTTAAAATATGTTGGCAGCAGGGCTCCTGCTTAGCTGGAATAAAAACAAAAAGTGCTGGAAATACTCAGCAGGTCTAGCATCTGTGGAGAGAGAAGCAGAGATAACGTTTCAGGTCAGTGGCCTTTCATCAGAACTGGCAAAGGTTAGAAATGTAATAGGTTTTAAGCAAATAAAGCCGGGGTGGGGGAAGAGAGAACAAAAGGGAAGGCGTTGATAGGACAGAGGGTCAGAGAAATTAACTGACAAGGAGGTCATGGGGCAAAGGCAAAGGCAAAGAGTGTGCTAATCGTGTGGTGAAAGACAAAGCATTAATGCAGAGAGGGTGTTAAATGACAGAATAATGAACAGCCCTAGCCAAAAGCACAAACGTGAAAAAACAGTGGGCAGGCCCATGGTTAAAAAAAATGATGAAACAAGCTAAAATAAAATTAAAATAAAAAATAAAAATAAAAAAGGGCCTGTCCTGCTTAGCTGGAGCTGTCTCATAGCTGTTCTGGCTGAGAAAGTCTTTCTCTCACTGTTCTCTCTCCCTCTTTCTCCAGAAAGATACCATTTAAGGTAGAAACTTGTCAGGTTGGGGTGGCAGTCAGGTGATTAAGAGCACTCCCTCCTGGGATGATTCATACAGTGTTGCAGGATATGGGAACCATTGTTACATGATGGTGTCTGAAGGTGGTCCATTCTACTAACGTGGTGCTGTTTCACACTTATTATTTTAGTCTTGGCTGCGGAGTCAGTCTGTTTGTAAAAATCTTTGTTAGCTCCATTCCTGCAGATAGGGCTGTTTTCATTTCTAAGTGCTTTTTCCAAAGCTAATTCAGGCATGGATAATGGGTTTCATCTTCAACAGATAAATATGTTTATTGACTGTGCAGAAGGGGTCACCTGACCCCTAGTCCATCTTGCCTGTAGCACAAATGTGTCCTTTTTTGTAGTTCAGTTCAACAGTTGACTTTTATTTCCTAATTCCTCCAGTTCATTTCATATTTCATCATTGTTCCCTCCGTGAGCGTGACAATGCATAGAAACCTGCTTAGATCACACTCAGAGTCACTGTGAATAGTTCAAGTCTCCATATTATAAAAAGGATATAAAGGCACTGGAGACAGTGCAAAAAAGATATACTAAAATGATAACAGAACTGAGAGGTTGTGAAGGAATCTAACCTGAGTACTCAAAGGGTTTAAAACCTCATCTTCCTAAGTAAAATTAAAAACCTCACCTTTCTAAGTAAAAGGGGCCTATTGCTTACCTCATCTTTCTAGGTAAAGGGTACAAACTGCATGATAACCACACCTCCTAAGCAAAGGGTGCTCACTGCATGATAACTGCTTGATGAGATGAATTTTTGCTGAGAGCCCAACAATATCTAATCTATTCTAGACATGCGTTGAAGTGTACCAACTGAATAATAATCATACCTCCTAAACCAAGAGAGCCAAAGGCTGCATGTCCTCATCCCATGGAAGAGATGGTGCTCGCCAACATTTGTGCAGCCATGACTGAAACCATGGCCAGTAGCGGGGCTGAAGCCCTTGAGGATGACGGTATGTTCCTACCTACTCCACATTCTCACATCCTACTTTCCCCTCATCCCACAACTTGTGCACTTCTTACCTTCCCTCCCCCCTAACCCCCCCACCAGCCGCTTCTCCCATCCTAACCCTCGTGCCTTTCTCCTTTCAGATACCTAAGAACTGCCATCTCGCCAGGTCGTGGTATGGGAGGCTGAAGTCCTAGAGGAAGAAGAGACTGATGAAGAAGGAACACCCTCACTTGGTCTCACCTTCGCAGCTACCAGCTCAGATCCTGACATTACACGAACTTTAGAGGGTAACATAGAGGTTGGATCAGCTCATGGTGAGTCACTGGGCATGAGTGGGCTGCAGAAAAGACAGGGGGAAAGGATCGCATGGGTGTCAGCTCCCTGGAAGACAAATTTGGGGATGAGTTCGGCTGCAGAGGACTCAGATGAGGACTTCGATGTGGTGGATAAAAAAAGGCTGATGTGCATGCACACAAATGCTTGGCACATTGGCCTACCAGAAAGCCTGTGGTCTAGGGGCATGGAAGAGTCTGGTTCCAACTTGGCATAGGGCTTTACATGGAAGTAGTGGCTAATTTTATGAGAACACTTTCAGACCTGACCATGATACAGCATCTGATGGTTAATGTCTCAGCTTCCATTGCAAAACAAGCAAAAGCCACCCAACATCTGAGAGCTGCAGTGGAAGCACAGACCAAGATCATGAAATCTCAGCTTGTTGCCACGTAGGCTCAGAACGCTGCTATCTTGGCTGCGGATACCAGTGCTCAAAGGGGCTCGCAGGCTTTCACAGCAGTCGAGCAATCTGTGCTGCAGCAGATTACTCAGATTGCTGAGGCACCACCTGGGGGAGCAGCAGTGGCTCTGTGGAGAATGAACCTGCTGTCCTCTCTCAGGATGACAGCATTTGTTCTCCCACCACTGCCAGTCTGCCAATGCCTTTGTTGTGGCCTGTCAGCCAGACCTAGACGGCTGTCACCCATGCCGTGGTGGTGCCGTCCGAAGTCAGACCTTCAAGACCCAGAATTGCTTGAGGACATCCTTTTAGTTTTAGAGATACAGCACTGAAACAGGCCCTTCGGCCCGCCGAGTCTGTGCCAACCATCAACCACCCATTTATACTAATCCGACACTAATCCCATATTCCTACCACATCCCCACCTGTCCCTATGTATTTCCCTACCACCTACCTATACTACAATTTTATAATGGCCAATTAACCTATCAACCTGCAAGTCTTTGGCATGTGGGAGGAAACTGGAGCACCCGGAGGAAACCCACGCAGACACAGGGAGAACTTGCAAACTCCACACAGGCAGTACCCAGAATTGAACCCGGGTCGCTGGAGCTGTGAGGCTGCGGTGCTAACCACTGCGCCACTGTGCCGCCCTGCAAGGCCATCTGCAGGCTCCCCCACTGAAAGCCAGCGGCCTTCCACCAGACATGTACCGGCCACTTGGGTAGCACTGCTTAGTAGTACTAGGACAGGAAAAGGCACCTACAAGACACACAATAAGGGAATGCACAAGGGTGAATAGCTGAGTATTGTATGGAGAATTGGATATGTTGTTGGCATGGAATGCTTATTTTGTGGTGGCTTTTATTTTGGGATTGTGGCCAAGGGGACACTGTGATGTCCATACCTGAGGATTGGTTAGGTGAGGAAACTGTTCAACAATGGGGATTTGGTGTTGCATTAATGGGAACTGGAGTCGAAGGAGGCAGTAGCCCATCCGGAACATGGATATACTAGCTTCCTCCTCCCTTCTTACTCCTCCTCCTTCTCCTCTTCCCTTCTTCCTCCTACTCCTGGTGGCAAGCACTGTGCCATCATGATGGCCAGGTTGCAGAGGATGCCGCAAACTATAATCAATCAGGACCCTAGCTCTGGCAAGTGCTGGAAGGCTTCGCCAAAGTGGCTTCAGCACCACAATTATCTGCTCGATAATGCTTCTTGTGGCAGAATGTCTCTGATTACATGCATGCTAGCCATGTGTGGTTGGATTGTGGAGGGGAGTCATCAGCAAGGTATAGAACAATTAGCTTTTGTCACCGAGCAACCACTTTCTGGTTCAACGTAGTGGCTGGTGTTTTGATGGAACAGTGGATTGGTGCAGATTGAATGCATCATGATTGCTGCCAGGATAGCACACATTCATCAGCATGATGTACGAGTGTGATGGCACACCAACTACACATCGACCAAGTGTTAAGTTTTGTGGTTGCAGTAAATCTCAGCATTGAGATACAGCAAAGCCACATGCATGCAGTCAATGGCACTCTGCACCAGGGAGAAGCCCATTATCCTGACAAAGCCATGTGCATGCTCTGCCTGCTTCTCTCTGTTCAGAGAGAATAAAATGAAGTCCCCTCTCCTGGCATAAAGAGCCTCTGACACCTCTCTGATGCAGCAATGGACAGCGAACTGAGAGATGTTAGATATGTCATCTGTTCCAGCCTGGAAGGATTTCAACGTTAAGAAATTCAGGGCCATGGTCACCTTTACAGCCACTGACAGCATCATTCTTGAGCTGCTCTGAGGCTGCAGGTGTGGTTGGAAAAGGTGGGAGAGTTCTGTGAGAACCTCCTTGTGAAGTGCAGGCAATACACAAGAACACAAGAACATAACGCATACCCTGCTCCTGGCTTAGGTGGGGGTAAGAGAAGTGCTGTCTGAAGACCATAGGTGGATAAGGCCTCCTGCTGAGAACCCTTCTGCCCCCTCCTCCACCTCCCTCTGCAAGCCACTTGTCTTCATTTTGCTACCTCTGCAACATCTCTTATGCTGTAGCCTAAGGGAGACAGCTACCATAGCACTCTTGACTGGGAGCAAGTGGTGTGCCCAGAGCCCTTGCAGTCACAACCACTGCCTTCCCCATGTGCAACACCACTCCCTGCAGATTTCACCTTCTGTAACCAACTCCTCAAGACACCCAGCACTTCCATAAACTCAAACAGAGCCAGTAGAAAGTAGTCAGCAACTAATCTGCAGGTTGATGATGAGCCCTTTAAATAGCACTGGTGGAGGGTCCTTCCTGCATGTTCCCATCTCTGTGGGCATTAACTAGAGCGACAAAGTCCAAAATGGCAGTACTGGGGTCAAATCAGTGTTACATGTTGACTGATGTTATGATCTGCGCACTCTGAATACACGTGGTGCACACACATAATGTCTGCACTAACGGCCTCGCCAAGATAGCATTGGCACGGTCCACGCCGAAAGTAGGAGCAAGTGTCACAGATGCCATTTTGGTTCCAAAACAGCACCTGTAGTGCCAAAACTACAGGCACTACGGAGCCAAACTTTGCAACCTTACCGTGAGCAGACAGAGGAGAATTTTGTCTCATAAAGGGTGGTACTTAATCCACTGCGGTATTCAGTTCCTATCATTTTCTACAGTGGCAGCTGGTCTACCTGCTACTGAGTTGAAGCTCATTATTCTTGTTGCACCCTGGCTTATCCTCAAAATTTCCAGTTAGCTATAAATTCAATATAGCCAGCATCTGGCTAACCACTCATCTATTCCCAAAGTTTTACTCAGGTATTCATTACTTTACCCAAAGTCATCCAAAAAATACAATTTTACCTCCCTTTTTCTTCAGTTGCCAAGTATAACTCCTGAACATATTTTAAATGCCTCTGTATTTTATGTTGATTTTCGCATGTATAACCACGGCTTCTTGTACTAACTATGCTTATAATATAATTAGGTTCAGAGGACCTGTGCTACTCTGTAGCCTGAATCTCATTAAACATTCATTTGGGGATATGTTAGAGTTGTTTTCCTGCTGCTCCGGGAATTTTGATGCATTGCATCTCCAGCATGAGGCCAGTGCTCTGTATCTTAAAAGTCGGAGTAAAACACACTTCTGCAGGCACAAAAAAAATCACTTTTTGCTGCATTTATTAGGGCTAATTTTTGAGACTTTTGATTTGCAATTTTTGCATTGCATTTTTGTTGGTTCATTGTTTATTTAGACTGGATCTTTATTTTGTTGCCTTTTTGGGATAGAATTTCTACTTCCCTCGCACTGAAGATGTTTTTTCTGAAATAGGCAACAGCACCCTTTGTGTACTAAAGCATTCCTTCGGGAATTCTCCCTTACCCTCAGGGAGACAGCCAGAAATAGTGACCATTATGTGCACGGTCATTTTTTTCAAGTCATATTCAGAGTTGACATCCAGTGTGCCCCTCACAGCTTGCAAATGCTCCCTTTCATCTTGGGTTTCCTTTGCCTGCAATTATAAAGAGATGATGAAATGCTTACAGCTTCTTGTGACCTACACAACTATAAGTGGTCACTGTGCTTCAGAGAACAAAAGTATAAGAACATATAGATTCCAAATATTGAGACAGCCTTTAATGACCTTACCTACCAGCAACAAAAAGTGAGAACCAAAGATGTAATGCTTAAATATAGGTTGACAGTGCTCATGTTAGAAAAATCAAAGATTGTGTAAAGACAAAAATGCATCCCATGAGAGTATACAGCTGGTTGAAGGCAAGGTCTTTGTATTTGCGCCGCAGCCATGCTATGCAAATTGCAGCTAGAAGATAAGTACAGGACTCATTGATCTTGGCAAAATTCATCAGGATGCTGAATTTCTTTCTCATCTGGGAGCATAGATCCTCATAATTACATGGTAATAGCAAGCCTCTTTCCAATGTAAGGGATGGAAAGGAAATTATTTGGACTGATGAAGATTAAGTGAAAGTGAAGAACAACTTACCAATCAATAACACCAATCCTACACTTCAACCCAGTTGTGAAGGCCAATCTGATTCTGTGAGGAGAGGTTAATGAAAATTATTGATGAGAGAACAAGATAATAATACATTCTGAACAGACTGTAAACATTATCAAAATCAAAATGGATAAGGAAGAGACAAAAGTTAGGAATTTGAGTCAGATGAATGAAAAGTGAACACTTATTCTCCTCACTCTCAATACGGACTGAGTGAATTGTAGTAGCAATAACTATTCAATTATACTATTTTTGAAAAGGGATTTATGTTGCACATAAGCTCAGAGGAGAGGAATTTCAGGCTCATAAAAATATAAAATTTTGTTCTAGAAGGTAGCTGGTATCCTGCAGAGTTTGAAGTTAGAAATTGGAATGTATTTCATCAACAAATTTGACTTGAAGTTCCTCCATGAATTCTTGGCTTTCAAAACTAGCTACAGAATTGTAATAAACAGAGTTAATAATAAATCATTGGGTAGATACTGAGACCTTCAACAGTAATAACAAAATTGAGTCCTAAAATGATTAAGTTGCGGGTTCTGCACCATATTGTAAAATCTATAAAAATCAAGATAACCAATAAAAGGCTGATTATATGGTGGGAAGTAATTAAAATTCTACTTGTCTTCAGGATCTTCATTTTGATACTGATCTTGTGTTTGTGGGAATTTTTAATACCAGAATAGAGTTACCGCCAAGTAGAAGACTGTAAGTGATTGACCCTTGCGGGATCGTAACGGTGAAAATCTCTCCTCCCCCAACACTTACTTGTGGTGTTCTTGGCAGAGGCGATGCGATATCGCGAAATGGAATTTGAAAATGATGTCAAACAACACTCAGGTAAATGATGAATTAAACAAGGGTATTTATTAAGCAAAAACCAACAGTGAAACCACTTATGCTCTATCTTGTACAATGGCTATAAAAACACCACCCACCCAGTCCAAACTAAGGTGTGTGTCTGGTGTGTTTGATAGACGGGCCCTACCCCACACAGTGTGTCGTGTAGTCTTAGTTTAGTTTAGTGATACAGCATTGAAACAGGCCCTTCAGCCCAACGAGTCTGTGCCGACCATCAACCACCCATTTATACTAATCCTACACTAATCCCATATTCCTACCACATCCCCACCTGTCCCTATATTTCCCTACCACCTACCTATACTAGGGACAATTTATAATGGCCAATTTACCTACCAACCTGCAAGTCTTTTGGCTTGTGGGAGGAAACCGGAGCACCCGAAGAAAACCCACACAGGAAGAACTTGCAAACTCCACACAGGCAGTACCCAGAATTGAACCCGGGTCGCTGGAGCTGTGAGGCTGCGGTGCTAACCACTGCGCCACTGTGCTGCCCTTGTTGATGATACTCACGGGTCCGATGTCTTGAAGCTGGCAGAAGCCTGTCATTGTTGCAGTGCACAGTCTATCTTGGGTCGAAGATTTACCTCCTTACTTCAATGCCCTCTTTTCCTCTGTGTCCTGAACTCAAACGTGAGCTCCGTGGTCTCAATGTGCTGATGTTCTCTGCACTCACTCCGTACAGCTTGCTGGAGATGCTGGCGAGCCTTTTCTTACTAATCCTGTCACGCTCTTGCTGAAGAAAAAAAACTCATCTCCTCAAAACGTCACTGGGCAAACCCTATACCAGTTATAGTGTTAAGGGTTCACACCAAAAACTGTCTTGCTATTGTCCTGTGAGTTTGTGTCAGACAGGCCAGATATAACTTGTTGAATAGTTCTTTTGAACAAGGTTGCCAGTCTCATTTGGGGAGAGTAGGTGAAAAATAGAGGGAAGATGAGTTGATCAAGTCTTGAAAGCTTGGAGATGTCTAGAGTGGGTGCTAATTGATAACTGGTTTTATTTTATTTGAAATGACTTGTCCAGGGAATGGCATCCCTTATCAGGTCTTTGAGCATTCAAAGACTGGCTGGTGAACTCCCTGCTGTTTGGTGCCTGATAGTCTGTCCCTATATTTCTTTAACAAAAACAAGAAATGCTGGATTCACGCAGCAGGTCTGGCAGCATCTGTGGAAAGAGAAGCAGAGTTAACGTTTCGGGTCAGTGACCCTTCTTCGGAACTGACAAATATGTTTCTTTAATTGATTTTTAATCCGTTTTTCAGAGGCAATTTGTTAGTGATTTAAAGGGACAGTCCACATGAGTCGAATTCAAAGTGTCCTGGTCACAGTGGTTAATTTTAAAGTGTTCTTTGGCGGCAGTTGCTGAATTTAAAATGTTCTTTGGCCTGGGCTGATTTGAGGGCTTAAAAATGGCCATGCCTACAAGACCTATGTATGAGATTGAAAAACATTTTGCAAATCCAAGTAATTGTTCTAAGCATTTGAAAGTATTTATTTAGCATATCTATCTTCAGGTACTATATGGCAAGTTAGATGGAAATTTGATGGCAGGATTAAAGGCCTGTTCAGGTCTGCAAAAAAAACCCCGACCCGAGCCCAACAGAACCACATCCGACCCGAGCCCAACCCGGCCCGAGTCCTTCCATTTTTTCCCGCGCCCGACCTGACCCAACCCGACCATCAGTTAACTTACCTTCCGTTTTTCACTTTCTTGCTGATCTGCACAGGCTTAAAATAACTGTAACAAAACCACCTTTCTAGTCCAAAAATTAAATTAACAGTGGAGCCACTAACCTGTGATAGAGCGTGTCCAATCCGGCCCGACCCGAGCCCGAATGCCGGACCTGGAAGTGCAACCCGACCCGACCCCAACCCAACACATGTCGTCAGGTCCCGTCAGGTAGCAGGCCTTTAGGCAGAATACCTCTACATCAGTAAAATATGTGGCCATGTTACAACTTTCATTGCTATAGTAGAACTCTGGTTGTTCCAAGAGCAGTTAATAGTTGATATCATATCTCTCTAGATTTTGACTCATTTGCATTGATTTGGTAAAGCAGATATATCAATTACTCAGGAAGAGGATGGGTTGGATTTTTCACATCCTTCCTACCTAAATTCGAGTTATATGGTGGCAGTGGATAGGGGTAAATGATACAGGACCGTCTACTGCCAAATCCCTATTGCTTAGATTGGGCCCAGCAAATTTCTTTTCCCCAATCACTGCTCTCCCTGCACCATCCTCTACCCAGAAGGGATTTCAACCATCTGCCTTTGACTGCTCTCCTACTTTATAATGACGGCAAAAGGGTAAGGCAAGGAAAACTGGTCGATTTCCCTGCTATCCTGTGTGGGATCGCTGACCCACTTTAACACCAGAACACACGGAGTAGTACCGAATCTGCAGCACTAGCAAGAGTGCCAAATTCAACCAAAAGTCCTAAATTGAGTTTTGGCCACCTGTTCTTCTTTTCTGTCTTCCTACTACTACCAGCTGCGATGTGTGCTGATTCAGAGCCATTTTCACAACATTTTATTTTGATCATCAAGAGGCTTATGCTCCTTTTAATGTTGCTTCCCCACCCTCCTCAGCAGCTGCCTCTCCCAATTTGGATGCTGCACTGAGTGCTCTATAGTCCTGCAAGGACCAGTTTGAGTCTTTAACAGTTTCCTGGTAATATTTGTTGAAAACATTTTTTAAATATTGATGTTTTTATTACTTATTTTTGGTAAAACATTTTATATAGAAATTGATTATTTATTTTTAATGTAATGACTAATCCTGGCTACCAGCTCCCAAAGCCCCCCATTGTTCCTTGTGGAACTCCCATCACTGGTTTTCAAGACCCATACTGTATAGTTCCAACTACTGTTTTCAGGGTTTTGTCGAAAGACTTTAGTACATAATCCAGGGTGACACTCTACTGCAATACCGAGGGAGCGCTGCATGGCAGAGGTGCCATCTTTCAAATGAGATGTTAACCTGAGACCCTGTCTGCCTTCTTAGGGGAACGTAAAAGATCCCATACCACTGTTTGAAGAAAAGTAGGGAGTTATCTCTGATGTCTTGATCACAATTTATACTTCATCCAACGTTACTTAAAATTAGATTCTCTGGTCATTATCACATTGCACGAATTGGTTCTCACATCTTCTACGTTACAACACTTCAAAAGTAATTAATTGGTTGTAAATGGCTGTAAAAGACGCTATATAAAGGCAGGCCTTTCTATCTTTTCTCTTCCTCTAGGGTTTCAGGAGCATCCGCTCCCTCCTCCCATGATAGGCCCTTCACCTGCGTTATCTCCTTCCTCGGGCTCCAATGCAACTGTCCCCACCCCATGATTGGTCCTTCGTCATTGGTTGGGTCTCCAGAGCATTACAAGGGAGAAGATGGGGCTATAAGGAGATAGGTGGAAAAAGGAAGAGAAAAAGAAATGCAACAAGAGGGGAGGTGATGGGGCTGAGGAAGAAGAGGAAAGGATCGGGAGCAGGTAACAAGGAGGACAGAGGAATGAGGAGAGAACTATGTGAAGGGTGGAGGAAAATAACTTACAAAGATGTACTAGATAGGTGCAATAGAAGAAAAGTTCAGTTTCCCTAATTTTCCCATCCTTCACTTGCATCAACATAAATTTATTTTTAAAATATACAAATAATCAAAATAACAAAAACAAACATTGCACGTTACCCTATAAGGTACCAAATAAGTCATGGCAGTCTTCCCGCGAAAGAATTGAAATTGTCAGCTTAGTCTTGGCCAATAGTGTATGGATTATAATAATAACAAAAAGTGCTGGAAATACTCAGCAGGTCTGGCTGCATCTGTGAAGAGAGAAGCAAAGTTAATGTTTCAGGTCTGTGACCTTTCATCAGAACTGGCAAAGGTTAGAAAAGAATTAGATTTTAAGGAAGGGTTGGGGGTGAGAACAAAGGGGAAGGTGTTTGATCGGGCAGGAGAGATTAAATAACAAAGCTGTCCTGGGACAAAGACAAAGAGTGTGTTCACGCTTGTGGTAAAAGACAAAGCATTATTCCAGAGAAACTGTTAATAGCGGAATAATGAGCAGCTCTGACTACATGAAAAGCAGGCACATGGTTAAAAAATAAAATATTAATAAAAGGCCAGTCATGCTCTGAAGTTATTGAACTTAATGTTCAGTCCGCAAGGCTGTAGAGTGCCTAATCAAAAGATCAGGTGCTGCTCCTCGAGCTTGCACTGATATTCACTGGAATACTGGAGCAGGCCAAAGGCAGAAATGTTGGCATGAGAGCAGGGGGTCGTGTTGAAATGGCAAGCAACCAGAAGCTCAGGGTCATGCTTTCGGACTGAGCAGAGATATTCTGCAAAGCAGTCATCCAATCTGCATTTGGTCTCCCCAATGTAGAGGAGACCATATTGTGAGCACCTTCTGTGATTGCATGGAAAGGTGACGTGGGGAGGGGACGAGGTTTCGGGGGTAATGGAGCATTGGACAAGGGTGTCGCGAAGGGAATGATCCCTTTGGAACGCTGACAGGAGAGGGGAGGGGAAGATGTATTTGGTGGTGGCATCACCCTGGAGGTGACGGAAATGGCAGAGGATGATCTTCTGGATGTGGAGGCTGGTGGGGTGGAAACTGAGGACAAGGGGAACCCTGTCGCGGTAATGGGAGGGAGGGGAAGGGGTGAGGACAAAAGTGCAGGAAATAGGCCAGACCCAGTTGAAGGCCCTGCCAACCACAGTGGGGGGAATCCTCGGTTGAGGAAAAAGGAAAACATATTAGAAGCGCTGTCGTGGAAGGTAGCATCATCAGAGCAGATGCGTCGGAGACAGAGAAACTGGGAGAATGGAATGGAGTCCTTTCAGGAGGCAGGGTGTGAAGAAGTGTAGTCGAGGTAGCTGTGGGAGTCGATGGGCTTATAATGAATATTAGTAGACAGCCTATCCCCAGAGATTGAGTCAGAGAAGTTGAGGAAGGGAAGGGAAGTGTCAGAGATGGACCATGTAAAGGAGAGAGAAGGGTGGAAATTGGAAGCAAAGTTGATAAAGTTTTCCAGCTCGGGGCGGGAGCAGGAAACGGGACCGATACAGTCATCAACGTACCAGAAAAAGGGTTGGGGCACGGGGCCTGAGTAGGACTGGAACAAGAAATGTTCGATATAACGCACAAAAAGGCAGGCATAACTAGGACCCATGCAGGTACCCAGAGCGACACCGTTTACTTGAAGGAAGTGAGTGTATTTGATGGAGACGTTGTTCAATGTGAGAACAAGTTCAGCCAGGTGAAGGAGGGTGGTGATGTATGGGGACTGGTTGGGCCTCTGTTCAAGAAAGAATAAGAGAGCCCTCAAACCATCCTGGTGGGGGATGGAGGTGTAGAGAGATTGGACGTCCATAGTGAAGAGGAGGCAGTTAGGGCCAGGAAACTGGAAATTGTCAAAATGACGTAGGGCGTCAGAAGAACCACGGATGTAGGTGGGAAGAGACTGGACGGGGAGAAAAGATAGAGTCAAGATAGGAAGAAATAAGTTCAGTGGGGCAGGAACGGGCTGAAACGATGGGTCTGCCAGGACAGTCCTGTTTGTGGATTTTGGGAAGGAGGTAGAAGCGGGCTGTCCGGGAATGCGGAACTATGAGGTTGGAATCTGTAGAGGGAAGATCTCCGGAGGAGATGAGGTCAGTGACAGTCCTGTGGACAGTAGCTTGATGTTCTGTGGTGAGGTCATGGTCCAGGGGGATGTAGGAAGAAGTGTCTGAGAGTTGGTGCTCAGCCTCTGCAAGGTAGAGGTCGGTACGCCGGACAACAACAGCACCACCCTTGTCTGCAGGTTTGATCACAATGTCAGGGTTAGACCTGCTGAGTATTTCCAGTACTTGTTTTTATTTCAGATTTCCAGCATCTGCAGTATTTTGCTTTTATTTTAGTGTATGCATTATATAATCTTTCTCCTTTATCGATCCTTCGGGCGAAATGTTAAGGGGCCTGTGGCGACGGGCTGGGAGGCGGGGGAGCAGACAAAGTGGTGTGGGGCGGCATCGGGTGGCAATGCCCCCATGCCATTTTGTCCGTGTTGAGCATTGTGGCCGACAGGAAGTCTGTTGGGAGGCCACTTGCGCCAATTAATTTAAGGGCTGCCTCCTGCCTCTGATGACATTTAGTCAACGTTGGAGGGGCCTGCCACAGGCTGAGACAAGGACGTCAAGAGTCTCCCCCCCAAACCAGCCCTCTCCTCCCTCGCTGGAGCTTGCCTGAGTGTCTCAGGCAAGCTGAATCCCACTCACCTGTCTTCTGGGGCCTGCTCCATTGCTGCTGCTCCAGGCCTCCTGCAGTACCAGCAGTGGCCACAGCTCCTCGTAGAACTGCTGAGCTGCCAGCCCTCTGATTAGCTGACAGCTCTGGCAGCAGAATCTTGCCCCTTAAAGGGAACAGCATCTCTGACAGGTGGCAGTTAATTGCCTGCCCGCCAGTGAATTCGGCTGGGGGGTCCAATAAGGACCGAGGAACCAAAGAGGGGTCACCACCCGCCCCCCCCCCCCCCCCCACCCACCCCCACCCCACCATCGTCGGGTCTCCTGTTACTGAAATAAAATCCATCCCTTTAACTAAATTGACAGGTTGTCTGCTTTCAAAAACACAGATCTGTTTGGCTTTATTATCTCTTTTTCAGTATCTCAACCCTACCCTCCCACTTCCCTCAGTTACTGCACAAAAGTCTTCAATTATAAGATAATGCCATTGTAATAAGTTCTGTTTATGTTGGCTGCTGCAATGTAAATGAAATGCGTGGAGTCTAGTTGGTTGACAATCTCAAACAAGTTTATTACAGCTAAACATTATAGTACAGAGCTAACTATTTACAGAACCTTATTCTGGGTGTTCCAGTTGCAGAGTGCTCTGGTTCTGAATCACATGACTATGTCCTAGCACTTAGCTCATCAGCATTCTAAGATCTGAAAGGGACATCACTCTTTAAGGCAATCTTACAACAGCCATGAGCTGCATTTTAAATAAATGTTTGCAGTTAGAATGTTGAAGCAGTTTTTTTAGCTCATATCCAGAAGAGCTATAGCTCAATTTTTGCAGTAATGGGCCATCTAATTATGTCTGATGCTAGTTAGCCTTGCATGCTTAAATGGCTTTTTCACAAAGCTAATGGTAGAGTGGTGCAACTTGGACAGTAACCTCGGGATATTCACATTGAACTGCTGATCTGACTCTTGCCTGAAGTCACTGTGCCATTTGTGTATAAATAACAGCGAGCACATTAGCCCCATTGTGATTCTGAGAGCAAAATCTGGCCCATAATTTTAAATAAACAATGCCAAGGAGCAATTGTTCCTGATCTTTTCAACAGGGTTTTAGTGAGATGCTGTACAACCTTGGCCTGTTACAAGTTAATCATTTCACAGTAATTTACTTACCTTAGGCAAATATTTCCCTACAATCTGAAACAGATTATCAGACTCAAGAAAATAAACAGTTCTGCTAAAGTTATTTCCAATTTTAGAATTTGGAAAACATTTCATTGCTGTATATTTAGAATCAGCATCTGGGTTTTGTACTTTCAGGTGGTTATTTTTGACAGTTATTTAGCATCAATTAGATGTAACATTTTGAATAACAATGTATTGCCTCTAGGCAGCCCATATGTGAATTACATGCCAAAGTCAGTAGCTAAAAATTTTCAGTCAAATAAGATTGATTTAACAATGAGCTATCTCAAAGAAATAATATTCCAGTCATGTAAAATAATGCAGCTGCCATAAAGTACTACTTGTAAAACGAACCTTGTAATTTTTCAACAATTAATTTATTCACTTAACTAACTAAAATTAAAGAGCTCCTTTTCAGCAAGGTTGTTATTAGCTAAAGAGCATAGTTTTTGACAGGAATACCGACCCTACATTAATAATTTTCAACTCAATGGGATATTTTGTCTTTCATTAAATAAAGCTCACTAGCTAATGTAAAGCTGAATGTTTATACAATACAATTATATAAGCATCTTTGGAGAAAATTCCCTCCCTCGGTTTTAAGTGAAACTATTTCAACTTAATTCTTAATTGTAGACTACAAACAATAAAGACCAGTTTCACATCTATTGGGATGGATAAGTGCAGTGTAAGGTCTTATTAATCTACATCACCGAATACAAGCTGAGGAAGTTAGCTGACCAGCTAACAATTTTCTCAATCATTTAGAGCATGGCTAGGAAAGTAACAAGGGAAATCTTGAACAACAGATGGACACCAGAATACAATTTTATCTTAATGCATTCTTGCTAGATATTTAAAATTATGATCTCTCATCTGGACTTTAAGCTATGAATTACAAGTCAATGATGCATTGGATGATAAGGTTTAGAGACTTAGCTTGTTACTCCAGCCAAATTCAATGTCAGAGACTGGGAATTCTTTGGTGAATAACTTACCTGCTGACTCCCCAATGCCTGTCCACCATCTATAAGGCACAAGTCAGGAGTATGATGGAAGACTCTCCACTTGCCTGGATGAGTGCAGCTCCAACAAAACCCAAGAGCTTGACACAATTCAGGATAAAGCTTCCCTTTTAATTGGCATACACCATCTTAAACATTCACTCCCATCACCATCACCAATACACAGTGGCAGCAGTGTGCACCATCTACAAGATGCACTGCATCAACTCACCAAGGCTCCTTCGACAGCATCTTCCAAACTGCAACCTCTAGCATCTTGAAGAAGAACGACAGCAGACACATGGAAATACTACCACCTGCAAGTTCCCCTTCACGTTACATACCATCCTGACTTCGAACTATGCCAATATTCCTTCACTGTTGCTGAGTCAAAATCCTGGAACTGCCTCCCTAACAGGACTACACTACATGGACTGTAGCAGTTCAAGAAGGTGGCTCACCACCATCTTCCCAAGGACAATCAGGGATAGGTAGTAAATGCTGACCTTGCCAGCAAAGCTCATATCCCATGAATGAATAAAAAAAGTCCAACTGATATATACTTTAAATTACCTACACTACAAATATAAATATTGCATCATAAGTGAGCAGGTCGATATATTCTGAACATTATCATCTTTATAAAGACAATGATGCATATTTTAAGACAGTAGCATTTCTATGAAGATGTAGGTTAAAACATAGTGCATTATCTTTTACATTATCACACATAATGCATACTTTCAAACATTTAAAAATGAGTCATGTTTTCTATGGAAATCCGCAGTTGCCATTTTCATCTTATCGAACAAACCAAGCTGTCAACTCTGACAGCAAGTCAGAAACCATACAATGCACACTGTAATTGTTTGTTCTTTGGCAGAAATCTGTTATTTCATGGAATGTTTTCAAATAATTACAATTACTGATATGGAAAAACTGTTTTATTGTAGTACATAGCACTGTTATATGGATAAATTACATAGATAAAACTTACCAGTTTAATGCAATACCTCATTTGTTTTATATATGTGTCCTCTCAGTAAACACACAGCATAAAGACAGAATTGATATTTTAATTTTTTGATACTCATACCTAAGTTTTCTATGCCTCCAGCTAATTGTTGAAAAACTGGGCAGCACAGTGGCGCAGTGATTAGCATCACAGCTCCAGTGACCTGGGTTCAGTTCTGGGTACTGCCTGTGTGGAGTTTGCAAGTTCTCCCTGTGACCGTGTTGGTTTCTGCCGGGTGCTCCGGTTTCCTTCCACAGCCAAAAGACTTGCAGGTTGATAGGTAAATTGGCCATTGTAAATTGCCCCTAATGTAGGTAGGTGGTAGGAGAATTGAGGGAAGGTGAGGATGTGGTAGGGAATAAGGGATTAATGTAGGATTAGTATAAATGGGTGGTTGTTGGTCGGCACAGACTCAGTGGGCCGAAGGGCCTGTTTCAGTGCTGTATCTCACTATGACTCTATTTTGGTAAGTAATGAACCACCATTTCGAGAATTTGCAACAATAAGGAACAAAATTGATAACTTCACATTCTGTGCTAAATTCTTAATGTTTTCAAACTTGCTCTGCATTGCTGAAAATTGGAGTCTTGGGTTCCAGCTAAGGGATGTTGTGCCCATGTCAGAAATTTTGACACAGAACTGAATGAAGATTGTCGACATGGTATTGGTAGTTATGATTCATTTCAATGCCTGCATTCTATGCACTTGTCAGTAGTTCTCCACCAGCAATTTGCAGAAAAGCAGCCTGCTGTGGTAAAAGCTGAAAATAATTACAATGGGCTGAATTTTCCCAGCTCTATGGTGACAGGCTGGTAGGCAGGAGGGCTAGTAATAAGGCAGGGACAGATGTCGGGAGGGGAACCCAATGTCTTCTGCCACCATGTCACATTACCAACGGTGGGAACCTCAGCAGCATGGCTGCCTGCTGAGTAGTCAATTGAGCCAATTAAGGGCACAATTAAGGGCCACTTCCTGCCCCTGCTGGCATTTTGTCTGCTTCAGGTAACTCCTGGCGGCCTCCCATGGGTTCTCGATGGGTGTGCCACCTTAATGTCCGCTCCATGGCCCCCCCGGCAGCATTGGTCACCCCCGCGGTTGAGGCATCACCGCTGGCATATGACACCACCCCTGATCGCCAGGGCCTGCTTGCCTGGTCCCGGCTTCCTGCAACAAAGCTCACTTATCTTCGAGGGCGCCTCATCATTGAGACAGTTTTTCCTTCATCTTACAGCCTCAGCATTGGCCATTACTACTGTAGAGGCTGCCGAGCTGGTGGCCCTCTTATTGGGCCCTCAGCTCTGCGGGGGGGATCAGGGTCAGGCCGCAACTTCAAGTGGATGGTGGTCCTGGCGGCAGTTAATTGGCCGTGACTGATAAAATGCTGCCCCAGGGTCCTACCATTGGCTCCCGCTTTTGGCCGCAGCAGCAGGACTTGATCGTCCCTGGAAAAATTCAGAAGAGAGATTGAGCAGTTTAGGCCTTTACTCTCTAGAGTTTAGAAGAATGAGAGGAGATCTAATTGAGGCATATAAGATGATTAAGGGGATTGACAAAGTAGACATAGAGAGGATGTTTCCTCTGGTGGGGCAATCTAGAACAAGAGGTCATAGTTTTAGGATAAGGGGTAGCAGATTTAAAACAGAAATGAGGAGAAATTACTTCTCTCAAAGGGTTGTGAGTCTGGAATTCACTACCCTAGAGTGGGGTGGATGTCGGGACATTGAGTAAATTTAAGGAGGAGATAGACAGATGTTTAATTAGTAAAGGGTTGAAGGGCTATGGAGAATGGGCAGGAAAGTGGAGTTGAGGCCGAGATGAGATCAGCCATGATCATATTAAATGGCAGAGCAGGCTCGAGGGGCTGAATTGCCTACGCCTGCTCCTAGTTCTTATGTTCTTATGTTCAATATTCCTTCAGCTTTCTCTTCTGTCATATTCCAACTTTTCCATATTCCAATTCGCACCTGGAGTACTGTGTGCAGTTTTGATCTTCTTACCTAAGGAAAGATATACTTGCCATAGAGGGAGTGCAACCAAGGTTCACCAAACTGATTCCTGGGATGGAGGGATTGTCTGATGAGGGAATATTAAATAGACTGGGCATTTAATCTCTGGAGTTTCGAAGAATGAGAGGTGGCCTCATTCAAACATACAAAATTCTTACAGGCTTGTCAAGGTAGAGGCAGGAAGGATGTTTCCCCTGGCTGGGGAGTCTAGAACCAGGGGACACAGTCTCAGAATAAGGGGCAGGCCATTTAAGGCTGAGGTGAAGAGCAATTTCTTCACTCACAGGGTGGTGAATACGAACATACGAGCATACAATCATACGAATTAGGAGCAAGAGTAGGCCACTCGGCCCTTCAGGCCTGCTTTGCCATTCAACAGGATCATGACTGATCTGATTGTAACTTCAACTCCACATTCCTGCCTACCCCTGATAACCTTTCGTCCCAATGCTTATCAAGAATCTATCTACCTCTGCCTTAAAAATATTCAAAGATTCTGCTTCCAAAGCCTTTTGATGAAAAAAGTTTCAAAGACTCACGACCTTCTGAGAGAAAAAGTTTCTCCTCATCTCTGTCTTAAATGGGCAGCCCCTTATTTTTAAACAGTGACCCCTAGTTCTAGATTCTCCCATAAGGGGAAACATCCTTTCCAGATCCACCCTGTCAAAACCCCTCAGGATCTTATATGCGTCAATCAAGTCACCTCTTCCTCTTCTAAACTCCAGCAGATACAAGCCTAGCCTGTCCAACCTTTCCTCAAAAGACAAGCCATCCATTCCAGGTATTAGTCTAGTAAACCTTCTTTAAACTGCTTCCAATGCATTTACATCCTTAGTACTCCAGATGTGGTCTCACCAATTCCCTGATAACTGAAGCATAACCTCCCTACTTCAATTCCCCTCACAATAAATGATAACATTCTATTAGCTTTCCTAATTACTTGCTATACCTGCATACTAACCTATTGCAATTCATGCACTAGGACACCCAGATCCCTCTGCATCTCAGAGCTCTGCAATCTCTCACTATTTAGATAATAGGCTTCTTTTTTATTCTTCCTGCCAAAATGGACAATTCCACATTTTCCCACATTATACTCCATTTTCCATATCTTTACCCACTCAACCTATCTATATCCCTTTGTAGCCTCCTTATGTCCTCTTCACGACTTACTTTCCTGCCTACACTTGTGTCATCAACAAATTTAGCAACCATACCTTCAGTCCCTTCATCCAAGTCATTTATACAGATTGTACAAAGTTGAGACCCCAGCACTGATCCCTGTGGCACACCACTCGTTACATCTTGCCAACCAGAAAATTACCTAGTTATACAAAGAACAAAGAACAAAGAAAATTACAGCACAGGAACAGGCCCTTCGGCCCTCCAAGCCTGCGCCGATCCAGATCCTCTACCTGAACATGTCGCCTATTTTCTAAAGAACCTACACTCTGTTTCCTGTTAGCTAGCCAATCTTCTATCCATGCCAATATGTTACCCCATACACCATGAGCTTTTATTTTCCGTAGTAACCCTTGACCTAATCAAATGCCTTCTGGAAATCTAAGTACTGTACATCCACCGGTTCCCCTTTATCCACAGCACATGTTACTTCTTCAAAGAACTCCAATCAATTAGTTAAACATGATTTCCCTTTCACAAAACCATGTTGACTCTGCCTGATTACCTTGAATTTTTCTAAGTGCCCTTCTATAACGTCGTTAATAGTAGCTTCTAACATTAAAGACGTTATCTTTGGAATTCTCTGCCCCACAGGGCTACGGAGGCTCAGTTGTTGAGTATGTTCAAAACTGAAATTGATCAATTTCTATATATTAAAAACATCAAGGGATATGGGGATAGTGCAGGAAAATGGTGTTGAAGTAGAAGATCAGCCATGATCTCATTGAATGACAGAGTGGGCCCAAAGGGCTGAATGGCCTACTCCTGCTCCTATTTCTTATGTTCTTGTGTAAGAGACCCTAGAAACTAACAATTAAACAGTGAATTTTTGATCCTTCTTCCAGTGCAGGTCTGTTTCCTTCTATTATGCACCATTATGGCCTGTGGTAAGTTGAGTCAAGCACATGTGAAATGCAAGACGTATGACCAACCTGTGTCAGTCAGTGATTGTGCACTATGTAGATAGGTTGGCTCTTCTGGCATACTTTCACTATAACTTTGGCAGAAGTATAATGCAAAGGCCAGATCTGGATATGTTGGTTCCCAGCCATGTCAAGGATTCTGTTGCCTCTGTCTATCCCAAACAAAGAGACAAAGGGCTGCAGCCAGAATTTCCTATGCTTTGAATCCCTGTATCCTCAGCTTCACAGAGGTCTAGATATCTTCGAAGACCAGTACACTGAGAAGCAAATAGGAGTTGTGGAACCCACCAGGTGGTTCATGGCCTGGAATCCTGAAGAGAGCCAGTAAAGTTTTTTTTAAATAGTACTTGCAATCCCTTCATATGATAGGTATATATATATAAAATGAGAGGCTGAATAAATAGGGCCTGTACTCTCTAGAGTTCAGAAGAATGAGAGATGATCTCGTCGAAACATACAAGATTCTGAAGGGACCTTTGTTATGACCTCAGTGAGACCGTTAATGTTAAGGTACGAGATATGAACCCCAAGGCCAATATAAAGAATTACACAACAAGATTTCACATTTTAAGACTTTTATTATAACAATTAAACTAAAAGAAATCCTTATTAACTAAATAGCCTTTGTAAGTAGCCGATACCCTAAATACAAAGAAAGGTATTTTCTTTACTTATAAAAACACTTGAAAACCTTACACCACACTTATATGTTACATAGTCCTCTGATCTTTCCAGTTAAAATTCTCCAACTCCTCCAGTTGCAATGGGTTGGATCTCCCAGACCTTTCTCAAAGTAAATGTCCTCTTTGCTCACTTGGCTGAGCACTTCCGACCTGGACAGCCGTGAACAAGGTGACCCCTGGGGATTCTGTTGGTCTTTTTCTTCTCTGCAAACTTCAACCTTTAAAACAGGTTCAATTCTTCACTGTCTTTCGCAACATCAGGCTTCTCTGAGAGCAGGTGATCCCCCTCTCTCTCTCTCTTGAGGCTGCCACCACTGGTCATCTTCCTTTCTGACAGCCTGTCTGCCTTCAGAAAATCTGTTAAATTTATCTGGAATCAAAAGTCAATAACTCATTGCCCTTTTCCAATATGCAAAGTCCAGAAGTCAGGCTTCAGCAGCACCACCCAGACTTTTCATTGTTTCCAGTAGCTGCCATGCACATTTGCATCGTCAGAATCACTGACTCCTTGTTTACAATTCCAAAGTCTGGGAGGGTGAAACCCATTGCTCTTCAGATGTTATACCCTTGCACTCTCACCTTTTCAAAAAAGTCTTTGATCTTGGAAATTTGTTGCCCTGGTGACGAAGTTTTGGGTCTTGTCTTTTAGCAGAATTGATGTGAGATCACCTGACATCTCTGACTGCATCTTAAACTTTTAAAAAAATGCAGTTTTCAAAAGATAAATAATGTTACAAAGTCCAGCGTTCATAACACTTGACAGGGTAGACACTGAGGTTATTTCCCTGGCTGGGGAATCTAGAATATGGGGGTACTGTCTCAGGATAAGGGCTGATCATTTAAGACTGAGATGAGGAGGAATTTGTTCACTCAAAGCATTATTAATCTTTGTAATTCTCCACCCCAGAGGGTTGTGGATGCTGCATCATTGAATATATTTAAGGCTGAGAAAGACAGATTTTTGGTGACTCAGGGAATCAAGGCATATGGGAGTGGGCAGGAAAGTGGAATTGAGGCAGAAGATCAGCCATGATTGTAATGAATGGTGGAGCAGGCTCGAGGGGCCGTATGGTCTACTCCTGCTCCTATTTCTTATGTTCTTATTAATGGGAATGACCTCTTACTGGCCTAGACACCAAGGTTACATTTTCCAGCCTCTTCTGGGAGGCAGGTGCTCAAGATGTGTCCCTAGTGGCACGAACCCGTGTTTAAATGCTGCAACTTCCTCCTGTCTCTGTATACTCGGGTCGGGTCAGTGACAGAGGTCACTAATTGGAGCAGTCCTGAGAAAACTGCTGAGATCACTGGCTGGTATGTTTTCAGGCCCTTTATTTCTGAAGCCATTTGGAGCTGTAAGCGTGCCATGACGTTCAATTGTAAGTTGATGTTTGAACGTGTGCCGTGCTGGAGTATGAGTTTGATTGTGTAAGGGCTTCACATGTTCCAGCAGTAGATCTGCAACAGGTTGACAGACAACTTATGGTGGCATACATTCTTGGCCCATCGTATATGTCAACCTAGAGAACTAGCAAAAACTGTTAGAGCATCAGAAAAGCTGGCACAGCTTCCAAAAATATGCAATTCTAGAATATCTTTAATTTATAACCCTATGACATGTGAAAATAATAGAGCTGAATTTTCTCAAGGTGTACTCAGAGCATTGTGGAGACAAACAGATGTGTGATTCATCAAACTTATTCTCACCAGATCTTTGCCCCATTTTGTGCTGAGAGAGTTTCTGCCAGAAGCATTTCCCCCAAAGTCTCAAAAACAACAATCTGTGCCTCCTCAATGAACTTGCCCTGGAGCACTCCTGCTGGGGGACACCAGAACACACCAGAAAACAAGAACACAAGAAATAGAAGCAGGACTAGGCCAGTCAGCCCCTCAAGCCTCCTCTATGAGATCATGGCTAATGTGATTGTGGCCTCAACTCCACTTTTCTGTCTGTCCCCCGTAATCCTTAACGACCTTATTGATCAAACATTGATCTAATTCAGCCTTGAATATATTCAATGACCCAGCCTTCACTGTTCTCTGGGGAAGAGAATTCCACAGACTAAAGACCCTCTGAGAGAATAATGTTTTCCTCATCTCAGTCTTAAATGGGAGACCTCTAATTTTTAAACTATGTCCCATAGTTCTAGACTTGCCAGAAGGAGAAATATCCTCTTAACATCCACCCTGTCAAGTCGCCTCAGAGTATAAGCCCAATCTGCTCAATCTTTCCTCATAAAATAACCCCTTCATCCCAGGAATCAGTCGAGCAAACCTTCTCTGAATTGTTTCTAATACAATTATATCCATTCCAAAGTAACCAACCCAACAATGACCCATTTATCCCTACTCTCTGCTTCCTGTTAGCTAACCAATCCTCTATCCATGCTAATATGTTACCCCCTACACCATGAGCTCTTATTTTGTGTAGTAACCTTTGATGTGGCACCTTATCAAATGCCTTTTGGAAATCCAAGTACACTACATCTACAGGTTGCCCTTTATCCACTTCACTTGTTACTTCCTCAAAGAACTCCAATAAATTGGTCAAACATGATTTCCCTTTCACAAAACTATGCTGGTTCTGCCTGATTGCATTATGATTTTCTAAATGTGCTGCTATTACTTCCTTAGTAATGGATTCTAGCATTTTTCCATATGACGGATGTTAAGTTAATTGGTCTATAGTTTCCTGCTTTCTGTCTCCCTCCTTTCTTGAATAGAGGTGTCACATTTGCTATTTTCCAATCCGCTGGGATCTTTCCAGAATCTAGGGAATTTTGGAAGATTACAACCAATGCATCTACTATCTCTGCAGCCACTTCTTTAATGACCCTAGGATGCAAGCCATCAGTTCCAGGGGACTTGTCAGCCTTTAGTTCTGACAGTTTTCCCAGTACCTTTTCCCTTGGGATTGTGATTGTTTTAAGTTCCTCCCTCCCTTTTACCTCTTGATTTTCAAGTATTCTTGGGATGTTGTTTGTGTATTTTACAGTGAAGACAGACCCAAAATACTTGTTCAATGTTTCTATTTTCCCAGTTCACTTTAGCCAACTCAGTCCTCGTACCCTTGTAATTGTCTTTATTTAGGTTTAAGACACTAGTCTTAGACGCACACTTCTCGCCCTCAAGCTGAATGTGAAATTCCATCATGTTATGATCACTGTTGCCTAGAGGCTCCTTTACTGTGAGGTTATTAATTAATTTTGTCTCTTTAGCACTAGAACATACTGCTCTAAGACATTGACCCAAATATACTCTATGAACTCATCTTCCAGGCTACCTTTGCCAATTTGATTCGTCCAATCTATATGAATATTAAAATCACCCATGATTATTGTAGTTCCTTTCTTACAAGCCTCCATTATTTCTTCTTGTCCATGTTGTCCTACAATGAACTACTGTTAGAGTATCTATAAACTACTGTAGTGATATCTTACCTTTGCTTTTCGTATCTCTATCTAAACTGATGCTACATCTTGATTTTCTGAACTAAGGTCATCTCTTACTATTGTATTAATGTCATCCTTAATTAACAGAGTTATCCCATCACCTTTTCCCAGATTCCTGTCCTTCCAAAATGTCAAATACCCTTGAATATTCAAGTCTCAGCCTTGGTCATCTTACAACCATGGGCTGGATTTTATAGAGGCCTAGACATCGGGATCCGTGGTGGAAGGGGCATGAAGATTGCCCCGGATGAGGCCCACCACGGACCTCGACACTAGCAGGGCCTGTCCAAATATTGCCAGCAGCGGCGAGGCCTTGTGGGGGCCTCTCCACTGCTCAGTGACGGGACCATAATTTAAATATTCAAATAAATTTATTTACCTGCATTAATGACTTTCCCGTCGCCTCCTGAAATGCTGCCGTGATCTTCATCCTGGCGGCTGGCACTGCCGCGCCTTCGGATCCCCATCCGGGGAAACGAGGTACAACACAGGTGGGGGAGGGGGGAGGAGGTACATTTCTCAGTGTGGGGGTTGGGGGGATGGGATCAAATGAACGTCGGGGTGTAGGGGATGGTGGGAAGGGTTATATTTGAAAGTTTGTACAGTTTTGGGGGGGGTAAGGTCAGATTGTGAAGGTAAGTGTTTTTGGGAGGGAAAGGGCAAATAATTAATTTAATTGATATTGTGGGTGGGAGAGGGACAAAATAAATGTCATTATTTTCTTTCATTCAATGTTTCTTTAAATATTTAAATTTACCGGTAGGGCAAAAGCCCTTTAAAAATGGCGTCAGCACCTGCGCACAGGCAGCTGACGCATTTCCAGGGATGGACAGCACATCCCCTCCACGTGATTGGTGGGGGGGCGGCCCACCCCAGCTATTTAAATGAGCCCCCGTGCTTGGAATTGCGGCAGCTCTTTGGCGTGCGGCCATGTGGGGTGCCGCCATTGTTTGGCGGGCTTATAAAATTCAGCCCCACATCTCTGAAAAGACTATCAGGTCATACATATTTATTTTTATTTGTGTTATCAATCCATCTGTTTTGTTACGAATGCTGTTCGCATTCAGATAGAGTCTTTAATTCTGTCTTTTTACCATTCTTGCAAACTCTGGCCTTATCCGCTGGTGCACTCATCAGTTTATGCGCTCTGTCCCTTCCTGCCACATTCTGGTTATCATTACCCATATCGCTACCCTGCTCTATTGCCTTGTCCTTTCTCTTTAACTTACCACATCTCCCCTCACGTGAATCCTCCCACCCACTATTTAGGTGATGGTAGAGGGGAGGGAGGATTACAGTTTTGAATGAAGCTACCACATAATCCATGCATGTCTGCAACAGTGAAAATGCTTCCCTGATGTTGGCACATGAGAGAGTAGTGGACACCACCCTGAACTCTGTCATCTGCTGCACATCCTGGATTACTGATCTCAGTACCTGCACAAAGGTGTGAACCATCCTTCTACTCAGTGTAGGACCCATGAAATCTGAGTCCTCATTTAAAACTAGGAATTATTCCGCCCTCTCCTTAATGCTGCATTATTTTTCTTCCCTGATCAAAAGCATCACTCTCAATTTCTTCTTTCTTCTCTCCTAAAGAACTGTTCCTGGCATTTGACCTCTTCCCTTCATGTTGCTTTACATTTCCTTAGTTGCCATCCATCCTTCCCATTCTTCTGTTTCATCGCTATCTATTTTTCTTTTCATTCCATTGCTATCCATTCTCCATTTCCCTTTCCTTGTCCCTTAGTACTCATCCACCTTGAGTGTTGCCACTTACAGGGCAGACTAGCCCTCTCTCTCCTCAGTGACACTCCACAAGAGTTTTACCAGGAGTGGAAATGACTTCCATCTCTGCAAACTGTAGGCAGAGCTTCCTGTGTGAACAAGATTTTCCAATTACAGTTTGCAGTCAAGGATCCCTTGCAGTTGCAATAGGATTCTCTTGAAGTGATGCTGCATGGATAGAGACCACTCCACTCAGAGAAGATACGGGCTGATCTGGTCGATCAGCAGCAGAACTATTTCAAGGCAGATCTGGTGGGTGATGTTCCTTGCCCCTGCTGATTTTTGACAACAGATGCTGGTATACTGACCAGATCCCCAAAATGCTTATCTTCAGAGTGAAATGCTGATGGTTGACATATTTGTGCCAAATAAACATTACTGTTGAGAATTCTTACTTTCACAGCTTCCCGTTTTCTTCTACATTTTATGCAGATAAAGTACACAGCCTTAAATCTGGCCACCCCTTACCTTCTACCAGGCATATTGCCGAGCAGCTTATGCTTCAGTGCACCCACTTCACCAGCTTCAAATAGGAAATGTAGCTGCTGTGCCACTCTATCATTTCTCTTGAGTGAATATTTGTTTAGTTAGCTACTGTTTTTTTCCAGCCACTTCTTTTGCTCCATGCAATAGCTGGCAAGAACTTTAAACCCCTGCAGAACTTTGGAAAGATTGGAAACTATTCTCATCCCCATATGCAGTCAGTTATCTTTACCCAATCAAGGCTACAAGCTCAGTCCAAAAAATAAACGAGGGCTGATCTAGGAGAATATGGCCAATTTGCGCAAGTAAAAATCCAGGGCCTGAAAATCACCTGGAGACGTGAATAATATTGAAATAATAGATAACAATATGGTTATATGTTATGTGCAATTTTATTGTTTATGTAACAATTGTCCATTATGCTTTTATAATTGTTATCAAGGCTATTCTTATTAGAAGGGGTGTGGGTTTCCAGATTCAAGAATCTGAAGTGCAAGAGGACTGGTTGGAGTTATCATTTGACTACAACTCAAAATCTATATGTTCCATTGTTGTAATAACTTAAGAAAGCATGGAGCAAGAAAGGTCATTCATCTGTTAGCTCTTTTTCTTTATGCTGTGGACAAGAGTATATGATGAAGTGGTCCTATTTTGAAATAACAACAATGAGATGAATGACATGTATTTTTTGGTGCTGTTGGTATTCTGGAGTTTTGTTTTATTGCCTTACAGCATCAGAGAAACTTTGCAGGAGAGTGAATGGACTGAGCTTTGGGAATTTTACTTCATTAAAGGCGCTATATAAATGCAAATTGTTGATGTTGAACTGCTGTCTGTAACTGGTTATAACGGATATAATTATATATCAATGTAATAGTAAAATTGGAAAATGATTCAAGCTTTCTAGAGAATAAATGCTATGTAAACATTAATCTGGGAATTCTTATGTTAAAATGGTCACAGGTACTTGTTCCAAATAACATGTAATAGTTCCCTGTAACACCAGTAGGTGGCGATCTAATACGATTTCTCACCTTAATCTGAACACGGACATGAAGCACTCCCTATTGACAAATCAATGAAAATGTTTTGAATTTTCAGCACAGTCATGGGCCTCCAGCTATTAGTGATGCTGTGGCTCAGGTCAACCGCCATTTTGTTTTTAATCCTGGTTTCCCACAGGGAAGTTTTATTCTTCATCGTACTTTTAATCTAAATGTTATACCTTATTTGATTTATTTCAATCTCTTGCCACATACCCCTCTAGCGTCCTAATGATCTCTGCAGCTTATTTTCCACAACACGGGAATTCCTATCTACAACAATCTGGGCCATGAGTGCTCGGAGTTGTGTGCGCTGGACCCATCTGGTTCATTAGCCATCAGACTCAACTACAAGCAGATGAGGTGGAGGGCAGAATGCCTGTCAAGGGAAGTGAAGGGATGCACAATGCAAGTGAAAAGGTGAGGGAAGAATGAGACAAGAGGACCAGATTGCAAAAGGAGGAGGTAGAACACAGAGGAAGGGGGAAATGGGTGGTAATTAAGGAGAGAGAAAATGGTACAGAATCGGCAAGTGATGCTTTGGGGAATAAAGGGAGAAGCTGCAAGCAGCTTTGATGTAGGGAGGAAGAACAGTGCCAATATTAACCAACAGGGAGTGGGAGAGAGAATGCCAGCATGAACTCTCATAGGAGGCAAGATTACCAGCTTTAACAGGAGAGGGGTTGAAGAGTACCAGTTCAATTAAGTGTCTGGGAATAATGGTGCCAAATTAACTTGATGAGGGAGACGGCAAACGTTGGTGGAGAATACAGTGAATTTGTGAAAAGTTTGGTAGTATAATGGAGTGCAATGTCTCCATAAACTGCGTCGGGCAGAGAGCCATTTTTAACTGAGTCTTTAGGTGTTCAATGTGGGAGAGCTTGGGAGTAGGGCTCTTGAGGTTACTTTCGAGTAAGTGATTTTCTGGATATTTGGCAGGAAGTAACTAGTTGGACAGAATTTTCCCAGCTGTGTGGTGGCAGGTGTAGAGGTGGGGGCACCGGGGAAATAGTGGGGAGCCATGTCAGGACGACTCCCCAATGCATTCTTGCCGCTAATTTACATTAGGAATAATTTAGAGGATCTGATGGCAATTTGCTAGTGGTGGAGCAGTTTCAACCTGCCTGCAGAGACTACCAGCTCCATGGAGGTGGCCTCCCTGCACAGGCTGGGAAGCCATCGGAGCCATAGTCTCCAGCCCCAAAGAGGTGACCAACAGCAGCAAAGTGCACACCTGTGGCCCAAATACTGCTGCCGGAGGGATTTTTTCTCCCCACTAAGGGGCCTGGCTGCTTGGCTCCTTTGAATTTTTACTTTAGATTTATACCTCCATTTTGAGGTGCCATCTCTCCTGGTGGGGCTGCTGAGGCTCTAGAGCTGCCAGGCCTCTGATTAGGCCAGTAGCATTGGAAGCTCACCTGTCATCCTTAATAGGATGGCGAGCACTGAAGCGGCCAATTAGGAGGCCAGCTCCAGGAAAATATATTCCCCCGGTCTGGCTCCCCGCAAGCGGGGGCTCAGGACCCCATTGGGTCCCAACGCCAGGGTCCCAGAGCTTGCGGGGAAACCCTGGCCACGATGTCGTGTAAGGATCTGTGTTGGGACCTGAATTGTTCACTCTTTTTATTTAAACAATTTAGATGAGGGAATGGAAAGCCACTTACCCAAATTTGCTGGTGTGGTGACCCAAATTTAGGCAGCATTGTAAGCAGTATAGATGGAAGGATAAAATTGCAAAGAGATATTGATTGATTAAGTGAATGGGCCAAACTGTGACAAAGGATTTCAATGAAGGCAGATGTGAGATCATCCACTTTAGACCTAAAAAGAAAAGAACAGAATAGTTTCTAAGTGGCAAAAAGCTGGTAACAATGGAAGTCCAAAGAGACTTAGGGTGAAGGTACATAGATCATTAAATGGTGATGAATAGCTACTGGAAATAATCGAAAGGCGAATGGAATTCTGTCCTTTATATCTAGAGGACTACATGGGGGTAGACGTTATTCTTCAGCTTTACAAAGCCCTGGTTAGACTACACCTGGAGTACTGTAAGTAGTTCCAGGCACCACACCTTAGGAAGTGCAGTGTAGATTTACCAGATTGATACCCAGACTCCAAGGAGAGACGAAATTACACAAGCTAGGGTTGTATTAGAAGGTTAAGTGGTGATTTAATCAAAGTTTTCAAGATGTTACGGGGAACAGATAGAGTAATTTGGGAGAAATTATTTCCCCTTGTGGGGGAGTCTAGGACTAGGGGGCATAGTATAAAAATTAGAGCCACACCTTTCAGGAGTGAAATTAGGACACACTTTTTAACGCAAAAGGTAGTAGATGTTTAGAACTTTCTTCTGCAAATGACAATTGATCCTCGATCAATTGTAAATTTAAACCTGAGATTGATTGATTTTTGTTAACAGAAGGTATTAAGGGATATGGGGCAAAGGTAGATAAATGTCATTAGGTCACAGACCAACCATGATCTCATTGAATGGCAGAACTGGCTCAAGGGGCTAAATGGCCTATTCATGTTCCTATGGCGGTTTAAAATCCAATTCGCATTTTGCTTTTCTTTTTTTAATTAAAAATCTATTAACTGCGAATTATAAAAATACTTAAAATACCTTAAACGTAAAACATTTTGTTGGATAGAATGCCCTGCCCAACCCTACCCCTTTTCCCCCTACCACTCCACCCTGTCCACATAAATGCTCCACCAAGTTTGTGCCTTCAACTTTTGGATTAAGCCTTCAGACTTTCATGTTTTTTATGCATTTATTTCCTCTGATACGAGTGAAGAAATACCTACTGCTTAAGTTAAAAGGCTGTAACTACTCGTTTTCAAATGTCAGGTCTGTTCTTGAGTTTTCAGTGTTTTGGAGACCGCATCAGTTTTTTGACGTGGTTAATCACCTTTTGCTCGGTCTCTAGTTTGGCATGAGTGGAATTGTAAAACGTAGGTTTGCATCTGATATTAGCCACTCTCAGTTTAACTATTGTGGGAATGTCCTGAGCAGATGCTAGGCACTTACCACTTAGAACCTGCTCCAGACCTCTCTGAGTGAGTTACTAGCAAGCATGTGACAACAGCCTATGAAAAGCTTTCGCCATAACTCTTCCATTCTTCTCTCTAACCCTAATTAAGTGCCATGCTTCTGCATTGCACCAGAAATGTGATTAATATTAGGAACTCAATGATATTTGGATCAACTTCCACCCATCCTTCAAGCTACTCTGCTTGATGGCACTGCACTGCATTATTCCACCTTCTTCCTGAACAATGACCCTTTAATATTAAGAAATGCACAGAAAACCAGCAAAAGTTGCATTTTAACTTTCCTTTTTAGATATTATGATCAGCTATACATATAGAATAGATAAGAGATTATCATGGAGCTGTGTTTCTGTTTAGTAGATGTTAGAATTAATGTTAATTTATATCTGTATACATTTTTCATTAGCTATCAGAATATACATATAGCCTTATCACAACAAAAGATCAAAGCCTTTCACATAATGTTTGAACTGCAGTGGCTTGTTTAGGCTAATAGTGGATGCAAAATTCATTGCAGTTACTACTGACAGTCTGTCCTGCGGTTACATAGACTCTGTTGCTATGGTAACAATTTAAGCAGTCCTAAAAGCTATCAGTTCTGTGCTACATTCACTACCCGCCATCCTTGACATCACAAAGCCCTAAGAAAACATATTGTTATACAAATTCGACACAGGGATCCATCTGCCGCAATTTCACAACAGATATAACAATGGACAGTTTCAAGAAGTACAATTATTGTAGAACGACTTCTCTGTGAAGATTTGGGTGGCACAGTGGCGCAGTGGTTAGCACCGCAGCCTCACAGCTCCAGCGACCCGGGTTCAATCACATTTTTCAAAATAACCAAAAATATTTTTATTGCAAAAACTGTGGTGTACTCATGTCTACATAAGGGAACACTATTCTCCCAACTGAGTGTTGTATTTGTAGTGGAATTATTTTAACCTTGATTTTGAGGTGTCCCTATCACCCAGTCAATTAGGCTGCCAACCGGCTAGGCTGACACATGAAGAACAGTCACTTGGACAAATTACCAAAGGTCTCTGGGGGCCCATGGAACCATGCTGCAGTATGCATTACTGAATTTCAGGAGACAGAGAGAGAATATCAGAATAAACATGATAAAATCAATCATATGAAATTGTCCAATCTCAATACCTTCCATTTAAGAACTTAGCATGTCCTCTGAGGTTATTGTATTAATTAAACATTCATTATTCTCTTTCTTCTTCTTTTGGGCCTCCTTATCTCGAGAGACAATGGATACGCGCCTGGAGGTGGTCAGTGGTTTGTGAAGCAAAGTTATAACTAATAACTTATTAGATAATTCTGACACAGAAACAGGTTAATATGCCCAACTAGCTCTAGCTTCCATGAAGACAGTACCATCAAATAAATATCAGTGGCACCAACAAACAAGGGATGGCTCAAGTGGCAAATGATTAGAAATTGAGCAGTGACAGAAGATTCAATAGTTAGGGGCTGTTTATCTTTTGCACTCCAGACTGACAATTCCAGATACTATATTAGCACACAAGTTTTAAGGTAAAGATTGGACTAGATGTAACTTTGGTTCAGTAATAGCACTCTTATCTCTGAGTGAAATGGTTGTAGGTTCATATCCCATTCTAGTGACTTAAATACATAATGCAGGTTGACACTCCAGTGAGGTGTTGAGGGAATGCTGCACTATCAGAGGTGCTGTCCAACAGACGAGTTATTAATTTGATGCCCCTTCTGCCCTCATAGATGGACCTAAAACATTGCATGCCACTATTTGAAGAAGAACAGGAGAATTCTACAGGTAGTTGGACCAATATTTATTCAGGAGCATCACTGAAATAGTTTATCTGGTCATTTTCTCAATGCTGCTTGTGACATCTTGCTCTGTGCAAATTGGCTGCTGTGCTTTCCTACATTATACTAAACTATAGAAGTACTTGGTTGGTTATAAAGCATTTTTGGACATTCTGAGGTTGTGTAAAGTCATTTCCTTTCCTTTACATCATGTAAACTAGTAAATATTATGCCAGGAGGGAGAACAACCAGTTATTGTGGTCCATGCCCATTTAAGGGCATGGCAGTGTAGCAGTTAAATTACATGATAAATAATCTGGAGATCAGGACTAATAATCCAGAGGACATATTTTCAAATCCCAGTTTGAGAATTTGAATTCTACTCAAAAAAAATCATGAAATTAAAAAAAGCCAATACCAGTAAAAGTGACCATGAAACTGTTTGATTGCCAAAAAATCTAACAGGATCATTAATATTCCTTAGGGAATAAAATCTGCTTTCCTTTACTGATCCGATTTATATGTGACTCCAGTCCTACAACAATATGGTTGACTCTTAACTGCCCTCTGAGAGCCCCAGTCAGTTGCAAAAATCCACGACTCTTAGGTCAAGAAGAAGGCCCACCACCACCACGGTAGATAAAGATTTGAAGTCAACTAGGACGTATTTAGGAGATTATGAAACAAGAATAGGAGCAGAACTCTGTGGGTGACAATTTCAGGATTATTTCCCCAGACATGGACTAGAATAGGAAAGACAAGCTGAAGGTGTGGTGTCAGGAGGAGAGATTCCACTTTGTTGGGCATTGGTGCCAGTTCTGGGTCAGATTGAGTCCTCTCCACAAGGAAGAGCTACATCCTAAGGCAGAGGGTGCTAATGTACTGGCAAAGGGTTAAAGGTGAAGGATAAAATGGATTAATATTAATTAGAAGGGAGAAAGCAGCCAGAAGGATTTATCAGCAACTATCAAAGCCAGTGGATTCAACTCTTCTGGTTTGTTGGTGGTCCATGGAGATCATAACACAATTTTCTCACATGGAAGATAAACACTTGACATGGAGTGATTGGGCCAAATGACCTGTTCCTATGTTGTCTTTCTATGTTGGTGTTGGTGCTTATCCCTCGCGAGTTTTAATTCTAATCCATGACCCCGTCTTGTCCCCAGCTTCCCTAACCCAATTTTCCCTCAACTACCTAACCTATTCTTAAATGCTGACATCGTCACCTCATTTCCTCAGACCTATTGCCGCTGCATTTTAATCAGAAGTGCAGAAGAAATCTAATTTCCATGTATAAATGGGATTTCCGACGTAGTTACGGCGGCACAGCGGAACAAAGTCCAAGGACTCTGCATAGTCTCCATTTCTATCACTAACTCGTTTGTCCATTCCGCAGATAAATTTACGCTGAAAGATTTTTCAATGAACATTTGAGTATTACAGTTTTAATGTGATGGAATAACTGATACGCCACATTGCATAAGATTCTGACGATTAATCATTTTAACAGTAGCAAGAAAAATCACAGAAACCGCTTTTGAATGACGATAACTTTGCGGTCGGTTCATATTGGGCTTGCCCTTTGCGCTTAGTAACCAAAAACTCGATGACAACTCGCCGTTGGCATAGCAACGATAAATTCTAAGTGTGACATCATAAACTTTATTGGAATCCCCGCCCACAAGACATTCTGATTGGTGCTTTAGCATCAGCCATCACGCGTCCTGCTTATTTGCTGCACTTGATTGGCTACTTCTGTTGTCCGTCACTAGTCTTTTTGCATCGGAGTGCCAGCAGCTGAACAAGAATGTAACTGTTTCTTCATTTAAAAAAAACTACTGTAAGAAAATGATATCAACTAAAAAGGGTAAGAAAGTCGACCTTTACATTTGTTGGAAATGTGAATTAAATTATAACATTGTGCATAGTAAAATGCACTAACTGTGGGCGTTATTATTTCAGGTATTTTGTAAATCACAGATTGAGGATTTGCAGATGATAAAAGTTCTTGTCTAAAATATTGTTTTCGCAACTAAGTATATAACGGAGCCACAATTTCCAGACTGTCATCAGTGGTTCCATTAAAAAGCCTGGATTTATACAGCCTCAGCTTCCTATCATCACGGTTGAAACATATTCTAGCAGTATAACGTTGTATTGATTTAAATGTTTACCATTATATCGCATCATTGATCGACTTTTAAAAATTATGTTATGTTTTCTGTAATAAAAACTGTTTTTCCACTAACTTAGCCACAGGTCATTTTTCTTTCTGAAATGAAAGATCCTTTCAGTCACACTTATTGGGTGGGGCTTGTCAGAAAGGTCTTGCAATAATTGTGGGTGATTTTAATCTTCATATCAATTGGACAAATCAAATTGGCAAAAGTAGCTTTGAGGATGAGTTCATAGAGTGTATTCAGGACTGTTTCTTAGAACAAAACTTTCTGGAACCAACCAGGGAATAGGCAATTTTAGTCCTGGTAATGTGTAATAAGAAGGATTAATTGATGATCTCATATTAAAAGATCTACTCGGCAAGAGTGATCATAACATGATAGAATTTCACATTCAGTTTGAGGGTCTGAAGACAGAGTTGGCTACAATGGACTGGGAAAATAGTTTAAAAGGTAACGTGGTAGATAAGCAGTAGCATATATTTAAGGAGATATTTCATAACTCTCAACAAAGATATATTTCATTGAGAAAGAAAGACTCTGTGAGAAGGATGCACAATCTATGGCGAACTAAGTAAGTTAAGGATGGTATCAAATTGAAAAAGGCGTACAATGCTGTAAAGATTAGTGGTAGGTCAGAAGATTAGGAAATTTTTAAAAACCAGCAAATGATGACTTAAAAAAGAAGGAAAATTAGAATATGAGATTATAACTATCAAGAAATATAAAAACTGACAGTAAGAGCTTTACAAGTATGTAAAAAGGAAAAGAGCAACTAAAGTAGACATTGGTCCCTTAGAGGACAAGACTGTGGAATTAATAATGGAAAATGGCAGAGACTTTGAATAAGTATTTTGTATCTCTCTTCATGGAAGAAGACACAAAAAGTATCCCAAGAATAGTGCAATAGTGGAAAATCAAGGGGCAAAAGGGAGGGAGGAACTTAAAACAATCACTATCACTCGAGAAAAAGTACCAGGAAAACTAATGGGACTAAAGACTGAAAGTTCCTGGACCTGATGGTCTGCATCCTAGGGTCTTAAAGGAAGTGGCTGCAAAGATAGTGAATGCATTGGTTGTAATCTTCCTAAATTCCTTAGATTCTGGAAAGGTCCCAGCAGTTTGGAAAACCACATATGTAACACCTCTATTCAAGGAAGGAGGGAGATAGAAAGAAGGAAACTATAGGCCAGTTAGCCTAACATCTGTCATTGGGAAAAGGCTAGAATCCATTACTAAGGAAGTAGTGCAGGACATTTAGAAAATCATAATGCAATCAAGCAGAATCAGCATGGTTTTCTGAAAGGAATATCATGTTTGACAAATTTATTACAGTTCTTTGAGGACATAATAAGCAGTTCGATAAAGGAGAACCAGCGGATGTAGTTTATTTGGATTGCAAAAAGACATTCGATAAGGTACCACATAAAGGTTGCTACACAAAATAAGAGCTCATGATGTTGGGGGTAATATATTAGCATGGAAAAAGGATTGGCTAACTAACGGGAAGTAGAGAGTCAGGATAACTGGGTCATTATCAGGTTGGAAAACTGTAACTAGTGGGGTGCAACAGGGATCAGTGCTGGGGCTTCAACTATTTACAATCTTTATTAATGACTTGGATGAAGGGACTGAGTGTATTGCAGCCAAATTTACTGACAATACAAAAATAGGTAGGAAAGCAAGTTGTGAGGAGGACACAGAGAGTCTGCAAAGGGATTTTGATAGCTTAAGTGAGTGGAGAACAAATTGGCGGAAATAGTATAATGTGAGGTTGTCCACTTTGGTGGGAAGAATAGAAAAGCAGACTGTTATTTAAATGGAGAGAGACTGCAGAATGCTGTGGTTTCGAGGGTTCTGTGTGTCCTCATACATGAATCACAGAAGGTTAGCATGCAGATACAGCAAGTAATTAGGAAGGCAAATGGAATGTTGGCCTTTATTGCAAGGATGATGGAGTATAAAAGTAGGGAAGTCTTGCTACAACCCTACAGGGTGTCGGTGAGGCCATACCTAGAGTATTGTGTACAGTTTTGGTCTGCTTATTTAAGGAGGGATGTACTTTAATTGAAGGCAGTTCAGAGAAGTTTCGCTAGGTTGATTCCTAGGCTAAAGGGGTTGCCTTATGAGGAAAGGATGAGCAGGTTGGGTCTCTATTCTTTGGTGTTTAGAAGAATGAGAGGTAACTTTATTGAAGCCTTTAAGATTCTGAGGGGGCTTAACAGGATAGATGCTGAGAGGATATTTCCCCTTGTGGGAGAAGCTAGAACTAGGTGGTACAGTTTCAAAATAAGGTGTTTCACATTTAAGATGGAGATGAAGAGAAATTTCATCTCTCAAAGAGTCATTAATCTTTGGAAGTCTGTACCCCAGAGAGCAGCGGAGGCTGGATCATTGAATATCCTCAAGGTTGAGTTAGACAGATTTTTGGTCTGCAAGGAAGTAAAGGGGTGCAGGCAGGAAAGGGGAGTTAAGGCCACCTTCAGATCAGCCATGATCTTATTGAATGGCGGAGCAAGCTTGAGGAGGCAAATGGCCTACTCCTACTCCTATTTCTTATGTTTATGTTTTTATGTTCTTACATGGGAATGTATTATGTGGTATGAAATGCACCAAGCATGTCCTGTTGCACCGTGCTTGCCTATTTTCCTGTAGAAAAGCACCATTTATGTTTAAAGCATAGAACAAACATGACCATGACAGACCATTATGTCTGTACCAGCTGTCTGCTAAAATAATTCAAGACTAGTCCCTTTTCTCTTCCCAAAAGAGTTATATTTTCCTCTGCTTCCAATATTTATCAAATTTTACCTTAGAAGAAGCAATAGTATCAATTACTCTCTGTGGCAAATTATTCCTTGCTCCAGCAAACCACTGTGTAAATAAATTTCCTCTAACCTCTCCCCTCACTCTCTTAATGGCAATTTTAAATTTATGACTCTAAAAATCTGGTCTGCAGTTAGCATTTACTTTCTAAATAAAGTAAAGTAAGTTAATAAAGTAAAGTAAGTTTCTTCCAGCCTTTGGCAGGGATTAAAAAGCTCTTCTGCAGAGTAGCTGATTAGTTAAGTAGCTAACCAGTGCAATCTGGTTGCTGCAGTTTCAGCTTCAGATATAGTATAAGTACAGAGGTCTGGGTGCAGCTTGCAAACGGAGTGCTGATTGTAAGCAGAGTGTGGAGATATGAGTTTGGTGAAGGGGGAGGAGGTGCTCCTTTTTTTTCTACTTTTTAACCCTGCAGTATTTGATTCTTTCTTTAGTGCAGTGGAAGGAGTTAGCTGGAGTAACTGGTAAGCTATTCTACTTTTAATAACTAGTCTATAAAGTTAAGGTATGGCAAGGCAGCTCGGCCAAGTGGGATGTACAGCCTGTGGCATGTGGGAAGTCATGGACGCACCATGTGTCCTAGACAAAACACATCTGCAGGAAGTGTCACCGGCAGCACAAGCTTCAGCACCAGGTTTCGGAATTCGAACGGCAGCTGGAGTCACTGTGGTGCAACTGTGAGGCAGAGAACTACTTGGATAGCATGTTTAGGAAGGTGGTCACACCACAGGTTAGGAGCATGCAGGCAGATAGGGAATGGGTGACCGCCAGGCAGTCTAAGAGAACCAGGCAGGTAGTGCAGGAGTCCCCTGAGATGATTCCGCTCGCTAATCAGTTTTCCATTTTAAATACTGGTGACAGCGATGGTTCCTCAGAGGAGAGCAAGGTTTGTGGCACCACAGGGGGCTCAGCTGCGCAGGAGGGGAGGAAGAAGAGTGGAAGAGCAGTAGTGATAGGGGATTCATTAGTTAGGGGAACAAACAGAAGTTTCTACAGCCGTAGATGTGACTCCAGGATGGTATGTTGCCTCTTTGATGCCAGGGTAAAGAATGTCACAGAGTGGCCACAGGACATTCTTCTGGGGGGATGGTGAATAGCCAGAGGTCAGGTCTATGTTGGCATCAACAACATAGGTAAGAAGGGGAATGAGATCCTGAAAGCAGATTTTAGGGAGGTAGGAAGGAGATTTAAAAGGAGGACATCAAAAGCAGTAATCTCAGGATTACTCCCAGTCCAACGTGTGAGCATAGGAATAGGAAAATTGAGTGATTGAACACGTGGTTATAGAACTGGTGTCGGACAGAGGGCATCAGACTTCTGAAGCATTGGGTCCAGTTCTGGGGCAGTTGGGATCTGTGCAAATGGATGGGTTGCATCTTAGCAGGACTGGGACTAATATCCTCACAGGGAGATTTGCTAGTGCGGTTGGGGAGGGTTTAAACTAGATTGGCAGGGGATTGGGAACCTGAGAGGGAGCTCAGATTGGAGAGAAGCAAAACTGGTAACTTGTCAGGGGTGTGGGAACCAGGACGAAATAGCAGAGAGGAATACCAAAGTGCACAGAATACTCGGAGAGATAAATAGCACTAGAGTAGGGAATAGTACGTTATTAGGTGGGGTCAGAGTAAGGGAGAAAGTAATAAAATCTGAATCAGGGTTAAAGTGCATGTATGTGAATGCATGGAGTGTGGTTAAAAGACTGGTGACGTACAGGCGCAGATTGCCATGTGGAAATATGATGTTGTGGCTAACAGAAACCTGGCTCAAAGAAGGGCAGGACTGGGTGTTAAATATTCCTGGATACAAGGTGTTCAGGAAAGATAGGAAAGGGAAAAAAGGGCAGGGGTGGCAGTATTGATAAAGGAGAGCATTGCAGTGCTGGAGAAAAGATATCCCAGAGGGGTTGAGGACAGAATCAATTTAGCTAGATCGAAAGAACAAAAAAGGTGCCCTTACATTGCTCGGTGTTGTCTATAGGCCACTAACTATTGGGAAGGAAGTGGAGGAACAAATTTTCAAGGAAATTACAGAGAGGGGCAAACATTTTTAGGGTAGTTATAATGGGGGACATTAATTATCCAAATATAGACTAGGATTGTAGCAGTGTAAAGAGCAGTGAGGGGAAAGAGTTCCTAGACTGTGTTCAGGAAAATTTTCTACAGCAGTATGTTTCCAGTCCAATGAGAAAGGAGGCACTGCTAGACCTAGCTCTTGGGAATGAGGTGGGTCAAGTGGATCAAGTATCAGTAGGAGAGCATTTAGGGGATAGTGATCATTGTATCATAAGGTTTAAGCTGACTATGGAAGAGGACAAAGAAGAATCCAGAGTAAGAATAATTAATGGGGGGAAAGCCAACTTCAATGGGGTAAGAATGGAGCTGGGGTGAATAAATTGGAGCCAAAGGTTGGCAGGAAAGAATGATAGCTGAACAATAGGCTACCTCAAAGAAAAGATAGTTCGGGCACAGTCAAGGTATGTTCCTTCGAAGGGGAAAGATAGGGTAAACAAATCAAGAGCTCCCTGGATGACAAAAGAGGTAGAGATAAAGATAAAGAAGAAAATGTATGCTTATGACAGCTGCCTGGTAGAAAATACTATTGAGAGCCAGGCTGAATATAGAAGGTCCAGAGGGGAAGTGAGAAAGCAAATAAGAGAAGGAAAGCGAGAGCATGAAAAAGATTGGCAGCTAACATTAAAGGGAATCCCAAAGTTTTCTATAGACATATGAATAGTAAAACGGTGGTAAAGGGAGCAGTGGGGCCGATTAGGGACCATAAAGAGGATTTACGCATGGAGGCAGAGGCAGCTCAGGTATTAAATGAATACTTTGCACCTGTCTTTACCAAGGAAGAAGATGCAACCCAGACAATGGTAAAAGAGGAGGTAATTCAGACACAAGAAGGGTTTACAATTGAAAAAGAAGACGTATTAGATAGGCTGTCTGTACTTCTTTTTTTTCTTTCTTTTGGGCCTCCTTATCTCGAGAGACAATGGATACGCGCCTGGAGGTGGTCAGTGGTTTGTGAAGCAGCGCCTGGAGTGGCTATAAAGGCCAATTCTGGAGTGACAGGCTCTTCCACAGGTGCTGCAGAGAAATTTGTTTGTCGGGGCTGTTGCACAGTTGGCTCTCCCCTTACGCCTCTGTCTTTTTTCCTGCCAACTACTAAGTCTCTTCGACTTAAAGTCTGTACTTAAAGTGGATAAAGCACCAGGACCGGATGAGATGCATCCAATGATACCTAAGGAAGTGAGGGTGGAAATCGCGGAGACACTGGCCATAATTTTTCAATCTTCGTTAGGCTCGGGGGTGGTGCCAGAGGACTGGAGAATTGCAAACATTGCACCCTTGTTCAAAAAAAGGGTGTAAAGATAGGCCCAGCAAGTATATGCCAGTCAGTTTAACTTTGATTTTGGAGAAACTTCTAGAAAGAATAATTTGGGACAAAAATGATAGTCACATGGACAAATGCAAGTTAATTAAAGAAATCCAGCACACAACAGACTTGTGAGCAAAGTTATCGCTCATGGAATAAAAGGGACGGTAGCAACATGGATACAGAACTGACTGAGTGACAGGAAATAAAGTGCAGTTAATGGATGTTTTTCGGGCTGGAGGAAGGTTTGTAGTGGAGTTCCCCAGGGATCAATGATGGTCACTCCAACCTCTGTCATCAAGCTGCAGTCTTCTGATGATGCTTGCATATACGCACACTCAGAGGCTGAGCTTCAAGCCCTCGTCAATGCATTCATTGAGGCATATGAGAGAATGGGCCTTAAGCAAAACATCCAGAAGACAAAGGTCCTCTATCAGCCTGCTCCCGCAGCGCAACACTGCCTCCCACCTATCAAGATTCATGGCGAACCACTGGACAATGTGGATCACTTCCCATACCTTGGGAGCCTCCTCTCAGCAAAGGAAAACATCGACGATGAAACTCAGCATCGCCTCCAGTGTGTCAGCGCAGCCTTTGGTCATCTGAGGAAGAGAGTGTTTGACGACAAAGACCTCAAACCTGACACCAAACTCATTGTCGACAGGGCCGCAGTGTTACTTGCCCTCCTGTATGTGTCAGAAACATGGACACTGTACAGCACACATCTCAAAGCCCTGGAGAGATATCACCAGCGGTGCCTCCGCAAGATCCTGCAAATTCAGTGGCAGGTCAGGCGCTCCAATATCAGTGTCCTCTGTCAGGCCAACATCCCCAGTATCGAAACACTGGTTGTGGCTAGTCAGTTACGCTGGGCGGGACACATCGCCCACATGCCTGACACAAGACTCCCAAAACAAGCTTTCTACTCTGAGTTCCGTCACGGCAAGAGGCTGCCAGGAGGGCAGAAGAAACTCTACAAGGATGTCCTTAAAGCCTCCTTGAAAAAATGTGACATCCCCACTTATTCGTGGGAATCTCTTGCCCGAGACCACCCAAAATGGAGAAGAAGCATCCGCGACGGTGCCAGCCAGCTCGAACAACGTCGACATGCCCAGGCTCCGACCAAGTGCAAACAGCGGAAGGAATATTTGGAATTTCGAGCATCCCTTTCACTCGCCTCACCAAACACCACCTGCCCCACCTTTGTTTTTATTCATTCTTGGGATGTGGGCATCGCTGGCTATGCCAGCATTTATTGCCCATCCCAAATTGCCGCCCTTGAGAAGATGGTGGTGAGCCACCTTCTTGAACCGCTGCAGTCCATGTGGCAGAGTGTGCTGATCCAGAATTGGACTATTAGATCACCTAAGGACCCACAACCCTGGAGTGGAAGAAAATCATCCTCATTGTCAATGGACTGCCTAAGAAAAAGAGTGTTGGGACTCTTGCTTTTCCTGATATATATTAATGACCTAGATCTTGCTGTACAGGGCACAATTTCAAAGGTTACGGATAATACGAAACTTGGAAGCATTATGAACTGTAAGGAGGATAGTGTAGAACTTCAAAAGGACACAGACAAGTTGGTGGAATGGGCAGATAGATGGCAGATGCAGTTCAATGCAGAGAACTGTGAAGTGATTCATTTTGGTAGGAAGAACATGGAGAGACAATATAAAATAAAGGGTACAATTCTGAAGAGGCTGCAGGAGCAGAGGGACCTGGGTGTATATGCATAAGTCATTGAAGTTGGCAGGACAGGTTGAGAGAGCAGTTAATAAAGCATATAGTATCCTGGGCTTTATTAATAGAGGCATAGAGTACAAGAGCAAGGAATTTATATTGAACTTGTATAAGACACTAGTTCGGCCTCAGCTGGGGTATTGCTGCCAGTTCTGGGTGCTGCACCTTAGGAAAATGTGAGAGCATTGGAGAGAGTACAGAAAAGATTCATGAGAATGGTTCTAGGGATGAGGAATTTCAGTATGAAGATAGATTGGAGAAGTTAGGACGGTTTTCCTTGGAGAAGAGAAGGCTAAGAAGTGAATTGATAAGAGTTATTCAAAATCATGAGGGGTCTGGACAGAGTAGATAGAGAGAAACTGTTCCAACTCGTGAAAGCATCGAGAAAGAGAGGGCACAGATTTAAAATATTTGGTAAGAGAAGCAAAAGTGAAATGAAGACAAATTTCTTCACGCAGCAAGTTGTTAAGGTCTGGAATGCACTGCCTGAGAGTCTAGTGGAGGCAGGTTCAATGAAGTATTCAAAAGGGATTTAGACTGTTATATGCGAAGGACGAATGAGCAGGGTTACAGGGAAAAGGCAGGGCAATGGAACTGAGTGAATTGCTCTTTCAGAGAGCCTGCGTGGATACGATGGGCAGAATGGCTTCCTTCTGCACTGTAACAATAATTCTGTGTCTCCCTCAAAGCAGACTCCTCAAATATTGGAAATATTCTGCATGTTTTTTTCAATCGTTCGGGGGATGTGGGCGTCGCGGGCTAGGCCAGCATTTATTGTGAACTGCCTTCTTGAACCGCTGCAGTCCTTGGGGTGTATGTACACCAACAGTGCTGTTAGACATGCAGGAACTCCCTAACAGCACTCTGGTTGTACCTACCCCACATGGACTACATGGACATGATGGTGTTCTCATGCATCTGCTGCCCTTGTCCTTCTAGGTGGTAGAGGTTGCAAGTTTGGAAGATGAAATAGAAGAAGCCTTGGCGAGTTTCTGCAGTGCATCTTGTAGATGCTACACACTGCTTCTGTGTGGAGGGAGTGAATGTTGAAGGTGGTGGATGGGGTGCCAATCAAGCGGGCACCTTTTTCCTGGATGGTGTCGAGCTTCTTGAGTGTTATTGGAGCTACACCCATCCAGGCAAGTGGAGAGTATTCCATCACAGCTCCAGCGACCCGGGTTCAATTCTGGGTACTGCCTGTGTGGAGTTTGCAAGTTCTCCCTGTGTCTGCGTGGGTTTTCTCCGGGTACTCCGGTTTTCTCCCACAAGCCAAAAGACTTGCAGGTTGGTAGGTAAATTGGCCATTATAAATTGCCCCTAGTATAGGTAGGTGGTAGGGAAATATAGGGACAGGTGGGGATGTGGTTGGGAACATGGGATTAATGTAGGATTAGTATAAATGGGTGGTTGATGGTCGGCACAGACTCGGTGGGCCGAAGGGCCTGTTTCAGTGCTGTATCTCTAAACTAAACTAAACATCACACTCCTGACTTGTGCCTTGTAGATGGTGGACAGGCATTGGGGAGTCAGGAGGTGAGTTACTCGCCTCAGGATTCCTAGCCCCTGTCCTGCTCTTGTAGCCACGGTATTTAGATGGCTACTCCAGTTCAGTTTCTGGTCAATGGTGACTCCCCATAATGTTGATAGTGGGGGATTCAGCGATGCTAATGCCATTGAATGTCAAGTGGAGATGATTAGATTCTCTCTTGTTTGAGATGGTCTTTTCCTGGCACTTGTGTGGCGTGAATGTTACTTGCCACTTATCAGCCCAAGCCTGGATGTTTTCCAGGTCTTTCTGCATATGGACACGGGCTTCTTCAGTATCCGAGGAGTTGGGGATGGTGCTGAACATTGTGCAATCATCAGCGAACATCCCCACTTCTGACCATATGATGGGCAGGTCATTGATGAAGCAGCTGAAGATGGTTGGGCCTAGGACACTACCCTGAAGAACTCCTGCAGTAATGTCCTGGGACTGAGATGATTGAGCTCCAACAGTCACAACCATCTTCCTTTGTGTTAGATATGCCTCCAACCAGTGGAGAGTTTTCCCCCTGATTCCCATTGACTCCAGTTTTGCTAGGGCTCCTTGATGCCATACTCAGTCAAGTGTTGCCTTGATGTCAAGGGCAGTCACTCTCGCCTCACCTCTTCAGTTCAGCTCTTTCGTCCATGTTTGGACCAAGGCTGTAATGAAGTCAGGAGCTGAGTGACCCTGGCAGAACCCAAACTGAGCCTCAGTGAGCAGGTTATTGCTGAGCAAGTGCCGCTTGGTAGCACTGTCGAAAACTCCTTCCATCACCTTGCTGATGGTCGAGAGTAGATCGATAGGGTGGTAATTGGCTGGGTTCAATTTGCCCTGCTTTTTGTGTACAGGACATACTTGGGCAGTTTTCCACATTGTCGGGGAGATGCCAGTGTTGCAGCTGTACTGGAACAGCTTGGCTAGGGGTGTGGCATGTTCTGGAGCACGAGTCTTCATTACTATTGCCGGAATGTTGTCAGGGCCCATAGCCTTTGCAATGCCCAGTGTCTTCAGACATTTCTTGATATCACGTGGAGTGAATCACATTGGCTGAAGACTGGCCTCTGGCAAAAGCTTCAGCCTTGTCTTTTGCGCTGATATGCTGGACTCCCCCATTATTGAGGATGGGGATATTTGTGGAGTCTCCTCCTCCTGTTAGTTGTTTAATTGTCCACCACCATTCACGACTGGATGTGGCAGGACTGCAGAGCTTAGATCTGATCCCTTGGTTGTGGGATCGCTTGGCCCTGTCTATTGCATGCTGCTTCTGCTGTTTGGCATGCAAATAGTCCTGTGTTGAAGTTTCACCAAGCTGTCACCTCATTTTTAGGTATGCCTGGTGCTGTTCCTGGCATGCTCTCCTGTACTCTTCATTTCTTGACAAATATATGAATAGGAAGGGAATAGAGGGATATGGGCCCTGGAAGTGCAGAAAGTGTTAGTTTAGGCAGGCATCAAGATCGGCGCAGGCTTGGAGGGCCCAATGGCCTGTTCCTGTGCTGTACTGTTCTTTGTTCTTTGTTGTTGTTGTTGAACCAGGGTTGTTCCCTCTCTTAATGGTAATGGGAGAGTAGGGGATATGCCGGGCCATGAGGTTACAAATTGTGGTTGAATACAATTCTACTGCTGCTGATGACCCACAGCATCTCATGGATGCCCAGTTTTGAGTTGCTAGATCTGTTCGAAATCTAACCCATTTGGCATGGTGGCAGTGCCACACACCACGATGGTGGGTACCCTCAATACGAAGATGGGATTTTGTCTCCACTGACTGTGCAGTGGTCACTGCTACCAATACTGTCATGAACAGGTGCATCTGCGCCAGGCAGATTGGTTAGGACGAGGTCAAGTCAGTTTTTCCCTCTTGTTGGTCCCCTCACCACCTGCCGCAGACAGTCTAGCAGCTATATCCTTTAGGACTCAGCCAGCTTGGAGTGTAATGGTGCTACCGAGCCACCCTTGGTGATGGACACTGAAGTCCCCCACCCAGAGTACATTCTGTGCCCTTGCTATCCTCAGTGTTTCTTCCAATTGGAATTCCAATTCTTCCAAGTGTTTCTTCCATGTTCAACATGGAGAAGCCCTGATTCATCAGCCGAAGGGGGGGAGGCGGTAGGTGGTAATTAACAGGAGGTTTCCTTGTCCATGTTTCACCTGACGCCATGAGACTTCTTGGGGTCCAGAGTCAATGTTGAGAACTCCCAGGGCAACTCCCTTCTGACTGTATACCACTATGCCACCACCTCTGATGGGTCTGCCCTGCCGGTGGGACAGACATACCCAGGGATGGTGATGGTGGTGGTGGTGTCTGGGACATTGTAAGGTATGATTCCTTGAGTATGACAATGTCAGGCTATTGCTTGACTCGTGTGTGAGACAGCTCTCCCAATTTTTGCACAAGCCGCTAGATGTTAGTAAGGAGGACCTTGCAGGGTCGACAGGGCTGGGTTTGCCGTTGTCATTTCCAGTGTCTCAGTCGATGCCAGGTGGTCTGTCTGGTTTTATTTCTTTTCTTAGACTTCATAGCGGTTTTATACATCTGAGTGGCTTGCTAGGCCATTTCAAAGGGCCGTTTTGAGTCAACCACATTGCTGTGGGTCTGGAGTCACATGTCGGCCAGACCAGGGAAGGATGGCAGATTTCCTTTCCTAAAGGACATTAGTGAACCAGATGGGTTTTTATAACAATTGACAATGGTTTCATGGTCACCATTGGACCATTGGACTAGCTTTTAATTCCAGATTTATTAATTGAATTCAGATTTCACCTTCAAACCTATGTCACCAGAGTATTAGCCTGGGCCTCTGGATTACTAGTCCAGTGACATTACCATTATGCCACTGTCTCCCCGTGCTGCTACATTTCCTTATACCAGATTTGCAATGGCAGTGATTTTCAAGGTGATTAGTGGGCAGAAGCACAGAGAAATGCCAGGTGATACTTAGCTGTGCCCTGCTGTTTCATATAAATGTAGTGGACATGCTTCTGGCGTGCAGATCTGAGTCACGAGGGAAATCGTGTAGTTCAGCTGCAGAAATATGTCTTTGAAGTTATAATCACCAGGTTTAACTTTTTAAAATAAAACTCTTGCACATGTGTTGTTGAGAATACTGGTAGAGTGGTATGATATACTGATAACTTTGTATCAAAGACATAATAAAATGACGGTGATGAATTTCTGGAGGGTCACTCCTGATTGTCTGCCATAACATTAGTGGAAGACCTGTGGAAACCCCAGAGAAAAAGCTGTTGTGAGTCTTTGTCCTTTTAGGATTTTTTTTTGAATTTGTGCGACCAGCCTTACCACAAATTAATAGATGAAAAATTGTGGGAAGCACAATATGCATGGCCATCTTCCCACGGTATCACACATTCATAAAATGGATTAATTTATCTATATCGAATCCCAAGAATGTTTGACACAAAGGGAAAATAAATCTGTTGCTGCCACCTGTTCCTTTCTGTACTGTCTGTTATTCAGTTTCATACTGAAATCATACAAGAAACTTAACATGGTTGAGTTCACCACAATTTCCCTATAATTCAAAATTATTTTAATTTTGTATATAGGGTTGAGTCCACTTTAAGCTAAAATATCCATACAAAGATAGTCTGTCTTAGTTGTGCTGTGCATTATTTCATGAGCTAGTGCACATTCCCATTTCGTTTTTGCATGACTGTGCTGATTGGATGCCCTTTGATGCATTAGTTTTTCAGCCCTTTCCAGGGAAGCAGCTCCCTTTCCCTTGTGAGAATATGTTTCATCCTCACCTCACTGACAAACCCTGACAAAAGAAACATGGGAAGATAAAATGGACCTCAATAACTTTTCTTTTTGAGGCCTTAATGAGTCTATAGCAGGCCTGTTGCACAGACCTGTATCTTAAGCACTTCCCCAGCGTCTTATACTGTGCTATGAATAATAGGCACACAGTTCTCCACTTTTTATCTACCCCTGTTTATATTTATGTAAACAGTGAGTGCTAATGGCATCATATGAAAAAACTCTTTCAACGAAACATGCTAGACTAATGGCTGCATTGACCAATGTTAATTCAACTTCACATTGTTGTTGGACTAAATTCTTGAAGTTGTTTCACCTCATGTGATTCTCAGCAAATGATAAATATGTTCCAAAACATCAATACAGATAGATGGGAAAATTAAATGAAGTATGTTGAAGCTAATCAGAATTCCGAGTAATGATGGTGTATTTGCTCTTGAAACAGCTGGATATTTTCATTAAAAAGGAAAGCTCGCCCACATTTACATGTTCATTATTATCAGAACATTTCAACCCAGTTCTGTCAACATGTTTCTAAAATAGAAATTTAAAATGTTTAGTAAAATCTATTGCACTTTTTTTCACTGACAAGCATTGAGTTAAAGATGAGTGCTAGTTATCATAGAATCATACAACACAAATTGAGGACATTGGGCCCATCGTGCCTGTGCCAGCTCTTGGAAGGAGCTTTCCAATTTATCCTTCTCCTCTGCTCTTACCCCTCAGTCATGCAGATTTTCCCTTTTCAAGTATATATCCAATTCTCTTTTGAAAGTACGATTAAATCTGCTTCCATCGCCCTTATGGGCAGCCTATTCCAAATCATAACAAATTGCTGCATTAAAGAAAATTCTCATCTCCCCTCTGATTGTTTTGCCAATTTTCTTAAATCTGTGCCTCCTGGTTTCAGACCCTCCTGCCAGTGGTTAGTTTTGAAACAAGTTCATAACATCTTAATAGGTGATGTCACGATTTTCTAAACAATTAATGTTCAAAACTTGACTTGAATAGCCACCCTGAATTTCCAATGGGCCATGAACATTGCAGAATATTAAAGAACAATGACATTTACAGCACAAGAGGAGACCATTTGTGCCGGAGAATATCTTCAACTCGAGCCATCTACTCTAACTCCATTTCCCTGTATTTCTTTTTATTCTTTCTTTTCAAATACTTATTCAATTCCGTTTTAAGTGATGTCATAGCGTCTGCCTTAAAGCCACTTGTGGCAAAGCAATTTATGTTCTGATCATCCTTCCCCTTCATCCAAAACTTTGTTAAATCTAGGCTTAACTATTCTCATGCTCTCCTGGCCACCTCCCATCTCCCACCTTCCATAAACCTGAGCTCATCCAAAACTCTGCTGCCCGTATCCGAACTTATATCAGGTCCTGTTCGTTTATCATCTCGTGCTCGCTGATCTACGTTGGCTCCTGGTCCACCAAGACCTCCATTTTAAAATTCTCATCTTTGTTTTCAAATTCCTCCATGGTCTCACCCTTCCATATCTCTGTGATCTCCTCCAGCCCTATAACCCTTTGAGATCTCTATGCTTCTCCAATTCTGGCCTTTTGTACATCGCTGATTTTAATCACTCCACCATTGGCGGCTGTGCTTTCAGTTGCCTAAGTCCTAAACTTCCTTCCCTAAATCTCTCAGCATCTCTGCCTCTTTCTATCCTCCTTTAAGACATTCTTTGAAACCTACCTCTTTGACCAAGCTTTTGCTCATCTGTTCTAATATCTCTTTCATGGCTCAGTGTTAAATTTTGATTGGTGACACTTCTGTAATGCACATTGGAACATTTGACTACATCAAAGGTGCCGTATAAATGCAATTTGTGCGTAGAAATTACTTCTAACTTTTCCTTTATTCATCTGGTGATAATTACTACTGAACTTAATTTTATTATTTATAAATGAGCTACAGTGAACATTACCAATATTATGGAAACTAAAGGGGTGATTCCATGACCAGCTCTCCCAGCATGGAGCAGCACTTGCAGGAAGCACATCCTTGAACTCGTGGGAAGGATTGCAGAATCACCCTCTTACTGTCATTCCAGTATTGTTGCTGCACTGAAAATGGCAGAAGTAACAATATAGTGTTCCTGATTAAAGAAATATAATTGAAGTTGAAATATGCGTCATAGTAAAAATTGCAGTACACAATTATTTATTATTAAATCACATTTGCTGCTACAGAAAAAGCAGAGAAAACAGCTGTGAAACAGATAAACCAGTGAAATGTTCCACACCTGCAATCAATTTGTGAAAGTTTCACATCCTTGCAGTATTGTTCAGTGTAAATGGTAAATTGGCATGATTGGCATGGAAGGACACTGTTCCAAAAAAGATGAAAAGCTGCTTTGAATAATTAGCTTGACAACTTGAAAATCTTCGATGAGTGAGGAAGCTTAATTAGGAGTGTATTTTTCTGCTCAGATGCTAGGACTGCTTAGCCTGTGTAATAAATTTGCTTGGCATCATTTGTACTGATTGTTGTTTTCTTTGCTCCTTAGGACTTCAGTCAGCCATGATTCCTAAGTACTCCCTGATGGGACCATTTAAGGGACATATGTGCACAAAGAGCACCCGTAAGTATCAGGATGTTGTAAGGCTGAAGTGAACAATAAAAACAGGAAACAGAGTTCACATAATAACAAGTTATCCATCTAACATGTTTTAATTTTCTTATCACGTTTTAATGTATTCAAAATATGTGCTACAAGTACTAAAACTATGGAGGAGAAATTAGTCCTTGTGCCCATTTTCTAGCCAGGAATCTTTAGTGGTTGCTGTGGCTAAGCAGTGACCATTAACAAAATAGTAAGTTTTTTTTAACGCTTACTGTGGTACTCGGATGAGCAGGAGAGCTCCACCCAGCTGCACAGCACTTACAAGAGCTGCTGCCAGCCCATTATCGTCATCTGCTACTGTTGTCTTTTCCACCTCCCCACATCCCCAACAGGCTTAACAAGGGATTTGCCTGAGGGCCACTGCCTGCGAGGCAAGCAGCCTGAAGCTCATCTTCCACAAATGGCCAAACTGCCTCTGAAAGCATGACAGTCACCAGCAAATTATTGAAATGAGGCCCAAGGCCAAATTTCAAGTTAACCTCGGCCCTCCTCTTTGGGATACACACTGTGTGCTGATTCTTCACTTAAGTCATCTTAGCAAGTGTGAGTCAGGAAATAGCAGGCCCTTGTGCCTGATTTTCCATTTTCCATGCATTTGAATTTACTGGGGGCCTGTAGTGGACAAAGAACACTAGAGCCTGAATCGGGTAGGATACTGATTATGAAATTCAGTATTCTATGCTTGTTAAAGGACCTCAATGGCAATTTTCAGGTATAAATGGATGAAGGATATGGTCTGCCCATTTGTTCAAGGCCTAACCAGTGAACTTTAAAGGGACTGCTGGAGGACACACAGAAAACAGCTCAGGAATAGCTTACTTTTATTTTTGCCAGGTGTTCTTCCTGGGCCCACAAATAAACTGGACCATTGCTGGGCATTCAGGCCTCCCCGGGATCATGCCAGTCCCCCAATCCATCCTGGCAGCCCGCTCGGCATGGGAGCTGACCAATTTTCTGCCTTACCACAACCGCCTAACAGCAGCATCTACTTGGCGCTCGGCGTTTGCAGGTAGCAGTCAAATGAAACCTGAACTGAAAATGGTCCTGGCCTCCTGATGCCAGCTATGGGCAGGCAGCACAGCCGCTCTTCGTCTGATATGGGCGACAGTTGAAGATTGGAGCCGGTATTTCAGTTACAGAGAGCAAAATGGCAATCCAAGATTTTCTCCAAATATTTTGAGTTGTTTAATTGGTATACTTTTTCCTTTTATTGGTATGGTCTCCTAATTGCTCATTCTGAATTGATTCTTTAAATGAATCCTCTGTAGTGTCTCATTGCTCATCTTTTTTTAGCTTATTGTCTCACGTTTGATTTGCATATTCCCTACCTCTTTAGTTTAGATTTGCTGATGTTTTGCTTTGAGTCAGTTGATAAAATGTGATGGGAAAAGTATGCCATTGGAAGTGTGATAGCAAAAGTGTGATGCAGGAAGTAAATCTTACATAATAGTAAGTACGGGCAACAGTACCGTTTTATACAGTGTAGATAGATGTTGTCAAAGTGTGTTATCATCAATAGTTATCATTGATATCATCAATGATTATTATTAAGTTTTCATTTGTTTGAAATCCCTAGATTTTTAAATATTTGGACTTCAAAAATATGACTCAAATAAGCAAGACTGACTCATGTGCCTCTTTGGATCATTGCAGAACATAAATATGTCTGTTTAACAGGCCACGGGAAATTGAAGCCAGGCAGCATGATGGCGAAGAATTAAGCACTTCCTCCATTTACACACACCAGGCACTGAAAAATAAAACAATATTAATCATTACGATTTTTAAAAAATTGCTGCTGAGGCTAAAAGTGCAGATGGCATTTATTCACCTATAAACTATTTTGATGTGATTAAATTTTTGCATGATGTGTGAATTGGTTGCAATACCAAAATAATGGGCTTTCCAATAACAGACACTGTGGGCGGAATTTTAACCCCTAAGAACAGTAGGTTGGGAGCAGGTTGGGGGACGGGGTTAAAATTAGTGAATTCTCGATCAGGACTGCAGTCAGGCTCCAATGTATCCACTTCTGGGTTTAACGGAAGTACGTCTGAATGCTGGCGAGAAACCTACTCGACAATATTGGGGTTTAATTATTGCATGCAGGTGTGTAGTTATTGGTGCAGTTAATCTCCTTAGACGATGTTTGAGGGCTTTGCAAATTGATTTTAACTTTGCTCCAAATTTAACGTGCAGCATGGGTTTCCCAGGACTCGGGAAATTGACCAGGGATATGGAGATGAGATTGAGCCACAGTTCAAGGGGTATTTAAACTTATCATTGTTCCACCTGAATAAAATCTCACTCATTTCAGCTGATATATCAGTTCCCTCTGGCAAATGTTTGGTATGAGATTTCTGTATGACAAGATCAGGAAAGGAGGCACATTGGATATATTGGACAGCACATCAGAAGAGAAAGACCATCACTATCCACAAAAGTGACAACGTGCTGTGGTGGGACCAGCACATATACAGGAGATAGGGTCCAAAGTTGCATGAGGCATTGCCCTGTCACAGGGTATACAGATAGAAGTTAAGCTTCTTAACCCTCAGAAGAGCAGTGCTTCTACAGGCAAAGGTTGTCATGTCAAGTTGTGCAAACATTTGTAGCATCTGAGAAGAAGACCTGCAGGACCCGCTTGGCATGCATTACCAGTGGCTGTATAGATCACCGTCAATCTCAATTTTTTGTCTCTTAATTCCTTCCAGGGAGATGCCGGAGGCATCCTGGGGGTCTTTCAGTACGTTGCACATAGATTTATAAGGCAGGTGATGGATAGATTGTTTGCCAAGGCTGGGAGTAATGTAAACTTCCCCTGTGATAACAATAGCCAGAATGAATCGCACCTCTGGCTGCATTCCCAAAGGTACAGGGTGCCATTGAGTGCATATATGTGGTAATCCAAACATCACCAGAACAACCAGGAGCTTTTGTAAATCACAAGGGTCATTCATCCATCAATGCACAGTTGGTGTGCAAGCACAAAACACCAAAGGAAGTTCATACAGGTTTGTGCCAAGTCCCCTCGGAGTTACCATGGTGCATTCATACTGCAGCAGTCCAGCATTTCAGACCTTTTCATTCCTGGAAGCAGATTTAAGGTCATAGTCCAGGGGGAGGTAGGAAGAAGTGTCTGAAAGTTGGCGCTGAGCCTCTACAAGGTAGAGGTCGGTACGCCATACAACAACAGCACCACCCTTACCCGCCCTGGACCATGACCCCACCACCGAACATCAAGCGACTGTCCACAGGACTGTCACTGACCTCATCTCCTCTGGAGATCTTCCCTCTACAGCTTCCAACCTCATAGTCTCGCAAGCCCGGACAGCCCGCTTCTACCTCCTTCCCAAAATCAGCAAACAGGACTGTCCCGGCAGACCCATTGTGTTAGCCTGCTCCTGCACCACTGAACTTGTTTTTTCCTATCTTGACTCTATTTTTTCTCCGCTGGTCCAGTCTCTTCCCACCTACATCCGAGACTCTTCTGACGCCCTACGTCATTTTGACAATTTCCAGTTTCCTGGCCCCAACTGCCTCTTCTTCACTATGGACGTCCAATCTCTCTACACCTCCATCCCGCACCAGGATGGTTTGGGGGCTCTCTGCTTCTTCCTTGAACAGAGGCCCAACCAGTCCCCATCCACCACCACCCTCCTCTGCTTGGCTGAACTTGTTCTCACATTGAACAACTTCTCCTTCAACTCCACTCACTTCCTTCAAGTAAAAGGTGTTGCTATAGGTACCCGCATAGGTCCTAGTTATGCCTGTCTTTTTGTGGGATATGTCGAACATTCCTTGTTCCAGTCCTACTCAGGCCCCCTCCCCCAACTCTTTTTCCGGTACATTGATGACTGTATTGGTGCAGTTTCCTGCTCCCGCCCCGAACTGGAAAACTTTATCAACTTTGCTTCTAATTTCCACCCTTCTCTCACATTTACATGGTCCATCTCCGACACTTCCCTTCCCTTCCTCAACTTCTCTGTCTCCATCTCTGGGGATAGGTTGTCTACTAATATCCATTATAAGCCCACCGACTCCCACAGCTACCTCGACTACACTTCTTCACACTCTGCCTCCTGTAAGGACTCCATTCCATTCTCCCAGTTTCTCCGTCTCCGATGCATCTCCTCTGATGATGCTACCTTCTGTGACAGCGCTTCTGATATGTCTTCCTTTTTCCTCAACCGAGGATTCCCCCCCACTGTGGCTGACAGGGCCCTCAACCGTGACCGGCCCATTTCCCGCACCTCTACCCTCACCCCTTCCCCTCCCTCCCAGAACCATGACAGGGTTCCCTTGTCCTCACTTTCCACCCCATCAGCCTATATATCCAAAGGATCATCCTCCGCCATTTCCGCCACCTCTAGCTTGATGCCACTACCAAATGCATCTTCCCCTTCCTTCCCCTGTCAGCATTCTGAAGGGATTGTTCCCTCCACGATACCCTGGTCCACTCCTCCATTACCCCTACCACCTCATCCCTTCCCACGGCACCTTCCCCTGCAATCGCAGGAGGTGTAATACCTGGTCATTTACCTCCTCTCTCCTCACTATCCCAGGCCCCAGACACTCCTTTCAGGTGAAGCAGCGATTTACTTGTACTTCTTTCAATGTAGTATACTGTATTCGCTGCTCACAATGTGGTCTCCTCTACATTGGGGAGACCAAACACTGACTGGGTGACCGCTTTGTGGAACGCCTTCACTCAGTCTGAAAGCATGACCCCTAGCTTCCGGTTGCTGGTCATTTCAACACTCCCCCCTGCTCTCATGCCCACATCTCTGTCCTGGGATTGCTGCAGTGTTCCAGTGAACATCAACGCAAGCTCGAGGAACAGCATCTCATTTACCAGTTAGACACACTACAGCCTGCCGGACTGAACATTGAGTTCAATAATTTCAAAGCATGACAGGCCCCCCATTATACTTTTATTTATAGTTATTTTTTTCTTTTTTATATTTTTTTGTGTTTATTTTATTTTATCTTAGTTTGTTCAGTTTGCTTACCCACTGTTTTTTCATGTTTGTACTTGGTTGTTCAATTTTCAGTCCATTAACATCCTATCTGTACTAATGCTTTGTCTTTCAACACACCATTAACATATTGTTTGCCTTTGTTCCATGACCTTCTGGTTGGTTATTCTCTGTGACCTTGTCCTATCTACACCTTCTCCTTTGTTATCTCTTGCCCCACCCCCGCTTTATTTGCTTAAAACCTTTCACATTTCTAATATTTGCCAGTTCTGAAGAAGGGTCACTGACCTGAAACGTTAACTCTGCTTCTCTCTCCATGGATGCTGCCAGAACTGCTGAGTATTTCCAGCATTTCTTGTTTTTATTTCAGATTTGCAGCATCCGCAGTATTTTGCTTTTATTTTGGTGAGAAGTGGGAGTACTTTGAGTAGAGTTTCCACTTCCAGGTCCTCTTTTGCCACCATCCCTCTCCTGGGCCAACACCATATTATTCCTATCACTCTACTGCAGATTAGCTTGGTGGAGATCAGTCTTGAGCTGTATAGCTACCAAAATGTTATCTGTCACCTTGTTTAAGGCAGCAGACAAGTTGGCATTCAAAGGCTGCATGGCCATCATCACAGCCTGCATGGACTCATTTGAGAGCCATGCTTGAAGCTTCATTGAAGTGGCCATTCTCTCCAAGGCAGACATTCTCACAATTACTTGTGCCACCAATCTACGAGTGATTGAGTTGGATTCCTCCATCCTCTCTGCTATTGTACCGAGTGGGCATGGCATGTATGTCAGTACCCGGCTAAGTTGCTGATGCTCTTCCAGCATGCTCCTTCTCACTGATAGTCCCTGCAGTTTAGAATCAGTGTCCAGCTGAATTAAGCTTGGAGAGGATTGTGCCCCCAATGCGAACTCCCCACAGCTGTCCCTGCCACCAGTGTCTGCTTGTGGTCACTTGTGAGGAATGAATCATCATGTAAAAATCTGACTAACTGTCTAAGTGAACCTAGCAAAGTGAACGTATTTGTGCTGGTGCATGGCTGTATGTCCTGTGATGGTAAATCTTCAGAAGGAATGAGGTCCTCTGAGAAATCGCCCTCATGGATGTCTTGCGACACTTTGCTGTGCATGATAAAGCCCTGAAAGACTAAAGAAAGGGATATTATTTAGTTGTGGCAAAGCTACAATCTTGACCATCACCAGACTCAGTCTTCTCATAGTTCAGTCATTGATGAAATAAAGTTAGCACGTATTTGTCAAAGATACTTGTAATTCTGTCACCAGCGTACTGCGAGCTCCCTGGTTCTCCATCTCCGACTGAGAGGAGCGCAGAGGTGTCACTTATCTCCAGGGCCTCCTCTGCATCACTTTGCTGAACTATTTGTGGCGTTCCACCTCCAATCCTGTCCCTCTACCTTGCATTTTGCATTCTCTTCACCTACAAGGGGTGAAGAAACAGACCTGTGAATGAGTGAAGGTGAGGAATTCACCCGATGGATGCAGTGCATTCAGGGTGACTGAGATACATGCGTCACATTGATAAGGATTGGGAAAAGTGACAACAGTGGAGGGATAAATGGGGAGGTGAGGAAGTGTATAGAAAGTGAAGGCTGGGTATTGCTGGAAGTTGAGTGGGTGTGAGGAGTGAAGCAATGGAGAATGCTTAGTAAGAAAATGTGCAAGGGGGTGGGGTCTTAAACCACAGGATGTAGTTGAATGAGCAAATATACTCACATTTCCTGAACTAGTTAGGTCATTATACCGCTGCCTTCATTTCATCCAAGACCTGGACACAACGCTCCTACTGCTCACCTCCTCAGCGACTGCGAAACACAACTCCTTGGTGAGAGCTGCAGATTTCTTCCTCCCATTGCTGGGAATAAGTATGTCTCTCCTGCTCTTGAGTGCACCTAGCACCAATTCTAGCAATGCATCATCAAATCTAGGTTCTACCTTTGCTCTTTGTCCACCATCTATCCTGAACACTTCCAATTTCCAGCTGTGCTTGGTCCCTTTAAATATAGCTGAGGCTGCATCATACAGATGCACATCACACCCACTGCAGAGCTTGGAGTTGCGCATCTAGGAAGTCTAAATTGATTGGTACAATTGAGTTGAGGTTGCAAATCTTGATCTGCTGAGTTAGTTTGCAGGTTTCAGCCCCACAATTCCATCCGCACCCTGTTCCAACCCCAACCATTCGTAAGTCGCCTTCATATTAATATCAAGGTCTACTTTTTTTTTTATTCGTTCAGGCCAGCATTTATTACCCATCCCTTATTGCCCTTGAGAAGGTTGTGGTGAGCTACCTTCTTGAACCACAGTCGTCCATGTGGAGTAGGAAGGGAGTTCCAGGATTTTGACCCAGCGACAGTGAAGGAACGGCGATATATTGTGTATGGCTTGGAAGGGAATCTGCAGATGGTGGCATTATGTTAATGTCACTGGATGAGTAATCCAGAAACTCACAAGGTGCTGTCAAAGGAGGCTTGGTGAGTTGCTGCAGTGCATCTTGTAGATGGTACACACTGCTGTAACTGTACATCAATGGTGAAGGGAATGAATGTTGAAAGTGGTGGATGGGATGCCAATCAAACAGGCTGCTTTGTCCTGGATGGTGTTGACCTTCTTGAGTGTTGTTGGAGCTGCACCCATCCAGGCAAGTGGAGACTATTCCATCACACTGCTGACTTATTCCTTGCAGATGGTTGACAAGCATTGGGTGAGATACGAAACGAGTTACTCGCTGCAGAATTCCCAGCCTCTGACCTGCTCTTGTAGCCACAGTATTTATGTAACTGGTCCAGCTCCATTTCTGGTCAATGGTAACCCCCAGGATGCTGAAAGTGGGGGATTCAGCGATGGTGATGCCATTGAACATCAAGGGGAAATGGTTAGATTCTCTCTTGTTTGAGATGGTCATTGCCTGGCACTTGTGTAGCACGAATGTTACTTTCCACTTATCAGCCCAAGCCTGGATGTTGCTGCATATGGACACGGACTGGTTCAGTATCTGAGGAGTTGCGAATGGTGCTGAACATTGTACAATCATCAGCGAACATCCCCACTTCTGACCTTATGATGGAGGGAAGGTCATTGTTGAAGCAGCTGAAGATGGTTGGGCTTAGGACACAACCGTGAGGAACTCCTGCAGTGATGTCCTGGCACTGAGATGATTGACCTCCAACAACCACAGCCATCTTCCTTTGTGCCAGGTATGACTCCAACCAGTGGAGAATTTACCCCTGATTCCCATTGACTCCAGTTTTGCTAGGGCTCCTTGATGCCATTTTTGGTCAAATGCTGCCTTGATATCCAGGGCAGTCGCTCTCACCTCACCTCTGGAGTTCAGTTCTTTTGTCCATGTTTGGACCAAGGCTGTAATGATCTACCTAGCCCGTCATGTACTATATCCATTTAAGTTTGTTTGCAATTACATTTCCATGGTAAAAAGTAACCAGCCTGGATGTAAAAGTTCAACACAATTAATATTCCTACTACAGCAAATCCGGTCTGGTTTCCATACCAAAATGATGCTTTATAATTTTATAATGTCATGTATATCCATCACATTAATGTTACACAAGTACAAAAACTCTCCCCTAAGAACCAAAATTGCTGTAGTGCAGATGATTGTTTGATATGATGTTGAAATCAATCCTTTGTGGCTCCAGGCAACTGGAAATGTCAGTCTGATGTTCATAATGAACATACAGTTCACGTCAAACATAGGAATCAGATTTGCAATGTGCAAATATTAAGTTCAGGAATCCTTTCTTACTCTATTGAACCTTTAACATAGAATTTTTTGAATGTGTTTAAATTAGAAAAAAAGATAAACCTGTCTTTATATAGAGCCTTTTATGATCTCAGGGCATTCAAAAGTGCTTTACAGCCAATTAACTACTTTTAAAGTGTAGTCACGGTTATAATATGGGAAAAACAGTAGCAAATTTCCCAAAAACAGCAATGTGATGATGACCAGGTAATCTGTATTAATGAGTTTGAGGGATAAATATTGGGTAAGACTCCAGGGACAACTCCCCTACTGTTCTTCGAAATAGTGTCATTGGATCTTTTATGTTCACCTGAAAGAGCAAACAGGGCCTCAGCTTAAGGTCTTATCTGAAAGATGGCACCTCTGAGTGCAGCAACTGCTGCAGTACTGCACTGGATTTTCAATCTAGAGTTTTGTGCTCACATCTCTGGAATGGAACTAATGAACCCACAAACTTCTGACTTAGAGGTGAGACACTGAACTCCAATGGTTCCTCAAATGGAAGCATCCAAAGATTGCCTGATGTTGTTATCTGCCTTCAAACCCCAGTAAATATCCCAAGCTGAATGAAAATAAATGTATTTGATGAGCAATATGGCAGATGTGACTGCAGCTATAACCTTATGCTAATATCTAAAACTGATCTGTTACAAGACTTGCAAGCTTCTGCTAATATGATTTTGATTTTGCATATTCATAAAAATTAATTTAATTTCATTTCCTGTTGATTATGTGAGCATTCATTCATAATGGATTATCTCCATGAGAAGTTTTAACTTATTCAGGGACTGAATGGAGTGAAAAATGCTGTGAATTGAAGTGAAGACAGACCCTTGTTTAATATTGAATTATTGAGACAATTCTTTTTTTGGACTTTAACAGGTGAATTGCTTATTTCTAATTAAAATTACACTTCTATGACTATTCTGTTTCTATTTCGCTGTCTTATATAATTTTGACAGTATAGAAGTTTAGAGATTTCAAGTTCTTATGGATTTTTTTTGTCTCAATGTATACTTTCAAATGAAAGAAAACTGTTGAATTAAAGAAGTTATCCATTGCTTAGTGATAGCATTATCATCTCTGAGTCAAAAGACTATAGGTTTTAAGTCCCACCCAAGACTTGAGTACATAAACTAGATTGACACTTCAATGTGGCACTGAAACATTAAATGAGACATTACATCGAGGCTCCATGTATCCTCTCAGGTGATTGTAAATGATCTAATGACACTATTTGAAGAAGGGCAGGGTAATTCTCCAGTTTCCCTGGCTAACATTCATCCCTAAGACAGCACCTCTGAAGACAGATTACTTGGTCATCCATCTCACTGCTGTTTGCCAGACTTTGCTGGGCGCACATTGCCTGCTGTGTTTTTCTACACTGATTATACTTCAAAATTAATTCAATGGTTGTAAAGCACTTTGAAATGTCCTGAAGGTATAAAAAGCAGTATATAATTTTTAATTTAAGAAATTGGAAAATAATAATTATATGAATGATTTCCTTAACTTTCAAAAACATCAAAGATTTCCTGAAATGGATGCCAGCTATGATTTAGCAATTAACCTGTGTGTGCTTGAATTGATGAATTAATGTTCTGTGTAACACTAATAGGACAACAATGGCTCAGCTATACTAATCCTTGCATCAATTCAACACAGTTTTAACATCATATGCATGTAAAACGATATAACTGGGTAGTCCCTTATTTGGGGAAGTAGTGTTAAACCATATCAAGAATCTAACCTCGTACCATTTTGCCAACACACCAGTAAAATTCATTTAAAACCTTTTTTTAATGCTCATGAAAGTTGGTTATTCGTTAAAATTAAAAACGTCATCACCAGAGTTAGAGCGTCAGAGTGGATTTTTGTGTAGGTGAACATTGCGTGCATTAATTCATTATGATTTGTTTTTATTTTATGTAGTTTTGTGAAAGCATCTGTGTTTCCACCTGCTGTTCGCCACATGATGAATTACCAATCTGAACTGATTGAAGGCCAGATATTTCTCCAGAGGAATGAAGGAAAAGGGTCAGAGAGCCAGTCACCATAGAGGACATTGCACAAATCTGTCAGTTGTGGAGCAGCATCCATAGAGGCATTCAGGAGGGAAATTATGTGGCATATATATAATTATAGAATGGTTACAGCACAGAAAAAAGTCATTCAGCCTGCCATGTCTGTGCCAGCTCACTGCAACAGCAACTCAGTTAGTCCCACTCCCCTGCCTTTTCCCCATAATCCTGTAAATATTTTCTCTTTAGATAATTATCCAATTTCTTTCTGAAAGCCACAATTGAATCTGCCTCCACCGCACTCTCAGGCAGTGCATTCCAGATCCTAACCATTCACTGTGTAAAAAAGTTTTTCTTCATATCGCCTTTGATTCCTTTGCCATTTATCTTAAATCGGTGTCCTCTGGTTCTTAATCCTTCTGTCAATGGGAACAGTTTCTTCCTATCTATTCTGTCCAGCCATCTCATGATTTTGAACACCTCTATCAAATCCTCTTGCAACCTTCTCTTCTCGAAGGAAAACAGCCCAGCTTCTCCAATCTATACAGATAACTGAAATCCCTCATCCCTGGAACTATTCTCATAAATCCTTTCTGCACCCTCTCCAATGCCTTCACATCCTTCCTAAAGTGTGGTGCCCAGAACTGGACACAATGCTCCAACTGAGGCTGAACCATAAAGGTTCACCTTGCTTTGTACTCTATTTATAAATCCCAGAATCCCATTTGCTTTAGTAACTGCTTTCTCAACCTGCCCAGCCACCTTCAGCGATTTGTGCAAATATATCTCCAGGTTCCTCTGCTCCTGAAACCCCTTTAAAATTATATCCTTTACTTTATATTGCTGCCTCATTCTTCCTAACAAAATGTATCACTTCACACTTCTCTGCAGTAAATTTCATCTGTCACATGTCCAATCCACCAGCTTATGTCCTTTTGAAGTCTATCACTATCCTCCTCACAGTTCACAATACTTCCAAGTTTTGTATTATGCACAAATTTTGAAATTGTGCCCTGGACACCCAAGTCTGGACCATTAATATAGATCAAGAAAATCAGCGGTCCTAATACCAACCATGGGGCGAACCTCACTGTATACCTTCCTCCAGTGCGAAAAACAGCTGTTCACCCTGACTCTCTGCTTCCTGTCACTCAACCAGCTTTGTATCCATGCTGCCACTGTCCTTTTTATTCAATGGGTTTTAACTTTGCTGACAAGCCCATTATGTGGCACTTTATCAAACTCCTTTTGAAAGTCCATGTACACCATGTTACCCTCAACAACCCCCTCTGTTACCTCATCAAAAAAGTCAATCAATTTAGTTAAACACAATTTGCCCTTAACAAATCCATGCTGGCTTTTCTTAATTAACCCACATTTGTCCAAGTGACTGTTAATTTTGTCCCTGATTATTATTTCTAAAAGCTTTCCCACCATCAAGGTTAAACTGACTGGCCTGTAGTTGCTGGGCTTATCCTTATTCCCTTTTTTGAACAAGAGTGTAACTTTTGCAATTCCCCAGTCCTCTATGACCACACCTGTATCAAAGGAGGATTGGAAGATTATGGCCAGTGCCTAATTGGCCCCATTCCTCCTTTTACCACTCTTTTACTATTTATTTGCCTACAGAAGACTTTTGGATCCCCTGTTATGTTAGTTGCTAACCTCTTCTCATACTCTGCCTTTGCATCTCTCATTTCTTTTTTCACTTCCCCTCTGAACTTTTGATATTCAGCCTGGTTCTCACTTGTATTATCACCCTGACATCTATCATATGCATAAAAGCAAAATACTGCGGATGCTGGAAATCTGAAACAAAAACAAGAAATGCTGGAATCACTCAGCAGGTCTGGCAGCATCTGTGGAAAGAGAAGCAGAGTTAACGTTTCGGGTCAGTGACCCTTCTTCCGAAGAAGGGTCACTGACCCGAAACGTTAACTCTGCTTCTGTTTCCACAGATGCTGCCAGACCTGCTGAGTGATTCCAGCATTTCTTGTTGTTGTTGTTCTATCATATGCACCCTTTTTCTGCTTCATCTTACTCTCTATCTCTTTCATCATCCAGGGAGCTCAGGCTTAGTTTGTCCTACCTTTTTCCTTCGTGGGAATGTACATCGATTGTACCAGAACTATCTCCTCTGTCAAGACAGACCATTGTTCCGTTACAGTTTTGCCTCCAATCTTTGATTCCAATTTACCTGGGCCAGATCAGTTTTCATCCCAATGGAATTAGCTCTCCCCCAATTAATTACTTGTATTTCGATTGCTCCTTGTCTTTTTCCATAGCCAACCTAAACCTTATGATACTATGATCACTGCCCCCTAAATGTTCCCCCACTGAAACTTGTTCCACTTGACCCACCTCATTCCCTAGAACAATCCAGCAATACCATCTTCCTTGTTGGGCCGGAAACATACTGATCTAGAAAATTCTCCTGAACACACTTCAGAAACTCTTCTCCTTCTCTGTCCTTTACTCTGTTACTATCTCAGTCTATATTAGGATAGTTAAGTCCCTCTTTACTCTTTCATTTTTGCAGCTATCTGTAATTTCCCTGCTACTTTGTTCCTCTATACATTTCTACTAGTTGCTGGCCTATAGAATACACCCACTAGTGTAATGGCACCTCTGTTAGTTCTTAGCTCGAACCAAATAGATTCTGTCCTTGACCCCTCCAGGACATCCTCTCTCACCAGCACTGTAATATTTTCCTTAATCAATACTGTCACCCCTCCTCCTTTCTTTCCTCACTATCTTTCCTGAACACCTTGTATCCAGGAATATTTAGTTCCCACTCCTGCCCATTTTTGAGCCAGGTCTCCGTTATCCCCACAACACCGTATTCCCACATGGCTGTTCCACCTGCAGCTCACCAACCTTATTTACCACACTCCATGCGTTCACATCATGAACTGTTAACCTAATATAGACCTTATTGCATTCCCTCTTACTCTGGCCCCCACCTAATACCTGACTATTTCTTACTCTCGGGAAATGGTTCTCAAAGTGTGGTCTGCAAGGGTCTTCCAGGTGGTCTGAAGACTGGTCCAAAATGCAAGCCACTGATGCGCAATGCCACGGCAAGGCCATACGAGTGAATGGGCCAGAACCCTCAACCCCACCACTTGCATGATGCCACACAAAGAGCTGGTTTTACCAAGGCCACAATGCGGGCTCTGTGGCAGGTGGGAGGTTGGTGGAAGATTGTTCAGGCAGAGGCCCACCAAGGAGGCCGATGCCAGGAGGGCCTGGCCAGGTGGTCAGGCTCTGTGGCGACCTCCCACCGCAGGGTGATGGGACCTGCAGTTAAATATTTAAATTACTGACATATATAAATTTAAATCAACATGCCTTAAATCTTTCGGGCCCGCCATCATCGTCGGCGTGGCAGCCGGCACTCCCGTGCCTTCAAATCCCCATCTGGGCACAGCCGGCATGACATTGGTGGGGATGAGGGAGGAGTTAAGACTTTCAGTGTGGGGTGGGGAAGGACAGGGTCAAATAAACGTAATGGATGTAGGGTATGGTGGGAAGGGGAGAACTTCAAACTTTGTGCAGTCTGTTGGGGGAAGGTCAGATTTAAAAGGTAAGTGTTTTGGAGGGGAAGGGCAAATAGTTAATGTAATTGTTATTTGGGGGGTGGGAAAGGGGCGTTCGAAATTTATTGCATAAATTTGGGGGGATACTGCTTTAAAAATTCAAATTGACCGGCAGGACTGGATGCCCTTAAAAAATGGCACCTGCACACAGGCAGCTTATGCCATTGCCGGGGATGGACAGCCCACCCCCTCCACATGATTGGGGAGTTTGGGCCATCCCGGATATTTAAATGAGCTGCTGCGTGGGAGAACGCAACGGCTCCTTGGTGTGCAGACCGCGCCAAAAATCCAGCCCAACCAGACTAGCTCCCGCGCACGCAACACAAGTTATCATAAGTGCAAGCAACAACAGTGTAGTTTTATAGGCAAGATTTATGTTACTGTTACAACATACAATTGAGAGATTGAATTTCAGCACTCGTGGGGATGAAAACAAAGTCAAGGATCCAGCTGAACATGGAGACCAACATGAGACTGAAGCTCTCCAGCTTGGAACCTGACATCACCTCATTGGTGCCTCGTCAAAAGCAACGCCTTTCTTCCCATTAATTCTGATGAGTTCTTTTTGCGGTGGCAAGTGAAAGCGGGTGGGGTAGGACCGGCATGGTCTGCTGGGTCTTTTTCCCCACCTAACTGGTCCATGGATGAACCACCGCTCTACTGCTATCTATCCCTCCCAATTCTTTGTGAGCCTTGTTTTTCCTCTCTCATGTTACCTCCTGGTTCCCTCCCAAACAGCACTGGCACACTGCCTCTCAAGGACATTGGTCCCAGCTCTGTTCAGGTGCAACCTGTCTGGCCTGCATAAGTCCTAATGCGCCAGGAATTTAAAATCTTCCCTCCTGCACTACCTGTCCAGCCATGCATTCATCTGCTTTGAACTCCTATTTCCATACTCACTAGTGCATGGCACCAGAGTAATCTGGAGGTTAATACCTTTGAGGCTCTGCTTGCTAGTTTCTTTCCTAGCTTCCTAAAATCTGCCTGCAGCATCTCATTCCTCTTTCTACTTACGTCATTGGTACCAATATGGACCACACCCACTGGCTGTTCACCCTCCCCCCCACCTCAGGGTGCTTTGCAGCCACCCAGTGACGTCCTTGAGCCTGGCAGCAGGGAGGCAACATACCATCCTGGATTCATGTCTGCAACTGCAGAAACACCTGCCTGTTCCCGTAACTACAGAATTCCCTATCACTATTGTTTTCCCAATCTTCCTCCTTCCCCCCCTTTACAGCTGAGCCGCCTGTGGTGCCACGGACTTGGCTGTGGCTGCACTCGCCAGAGGAACCACCACTCTCAGCAGTATACTGTTAAGAGAGCATAATGCACTCCGGGGACTCCTGCACTACCTACATGGTCTTTCCTGATTGCCTGGCGGTCCCCCATTCCCTCTCTGGCTGTATACCCTTAAGCTGCGGGCTGACCATTCCAGAAACATGCTGTCTATGAAACTCTCAACCTCGCAGATACACTGCAGTGGCGCCAGCTGCTGATCAAACTCTGAAACCCAGAGCTTGAGCTGCTCCAGCTGACAACACTTCTTGCACATTTGGCTGTCCAGCACACAAGAAACATCAATATCCTGGTCAGTATCCTGGAATTCCCGATCTAGCACCTTCATGGGAGCACAATAACCACAAGGAGATGGCACATCAGCACCAACTCAAGGTAACTAGGCATGGGCAATAAATGCAGCCCTTCCAGTGTTGGTTGCATCCAGAGAGCAAATCTAATTACATAAATAAAGGATAATCAAAGAACAGGTGGCACGACTTGTGAGTGAAAATAAAGGCAAAAACACTTAAGTATTTTGCATCTGTTTTTACAGAGAAGCTGAAAGTCAGACTATAAAGTTATATGAGGAAGACACAGAAGCCACTACTGGAGATATATATTCAAAAGTTTAATGGGACTAAGATAGAAAAGTTACCAGGTATGCATCTTAAAATATTGGGATGGTGGGGAGTAGATCGCATTATATTGCTAAATCCTTTGAGATGGGACGACAGGAAAGTTGTAAATGCTACACAATTCTTCAAAAAGGTGGAAACGAATAAGCAAGGAAATTGCAGGCTATTAGACCTTTCCTTCATGTGGTAAACTTTAAAAGTCCATAATTAGGGATGATATTAGAGCATACCCAGAAAGGATAATAATGGACAGTCAGCTTAATTAATTTAAGTTTTTTTAGGAAATCAAGAAATATATAGCTAAAGGAAATAGAGTGTGTTTACATTTGAATTTTCAGAAGGCATTTGATGAGATACCTGTTGCAAATTTCAGATTCTGCATTAGATATTATCTTTTTTGTATCAGCAATCGCTGCCATAAGTGGGCCTCAAGTTCCATATGATGCAGAGCGTACCTTTACTGTCTAATATCTAGACAAACGGCAGTGTGATCCAGGGCTGGTAACAGTGAACCCTTGTTGCATATATCAGTTATTCTAATGTCACAGCTGTCACCATATGTATTATCCTGTCTTTAACAAAACCAGACTAAAAAGAATTCCAAGAGGATAAGACATGATTGAAAATCTGGTTTGTTTTAACCATCTGGTTTACTTTGCATGAAATACGCAAATGAACAGAAAATAGATTTCTCTTACCATAAGTTCATAAAACAAGTACCCCTGTTGCTATTCTATTTGAAAACTCACTTTGGCAGAAGGCGGACCGATTCACTATGGCATTACAATGCTGTAACAGATGATTTCTTGCGAACTTTGATGACATTTTTTAAAGTCAAATCAAATCAAACAGCTTGCACTCATGGGGTTTAATTGATATAGAATAACTTATAAAAGTGATCACTTTATGTGTCAAAATAGTATTTGTGTTAGCTGTGATTATGTCATGCCAGTGAATGGTTAGGTTGTTTTTCACTGACACCTGACATGTCATCACCTGCACTATAATAACCTTATCTGCACTGAAATGAAAAAAAAACCCACACAATTTGCTTTAACTTGTGTGCAATAGAATTGAAAGAATTATCGCTGTAGGTCACTTTCAATCAATAGGTCAATTATGTTGTTGGTGAAGGACAATAGTCAACATTTATAATTTTGTTTCTTCAGCATTTTGTTTGGGATCGTCCTGTAAGCTATCCACACAGTTTATCATTCAAGATCATATGGCTATGCATTACAAGAATCTACTTTCAACCAAAGGTATCATACATAAAATACAGATATCTGTGTTTGCTTGTCACTTACAGTTATAAATGAAGATTATATATTAGACACACAACAGATATAAATATATTGCATGGGCAAATTTTGCTTTTTTAATTTTGCTGATATTGTACAAATATTGATTATTCTTGGTGCTGTAAGGCTAAAATATTTGCTGAAGAGATACACAACATTTTTAAATTAATTATTTGAAGCTAACTGCTATTGTATCAGAAAGTAGTTCTGTAACTTAACAAGCAGAATTTAAGCATTTGTTCATGAAAATTTGAGCGATTAGGACCGATTTTAACTTTTACCAGTAGATTAAAACAGGTGGTAGCAGCTTAGTTGCCCATTATACATGTGCCCATTTTCTTTTCCATTGACAGGGTGTCTAATGGGTGGCTGATCTGCTAACATCAGTTTTCAGCCAACACTGAAATTTAAAATCGCCCAAATATTTGTTATACAATAGCCTTCAGCCATAATCATATATCATACGAACATACGAATTTGGAGCAGGAGTAGGCCATTCAGCCCTTTGAGCCTGCTCCGCCATTCAATAAGTTCATGGCTGAACTGATTACTCCACATTTCCACCTACCCCCGATAACCTTCCACCCCCTTGCTTATCAAGAATCTATCTACCTCTGCCTTAAAAATATTCACTCTGTTTCCACTACCTTTTGAGGAAGAGAACTCCAAAGACTCACGACCCTCTGAGAGAAAAAAATTTCTCTTCATCTCTTTCTTAAATGGGCGACCCCTTATTTTTAAACGGTAACCCCTAGTTCAAGATTCTGCCACAAGCGGAAACATCCTTTCCACATCCAATATCCCAATTCCATATCAGTACTTCAAAAAATAATTTTAAAGAGAAAATAATTTATTTTCTGATTGATGAAATTGTAATATTTTAAAATAGGTAATGCCAGCCTTAAAATAGCAAACTCTGATCAGAAAATCTAGGCTAAAATCTCTATTGTGAAAATGAGATGATCAGTTATTTCATTTCACAGAATCATAGAATTTCACAACACAGAAAGAGGCCGTTCAGCCGATTGTGCTTGTACTGACTTTCTAAAAGAGATCTCCATATAATTCCATTCCCTCACCCTTCCCCTAGATGCTGTCCTTGTTTTTCTTTTTTTGTATCTTTATCCACTTCCTTTTTACAGGGTATTATGGATTTTGTTATAACCACAGTTCCTGGTCCTAATATTCCATGTCCTAACAACTCGACATAAAAAACTTCTCATAAGGGCGGCACAGTGGCGCAGTGGTTAGCACCACAGCCTCACAGCTCCAGGGACCCGGGTTCGATTCTGGGTACTGCCTATGCGGAGTTTGCAAGTTCTCCCTGTAACCACATGGGTTTTCGTCGGATGCTCCGGTTTCCTCCCACAGCCAAAGACTTGCAGGTGATAGGTAAATTGGCCGTTGTAAATTGCCCCTAGTGTAGGTAGGTGGTAGGGAATATGGGATTACTGTAGGGTTAGTATAAATGGTTGGTTGTTGGTCGGCACAGACTCGGTGGACCAAAGGGCCTGTTTCAGTGCTGTATCTCTAAATAAAATAAATAACCTCTCTCCACATTCTCTTGGTACATTTATGCTCTCCAGTTACTGACATATGGAATATATTGACCATTGGAAATAATTTTTCCCTTTTTAATCTTATCACCACCCCCACATAATTTTGAACATCTTTTCTGTGCGACTGATAACGACCCAGTTTCTCTAGCTTCCACTCATAATTAAAGCCTTTCCTCCCTGCTATCATCTTAATAAATCTGTTCTGTACTGTCTCCATCTTTTCTAAAGTAAGGAACCTAATACCAGACACAGTGGGTTAGAATTTCAGTGAGCGTTCTCCAGGTTATCCACTGTAAATTCAGCAGAAGAACCATGGAAATCTCAGTGAAATTGCATAAACAGTTTATGATATTTCTGTCAGTCTTCCACAGATCTTGCTTCGCAGTAACATTGGTCAGTCAGAAGAACTCCTCCAGAGATTCTACCACAGTATTCTAATTGTGGCCTAACCAATGACTTGTCTAGATTCAACATTATCTCTTTAGAACATTAGAACATTACAGCGCAGTACAGGCCCTTCGGCCCTCTTTGTTATGGTACTCTTTTTTATTTTATCCACTAGTATCATTAAGGATCTACTCATCAATAGTAAGATAGCAACCAATTTGAAATTATTTTAAAAACTCAGAACACCATTATGCATGTGTAGGTTGATACTGAATTTTGCCTTTTATATGAGCCTACAGATACTAAAATTTCTTTGAGTATTGGAGAAGCTAATGCACCAAAGTATATGTGGCCAGTGTAACCTAGATGCACACACATTGGACTGGATTTTACCATGCCCACCACATCAGCCTCCGTAGAGGGGGGGGCCTGAATATGGGTCCGGCAGCGTCCCACCACTGAGGCTGATGCCGGGCAGGCCCGGCCAAATCCTCCTGGCAGCAGCAACGCTCAGTGGCGGACCCCCCATCTTTGGGCGACGGGAACTGAATCTAAATATGTAAATGAATTACTTGAATAAATTTAAATAAACTTATCTGAAATCTTCGGGGCCCACCGCAATCTTTGGCACGGCAGCCGGCACTCCCAAGCCTTCAATTGCCCGTCTGGGGAATGCCGGTGTGACACTGGGGGCGAGCGGGGAGAAGTTAAGATTTTCAGTTCAGGAGTTGTGGGATAGGGTCAAATAAACATAATGGGTGTAGAGGATGGTGGGAAGGGATGAACTTTAAACTTTGTGCAGTCTGGAGGGGAAGGTCAAATTTAAAAGGTAAGTGTTTTGTGGGGTGGGGGGGAGGGCAAATACTTAATGTAATTGTTATTGGGGGTGGGAAAGGGGCCTTAGAAATATATTTGATAAATCTTAGGGGTTTATATCCTTAAAAATTTAAATATGCCGGCAGGGCTGGCTCACCTTTAAAAATGGTGCCAGCGCCTGTGCTCAGACAGCTAATGCCATTGCTGGCCAAGGACACCCTGCCCCCTCCACATGATTGAAGGGGGTGGGCCATCTCAGCCATTTAAATGAGATACCACGCGGGGCATTGCAGCGTCTTTTTGACATGCGGGCTGCCATTTTTTGAGCTCACCGCCAAGATCAGTGGCGGACTCTTAAAAGCCAGCCCATTCTGTCTACCTATCGCTGATATATCTAACTGCCTGAAGGATTAACTACTACCAATAAATAGTTGTGGGGTAATTCCATGATATCGTGACATTTTAATACATATTTGATTCAAATGAGATGGATGATCCAGAGCTATTGCACTGTAGCTGACATTTCTGCAGAGTTGAACTACTTCCTTGGATAGATCTCAGTGGAGTCAACAAAATCAGATTCACATTAGATGCAATGACTTCTACTTGGACTGTTGTTCCATATTTTATAGCATTAAAATTCAGAGATTGTGATGATTATTGAATTATTGGGTGTAAATGCTTGTATAACTCAGGATACACGAATAGAATACCTCAACGTTGATGATGTATTCATGCTTTTCTTTCCCAAAAATGTGAAAGACCCCATACTCAAGTTTTATATATAAGCAACCTTGGAAAGTCTTTTCATGGAATGAAGAGGCCTTCACTAGTCACCAGTGATGTGTTAAAGTGCTGTATATAGGGGGGAATTTTATACTGGCGGTGGGGTCTCGACATCGGTGGAAACCGATGCCAAGATCCTAACACACCCTCTTCTATGGAAGGCCCGCTGAATTTAGTGCCAATCAGGCACTTAAGTGGACAGCAGCAGGCTCTCCGTAGGATTTAGGACCCCATCGCCGAAGTCCCAGCCTTGCAGAGGTGCAGGCCAATCAGAGGCCAGCAGCTGCAGCGCCAGCACAAAGTTGGTAACTGCTACTGTAGCTGCAGTGACCAGACACCAAGGAGCAGTGCTGGAACCAGGCTTAAGGTAGGTTAGGGTGGAGGGAGTCCCGCGGGGTAGGTGTCGCAGGCTGGGGTGGGGTCGGCAGCAAGGGCAGGGGGGTGCCTTTGATCGAGGGGCCCCTCCCCCATGCCCCCCCACCCGCTCCTCCACAGCCGGAAAGCAGCCACACAGTTTTTTGTGTCATGCTTCCTGTGCAGTGACAGGGCTGCTCGCCGCATGGGTAATTGCGGCTGTGGTAGGAAGAGACCCTTAATTATGGATTAATTACCCAGTTAAGGGCTTCAATTGGTGACGAGGCACGAAGTCCATTCATAGGCCTTCCTGCCCCGGACTAAATTTCCCACCCGATTTTATGCTCTCCCCGCCCTCCAAACCCGCTGCAGGGGAGAGTATAAAATTCCACCCATTGTCTGGAGCAGTTACAAACTGTTTGAAAATGCACACGGAGGCCTGGATTTTGACAGGATGGCAGTATCCCTGATGATGGGCCGGAAAGCTGGGGAGCAACCCCGCTTTAGCCATTTCTGGGAGCCCCCAACAGATTTTACAGCCATCAGGCAGCTTATGAGCTGCCATCCCTTAAAGAGACAGGATCCAACCTCCCCTGTCCTCACCAACAATCTCCTCCACTACAAAGTCAATAAGGAATTAAACCAGACGGACCACCCGGCATCGAACTAGGCATCAGAAATGACAATGGCAAACCCAGCCCTGTTGACCTGCAAAGTCCTCCTTACTAATATCTGGGGGCTTGTGCCAAAGTTGGGAGAACTGTCCCACAGACTGGTCAAGCAGCAGCCTGACATAGTCATACTCACGGAATCGTACCATACAATTTCCCAGACAAGGCCATTACCATCCCCAGGCATGTCCTGTCCCATCGGCAGGACAGACCTAGCCGAGGTGGCAGCACAGTGGTATACAGTCGGGAGGGAGTTGCCCTGGGTGACCTCAACATCAGCTCAGGCCCCCATGATGTCTCATGACATCAGGTCAAACATGGGCAAGGAAACCTCCTGCAGATTACCACCTACCACTCCCCTCAGCTGATGATTCAGTACACCTCCACGTTGAACACCACTTGGAAGAAGCACTGAGGGTGGCAAGGGTGCAGAATGTATTCTGGGTGGAGGACTTCAATGTCCACCACCAAGAGTGGCTCAGTAGCACCACTACTGACCAAGCTAGCCGAGACCTAAGGACATAGCTGCTAGACTGGGTATATGGCAGGTGGAGAGGGAACCAACAAGACGAAAAACATACTTGACCTCATCCTCACCAATTTGCCTGCTGCAAATGCATCTGTCCATGACAGTATTGGTAGAAGTGACCACTGCACAGTTCTTGTGGAGACAAAGTTCCGTCTTCACAGCATGTTGTGTGGCAATACCACCTTGCTAAACGGGATAGATTTTGAATAGATCTAGCAACATAAAACTGGGCATCCATGAGGCACTGTGGACCATCCGCAGCAGCAGAATTGTATTCAACCACAATCTGTAACCTCAAGGCCCGGCATGTCCCCCACTCTACCATTACCATCAAGCCAGGGGACCAACCCTGCATCAATGAAGAGTGCCGGAGGGCATGCCGGGAGCAGCACCAGGCATACCTAAAAATGAGGTGTCAACCTGGTGAAGCTACAACACAGGACTACTTGCATGCCAAACAGCGTAAGCAGCATGCGATAGGCGATCCCATAACCAACGGATCGGATCTAAGCTCTGCAGTCCTGCCACATCCAGTCGTGAATGGTGGTGGATAATTAAACAACTAACTGGAGGAGGAGGCCCCGCACAAATATCCCCATCCTCAATGATGGGGGAGCCCAGCACATCAGTGCAAAAGATAAGGCTGAAGCATTTGCAACAATCTTCAGCCAGAATTGCTGAGTGGATGATCCATCTCGGCCTCCTCCTGACGTCCTCAGCATCACGGATGCCAGTCTTCAGCCAATTTGACTCACTTCGTGTGATATCAAGAAACGACTGAAGGCACTGGATAAACTGCAAATGCTATGGACCCTGACAACATTCCAGCAATAGTACTGAAGACCTGTGCTCCAGAACGTGCTGTGCCCCAGCCAAGCTGTTCCAGTACAGCTACACTGGCATCTACTTGGAAACGTGGAAAATTGCCCAGGTATGTCCTGTACACAAAAAGCAGCTCGAGTCCAACCCGGCCAATTACCGCCCCATCAGTCTACTCTCGATCATCAGTAAAGTGATGGAAGGTGTTGTCGACAGTGCTATCATGCGGCACTTGCTCAGCAATAACCTGCTCAGTAACACTCAGTTTGGGTTCTGCCGGGGCCATTCAGTTCCTGGCCTTTTTACAGCCATTGTCCAAACATGGACAAAAGAACTGAACTCCAGAGGTGAGATGAGAGTGACTGCCCTTGACATCAAGGCAGCATTTGAGTGAGTCTGTCATCAAGGAGCCCTAGCAAAACTGGAGTCAATGGGAATCAGGGGGAAAGCTCTCTGCTGGTTAGTGTCGTACCTAACACAAAGGAAGATGGTTGTAGTTGTTGGAGGTCAATCGTCTCAGCTCCAGGACATCACTGCAGGAGTTCCTCAGGATAGTGTCCTAGGCCCAACCTCAGCTACTTCATCAATGACCTTCCTTCAGTCATAAGGTCAGAAGTGGGGATGTTCGCTGATGATTGTACAATGTTCAGTATCATTCGCGACTCCTCAAATACTGAAGCAGTGTGTGTAGAAATGCAGCAAGACCTGGACAATTTCCAGGCTTGGACTGATAAGTGGCAAGTAACGTTCGTGCCACACAAGTACCAAGCAATAAGCATCTCCAACAAGAGAGAATTGAACCATCTCCCCTGGACATTCAGTTATGATCGCTGAATCCCCCACTATCAACATCCTGGGGGTTAACATAGACCAGAAACTGAACTGGAGTAGCCATATAAATACAGTGGCTACATTAGCAGGTCAAAGGCTAGGAATCCTTTGGCAAGTAACTCACGTGCTGACTCCCCAAAGCATGTCCACCATTTACAAGGCACAACTCAGGAGTGTGATGGAATACTTTCCACTTGCCTGAATGGGTGCAGCTCCAACAACACTCAAGAAGCTCGACACCATCCAGGACAAAGCAGCTCACTTGATTGGCAGCCCATCCACAAACATTCACTTCCTCCACCACTGATTCACAGTGGCAGCAGTGTGTACCATCTACAAGATGCGCTGCAGCAACACACCAAGGCTCCTTCGACCACACCTTCCAAATCTGCGACCTCTACCACCTAGAAGGACAAGAGCAGCAGATGCATGGGAACACCACCTCCTGCAGGTTCCCCTCCAAGCCACACACTTTCCTGACTTGGAACTATATCATCGTTCCATCACTGCCGCTGAGTCAAAATCCTGGAACTCCCTTCCTAACAGCAATGTGGGTGTACCTATTCCCCATGGATCCCAGTGATTCAAGAAGGCAGCTCACCACCGCCTTCTCAAGGTCAATTAGGGATGGGAGTAAAGCTGGCCTTGCCAGCGACGCCTACATCCCATGAACGAATAATTTAAAAAACCCTCCCCCCACCCCCGCTCACTGAGGCCTGCTTTACTGGCTCCAGGGACTCCAACCCCATTCACCTTGGTCCGAGAGCAACGTCCATGCTGCTTCTCTGGGCTGGGTGCAGTCCAGGCAGTGGCCACCGCTCCTGGGGTTGAAGGGACTGCTGGGACTGAAGAGCTGCTAACCCTTTGATTGGCCGGCAGCTCCTGGAGGCGGATCTTGTTCCTTAAATGGATGGCACCTCTTTAGCTGTCTGATGGAGGTAAAATCTGTTCAGTGCTCCCAGAAACAGCTGAGGTGGGGTTGCCCCTGGATTTCTGGACTGTTCTTGGGGGCACTGCACTCTGACAAAATCTCAGTCAGAGTGTGTGTATGCACTTGTTTTTTTTATAAAAGTGGATTATAACAGAAATGAATGTTTACTGTCATAGATTAAGTGCCATGCATATAGAGTAATTCAAAAAATGTTCATTGTCTTTTTCTGTATATTTCAGCTGCTGTTGATTCATCAATGCCAAAAAGCATGACTACCAGTATTAAATGTAAGTGCTTATTTCATCAACTGTCACCAGATCAATATGAAAAGCAAAATACTACGGATGCTGGAAATCTGAAATAGAAACAAGAAGTGCTGGAAATACTCAGCAGGTGTGACAGCATCAGTGGAGAGAGAAGTAGAGTTAATGTTTCAGGTCGATGACCTTTCATCTGTTTTTCTCTCTCCACAGATGCTGACAGCTGCTGAATATTTCCAGCACTTTTTGTTTTTATCACAAGATCAATTATAGCAGGCAAAATTTTTCTGCAGCCTTAGAGTAATAGCAGGACTTGTACCTAACAGGTGATCTTGTCGGTATCTTACATGATATAGAAATGCATAGAATTTACAGCATAGAAACAGGCCATTGACTCCAACTGCTCTGTGCTGGTGTTTACGCTCGAATGAAACCTCCTTTCATCCCTCTTCATCTCACCCTATTTTCTATTTCCTCTATCCTTCTATTTTCCTTTCTTCAATTTTCTTCTATTCTTTTATTTGTTTCTCCCTCAAGTGCTATTCTAGCTTCCCCTTAAATGCATATGTGCTATATGGTATCTGGGGAGGCCTCACTGTGTATGCAAAATGCGCTGGATGCAGAATCCCATTGCTGACTAGGCTTCCACCGCTGGGATAGAGAGAAGTTGGAGCTAGCGACAACAGGATGCTGCAGCTGAAGTGGCCAGAAGCTCTGCAAGTGGATGAGAGAGAGATATGGAGTTAACCGGAAGGCAAAATAGTGATGGTAGAAGTAGAAGCACCATCAGTCGTGTCTGTAATGATAAAAACCCCAAGATTCACAGAAGCTACAAAGAACAAAGAACAAAGATAATTACAGCACAGGAACAGGCCCTTCGGCCCTCCAAGCCTGCGCCGATCCAGATCCTCTCTCTAAACATGTCGCCTATTTTCTAAGGTTCTGTATCTCTTTTCTTCCTGCCCATTCATGTATCTGTCTAGATACATCTTAAAAGACGCCATCGTGCCCGCATCTACCACCTCCGCTGGCAACGCGTTCCAGGGACCCACCACCCTCTGCGTAAAGAACTTTCCACGCATATCCCCCCTAAACTTTTCCCCTTTCACTTTGAACTCGTGTCCTCTAGTAATTGAATCCCCCACTCTGGGAAAAAGCCTCTTGCTATCCACCCTGTCTATACCTCTCATGATTTTGTACACCTCAATCAGGTCCCCCCTCAACCTCCGTCTTTCTAATGAAAATAATCCTAATCTACTCAACCTCTCTTCATAGCTAGCGCCCTCCATACCAGGCAACATCCTGGTGAACCTCCTCTGCACCCTCTCCAAAGCATCCACATCCTTTTGGTAATGTGGCGACCAGAACTGTACGCAGTATTCCAAATGTGGCCGAACCAAAGTCCTATACAACTGTAACATGACCTGCCAACTCTTGTACTCAATACCCCGTCCGATGAAGGAAAGCATGCCGTATGCCTTCTTGACCACTCTATTTACCTGCGTTGCCACCTTCAGGGAACAGTGGACCTGAACACCCAAATCTCTCTGGACATCAATTTTCCCCAGGACTTTTCCATTTACTGTATAGTTCACTCTTGAATTGGATCTTCCAAAATGCATCACCTCGCATTTGCCCTGATTGAACTCCATCTGCCATTTCTCTGCCCAACTCTCCAATCTATCTATATTCTGCTGTATTCTCTGACAGTCCCCTTCACTATCTGCTACTCCACCAATCTTAGTGTCATCTGCAAACTTGCTAATCAGTCCACCTATACTTTCCTCCAAATCATTAATGTATATCACAAACAACAGTGGTCCCAGCACGGATCCCTGTGGAACACCACTGGTCACACGTCTCCATTTTGAGAAACTCCCTTCCACTGCTACTCTCTGTCTCCTGTTGCCCAGCCAGTTCTTTATCCATCTAGCTAGTACACCTTGGACCCCAAGCGCCTTCACTTTCTCCATCAGCCTACCATGGGGAACCTTATCAAACGCCTTATTGAAGTCCATGTATATGACATCGACAGCCCTTCCCTCATCAATCAACTTTGTCACTTCCTCAAAGAATTCTATCAAGTTGGTAAGACATGACCTTCCCTGCACAAAACCATGTTGCCTATCACTGATAAGCCCATTTTCTTCCAAATGGGAATAGATCCTATCCCTCAGTATCTTCTCCAGCAGCTTCCCTACCACTGACGTCAGGCTCACCGGTCTATAATTACCTGGATTATCCCTGCTACCCTTCTTAAACAAGGGGACAACATTAGCAATTCTCCAGTCCTCCGGGACCTCACCCGTGTTTAAGGATGCTGCAAAGATATCTGTTAAGGCCCCAGCTATTTCCTCTCTCGCTTCCCTCAGTAACCTGGGATAGATCCCATCCGGACCTGGGGACTTGTCCACCTTAATGCCCTTTAGAATACCCAACACTTCCTCCCTCCTTATGCCGACTTGACCTAGAGTAATCAAACATCTGTTCCTCACCTCAACATCCGTCATGTCCCTCTCCTCGGTGAATACCGATGCAAAGTACTCGTTTAGAATCTCGCCCATTTTCTCTGAGTCCAAGCATAACATTCCTCCTTTGTCCTTTAGTGGGCCAATCCTTTCTCTAGTTACCCTCTTTCTCCTTATATATGAATAAAAGGCTTTGGGATTTTCTTTAACCCTGTTTGCTAAAGATATTTCATGACCCCTTTTAGCCCTCTTAATTCCTCGTTTCAGATTGGTCCTACATTCCCGATATTCTTTCAAAGCTTCGTCTTTCATCAGCCGCCTAGACCTTATGTATGCTTCCTTTTTCCTCTTAGCTAGTCTCACAATTTCACCTGTCATCCATGGTTCCCTAATCTTGCCATTTCTATCCTTCATTTTCACAGGAACATGTCTCTCCTGCACGCTAATCAACCTCTCTTTAAAAGCCTCCCACATATCACATGTGGATTTACCTTCAAACAGCTGCTCCCAATCTACATTCCCCAGCTCCTGCCGAATTTTGGTATAGTTGGCCTTCCCCCAATTTAGCACTCTTCCTTTAGGACCACTCTCGGCTTTGTCCATGAGTATTTTAAAGCTTACGGAATTGTGATCACTATTCCCAAAGTAGTCCCCTACTGAAACTTCAACCACCTGGCCGGGCTCATTCCCCAACACCAGCTACATTAAAGGTTATATTGGTAGGGTTAAGAGCAAGAAGGCTCTTTGGCATTCAATGAATAATGCTTAAGAAAAAGAATGTGGGAAACCTGGAGGGAGGTGGCTTTGTCAATCAGTGCCAAGTCTTCCACACCACAAATGGGTTTTCAGTGCTGAAACCATTTTAATAATCTCACAAGTTTGACCAAGATTAGTGAAGGCACAAGTACTCATGCAGATACTGAGATAATGCTGAAAGCATGACTCGCCTCCGTACCATCCACAACCATGTCAAGTAAAAAAAGAAACGATGGAGATGGTTAGTAAGTGCAACAGACCATTAGCATCCCTCTTCATAGTTACACCTACATTCCTACCATTGTACAGTCCCATATCACAGTTAATGCAATGTCTGAATGAGAAATGAAGCCACTGGTACAATGTCTGCAACTGATTGCATGTCTACAGGTGAATGTTTGTAGGCACCTATGTATAAACACAGCTGTGTAACATTTGTAGCACATTTAAAACTTTATGTTCTTTACATCGGAGAAGCTTATGAACAACCAGAGGCAAAGGACTGCCACAGGTGGATGAATGGCTAGCATTGGCCCATCAGTTGGCATAAGGAGGAAGCTCTGTTACTCTGAACAGACATATTGTGGTATCTTTGAGACATGAAATTGGAGGAAAGCTATAAGGTTGGTAATGAGATAGAACCCTTTTAGAGCTGAGCTTTTGTTATCTTCAGACATTCTGATTATTTAAAAGACCTACTGCTATTGCTAATCAAGTGTTTTGATTCACAATAGACTGTACCCTCCTAAAATTAATTTCCTTTGTGTCCCTTACGGGTGTTAAATGCTACAGAAGGAATCATCTGACAAGTCAGAACTCACAGACAGCAGCTCATCCAAGAATGGTTCATCTAAACCATCCCTCCAATCCCCGATACACCAACACTCCTGCAATCATGGTCACCATCGACCATACTATCTCCTTTCCATTGTCTTTCTTAAGTTCAGCCTAATGGGTCTTGCTCTGTCCACTAAAAATATAACACCAACACCCAATCCATACCAGAAAACAATTTATCCAATTCAATCCATATCAAATATTTAACAAGAATAATTTGGAATCACCCTTGTGAAACCACTTTGTGCTTATCTTATGTGCTCGTTTACTTATCTTAGTGTCTATGAGGTGTATCCCCTGTGACTACAGCTTGGGAGGTGGAAGGCTGCTGAATTGCCATTGAGGATACTTCAGACAGCCCTGGCAGGTAACCTCGAGCAGCTCTCGGCCTTGAGGGTCCAACTGCAGACTACAGCATCTTGACATGGATCAGATCAGCGGGTTGTGTGGTACTAACAAGTGCACTGGGAAAATGAGGGGCTGGGGAGCAGGCATTCTGTCCTCCTGAGAGAAAACAGCAGGTGCCTCTCCCAAGGAGCCAAGGCTATTCTCCTGAGATTGCGCTTCATCACTCCTACATTTTGTGCAAGACCAGAGTGCAGAAGTTATGTGATGCTCTGGCAGTCCCTGTTAACACTGGCCTCTACAGCCAAATGACAGCTGTTTAAGCTTCCATGGCAACCGTATGAGCTTGTGTGAGAGCTGTCAGCAGAGGCTCTGTCTTGATGGACACCATGGTCATGGAGCTGACCATTCTCTCTATATTGGGCAGCATGATCTCCAAGCTTTGTATGAAGCCCTACCACAAGTTGGAGCTGGATTCAGCAAGCAAGCTCATTGGCAGGTTGTTCAGTGTACCTATTATTACCTGCATTAGCCCATTACCCTTCCATGGTAGCATGGACTCTTGAAGTCAGCATTGAGTCCTTTACAGAAAAGCTAGTATACAGTCTCGCCTTCTGTGATTCAGCTTCTGCCCACTTAGATCCCACTTCCTTGATCCTGTGCTAGTCTTTCCTCAAACACAATCACGAGTGCTGCTCCAAGCCTCACAAAGAATTCTTGGACTTCCCCTGCCCTAGACTTCTCTGCACCTTTCCATCTCTTCTTCCTCCCTTAAAAATGTTTTTCAAAGCCAGCTCTTCAACCGGGACTTTTCCAAACCTCTCCTTTTTGGCTTTGGATTTATTTCCCTTATTTATGAGACACCTTCTGATGCTTATTTACGTTAAAGGTGCTATATACCTGTAAGCTTTTGTTAATACTGCCTGGTTATTATACTTACATTTTCATGTTTGCTGAATTTCATTACTATTGATCTGGCTGTTATCCATTCACATGTTGCATTATGCAGTAGTGGCTGTTTCATGGCTTAATATTGGTGAGTGGCACACATTATACTTCAGACTTGAGTGGAAAATAGCTCCATTAATTGGTAAATGATTTACAAATAACCCATGGCAAAACACTAATTTAATGCACATGGAAGATCTAGCCAATGTAGGTGTTCCACTAAAACTTAAATAACTTGCAGAAAATTCCAGAGCAGTGATGTTTGCTGCAGGCATGAAATTGTTGCATGCTAGATCCCCATTCAGTGAACAACAACCTCCACCAGGGTTCAATGAGGAACCATTAAAGTGGCCATTAAATCTTCTTCCACCAACATTTCTCAATAAAATATTATTGATGTTAATGTCATTTGTGTTTCTTGTCAAAACATTGTTCATAAAATAGCAGGACACATGTGGTGCAAAATGTGGATTGATAGAACCTGTTGTTTTGGCACTACAGGTGCTGTTCAATGCCAAAAATGTGTCTGTGACACATGCAAACTTTTGAGGTGAGTTGCGCTGGATGCCATATTAGTGAGGGCATTAACATACATGCAGTGAACAGCCGCTGGAAGTGCTCAGAGAATGCAGATCATGATGTCAATCAGTGTACAATGCTGATTTGATGCCAGCTCTACCATCTTGGAGCTCAATGTCCTAGCTAATGCCTTCCTTGCACAGTTAAAATGTTGAGCATGGGTTCAGCAGCAGGTGAGGAAGCAGTAATGCAATGATAATGTCACTGGACTAATAAGCCAGAGGCATAGGCAAATGCTTTGGGGACAGAGGTTTGAATCCCACCACAGCAGAAGATGAAATTTGAATTTAATAAAAATCTGGAATTAAAAAGCGAGCCTAATGGTGACTGTCATGCAAACCCCCCACCTACCAAGAATGAGGCATATTAATTTTGTCATACAGACATTGATTTTAAACTAATGCTGGAGCGAGGAAATGACTTGTTCAACAGATCAGCCGTGGCTGGAAAAAACATTTACACATTAACAGACAGTGCTTGTGGAGACAAAGGACCATTCCCTGACACATTCAACCCACAATGGACTTTGATCATCAGACATTGAAGGTGAGAAAACTCACATTCCTGGATGACTGCTAAGATGACCGAATCCACAAACAGATGTGGTCAAACCAGCTAGTCACATGACTAACCTGCTGGGCAACCTGAGTTTTTTTGAATTGTACAGATAGTTGGAGAGAGAGAGACTGTTTGCTCCTGGACTGTAAAGATCTCTCCTGGCTGGCTCGCCACATCTTCTCCAGACTGCTCCCATCTCTTTCTCACAGAACTCCAAATCCATTGAAGACGTGAACCTCAAGAGAGAAAAGTCTCCTACATCGAACAAGGTTTAAGAAGAATACTGTGCCCCAACGAAAAGCAAGATCTACCTACAATCAAGGACTCTACAGCGAGCTCGAAGAACAGTAACCAAAACCATCTTCAGATATTGCTTCAAACTTTTCCATTTTACTTCCTCTGCTCTTTTCTGTTTCTATCTGCATGTTTGTTTATCTTGTATGCATACTAGCATGGGCATATCTTGTATCCATAGGAGTTACCCGAATTAGAGTTCAAGTTTAATAAATTTCAACCTTTCTTCTTTAAACCTAAGAAAATCTGTTTGGCTGGTTTCTTTGCCTTATAATTGGAAAGCAGTGAACAAGGATTCACTAAGGGGGAGCTACATACATGGTCTGTTTAAAATTAAACCCTGTATGGTAAGGCTGTGAGGGAACCCTAGACCCCTTTCTCACCTGGTTGCAACAGTGACTATGAAACCATTATCGATTGTTGTAAAAACCCATATGGTTCACAAATACCCTTTAGGGAAAGAAATCTGCCGTCCTTACCTGGCCTGGCTTACATATGATTCCAGAGCCACAGCAATGTGGTTGACTCTTAACTGTCCTCTGAAATGGCCTACCAAGCCACTCAGTTGTATCAAAGTGTAAGAAAAAGAATGAAACTGGATGGACCACCTGGCACAACCTAGGCACTGGAACCGACAACGGCAAACCCAGCCCTGTCGACCCTGCAAAGTCCTCCTTACTAACATATGGGGGCTTGTGCCAAAATTGGAAGAGCTGTCTTACAGACCCATCAAGCAACAGCCTGACATAGTCATGCTCACGGAATCATATGTTGCAGACAATGTCCCTGAGACCACCATCACCATCCCTGTACCATCCGGTGGAACAGGACATACCCAGCAGAGGTAGCGGTACAGTGGTATATAGTTGGGGAGAGGGAATTGCCCTGGGAGTCCTCAACATTGACTCTGGACCTCATGATGTCTCATGGCATCAGGTCAAACATGGGCAAGGAAATCTCCTGCTGATTACCACCTATTGCCAACACCCCTACCCCGACCCTCAGCTGATGAATCAGTACTTCTCCATGTTGAACACCAATTGGAAGAAGTAGCCAGGGCACAAAATGTACTCTGGGTGGGGGACGTCAATGTCCATCACCAAGAGTGGCTCAGTAGAACTACTACTGAACGAGCTGGCCAAGTCCTAAAGGACATAGCTACTAGACTGGGTCTGCAAGAACCAATAAGAGGGAAAACCTACTTGACCTCGTCCTCACCAGTTTACCTGTTGCAGATGCATCTGTCCATGACAGTATTGGTAGGAGTGACAACCGCAAGGTCCTTATGGAGACAAAGTCCCGTCTTCACATTGAGAATACCTACCATCATGTTGCATGGTACTAACACTGTGCTAAATGGGATAGTTTTCGAACAGATCTAGCAACTCAAAACTGGGCATCCATGAGCTGCTGTGGGCCATCAGCAGCAGCAGAATTGTATCTGACCACAATCTGTAACGTCATGGCCCGGCATCTTCCCAACTCTGCCATTACCATCAAGCCAGGGGACCAACCCTGGTTCAATAAATAGTGGAGATGGGCATGCCAGGAGCAGCACCAGACATATCTAAAAATGAGCTGTTAGCCTGGTGAAGCTACAACACAGGAGTACTTGCATGCCAAACAGTGGAAGCAGCATGAGATTGACAGGGCCGAGCGATCCTGCAACCAATGGATCAGATATAAGCTCTGCAGTCCTGCCACATCAAGTCGTGAATGGGGCTAGACAATTAAACAACTAACAGGAGGAGGAGGCTCCACAAATATCCCCATCCTCAACGATGGGGGAGCCCAGCACATTAGTGCAAAAGCCAAGGCTGAAGCATTTGCAGCCATCTTCAACCAGAAGTGCCGAGTAGATGATCCATTTCAGCCTCCCCCTGACCTGCCCAGCTTCACAGATGCCAGTCTTCAGCCAATTTGATACACTCCACATGATATCAAGGAACGACTGAAGGCACTGGATACTGCAAAGGTTATGGGCCCTGACAATATTCCAGCAATAGTACTGAAGACTTGTGCTCCAGAACGAGCTGCATCCCTAGCCAAGCTGTTCCAGTACAGCTACAACACTGGCGTCTACCCAGCAATGTAGAAAATTGCCCAAGTATGTCCTGTACACAAAAAGCAGGACAGATCCAACCCGGCCAATTACGGCCCTATCAGTCTAGTCTTGATCATCAGCAAAGCGATGAAAGACATAGTCAGCAGTACTATCAAGTGGTACTTGCTCATCAATAACCTGCTCACTGACACTCAGTTTGGGTTCTGCCAGGGTCACTCAGCTCCTGATCTCATTACAGCCTTGGTCCAAACATGAACAATAAAGCTGAACTCCAGAGGTAAGGTGAGAGTGACTGCCCTTGACATCAAGGCAGCATTTGACCAAGTGTGGCATCAAGGAGCCCTCACAAAACTGGAGTCAATGGGATTCTTGGGAAAGCTCTTTGCTGGTTAGAGTCATACCTAGCACAAAGGAAGGTGGTTGTGGTTGTTGGAGGTCAATCATCTCAGTTCCAGGACATCACTGCAGGAGTTCCTCAGGGTAGTGTCCGAGGCCCAACCATCTTCAGCTGCTTCATCAATGACCTTCCCTCCATCATAAGGGCAGAAGTGGGGATGTTCACTGATGATTGCACAATGTTCAGCACCATTCATGACTCCTCAGATACTGAAGCAGCCCAGCAACATCCAGGCTTGGGCTGATAAGTGGCAAGTAACATTCGCACCACACAAGTGCCAGGCAATGACCATCTCCAACAAGAGAGAATCGAACCATCTCCCCTTGGTGTTCAATGGCATTACTCATCGCTGAATCCCCCACTATCAACATCCTGGGAGTCACCATTGACCAGAAACTGAACTGGACCAGCCACATAAATACTTTGGCTACAAAAGCAGGTCAGAGGCTGGGAATTCTGTGACAAGTAACTCACCTCCTGTCTCCCCAAATACTGTCCACCATCTACAAGGCACAAGTCAGGAGTGTGATGGAATACTGTCCACTTGCTTAGATGGGTGCAGCTCCAACAACACTCAAGAAGCTCAACACCATCCGGGATAAAATGGCCTGCTTGATTGGCACCCCATCCACCACCTTCAAAATTCACTCCCTTCACCACCAGCACACAGTGGCAGCAGTGTGCACCATCTACTGCAGCAACTCGCCAAGCCTCCTTCGACAGCACCTTCCAAACCCGTGACCTCTGCCATCAAGAAGGACAAGGGTAGCAGATGCATTGGAACACCACCACCTGCAAGTTCCCCTCCATGCCACACACCATCCTGACTTAGAACTAAAGCACCGTTCCTTCACTGACGCTGAGTCAAAATCCTGGAACTCCCTTCCTAACAGCACTGTGGGTATACCTACACCACAAGGACTGCAGCGGTTTAAGAAGGCAGCTCACCACCACCTTCTCAAGTGCAATTAGGGATGGGTAATAAATGCTGGCCTAGCCAGTGATGGCCACATTCAATGAATGAGTTAAAAAAAGGCACTACCCCCTTGCATTACCTTCCCCCCCTGCCCCCTCCTCCCCACCCCACCCCAGCACCCTCCACTAGTGGGATCGTCAACTACTTACAGATTAATTTCTGGTTGATTTTCTTCTGGCTGTTGCTACAATTCTACAACTGTTTGGTGCTTTCTGTAGTTGTTTAAAATCTACAAGGAGAGGTGTGGCAGATGCTCAAAGGTTTTTTGGCTGATTTCAAGGCTTCTGCACAAGCTCCTTCCTGGCAGATGTAGGCACCCTAGTAGCAGAATGCAGATGACGTGGAGATTGAGAAGCCAGAGCAGGACAAGAAGCTAGAAGAGGGAGAAGAAGGAATTGGGGGGGAGGGGGGTGAAGAAATGCTGTCAGCAGACGGCCATATCCTCCTGGGTGTTCAGGGAGCAATTCTACCAGAATCTCAGACAGGTAAAATGTGTGCACTCTCTGCACCTCATTAAAATATTCTTACTGAAATCTGCCTGCTGCTGCAGTCACAACTGCAACTTCAGATCACACAGGGGTTACATTGCCAGTGACTTGGCTGTGAAGGTGACTGTGATGATGAACTTTTATGCATCTGGCTCCTAGGCTGGAGCTGGAGATATTTGCAACATCTTGCATTTTTGCTGTGAGATAGGTCACTGACACTCACTATTCATTGAGAGTTAACTACATTTCATTCTCTCTTGCAAGCACACAGCTTCACTGGGATTGCAGGCTTCCCCATGCTGCAGGATGCCATTGTCTACACAAACATCATCTTGTGGCGCTGCATGTCAACTCTGCCCTATACCAGAACCAAAAGGAATTCCACTCCCTCAATGTCCAACGGTTGTGTGACCATAGGCAGAGAATCATGCAGGTCAGTACCCGATATTCTGGCAGCAGTCATGATGCCTTCATTCTGCCACAGTCCGCTGTGCCAGCTGCATTTGAGCCACCAGGGCAAACTAAAGGGTGGTGACTAGACAACAAGGGATATCTACTGACCACATGGCTGATGACTCTGATGCACAACCCTGGCACATGTGTGCAGCATGCATACAATGAAAGGCATGCTGTCACACAACATGTGATAGAGCAGACTATTGGAATGTTGAAATGACATTTCCGCTGCCTGGACCGCTCTGGAAGATCCCTGCAGTACTCAGCAGAATGGATGTCAAGATTTATCATGGTGTTCTGCATGTTGTACAACCTCGCCATCATGAGGGGACAAGCCTTACCACCAGCTATATGCCAAGCAGCTGAGGAACAGAAGCATGAGGAAGAGGAGAGGAGGCAAACTGGAAAGCCCTTTGCTGGCCGGCTTGTCCGTGAAGAATTCATCGGAGTCTGATACCAGGAACCATAACTTCACCAACAGTCCCACATCTTACCTACCCTCTGTCACTGACCATCATAATGTCTGCTTAGCCATAATGCAAGAATAAAATACAGCACAAAATAAACATTCCAAACCAAATTTATAAATCAAATCATTCCATTTGCATGCAAAAGTCAACTGATCACCCTTGTGTATTCCCTTAATGCCTGTCTTCTGTGTGCCTTTGCCTGTCCTGGGGCTCCTATGCAGTGCTACCCTAGTGGCTGCAGCATGGCTGGTGCATGGCTGCTGACTTTCAGTGGGGAGATTGCAGATGGCCTTGAAGGACGCCGTTGAATGACTCTGGCCCTAGAATATCTGGCTTTGGACTGTACCATCTAGGCATGGGTGGCAGCAATCTGGCTGACAGGCAACAGCAAGGATACTAGTGGAGCAGTGATGGTGGGAGGATGAATGCAGACTTCCTGAGAAAGGACAGCAGATCGTGATCCATGGAGCCATTGCCACTTCCCCAGGGCAGCGCCTCAGCAATCCTAACCTGCTGGAGGACAGATTGATGGGCTGCTATAACACCCTGCTTGTAACACTGCTCTCGCCATAGATGCTGCCTGACCTGCTATTTCCAGCACTTTCTGTTTGTATGTCAGATTTCCAACATCTGTAGTATTTTGCTTTTATAACACCCTGCAAGCTGCTTTGAGCACTGTAATCCACAGCCACGATGGTGCAGTCTGAGCTTGGCCAACAAGGTGCGATTGCATGACTGCAGTCTAAGCTTCCACTACAGCACTTAGATATCTGGTGGAAGCTGCCTGTGCTGCAATGGAAGCTAAGAAAGTGACCATCAGACACAGCATCATTGTTGGGTCTTCAAGTGTGCTGATGGAGTTGGCCACCAGTTCCATGACAAAAAGAATGGGCTCCTAGCTCTGTGCACAGCCCTCCATGCTCCTTGACTTTTACCACAGGCTTCACAAAGCGCTAAGCATTTCACGTACATACCCATCAGTGTTCTGTATGCTGCCCCATCGAAGTGGTCATCTGAATTTTCTGCAGTAGAACCCATGTGCAGCCTCGACCTCTGGAAAGCTGGCACCTGTACCTGCCCTGGCTGCAGCCCAGTTATGCCCACTTGCAGATCCCACTGTCATATTATCCTCTTAAATTACATGCAGTGTCAGTATCTGTACTGGTGGCTATGAGTGTGAAATCAAGTGATGGTGCTTTGACTTCATCACTGTTGTTGCTGTTCATGCACTACCTGATCAGGTTGCAACTCTTAGGAATCTGAAAGGAGAAAGGTACCAGGGTGAGGTTATGGTGTGGGAGATGGGGGAAGTAAGAGGTGCATGCATATCCAATCTGCAGCTTGTAAATCAGAAAAGAGTATGGGATGAGAGGGAGGTGGGATTTGAGAAGAAGGATTCAGTATGAGGAAACCATCATCCTCGATGCTTTCAGCCCTTCTACTAGCCACGGCCTCAGCAATTGGGTGCCCCAATAATGGCGAGCACTGTCTTCTCCATGAGGGTCAGGTTAGCTCCTACTGCTTCAGGCTAAAACCCTCAATCATTCCTTTGTTACCTCTAGACTTGACTATTCCACTCCTGGCCAGCCTCCCACATTATATCCTTCGGAACCTTGAGGTCATCCAAAACTCTGCTGGCCATGTCCTTACTCACACCAAGTCCTGTCCACCCATCACCCCTGTGTTTATTGCCCTACACTGGCTGCTGGTGAAGAACACCTCTGTTTTAAAATTTTCATCCTTGTTTTCAAATGCCTCCATGGACCGGATCCTCCCTATCTCGGTAATCTCCTCCAACCCAACAACCCTCCAAGATATCTGCCCTTATCTAATTCTGGTCTGTTGAGCATCCCCGATTTTAATTGTTCCACCATTGGTGGCCGTGCCTTCAGCTGCCTAGGTCCTAAGCTCTCTATGGCTGGCCCAGTTAAATTTCTGGTCTAAGGTCACCCCCAAGGATGTTGATGGTGGAGAATTCAGCGATGGTAATGCCTTTGAATGTCAAGGAGAGGTGGTTAGATTCTCTCTTGTTAGAGATGGTCATTGTTCTGGCACCTATGAGGCATGAATGTTAAATAAAATTCATAACTGTATATAATCCGTCATTACCTATATATAATTCATACCTGATGAGAGCTACTTTCAAGCCTTTCTAAGAAATGTGAAGCCAAAATTCCTTGAGGTTCCACTTTCACCTGCCCTATCTCCAGCAGGAGACTGAAAAACCCGACAGAAAATGATGGAGACACAAAAATGGTGGATCTCCTCTATTTCCAGGAATTTCTTCTTTGGCTTGTAAGAACAGATGCTCCATTCACATCTGGCAAGGCAAATAATGGAAACCACACTGGGAGATCCCACTCACGTGATTCAGTCAGGACCTGGTGGTGGCTAGTACACTGAATCATTTGAAATACATTGGCCTCAAGAAAGGCAAATGTTCATTTCACCAGTGGCATTCAGGCCAAGAAAGCAGCCTGGACCCCCAATGAAGGAAGGGGGACAATTGGATGAGGGCCAAAACAGGCACAGGCATTGCGATGCATGATTAACCCACATTCATTCCTTCCGCTGCAGGCAGATCGCTAACTTTGTGCTGCTTATTAAATGCTACTCATATGCAGCCAGTGCTAAACACGCTGTTGAGTGGCTGTACGCCTCAACATGGGAGCCCAAGCACATGCAAAGCTAATATCACTTAAAGCTAGCCTGTTCTACTTAAAATCTGCCTGCACCTCATAAAGGGGAGTTGTATTCTCGCTGCAGCAGGTGCAGGAACTGGTTACAGAAAACATTCTGAGTGGGAAGAACACTGACTAATGGTGCAACAAGGCAGAGAGTGTGCTCAAAGGTTATTAGACTCAGCACTAGAGGCCATGGTGCATGAGGTGGACAGGAGGAGAGATGTCCTATACCCACAGGAGACCAGCAGGCCCTCTAGACAGACACTGTGAAGGCAGTGGGAGCAGATAGCTGACACAGTCAATTCCCCTGTGTAGCCCTGAGGATCTGGATGCAGTGCTGAAAGAAGTTCAATGACCTCACAAGAATAGTCAAGGTCAGTGAATGCCTCTGCAAATGCCATATCCTTACAACTGAACCACTAGCCCCACACAATGCTCAATTCACCACCTGCCTTCACTCACCTACCCAACAATCTCTATCAATCATGACTCATACTTCATATTCATACTTTCACTTCACCCTCACACACTTAGCACTGCTGCAAACTGACACCCACATCTCACAGCTTGCACACTTTGACAGCTATTCAACTACAACAGACACATTACCCAAACATATTGTGTCACACTCACTGCTGCACTTCCCTCTTTCTTGCAGAACAAGGTGGGGCAGAACTGCAGGCAGCAGCACCTAAGCAGTGGGAGACAAGCACAACTGCATGTTGCTTTTTCATGTAATGTGCAATCTTTAAGGTAAATGGTTGTAACATTAAACTCCATTGGAATAATCTTGCATTCTTGGTCTTGAATTTTTCTGAAAACTTCAATGGATTATGATTGGTCTAAACAGGTATTTCCCCTTAACGTATACTTCAGAATGTTGAGAAGCCAATACAAGACCTAAAGCGTCCTTTTCAATAGCGGAGTTCCTCTTTTGGTACTTATTTAGTCTTCTAGAGAAGTAAATGACTGGCCGTTCAATACCAACGTCTTCAGCTTGGAGTAATACTGCTCCTACTCCTAAATCATTGGCATCAATAACGACTTTAAAGGCTTGCTAAAATTTGTTGCCACCAGGACGGGTTCATTTATTAAAATGGACTTTAATTTCTCAAATGCCATTTGACAGAGTTCTGTCCACTGGACCTGACACTCTTTTTTAACAAATTCATCAGTGGGGTAACTACTGTACTGAAGTTAGGAATGGACTTCCGGTAGAACCCACATATCCCTAAGAATCGTAGTATTTCCTTTTTTGACTTACGGACTAGAAAGTCTATTATCACCTGAATCTTAGCTTCTCTAGGCAACACTTGACCTTGACACATGACATGCCCCAAATAGGTGACCTTAGCCTTGGCAAACTTGCACTTTTCTAAGTTTATTACCAAATTGGCTTTCTCTAACTTGTCGAACAGAGTCATTAAGTGTTCAACACGTTCCTCCCAAGTGTCCCTTGTTACAGCACATGTGTGACATGGGTGGTTCTCACTGTTCAACTCCCCACCTGACTGCAGCAAGTGTATTTGAATTAGAGTTTAGCCCCTTGGTGTTTTATTTTTCAAATAAACAGACAGCGACAGGTTTTCCTTCAGGTTTTTAAAAACAGAAAGTCAATTGTTTATTGATCAATACGCCTTATCCTGAAATTGTCTCAACCACCTTCACTCACACATTCGCTCGCGCGCGCACACACACACACAAGAAGAAACACTTACAGAAGGGAAAGAGGTCGGTGGGTTTTAATGAGAGAGAAGGGTTATAATAAACCTGTTGAATTCTCTTGAGACTCAAGTTCTAGATGGTTGCAGGCCTGATATGATTGTAGATTGCTCTCTTGATTGAAGGTTCGGTTGAAAATGGTGGCCAGTTCTAGCTCTCTCTGTTGTATAATGTAGATGTCAGATTTTTTCAGCAGGGCCTGTGCTTTCTGGCTTCCTGGAATGCCAATTGTTACAAGTAACTTCACTTTCTGGGTTAGTCTCGCTCTCTCTCTCTCTCTGGCTGTCCTTTTTAAAGGTAAAACTGTGTCACTTCTCACTTCCTGTTAGGAGACATTCTGGTTTCTTCCCATGGTGATTGCACAATTGCCCAGGAAGTGGCTACTTCAAACCTCCTTTATTTTAGGAGAAGACATTCAATTCTGAAATTTTTAAGGATCGGTGTAAGATGGGTTTCATTTACACCTTTTGGTTTTGAAGATTTTTTTCTTTGTCTTTGTCAGACTGCTTGGATACACAAAAGGCCCATTCCCCTTTTTTCTCGATGGCTATTTTGGACTATCGTTCACTTTTAAACATAAAGGTTCATTTTTTAAAGACAAAGTCTGTTTTTTCATAACTCTTCAGAGTTAGTCCGTGAATGTTGTATCATCGCTACGTGACACACTGTATACCAACAGATCATCAAGGTACACAACACAAGTGCTTAGTCCAGAATCACCTGGTTGGTCAATCTTTGAACTGTGGCTGGTGCATTTTTCACACGAAACAGCATGACCTTAAACTGAAATAGGCCATCTGGAGTCACAAAGGCAGAAATTTCTTTAGCTTGGTCAGTCAAAGGGAGTTGCCAATATCCTTTCAGAAAATCAATCTTGCTAATAAAGACTGAATTCCCCATTCTGTCAATGCAATCCTCAAGTCGTGGGATTGAATAAGGCTCTGTTTTAGTTACTGCATTGACTTTCCAATAATCAATCTTCTGGAACTGTCTGGCTTTTGTACCAGCACAACTTAAGAACTCCAGCAACTTTGACTAGATTCAATTATATTGGTCTTTAAAATATATTGAGCTCTTCTCTGACCTGAGCCAATTTATCAGGATTAAGTCGATACGGGTTCTGTTTAATGGGTGTAGTTGTCCCTACATCAACCCCATGAATAGCCAAAGGAGTTCAACCTGGCTTATCTGCACATATGGCTTTAAACTCTTTTAACAGCTCAGCTGTGTCCCTTTTATGTTGTTCAGGAAGATAGTGTAGAACTGTATCTGAACTTTCTAACACTTCTGTGTTTGCCAATTTCACCACATGGGGCTCAATCTGAGAGTTCTCAGTCTTTGCCTCTTCATCCAGTTCATTAATATCTTTATCCTCCTCTTCTGCCGTTTGGCATATATTTACAAGGTTCACGGTCACAGTATCTATTCAACATATTCACATGACACACCCTTTGACTTTTCTGTCTGTCTGGTGTACTAACCAAATAGTTCACCTCACTGAGTTTCCTCTTAATGAAATAAGGTCCACTGAATCTAACTTTCAATGGTTTCTCAGACAAAGGCAACAAAACTAGCACCTTGTCTCCAGGCTGAAAACTACATGGCTTAGCTGTTCTATCCGCTTGGGTTTTCATCACTTGCTGAGAAACCTTGAGATGTTCTCTGGCCATCTCACAAGCTTTTGTGAGTCTCTCTCAAAAATCTGACACATAATCTAAGAGGGTATTTTCCTCTTCCTGTGCTACAAATCTCTCCTTAATGAGTTTAAGGGTTCCCCTAACCTCATGCCCATAGACCAATTCAAATGGACTGAAACCAATGGACTTATTTGATGTGTCCCTGGTGGCAAAAATAAAAATGATATCTCCTTATGCCAATCATGAGGATACTCAAAACAATAGGCCGTAATCATACTCTTTAGGTTTTGGTAATACCTTTCCAAAGCATCTTGTGCCTATAGGTGATAGGCGGATGATTTGAGCTGTTTCACTCCCAAATATACACATGACCTCTTGAAATACCCCTGACATGAAATTCAACCCTTGGTCCAACTGAATTTTTTTTGTCAATCCATATCGAGTGAAAAACTGAATTAACCCATCAATCACAACTTCCACTGTGATGTTTATCAAAGGTATTAACTCTGGAAATTGAGTGGACAAATCCATGATGGTAGGAGAAACTTGTGACCTGACTTAGTTGTAGATAAGGGTCCAACACAATCCACAAGAACCCTACTAACTGGTTCATCAAAAGCAGGTATCGGTATTAATGAGGCTGGCTTAATCAAAGGCTGTGGCTTCCCAACTACCTGTCATGTATGGCAAGTTGGGCAAAATTCAACCACATCATTTATGAAAGCCTGGCCAATAAAAGTGCTGTCTTATCCTGGCAGTCTTTCGAATACCCACATGCTGTGCCGTTGGAATCTCATGGGCAATTTTCAAAATTTCACGAGAGTACCCTGGGGGAACAACAAGCTGATGAACTCAAAGAACAAAGAAAATTACAGCACAGGAACAGGCCCTTCGGCCCTCCAAGCCTGCGCCGATCCAGATCCTCTATCGAAACATGTCGCCCAATCCTCATCTGTGAGTTTCTGGGGAGGTCTCCACTTTCTCATTAGAATGTCACTCTTAACATAATTGCACTCAGGAATTGTCTCAGCCTCCCTCTCAGAACACGCTGCCTCAGATATTTTCTTTAAATCAAGGTCTTCCTGTTATGCCAAAATCAAAGACAATCCGCTAAACGATTCAGCCTTGGTATTCAAAATCCTGAAAAAGGTTTCAGCCAGCCAGACAACTGGCTTTTCCTTTTTAACCACTGAGTCTTTCTCATCTTGTTTAACCCTATGAGCCTGGGATCTTGTCGCTACACAATCAGGGAATATTCCGGCACGTTCCTCCTGCAAAACTTCAGTTTCAGCAACCTCAACTGGCTTTTCAGAAACTACTGAAGACACCAATATCTTATCCCTAGCTAAGTAATTTCCTAACAACAAATCCAACCCGTCAATATGCAAATCAGGGACCATTCCCACTGTTACCAGACTGGTGACTAAATCACATTGGAAGTTAACCTTATACAATGGAACAGATAAATAACATCCCTCAGTGCTCTGCACTATAACTTCTACATTTATGGAACTACTTGGGGGAAAAGTTACATCCTTTTCTACTATTAATGAGTGGGTCGCCCCGTATCTCTAAGCAGCACAATCAGCTTGCCCGCCTCACCTGACAGATATGGGAAAACCTTACCCTTGAACACAAAACATCTATAACCTTCAGGGGCCTGCCTGAATTCATTAGCATACAGGGCAGCACACCTCTGCTCACTATTCATAATAGCTAAGGCCACTGGCTTGTCAGCAGCGCCACCTGTTGGGGTATCCTTTTCAGGACAGGTTTTCAGTAAAGCTACCACAACAACCAGTTTGCCTTTTAACTTCCCACTTTCTGATTTTATATGCCCTCTTTTATTACAAAAATAACACATTGGTCCTTTTGACTCAACCCTAGTCTCGTGACTATCTTTCTTACTACTCTGAAGATTGCCTGTATCCTCTCTTTTACCCTTTCTGTCACTAAAACCAATTTTTTTCATAATTTTCCTATCTCCCCAACTTCTCTGAAAGTTTCCAAACTTGGGCCTGTAACTGCTGCTTTTGGGGTCAATTCAAAATCATCTGCCATTGTTGCGGCACCCTTATTTTATCCACTTCATGTTCTTCCAGGTGGGATCTTATTCCTACAGGGATACTATTTTTAAATTCTTATATTAGGATTACTTCCCTAAGGCTCTCAAAGTCTTACTGAATCTTCATTGACCGATACCACCGATCAAAAAACATTTCCTTCTCTCTAGCAAAATCCATAAATGTTTCTTAAATTCCTGAATTTTTGCCTGTGAGCCTTTGATACCAACTCATAAACATTGAGGAGTCTGGCACCAACTTGACACAGGGCTTTGGAGCCCATCTTCTCCAGCATATAAGTAGAGAACACTTGTGGACCCATCCATGACCTAGTGTCTAATGGCCGATGTCCTAGCATTGCAACACAAGAGGAAGCGACCCAGCGTTTGGGTGCTGCAGTGGAAGCTCAGACTGAAGTCATGCAATCTCAGTTTGCTGCCACGCAAGCTCAGACTTCTGCCATCATAGCTGTAGATACCAGTCAGTGCGCAAAGGGGCTGGCAAGGTGTCATAGCAGTCCACAATCTCTCCTTCAACACATTTTAGAATTGCTGAAGTGACACCTGGGAGTGTGCCCGTGGCACTGTGGAGTATGCATCTGCTGTCCTCTCTCAGGATGACAGCATTTGTCCTCCCACCCCTGCAACTCTGCCAATGTCCTTGCTGTTGCCTGTCATCCAGCCAGCCCAGACTACTGGCATCCACGTCGAGGTGGTACAGTCTGAGGCTGAGCCTCTAGTGCCAGAGGTAGTCGATGTCATCTGCAAGGCCATCTGCGGTCTCCCCCACTGAAGTTCAACGGCCTCCACCAGTCATGCTGCAACCACTTGGCAGCACTGCGTAGGATCACTAGTACAGGCAAAGACACACAGAAGACAGGCAATAAGGGAATGCATAAGGGTGATTAGTTGACATCGGTATGCAATATGGCTATGTTTGATTTATTTTGAGTTCGTTTTTATTTTAGTATAGTAGCCAAGCAGATACTGTAAAGTTCACTAACAGAGGGAAGGTAAGATGTAGCACTGTTGGTGAATGGAAAATTGGGGTTGTGTTCACAGGTATTGCAGATAAATTAATCATGGACAGCCCAATCAGAAAGGGGATGTGTTGGTACTACAGTCCTCCTCCAGTGCAGTCTAGGCAGCATAAGGATTATTTACGCAATGGTCAGCTCATTTACATATCAAATGGGAGCACGGCTTTTGTTATATGCATGCTGCTCAGGTGTGCATGGGTTGTGCAGCAGAGTTATCAGCCATGTGGTCAAAGATGGCCCTTGTCATCCAGTACAGACCCTCTGATTCATCATGGTGGTTCAAATGCAGATGGTACAGTGGGCTGCTGCAGAAAAAAGGCATCATTACTGCTGTTAGGATACCAGGCGTTGACCTGCATGATTCTCTACCTATGGTCACACACCAGCTGGACGTTGAGGGAATGAAATCCTTTTCGATTGCAGTACATCTCAGAGTTGACATGCAGTGCCCAAAAAGCAATAACACTTTGCACTGTGAGGAAGCCTGCTATCCTTGCAAAGCCATGTGCTCACTCTGCCTGCTTCTTTCTGGCAAGAGAGAATTAAATGTATTCAGTTCTCTTGAAATACAGTCTCAGTGACTTCCCTTATGCAACAGTGGAGGGTGAACTGGGAGATGTTGCAAATATCGCCTGCTCCAGCCTAGAAGGAGCCTGATACATAAATGTTTAAGGCCACGATAACCTCACAGCCACTGGCAATGCCGTCCTCATCTTGCTGTGAGGCTGCAGTTGTTGTGGTAGGTGGTAGATTTCCTTAGTGAAGCAGAGACATCTGACATACTGTTCCTCACAGAGGTCGAAGTAGGAAAATTGCTCCCTGAACACCCTGGGCAGATATGACTTCCTACTGAGAGCCCTTCTTCCATTCCTCCTCCCTCTTCCAGCAGCTTTTCTTCCTCTATGTCACCTCTAATCATTCTCTTTGTCATGATGTAGTCCAAGCATTTGGGAGCAAATGTTTTGTGCAGAATCCTTGAAGTCAGGACCACATCCTTCAGCACCTATCACACCACTCCCTGTAGACTACAGCAACTCTAAATAAACAGTACAAACCACCAAACGTTTCTACAAACTCACAAACAGCCAGTAGAAATCAATCAACAACTAACCAGAAAATAGTTGACGCTCCTTTAAGTAGCATTGATCGTAGTCTTTCCTGCTGCTGAACACATTTTCAGCAGTGCGAGGTTAAGAGAGGGCATTAGCTGGAGCATAGAGCTCAAAAATGGCGCAGTTGGCATCAAATCAGTATTACACGCCAATTGACATCACGATCTGCCAACTCTGCATTCTTCCAGCGTGCACACCCTATCCAAGATGCAGCATGCACCAGAAGTGTACACATGCCACAGTCACTATTTTGTAACCAAAATGCTACCCATTGCGCCAAAGAAACAACTGCCATGCAACGGAATTTTGCGGGCTGTATACAGTTGCATGTATAGATACATGCTGGGAGTGTTAGCCTCATACCTCACGTCTTTTCAGCAGACAGTGATATAAACAGCTATCTCTGTCCATAAAAACACATAACCTTATATCAGTTGTTGGGAAAATGCTAGAATCTATTCTAAAGGGTGTGATAAATGGACACTTGGATAATAATGTCTGATTGGGCATAGTCAACATGGATTTATGAAAGGGAAATCATATTTGACGAACCTATTGGAGCTTTTTGAGGATGTTACTAACAGAATTGCTAAAGGGGAGTCGGTGAATGTGGTATACTTGGATTTTCAGAAGGCTTTTGATAAAGTCCCCCACAGGAGGTTGGTTAGCAAAATTAAAGCACATGGGATAGGAGGTAATATACTGGCATGGATTAAGGATTGGTTAACAGGCAGAAAGCAGAGAATAGGAATAAACGGGTCATTCTCGCATTGGCTGGCTGTGACTAGTGGGGTACCGCAGGGATCAGTGCTTGGGCCCCAGCTGTTCACAATATATTTCAATGATTTGGATGTGGGGACCAAATGTAGTGTTTCCAAGTTCATGGATAACACAAAATTAGGTGAGAATTTGTTTTGTGAGGAAGATACAAAGCAACTTCAAGGGGATTTGGACAGACTTAGTGAGTGGTCAAGAACATGGCAGATGGAATATAATGTGGAAAAATGTGAGGTTATCCTCTTTGGTAGGAAGAACGGTTGCACAGAGTATTTCTTAAATGGCAAAAGACTGGAAAGTGTAGATGTACAAAGGGACCTGGGTACCCTTGTCAATAAGTCACTGAAAGCTAACATGCAGGTGCAGCAAGCAATTAGGAAGGCTAATGGTATGTTAACCTTTATCGCAAGAGGATTTGAGTACAGGAGTAGTGAAGTCTTGCTTCAATTGTATAGAACCTTGGTTAAACCGCACTTGGAGTACTGTGTGCAGTTTTGGTCCCCTTACCTTGGGAAGGGTATTATTGCCATAGAGGGAGTGCAACAAAGGTTCACCATACTTGTTCCCAGGATGGCTGGACTGTCCTATGAAGAGAGATTGGGGAAACTAGGCCTATATTCTCTAGAGTTTCTAAGAATGAGAGATGATCTCATTGAAACCTACAAAATACTTAAAGGGATAGACAGGGTAGAAGAAGCTAAGATGTTTCCCCTGGCTGGGGAGTCTAGAACCAGGGCACACAATTTCAAAATAAGGGGGAAACCATTTAGGACAGAGATGAGGAGAAATTTCTTTACACAGAGGGTTGTGAATCTTTGGAATTCTTTACCTCAGAGGGCTGTGGAAGCTCAGTCATTGAGTATGTTTAAAGTAGAGAGATTTCTAAATGCAAATGACATAAGCTGATATGAGGATAGTGTGGGAAAAAGGCATTGAAGTGGATGATCAGCCATGATCATATTGAATGGCGGGGCAGGCTCGATGAGCTGACTAGCCTATTCCAACTCCTATGTTCCTATAACAGGTGTTCCTCCAATTCAATAAGATAAGTTACACTAAGATCAGGCCAGCAGGTTCCCTCCATCACTGATTGCACCAGACTTTGCTGGATAAGTACAGAATCTCTAATCAGTACAGAGCAGGTGAGTACAAACACCGCGATGGCACATTTCCATCACCTACCGCATGTGGCCAGAAACTCTGGCACCTACCCACCATTTTAAGGTTGGGGACATTATACAGGCTCCCCCAACCTCAACCATGTTCCCTTTAGCCTTCTAAGTAGGTGGTTGGGTTGGGGGGGGGGCGGTGCAGTGGTGCGGGAGAGTGTTGCTGATCTTGAAAATTTGAAAAATAATTGTCTTCTTCACCAGAGAAGGAATAGAAAAAGGTTGAAGAGAACTAAGATGGGGAAGAAAAAATGAACAGCTACCAGGAACATTACTTTGTTACCCAATGTTATCTCCAAATTCTCACTCATTTAGTTATTTATGGATTATGAATGAACTGTTCAGTATGATGCAATTATTTATAACCAAGAGTCACGAAAGATTGTTTAGCCAAAAAAGATGCTGAAGCACAGTTGTAATGAAATGATATCTGGAAATGTTCAAAAGCACCATGGTTGACTTCTGCTGTTGCAGAATGCTAAAACTGTTTCTTCCTGTTTATAAATTCAAGTTGTTGTGTAACCATAGTGCGTGTTACCAGGTTCATTTTGTTTATTTAGTTCCAACCAGAACATTTTGTTCACTTATGGAGCCAACTTGCTTTTCAATTATATGCAAATCACAGATGATACTATGTTTCCCTTCCACATATTAATCAGAGTCTGTAATCAATTATTTTTTTAATAGTGAGGTGAAATATAAATAGATTTTTGAACAAGGTGTTTTCATTTCTAGTCTTTGGTACAACGTTTTTCTGTTAATGTTTGCAGCTATCGTCTGTGATTACTATGCAAGATGTTAACACAAAGTTATAAAAGTAATTTTAATATACTAATGATATAAACATGATAGCTCAAATTTTTCTTTGCTTTTGAAATTATACCACGGTGTATTTGCCCTGTGTGTTAGTTCTTTGTGTTGGGTCATCTCCTATTTTTGCATTTTATTTTTCCTACCAATACGTTGCTTTGCTATTCTTGATTGCTGCAGTCATTTAAATCAGTGCATACAAAATGGTGAGGATCGGAATTCCTTTGGGTGTTCCAATAATGCTACGTGATCGAGGAAAGGAAAATTAATTCATGAGCAGACAGCAAAGGTTAATGTAGTGAAACCTGAGTTGTTTTGTTTATGCATGTTTCTAACCCAGAACCTGCATTTATAGATACATACCTCAGCATTTGTGAGGAGACCTGTCTTTGCCACCTACACTTCAGAAGAGGGACTGTCACAGATGTGCCATCCGCTGCACAATGACCTTACAATAACATCTCAAACAGAAATGCCTCTTCTAGCATTGAGGTTACACAGCAGTAAGCTTTCATGTCAGCTGGTCTTTCCAAGTTACTGCAAGACTAAATCACGCTGACAGTAGTGTACACATTCATCAAACAAATGACAAATGTTATACTTATAAAGGGCAACACCTTTATCACCTTTTCTGCGGAAAGGAGACATCAGGTGGATATGGAACACAAATTTTACTGGATGCCAAAGTCCTCTCAAATGCAAGACATCAGAGATGACACTGATATGGAAGTTGGAGCACATCATATCAACCCTTGGCTTATGTGACAGAAAGGGCTTGCATTCACGTAATGTTCAGTGTCATGCAGGCCCCCACCTGCCAAGAATGAGGCACACATTATTTCGCCACATGAACATTAACACTTAAAATTGCTGCTTGAAAGAAAAGAGAGCCGATCACAAGGAATTGCCAATACCCTCGCCGGAAAGACCTTTTTTGCATAGTAACAGACAGTATTTGGAACTGACAAAGTGGCCATTCCCTGCTCCAGTTTAATCCACAATGGACTTTTCATTACCAGACGTTGAAGGTGGAGAGGCTAGTATTCCAGGTTAACTACTAAGATGGCTGAATACACAAACAGACATGGTCAGACCAGTTTAGTCATATGACTAACTGACTGTTGGAGTTTTTTGAATTTGAACTTGCCATTGGGAATTTGAACTCAGGGAGCTCTTTTCTCCTGGACTGAGAACACCTCTTTCCTATCTGCTCCGATCTCTTTCTCACAGAACTGAAGATCCATTGAAGACATGAACCCCAGGAGAGAAAAGTTTCCTATATGAACAAGGTTTAAGAAGAATACTGGCCCCAATGAAAAACAAGACTACTTACAAAAGTGAGCTTGAAGCACAGTACACAAGAAACTCTTCTGATATTGCCTCAAAGCTCTCTACTTTATTTTTTCTTCTGCTCTTTTCTGTCCCTATTTGCATGTGTGCATCATGGGTGCAAGCTAGTGTCAGCGCATTGTACCTCCATAGGCATTAACCATATTAGAGTTTAAGTTTTAATAAATTTCACTTCTTCTTTAAATCTACGAAAGCCTGCTCATGCTCATTTCTTTGCCTTATAATTGGAAAGTGGTGAACAAGGATTCACCAAGGGGGAGCTCAAAACACAGTGTGTTTAAAATTAAATCCTGTTATAATAAGACCAGGTGAGCTAGTGCTCTAGTGCTTCTATGAAGACTAAAAGGGACCCTAGACACCTTTCTCACCTGCTCGTAACAGAAATTTGGGTGCTAGCATCCGGGATTTTACCCAAAGACAAATGAGAGAAATTGGAAGTGGGAAGCCAAATTGTTCCCAATCAAAAAAGAGCAAGATTAATACAGGTTTTCTTGTGGTTGTGTGTGCTTGGATACTTACATGTCTGCAACTGAAACTAGTAGCTGTCCAAGCCAGGGTGAAATAACTTGGGATAAATTAAAAGCACAGTCTATGGAGGAGTTGAGAAAAATGGCTGAGCAGTGTGGAATCGCTGTACATGGCAAGGCTAGGAAGTCTGAACTCATAAGGCTAGTGGCCAACCATTTTTTCCATGAATCTGAAGAGGCAGAAACAAGGTTAGAAGCAGACTCCGAGAGGGTAGTGTTAGCAAAGATACAGTTGGAACAGAGGAAACTTGAATTTGAGGAAAGAGAGAGGGAGAAAGAAAGAGCCTTCCAGAAGAAATGTGAAGAGAATGAAAGACAGGAGAAGGAACGAGAGAGAGAGGAGAGAGAAAGACAGGAGAAGGAACGAGAGAGAGAGAGAGAAAGAATATTCCAGAAAGAATCCGAAGAGAGAGAGTTGATGAAGCTTGAGTTAACTAGGGGGTGACAGAGTAACCCCAGTGAAAGCATGGCCAATATGGAGGATCATAATTCAGGGCAGGGTACAAAATTGCTAAAACTCGCTCAATTAATTCCAAAATTCAATGAGGAAGACGTGGAAGCATTTTTTGTGTCTTTTGAGAAATTGGCAAGGCAGCTAAAATGGCCAGCTTAGACCTGGTCTCTCTTACTGCGAAGCAAACTAACTGGAAAAGCCCATGAGGTTCATTCCTTGTTGTCAGATGAGAGTTCATCTAATTATGAACTGACCAAAAATGCTATCCTCTGGGCATATGAATTAGTACCCGGAAGCCTATTGCCAAAAGTTTAGAACCCTTAAAAAGCAAGCTAATCAAACTGGAGTTTGAAAGAAGTAAGCAGCTGGCTTTTGACCAGTGCCTGAGGGCTTTTAAAATAAAGCTCAGCTATGAGACTCTCAGAGAATTAATCCTGTTGGAGGAATTTAAAAACTCTCTCCCACTTTCAATAAAGACCCATGTAGAGGAACAGCTGGTTCAGGGAGCCTGGAAAGCAGCTGTTCTGGCCGACGAGTTTCTTCAATTTATATGTCAGTTTCCCAGGGGAGAGCCTTTCCTAATCACCCCCACAAATCCGAAAAGGACAAAAGGTTGGAAGGTGATAGGAGCCCAGGCAGTCCTGGAAGAGAAAAGAAAGCAGGAGACACAGGGGGCCCTCCACCAGCAAAAATAAGTAGGTGCTGTGAGCAAGAGTGAGACCCGGAGACCTGTGTGCTTCCATTGTAATAATGAAGGGCATTTACAAGCTGACTGCTGGAAACTAAAGAGGAAACTGGTAGGGTTAATCAGGGCACACCCACTCAGTGCAGACAGGACCCTGATGGAAAGCACAGAATAAGCTGTGGCTTTAACTGCAGTAAGAGTGCAACCCAGGAAGCTTACTACGGCCAGTGCAGGAAAAGTTAACAGGATTCCTGAAGGTTATCAGGGTTTTGTGTCTGAAGGGAAAGTAACACCATACCCCTCGAGTGGGGCAAGCAAGCCCATAGTTATTTTCAGGGACACAGGGCCCTTTTACTGGGAAAAGACCTGACCTTTCCCCCAGAGAGTGCAGTGAACACCAAAATGGTGGTGAATGGTATTGGAGGGCAGTGTATGCTTGTATCTGTACACTGGGTGCACCTAGAGTGCGACTTAGTTTCTAGACTGGTGACCATAGGGATTGTCTGGGGTTGACCTGCTCTGAGGTAATGATCTGGTGGGGGCAAAGGTGGTAGCACCTCCCCCCCCACCCCAATAGTGAAAGAAAGACCGCAGGAGGTCAGAGAGACAGGGCAGTGGCAGCAGATGGTCCCCTGCAGAGTCCCTGAGTGTGTCGTGGATCAGGCCATGATCAAACCAGCTCTCCCAGAGGAGACTGCATTGGCACTGCAGGCAGATAACCATGAGGTCTGCCTGTCCGAGACTTTCTTTGGAAAGTTAGGAGATCCAGGGAATTAATTAAATGGATTCTCCCTAGCTGAGGCTCAGCAAGTCGACCCAGTATTGCAAGGGTTAGTACAGGCTGCCCAGTCTAAAAGTGAAGCAGAGGGAGTCCCTGATTGCTACTATTTAAAGAATGAAGTACTGATGAGGAAATGGAGTTCTCCTCACAGACCTGCGGGCAAGGAGTGGATGGTAGTTCACCAGTTAGTGGTGCCACAGAGATACCGGGGAGAAATATTAAGAAGGGCCCACGAGACTCCAGTGGCTGTACATGCCGGTATACAAAAGACCAAAGCCCGCATAAAACAGCAGTTTGACTGGCCAAAACACCACAATGATGTGGTGGAGTACTGCAGGAGTTGCCACATGTGCCAGGCTGAAGCAAATCCCAACCTACAGTGAAACCTGCACCCCTAAGTCCAGTACCAGTGTTAGGAAGACCCTCCAGCTGAGGGCTGGTGAACTGTGAGATACCCCCGCCGAGAACAAAAGGGGACAGGCAGGCACACAGCTGGGAAAAGTTTAGAAAGAGAAGGGGGAAATGTTACTAAGAGGGCAGGTTAAAGGAAGTCCGGGAGGAATCCCGGATGAAAACCCCTACTGTCCTGTTAGCCAACCTCGAAAAATGTGAAATGTTAGACCCCACAGCCTCCTACCTAAATGCAGACTCTATGCCCCCTAGTCACCTGACCTCTCTGCTAAGGTAAATAGGCCCTTCACCTCCACTCTATCCAGGCCCCTCAAAATTTTGTACATTTCAATCAGATCTCCCCTCAGCTTTCTCTGTTCCAAGGAAACTTTGGTGACAATATCTCAAAGACAGGATCTAACTGGTGCCATTAGGTCTATTGTCCTGCTGATTGGCAAGCAAATAGATACAGGACCTAGCACAAATGGTCCGGCATCATAATGCTGATCTCTTTCCTGGTGATAGATCGTGTGACCTAAGCTTTCTTCAATGCCTGCTCATGTAGGTATAAGGATGCAGGACCAAACTGCCCTCACACTCGTCGTGTAAGTTGTGATCTGTAAGCCATAAGGTGTTAACCCCTTACAACAGGTTCAGACGTGACAAAAATTCAGTTGTGGAACTATTTTATTGAGACAAGGTCAGAACGAGTTTTTTAAGCTTTACTCAAACTAAAACAATAAACTCTGACAGCGATTTACAGTCTAACGTGGGCTATATAATTCCCATCTTATTCCTGGACGGGGAGTGCACATCTTCTTTTGCAGCTTTTGGTCTTCGGTCTTCCCTTTGTCCTCTTGTTTCAGGTTCTCTCCACCATATAGACTTGATCGGAAGGGGCTCTTTTATCCTATTTCTTATACAATTAATCCTTCCCAGTGTCCAGTCATGCTCATCTCTGTGGTGATTCACCAGGACACGTACCCTATTACGACTTCATCATTCATCATCTCAGTATCAGTGCATTCCTTCAGTTGCTTATCTCTAGCGGTCCCAAACATTCTGTTTTCAGCCTACACAAACAGTTAAAGTCGGCAAGGTCTTTTGTCTGACACACATGGTTTGAAGCTTGGCATTACTTCCGGTAATTCCTCTACCTTGACATTACTTTATAGTATGTTTTTTGACGCAGTGGTTAGCACCGCAGCCTCACAGCTCCAGCGACCCGGGTTCAATTCTGGGTACTGCCTGTGTGGAGTTTGCAAGTTCTCCCTGTGTCTGCGTGGGTTTCCTCCGGGTGCTCCGGTTTCCTCCCACATACCAAAGACTTGCAGGTTGATAGGTAAATTGGCCATTAGCAATTGCCCCTAGTATAGGTAGGTGGTAGGGAAATATAGGGACAGGTGGGGATGTTGTAGGAAAATAGAATTAGTGTAGGATTAGTGTAAAATGGGTGGTTGATGGTCAGCACAGACTTGGTGGGCCGAAGGGCCTGTTTCAGTGCTGTATCTCTAAAACATTTTATCCTAATAAAGCAAGAAATTTTATAAGGCACCCTTAATGTCCTACAGTAGTAGTGACGCAGCCCACTGACAAGTGCTCTTGAATCTTAAAAGCTTCGAGATGAGGGACAACCCATTCCCAAGAGATTAATGAGACCATAGTGCCGCCAAGTACCACTGGCATCTCTGGGCTTCAGATACCACCTTAACGCAGCAACAGGAAAGGTTTAAGAGCAGCCAGAGAGGACCCAAGAGATAGGTAGGATTTTTAAATAATCACTTGTTGTAAATTCATATTTGTGCACATTAAAACCACTCTGTGATTAAATAGTTCAGCATTCTGAAGTAATTATGTTTCTTCCAACGGGAGACAAAGGCCCCAATTTTGACTCTGGGACAGTTTTCGCTAAGTGAGTTTCGATATTTTAACTCCTCAGGCCTCATTTAACTGCTGCCAGCCAACCTCTCACCCATTCCAGGCAGAAGAGGTGCCAATTCACATAGCCCTGAGGTTGCCCTCCAAGGAATTAAGTCCTGGCATTGGGTGCTGGGCCATACTGTGAGGGTCTCCTTCTAATCAGTCCATTATTTTCTTTTGCTTCTATGAAGCACCTTGGCATACAACATTAAAGCCACTTTATAAATGCAATTTGTTGTAATAAATGAATGCAAGTTTTAAATGTCACAGTGTTATTTAAAAGACAGCAAATCATTTAACAGTCACTTTAATATTATAGACACAGATCAGCAGAAAAGGGAGAGGCTTAAGAAAGTAGGCAAAAAATATCAAAAGGAATTTCTACACCATCGTTCAACATCTCAAATGAACTACAGATCCGGTTTCCCGGCAACGTGCAGTGTAAGTAAATTCAATTTTGGCTTTCAAAAGGGAATTGGATAATGGTCTGAAAAGAAAATATTTAGAGGGCCGAGGGAAAAGGCAGGGGAGAGAGACTAGCTGAGTAGCTCTTACAGAGAGCCAGCATGTACATGACAGTCCAAATGGTCTCCTTCTGTGCTGTTCCCATTCAGTGATTCTATGATTCTAAAAAGCATAAATTTCAAACCACATATTCATGAAAGTTAATGAAATTGGAATACATTTGTTATGGTTTTTATGTGTATGTCCTTAGAAACTGTTACTGTTGTTATGCTTATCCCTCCAAATGACCACATGGATGCCATTAATGAGCCCCTGCACTTTGTAAAACACAGCAGTGCAATGAATTCAGACAGCAGTGTTTCATTGCTGTTGCTGTTCAGTGTGGACCCTGCTGAACATTGCATTAGTAACTTGCTTGATCCAGTGTGGACAGTAAATTGGCTGATATTGCAAACAATCCCTATGCTAGCCTGAAAGGAGACAGGCGTAAGAGTTGAGAGAGGAGGTGATCTTTACCGTAACTGGAAATCCTGTCTCTGTGATGGAGATTGGCTGCAGGCGTCCTGGAGTTCCTCTCGTCTTCTGGTGAGTACCCACGATCCCTTATATTAAAAGTTTTGTATATAGCGTAGATCACACTTTAAATATGTCCATAGCATTAAAAACTGTCACACTTTTCTGCCTGGCTCAGATTTCCCAAGAGGCGATAAAAACACATTTTTCCAACATTCATTTATAAGAATCTGACGGTTCAGCCAACCAAAAGACATTCATCAGAATCTATTTACTTCTGTCTCACTCCATCTCTCAGAAACCTCTGCTTTATCCACCAACTTAATGCTACAAGAGTGACATTAATATTGATTAAATAACATTATGACAAAGATTGTGGAATCAGTATTTACAGATATTTCCACTGTTAGTCTAATAATCATAACTCATATACATCTAATATTGTGCATACATTTGTATAAAGGAAGAAAGACTTGCATTTATTTAGCACCTTTCATGACCTCAGGGCATCCCAAAGGGCTTAACAGCCTATGAAATACTTTTGAAATGTAATCACTGCTATAATGGAGGAAAATTCAGCAACCAATTTGTACACAGCCAGGTCTCACAAACAGCAATGTGATAATGACCAGATAATGGAGTTAATTTGGGTGAGACCTGAAAACAGATGCAGGGGGTTGCAGAGCATGATTAACTTGTGCCAATTCATTGTGTTGGAGGCAGTACAGTAAACTCGTGCTGCCTGCCGTATGAGATGATTGCTGCGTGCAGCCAATGCTACCCCAGCTTTTCATAGTCTGCACGCATCAGCAGGGGCCACATATCATGAGTGGCTAGCGCTACTTAAAGGCAGCCTGCATTTCTTAAAAGTGAGGTGCATTGTGGCTAAAAAAAGTGGTGGGATTAATTTGAAAACTGATTCCATGCTCTAATACATTAAGCAATGGCTGAACATGTGAGAGAGTACACCAAGGATTTCAGACACTGCAATGGAGGTCTTGGTGAAAAGGGTGGAAAGGGGGAGAAGGGTCCTGTATCAACAAGGGGCCAGGAGGCCCTCCAGACAGATGCTCAGGAGGCAGTGGGAAGAAGGAGCAACAGCGAGTATTGTTCCAAGAATATGGATGCAGTGCTGGAAGAAGTTTAACAATCTCAAACGTGTTGTCAAGGTGAGGGAGTTCATCTTCAAATGGCATATCATACGAGCTGCACTCTCTAGGGTCATCCGCTGCTCAATTCACACCACACTCCACCCATCAACCAACAATATCTATCAATCAGGACTCAACCCTAACATTCATATGCTTTACCTCACACTCAGACATTTAACAGTGTTACAAGCCTCACATCCACAACTCACAGCTTGCACACACTGCAATCACGACAGCCACAGCACCCAACATATTGCAGGACATTCATTGACACACTTCTATTTTTCTTGCAGGAGGAGGTGGTGCATAACAGCAGCAAGCGGCAAAGAACTGAGGAGGACAAGCACGCTTATATATTTTAACCTCCATGCAGGACACAGTGCTGGCCATCATGGGAAGGGGCTTGCTGAGGCCATGGCCACAGACAGGGCTGAAGCTATTGATGATGAGGGTATCAGCATACCTAATTCTTCTTCTCTCATCCCACTTTTCCAATATCCCACAATCTGTTCTCATTGATAAGTTGCAGAGAGTGTAAGCATGCACGTCCTACTTTCCCCTCTCCTCTCACTGCAACCCAAACCTTGTCTCTGTTTTATTTTAGATACCCAAGAATTGGAGGTTCCCAGTCAGGGAGGAAGAGGAAGAAGACAGTGAAGATGAAGAGACACCATCACTTGACCTAACAATTGCAGCCACCAGCTCACATTGTGCATATTTTAGAGGCTAGGATGTGTTGAGACATCGGGCACAAGCGCACAGGAGCCAAGGTGAGTGTAAAGGATAAAGCAGGAATAAAAACAAGAAATGCTGGAACCACTCAGCAGGTCTGGCAGCATCTGTGGAAAGAGAAGCAGAGTTAACGTTTCGGGTCAGTGACCCTTCTTCGGAACTAGCAAATATTAGAAATGTCAAAGGTTATAAGCAAGTGAGAGGGGGGTGGGGAAAGAAATAACAAAGGAGAAGGTGTAGATTGGACAAGGCCACATAGCTGACCAAGAGGTCATGGAGCAAAGTTTGCTTCCAATTTCCACCCTTCTCTCACCTTTACATGGTCCATCTCTGGCACATCCTTTCCCTTCCTCGACTTCTCTGTCTCCATCTCTGGGGATAGGTTGTCTACTAATATCCATTATAAGCCCACTGACTCCCACAGTTACCTGGACTACACTTCTTCACACCCTACCTCCTGTAAGGACTCCATTCCATTTTCCCAGTTTCTCCGTCTCCGACGCATCTGCTCTGATGATGCTACCTTCCATGACGGTGCTTCTGATATGACCTCCTTTTTCCTCAAGCGAGGAATCCCCCCCACTGTTGTTGACAGGGCCCTCAAACGTGTCCGGCCCATTTCCCGCACCTCTACCCTCACCCCTTGCCCTCCCCCCCAGAACCGTGACAGGGTTCCCCTTGTCCTCACTTTCCACCCCATCAGCCTCCATATCCAAAGGATCATCCTCCGCCATTTCTGCCACCTCCAGCGTGATGCCACTACCAAACGCATCTTCCCCTCCCTTCCCCATGTCAGCATTCCGAAAGGATCGTTCCCTCCGCGACACCCTGGTCCACTCCTCCATTACCCCCACCACCTCGTCCCCGTCCCATGGCACCTTCCCCTGCAATCGCAGGAGGTGTAATACCTGCCCATTTACTTCCTCTCTCCTCACTATTCCAGGCCCCAAACACTCCTTTCAGGTAAAGCAGCGATTTACTTGTACTTCTTTCAATGTAGTATACTGTATTCGCTGCTCACAATGTGGTCTCCTCTACATTGGGGAGACCAAGCGCAAACTGGGTGACCGCTTTGCGGAACACCTCCGCTCAGTCCGCAAGCAGGACCCTGAGCTTCCGGTTGCTTGCCATTTCAACACTCCCCCCTGCACTCATGCTCACATCTCTATCCTGGGCTTGCTGCAGTGTTCCAGTGAACATCAACGCAAGCTCGAGGAACAGCATCTCATTTTCCGATTAGGCACACTACAGTCTGCTGGACTGAACATTGAGTTCAATAATTTCAGAGCATGACGGGCCCCCCATTTTACTTTTATTTTTAGTTATTTTTTCTTTTTCCTTTTTACATTTTTTACAATTTTTGTTCTTTTTTCTTTTGTTTATTTCATTTCATTGTCATTTGTTCAGTTTGCTTACCCACTGTTTTTTTTCATGTTTGTACTTGCTGCTGCTTAATCTTCAGGTCGTTAACACCTTATCTGTACTAATGCTTTGTCTTTCAACACACCATTAACATATTGTTTGCCTTTGCTCCATGACCTCTTGGTCAGCTATGTGGCCTTGTCCAATCCACACCTTCTCCTTTGTTATCTCTTGCCCCACCCCCGGCTCACTTGCTTATAACCTTTGACATTTCTAATATTTGCTAGTTCCGAAGAAGGGTCACTGACCTGAAACGTTATCTCTGCGTCTCTTTCCACAAACGCTGCCAGACCTGCTAAGTTGTTCCAGCATTTCTTGTTTTTATTTCAGATTTCCAGCATCCGCAGTATTTTGCTTTTATTTAAGGATAAAGCAGGTGCTGGCTTGCTGGAGGGTGAGATTACACATTAGTTTTGCTGCAGAGGACTCAGATGATGACTTCAGTGGGCCTGATACAGAAGAAGGCCGGTGGGCATACATAGTCAAATACTCAGGGCACTGGAAAGCCTGCCAGAAAACCTGTGCTGAATGTCAAGGAGATTGGGTGAATCTAGCACTAACTTGGCACAAGGCTTTCCTTTCCAGCATGAAAGTGGTGGTCAACACCATCAGCACACTTGCTGAACCCACCATGATGCCATGTATGATAGCTAATGTCACAGCTTCCATCGCAGCGCAAACAGCTTCCATCAAAGTCCTGAGTGCTTCAGTGGAAGCTTAGACTGCTGCCTTCATGATTTTGAATAGCAATCTTAAAATGAGCTTCCTGGGCATCATAGCAATGTATCAATCTGTCCTCCAACAGATCAGTAGGATTGCTGGACGCTGCCATTGGAGAATGGCATTGGCTTCATGGAGCACAAACCTGCTGTCCCCTCTCAGGATGATGGTATTCGTGCTCTTAACCCTGCCTCTCTGCCAGTGCCCTTGTTGTTGCCTGTCAGACAGACAGCCAGATGCTATAGCCCAGGCCTGAAATTGGGCAGTCTAAAGCCTGACCTTCTAGGCCCAGAGCTGCTCAAAGGTTGTCCTCCAAGTCCATCTGCAGTCTCCTCAATTGGAGGTGTGCAACCTTCCACAAATCATGCTGCAGCCACTGGGGAAGTACCTTGTAGGAGCACTATTAGAGAGATAGGGTTACAGAAGACAGCCACTAAGGGAATGCACAAAGGGTGATTATTTTTTTATGCATTATGTTATAATTGAATTTATAAATTTGGATTGGAATGTACATTTTCTAGTGGTTTATTTTTATGTTGTCAGAAAGAGGATAATGTGATGGTCAGTGATAAATGAAAGGTAAGGAGTGTGGGACTGTTGGTAAATGGGAATGTGTGGAGGTTACTGTTGTCACTCATTAAATATTCCATCACATAGAGCCCGGGAAGAAAGGGATCATCTATATTGTAGCGTCCCTTCCTCTTCCTGTTCCTCCACTTCCTATTGAACTTCCTCCTCCTCCTCTACCTTATAGTGCTGTTCCTCACTTTCTCACCTGATAGGTGTTCACTCAAAATGACCTGGTTGTGCAGCATGCATCATACTATCATAAACCTCGGTACCTGCTCAGCTGAGTACTGCAGAGCTCTTCCAGAGCAGTTCATACAGTGCAAGTGCTGCTTGAGGACACCAATGCTGTGCTCTATATTATTCCTGTGGCATCAAGAGGTTCTTCATCCACAAAAGTGTTCAGAGGGCGAGAGAGAGACAGAGGGAAATGTCCCGACTCCAGAAAAGTATGCAAAATCTGCTCCGGTTGCAGTCAATGGGGGTCGAGGTCAAGGAGGACCTCCAAGAGATGAAGAGCCAGCAGGCCTCGCTCTTTGCCAAGGAGGCCTCCAAGATCATCTTCCGGTCCAGAGTCCGCTCCATCGAGCAGGATGAGACGTGCTCGCGTTACTTCTTCCAAAAGGTACACAGAGAGGGCTCTGTTATCAGCAGCCTGAAGGAAGAAGATGGCTCGGTAACGTCTTCGCAGTCCGACATACTAAGGATCAGCAAATCCTTTTATGCTGGGCTGTATGACGCGAAGCCCACAGAAGCAGAGCCTCCCAGTCCTTCCTGTCATCTATCACAGAGGTCTTAGATGACAGCAGGAGGGAGAGACTGGACAAGCCGCTAACTCTGGACGAGCTGACAAAGGCCATCGAGTCCTTCGAGACGAGTAAAACTCCCGGAAGCGACGGCTTACCGGTCGAGTTGTACTCGGCCCTGTGGGACTGGGTCGGCCAGGACCTGCTGGAAGTATACGAGAGTATGCTCCTGGCCAGCAGCATGTCAGAATCCATGAGGAAAGGCATCATCACCCTCATCAACAAGCGGAAGGGGGAGAGGGCAGAAATCAGAAATTGGCGGCCCATCTCACTGCTTAATGTTGACTACAAGATTCTGTCCAAAGTCATATCCAGTCGAGTCAAGTCTGCTCTGGAGTTGGTGATCCACCCCGATCAGACCTGTACTGTACCCGGCAGGAAGATCTCTGATAGTCTCGCGCTACTCAGGGATACGATCGCCTACGTGCAGGACAGGAGGGTGGACACCTGCCTCATCAGCCTGGACCAGGAGAAGGCTTTTGACAGGATATCGCACACCTACATGATAGAAGTGCTTTCCAAAATGGGGTTTGGGGAGGGAATCTGCAATTGGATCAAACTGCTCTACACAAACATCAGTAGCGCAGTCTCAATCAGCGGGTGCGAATCGGAAAGTTTCCCGATCAAATCTGGAGTCAGACAGGGCTGTCCTCTCTCCCCGGTCTTGTTTGTTTGCTGTATTGAACCCTTTGCTGAGTCTATTAGGAAGGATGCAAGCATAAGAGGGGTGACAATCCCAGGCAGCGGAGGCACTCAGGTTAAAACCTCCCTGTACATGGATGACGTCGCCGTCTTCTGCTCGGATCCGCTGTCCGTGCGCAGACTGATGAGCATCTGCGACCAGTTCGAACTGGCCTCGGGAGCCAAAGTTAACCACGGCAAGAGCGAGGCCATGTTCTTTGGGAACTGGGCTGACCGATCCTTTGTCCCCTTCACCGTCAGGTCAGATTACCTGAAGGTGCTGGGGATATGGTTCGGAAGGGCCGGGGTGTGCACCAAAACCTGAGAGGAGCGAGTAGCCAAGGTACAACAAAAGTTGAGCATGTGGGGGCAGCGATCTCTCTCCATTGTGGGTAAGAACCTGGTCATCAGGTGTGAGGTGCTCACGTTGTTGCTCTACGTGGTGCAGGTCTGGCCCATACCCCACTCCTGCGCTGTGGCAGTCACCCGAGCCATTTTCCGCTTCATCTGGGGATCTAAAATGGACCGGGTCCGGAGGGACACGATGTTCAAATCTCTGGACAAGGGCGGGAAAAATGTACCCAATGTGGCTCTCATCCTGATGACCACCTTCGTGTGCGGCTGCATCAAACTGTGTGTAGATCTCCAGTACGCAAACTCCAAGTGTCACTACGTGCTGAGGTTCTACCTGTCCCCGGTGTTGCGAAGGATGGGCCTGGTCACATTGCCGCGGAACGCTCCATGCAGTTGGACCGTGCCGTAACACCCATCCTTCGTGGAGCAGTTTCTGCGGGAAAACACCTTTGACCACCAGTCCATCAAGCAGTGGTCTGCACGGAATGTCCTCAAGGCCCGCCGGGAAAAGGAGACGGTGGATCCTGTCGGATGGTTCCCCGAGCAGACCGTCAAAGTCATTTGGCTGAATGCCTCATCACCAGAACTTTAAAACAAGCACCAAGACGTAGCTTGGCTAGTGGTGAGAAGGGCCCTCCCCGTCAGATCCTTCATGCACACCCGAAGTCTCGCCCCCTCCGCACAATGCCCCCGCGGTGGCTGTGGTGGGGAAGAGACGGTCGCCCACCTCCTCCTGGAATGTGTCTTCGCAAAGCAGGTGTGGAAAGAGATGCAATGGTTTTTGTCGAGGTTCATCCCAAGCAGCTCTGTAACACAGGAGTCTGTGCTCTACGGGCTGTTCCCAGGGACGCACACCGAGACAAACATCAACTGCTGCGGGAGGACTATCAATTCAGTGAAAGACGCCCTTTGGTCTGCCCGAAACTTGCTGGTGTTCCAGCGCAAAGAGCTGTCCACCACCGAATGTTGCAGACTGGCACATTCCAAGGTCCAGGACTACGTGCTGAGGGACGCACTAAAGCTTGTGGCAGCCGCAGCAAAGGCTCAATGGGGAAAGACCACAGTGTAAGGTCCCCCCACCAAGCTGAACTGAGGGGCTGGATTCATGGGAAACCCCTCGAACTGTATCATTAATATTTTCATTTGCTGTAAATGTAAAGCTGTAATTGGCATGACAATTGTGAAATGGAAGGGTTGTGAAGAAACTCATGATAGTATTGAAGGAAACTGATCTCCCTTGCAATGTTTGTATTTTTTGGTGCTGTTTGAAACTGTTTGGCAATGTATTTTTTACAGATTTTTATGAATAAAGTATATTTTGGAAATAAAATAAAAAATGCTGTGCTCTATATTATTCCTGTGGCAGCATGGCTCTTATTCTATGCCTGCTGTGCACATGCACATGGGTTCTGGACCAGAGTCATGAGCCATGTCATGAGTGGATAACCCTTGCCACCTAGTAGCTTGCCTTTGACTTGCCTTGGTGATTCAAATACAAGTGGCACAGCGGACTGCTGCAGAGTGAAGGAATTGTGACTACTGTCAGGATAGCGTGCATTCAGCCGCATGATACACTGCCTGTGGAGATACACCAACTGCACATTGAGGGAATGGAATCTGTTTTAGTTCATGAAAATGGCCACGTTCAGATGAGGTGCACACAAGGCAATGTGCATGCAGTCACTGGCATCCAGCAGCATGGGGAAGTCTGCAATCCATGCAAACCTTCCTGCTCTCTCCACCTACTTGTCTCTGGCAAGATGGAATGAGATGCAGTGTCCTGCAAACTGCAAGATGTCGCTTAAATATCCAGCCTCGAAGGAGCCAAACGTATAAAAGTTAAGAGCCACAGCCACCTTGACAACCACAAGCAATGCGGGCTTTGACCTGTTTTGAGGTTGCAGTTGTAGCTGCAGCAGTTGGCAGAATTCAGTCACAACCTCTTTAGTGAAGCGAAGGTGCCTCAAACCGAGGGCCTTACTGAAGCTGAGATTAAAGAATTGCTCCCTAAAAATCCTCGGGATTTATGAACTCTTGCTAAGAGCCCTTCACTCCCCCTCCTCCTCCTATCTCTTCGAGCTGCTTGTTCTGTTCTGCGTGATGTCTCTTCATTCTCCCAGTCATACCTAGTTCCTAGAAGGAGACCTACCAGGTCATCCATGTCTGGAAGCAACTTGTTTTAGCACAAGCTTTTAAATGAACAGAAAGGTACTTCAGCACCAGCCAGACCACTCCTTGTCGAGTTTTCCAACTTTAGCCAAGTATAGGAAAACTGCAAAAATACATACAAATGCACCAGCAGCCAGAAAAAATAATCTAGCAACTAAACTGTAAATACTTCATGATCCATTTAAGTAATGCTAGTGAGGGGATCCTTCATGCCTTTTAATGTTGACTTCAGCTGTGCAAGATTAAGGCAGGGTATAGGCTGGAGCATGTTATTTAAAAATCGCAACATTGATGTCAAATCGACATTGGGCACCAATTGACATCATGATCTGTCTATTCTGTATGCTGCCAGCGTTCACTAGGTGCATGCACAAATTCCTTTACTGAGATGATGTCCGGGGCACCTCAGAAGTGCGCATGCTTCTTGGACCCCATCTTTGACCATTAAGAGGTCAGATAGCACCTAAACATTGGACGCTACAGAGCCCAATTTCTCCACCAATCTGTTTTAGTGGTCTTGGTTGAGGCATAAATATTGGCCAAGACACCAGGGAGAAATACCCTTCTCTTATTCAAAATAGTGCCATGTGATATTTTGCATCCATGTGAGAGAGCAGATGGAGCCTCAGTTTAACATCTCATCCAAAAGATGGTGCCTCCAACAGCACAACACTCCCTCAGTACTGCGCTGTGACTGTCAACATAGATTATGAGCTCAAGTCTCTGGCGTGGCACTTGAACCCCTGGTCTTATGACAGCTGTACAGGGAGGTAATAATGAAAATAGTGTCTGATCCATTTCTGGCAATGATCCGCATGTTACCTCAGGAATCTACATGAGACCCATTGGCTGTCTTGAACCCATCACAACCATCCACTACCCTCCTCTGTCTGGCTGAACTTGTTCTCACATTGAACAACTTCTCCTTCAACTCCATTCACTTACTTCAAGTAAAATATGTTGCTATGGGTCCTAGTTATGCCTGTCTTTTTGTGGGATATGTCAAACATTCCCTGTTCCGGTCCTACTCAGGCCCCCTCCCCAACTCTTTTTCCGGTACATTGATGACTGTATCGGTGCTGTTTCCTGCTCCCGCCTGGAACTAGAAAACTTTATCAACTTTGCTTCTAATTTCCACCCTTCTCTTACCTTTACATGGTCCATCTCTGACACTTCACTTCCTCGACTTCTCTGTCTCCATCTCTGGGGATAGGCTGTCTACTAATATTCATTATAAGCCCACCGACTCCCACAGCTACCTCGACTACACTTCTTCACACCGTGCCTCCTGTAAGGACTCCATTCCATTCTCCTAGTTTCTCCGTCTCCGACACATCTGCTCTGATGATGCAACCTTCCATGACGGTGCTTCTGATATGACCTCCTTTTTCCTCAAGCGAGGATTCTTTCTTTATTCTCGACTGAGGATTCACCCCCACTGTGGCTGACAGGGCCCTCAACCATGTCCGGCCCATTCCCGCACCTCTATCCTCACTCCTTCCCCTCCCTCCCAGAACAAGGATTCGCCTTGTCCTTACTTTACACCCCACCAGCCTCCACATCCAAAGGATCATCCTCTGCTATTTCCACCACCTCCAGCGTGATGAGACTACAAAACGCATCTTCCCCTCCCTTCCCATGTCAGCATTCCAAAGGGATCATTCCCTCCGTGACACCCTCGTCCACTCCTCCATGACCCCCACCACGTCGTCCCCTTCCCACGGCACCATCCCTGCAATCGCATGAGGTCTAATACCTGCCCATTTACCTCTGCTCTCCTCACTATCCAAGGCCCCAAACACTCCTTTCAGGTGAAGCAGTGATTTACTTGTACATCTTTCAATTTAGTATACTGTATTCGCTGCTCACAATGTGGTCTCCTCTACATTGGGGAGACCAAATGCAGATTGGATGACCGCTTTGCGGAACACCTCCGCTCAGTCCATAAGCTTGATCCCAAGCTTCCGGTTGCTGGCCATTTCAACACCACTCGTGTCCCCCCAAGCCCCCCGTTCCGCTCTCAAGCTCACATCTCTGTCCTGGGAATGCTGCAGTGTTCCAGCGAACATCAACACAAGCTTGAGGAACATCACCTCATTGACTGATTAGGCACACTACAGCCTGTCGGACTGAACATTGAGTTCAATAATTTCAGAGCATGACGGGCCCCCCTTTTTTATTTTTAGTTATTTTTTTCTTTTTTCTTTTTTATTTGTTTATTTTATTTGAGTTAGTTTTGTTTGTTTCCACTGTGCCTACTCACTGTTTTTTTCATGTTTGTGCTTGGGACCAGGGCTGTTCATTTTACTGTCAATTGACAGCCTCTCTACACTAACGCTTTGTCTTTCAGCACACCATTAACATACCATTTGCCTTTGTTCCATGACCTTCTGGACAGTTATTCTCTGTGACCTTGTCCTATCAACACCTTCTCTTTTGTTAACTCTTGCCCCACCCCCACTTTACTTGCTTAAAACCTTTTACATTTCTAATATTTGCCAGTTCTGATGAAGGGTCACTGACCCGAAACGTTAACTCTGCTTTTCTCTCCACGGATGCTGCCAGACCTGCTGAGCATTTCCAGCATTTCTTGTTTTTATTTTTCATTCAATCTTCCGATGTTTGCGACATCATCAATCTATAACTATCCTCCTACTTCTTTCAAAATCATCATTATTGCACTCAAAAAAAACCCACCATCAACATTCCATTTTTTTCAATTACTTCCATATCTCCTTTCTCTCATTTCTTTCTCTCCAAAGTTCTGAAATGCATTTTTGCTTTGCATTACATTCCCACTGCCTGTTCAAGACTGGAATCAGCTAATAAGACCAGCCATGCTTACAGGCAAAAGGGTATTTATCAACTGGTCCAGCAAGCCTGTCTTATTTTTCTAGATCAACTCCACTTAATTATCTTCTCACCTATTCCCTCAGTCCCTTTTCTTTAGAGAAAAACATAATATTCTACTTAAATGCATTTATACTGCTCACTTCAATTGCCTTTCCTATTTCTTATTTCCACAATTCCATTATCCTTTGTATGAAAAGATTGGATCTGATTTCATTTTGTTACAGACAGATGGGAAATGGTGTGGGTGACTTCCACTTTTCACCTCTCAATTGACTGCAGATAGCGTTTTAAAAATAATGTTAAGGGTCAAATAAATAGACAAATGACAGTTTCCTCGTAGGTTAAAAAAGAAAGATAATTCTTTCTGTAAATTCCACCAGATTTGAACCGATGTCCCCAGGGCATTAGCCCAGGACTTAGGATTACTAGTCTAATGATATTACTGTTATGCTACCGTCTCCCCGAGTGGGGTCCCCCAGGGGTCGGTGTTTGGACTACTGTTTTTCTTAATCTATATTAATGACCTAGACTTGAGTGTACGGAGCAAAATTTCAAAATTTGCAGATGACACAAAACTTTGAGCTATTGTGAATAGCGAGGAGAATAATGACAGACTTCAAGAGGACATAGACAGGTTCGTGGAATGTGCCTCTGTCTGGGCGTCTTGTAAAGATGTGAGTATCCATCTCTTCAAGGGATATCCCTTGTCCTCTCGAAGCCATCCACAGAGTTTCGGTGGTGTCATGAAGAGCTGCGGCATCCTGGACTGCCGGAGGCTGAAGGCATCAAGGCAGCTGCCAGGATAACGAGCACACACATGTATAAAGCACTTGGTGTGGTCGCATACCAGCTGAACATTTAGGTGGTGGAAGTCCTTGCTATTGATGACTCTCACTGGTTGCTCACTCGGTGCCTTGATGGCCATATGGGTGCAATTAATGATCCCCTGCATCTGCGGGAATCCAGCAATGGAGGAGAATCCCACTGCCCTTTATGCCTGCGAGGCCCCATCTATTTGAAATTGTATGCACTGCCCTGCTTTCGCAAGGAGGACATCAGCAACCTGCGAGATGCAATGGTATGCTGCCACTTGAGAGACGCCACCAAGGTCCGCTGCTGATCCTTGGAATGAGCCGCAGGCGAAGAAGATCAAGACCAGCTACTGGCAGGACATGGCAAGCAGTACTGAGAGGTCTGAGTCTTCCTCAACGAGGGCACAAATCTCAGATAACATCTGCCTACCTAGGGGCACTCTCCTGCAACACTGATTCTCTGACATTTCCAGGTGGCTTCCTCTTCGGTGGTACAGTCAATACTGAAGGTATGGCCTTCGTTGCCTTCCTGCCCCTCCTTTCTTCTGCCCTCCTCATGCCCAGGACACTGCATCTGCTCCTGAGGATATTGATCCTCATTGTTACTCATCTCTATCTCCGAGTTTCTTGATCCCATGACCAGCTGTTGATTTGCTTGCAGTCAGCTGAACTCATAATTATATGGTGACCAGAACTATACATAGTGTTCTAAGTGTGGTCTAACCAAGATTCAACACAAGTTTAGCATAACTTAGCTATTTTTCAATTCTATCCTGTGAAAAATAAACCCAAGTTTATTATAATGGCCTTATTAACCTGCGTCACTAATTTTAGTGATTTGTATCTTTGTACATCCAGGTATTCAAGATATTCAAGTTCAAGATATTAAGGGGAACAGATGGGGTAGATTAGGAGAAACTATTTTTGCTAGTTGGGGAGTCTAGGACTGGGGGGCATAGTCTAAAAATTAGAGCCAGACTTTTCAAGAGTGAAATTAGGAAACACTTCTTTATATAAATGGTGGTAGATGTTTAGAACTCTCTTCTGCGAACGGCAATTGATTCAAGATCAATAGCTAATTTTAAAATTGAGATTGATAAATTTCTGTTAGTCAAAGGTATTAAAAGATATAAGGCAAAGGCGGGTATATGTAGTTAGGTCGCTAATCAGCCATGATTTCACTGAATGGCGGAACAGGTTGAGGGGCATAGTCCTGTTCCTATGTTTCCAGATCCATCTGCTCCTCGACCCCATTTAGATTCTTATTTTCCAGGTAATATGTGAGCTCCTTATCTTTCTTATCAAAATGTACTATCTTACACTTATCTGTGCTGAAATTCATTTGCCAATTATACGTCCATTCTGCAAGTTTATTAATGTCTTAGATTAGATTAGATTAGAGATACAGCACTGAAACAGGCCCTTCGGCCCACCGAGTCTGTGCCGACCATCAACCACCCATTTATACTAATCCTACACTAATCCCATATTCCTACCAAACATCCCCACCTGTCCCGATATTTCCCTACCACCTACCTATACTAGTGACAATTTATAATGGCCAATTTACCTACCAACCTGCAAGTCTTTTGGCTTGTGGGAGGAAACCGGAGCACCCGGAGGAAACCCACGCAGACACAGGGAGAACTTGCAAACTCCACACAGGCAGTACCCAGAATCGAACCCGGGTCCCTGGAGCTGTGAGGCTGCGGTGCTAACCACTGTGCCACTGTGCCACTGTGCCGCCCCTTGTGCCGCTTCTTGTAATTTATTGCAGTCCTCCTCAGTATTGAGTATTCTGCCACTGCCACCCGACCACTCCCACCATCCCCCACCCCCCAGCCCCCCACCAAATTTGGTGTCATCCGCAAATGTAGAAATTGTGCTTTTGATACCAAAGTCCAAATCATTAATATAAATTGTGAACGACAGTGATACCAGCATTGATTCTTGTGGGACCCCATTTTCCATCTTTTGCCACTCTGAACAGCTACCCTTTACCCATACTCTCACAGCCATCGAGTTATTCATTCTGTTACTTATCCCTGGCTCCACATGCTCATACCTTATTCATTTGTCTCTCATGTGGCACTTTATCAAAGGCCTTTTGGAAATCTAAATAAATTACATATACTGCATTATCCTTGTCTACTCTTTCTCTGATACATCTTCAAAGAATTCAATGAGGTTGCTCAAGTAAGACTTTCCCTTTTGAAATCCATACTGACTATTCATTATTATATTTTTGGATTAATCCAGATCATGGACAAACATCTGATGAAAAGACCTTTTCAAGACCCTCAAAAGAAAACATTCAGTGGAGACATCCTTGATAAGCATTCCAATTGGTTTACAAAAGAAAGGCAGCCTTTCACTCCAAGAACCTTGAAGAAAACAGCAAAGTCATTCCTTTCTAAGTACAGGTATTACACAGCACCTAAAAAGATGCAAGCCCGTCCAAGTGTGACCACGATGTGCAATAGGAGCAGCACTGGAGCTAACATTGACAGGTATTTTTTATAGAATTACAAATAAGATGAGACTTAAAGAAATATATTCCAAGATAAATGTTTATTCCTGAAATTAATGACTTGAATCATAATTCTGGTCAACAAAAAAATAACCACGACGGATACATCTTAAAAAGTATATAAACCCTATGTGCATTTTCCTGCCTAATGCTTAGCTATTCACTTCCAGCCTTCAGGCTACTCTGTACCTTGCATAAAGCATGTCCAATCAACAAAGGATTCTCCAGAATCCTTTTAAAACTGTCTCTTTGGTATAAAAAAAATTGGATCACAATAATATTTTTGAAGCTATCTTAAGGTTCTGCGAATCAAATGTGTGCAAGACTTGGCGAGCCTTTCCCCCTAGCAATGACTGGCTTCCCAATTCCAAACTTGGGGCTGGACTTTCATTACAGAGGCGAGAAACCGGAACCAGATCTGATTTTGGGTCAGAAACCCATCTCCGGTGGGAAACTGATTCAGAATCAGATTTTCAAATGGGTAAGCCCTTAATTGGTATGGATACCTGTTTCCTGTCCACTTACATGAAATGGGACCGAGAATGGAGGTGGGTCAAATCAAGTGTGGGGCTCATGTAGACACCCTACGACAGCCATCATTGAGCTGGTTGTCCTGAAGGAGAAATCTGCATTTTGTGCCAAAGGTTTCCACTGCACCTGAGGGATATGAGATGTCACAGGGGAGCTGGAGGCCTGGCACTAGGGGAAGGGCAGACCCTCGCTTCATCAATGCCCACCTGGATGTAATGCTGTTGGCTGTGAGGGAGAGGGGGGAGGTCCTCTTCCCAGAGGGTAGCAGGGGCACCTCTCCGTTCCTCCTCCTCTGTTACCTCCTGCTCCTCCCCTGCTGAGCTGTCTCTTTCCAGGGCCTTACTGTCCTCCAGGTCCACATCTCTCTGGGGGGCCATATTATGGAAAGTGCAGCAGATAACCATAATGACCAAGACCCTTACAGGAAGGTATGGAGGTTGCCACCCAACCAATCCAGGTACCAGAATCACTTCTTCAGAAACTCAGTGGCTTACTTAATGGTTGGCCTGCTGAGGTGGCACAGGTTGTATTGCCTCTGTGCCTCTGCCTGGGGCTTCCATAGAGGGGTCAGTAGCCATCTCTTCAAGGGCTATCCCTTGACCCTTTGGATCCATCCACGCACCTTGGGGGATGGAGTGAAGCTCTGAGGCAACCTGGACTGGCAGAGGATGAAGGAGTCATGGCAGCTGTCAGGAAAGCAAGCATACATATGGAGGAAGCTCTTGTTGTCGTAGATCAGTTGGGTGTTGAAGAAGAGGAAGCCCTTCCCGTTGATGGATCTCACTGGCCAGTCACTGAGTGCTTTGATGGCCACATGGGCGCAATCGATGCCCTGCACCTGGAGGAATTCAGCGATGGAGGCAAAGCCATATGCCCTCTGTGCCTGTGCAGGTCCATCTATGTCAAAGTGGATGTAATCCCTCGTCCTCCTGAATACAGCATCCGTGACCTGCCTGATGGTGTGATGAGCTGCCGACTGTGAGATGCCACCTAGGTCCACAGCTGATTCCTTGAAAAACCCAATTGCATAGAAATTCAGGGCAATGGTGTCCTTGACGGCTGCAAGTAAGGGACTGCCATGGGGGCCGCAAGGCCTCAGGTCATCATGGATCTGAGCACAGAGATCAAGACCATCTACCTGGATAGGCACAGCCTCCTACAGCACTGGCTGCCTGTCATTTGCAGGTAACTGACTCTTGGGCGGTAGACACGATGTGTTGGGTAGCGCCTTTGTACCTTTCCAGTCCCCCCGCTGTGCTCCTGCTGACCAGGAGGCTGAATCTGCTGCAGCTCATCCTGGCTCTGTCCAATATCAGAGTAGCCTGCTTCCATATGAATTCCCTCAGCTAGACTTTGTGCATTCACCAAGCCTTTCCCTGCCGACCCCAGCTGCTCAGGTGATGCCAGCGGGCTCACGTCCTCTCTGGATTTCTGTTACTCACCACAGAGCAAAGCAAGTCTTCCAGCTGTAGCAATAGCTACTCTGTGTCACTTTTGGAACAGCTGAGCTTTATTTTGTGCCTCTGCATTATTTTAATCAGCCTTTCCCATAGTCCTCATGGTCCTCCACATTGTTCATGTCTTGTACACTCTGCCACCTTCCAGACATGACGTTCTCCCCATTCCATTCCTTTAAAAATTGAAAACTGCTGCTGACAAGCCTGTTAATGAGCTCCTCAATGAGCTCAACAGGCGCTTAATTGGAGGTTGCCGTTGCCTCCCTCCCGGCGCCCCATTATTAATGGCTTCACGTTCCGGAGGCAACAGGACCCAGTGCCAATCTCCAAGAACACGATTTTTAAATCGCATTCACACCCACCCCCACACCCAGCAAGCTTTAAAACTCTTGCCCTTGGTTTCTGAACACAATTTGGTGACTCGCTATACCATATAATGACGCATGATGTAACAATACTGAAGCAGTAGTCAATATCATTGGTCGTGCACATGCCAAAACAGTCTACCTGTTGAGCCCATGAAATTTGATTCAGCCTGAATGGCCAAGCTAGTTTTAAATGTATGATCTCACTGACTCACACGTAATAATGTATCAGAACACGGGAACCTCTATCCATTTATTTGTGCACACCAGGATAATTTTCAACAGCACAAAATTGGAAAATTGTATGTATTGACTGCTCTAGGATGCATTCACCCTCATGGAGACAAAAATCGGTGCAGTTTCAAACTTTGAACAACTCTCTAAGGTTGCTTCATTTACCACAATGACCCAGTTCTTCTGCATGTGTGCTATAAGACGATATGATTCTTGTAATAGTTGGGACAGATTACTGATTGACAGACATTTTTGTACAGTGTTACGTAACACAGAAAGGCAATAAAAGATAAAATAACTCTGGATAATGGGCAACATAGGGAGGACGTCCATTACAGCCCTGGTGGAGTGGTATGAAGTGTTGCAACAAATATTTTATTGAATGAACTTTTCAGCTAGGAATGCAGCCTATGAAATCTGAACAGCAAGTTAACTCTTTGCTATTAAAAATGCAACAATAGAGCATGGAAGCACTTTAAGGTAACGGTGTACGTCATTGGCCACTAGACTACGAGGAGGTAAGGTAATTTTGTACGTACTGTTAACAGAAAAGATAGAGCAAAGAGCATAGAACTGCTCCTTAATGAAATGTAGAATGCTGTGTATACAAAGTGTATCAAATTCACACTGACAAAATTAAAAAGAATAAGTAAATGTAAACAGTTCACGGGCAACTATCAGTGGTTCTAGGCACCCTGAAAAGTCTAAGACTGCCCCTGGAAGAAACCCCATTAATGGCATTTTCTTCTTGCTTTATTCATTCCTTTAGTTTTGACAAAAAACATTTAATTTCAAATGATTTCTTTTCATTCTAGTTGACCTCCTCTGGCATTGCATACAGAAAAAAAGAAATGTTTCTTTCATTCTGCAATTTTTCCTTTTGTTCTTTCCTACTCTTTCTGCATCATTGGGCTGAATTTTAAGGGAATGAAGTGGATGGAACAGAGGGATGTCCCATCCTGATTTTGTCCATGGCTGCAAACATTGAAGGCGAAGGTCTGACAGTAACGTGGCAGGCAGGTGACTGAGAGACTGAGAGCCCAATTGAATGCGATTTTATGGAGCAGACTGAATTTTGTAAATGGAGCATGGGTCTCATAGGGCTTCAGAGGCTTGCTGACATGGAGGTGGTCGAGCATGGCTGTCTGCAAGGGGAGGCCATTGGGAGGGCAACCATCCCAATGGCCCCTGGCAGGGTACCAAGGGGAGGGTTGTGCACGTTGCATGAGGAGTGAGGGGAAGGTGGTTGAGCTGCAGAGCAGCCATTACAAGGAGGGCAACGGGCAAGTGACAACTGAGCAAGGCTCACAAGTGGGGGCAACAAGAGGGGGTCACTGGCAGGGAAAGACTGCCTTTCCGGGAGAGGCCACCTTTCATGGGCCTCATTCTTTCAGGCATTGTGGACCCCGTCGAAGATGAGTTACAGCAGAGTGGGAGGGAGGACCAAGCATCTGCAGCTGCATTGGAATGGCCTTGGAGGCCACAGGAGGGTCAACAGCGGCCTGCAAATGCTGAAGGAGAGCACAGAAGTGAGAGAGAGGGGGCTGCCCCATGCAGAAGGAGATACCCTCTGGAAGAGGGTCTACAGGTCGAGGCTCAACTACCTGCAGATGTCCGAGAGGCAGTGCCACCGAAGACTCCGCCACTCCAGGGAGGCAGTTACGGATCTGTGCACCATGATGCAGGATGAGCTGTGCCCAGGGGACTTGGTGGGAATCCATTGCCACTGGCCCAGAAGGTAACCATGGCACTGAACTCCTATGCCACTCTATCATTTCAGGGATCCACAAGGGTCATGTATGGAATCTCACAGTCAGTGGCACATCAGTGCATCAAGAAGATCACCAATGCCCTGTTCAGGAGTGCAGGAGACTATGTGCACTTCTGCATGGATCCTAACTCACATTGAGAGGGCCACCGGGTTTGGGGCCATCACTGGATTCCCCCAGGTTCAGGGGTGTCATCAACAGCATGCGTGTGGCCATTAAGACTCTTGCACACCAGGCAGTGGCCTTCATCAACAGGAAGGGCTTCCACTCCCTCAATGTGCAACTTGTCTGCAACCACCGTAAACAGATCCTGCAGGTCTGTTCACGCTTCCGAGGAAGTTGCCATGATCCCTACATTTTGAGGCAATCCCAGGTGCCAGAATTGTTCCGGCCTTCCTCTAGCTTTCAGAGATGGATTCTTGGAGACAAGGGCTACCCACTGAGGATATGGCTATTGACACCTGTGAGGAGTCCACACACAGACTCAAAGGAGAGGTACATCACCTACCATGAAACAGCACGAGCTAGCGTAGAGCAGGCCTTTGGTCTGCTGAAGATGAAATTCCAGTGCCTAGATCAGTCCAATGGAGCCCTTCAGTATGCACTGGTGAGGATCTCACTTATCGTCATGGTCTGCTGTGCACTGCACAACCTGGCCCTGCAGAGGTGGGGAGCTGATGAGCAACAAGTAAAGTGAGGAGCTGACTGCCTCTTCGGACACTGAGGATGCAGAGCAGGAAAATGGGCAAGCCAGGCCTGATGAAGGACCCCAGGGGCAACAGGAGAATGACCATGAGATACATGCAAGGGAGGCTCACGATGCCCTTGTACGTTCGCATTTTCTTTGATCATTATTGCCCCTGGTACCTTCGCCAATAAAGATCCACCTTTATGCAGCCATGTTGTCACCTTCCTTTCTTAATGGTTGCATGGCTTAATGAACATTTCGGCAAAGATGGTGAGGCTCCAGAGTTGCTCTCTCGCAGTATGTTCTATCACCTCCAGCCTCTTCACAGAGGGGAAGGGCCAAGTCTTTTTTTTTAATTAATTCATGGGATGTAGGCATCACTGGCCAGGCCAGCATTTATTGCCCATCCCTAATTGCCCTTGAGAAGGTGGTGGTGAGCTGCCTTCTTGAACTGCTGCAGTCCATTTGGGATAGGTATAACCACAGTGCTGTTAGGAAGGAAGTTCCAGGATTTTGACCTAGCAACAGTGGAGGAATGGCGATATAGTTTCAAGTCAGGACGGTGTGTGACTTGGAGGGGAACTTGCAGGTGGTGGCGTTCCCATGTATTTGCTGCCCTTGTCCTTCTAGTTGGTAGAGGTCGCGGGTATGGAAGATGCTGTCTTACGAGCCTTGGTGCATTGCTGCAGTGCATCTTGTAGATGGTACACACTGCTGCCACGGTGCGTCGGTAGTGGAGGGAGTGAATGTTTGTAGATGGGGTGCCAATCAAGCGGGCTGCTTTATCCTGGATGGTGTCGAGCTTCTTGAGTGTTGTTGGAGCTGCACCCATCCAGGCAAGTGGAAAGTATTCCATCACACTCCTGACTTGTGCCTTGTAGATAGTTGACAGGCGTTGGGGAGTCAGGAGTGAGTTACTCACCTCAGGATTCCTAGCCTCTGACATGCTCTTGTAGCCACGGTATTTATATGGCTACTCCAGTTCAGTTTCTGGTCAATGGTAGCCCCTAGGATGTTGATAGTGGAGGATTCAGCGATGGTAATGCCGTTGAAGGTCAAGGGGAGATGGTTAGATTCTCTCTTGTTGGAGATGGTCATTACCTGGCACTTGTGTGGCGCGTATGTTACTTGCCACTTATCAGCCCAAGCCTGGATATTGTCCAGGTCTTGTTGCATTTCTGCAAGGACTGCTTCAGTATCTGAGGAGTCACGAATGGTGCTGAACATTGTGCAATCATCAACGAACATCCCCACTTCTGACCTTATGATTGAAGGAAGGTCATTGATGAAGCAGCTGAAGATGGTTGGGCCTAGGACACTACCCTAAGGAACTCCTGCAGTGATGCCCTCGAGCTCAGATGATTGACCTCCAACAACCACAGCCATCTTCCTTTGCGCTAGGTATGACTCCAACCAGCGGAGGGTTTTCCCCCTGATTCCCATTGACCTCAGTTTTGCTCGGGCTCCTTGATGCCATACTCGGTTAAATGCTGCCTTGATGTCAAGGGCAGTCACTCTCACCTCACCTCTTGAGTTCAGCTCTTTTGTCCATGTTTGAACCAAGGTTGTAATGAGGTCAGGAGCTGAGTGGCCCTGGCGGAACCCAAACTGAGCGTCACTGAGCAGGTTATTGTTAAGCGAGTGCCGCTTGATGACACTGTTGATGACACCTTCCATCATTTTACTCATGATTGAGAGTAGGCTGATGGGGCGGTAATTGGCCGGGTTGGACTTGTCCTGCTTTTTGTGTACAGGACATACCTGGGCAATTTTCCATATTGCAGGGTAGATGCCAGTGCTGTAGCTGTACTGGAACAGCTTGGCTAGGGGCGCGGCAAGTTCTGGAGCACAGGTCTTCAGTACTATTGCCGGAATATTGTCAGGGCCCATAGCTTTTGCAGTATCCAGTGCCTTCAGTCATTTCTTGATATCACGCAGAGTGAATCGATTTGGCTGAAGTCTGGCATCTGTGATGCTGGGGACTTCAGGAGGAGGCCAAGATGGATCATCAACTCGGCACTTCTGGCTGAAAATTGTTGCAAATGCTTCAGCCTTATCTTTCGCACTTATGTGCTGGGCTCCCCCATCATTGAGGATGGGGTTATTTGTGGAGCCACCTCCTCCAGTTAGTTGTTTAATTGTCCACCACCATTCACGGCTAGATGTAGCAGGACTGCAGAGCTTAGATGTGATACGTTGGTTTTGGGATCGCTTAGCTCTGTCTATCACATGCTGCTTACGCAGTTTGGCAGGCAAGTAGTCCTGGGTTGTAGCTTCACCAGGTTGACACCTCATTTTGAGGTATGCCTGGTGCTGCTCCTGGCATGCCCTCCTGCACTCTTCATTGAACCAGGGTTGGTCTCCTGGCTTGATGGTAATGGTAGAGTGGGGGATATGCCGGGCCATGAGGTTACAGATTGTGGTTGACTACAATTCTGCTGCTGCTGGGGGCCCACAGCGCTTCATGGATGCCCAGTTTTACATTGCTTGATCTGTTCGAAATCTATCCCATTTAGCACGGTGGTAGTGCCACACAACACAATGGACGATATCCTCAATGTGAAGGCGGGACTTCGTCTCCACAATGACTGTGCGGTGGTCACTCCTACCAATACAGTCATGGACAGAAGCATCTGCGGCAGGCAGATTGGTGAAGACAAGGTCAAGTATGTTTTTCCCTCGTGTTGGTTCCCTCACCACCTGCCGCAGACCCAGTCTAGCAGCTATGTCCTTTAGGACTCGGCCAACTCGGTCAGTAGTGGTGCTACCGAGCCACTCTTGGTGATGGACATTGAAGTCCCCCACCCAGAGTACATTTTGTGCCCTTGCCACCCTCAGTGCTTCCTCCAAGTGGTGTTCAACATGGAGGAATACTGAGTCATCAGCTGAGGGAGGGCGGTCGGTGGTAATCAGTAGGAGGTTGCCTTGCCCATGTTTGACCTGACGCCATGAGATTTCATGGGGTCCGGAGTCGATATTGAGGACTCCCAGGGCAACTCCCTCCCTACTGTATACCCTATGCCACCACCTCTGGTGGGTCTGTCCTGCCAGTGGGACAGGACATACCCGGGGATGGTGATGGCAGTGTCTGGGACATTGTCTGTAAGGTATGATTCCGTGAGTATGACTATGTCAGACTGTGCTTGACTAGTCTGTGGGGCAGCTCTCCCAACTTTGGCACAAGCCCCCAGATGTTAGTAAGGAGGACTTTGCAGGATCGACAGGGCTGGGTTTGCCGTTATCGTTTCCAGTGCCCAGGTCGATGCCGGGTGGTCCATCCGCTTTCATTCCTTTTTATTGACTTCGTAGCGGTTAGGTACAACTGAGTGGCTTGCTAGGTCATTTCAGAGGGCATGTAAGAGTTAACCACATTGCTGTGGGTCTGGAGTCACATGTAGGCCAGACCAGGTAAGGACAGCAGATTTCCTTCCCTGAAGGACATTAGTGAACCAGATGGGTTTTTACAACAATCGACAATGGTTTCATGGCCATCATTAGACTAGCTTTTAATTCCAGATTTATTAGTTGAGTTCAAATTCCACCTTCTGCTGTGGTGGGATTCAAACCCATGTCCCCAGAGAAATACCCTGGGTCTCTGGGTTACTAATCCAGTGATAATACCACTATGCCACCGCCTACCCACCGCCTTCCATGACAGAAGAGAAAGGGAGGAAGTCTGTGCTTAACAGGAATGATTTATTTATTTTCAGACTACAGACTGCCATTTGCATCTGAAACATACACTTACCTGTGATAACTCTGTGATTCTAGGTGCAATTCTTAATTCTCTTTTGTGAACTGCTACACGGTGCTATCCCTGCACTGTCAGCTGAAGTGGAGGCTGGCTGCTGACCTTGCTGCCATGTGGTTAGGGATGTCCTTTATGGTCGTCCTTTCGATGCCTTGGGCCAAGAGGGCCCTGGCATGTTGAGGGCCTCCTGTACAGAACCAGTACTACCCTCTGTTGGCAATGATGTTGGAGGAACTGGCAACACTGGTGGGGGGCAGTGAAGCAGCTGTTCACACCAGGAGCACCCTGAGAGAAGCTCCCAGCTATGGGAGGCAACTGCTCCTCTTCCCTAGCAGGGCAGACTTCTGCCTCCCTGCTAATCTGAGAGGGTAGAGGACCTGAGGTGACTCGAGATCCCCTGCCCCTGTTCCCCTCTGGCCTTGCCACTGCTGCCTTGTGCCCATGGTCAGGATGAGGGTATGAGATCTCACCATCAGAGCTGCCAATCTCTCAATGGAGGACGTCACTCAAGCACCAGTTAGAGACGATGTTGAGCTCAAGGCCTGGATTGACTCCTCCATTATCTGCGCTTGGGCACACATTTTCTGTGGCATCTCTGCCAGATGTTGCCTGACCTCTCGCTGCAGTTGGAGCATTTTCCTTGAAGCTGGCGCATCATGAGCCTGGGGCTCAGCATGGGCCTGATCTCCCACAATCCTCTGACTTTCAGAGGCCTGGGCTGTCACAGCCTTCATCAGCTGCTCAGGCACACATGTGCTGTGCTTACCAGCTTGTGTGCCCAGATTTAAAGGAGAGTGCAAACGTACTGAGGTGCAAGTGTCTGCTCTGGTGGAGGGTACAGGAGTATGAGGTGCTGACGGACCCTCTGAGACTCCTTCCTGCTCCTCAGAGGTGGCAGGCTCTGCTGTGGATTTGGAGGCTTTCTGATTTGGCACTGCTTGACTGCATGAGAGAACAGAGGCAAGTAAGGGTCAAGGGCCTGCCTACCACCATAGCACACACCCCTACAATGCAAACCCCTTTGGGCACCAGATGACTGATGAGCAGCATGGCTGCATCACTGCAGATGCAGCCTTGTGCTCCATGATGACACTGTCTTGGGCATGCTCCGACTATCCTGCGGTCCAGCCATCTCCATGGGCTCCTCCTCCATCGATGTTAAAACATGCAACATGGGCAGCCCATCGCCAGTCTTGGCCTTCTCTCTATAATTCTGTACTATCTTCTCCTGTAGACAGAGGGAAGGGAGATGTTGGTCCCCAAGCGAGATCAGTTCCAACACACAGGCTGTTGACAGTCCAGCTGCCATTGATGGGTGCACACAGCCACCTCCTGCATGTGTCCCCCCTTCTGGGACCTCGCCAGATTACGCTATGACAGGGGTTTTCCTTTCAAGGCCACCTTGACATGCCGCTGTTAGTCATCTTGCAACCTCTGACCCTTTGCCCTCATCTGGGGAGATTGATCCTTCTCTTCCCAATGTACTGTCTTGCTTTTCCAGATGTAAGGCCCAAGAGGATGAAGGCATGAAAAGGTGCTCACTTTCACAGTCCCAATAAGGTCGTTGAGCCGCATGTGGCACTGAATCCATGTGCACGGCGTGACCCAGGACTGCTGACCTCCTCTGCTATCTGGGAACAGGCCTTCTTGGCTTGACTCCAAGGTCTCCTTCTCCTGTCCCTCCTCTCTTACAGCCTGCAAAAGCACCTGGAGGGAGATATCAGGGAAGCGGGGAGCTGCCTGGCGTCTCTTCTCAGCTATCTCTTTAGTTTCTGCATTCACCTCATTGTCTCCCAGGCCTTCACAGCAGAGAGTTCAATGGCAGTGCTGGCAGCCCTTTAAAAAGGGTGCCAGCAGTTGCCAATGCGTCACCTGACACCCTCCTTACCCCAGCGCCACCCCCTACCCCCTACCATCGGCCCATCCCTGACCACGCAATTGGTCGGGTTTCACAGCTCATTAGGCTTAATTGACCAGCCGCCACTGAATCGCATGCAGCTGACCGCTCCTGCCCCCGAAATGCCTCACGCCCAGTTCCGGGCCCAATGCCGGGATTGGCGTCTCCCTAATAAAATTCGGACCACTGGTTACCTTACTATATGTATTCCACTCTTTTCTCTCTTTCTCGCTGCCTGTAAGACTGTGATATACTTTTTCTGATTGACGGGTGTTTGGGTTCCAAACTGACTCCTGACAACACAGCAGCCCACTGACGTCATCAGAGCGCTCCAAACTGCACACATGCGCAAACGGTCTCCTGCTCTCAATGAGATGCTGCGCATGCACAGCCTATGTCTTTCCAGGACTAATTGGCGCATGCGCGGGAAAACATCATTGTGCAATGCCAACGTCATTGCGTATCCGCACCTCCCACTCAGCACCCTTCAATAGCGTCTCCATTCACCCAAACAAAACCCCGCTGCCTCCCACCATCCCTTCTTCAATCACCGCTTTACCCCGCTCAATCCCCGCCAGGTTGCTGCCTTCCCTAAGCCACTCGCTCCCCCGCCCGCCTCAGCTACTTGCTTTCACCCCATCAGTTGCTCTCCCCCTCGGCCGCTCGCTTCCCCCACTCCCCCAGCCAGTCACTCCCGCCCTCGACACTTTCTTCCCCCTCCCCCCCACCAGCCACTTCCCCCCCTCAGCTGCTCACTCCAGACCTCGCCACTGCACTCCCCACCCACTCCCCTCAGCTGATTGTTCCCCGCTCCTCGCTTCCCGTCCTCCGGCCGCTCACTCCCCACTTCCCCCCATGCCTCCAGCTGTTAGCTCTAGGCCACACCGCTTCCCTCCTCTCAGCCATTCACTTCTATGTTGTCTCATCACCCCTCGCAGTCCACCTTGCTTATTTGGGTGGCGTGCGGAGAATGGTCGAACGTGGGAGCGAGTGGCCGAGAGGAGGAAAGTGGCGCGGCCTGGAGCTAATGTCTGGAGAAGGGCGGTGGGGAAGCGGGGAGCGAGCGGCCGGAGAGCAGTGTGGCGGGGGTGAGGGGTGTTGGGAAGCGAGGAACAGAGAACAATCGGCCGAGGGAAGGGGAGGAGCAGAGGTGAGGTCTGCAGCGAGTGGCTGGGGGGAGTGGGGAATGGCGAGGCTGGAGCGAGTGCTTAAGGGAAGGCAGCGAGGAGCCAGCAGCGAGAAGACCGGCACAGGAGGGAGCGATGGAGAGAAGCGCATGGCAGGAGGGAGGGGAGCACTGTTGGGGATGGGATGGAGTTGGCAATGGCAGCCACTGAGGGGATTTTCGGGTTGAATTTGTTTTTCTGTGATAAATTGTGCTGCACCATCTTTAATCCTGGCAGCTGCCTGACGTTGCAGACAGTGAGATTTCAGTGGAAGAGGCTACATTTGTGCATGTGCTAGTACTGCGCCACCTAGTGGTTGCGTTGTCAGCTAACGCAGCCAACTCCAGGAAGTGTACTCCACTGGGCTTTACCATTGTTTGCCCAAATCCCATGTAGAGGGCGCTGCGCTGTTTCAGCCCAATAATTACCGCAAGTCAAAGAGCAAACAAAGTGATTACTGACAACGCAGCCGGCAGCTTACATCATCCAACTGCGCCAATCTGCGCACAGATTGGTCCCTACCCTCTGTGCATGCGCTGCGTTCCGTAGTGCCAGGACTGGTTGGCGCATGCACAGTTGACATCATCGCGTAACACGGGCAGATGGTGGGGGGATCCGGGCCGGAGAGAGCGGGGGGGCGGTGGGGGAGAGGGGGTGGGAGGAGAGGGAGTCTGGGGAGCGGGGAGAGAGGTTCTGGGGAGTGGGTAGAGAGCGGGAGCGGGGAGAGTGTGGCCGAAGACCTTGCTGGTGGCGGATGCGTTCTCCTCCTTCGCCCACTGCCCGTTCCCGACCCCCGCCTGCTCGCTCACCCCACCCACTCGCTCACAGCCCCCAGCCCGCTCCCTCCCTCCCCTCCCCGGCCCGCTCACTCCCTCCCCTCCCCGGCCTGCTCACTCCCTCCCCTCCGGCCATTGTGTGCTGCCATGTGTTTAGGTTGCCATCGTGTGATTATTTGAGCAGCGCCATCTTTAATCCTGGCAGCTACCTGTTGTCGCAGACTGTGAGGTTTTAGTGGCATAGGCTGCATTTGTGCATGTGCCATTGCACCGCTACCTAGTGGCGGCGTTATCAGCAAATGCAGCCAAGAGTAAAAGCCCACAGAAAGTCTATGAGCAAGTGTAAGTGCAATGAATGATGAGCACTGTATGTTTATCACTGATCAGAAAATCCAAGTCAATGTTTGACAGCTGTTTTGAACTAAAATGAACTGTTTGGAGTGATTTCAGACAAGTCGGTTGAAGCATGTTGACATGCTTTTTCTGTTCTGAGCTTTTTATACTGTCATGAGATTGTTTTTGAGGGTAAGCCATTGCCAGCACCACTTATAAGATGCCAGATTCACCATAATGCTCACTGACATATTCACATTACTTTTCTAGGAAAATTTGGCATAAGTTCACAACAAGAAGATCAGGGCGTGAAATTGCATAATTCATGGTGTACTTCACTGTTCCAAGAAATTCCAGACCCTTAGAGTATCAAAATAGTGTAATTTCAGTCAGTTCTTAGCACTTTCAAAAAGTCCATTGTAAATATAATGCTTATTTTGTGCACTGCAAAAGCTGTTTGTGTGACAAAAACATGAATTTTGTGTGTATTTAAACTTAATTTATTATGTAATAAATTAGCCAATGCAAGAATAAGTCTCACCAAAATCATTTTAGTGAGCCTTTCTGGAGTATTCCTTTAGTTAAAAATAGTGAGGCACTGCTATAAATTAGTAAAGTTCAAGAAATTAGTTTTAAAAAGGCTAGCAGATCTTCCTTGGCTTTGCTTGCTAGACGTGAGGGAGCTGGGTTCAAATGGAGGGTAGAATGATATTCTTTGTGACTGTGACCGTGATAAACTATCCATCCTCATCCTTCTCAAGCTATCTGCAGCCTTTGACACAATTAGTCACAGCATCCTTCTCAAATGCCTTTCCTCTGTCATCCAGCTGGATGGAACTGCCCTTCCTTAGTTTCATTCTTATCTATCGAGTCATAACCAGAGAATCACCTGCCATGGCTTCTCTTCCCATTCCCCTACTGTTACCTCTGATGTCTCCAAGAATCTGTCCTTGGTGCCCTCCTATTTCTCATCTACATGCTGCTATTTGTCAACATCATTTGAAAACACATCAGTTTCCACATGTATGCTAACAACACCCAGTTCTACCTCACCATCACTTCTCTCAATCCCTCCGCTATCTCTAAGTTGTCTGGCTGCTTGTCCAACCTCCAGTACTGGATGAACAGAAATGTTCTCCAACTAAATATTGGAAAGATCGAAGCCATTGTCTTCAATCCCCGCCACAGACTCTGTTCCCTAGTCACCAGTTATATCCCTCTTCCTGGTAACTGTCTGTGCCTGACTGTTCGCAGCCTATCTGTATCCATGCCTTTGTTACCTCTAAACCTGACTCCCACATTCTACCCTTTGTAAACTTGAGGTCATCAAAACCTCTGCTGCCCATGTCCGAACTCCCAACAAGTCCCGTTCGCCCATCACCCCGGTGCTCGCTGACCTACATTGGCTCTCGGTTTTCAAATTCCTCCATGGCCTTGCCTCTGCCTATCTCTATGATGTCCTTCAGCTCTAAATTGCTCCGAGATATCTGTGCTCCTTCAATTCTGGCCTCTTGAGCATCCCCCATTTTACAACAGCTGCTGAGGCCCTCGGCTCTGGAATTCCCTCCTAAAACCTCTCCAAGTGTCCACCTTGCTTTCTTTCTTTAAGATGCTCTTGAACACCTAATTCTTTGATCATGATTTTGGTCATCAACCCTAATTTCTCCTAACGTAGCTCCGTGTCAAATGTTATTTGATAATACTCTTGTGAAGCACATTGAACCATTTGCTAAAGGCGCTAAATAAATGCAAGTTATTCATTGAGTCATAACACCACAGAAGGAAGCCATTCAGCCCATTGAGTCCATGCTGGCTGTCTGTAGTGCAATCCAATCAGTCCCATTACCCAGCTCAATCCCTGTTGCCCTGTAAGTTTATTTCCCTCAAGTGCCCATCCACTTTCCTTTTGAAATCATTCATTGTCTCTGCTTCCACCACCCGCATAGACAGCGAGTTCCAGGTCATTACCAGTCGCTGCATAAAAAAGTTCTTGCTCACATTCCCCCTGTATCTCTTGCCCAAAAGCTTAAATCTTGTCCCCTAGTCTTCGTGCCATAAGCTAATCAACAGCTTTTCTTTGTCAACCATATTATTGTAGTAATTATAGAAGCCAGTGCTAAGGATTAGAGTGAGGATGGGAGCTGGGGTACATGGGTAACAGAGATCAGTGTTGTGAAGATACATTGATTTACAAAAGAAAAAATTTAAACTCTTTGACCAGAGCACGTGTAGTTCTGGGGAAGAGCAACAAGGTACATGTAAGGAATTCCTGTTAGGGGAGATGGGTAGCATACTGTCAAGATCCTGAGTACATTCTGAGAGATTAGCCACACAACTGTTACTTTTAGAGGGTGAAGAGTACTGCTGCTCAATGCTGAAGGAAGAAAATTGAGAGTGGATATTTTTGAAATTCTCTTACAGGGGTGAACTGTCCATCCTGATCATAATAGTGTTCCCTCCCATGCCTCAAACAACACTTAGACCTCAAACAGCAAAACAAAATAGCATCGTTTAAGGAAGAGTTGGGCGATTATATTGGTAAATTGAAATATCTTTTACAGAGCTTTGCACATTTTTGTACTTGTTATATTCTAAATTATGGAATAGAAATCTTCTTCCACCTGGAGCCCTTGCTATTAACTGGCCGGCTGATGACACAGATGCTGCAATTTAGGGTATTTAATCTACATGTAGTCAGGGGCAGAGGGAAAAATGGCAGTGAGAACATTTTCGGAAAGTATTTTGAGCAATTTGATTGGTTTGCTTTATCATTGTTAATAAATCTGCAAACGAACTAAGTACACTTATTGTCCCAAAGTGACAGTGGATCAATTGCTATTGGAAAACAACTTTAGCGAAATGGACAATTTTATTTTAAAAATACAGAGATCCTTGGCCCAATTGACTCAGCTCATCAACTGAACAACGAGGTGCCCTCCAGAATTCTTGATATCTTATGGGGCATATACCCCGGGAGTTTCAAAAATGGTACGGGTGCACTCAACCTTTACATAAATTACCTTATCCTGGGATTTGGGACCAGGTTAGGAAGACTAGTAGCCAGAAGTTCCATGTGTTTAGTGCTGGAGCAGTGCTCTAGGAATTTCTGGATCATCTGTTAATTTTCAGAATTCAGTTTCTTTGGAATTCAATGTCTATCTTTTACTCATACTTGTGCTCTTCAGATTTACTGAAATGCCTCCTGTTCCATTTCATCTGGACACAGACTGTGCAATAAAGTGTCAAACACAGGTATTGACATTTTTACATTTTGCATTGTACAAAGGATTGTGACTATTAAACAGCATAATCAATAATTAAATTGTCACAATTGGTAAATTATATCCCTGTATATATTTACATACAGAGAAGAAGAAGACTGAGAGCAGAAGGTTTACTGAAAAAAATGGCTAATTATTGAACATAAATAATCCATGTTTCCAAAAGCAATATTGATTACTTTGTTCCTGGAATTATGTTTGTTTTGCTAAAATACCACTCCTGATTTGTTCAGTTGATTCACACTGTATACTTAAAAGCAAAGCATCCAAATTAATATATTTAAGGAGAGTAATAGAGACACATGTAGATCAATTTAAAGTCAAATAAGATAAAGAAACTACAATTGGGTGGAAAATAAACAAAGTAACATGTACTACTGGCCCACATACAAAATGTTGCAGTATATGTGTGAAGCGTCATCTAGTTTTCTTTTAAAAAAAGACCATGGATGTCTATATGCGTCCACAGTTAGTATTTACTCAATATTACAGTCAGGTAACGAGGGGTCGAAGGGCTTCCCTCTTTTCCCTCTCAGATTTAATTCTTTCTTAAAGTGGATGTACTGGCCAATTCAGTAGGTGTTTGATTACTTACTTGCAATGATCTTAACAAGAATCAATTGGACAGGTTTTCTTGAGTTTAACAAAGAAAGAGGTTAACTTTATTTTACCTAAACCGAACTACTGAAAATAATAAACTACGCACCAACTTTCACTCATACACACACACTAGTAGTTTACACACACACAAATAGGTGAAAGAGTGTGGAAAGGTAGATTGGTTGAGTTAGAGTCCATAGAAAAAAGGAGTATACAGCATGTGGCGTTTGATGATTCGGCTGGCTTCTAGCTGAATTCAGCGGTCCTGAGGCTTTTAGCTTGAAAAGGTAGATGACTGGTTCAGTGGGTCTCCTGGAGATAGCAATGTGGATGATTTCTTCCAACGGGGTTTCTGACTGTGCAAAGGTGGTCAGTCAATAGGCAGAGTTTGAAGCTTGTGAGCTGAAATGGAGAGAGAGAGAGAGGGACCCCCACTTGGGTCTGCGTGTATCAGAGTCCAGAAGCTTCTCCTCTGCTGCAGAGAAAACAAGCTTAAAACCACAGATGGGGAGGGGCTTGTCACATGACAGTCACTCAGTGATTCAAACATAGCAGTGTTTCTCTTCTTGCTAAAAGAAAAAGAACAAGCAGTTCCCTTAAACCTTCTGGGTCTTGGTTCTTGCTGGGGTATGAGGAGCCATTTCGTCTCCCTCCTCACAGGCCTTGCAATGGAGGATATAGTGTTATAAACTAGATGGCCATCCTTAAGCTGCCAGCAAAGTCATCCTTTTAGCTGTTCTATTTTAAATGTCTTTTTAAAAAAATATAAATTCAGATCTTCAGTCAGTGGATTAAAGAAAATTATTATTCAACAAAGCTCATTGACATGACACCAGGAGACTTACAAAATAGGTAGCTTGACTTCAAATTTGTTTCCAGTGACAAGAGAAAAACCCCCTAATTCAACAGCAAATAGGCTCTGTAGCAAAGATTATCCATTTAACATCATGGCTAATTTTTTTAAAGTTATATCCACATTGCAGCCCTGAGAATCTGTCAGACAGGAGATGAAGAAATATAACCCTAAGAAAATTATCAGTATTTGTCCCTTGCACAGTCCAATGTAAGCAATCTCGAAAGCTATTGATTTCCCAAAGTGCAAGTACCATGGCAAAGTTGTAATGCAACAGTTAATCAAATGGATGATTCAATTCTTCCGATGCTAGTACCATTGCAGAAAATTAGGGACTTATTTGAGTAAGCAGCTTAAAAGGAGTCTAATCTTGGAATGGTAAAAGCAGAAACTTTTCTCTGCAAAGAGTGGTTAGGATTTGGAATGCAATACAGATTCTATAGTAGCCTTTGTTGTGATATCACTTTAACAGTCTGAATATGTCCCACATCATCACAGGAAGTGACATCAACCAACACGTGACAGCTCAGTTTGAGTTGTGTTAGTCATCTAGATACACATGTATTGTCGAGCTCTCTTATAAACCTGTTACTTAACAATAAAAAACCCACTCCTTGATTACCTTTCAACTCAAGATTGTTTGGTACCTTATTGCTGAAGAAGGCAATAACACAACAGCCTTCAAAAGGGAATTGGATAAACACTTGAAGGAGGGCAAGGTCTTTTTCTTTATTCATTCATGGGATGTGGGCGTTGTGGTTAGACCACCATTTTATTGCCCATTCCTAATTGCCCTTGAGGAGGTGGTGGTGAGCTGCCTCCTTGAACCGCTGCAGGCCTTGGGGTGTAGGTACACCCACAGTGTGGTTAGGAAGGGAGTTCCAGATTTTGACCCAGCGACAGTAAAGGAACGACGATATAGTTCCAAGTCAAGATAGTGTGTGGCTTGGATGGGAACTTGCAGGTGGTGGTGTTCCCATGTATTTGCTGCCCTTGTCCTTCTAGGAGGTAGAGATTGCGGGTTTGGAAGGTGCTGTCGAAGAAGCCTTGGTGAGTTGCTGCAGTGCATCTTGCATATGGTACACACTGCTGCCACTGTGTGTCACTGATGGAGAGAGTGAATGTTGAAGGTGGTGGTTGGGGTGCCACTCAAGTGGGCTGCTTTGTCCTGGATTGTGTCGAGCTTCTTGAGTGTTGTTGGGGCTGCACCCATCCAGGCAAGTGGAGAGTATTTCATCACAAGCTCTGCTGCAGAGGACTCATATGAAGAGTTTGATGGGGAAACCTACAAAAGAAGGCTGATGAGTATGTATAATGAAATGCTTGTTGCATTGTCAGACCTGCCAGAAAGCCTGCAGTCAATGTCAAGAGGCATGGAGGAGTCCAACATTAACTTGGCACAGGGCTTTGCACAAAACTTGGAGCCCATCTTTTCCACATGGAAGTGATGGACAACTCCACTTGTGGACCCAGCCCTGATGCAGCACCTGATGGCCGATGTCTCAGCCTCCATTGGAGCACAAGCAAAAGTCACCCAACGGCTGGGTGCTGCAGTGCACACTTAGACTGAAGTTATGTAAAGTCAGCTTACGGCCATGCAACCACAGGCTACCCTCATGCAGGTTTAGCTTGCAGCCACACAAGCTGAGACTTCTGCCATCATAGTGATGGATACCAGTGTTCAAAGTGGCTTGCAGCATGTCACAGCAAACCAGCAATCTGCCCTCCAACACATTATTAGGATTGCTGAAGAAGTGGCAGTGGTTCTGTGGAGCATGAATCTGCTGTCCTTTCTCAGGGTGAAAACGTTCATGCTCCCACCCCTGCCATTCTGCCTTTGCCCTTGCTGTTGCCTGCCAGCCAGCCCAGACTACTGCCACCCATGCCAAGGTGGTACAGTCTGAAAGCAGGTCTTCTAAGGCCAGTGATACTCAAGGGGGTCCTGTAAGTCCATCTGCAGTTTCCTCCACTGAACGTCAGCAGCCTTCCACCAGCCATGCTGCAGGCACTAAGTTAGCACTGTATAGGAGCATTAGGACAGGCAAAGGAACATGGGAGACAGGCGCTAAGGGAATGCACAGGCATTAGTATGCAATATGGCATGGTTTGATTTATAAATTTGGTTTGGAATTTTTTTTATGGTGGTTTATATTTTTGCATTGTGGCCAAGTGGATGCTGTGATGGTCAGAGACAGAGAAAAGTAGAGTGTGGGATTGTTGCTGAATGGGGAATTGGTGTTATGTTTACTGGTATGGGTTGGATGAGTCAATCACTGACATCCCAGTCAGAGAGAAACGGTCTATGTTGCCTCCTCTCTTACACCTCTTCCTCTTCTTTCTCTTTCTCCGCTTCCTGAGCTGGTCACTGTATAACTGGTGGCAAGGCCTGTGCTCTCAGGGGAGTGAATTTGTGCAGCAAGGAGCAGACTACCACGAATCTTGACACTGTGCTGTACAGGGCTGTTCCAGACCAGTCCAGGCAGCGGGAGCATTGTTTAAGTCCCAATGGTCTGATCGGTCACATATTCTGTGTGACAGTATGTCTTTTGTTATATGCACACTGCCCTTGTGCACTGGAGTCATGAACCATGTCATTAAGGGATAGCCCTTGTCGACCAGTAGCCACCCTCTTGTTAGTTGTAGTTGATCCTGCAGGATCAGACTGCTGAGAATGAAGGCATCACGACTGCTGACACGATGCCGGGTATTGACCTCCATGACTCGCTGCTTATGGTCACACACCAGCTGGACATGGAGGGAGTGGAATCCCTTACAGTTGCAGTACATCACAGATTTAACATGCAGTGCCTACAAAGCGACGTAGATGCAGTCAATGGCACCCTGCACCATGGGGAAGCCCGCTATCCTCGCAAAGCTACAGGTTTGCTCGACCTGCTTCTCTCTGGCAAGAGAGAATGAAATGTATTCAGATCCCTTGGAATACAGATCCTCAATTACTCCCCTTATGCAGCAGTAGATGGCCAGCAATGAGATGTTGCAAGTATCTCCAGCTCCAGCCTGGAAGGAGCCAGACACATTAAAGTTCATGGCCGTGGTCAACTACAAAACCACTGGCAATGCGGTTCCCCTCCTGCTCTTAGGCTGCAGTTGCTAGTGAAGACACCCTTAGTGCAGCGAAGACGTCTGACACATTGTTCCTTGCTGAGGTTGTGGTAGGAGAAATGTTCATTGAACACCCTGGGTGGAAGTGCATCCTGCTGAAAGACCTTCTCCCCTGCCTCTTTCAGCAGCTTATCCTGTTCTGTGTCACCTCTGCTCATTCTCCCTCTTCTATTATAGTTCAAAAAGGATCCATGCTGTTGCATCCATATCTGGCACCAAGTGGTTTGTGCAGAATTCTTGAAGTTAGGACACTTCAGCAACTTTTAAAAACTCTGGAAACCACCAAACACTTTGACAATCACAGCAATAGCCAGTAGAAATCAATCGGCAACTAACCTGTAAGTAGTTGATGATCCTTTTAAATATCACTGGTGGGTGATCCTTCCTGCTGTTGAACACATACTCAGCTGAGTGAGGTTAAGAGAGGGCATTAACTGGAGCATTGAGCTCCAAAATGGCAGCAGTGGTGTCAAATCAGCATTACAAGCTGATTAACGTCACAATTTGCCTATTCTGCACACTTCTGGTGAATGCTTCCTGCACGCTCGCTAACGCCCTCACCAAAATAGTGTCCAGTGTGGCTAACACCAGAAGTGTGTGTACAAGCTGTGGATGACATTTTGGAGGCAAAACAGCACTTGCAGCGCTGAAAAGCCAGGCACAGTGGAGCTGAATTTTGCAGCCTATGGTTCTATGATTCTATCTTGGACTGAAGAAGCTCAAGGTGTATTTTAATTCTGTGGGTGCTTTCTCTCAATTGGGTTCTAACTGTAACATCCACAAGGTTGGCATGCAGAACAAAGCTTGCACATTTACTAAGTTACCGTCTAGTTTTAGCTGCAGAATGTGACAATACCTTTGCTTTACAGTCCTGATCACTGTTGCTACAGCTCCTACAGAGAGCTTGACACTCCTAACTGCATTGCTTTGGCACATGCGTGTGTGGAGATGTGGAACGAAGAAGATAGGTTGCTACCTGGTAGAGTTTGTTATTCTTCAAATGATATGCTTCCTCCACATGCTGCTGTCCCACTGATCCAGCCCTTCAGGATATAGTTTTGAATGAATTAGAGTGAAGTAGCTATTTTGAGTTTAGCTTCACATTAAAATATACTGGTGCAATGACACAGGTTATATAGGATGGTCTCATACAGAGGCAGGGAATTATGTACACTGCCTATCTGCAATGTCATGTTGATTCAGCACATGATTTCCCCACAAACTAAAGTAGACTCCTACCAACCTTTTTACCATTCCTTGCTTAGATTCCTTTTAAGTTGCTTACTCAAGTGGGTCCCTAATTTTCTGCAGTGTCAAACTGGATTTTTATAGTGGATTAGATTTATTGGTGCTCCTTTTGTTGGAAATGCAGGAACAGAGACCTAGAAGATGGACGAGGAAAGAGTACAAATCCACCACAGTGAAATCCAAGCTGATGGCATGGTAATGCATGATTCATGTACCTAGATATCATTAAATAAGTATGGATTAAACAAAATGAATTCCAATTTGGGCATTTTTCCTTTAAGTATTAAGAAAAGAATATTTTGGCTATAGTAAATCTGAAGTTTGAGCACACATTACTAATTTAAAATCTATAATTGTATTTAATCAGTAAACTGCACTGCTGAACATTTCCATGGCACTCTGGTGTTCACAGAAAGGAGGCACTTGTCAGGTAATCACAGGCCTGTTGTGTCTGATTTCTGTCCATTTAAAATAATTAATAGAAAACTTAGACACTGCAGCCCCATGATTTCCCAACCAATTCTCCCTGCCAGCACCATGAGGATTGCCTGATTGAGGAATAAACCTCTATATTTTTGTCTCACTTGTTGTATACACCACAAGGCAGTGTTAGGAAAGAGATCAGTAAAGCCGTCATAGGCTAGATTTTTTTCCATACAGGTTTATCATCGGAAGTGCACTTGTGCTCCCCAGAGTGATCCCGCCTTGACTCATTTATTTTCCTGGGTCAACTTCCTTTTAATGTTTTCCCAGCCTCTATGCTGAGTCTGCCTCTAGAGAAAGGAAATCTAGTGCTCTTGGCATTTACATCACAATGGTGTGCCTTTGTAAACAGATGAAAAAGTGGTTAACAAACACAGATGATTGAAGAGAGCACTCTGTGAGATTGACAATACAAAGAATATAAAAGTCCAATCATATTTCATTCTGATTATAACAGAGCAGAAAAAAGATCTTTTAGTCTTTAGACTAAATTCTGGAACTATCATACACTTCACATTTTACATGCTGAACACAGAACAATGTGCAAATATTTAAGCATCCAAATAACACAGTATGAATAGTTGCACTTAATAAATATGGATATTGCATTTTGTTGCAAGATAAAGAGTGGAGCAGTTATCAGAAACAGTTTTTCAGATCAAGGAACATAGGAACAGAAACAGGCTATTCAATCCTCAAGCCTGTCTACCATTCAATTAGATCATGGCTGATCTGCACCCAACTCCATCTACCCACTTGGGTTCAATATTCCTTAATTACCTTGCCTAACAAATATCTATCATCTAAGTTTGATATTTTCAATTGACCTAGTCTCAGCAGCTTTTGAGGGGTGTTACAACCAGGTGAGAAAGAGGTCTAGGGTTCCCTTTTCAGCTTTCACCTGGTCTTACTGTAACAGGGTTTAATTTTAAACACACCGTGTTTTTTTTAGCTCCCCCTTGGTGAATTCTTGTTCACCGCTTTCCAATTATAAGGCAATGAAACCAGCACAAACAGGCTTTTTTAGGTTTCAAGAAGAAAAGTTGAAATTTGTTAAACTTAAACTTAAACTCTAATTCGGTTGACACCTACGGATACATGACGCGCCCATGTCAGCATGCATACGTGATACACACAGGCAAATAGAGACAGAAAACAGCAGAAGAAAAATAAAGTGGAAAGGTTTGAGGCAATATCTGAAGAGTTGTTGTTACGGTTCTTCAATCTCACTGTAGAGTCCTTGATTGTAGGTGGATCTTGCTTTTTGTTGGGGCCCAGTATTCTTCTTAAACCTTGTTCACTATAGGAGACTTTTCTCTCTTGGGATTCATGTGTCTTCAGTGGGTTTTTGGAGCTCTGTGAGGAAGAGATGGGAGCAGACAGGAGAGGCTGTGGCGAGCCAGTCTTTTCAATCCAGGAGCAAACAGCTTTCTGCACTCTCAGTTCAAACTGTACAATTCAGGAAAAAAAACCCAGACTGCCAAGCAGGTTAGTCATGTGACTAACTGGTTTGACCACGGTTTGTTTGTGGATTGTACTGGAGCAGGGGATAGTTCCTTTGTTCCAAACGCTGTCTGTTAATATGGAAAAATGTCTTTCCAGCCAGGAGCCTGGCAACCCCTTGTAACAGCCCTTCTTCCCAGCAACAATTTGAAATTTAATGTCCATGTGGCAAAATTGATGCGCCTCATTCTTGGCAGGTGGGGGCCTGCATGACAGGGGGGCAGAGAGCTCCAGACTTGCACTACCCTCTGGTGTGAAGAAATGTTTCCTGACATCACCCCTGAATGGCCTAGCACTAATTTTAAGGTTATATCCCTTTGTTTGAATTCCCTCACCAGAGGAAATGATTTCCCTCTATCTTACCCTATCAACCCCATGAATCATCTTAAATACCTCAATTAGATCACTCCAATCTCTTATACTCAAGGGTAATACAAATCTAGTCTATCAAACCTGTCCTCACAATATAACTCTTTTAGACCTGGAATCATTCTGGTAAAACTACACTACAGCCCTTCCAAGGCCAGTATATGTTTCCAGAGTTGCAGTGTCCAGAACTGAATGCAGTACTTGAAATAGGGTTTAACTAGAATTTTGTCAATCTAGTTAACTTTTGTGCAGAATGATGATAATGCTATTTTTATAACACCAATGTTTCTGTTCAGGGAAGATGAGATGAAATATTTACAGTTTCTCAAAGAAGTAACGGATGATATATTGATCAGAGGTTACCATTCCAACAAGTAAGTTAAAGAGAAGAGAACATTTTCATAGAGAGATACAGCACTGAAACAGGCCCTTTGGCCACCTAGTCTTTGCCGACCAACAACCATCCATTTATACTAAGCCTACATTAACCCATATTCCCTGCCACCGACCTACACTAGGGGCAATTTACAATGGCCAATTTACCTATCAACCTGCAAGTCTTTGGCTGTGGGAGGAAACCAGAGCACCCGGTGGAAACCTACATGGTCACAGGGAGAACTTGCAAACTCCACACAGGCAGTACCCAGAACCGAACCCGGGTCGTTGGAGCTAACCATTGCGACACTGTGCCACCCGCCACTGTGCCGCCCTGACCAGCTACAATTTTATATGTGTATTTATTAAATGTAAATACGTTCTAGAGAGATAATTTTCAAGTTGAAGGTACAAAGTCTCGCCCACCAAGAGCAAATATGATACCCGCTTTTGTACCCAACACCTGCAGATTTCTGATGTGCACTTCGAGGCAAGGTTCCCTGCCAGCAGCAAAAAATCAGCAAATAGCCCTGTAATTCCTATCTGTTCCTATCAAACTGTGTATTTCTGTGTGTGTGGTAGTGTTAATTTTTGGTGATGGAGTAAAATGGACGATGTTAGATCGACCACACCACCAATTTTTCTTTCCATTGATTTAATTGTATGGGAGTATGGGGTATGGTTCCATGCGCATCACTACCCCGCTAGTACTTTACCAAGTGACTATTCTTCATGTGTAAGCCTAGATGTTCAGTGTTGATGGGCTATATATTACCCATGGAAGATCAACACCACTGGACAGAATGCTATCTACAACAGATATTTATAGGCTTTCATCAGAGTAGGTGGATATCTTGAGACTGAAAAGATGTCTGTAACTCTGAAATGGCCATAATTCTAATGCCCTTCAATACCTTGTTAATAGTCTTTGTTTTTGTGTGTGATTATGCTTATCACTATAGACAAACACAATCCTGTTGTTGCTAAATATTGACACATGCATACTTTACTGTATGTAATCGAGTGAAAACTCTAATTGAGGCCAATTATGGCACCCCTTCTACTACCCTGGTTAAGATTGGCTAATGTGCTCAGAACCTGTCTGTTCTCTGTGGTTCAATACTTTTCAAAGCTTTGAATTAGCTACTAAGTTCTGAGAGAGCTGTCCATACACAGCTTTAACAGCTTTCTCAGACTTTGTATAACCCAAAATTATCTCTATATTTTCGATACATAAAACAAAAGAACATTATCATAATTAAAAAGTAAATTCATGCTGCTTGATTTGTTTCTCACATCTTTTACAGGATCCTGGAGAATGTTTTCCAAACACACATTGAAAGAAGCAAATACCATCTTAATGAGGTAAACCACAGTCAAACTGTCTATGCTTGGTGTAACACAAAAGATTTAGTATATGAACATGGTATGATGCGGGCCTGTGACATGAGCATACATGTCAACTGTCAGAGCTTGATGCTGACAGTCATCATTTATGATGTTGTTCCTGCATGTAAGTTTTAGCTCACAAATATCAGCCATTCCACCGATACCTGCTGAGTCTTCTGAGGTTGCTCCAGAATTCTTTTCTACACTTACACAGACTGGAGTGTGCATGTGCATAAAAATGTGGTTCCCTGCTTCCTGTTCCAATGTCTGAGTGTACACCATAATGTCCTCAAATTTTTTCTGCATATAGACACACGGATCGCATACATAGGCAGAGGTCGGTGATTCCCACACAGGTTTAGAATTGTCCAGGCATTCAGGCAAGAATCTTCTTGTGAGCCAAGAATATAACCAACAATGTAAGTCTGCAAGCACAAGGATAAATGGTCTTAAAATGCAACCAGCTAATAAACAGTAACACAGTAATATTTAAACATAGCTTTGCAAAGCAGAAAATAAATGTGTTCTTATTAAGATGAGTGCTTAGCTATTTACAGTTTGGTGTAAAAATAAGTTTTATTAACTATTGGTAGGATGAACATGCAACTGGTACTTTTTTACTTTTGGTCTTATTAACCTGTCATTTTTGAAATGAATGAAAAGTTTCCTTCTGCACATGATGCCACAATTTTTCAAGCTTCTTCATATGTTTGCTGTCACAATGAAGGATGCAGTGAGCTGACAAAGGGACGGGGCAACACCCATGATTAATTTTCTTAATTATTGTATTATTTCTCTTTAGTTTTTTGGAGGTCTAATGATAGATTTCTAACTTGCACTATCATATATGCCAACTGGCAGCATTTCATGCTGACATCAATGTTTGTGGTGTCATGTCAACATTTCCCCGAAGGGAGGGTGAATGTACAAAAGTCCAGGTCTGAATTTTGTTATGGAGACGGGGGTCCTGGCGGCAGGCCAGAAGGTGGGAGGAGACCCCACCTCGGCCTTCCATCGAACCCCCATTGCAATTACATAGAGAGCAGCCAATTAACCGCCTGCCTTCGGAAGAGCTCTCGCCTCCACAGCTGCCAGACCAGAAGCTCTGCACTACTGGCAGCACTGCTGGGAGCAGAGGTCACTGCCGTTACTGCGGGAGACCCCACAGTATGAAGAGAGAAGATTCCGGGACAGGTGAATGGGGTTGGGGTTGCCGGGGCCATTCAGACAGGCCCCAGCGACGAGGTGGGGGTGGGGGTTAGTGAGGGTTAGTTGTCCACTTAAGGACCTCAATTGTCCTGGGGCGGCAAGGCCATACTCAGCCTTTCCCACCCCGGACTAAATTGGAAAATGTCGGGAAGGTGACGGGCACTCTGCCTCCTGCCTTCCGACGTGAATTTATGGGCACCCCTGCCTCTGTACCGGTCCTGAGGGGCCCATAAAATTCATCCCCCAGAGTCAGTGTACAGAAGAGAATATAGAATTGTAGATTGATACAGCACAGATGGAGGGCATTTGGCCCATCATGCCTCCGCCAGCTCTTTGGTACAGCTTTTCAATTAATCCCAGCTCCTGCTCTTTCCTCATAGCTCTGTAATTTTTCCCCCTTTGAGCAATGATCCAATTTTCTTTTGAATGTTACTAATGAATCTGCTTCAACCATCCTTTCAGGCAATGCAGCCCAGATCAGAACTTACTGTGTAAAAAAAAAATGTTTCTTCATGTCGCCTGTTTCTTTTGCCAAGCACCTTTAATCTGTGTCCTCTGTTTACCAACCCTTCTGCCACTGGAAATAGTTTCACCTTATTTACTCTATCAAAATGCAGAAAGACGCCAACAGCACAGGTTCATTCCCCGTACCAGCTGTGGTAGTTCATGGAGGCCTGCCTCCTCATCTTGCCCCACTCTTGAGGAGTGGTGGCCCTCAAGCTATACATCACCAACTTTCTCTCTGTAATGGGGAGAGATGCCTATGGGACTATGGCTCGAGCAAAAAAAATTCTCAATCAAAACCATTCATGATTTTGAACACCTCTATTAAATCTACTCTTTAAACTTCTTTGCTGTCAGGAGAAGAGCCCCAGCTTCTCCTGTCTCTCCATACAACTAAAGTCCCTCATCCCTGGTACCATTCTAGTAAATTTCTTCTTCACCTTTTCCAAGATCTTGACTTCCTTCCTAAAGTGTGGTGTCCAGAATTAAACATAGTATTCTGCTGAGGCCTAACCAATGTTTTATAAATGTTCAGCATAACATCCTTGCTTTTGTACTCTATGCCTCGATGAATTAACAAAAGCATATGGGATCTTTGGCTTTAGTAGCCTTCTCAATTTTTCCTGCCACCTTCAGAGATTTGTGTACATACACCTCCAGGTCTCTTTGTTACTGCACCCCTTTTAAAATTGTACCATTTAGTTCATATTGCATGTTCTCATTCTTCCTACCAAAATGAAACAAATTAAACTTCTCTGCATTTGTTTCATCTGCCATGTGTCTGCTTATTTTACCAGTCTATGTTCTCCCGAAGTCTGGTACTATCCTCATTATTTGCTAGAGTTACGCGTTTAGTGCCAACTTTGAAATTATGCCCTGTATGCACAAGTCCAGGTCATTAGTATATAACAAGATGGCAGTGGTCTGAATACTGACCCTTGTGAAACACCACTCTATACTTCCCACCAGTTTGAAAAAGAACTGTTCACCACTGCACTATGTTATTTGTGCCTTAGCTAATTTTGCACTCATGCTGCCAGTGCCCCTTTAATTTTGCTAACAATCTAGTATATGGTACTGTGCCTTTTATACACATCAAATGCTGTACCCTCAACAACCCTTTCCATTATTTCATCAAAGAACTCGATCAAGTTAATCAAACACAATTTTCCTTTAACAAATAAAAACAGAAAATGCTGGAAATACTCAGCAGGTCTGGCAGCATCTGAAACAGAGTTAACAGGCTGGATTTTGTGTAGGAGGTGGGGCTCCTGGCATCAGGCTGAAAAGATAGGGGGAATCCCTGCCTCAGCCTTATCATGCCCCACCCCGGGAACAATCCTCCGGTCTTTAAACATCTAAGTTTCATGAGCCAGGATCCCATCCCTTTAAAGACAAAATCCCACCTCCATGAGCTGCTGGCCAATCAGAGGGCCAGCAGCTCAGCAGTATTGGCAGCACCACCGGGAGCGGTGGCCACTGCCAGTACTGCAGAGGTCTCGGACACAGGCCCAGCGCTGGAACCCCAGACCTCAGGTAAGTGAGGTGGGGTCGCTAGGGCCAGTCCAGAAGGCCCTGGCGGAATTGGGGGCGGTGCAGGGGGGGGCTGGTTGTGCAGTCCAGGGGGAAGGGTCCGGGGGAGTCAGGTAAAGTGGCTCCCAGCAGGGGTCCTCTGTGGGCCATAGATTGACAATGAAGGAGGGCTCTCCCCCACAAGCCCACAGAATGGGTGCCTCGTGTTGCAAGGTGCCCCTCTCCGCATGGCAGAGGCACCCGCCACCATGGGTAAGTTCCCAGCGTCGGGTGAAGAGGCCCATACTTGGCCAATAATAGGCCACTTAAGGGCCTCAATTTGCCTCTGGGGGGGGAAGGCAGTCATCAGCTTATCCTGTCCCCGGTAAGGTTGTTTGCCGATGGGCCCTCTGTTCCCAATCACCTGTTGCAATTCTCTGTGTGCCCCCGCTTCCAATGCCACCTCGGGTGCCCCATAAAAGCTAGCCCAACGTTACAGGGCGATGATCTTTCGTCAGAACAAATCCATGCTAACTTTCATTTATTAGCCCATACTTTTCAAAATCCATTTAATTTTGTCCCCCAGATTATTGTCTCTAAATGTTTCCCCTCTATCAATGTAAAGCTAGTTTATCCCTCTCTCTTTTTCTGAACAGGTGTATAACATTTGTCCTCCAGTCCTCTGGCGCCACCCCCACAGCTGGATCGGAAAGCAGGATCGGAAAATTGTGGCCAGAACTTCTGCAATTTCCACCCTTGCTTCCCTCAGTAATTTAGGCTAGCTGCATCCCATCCAGACCAGGTGACTTTTCTACTTTGAGGATTGCCAGCCTTTTAAGCACATCCACTTTATCTATTCTTATCCTGTCCAATATTGCTATAACCTCGTCATCACTGTTACGTTGCTAGCATCCTCTGCTCTGAAGAAGACATGTACAAAGTACTCATTTAGTACTTCACCCATGCCCTCTGCCCACACAAGAAGATCTCCTTTTCGGTCCCTAATTGGCCCCACCCTTCCTTTAACTATCTTTTTACTGTATGTACTTATAAAAGTCTTTTAAGTTCCATGTTCTTTTGGCCACTAATATGTTCTCAGACTCTCTCTTTGCTGTTCTTATTTCCCTTTTTTTAGATCCCCTTTGTACTTTCTGTATTCAGCTTGGTCTCTGTTGTATTATTACCCTTCCAATTGTCATAAGCCTCCTTTTTCTGTCTCATATTTAGCATCTATACCTTTAGTCATTGAGGGAGCTCAAACCTTGGATGCCGTTCTTTTTCCCCCCATGTGAATGTGTCTACTCTGTATCCAAACAATCTCCTCTTTGAAAGCCGCCTGATCTTAATGATTGTTTTGCTACCACTTTTTAATTTGAATCCATCTGTGCCAGATCCCTTTTCAACTCAATGAAATTAGTCCTCCTCCAGTTAAGCAGTTAAGTAATTTTAAGCTTGATTGTACCTTATCCTTTTCCATAACTATTCTAAACCTCGCTGATATTATGATCAATGTTCCCCAAATGTTCTCCCACTGAAACAAGCTCCACTTGCCCCACTTCATTTCCCAGAACTAGATCCAGCACTGCTTCCTTTCACATTAGGCTGGAAACGCACTGATCAAGAAAGTTCTCTTGTACACATTTCAGGAATTCCTTCCCCTCTTTGTCCTTTATACTGTTACTATCCGAGTCTATGTTAGAATAATTGAAGTCCTCCATTATCACTGGTCTGTTTTTCTTGCATCTTTGCATAATTTGCCTGCTTTCCACCATTTGGTGGCCTATAGTATACATCAAGTAGTGTAAACAGCTCCTCCATTGATCCTTAATCCTAACCTAATAGACTCTGTCTTGGCCTCTCAAGTGCTATAATAGTTTCTTTAATCAATATTGCCAACTTCCTCTTTTTTCCTTCCCTATCTTTCATGAATAACTTATAGCCAGGAATATTAAGTTTCCAATACTTCTTTGATCCAGGTCTTTGTTATTGCCACTCCATCATATTTCCATGTAGCAACTTGTGCGTGCAGCTTACCAACCTTATTTATCACACTCCATGGGTTTATGTACATGCACGCCAAATTCACCTTCGATTGTTTCACATTTGCCCCCTATCCAATTTCTGAATTATTCTTCACTCGAGTGCTATTTGGTTCTCCCAGTCCTCTGAGCACCTTGTTTCCCTTCTCAATGTTTCAATCTGGCCCATCCATCAGGTTTAAACCCTCCTGCACAGTACTAGTTAACCTTCCTGTGAGGACATTGGTCCCAGCTGTGCTGCAATGTAACCTGTCCACCTAAAACAGGTTTCTTCTGCCCAAGAACTGGTCCCAATGCCCCAGGAATCTAAAATCCTCCTTCCTTTATGTGGTGTTGTACTATGTTCTTAAGTCTTCATTAAATGACAACCGCAGGCTTTATATTCGGATTCAACACAAACGCTATTTATTATCTTACTTATCTACATTGCACAATGTCAGGTCCAAGTCTTTTCCTCAATGGTATATGTGTCTGCTTTTTGCAAGCCATGTATTGAGTGTGTTTCTAAAAATGGTGTTTTCAGCTTATATGTATATGATGATGTCATCAGTGGCCTGGTCTCTTAAAGGTGAAGTGTCTTGAAGATAAAATTGTTAATACACTACATTACGCTGCACAGCTTATCAGTCATGTGTTAACCTGTTTTATCCTACTATTTCTACACTCACTAGTGCATGTCACTGGAAGTAATCCAGAAAGCACTACCTTTTTAACTTCCTCCTATCTCCTGAAACCTTGACTGCAGGATGTCAACTTTTTTCACTCATATGGTTCCCATATAGACCATGACTTCTGGCTGTTCCCCTTCCCCGCCCAAAATATTCTGCACCCTCTCAGTGATGTCCTTTACTCTGGCAGCCAAGGAGGTAACACACCATGTGGAACTCCTATTGGCACTTGCAGAAACACCAGATTATCTCCCTGACTACCAAATCCCCATGACCATTGCATTTCTACACTTTGCTGTGCCCCCCCTGAACAGTCATTGCCCCAAAGTGGTATTCATCTGTTTCACACTGCACTCCCCCAAAATGTTGTCATGCTCACTGATATTCAGCACTGAAATTTGGTTTGAGAGTGCCACATTCCTAGATGATTTCTGCACTGCCTGCCTCTTCCTAGCCTGCTGGATGACCACCCACTTACTACTCTCCTGACTTCTCTGTAGCTGCAGCATGACCACCTGCTGGAACATGTGCTCCAGGAAATTCTCAGCCTCCCGTATGCCTTGCAATGAATCGAGCTGCTCATCAAGCTCAGAAATCCTGAACATGAGTTTGAATGACTGGAGGCATTTCCTGTACATGTGGTTATCCAGAGCACATGAAGTGTCATAGAGCTCCCACATGGCACAAGAATTGCAGGCAACAGGTCTCAGCTGTCCCATCATTTGCCTAACAAATTTCTTTAGGGTTAATAAATTATGCTGAATATTTATATATTTACTATCGATCCATTGTTTAAATTGCTTAGCACCTTCTTGCCCCACTGCACCAATTTCCCATTGCACTCTGTTTAGCCAGCCACTCTGTATAAAAGATTCACACAGTTCTGTATGTAGCAGATACCCATCTAATGTACATCATTTTAGAAACTTTACTGGTTACACCTAGTCAATCAACAACCATCCTCAACAATTAATACCTAGTGAGATACCTACTTACAGCTGAGTGACTATTAACTATTAGCTGCCATTGACTTGCTGTTTTAAAGTAAAGTTTTAAATTTCGGCTTGATTATAGCACACCTAGCACAAAATTCATATGTGTAGTGCCCATTTTTAGGACGCCAAGAGTGATCTTAGAGGTTCAAAAGGACATCCAGAGAAGGCATGCATACTTCTGCTACAAGGAGTACTGGATGCTATATTGGTGAGGGCATTAGCACACATGCAAATAAGCGTCCACCAGAAGTATGCAGAGGAGGCAATTCATGATGTTAATCAGTGTATAACATTGATTTGATGCCACACTGCCATTTACGATCTCAACGTTCCAGCTAACGCGTCTCTTAATCACGCACAGCTGAACATGCATTCAGCAGCAGAAAGGAACCCACTGCTGGTGATTTTTTTTTAATTTATTTGTTCTTGGGATGTGGGCGTCGCTGGCTTGGTCAACAATTATTGCCCATCCCTTATTGCCCTTGAGAAGGTGGTGGTGAGCCACCTTCCTGAAACGCTACAGTCCATGTCGTGTAGGTATACCCACAGGAAGGGAGTTCCAGGTTTTTGACCCAGCGACGGTGAAGGAACGGTGATATATTTCCAAGTCAGGATGGTGAGTGACTTGGAGGGGAACTTGCAGGTGGTGGTGTTTCCATGCATATGCTGCCCTTGTCCATCCAGATGGTAGAGGTTGCGGGTTTGCAAGGTGCTGTCGAAGGAGCCTTGGTGAGTTGCAGCAGTGCATCTTGTAAATGGTGCACCCTGTTGCACTGGTGGTGGAGGAAATGAATGTTGAAAGTGATGGACGGGGTGCCAATCAAGTGGGTTGCTCATCCTGGATGGTGTCGAGCTTCTTGAATGTTGTTGGAGCTGCATTCATCCAGGCGAACGGAGAGTATTCTATCACACTCCTGACTTGTGCCTTGTAAACGGTGGACAGGCTTTGGGAAGTCAGGAAGTGAGTTATTTGCTGCAGAATTCCCAACCTCTGACCTGCTCTTTGTAGTCATAGTATTTATATGGCTGGTCCAATCAAGTTTTTGGTCAATGGTGAGCCCCCAGCATGTTGGAAGACGGGGGATTCAGTGATGGTAATGCCATTGATCATCAAGGGGAGATAGTTAGATTCTCTCTTGATGGCGATTGTCATTGTCTGGCACTTATGTGGTGCAAATGTTACTTGCTACTTATCAGCCCAGCCTGATTGTTGTCCAGGTCTTGCTGCATGTAGGCACGGACTGCTTCTGTATCTGAGGCGTTGCGAATGGCACTGAACACAATGCAATCATCAGCAAACATCCCCACCTCTGACCTTATGTTGGAGGGAAGGTCGTTGATGAAGCAGCTCATGATGGTTGGGCCCAGGACACTACCCTGAGGAACTCCTGCAGCGATGTCCTGGGTCTGAGATGATTGGCCTTTAACAACCACAACCATTTTCTTTTGTGTTCAGTCTGACTCCAACCGGTGGACAGGTTTTCCCCTGATTCCCATTGACTTCAATTTTGCTAGAGCTCCTTGATACTACACCTTGATGTTAAGGTCACTCACCTCTGGAATTCAGCTCTTTTGTCCATTTTTGGACCCGTTGAGTCAAATCTGGCAATGGATGAGAAAGTCAGTTCTGTCAGGTTCAGCATGTGTGGCAGCATCTGTCGAGAGAGAAACATAGTTAACGTTTCAGGTCGATGACCTTTCATCTGTTTCTCTCTCCACAGATGCTGCCAGACCTGCTGAGTATTTCCAGCACTTCCTGTTTTTATTTCAGAATTCCAGCATCTGCAGTATTTTGCTTTTAATACTGTCACGTTCACTTGTGTTTGTAGGTTTAAGATAATGGGCCGAATTTTACCAGCCCCTCGGCATCGTGGTTTGTGGCCGGGAGGCCTGTAAAATACTTGCAGGAGAGGCCCGCCTTGAGCCACCACACCAAGAAGGCCCTGCTGCATGTTACCGGTGGCGGCGAGACCTTGGTGCACGCCCCCCTGCCTCCACCCACCCCCGCAGTACCCCAATTATAGAATATAAAGGACTACTTACTTCTCCTGATTATGCATCTCACTGCCTCTGGATCCGCACTTCCGCATTTTACGTTGAACGGGTGGCCATCACATTCCGTCCCCTTTACGAACCTGAGAAACCGAAGGGACAGTGGAATCAGGAGTACTCGCTCATAGTAAAGGTAAGTCCAGATATACAGGGGTCTGAACTCTGCATACTTGAAGGGAGGTGCGAAGGAGATGGGACTACTGGAGGCAAAGCTCTGTAGGCATGAAGGGAGGTATTGCATACCCTCCCTCTGTGAATGGTGTCCGTTCTGCGCCATTGTATGTTTGTGTGTGTGAAGGAGCAATGGCACTCTAGTCACCCTGTGTGTGGGGAGGGTGCCAGAACTGGCAGGAGTGTAAAGATGACCTGGCTGGTGGGGGCAATCAATGCAGCTAGTAGAATCTTTGTGTGGTCATGCTGTGCCACTCGTAATAAGAGCAAAGATGGGTGATGCTATGCCATATCACCTAGTTGATCCATGAAAGCATCTGATGTACCCATCAACAACAATGCCTGCCCTGTTAGTAGCCTTCAATTAAGTGAAGGAAACAACATAATTTATGACATGGAACTGGGTATGTCTCATCCTAGATTGTGGGATCTGCTTCCCCTGAGGATCCGTATCCGTTTTTGCTACCAAAGTGGATAACCTCACATTTATCCACATTATACTGCATCTGCCATGCATTAGCCCACTCACCCAACTTGTCCAAATCACCCTGAAGCCTCTTTGCATCCTCTTCACAACTCACCCTCCCACCCAGTTTGTGTCATCTGCAAATTTGGAAATATTACATTTAGTCCCCTCATCTAAATCATTAATATATATTGTGAATAGCTGGGATCCTAGCACTGATCCCTGTGGTACCCCACTAGTCACTGCCTGCCATTCGGAAAAAAAAACATTTATCCCTACCCTTTTTTTCCTGTCTGCCAACCAATTTATTGCCTTTCATATCTGTGCCCATTTTTCATGCAATTCCGTGACCCCTCCAATCATCTTTCCACCCCTGCTACAGCAGTGAAACGGCTCTTGTCAAAGTCAAATATCACATCCTATATGACTATGGTAAACTATCCTTCCTCATCCTTCACAACCTGTCTGCAGCCTTTGACACAATTGACCACACAATCCTACTCCAATGCCTCTCCTCCATCATCCAGCTAGGTGGGACTGTTCTTGCCTGGATCCTTTCTTATCTATCCAGTCATAGCCAGAGAACACCTGCAATGGCTTCTTTTCCCACTCCCTTATCATTACCTCTGGAGGCTCCCAAGGATCTATCCTTGGCCTCCTCTTATTTCTCATTTAAATGGTGCTGCTTGATGACATCTTGCAAAAACACATCAGATTCCACATCTACGTTGATGCTACCCAGCTCTACCACATCACCTCTCTTGACCTTTCCACTGCCTCTGACATCCAGTATTGGATGAGCAGAAATTTCCTCCAACCAAATATTGGAAAGACCAAAGCCATTGTCTTCGGGCACTGGCACAAACTCCACTCCCGCGCCACCAACTCCATCCCCCTCCCCTGCCCATTGTCAGAGGCTAAAGTAGACAGTTCACAACCTTGGTGTCCTATTTGACTCTGCTTTCGACCCAATACAAACTTGATTGAATTTTTCGAGGAGGTGACTAGATGTGTAGATGAGGGTAAAGCAGTTGATGTAGTCTACATGGACTTCAGTAAGGCTTTTGATAAGGTCCTGCATGGGAAATTGATTAAGAAGGTAAAAGCCCATGGGATCCAGGGAAATTTGGCAAATTGGATCTAAAATTGGCTAGTGGCAAGATGATGGTTGAGGATTGTTTTTGCAAGTGGAAGCCTGTGACCAGTGGTGTACTGCAGGGATTGGTGCTGGGATCCTTGCTGTTTGTAGTGTACGTTAATGATTTAGACGTGAATATAGGAAGTATGAGCAGTAAGTTCGCAGATGACACGAAAATTGGTGGTATCGTAAATAGTGAGGTGGAAAGCCTTAGATTACTGGACAATATAGATGGGCTGGTAAGATGGGCAGAGCAGTGGCAAATGGAATTTAATCCTGAGAAGTGTGAGGTGATGCATTTTGGGAGGTCTAACAAGGCAAGGGAATATACAATGGGTGGTCGAACCCTAGGAAGTACAGAGAGTCAGAGGGACCTTGGTGTACTTGTCCATAGATCACTGAAGACAGCAGCACAGTTAGATAAGGTGGTTAGGAAGGCATATGGGATACTTGCCTTTATTAGCCGAGGCATAGAATATAAGAGCAGGGTGGTTATGATATATGTTATGTATAAAACGTTTGTTAGGCCACAGCTGGAGTACTGTGTACAGTTCTGGTCACCACACTATAGGAAGGATGTGATTACACTGGAGAGGGTGCAGAGGAGATTCACCAGGATGTTGCCTGGTATGGAGCATTTCAGCTATGAAGAGAGACTGGATAGGTAGGGTTGTTTTCCTTAGAGCAGAGAAGGCTGATGGGGGACCTAATTGAGGTATACAACATTATGAGGGGCATTGATAGGATAGATAGGAAGAAACTTTTTCCATTAGCAGAGGGATTAGTAACTAGGGGCATAGATTTAAGGTAATTGGCAGGAGGTTTAGAGGGGATTTGAGGAAAAATGTTTTCACCCAGAGGGTGGTTGCAATCTGGAACACACTGCCTGAAGGGATGGCAGAGGCAAGAACCCTCGCAACATTTAAGAAGTATTTATCTGAGCACTTGAAACGCCATAGCATACAAGGCTATGGGCCAAGTGCTGGAAAAGGGATTAGAATAGATAGGTGCTTGATGGCCGGCACAGACACAATGGGTCAAAGGGCCTGTTTATGTGCTGTACAACTCTATGACTTTATGACTCTATATTCGCTCCATCACTAAGACCATCCAAATCTGCAATATCGCCCATCTCCACCCCTGCCTCAGCTGCTGAAACTCTCATCAATGCCTTTGTTACCTCTAGGCTTGACTATTCCAATGTTCTCCTGGCTAGCCTCACACCTTCCACCCTCCATAAACTTAAGGTCAATCAAAGCTCTGCTGCTCATATCCAAACTTGCATCATTCTGTTTACCCATCACCCTGTGCTTGCTGACTTACAATAGCTCCTGGTCCAGCAATGCCTCGATTTTAAAATTTTCATCCTTGTTTTCAAATCCCTCCATGACCGTGCCACTTCCTCTCTCTATAACCTCCTCCAGCCGTACAACCCTCCGAGATCACTGGGCTCTGCCAAATCTGACCTCTTGTACTTACCAGATTTTCATTGCCCCACCATTGATAGCCATGCGTCCAGCTGCCTGAGCCCTAAGATCTGGAATTCCCTCCACCTCGCTATCTCTCTCCTACTTTAAGACACTCCCTCCAAACTCGCTCTTTTAAAAGCTTTTGGTCTCCTTTCCTAATATCTCCAATGTGGCTTAGTGTCAAATTTTGTTTGCTAGCACTCCTGTGAAGTGCCTTGGGATGTTTTACGTTTAGTTCAAACTTAAGTACTCTAGCCTAGAAATTCCAGGGGTACAATAGCCATGAGGAGGGAAGGAATCTCATAGTGAGTTGGGAACTTGGACTAAGATACACCCTAACTTGAGCGGAGTGCTGTTGGAAAGTTATATTGAGGCAGAGTTCCAGTACACCAGCAGAATATAAAATCTGCTGCCGATGCTGTTCCTTAAAGGGACTATCATGGCACTACAGAAAGGATCACGCTTGCAAGCAGCAGCCATAGCAGGGATTGCCAAAAGGACAGGTTTAAGGAGATTTATTTCAGGTGGTGGTATTCCAAGCCTAATTGTTGGTTGTGCACAGGGAGACAGAGAAAGCAGTTCAAATAAATAGTGCTAGAAATTAAACTGTTACCAGAGGACAATTTCATTTATGTAAAGTATTTTGTAATATGATTTGTTTTATTATCAATGCAGTGTTCAGATATTCTACTAGCATAATCCTTCATGCATTTTACTACACATTTGTGTTTTAATAGATCAAGAATGAGGGCAGTTGTGCAGTGGGGGAAGGTCCCAAATATTCTTGGTTCTCAGGGCCCCAACAATTTTTAATCCAACTCTATATTAATATGATGCCTGCATCACATTTTTCATAACACAAGCTAATATGGCAGAGAAGCACCTGGAGCTTAAAAAGTTTTACACATCAGTTGTTCACTAGACTCACGAAAGCCTCAAAAAATTGTTAACAAGGTCTTTCTCTTGCAGTGCAATCTCAGCACTGCTGTGACTCATGTAAACATGACACTGGATGGCTGGCCTCTTCAATCAGCTTGGTTCCTGTTCTTTAAAGGAGATTCTGCTTGGTCATTATGTAGCTAGCTGCATGTTGGTTAGCAATTTAATTATTTCACATGTCTTTAGTTTTCACTGCTGCAGTTATTCATACCTTTGTAAAGCTGTACTGCATGTTATCTGTGAGTATTAGCCAAGGTAACTGTAATTTAGCTCTGTCTAAATATTGCCACTGGATACTCTGCTGACCATCCTTCTCTATCTGCTGCTTATGGAGAAGGAAGTACTGTTTCAGAAGAGACATTGAGTATAGCTGGAAAGACTCAGGTAGCACAAAATAGCCCAGTTTATGGATTTTTGGGATTTATTTGCAGCCTCCATTTTCCATCTGTGGCTTGTTGCTGTCTGCAATATAAATGGCCAAACCACAATTCTACAAGTGGGATTCCTGCTGGAAAAACCTCTCTATTTACATGTGTTAGAGACAGATCTGAGGAGGCAAGAAAGAGAGGTGTGTTTGCAACTGAGGCAGTCTGCCTACTTAACTCAGGTTAATGAAAAAATGTAACAATTTTTTGGAAAATAAATTAGTCATGGTAAATAGTGTAGATGTAAGATTTATAACTGAAATGTTAATTTGATAAGTGAATAATATTGACAGTTGACCTGTAGCACTTCAATTATCTTTCTCAACCTTGATGTGAAGCATCATTTTCCACAGACGAAAAGACAAATAAAATCTCGGAAGTCATTTTTCATTTGTTACCGCCAGGAGTCTAGTGACCTCCTGATAAAATCTTTTAACCAAATGAATGTGAAAACTGTTTAGTTTAGTTTAGTTTAGTTTAGAGATACAGCACTGAAACAGGCCCTTCGGCCCACCGAGTCTGTGCCGACCATCAACCACCCATTTATACTAATCCTACACTAATCCCATATTCCTACCACATCCCCACCTGTCCCTATATTTCCCTACCACCTACCTATACTAGGGGCAATTTATAATGGCCAATTTACCTACCAACCTGCAAGTCTTTTGGCTTGTGGGAGGAAACCGGAGCACCCGGAGAAAACCCACGCAGACACAGGGAGAACTTGCAAACTCCACACAGGCAGTACCCAGAATTGTTAAGAATGAGCTTAGAATTCAAAAAGAGCAGAACAAAATGAGAATGAGATTATGAACACATTGCTTTTTATTGAGTACTGTAAGTGTTATCACTGCAACCACTCGTACTGCAGTGCAATGAAATATGAGACATATATTATAGAAAAGAGGCACAGATAATGTTAATGTAGGTAAGATATTCAACTTGGACTGTGAATAATATACAAAGATAGCCGACAGATTTATTTTGTCAGATTGCTAACTTGAAACATGAAACAGGCGAGGCGACAAGGAAAAGACAGGGGAGTGGGACTAGGTAAGTTGCTCTTGCAAAGAGCTGGCATAAACGTGACAGTCTGAATGGCCTCTGTGCCGCAACCATTCCATTATTCTATGATTCTATTCTATGAGATTAGGGAACTGAAGAATATAGAATAAGTTAAACAGAAGATAAATAAGCTGGTGAATTGTCTGCCAGAAACCAAAAAACATTGATGGGTTCCAAGAGTAAGGCCAGCATTTGTTGCCAATCCCTATCTGCCCTTGAGAAGGCAATGATAAGCAACCATCTTGAACCGCTATAGTCAGTGTTGTTTAGGTACTCTAACAATGCTGTTAGGTAGTGAGTTCCATGATTTTGACCCAGCAATGATGAAGCTATGGTGCTATATGCCCAAGTCAGGATGGTGTGTGACTTGGAGGGGATCTTCGAGATGGTTTTCGTTCGCATGTATCTGCTTCCCTTGTCCTTCTAGTTGGGGCCTCAGCTATTTACAATCTATATTAATGACTTAGATGTCGAGACTGAGTGTAATATATTCAAGTTTACTGACGATACAAAGCTAGGTAGGCAAGCTGTGAGGAGGATACAGAGAGGCTTCAAAGAGATATAGACAAGATAAGTGAGTGGCAAGAAGTTGGCAGAGAGTATAATGTGGGGAAGTGTGAGGTTATTCACTTTGGTAGTAAGGAACGGCCCAGAAGCATAAAACTTCAGGGCAACCGTGACCTTGATGGCTGCAAGTAGAGGACTGTCATAGGGTCCGTGAGGCCTCAGGACATTGTGGACCAGAGCACAAATGTCTGAGACCAACTACCTGGATAGACGCAGTCGGTGGGGGTTGAGCTGAAGGAGGACCTCCAAGAGGTGAAGAGCCAGCAGGCCTTGTTATTTGCCACGAAGGCCTCCAAGATCATCTTCCGGTCCAGAGTCCGCTCCATCGAGCAGGATGAGACGTGCTCGCGTTACTTCTTCCAAAAGGTACACAGAGAGAGCTCTGTTATCAGCAGCCTGAAGGAAGAGGATGGCTCGGTAACGTCTTCGCAGTCCGACATACTAAGGATCAGCAAATCCTTTTATGCTGGGCTGTATGACACGAAGCCCACAGACAGCAGAGCCTCCCAGTCCTTCCTGTCATCTATCACAGAGGTCTTAGATGACAGCAGGAGGGAGAGACTGGACAAGCCGCTAACTCTGGACGAGCTGACAAAGGTCGTTGAGTCCTTCGAGACAAGTAAAACTCCCGGAAGCGACGACTTACCGGTCAAGTTGTATTCGGCCCTGTGGGACTGGGTCAGCCCGGACCTGCTGGAAGTATACGAGAGTATGCTCCTGGCCGGCAGCATGTCAGAATCCATGAGGAAAGGCATCATCACCCTCATTTACAAGCGGAAGGGGGAGAGGGCAGAACTCAGAAATTGGCGGCCCATCTCACTGCTTAATGTTGACTACAAGATTCTGTCCAAAGTCATAGCCAGTCGAGTCAAGTCTGCTCTGGAGTTGGTGATCCACCCTGATCAGACCTGTACTGTACCCGGCAGGAAGATCTCCCATAGCCTCGCGCTACTCAGGGATATGATCGCTTATGTACGGGACAGGAGGGTGGACGCCTGCCTCATCAGCCTGGACCAGGAGAAGGCTTTTGACAGGATATCACACACCTACATGATAGACGTGCTTTCCAAAATGGGGTTTGGGGAGGGAATCTGCAATTGGATCAAACTGCTCTACACAAACATCAGTAGTGCAGTCTCAATCAATGGGTGGGAATCGGAAAGTTTCCCGATCCAATCTGGAGTCAGACAGGGCTGTCCTCTCTCCCCGGTCTTGCTTGTTTGCTGTATTGAACCCTTTGCTGAGTGTATTAGGAAGGATGCGAGCATAAGAGGGGTGACAATCCCAGGCAGCGGAGGTACTCACGTTAAAACCTCCCTGTACATGGATGACGGCACCATCTTTGCTCGGATCCGCTGTCCGTGCGCAGACTGATGAGCATCTGCGACCAGTTCGAACTGGCCTCGGGAGCCAAAGTTAACCACGGCAAGAGCGAGGCCATGTTCTTTGGGAACTGGGCTGACCGATCCTTTGTCCCCTTCACCGTCAGGTCAGACTACCTGAAGGTGCTGGGGATATGGTTCGGAAGGGCCAGGGCGTGCACCAAAACCTGGGAGGAGCGAGTAGCCAAGGTACAACAAAAGTTGAGCATGTGGGGGCAGCGATATCTCTCCATTGTGGGTAAGAACCTGGTCATCAGGTGCGAGGCGCTCATGTTGTTGCTGTACGTGGCGCAGGTCTGGCCCATACCCCACTCCTGCGCTGTGGCGGTCACCCGTGCCATTTTCCGCTTCATCTGGGGATCTAAAATGGACTGGGTCCAGAGGGACACGATGTTCAAACCTCTGGATAAGGGCGGGAAAAATGTACCCAACGTGGCCCTCGTCCTGATGACCACCTTCGTGTGCGGCTGCATCAAGCTGTGTGTAGATCTCCAGTACGCAAACTCCAAGTGTCACTACGTGCTGAGGTTCTATCTGTCCCCAGTGTTGCGAAGGATGGGCCTGGTCACATTGCCGCGGAACGCTCCATCCAGTTGGACCGTGCCGTACCACCTATCCTTCGTGGAGCAGTTTCTGCGGGAAAACACCTTTGACCACCGATCCATCAGGCAGTGGTCTGCACGGAACGTCCTCAAGGCCCTACGGGAAAAGGAGACGGTGGATCCTGTCAGATGGTTCCCCGAGCAGACCACCAAAGTCATTTGGCGGAATGCCTCATCACCAGAACTTTCAAACAAGCACCAAGATGTAGATTGGCTGGTGGTGAGAAGAGCCCTCCCCATCAGATCCTTCCTGCACGCCCGAAGTCTCGCCCCCTCCGCGCAATGCCCCCGCGGTGGCTGTGGTGGGGAAGAGACGGTTGCCCACCTCCTCCTGGAATGTGTCTTTGCAAAGCAGATGTGGAAAGAGATGCAATGGTTTTTGTCGAGGTTCATCCCAAGCAGCTCTGTAACACAGGAGTCTGTGCTCTACGGGCTGTTTCCAGGGACGCACATCGAGACAAACATCAACTGCTGCTGGAGGCCTATCAATTCCTTGAAAGACGCCCTTTGGTCTGCCTGAAACTTGCTGGTCTTCCAGCGCAAAGAGTTGTCCACGACCGAATGTTGCAGACTGGCACATTCCAAGGTCGAGGACTACGTACTGAGGGACGCACTAAAGCTTGGGGCAGCCGCAGCAAAGGCTCAATGGCAAAAGACCACAGTGTAAGGTCCCACCACCAAGCTGAACCGAAGGGCTGGATCTATGGGAAACCCCTCGAACTGTTTCGGGAAATTTTCATTTGCTGTAAAATGTAAAAATGTAATTGGCATGACAAATGTGAAATGGAAGGTTTGTGAGGCAACTCATGATTGTATTGAAGGAAACTGATCTCCCTTGCAATGTTTGTAATTTTTGACTTGGTGCTGTTTGAAACTGGTAATGTATTTTTTACAGATTTTTATGAATAAATTATATTTTGGAAAAAAAAAGGATAGACGCAATCTCCTACAACACAGGCGCTCTGTTATTTGCAGATAACTGACTCTTGGACGGTACACCCGATGTCATGGTTAGCACCTTCTTCTCCTTGCAGCCCCTCTCTGTGCTCCTTTGGGCTCCTCTCGACGAGGACAATGCCTCTGCTGAAGCTCCTCCCTGTTGCTCTGTCCAATGTCAGAGTAGCCTGCTCCCATTTCCAATCCCTCACCTGGCTGTTTGTTCACCAGGGCTTCCTCTGCTAACCTCTGCTGCCCAAGTGATGCCAGTAGCCTGGCGTCCCTCTCAGGACACTTACCTCTCACTGTTTATAAATACAAGCCTCTCAGTACTGGCAATGGCAACTCTGTGCCACCAGTTGTGCAGCCTAGTTTTATCCTCCCTCTTTTAAAGGAGTTGACAGTATATTCACTAATGCTCACGGCTCTCGTTGTGTTCACCCTGACATGTCCCAGACACAGTGGACTGGATTTTTGAAGGTCACTGGGGCATGGGCAGGTGCACATGCAATTTGAAGATCGCATTCTCAGAGGTCAGCACTGGGTTCCACCACCTCCAGAATGCGAAGCCATTTTTAAAGGGAAGCCAGGAGGGATGGAACAGCAACCCCACACACCTCCAATTAAGTACCTGTTGAGCTCATTGTGGAGCACATCAACAGGCTAGTCAGCAACAGTTTTGAATTTTCAATGGAAGGATACGGGGGAAACACTATAGCTGGACCACAACAGGGTTTAGAAGACATGACAGTGCGCAAGGCCATGAAGGCTATCGGTAGGGCTGATTAACATAACGTAGAAGCCCAAAATGAAGCTCAGCTGTTCAAAAGTGCCACAGAGTTGCTGGAGATGTAAGACTTGCTTTTCTCAGTGGTGAGTGGTAGGAATCTGGAGAGGGACATGAGGCTGCTGGCATCACTGGGCAACTGGGATCGGCAGGGGAAGGCCTGGTGAATGCACAAAGCCCAGCTGAGGGAGTTCAGATGAGAACAGGCTACTCTGACAATGGAAAGGACAACCAGGATGAGCTGCGGCAGATGCAATCTCATGGACAGCAGGAGGCCAGAGGAGCACAGCAGGGCGCTGCCTTGGGAAGAAGGCACTACACAACACATTGGGTCTACCGCCCAAGTTACCTGCAAATGACAGAGAGCCAGTGCCGTAGGAGGGTACACCTCTCCAGGCAAATAGTCTTGGGCCTGTGCACTCTGATCCATAATGACTTGAGGCCTCACGCCTTCCACGGCAGTCCTTATCTGCAGCTGCCAAGCCCTGAATTTCTATCCAACCAGGTTGTTCCAGGAATGAGCTACGGACCTAGGTGGCATCGCACAGTTGGCAGCACATCATGCCATCAGGCAGGTCACGTATGCCATATTCAGAAGGGCGGGAGATTACATCCATTTTGACACAGATGGCCCGGCGCAGGCTCAGAGCTTTGGGTTTTGCCGCCATCGATGGATTCCCTCAGGTGTAGGGGTGGGAGGGTCATCGCTTGCATCCATGTAGCCATCAAGGAACCGACAGGCCAACCAGTCAGATTCCTCAATAGAAAGGGCTACCACTCATTGAATGTCCAGCTGCTTTGTGACCACAGGAAGCAAATCTTGCAGGTCTGCGCCTGGTTCCCAGGCAGCTCTCATGACTCCTTCATCTTGCGAGAGTCCCAGGGGCCGCACTTCTTCAGTCCCAGATCTAGACTCCATGGGTGGCGGCTGAAGGATGTGGTTCCTGATGCATGTTTGAAACCCAGACACAGATGGAGAGAGATGCTACAGTCAGAGCCATCTCCTAACACAGACCTGCATTGAACAGACCACTGGCCTCTTGAAGAGGCACTTCCGTTGCCTTGACCAGTCAGATAGTCCCCTGCAGTATGAGCCACCCAGAGTGTACCATATCAGGGTTGTCTGCTGCGCCCTGCACAACATGACACTTCAAAGAGGCATGGAGATGAATAAAGAGGAGGACCTGGAATGCCAGTCCACCTCGAAGGAGGATTGAGAGGAAGAAGAGGAGGAAGAAGAGGAGGAAGGGCTCATTCAAGAGGTGGCTGGAGGACAGCTGTCAATGACTTCCCAGACCTCAGGGTGAACTGCAGGCTGGCACGGCAGCAAGGGCCATGCTGATTCAACAGCACTTCACCGGATCTCCCCCGAGCCCTTCTGGCTGAAGACGCCTAAACTCACCTTCCAGAATAAGAGATATCAAGCCATTTGACCCTTAGCTGTGAGGTCCCATTGCCCGCTATGAGCGTGCAGATGGAGGATTCCACCACCACCATTGTTCAACATTAGAAGGCATGGGCAAATAACATTCCCAGGGCCCCACAGCCTCGCCACTTGTCCCACAATGCTACATCCCCCTTTTGAGATGAGATATCAACAACACACCTGTCAAAGGGATAACAGCCTCTGGCTGAGATGTCTGTAGCTTATGTCCTCGTCTTGGAGGTTCCCCTGGGAGCTCCTTTATAGGGACTGCATCATGGTATGGGCTGCCTCTGTCACAAGGCCCTCGCACACAGATGACTTCTGAGTTGGAGAGGGCGAGGGACTGAAGGGTCCCCTGAGGGATGGCTCCTTCCTCTGCTACTTCAACCATCTCGGTCCTTTCCTGGCCCCATTGGATGCTGGATGCAACCACCGACTGGGACGCAGCTGGCAAATGTAGCACGTTGATTCAAGAAAGGGAGGCGACAGAAAGCAGGAAACTATAAGCCAGTTAACGTAACATCTGTCAGTGGGAAAATGCTAGAATCCATTATTAAGGAAGTCGTCGCAGAACATTTAGAAAATCTTAATGAAATCAGGCACAGTCAACATGGTGCTGAAAGGGAAATTATGTTTGACGAATTTATTAGAGTTCTTTGTGGATGCAACAAGCAGGGTGGATAAAGGGGAACTAGTAGATGTATAGTATTCGGATTTGGAAAAGGCATTCGATAAGGTGCCACATAAAAGGTTACTACACAATGGTGTTGGGGGTAATATATTAGCATGGATAGAGGATTGGCTAACTTACAGGAAATGGAGATTGGGATAAATGGGGCATTTTCAGCTTGGCAAACTGTAATTATTGGGGTGCCACAGGAATCAGTGCTGAGGCCTCAACTATTTACAATCTATATTAATGACTTGGATGGAGGGACCGAGTGTATTGTAGCCAAATTTGTGGACGATACAAAGTGGTAAGAAAGCAAGTCGTGAGGAGGACACAGAGAGTCTGCAAAAGGATATAGATAGGTTAAGTGAGTGGGCAAAAATTTAGCAGATGGAGCATAATGTGGGAAAATGTGAGGTTGTCTACTTTGGCAGGAAAAATAGAAAAGCAGTATATTATTTACATGGAGAGAGACTGCTAATGCTGCAGTACAGAGGGATCTGAGTGTCCTTGTACATGAATCACAAAAAGTTGGCATGCCGGTACAGCAAGTATTTAGGAAGGCAATGAATTGTTGGCATTTATTTCAAGGGAGATGGAGGGATGGAGTATTTTTTTTTAGTTCATTCATGGGATGTAGGCGTCACTGGCCAGGTCAGCATTTATTGCCCATCCCTAATTGCCCTTGAGAAGTTGGTGGTGAGCTGCCTTCTTGAACCGCTGCAGTCCATTTGGGGTAGGTATACCCACAGTGCTGTTAGGAAGGGAGTTCCAGGATTTTGACCCAGTATAAAAGTAGGGAAGTCTTGCTACAACTGTGCAGGGGATTGGTGAGACCACACCTAGAGTACTGTGTACAGTTTTGGTCTCCTTACTTAAGGAGGGATATGCTTGCTTTGGAGCATTACAGAGAAGGTTCACTCGGCTGATTCCTTGGATGAAGGGGTTGCCTTATGAGGGAAGGTTGAGCAGGTTGGGTCCAAATTCATTGGTGTTTAGAAGAATGAGAGGTGATCATACTGAAACATATAAGATTCTGAGGGGGCTTGACAGGGTAGATGCTGTGAGGATGTTTCCCCTTGTGGGGGAACCTAGAACTAGGGGGCACAGTTTCGAAATAAGGGGTATCCCTTTTAAGATGGAGATGTGGTTTCCGTCACACCTCCACCTCTCGCCAAATGAAATGCAACCTTAGGGGAGCATTTCATTATAAATTAGAAGGAAGAGACAATACAGGAAAGCACACATGCATTTCTCTCATTCATTTTAATTCATTCAGAAATCTTAAAATTGTTTCAGCCTGTCTTTCCTTTGTAGCAGTGCTGCTTTGTACTGCCCCTTTTCCTTGAGGTGGGTCTGAGATAGTAATGTGTTGCCCAAGGAGTTTAAAGTTTCTTTAATATCATTGGGGAGGTTTGGGGTTTGCACATTTCCATGATTGGCTAGGGTGCCTTCTTCCTGTTGGGATCTACAAGGGGGCGGTTAGATTTAATTAGCCCTGGTTTGGAGCTCTGATCTTGGGAGTCAGCAATGGGTGGATCCACTCTGATCTCACTTTCATTGCTCTGGTGAGTCATGCAAGCTCTGCTCACTTCAAGGTATTGTTGGTTCCCTTTTCTCCTGACTGTGGGGGCGGATTCTTTGCTAATCTTCCCTTTGTCCTCTGGGACATTCCTGCTTGCAGATAATTGTCCAGATTCTACTGCACTTCCCTGCGGAACTTCGACTAGGTGAGGCATCACCCTCACAGTTTCTCTGCCAAGGACTTTCTTTGCCCCTGCAGGTTTCTGTAAATACTGTTAGCAACTCTGGTGGGGGGCTTCTGGGGTCTGAATTTACATAGGAGGTTGTGGGGTCTAATATTTTCAACATTTCGGTGTTGGCTGACCGAACATTAGGGGTTTTCATCTGGGATTCCTCCTGGATCTCCTTTAACCTGTCCTCTTTGCCCCTTCTTCCCCTTTCCTCTCTAACTTTTTGTCAGTCCTGTGCCTGTCTGTCCCCTTTTGTTCTCGGCAGAGGTCCCTGACAGTTCATCAGCCCTCTGCCGGAGGGTCCTCCAAAAGCCGATACAGGAATTCGGGGTGCAGATTTCATTGCAGGTTGGGGTTTCCCCTCAATCTGGCACATGTGGCAACACCTGCAGTACTCAACTATATTTATGTGGAGTTTTGGCCAGTCAAACTGCTGCCTTATGCGGGCTTTGGTTTTTCTTTTACCAACATGTACAGCCACTGTAATCTCATGGGCCATTCTTAATATTTCTTTCAGGTACCTCTGCGGAACCACTAACTGGTGAACCACTGTCCACTCCTTGCTCTCAGGTTGTGAGGAGAACTCCATTTTCTCATCAGTACTTCATTCTTTAAATAGTAGCAATCAGGGACTCCCTCTGCTTCAATTTTAGACTGGTCAGCCTGTGCTAACTCTCTCAATACTGGGTCGGCTTGTTGAGCCTCAGCTAGGGAAGATCCATCTAATCCATTCCTTAGGTCCTCTAACTTTCCAAAGATAGTTTCAGACAGACAGACCTCATGGTCATCTGCCTGCAGTGCCAATTCAGTCTCATCTGGTGGAGCTGGTTTGGTCATGGCCTGATTTACTACACATTCTGGAAAACTGCAGGGGACCGTCTCCTGCCACTGCCCTGTCTCTCTGACCTCCTTCGGTCTCTCTATCACTACTAGGGAAGCTACCACCTTTGCGCCTGCCAGATCATTACCTAGGAGCAGGTCAACCCGTCCACAGGCAAACTAGGGACAATCCCTAAAGTCCCAAAACTAGATCGCATTCCAAGTGCACCGGGTGTAAAGGTATAGGCATACACTGCACTCCAATACCATTCACTACTATTCTGGTATTTACTGCACTCTCTGGGAGAAAGGTCATGCCTTTTCCCAGCAAAAGGGATCTAGTGGCCCTTGTATTGCTATGAGTTTGCTTGCCCCACTCGAGGGGTATTGGTTTACTCTCCCTTTGGATGCAAAATCCTGATCGCCTTCGGGGATCTCATTAAATTTTCCTGCTCCCGCAGTAGTATGTTTTCTGGATCTTCTACTGCTGCAGTTAAAGCCACAGCTTGTTCTGCTGCAATTTCCATCAGGGCCCCTTCTCCTTCACTGAGCGAGTGGGCCCTGATTAACCCTACAGGCTTTCCCATTAGTTTCCAGCAGTCAGCTCCTAGATGACCTGCCTTATTACAATGGAAGCACACTGGCCTCGGGGTCTCACTCCTACTTTCAGCACCATCCTTTTTGACTTGAGGAGGGCCCCCTGTGGGTCCAAATTTTCTTTCTCTCCCAGGATTGCTTGGGCTCCTATCACCTTCCCACCCCTTGTCCTTTTCAGATTTGTGGAGGTGACGAGGAAAGGCTTTCCTCTGGGGAACCGACTTGTATATGGGAGCAAACTCATCAGCCAGAACTGCAGCTTGCCTCATTCTATGTACTTTTTGTTCCTCCACATGGGTCTTTATAGAGAGGGCAAGAGAGTTCTTAAATTCCTCGAGGACAATTTGCCACTCTGAGGTTTTCATAGCTGGGCTGCACTTTAAGAGCCCTCAACCACTGGTCAAAAGCCAGCTGCTTACTTCTCTCAAACTCCAAGTAAGTTTGATCAACTTGTTTCTGAAGAGTTCGTAACTTCTGGTGGTAGGCTTCTGGCACTACTAGCTCATATGCCCCGAGAATAGCATTTTTAGTCAGTTCGTAATTTGATGAACTCTCATGTGGCAACAGGTAATAAATCTCATGGGCTTTTCCACTGAGCTTGCTTTGTAGCAGTAGTATCCAGTTCTCAGCCAGCCATTTCAACTGTCTAGCAAGTTTTCCAATAGCTACAAAAAATGCTTCCAAGTCTCCCTCATTGAATTTTGAAATCAATTGGGAAAATTTTTAAAACTCAGCACACAGCCCCGCATTACATGTATTCTCCAAGCTTACACTGGGGTTACTCTGTCGCCCCCTAGTTAACTCAAACCACTTTAGCTCTTCTTCCTCCTCTTCCTTCCAGAAATGTATTTCTCTCTCTCTCCCGTCTTTCTTTCTCTCTCTCTTCTCTCTTTTTCTCTCTACTGTCTCTCTTTAACTATCTCCTGTCTCTCCCTTTCTCTCTCTCTTACTGTGTTTTTAATTCAAGTTTCCTGTGTTACAATTGTATCTTTGCTAGCAATATCCTGTCAGAGTCTATTTCTAACCTTGTCTCTGATTCTTCGGGTTCAAGGGAAAAACTGTTGGCCACTAGTCTTAGGAGTTCCGACTTCCTGGCTTTGGCACGGAAAGTGATCCCACACTGCTCAGCCATATTCCTCAATTCTTCCATTGACAGTGCCTTTAACTTATCCCAAGTTACTTCACCCTGGCTTGGGAGTATATTGGCTTCAGTCGCAGACGTGTTAATATTCTAGCACAGACAACCACTAGAAAACCTTTACTGAAATCTTTTCTCTTTTTGATTGGGATCAATTTGAATTCCCACTTCCAATTTCTAATTTGTCTGTGGGTCCAATCCAGATGATAGCCCCCAAATTTCTGTTACGACCGGGTGAGGAAGGGGTGTCAGGCTCCTCTCTTGACCCTTTCCTGGTTTGGCCATTATAGGTTTAACTTTTAAAAGACAGTGATTTTAGCTTACCATCTCAGTGAGTCCATGCTCACTGCTCTCTAATTGTAATTGCGAAATGAACCAAGCAGACAGGTTTTCGTAGGTTTAAACAAAAAACTTGTAGATTTATTAGCCTTAACACTCTAACTTGGTTAAAATTACTGAAATATGTGATACAATCACGCTACCATGCATATGAGATAAACACACACACAAATAGATACAGAGGTGGTGAAAGAATTAAGGGACGGGGTGTTGGAGTAGTAAATGGAATTCAGTTACTGCTTTTAGTTTTGCTGTAAAGTCCTTGGTTGGAATTGCAGTCTTGTAGTTCTCGCTGGTGCCCAATGCACACTTTCAAACTTGCTTCTCTGGTATTAGAAGGCTGAAGAGGTCCTCTCTCTTGAGGCTTAAGCTGCTTCCGTGTGTCCCTGGGACTTTGCTTGAGAGAGAGAAAGGGAGAGAGGGCTTCCTTCTCTTTGGTTTTCAAATTGCAGTCTACCCAAACCTTTCTGTGAGGCACAATTCAAACAGTTCCCAGTCTGGCCAGTCATGTGACCAGCTCTTTGTTTGAAACAGCATCGTCTGTGAGGGTTGTTGATTATCAAAGTTCTCCAGTCATACTCGGTGGGGTATGGAACTCTAGCTCTTACACAGACAAAGAAGGTTAATTATTATGATTGTCCAGACCAATCTTGTTAAGTGAATCAGTGAGCACTCCCATTGACTATTCAACTGTCACTGAGAATGCAAATGTGCAGCCATGTTTCAGCTGTCCAACTCTGTGGTCTTTTTTTAAACAGGTTCTGTGCAATGTCCAGCAAAAGTGTTCAAGTAGTGTTCTGTCTGACAAAATTAATAGGTTTCCATGTGGCAGGTGTGGTTTCCATCACAGTAATTAAAATATTGCCTGGTGAAAAAGCATCTACAGATAGAAAGAGAGAAATCTATCAGAGTTTGATGAAAATATTTCCCCTTGGAAAGAGAAGGCTGAAGGGTAGCCGAATAGAGGTCTTTAAAATTATGAGGGGTTTGATATGGTGGATGTAGAGAAAATATTTCCACTTGTGGTTGAATCCAAAACTAGGGGTCATAAATATAAGATAGTCACAAATAAATCTAATAAGGAATTCAGGAAAAAGCCTCTTTACCCAGAGATTGTTTAGTATGTGAAACTTGCTCCCCATTGAGTATCGAGGTGATTAGCAGAGATAAATTTAAGGGGAAGCTAGATAGGTACCTGAGGGAGAGAGGAATAGGAGCTTACACTGACAGGATTAGATAAAGGGGGTGTGTGGAGGGCCAGGTGAAGCATGAACACTGGTATAGAGTACTTGGAGCCAAATGGCTTGTTACTGTGCTGTAAATTCTATGTAATTCTATGGAATGTGAACTTCAAACAATGTTCAGTGTTTCACAATGAAGGAAACATGGACAATTCCCAGCAATTTTAGAGAATAATGTTGTACTTTGGTCTTGTACCAAAAAGGTTTTTGTGAATGAATGTGGTGGTTAAACATTGTTAAAATGGGACATCTATCGACTACAGAAATGCAGACAGTATATTTAGTTGGTGGAATCTTGATCCCCAACACTCTCTCCACTACACATCTTCGGCTGAGTCTTAAGTATGCTAAACCCAATAGCGCAGCACTTCCATACCTTGCTCAATCCGAGCTGACCTTAAAACTCTATAGGTCTGCCTACTTCCACTTCTGTACCCCTGTCACTGATTAATCACCTCTAGTCTTGGCCTATCTAGTGCACTTCTCGATGTTTTCCCTAGCTCTCCCCTACACAAAACCCCAACTCATTCCAAAGTCTACTACTCTGATGGAGTCTTTGTGTGCGGAATGCGTTTTATGCAGCCGACCTGTTGGGTGCTGTGACTTTGGATTCAACGCGTGATTTTTTTCAGACAAAGCCTGGTTTGAAAATGAAACTAAAAGCTTCAAAGTTCTGGGAGGTCAGAACCAAGTTAACAGAACCAACAGGTTTTTTTTTTACCAGAGAGATGCAACTGGAGCTCAGGTTTCAGGTTTTTCAAGACTACACAGATGGCAAAAAGCAGCAAACAGGGAGGCAGCTGCAAAGCTGGGTGTTGTTTTTAAAAGTTTCCCAGAGCTGCTGAACTGAAACAAGCTCTTTGAATTGGTACCTGTTTTCTGGGAGCTGACCCTTGGAAGATACAAGTTGTTACCATTGTTTTCAGTGCCGTAAAGAGTTACATAGGGCAGGACCAGTGAAGTACAACCACCAGAACTGTTGTGAGCAAAGCCAGGGAAGTTCCAGAATGGTGTGCAGTTTTGGTGGAGATGGCACAGGTGGGGCACGCCACTGTCCACTTAAGTGCCTAATTGGGACCTGATCCAGGGGGTCTTCCCCAGAGGAGGTGACGTGGGGCTCTCACTGGCATTTTTGCCAGTGGTGGAGAACCTGTCACCCAGATAAAATCCCAGCCTTGGTCACCGCATCTAATTTTTCCCCTAACTCATTCTTTATTGTTCAACCTTGCTCCCTTTTCAGAAATGCCTTGGGACCATTTGCTACATTAAAGATGTTGTATATGTGCAAGTTGCATTGGAAGTGTTATGGCAGCCAAAATGCCAATTTTATGCTTGCTTGATTCAAAATTCACTCAATTCATGTAACGACTATGAAGGTACCTGGGGAAAATCTCAATTAGACACTAATTCATATGTTCAAAAGAATGATATGTACACTGTCTGATAGGTGTAAATAAGTGAGAAAATAAACAAAAGCATTGTGAAGTATTAATTCCAAAGTAAATAACAAAACTGGAGAGAATATAATGATATGCCAATTAACTTGAAACAAGAGACATGTGTGGTATGATAGGATCCAGTAAGCTTACATCCATGACATGCAGATTACCACTGCAGATTGAATTTAAAGGAGATGGGTCATAATTGCCTAATATTATGCAAAGCGTTTGAAGCATTGAGGCATTTTTCTTGATTTATCAGCAACATATACATATTCCTCCTGGAGATTTTTTAAAAGGTATCTTTATGCATAGAATGTTTCTTCAAGCAGTATGTGGAATTAATCTTTTAGAGATGCCTGACTTTTACAATCGTTTTTGGATAATAGATAATACCAAAATGGTTATTGTTATAGCTCCAATGACCAATTGTGTATGCTTAATGATTCCCCTTTTAATAGAAAATATTATGGGTGAATTTCTGCAGGGCTTCTCCCAATTTGCTGCTGTAATTTTAGTGGAAGTGCCATGAAACCACAAAAAAAAAGGCATAAACACTGAAGTTATGGCAGACAAGCAGGAGAACCCCTGCAGAAATGTACCCTATAAGTTATTTTAGGTCAGGGTAAATTAATGGTTTTCATGTGGTATAACAAATCAACATTGCAAAGACTCAACTGAATTGAAGAGAGTAGAAGAACGTTTAAGTCTATCAAAGTTATTAACTTAATTTTAGTTCACAAAATGCATTTATTTATTTCATTTGGTGCATGCTTCTCAGGAAGATAAAAATAAGTGATTCTCTTAATTCCTGCATATACTATAGTTATTTATATCTGAAAGCTGATTGTCCAACAAAGAAAAGGGATTCCTTTATGTTGCTTTGTTATGGAGAATGATTAGAAATTGCTTCTTTGCTGTAATTATTATTCCATTTGTACTTGTGACTGAACACTAAAATGTCTTTACATTAGACTACAAAAAGACAAGTGGTCAGCTTCAATATATCTTCAAATTAACACATTGAGTATGAAGTGTTTTTAAGATTTGAGAGTAAAATCACTGGATTGAATTACAGTTATAAATGTTATCTTTCCCTGCAACATCTGGTCCTTCATCTATTGACTTCAACGAAAATTAATTTATCATATGCCTTTTTTAGCAATTTCACAGTAATATTTCAGAAGATGCTTTCTGTTTTTAATGATGAAATCTATTCTATTATGTCTTTACCCATCTGGCAGAAAACATTGATTAGAATCGGTGGTTAAATGGTTCACTGGGCTGTATAGAAAATAAAACAATAAAATCAATCACATACATAAATTTCAGAAGTTTTCTTTAAGACATAAGTGCAATTGTGCTTTTGGCTATATTCTTGAAAAATCCACATTACAATAAAGAATAGGCACTTATTCTGTAATTATATCTAAGACAACATGAATATATACAAAGAAGGCAAACAGTAACCAAACGATACATTACAGTTTACATCATTAATAACAACAAGCACAGAAGACTAATTTACATTCATACTGTAAGGGTCATAATGCAATGACAGCAAATTTACATAATATACTGGCACACCTGACGCATCCCTTACGCCTTGCTGGGAGCATCAAGACCACCTTAGTGAGAAATAACAGCCAGTGAAGGATTGCACTTAGCATTTTCCCAACTTAGGGGAAGGCCATGTGGTATGTTGAAAGAGGTAGCTATGGAGATAGTGGATGCATTGCTGGTTATCTTTCAAAATTCTATAGATTATGGAGCAGTTCCTGCAGATTGGAAGGTCGCAAATGTCACCCCACTACTTAAGAAGGGAGGGAGAGACAAAACAGGGAATTACAGACCTGTTAGCCTTATATCAGTCTTTGGGAAAATGCTGGAATGTATTCTAAAGGATGTGATAAATGGACACTTGGATAATAGTGATCGGATTGGGCATAGTCAACATGGATTCATGAATGGAAAATCATGGTTGACGGACCTGTTGGAGTTTTTTGAGGATGTTACTAACAGAATTAATAAAGGGGAGTCAGTGGACGTGCTTTATTTGGATTTTCAGAAGGCTTTTGATAAAGTCCCCCACGGGAGGTTGGTTAGCAAAATTAAAGCACATGGGATAGGAGGTAATATACTGGCATGGATTCAAGATTGGTTCACAAGCAGAAAGCAGAGAGTTGGAATAAATGGGTCATTCTCGCATTGGCAGGCTGTGACGAATGGAGTGTCGCAGGGAACAGTGCTTGGGCCCCGGCTGTTCATAATATATAAGAATGATTTGGACGTGGGGACCAAATATAGTATTTCCAAGTTCGCGTATGACACAAAACTAGGTGGGAATTTGTGTTGTGAGGAAGATGCAAAGCGGCTTCAAGGGGATTTGGACAGACTTAGTGAGTGGACAAGAATGTGGCAGATGGGATATAATGTGAAAAAATGTGAGGTTATCCATTTTGATAGGAGGAACAGATGTGAAAAGTATTTCTTAAATGATAAGAGATTCAAAAGTGTAGATGTATAAAGGGACCCTGGGTGCCCTTGTCAATAAGTCACTGAAAGCTAACATACAGGTGCAGCAAGCAATTAGGAAGGCTAATGGTATGTTAGCCTTTATCGCAAGAAGATTTGAGCACAGGAGTAGTGAAGTCTTGCTTCCCTTGTATAGAACCTTGGTTAGACCGCACTTGGAGCACTGTGTGCAGTTTTGGTCCTCTTACCTTAGGAAGGATATTATTGCCATAGAGGGAGTGCAATGAAGGCTCACCAGACTTGTTCCTGGGATGGTGGGACTGTCCTATGAAGAGAGATTGGGGAAACTGGGCTTGTATTCTCTAGAGTTTCGAAGAATGAGAGCTGATCTCATTGACACCTACAAAATACTTCAAGGGATAGACAGGGTAGATGCAGCTAAAATGTTCACCGGCTTTCAGCCCCTTTACACTTAGGACCTACAATCCAATATTTAGGAAAATATATTAAACATGGAGAGAAATTGAATAGTACTATTTATTCATCACCTGTATAGTTCAAGAAAACAATTATTGCTAGTATGATTTGTTTAGAAAATAAACTTCAGTTGGCATTCAGAAGCTTAGGACCTGAATGGCGATGAGTCAACATGTATCATGCCACAATATGAACATTAAATTAAGTGTTCTAAAGTTATCGAATAGAGTAAGTCTTATTTTGTTATTATATTACACTATTTCTGTCTTTCACATAGCAGTAAAGGTTCTGAACAATACATATTGCATACTTATCCAATAGATTTATGCCCCATTTCCAAAGGGTTATATATTAACTAACCAAGGTACATCAGAGCAGCACAGTTCATAAAGCAATAAGTGAGAACGATCTGGTGAATAAACAGGCCTCTAGCAAATGTATTTATCAACAGTGATTTGAAGCCAAGTAGATAACTGATTAACTTGAATTACTTAATGTTTTTTTCTGAAGGTTGTTCACCAGTTCTACACTCTATTAATTGCAGTACTATGAATAGTATGAAATATTTTGAAATCATTACAAACTGAACAAGTTAGAAGAATTTAAAGCTAATAAATCCAGTAGGTCAGAGGGCATATATTCTAAGCTTCTGAAATAGACTTAGGGGGTAATTTTGATTTTGGGTGATAAGTTTAAAACAGGCAATATCCAATCAGCTGCATTAAACCCAGGAACCTCTACAGGATAGTTACATTCGCTAGGATGCAGGGTTCCATAATCGCATACAAGTAGCACTGAAGGCCACATGAAGCCTCCAATGCAAGTGAATAGGAAAGTGTTCCAATCCCTGAAGGTCCAGCTCATCTATGATGCAAGCCAGGCCGCATTCTCACAAACCACTACAAGATGTATCAATTGGCAGAGCCGGAACTTCATTGACTGATTGACTGCAATGGCAATACCTCAGCCTTGCCTTCTTCTAGATATCCTACCAGATGACATCAAAGCAATCTCTTTGGATTAGCAAGAGCTGCTAGGTACCCTCACTTCTGTGAAAGAGTCTGAACCTGTTAAATTGTTGACTTTTTGAATTAATATAGTCTTTCAAAATAAGAAGTAATAAGACATGTGCTCAATGTATTTCTAAGCAAACATTTATTTTATCCAAGCTAAATGGGTGAATGTTGTATGTGTGAGCGTAAAGCTATTGGTTAAGGCGTGTCCAGTAATTGTAATGGAAGAGCTGAAGTGAGAGAAGTAACGGGAGGCGAGGATGTTGGAACGGATGTTGGGGTTTTGAAGGGCAGATGGTGTGTGTTGGGGAGCCACGCCAGGATTTTTCGCTCCCCACGCCCTTAATTGGTCTTGGGCGGGACTTCCGTCTCCTTGAAGCAGGAAGCCCCGCCTAATGGCGTAGCCAGCCAATCAGCGGGCCAGTAGCTCTTAGTCCCAGCAGTGCCATCGGGAGCGGTGGCCACTGCTGGGACTACACCCAGCCATCGGAGGAAAAAGGAAGGATGGCCCCAGAACACAGGTAAATTTTTGGGGTTTCATTGGGGACAATCAGCCGGGCCCTGGTGAGGCAAGGGGGATCATGGGGGGGGGGTGGGCGGGTTGGTAGTGTTGTGCATTGGGGGTGGTTGGGCTTCAGGGGCGGCCCTCCATGGGGCACAGGGTGCCCGATCAGGAGGAACCCCCCCCATGCCAGCCTGCAAGAAGGCCTCCTGGTTTCACCAGGCGGGGCTCTTGGGGACTTTGCTGTAATGCTGCCGAGGATAAAATACCCGCGGCAGCAGGAGGAGGCCCTAAAGTGGCAGTTAATTGACCACTTAAGGGCCTTGATTGGCCTGGGGCAGGTGGGCCATTTCTCGCTGCCGCCGCCCCACATATAATTACAGTGGGGGCGGGAAGGGTTAGGGCCGCAAAATTCCAGCTGGGGTCAGACCATGATTCTATACAACTGAAGCATAATTTCCTCCCCTTTGTATTCTAGCTCCCTTGTGATTATGGCAAATATTCTATTCACCTTTTTGATTACTTTCTCTACCTGTGCACTCTTTAAGTGATTTGTGTACATTGGCACCCAAATCCCTTTGCTCCCTATTAGTTTCTAGTCTCTCGCCATTTAGAAAATGTTCTGATTTGTTTTTCTTAGATCCAAAGTAGATGAGGGAGAAATGTGTTTGTTTAGCACCACTTGACTTAAGTTGATTCCTTGGGGGCCGACAACACCAGCAGCCTATGCAGCATTATTCATTGACATCATTGAAGAACGTCACATGGTTAGCCGCCCGCGGCACCGCTTGCCCTAAGTCTGAGTGGCACTACATGAATTTTTCCCCAATGACTTCAACTTCCCTACATTAAACTCGATATGCTATAGTTTTGCCTTCACTTACTCTGTCTATGTCCCTTTGTAACTTCCCGTTCCCATGTACACAATTTACTGTTCCACTTAACTTAGTGTCATCTGCAAACTTGGATATACAACTCTCCATTCATTTATTCAACTCATTGATATATATGGTGAAAGGCTGAGGCCCCAATATAAATTCCTGAGGACCACCACTTGTCACATTCCACTAATACAAAGCGTACATTTCCTTTGCCCTACTCTCTATCTCCTACCTCCCGAACAATATTCAATTCATGTCCTAAGATTGCTTCTAATTCCACATTTTTGCTCATGATCTCTTGTGCTTAGCCTTATCAAATGCCTTCAGGAAGACCATATAGCCAACATCCACAGTCACTCCCCTGTGCAGCTTGTTAGTGACCTCTTCAGAATATTTCAACTGGATTGGTCAAGCGTGACCAACCTTTCATAAATCTCTGCTGAGTCTCTTTGATCAGCTCATACTTGACAAATATTCAGTCACTCTGTCCCTTATAATAGCTCCCACTACCTTCCTTACAACAAACGTTAATTTAATAGGTCTGTAGTTTCCTGGTTACTCCCTCGTTCATGCCATTTCATTATTTAAGATATTCACAATTTTCTCATCCAAGGGCACAATTCCCAAATCTATAACATTTTTGATGATTATAACAATCGCATCTGCTATTTTCCCACCCATTTATTTAATACCCTATGGTGAAGTTTATTAGGTTCTGGCAATTTGTCTACCTTACATCCCATTATTTTCTCCATTGCCATTTTTTCTTACTTATGTTAAATCCACAATGTTCCTTCCCTTGAATTCTTTTTAGGTTCCCTTGTACCCCTGGTATTTTGTCCTTCACCACTGTGAAAATGGAAACAAAGTAATATTTTAACAGAAATTGTTGGAAACACTAAGCAGGACATATGTTAACAGAAAAACAAAATTAATGTGGTTGATATTACTTCACCCCCACCCCCATGATGTGCAGGAGACGGTTGTGGGGGAATGGGGTGGTTGAAAATTAAAAATTGCTAACCCGCCACATTAACTCCTTTTGCTAATTTTATATCCGCAGATTGCGTGGTGTGTCTGTGTCCCACTCTCGAGAGGCAGGTCACTTCATTATAATATTTAAATCAGATTCCCACAGTGCAGTTGGTAGCCCTGATTTAAATTTAATGCGGGTTGGCTGGATTTCTGGAAACTTGGTAGCTAAGTGGAGACAGGAGAAGCTGGATCAAGAAGGTAAATGCTTTTTATAGCACTGCTTGTGATCCAGGAATAGCAGGAATGCATTCCCTGGCCCCTCATGCAAACCTTCTGCTATTGCAGACTCTCCTCTCCGCTGCAATTGGCTCTGTCAAACCACACTCACAACCACCCACCAAACCCCAATCTGTGCTTCCCTCCTGATTTCCATGCTGCAATACCTCCCCACCAAACCCAGACCTTTGCCTCCCTTCCTCCCGATTGTTGTGCTCCAGCATCCCCTCCAAACCCTGATTTTGTTCCAAAATGAGAACAGAAAATGCTGGAAATACGAAGCAGGTCTGGCAACATCTGTGTAGAGAGAAAAAGAGTTAACATTTCAGGTCTGTAACCCTTCATCAGAACTGGCAAAAATTAGAAATGCAAGTCTTTGAGCTCATGAAAGGGAGAGGGGAGGGGAAGAACAAAAAGGAAGGACTGTGATAGGATGGAGGGGGGAGATATTAAATGAATGAGATGTCATGGATCAGAATGCAAATGAGTGCTAAATAGTTGTAGCAAAAGACAAAGCATGCGTCCAGAGATAGTGCTAATGGCAGAATGATGAACAGCTCTGTACAAAAGCAAAGACATGAAAAATAAGTTTAAGACTAGCACATGGTTAAAAAATAAATAATTAAAAAAATAAAATATATCTAAATAGAAACATAGAAAAATAGGAGCTGGAGTAGGCCATTCAGCCATTCAATACAATCATGGCTGATCAACCAAACTCAGTACCCTGTTCCCGCTTTCTCCCCATATCCCTTGATCCCTTTAGCCCTAAGAATTATATCTAACTCTTACTTGAATATATTTAATGATTTTGCCTCAAATGCTTTCTGTGGTAGAGAATTCCATAGGTTCACCACTCTCTGGGTGAAGAAATCCCTCCTCATCTCAGTCCTAAATGGCTTACCCCTTATCCTTAGACTATGACCCCTGGTCCTGGACTCCCCCGCCATCGGGAACATCCTTCCAGCATCTAGTCTGTCCAGTCCTGTAAGAATTTTGTAGGTTTCTATGAGATCCCCTCTCATACTTCTAAACTCTAGCCTAATCGACTCAATCTCTCCTCATACGTCAGTCCTGCCATCCCAGGAATCAGTCTGGTGAACCTTCGCTGCACTCCCTCCATAGCAAGAACATCCTTCCTCAGATAAGGAGACCAGGACTGCACACAATACTCCAGATTTGGTCTCACCAAGGCCTTGTATAATTGCAGCAAGACATCCTTGCTCCTGTACTCGAATCCTCTCGCTATGAAGGCCAACATACCATTTGCCTTCTTAACTGCCTGCTGCACCTGCATGCTTACTTTCAGCGACTGGTGCACAAGGACACCCAGGTCTCGCTGCACCTCCCCTTTTCCCAATCTATCGCCGTTCAGATAATAATTTGCCTTTCTGTTTTTGCCACCAAAGTGGATAACCTCACATTTATCCACATTATACTGCATCTGCCATGTATTTGCCCACTCATTCAACCTGTCCAAATCACACTGGTGCTTCTCTGCATCCTCCTCACAGCTCACACTCCCACCCAGCTTTGTGTCATCTGCAAACTTGGATATATTATATTTAATTCCCTCATCTATATCATTAATATATATTGTGAATAGCTGGGGTCCTAGCACTGATCCCTGCGGTACCCCACTAGTCACTGCCTGCTACTCGGAAAAAGACCTGTTTATTCCTACTCTTTGTTTCCTGTCTGCCAACCAGTTCTCTATCCATGTCAGTAACTTACCCCCAATCCCATGTGCTTTAATTTTGCACGCTAATCTCTTATGTGGAAACTTATCAAAAGCCTTCTGAAAGCCCAAATATACCACATCCACTGGTTCTCCCTTATCTATTCTACTAGTTACATCCTCAAAAAATTCCAATTCCCTTTTGTAAATCCATGTTGAGTTTGTCCAATCCTGTCATTGTTTTCCAAAATACAAAATAAAAAAAAAAATAAATAAACAAAAAATAATGGGGCTCATGGTCTGAAATTATTGAACTCAATATTGAGTCCAGAAGGCTGTAGAGTGCCTAATTGGAAGATGAGGTGCTGTTCCTCAAGCTTGCTTTGATGTTCACTAGAACACTGCAGCAGGCCGAGGACAGAAATGTGGGCATGAGAACAAAGTGGTGAATTAAAATGGCAACAACCAGAAGCTCGGGATCATGATTGTGGACCAAGCGGAGGTGTTCTGCAAAGCGGTCACCCAATCTGCACTTCGTCTCCCCAATGTAGAGGAGATCGCACTTTGAGCAGCGAATACAATATACTAAATTGAAAGAAGTACAAGTAAATTGCTGCTTCACCCGGAATGAGTGTTTGGGGCCTTGGTTGGTGAGGAGAGAGGAGGTAAAAGGCCAGGTATTACACCTCCTGCGATTGCTTGAGAAAATGCCATGGGAAAGGGACGAGGTGTCAGGGGAGATGGAAGAGTGGACCAGGGTGTTGCGGAGGGAATGATCCCTTCAGAATGCTGATGGTGAGGGGAGGGTGAAGTTGTGTTCGGTGGTGGCATCACGCTGGAGGTGGCAGAAATGGCGGAGGGTGATCCTTTGGGTGTGGAGGCTGGTCGGGTGGAAAGTGGGAACAAGGGGAACCCTGTCGCAGTTCTGGGAGGGAGGGGAAGGGGTGAGGGTAGAAGTGTGCAAATGGGTCGGACACGGTTGAGGGCCCTGTCAACCATAGTGCAGGGGAATCCTCGGTTGAAGATAAAGAAAGACATATCAGAGGTGCTGTTCTGGATGGTTGCATCATCAGAACAGATGCAGCGGAGATGGAGAAACTGGGAGACTGGGATGGAGTCCTTACAGGGGGCAGGGTGTGAGGAAGCAGAGTCAAGGCAGCCATGGGAGTTGGTGAGCTTATAATAAATATTAGTGGACAGTCTATCCCCAGAGATGGAGACAGAGAAGTTGAGGAAGGGAAGGGAAGTGTCAGAGATGCACCATGTAAAGATAAGAGAAGGGTGGAAATTGGAAGCAAAGTTAATGAAATTTTCCACTTCGGGGCAAGAGCAGGAAGCGGCACCAATACAATCAGCAATGTACCGGAAAAAGAGTTGGGGAAGGGGTCCTGAGTAGGACTGGAACAAGGAATGTTCAAAATATACCACAAAAAGACAGGCAGAACTAGGACCCATATGGATACCCATAGCAATGCCTTTTATTTGGAGGAAGTGAGTGGAGTTGAAGGAAATGTTCAAAGTAAAAACAAGTTCAGCCAGGCGGAGGAGGGTGGTGGTGTATGGGAACTGGTTGGGCCTCTGTTTAAGGAAGAAGCAGAGAGCTCTCAAACCATCCTGGTGGGGGATGGAGGTGTAGAGAGATTGGATATCCATAGTGAAGAGGAGGCAGTTAGGGCCAGGAAACTGGCGTGAAGAGTCACGGATGTAAGTGGGAAGAGACTGGATAAGGGGAGAAAAAATAGAATCCAGATAGAAGGAAATAAGTTCAGTGGGGCAGGAACAGGCTGAAATGATGGGTCTCCTGGGACAGTCCTGTTTGTGGATTTTTGGAAGAAGATAGAAGCGGGTTATTCGGGTTTGTGGGACTATGTGGTGGGAAACTATACAGGGAAGATCTCCAGAGGAGATGAGGTCAGTGACAGTCCTGGAGACAGTGGCTTGATGTTCGGTGGTGGGGTCATAGGTTAGGGGAAAGTAGGAAGGAGTGTCTGAGAGTTGGCGCTCAGCCTCTGCAAGGTAGAGGTCGGTACGCCAGACAGCAACAGCACCACACTTGTCAGCAGGTTTGATCACAATATCAGGATTAGACCTGAGAGAACAGAGTGCAGCAAGTTCAGAGGGAGACAGGTTAGAGTAAGCGTGGGGAGCAGAGAAATTAAGACGGTTGATGTCACGCCGACAGTTTTCAATGAAAAGATCAGCGGGTAAGAAAAAGGGATCCAGGTAGAGGGAGAGTACTGGAGGTGGACGAATGGGTCCGCTGATCGGGAGGAGGACTCCTGGCCAAAGAAGTAAGCCGAGAGGCAACGGCAAGGGAAGAAAAGATCAACATTATGTCGAGCGCAAAATTCATTGAGGTGGGGTGTAAGAGTATAAAGCTGAGTCCTTTGCTAAGTACAGAATTTTTTTCTGATTGCCAGGGACTGTCCCCAGCTGTTCCTGGCTGCACCCTTCTACTGCTGACTTTTCTGCCCAGCAGCTGGCCTGACTGTCAACCTGGCCAACTGCCAGGCAGGAAAAATAATAAAATAATAATAATTAAGTGTACAACGGTGTTCTCCAGTGGTCGGTATAAGGATCACTGATCTTTTTAATATATATTAATAACCTGGGCTTGGATATACACAAATGAGCATGATACAAAATTCAGAAATGTAGTAAACGAAGAGGAGGATTGGAACTGACTTCAGGAGAACGTAGACAGACTGATGAAATGGACAGACATGTGCCAGATGAAATTTAATGCAGAGATGTTTGAAGTAATACATTTTGGTAGGAGGAATGAGGGGAAGGAATATGAAATAAATGGTACAATTTTAAAGGGGTGAAGGAACAGAGAGTCCTAGGGATGTATGTACACAAATCTTTGAAGGTGGCATGTCAAGTTGAGAACAATTAAAAAAACAAGGTTTGATAGAGGTGTTCAAAATTATGAATGGCTTTATTGCAGTTGGAAGAGGAAAACTGCGGTGGCAAAAGGGTCAGTAAACAGAGGACACAGATTTAAGTGATTGGCAAAAGAACTAGAGACAACTTGAGGGAACATTTTTGATACATATTGGGACGTTACATAAAAACATAGAAACATAGAAAATCTATGACACAGAAGGAGGCCATTTGGCCCATCATGTTTGTGCTGTCCGAAAAAGAGCAATCCCGCTTAATCCCACTTTCCAGCTCTTGATCCGTAGCCCTGTAGATTACAACACTTCAAGTGCATGTTCAACCACTTTTTAAATGCAATAAGGAGTTTTTCCTCTACCATCCTTTCAGGCAGTGAGTTCCAGACACCCACCACCCTGTGGGTGAAAAAAATTCTTCTCAACTCCTCTCGAATCTTTCTCCCAATTATTTTAAATCTATGCCACCTGGTTATTAACTTCTCTGCTAAGGGAAATAGGTTATTTCAATCCACTCCATCCAGGCCCCTCATAATTTTATACACCTCAATTAAATCTCCCCTCAGCCTCCTCCGTTCCAAAGAGCCCCAGCCTATTCACTCTTTCCACATAACTAAAATTCTCTATTCCTGACAACACCTACATCAATCTCTTCTGATTGCTCTCTAGTGCAGTCACATCCTTCCTGTAATGCAGTGACCAGAACTGTACATAGTACTCTAGCTGTGGCCTAACTAGTGTTACGTACAGTTCAAGCATAACCACTTTGCTCTTGTACTCTGTGCCTCAGCTAATGAAGGAAACTATCCCGTATGCCTTCTTAACCACCTTATCAACTTGTCCTGCTACCTTCAGGGATCTGTGGACATGCACTCCAAATCCCTCTGTTCCTCTACACTTCAGTATCCTGCCATTTATTGTGTATTGCTTTGCTATGTTTGCCCTCCCCAAATGAAATACCTCATACTTCTCCAGATTGAATTTCATTTGCCACTCTACTGCCCACCTGATCAGTCCATTTTTATTCCTGCAGTCTACAGCTTTCTTCCTCACTATCAACCACACAGCGGACTTTTGTATCATCCACAAACTTTTTAATCATGTCCCCTGCATTCATGTCTAAATTATTGATATATACCATGAAAAGCAAAGCACCTAGTACTGAGCCCTGCGGAACCTCATTGGAAACAGCATTCCATTCACAATTTAGGATCCAACTTGACACTTGCCCTTGAATCCCATGGGCTGTTACTTTTTTGACCAGTCGGCTATGTGGGACCTTGTCAAAATCCTTGCTAAAATCCATGTAGACTACATCAAACGTGCTACCCTCATTTACCCACCTTGTTATATCTTCAAAAAATTCAATTAAGTTCATCAGATATGACCTTCCCTTCACAAATTTATGCTGACTGTCCTTGATTAATCCATGCCTTTCTTACTGTCCCTCAGAATTTTTCCAATAATTTGCTCACTACCGAGGTTAGGCTGACTGGCCTGTAATTACTCGGCCTATTCCTTCCTTTTTAAACAACAGTGCAGTGCTAGCTGTCATTGTGATCTGGAATTAACTGTCTGAAAAGATGGTGGAAGCAGAAGCAGATTCAATAATAACTTTTCAAAAGAAAATTGGATGAATACCTGAAGGGAAAGAAATTTACAGGGCTTAGGAAAAGAAGAAGGGAGTGGGAGTAATTGAATAGTTCTATCAAAGAGCTGGCACAGGTACGATGAGCTGAATGGCCTTTTTCTGTGCTGTATCATTCTATAATAATGAGGTCCTGCCATTAAATCCATGTTCCTGGAATTTCTGGGATCCCCCTCTACCGTCCTTCCCCAGCAACCACATCTCCTGCTCCTTTTTCCTAATCCCCATAGATATCGAGGCCAACATTTCAGGTGCTAACCTTTCATCAGAACTGGGGAAAAAATCAGAGACTAAACCATTTTTAAGCCAATGCAGAACCAGGGGAAAAGGGGAAGGAAAGAATAAATGGAAGATCTGTGATAGGGTATAGGGCAGAAATCATTAAATGACAAAAGGGATCATGGTGTAAGGCAAAAGGGGGTGATAATGAAATAAATAAATAAACAAAAGATGGGTCCAGAGGATATGTAACAGGTTGCCACAGAACCATTACCATACCTGTAATTTGATAGTGTTTAAACTATGAAAATTATAAAATATAAACATATAGATATAAATTATAAATTATTAGTCTCCATCAGAAAAGAGGAGAAAGTAAAATAAAATTTAGGGGAAGGGGAAAAAAATAATAAATAAAATGCTTATTGGCCAAAGGTTCATACATAGTATAATTATACATCTATTAAATAGTCAGTTTAACCATAAATCTTCATCTTGACCAAATTGAATATTTATCAATTTTTTATGCTGACGCAAACTGCCATAGTAATATTAGTATAAAGTAACGTTTTTCCAAGTAAGTAATATATCCCGTGCCACATATTACTTTATATATAGCAAAACATAGCCATAAAGCTAGTTGTGGTTCCTATAAAAATGTTTTTGACTCCAGGAGACAAATTAACAATTACTAATGTAGCTCCCAGATGGCAAGTATGATCCTTGAGCCAAACTAATTTTCTTTCTGAAACTAAATCTGTTTTTTCCAATGTGTGATAAATCTTTCTGACAACTTTGTTTCCTTGGAACTGAAACAAGCAGCACAGTTGGCATGTGACTGATAACTAGAAATAACCAGTCAGATGTACTATGAAGACGTAAGTAACATTTTCATTTCCAGTTTTGCAGTCAATCCAATCTGCTAGTGTACGACAGGATTCTTAAGCATAAGCCCAGACAAGGCATGTATGACATTTTGAAAATCTGTTAAATGCCAAAGGGGAATGAAGTACATACAGAAAAATGTAAATAATAATTACAAGGTAGAAAGCAGATCAATTCAAGCCAGGAAACAAAATTTCATCAGTGCCCTTTAGTCATTCCATAATCTTTTTAATTTTAGATAATGTATACTCTATGGGGGTAGTTTAGAATCATAGAGTGGTTACAGCATAGAAGGAGGCCATTTGGCCTGTTGTGGCTGTGCCAGCTCTCTGCAAGAGCAGCTCACCTAGTCCATTCCCCTGCCTTTTCCCTGTATCCCTAAAAAAAAATTTTCTTCAGATAATTATCCAATTCTCTTTTGAAGGCCTTGATTAAATCTGCCTCCACCACACTCTCGGGCAGTGCGTTCCAAATCCTAACCGCTTGCTGCATAAAAAGGCTTTTCCTTATGTCACCGTTGCTTTTTTTGCCAATCACCTTAAATCGGTGTCCTCTGGTTCTCGATTCTTCTGCCAATGGGAACAGTTTCTCCCTATGAACTCTGTCCGGACTCCTCATGATTTTGAACACCTCTATCAAATCTCTTCTTAATCTTCTCTTCTCCAAGAACTGCCCCAGCTTCTCCAACCTATCCACGTAATTGAAGTTCCTCATCCCTGGAATCATTGTCGTGAAATTTTTTGCACCCTCTTTAATGCCTTCACATCTTTTCTAAAATGTGGTGCCCAGGATTGGACACTATACCCCAGTTGAGGCCAAACCGATGTTTTATACAGGTGTATCATAACTTCCTTGTTCTTCTACTCTATGCACCTATTTTTGAAGCCCAGGATTCCAAATGCTTTATTAACCGCTTTCTCAACCAGTCCTGCCACCTTCTATGATTTGTGCACATATACCCCCAGGTCACTCTGTTCCTGCACCTGCTTTAGAATTTAGACAGTAAATCCTTGTAGGACAGGCAGGTGTACTATTAACATATGCTAAAAGGCAATTGACTGTATTTTTAACCCTGAATTCTATGTTTAACTGTCAGCGCACAGGTGTTCTGGGCTTCATGAACTTGCCTGGTTGAACAAGGTGAGAGGACAGCAGGCATTGACGGGACTAAGCAATTGACAGCCTGGAAAGCCTTTAAATAGTAAGATATGACATCTGCTTCTTTGCCTAGGTGAAAGGCATTTGCTCACAGGACTTTTTCTGAGTGTGCACTTTCACTGATTTGGAAGGGATTTCCAAGGCTTTGGAGGTCAATTCTGCTACCTTGGAGTTTTTTGCTTTTGATCTGCACTTCCCAGTTGTCAGCCTTCTCAGGAGCATGGGAACTGCTTATGCAGCACTACCTTGGATCTATAATGAAGAACAAGAGGAGTAGCACTAGTGACTCCAGCAGCAGGAGGAGCAGGAGCAGCCTTCTCCTCAACTACCTACCGTTCCACAGGACAAAGGGGATGAACACATAGCTCCAGCTGACAGGAGGATACAAGTACAGGATAAGCTTTCCAGACATGACTGAGCACCAGTGCCTCAGGAGGTTCAAATTCTCATGTCAGGGTGTTGCTGATATTTGCAGCCTCCTGAAAGAAGACCTCCTTCCAGGGAACACACATTGCTCATAGCGGTCAAAGTCACCGTAGCCCTGAATTTCTTTGCCTCAGGGCCCTTCCAGGGATCTGCTGGTAACATCTGTAGAATCTCACAACCTGCTGTTCACAAGTACATCTCTTAGGTGACAGATGCTATCTTTGCCAGGGCCACCACTTATATCCACTTCACTACTGATAAGGCCAGACAGAACGAGAGGGCCCTCAGATTTGCTGCTCTGGCTGGATTGCCACAGGGACAGGGAGTCATAGATTGCACACATGCAGCAATCAAGGCGCCCTCAAATCAACTAGCAGTATGCATCAATCGAAAGGGATTCCAGTCCATTAATGTTTATGCAACCACCTGAAGATTCTCATGTATGTCTGTGCAAAATACCCAGGAGACTGCAACAATGCCTTTATTCTGCATCTGTCAAGTCTCCCACAGATATTTGCAATTCCAAGCTAAGTTAGTGGATGGATACTTGGAGACAATGACTACCCTCTAAGAATGTGGCTGATGACACACGTAAGAAGCCCTACCACTGACGGCACAAGAACGGTACAATCAAAGCCACATGAACACAAGGGTGGTCATTGAGCAAGCCATCACTGCTCCCCCCTTCAGGTCTTCAACTACAATTGCAAATCAGAGCCCAATGACATCATCGAGCTTCGATGCGGGTTTCCCGCTCGCCTGCTCAAAAAGGCAGGTTAACATCAGGACATGGCCGGAAAGCAGCGGGATCAGGGGGTTAAGTGCCTGCCCTCATTTTAACTGCCCTCTGCCCAGCTTCTGCCAGGCAGGAGAGTTAAAATCGGGCCCAAAGCATCACAAACTGTATACTGTGGCTTTTGTGCTATACAGTTAAATGAAATATCCTGTGAGAATCAGCCTGTTCAAGCAAGCATAATTTGTGATGAAGTATCTCAGACAGATGCTTGCATTTGATATGGATTTCCTCCAACTGTAACAGATGGACGATCATTTTTATGATAAAATCTACTAAACCTTAAATTGCAGCAGATGGGTAATGTACCAAAGTACTGAGGCAAGTCTAAACACTTCGAGAGTAAGGTATCTGATATGGCATGCTTGAATTGTCTCTCGTGAAATTACAGTGATTTTCACTAAAGCATTCATTTAGGCTGAACTTAAAATTATGCAATGTGTTCTTACTTTCCCAGACATTATTGTAATCATTGTTAGGTTAGGTTATCCACTTGTCTAACTTTGGTTCTGCTTGTCTAATTCTATCATGTTAGAAATTTTTTTTGATAAGGTATTCAATACAATTTAAAAGGAAATCACCTTCGTGAAAACTTATTTACCATACAGTCATAAAATGCTAAGTCAAACCAATGCTAACCGTATTAATATCTCACTTGCATATAATTTCCTCCCTCCTAAAAAAAATTGTTGATAATGTACCTTTCAGAGTATTTTTTATATTTACTTGCTGGATAGAAGTACTTGTGTAAAATTTTAGATCCACAGTTCAAACATACAGTGAAGGTTGTTGGGTACAATTGGCTGTGTTAGTTGGAACGTTTTGTCAAATAAACAATCAAATTTCTCTATGAGACAAGCTTCACTCACACACCATTGAATATACTCAATAGGTAACCAACAAGCTACTGTTCTGATGAAAGGTCACAGACCTGAAACGTTAACATTGCTTCTGTCTCCACAGATGCTGCCAGACCTGCTCAGTATTTCCAGCACTTTTGTTTATGTTAATGAATGCAATATATTCATTTAACAAACTGGCTTGTAATCACATCATAGTGTAATACTACCCCAAATAATAATTAATTCTGCAGGTGTTTATAGTATATGTTCCTTTACCAATGACAATATCAGAAGGTTGATAGCCATTGTCAAGTATTGTCATTGAGACACTTAAAAATGTAGTTTCTGGATGCATTCTATCACTGACAATGTCATTTTTTTAATCCATATAAACATCACTAACTATGAATGAATTCAGCCAAGTTGATTTTGATCTCTCTTATTTGCTGTGTGAATTCAGAAATGGGGGTCAGTTAGCTCAGATATCTAGCTAGATTGAGTATGGGAGAGAATAATACCAACAGTGTGGATTCAATCCCCATACTGGCTGAGGTAGTTCTTGGGATATGCCTCCTTGCCTTGCCTCACAGTGATATCATGGTAAAAGCCATGATTAGCAACTCTCGGCCAACAAGGATAGAGAGAATTCAAATATATTGGGCTGAATTTTATCAGCGCGGATCACTGTGAAAGCGATGGCCTTCTGACACGTAAGTGCCGCCGCCGAGCCCCCGCGATATTACGTGCAGGGGCTCACTTAAATAGAGAGGGCAGAGCAGCCGCCCCGATGACATAGAGGGGGCGGCTGCCGTCTCTCTGGCAATGGTGTCTGGTGCCACCACGCAGACACCAGTGCCATTTTTAAAGGGCTTCCAGCCCTTAGAGGACATTTAAATGATTAAAGGAACTGGTTCGTCAAATAAAGATTTGTCCGCACCTGCAATCCCCTCTCCCACCTGCATCCCCCCCCCCACTCCCCCCATGACCTCCGCAATGCACATAGAGTCATTTTTTTGGCCTATCCCCCAAAAAAATTAGTCAGCAGTAACGACCTTTCCCCCCCCCCGAACTTTATTTCCCTTTTTACACTATCACCCAATGTCAAAATTACCCCTCTATAGTAACAGGTATAGGCCATTTAGCCCCTTGTGCCTGTTCCACTATTCAATGAGATCATGTCTGATCTGTGACCTAACTCCATATACCCGCCTTTGCCCCATATCCCTTAATCCTTTGGATAGCAAAAATCTATCAATCTCAGATTTAAAATTTACAATTGATCTAGCATCAATTACCTTTTGCAGAAGACAGTTCCAAATTTCTACCACCTTTTCATGTAGCATTTCCTAATTTCACTCCTGAAAGGTCTGGCTCTAAATTTTAGACAATACCCTCTAGCCTTAGGCTCCCCAACTAGTGGAAATAGTTTCTCTCTATCTTTTCTATCTGTTCCCCTTAATATATTAAAAACTTTGATCAAATCACCCCTTAATCTTCTAAATTTTAGGGACTACAACCTGAAGTTTGTGTAATTTCTCCTTGTAATTTAACCCTTGGAATCCAGGTATCATTCTGGTAAACCTACACTGCACTTCCTCCCAAGGTCAGTGTAACCTTCCTAAGGTGTGGTATAATAAGGGCTTTGTACAGCTGAAGCATAACTTTTACCCCCTTGTATTCCAGTCCTCTCGATATAAAGGCCAGCATTCTATTAACCTTTTTGATTATTTTCAGTACCTGTTCATAACATTTTAATGATCTATGTACCTGGCCCCCCAAGTCTCTTTCAACTTCCACTGTATCTAGCTTTTCACCATTAGAAAGTACCCTGTTTTATCCTTTTAAGGTCCAAAGTGGATGACTTTACATTTTCTTACATTGAAATCCATTTGCCACAGTTTTGCCCATTCACTTAATCTATCAATATCTCTTAGTAATTTTATTCTTCCATTTACACTGCTTATGATGACACTTATCTTTTGTCATCGGCAAACGTGGATATGTAGCTTTCTATCCCAAAGTTATTGATAAATATGATGAATACTTGACGCACCTTGTGAGACACCACTAGTCACATCATGCCAGTTAGAGTGCCTGCCCGTTATCCCTAATCGCTGCCTTCTGCCACTCAGCCAATTTCCTAACTAGGTTAATAATTTGCCTTCAGTGCTATTAACTTCAACTTTAGGAGACAAAGGGTATAGGGGATAGACAGATAAAGTAGAGCTGAGCCCACAATCAGATCAGCCATGAACTTACCAAATGGCAGAGCAGACTTGAGGACCCAAATGGCCTACTCCTGTAGCTAATTCATGTGTTCATATGTTCGTATGTATGTTCTAACAGTCTTTTATGAAGGACTTTATCAAATGCCTTCTGAAAGTCCAGATAAATAACATTCATAGACATTTCCCTATCCACTACTTTAGTCACCTCTTCAAAAAAATTCAATCAGGTTCATCTTGCATGACCTATCCTTTACAAATCCTTACTGTTTTGTCACCATTTGCAGCTCTCTTTATCTTTTCCATTTGCCAAGATCTGTGCTGTTTTCCGCAATTAAGTATGCTTTTTCTTTTAGTTTTATGTTGTCTTTTATTCTTTAGTTATCTATGGCCGTTATTTTTGGCAAGTAGGGCTCTTAGGGATATAAACTGGTTCTGTATCATATTAAACTCTTCTTTGAACACCTCCTACTGACCTTCTGTCATTTTACCCATTAACTTGCCCAGTTTACTGTGGGCAGTCTCTGTCAACCTTACCTAAATCTAAAATCTCAGTAGCTGTTTTACATTTTTCCCTTTCAAACACATATGGACTGATTACTAAACCTATTCATGAGATCCCTATCAAACATGCGTTTATTGAATAAAAAAAAAGAAACTTAAGCTTTAACCAGGAGCAGGAATCAGGCAGGTGATTTTAACATCCATTCCTTATCTCCAAGCCACCAGTCAGGTGTCCACCTGAAACAGCCAGCAAGCGATAGCTGGCCGGAAGGTGGGAGTGGAATATCAGGCAGCACGAGCCGACCACCCAGTGTGAAAGGAACGGTTTCAGGTAACTAGGTAAGTTACAGGAACCGGAGGACTTAGGTGAGGTTTGAAATGATTACTTTTCATCTGTGTTCACTATGGAGAAGGACGATGTAGGTGTAGAGATCTGGGAGGGGGATTGTGATATATTTGAACAAATTAGCATTGAAAGGGAGGAGGTATTAGCAGTTTTAGCGGACTTAAAAATCCCCAGGCCCAGATGAGATGTATCCCAGGCTGATATGTGAGGCAAGGGAGGAGATAGCAGGGGCTCTGACACAAATATTCAAATCCTCTCTGGCCACAGGAGAGGTACCAGAGGACTGGAGGACAGAGAATGTGGTACCATTATTCAAGAAGGGTAGCAGGGATAAACCAGGTAATTACAGGCCGGTGAGTCTAACATCAGTGGTAGGAAAACTACTGGAAAATATTCTGAGGGACAGGATTAATCTCCACTTGGAGAGGCAGGGATTAATCAGGGATAGTCAGCATGGCTTTGTCGGGGGGAGATCATGTCTAACAAACTTGATTGAATTTGTCGAGGAGGTGACTAGATGTGTAGATGAGGGTAAAGCAGTTGATGTAGTCTACATGGACTTCAGTTAGGCTTTTGATAAGATCCCGCATGGGAGATTGGTTAAGAAGGTAAGAGCCCATGGGATCCAGGGCAATTTGGCAAATTGGATCCAAAATTGGCTTATTGGCAGGAGGCAGAGGGTGATGGTGAGGGTTGTTTTTGCGAGTGGAAGCCTGTGACCAGTGGTGGACCGCAGGGATCAGTGGTGGGACCCTTGCTGTTTATACTGTACATTAATGATTTAGACATAAATATAGAAGGTATAATCAGTAAGTTCGCAGATGACACAAAAATTGGTGGTGTCGTAAATAGTGAGGAGGAAAACGTTAGATTACAGGACAATATAGATGGGCTGGTAAGATGGGCAGAGCAGTGGCAAATGGAATTTAATCCTGAGAAGTGTGAGGTGATGCATTTTGGGAGGACTAACAAGGCAAGGGAATATACAATGGATGGTAGGCCCCTAGGAAGGGCGGCACAGTGTTGCAACGGTTAGCACCACAGCCTCACAGCTCCAGTGACCCGGGTTCGGTTCTGGGTACTGCCTGTGTGGAGTTTGCAAGTTCTCCCTGTGACCGTGTGGGTTTCCTCCAGGTGCTCTGGTTTCCTCCCACATGCCAAAGACTTGCAGGTTGATAGGTAAATTGCTATTGTAAAATTTGCCCCTAGTGTAGGTAGTAGGAGAATTGAGGGAAGGTGGGGATGTGAGAGGGAAAATGGGATTGATGTAGGATTAGTATAAGTGGGTGGTTGATGGTCAGCATGGGCCAAAGGGCCTGTTTCAATGCTGTATCTCTCTATGGCTCTAAGTTCAGAGGGACCTTGGTGTACTTGTCCATAGATCACTGAAGGCAGCAGCACAGGTAGATAAGGTGGTTAGGAAGGCATATGGCATACTTGCCTTTATTAGCTGAGGCATAGAACATAGCAGGGAGGTTATGATGGAGCTGTATAAAATGCTAGCTAGGCCACAGCTGGAGTACTGTGTACAGTTCTGGGCACCACACGAGAGGAAGGATGTGATTGCAGAGGAGATTCACCAGGATGTTGCCTGTCTATATTTATGTCTAAATCGTTAATGTACACTATGAAGAGAGACTGGATAGGCTAGGGTTGTTTTCCTTAGAGCAGAGAAGGCTGTGGGGGGGAACCTGATTGAGGTATACAAAATTATGAGGGGCGTAGATTGGAAGAAACTTTTTCCCTTAGCAGAGGGATCATTAACCAGGGGGCATAGATTGAAGGTAAGGGGCAGGAGGTTTAGAGGGGAGTTGAGGAAAGATTTTTTCACTGAGGGTGGTTGGAATCTGGAACACACTGCCTGAAGGGGTGATAGAGGCAGGAACCCTCACAACATTTAAGAAGTATTTAGATGAGCACTTGTAATGCCATAGCACACAAAGCTAGAATCCAGGACCAGCATGTTCCTGTGAGGAAGAAAGATAAGTTTGGCAAGTTTCGGGAACCTTGGATAACGCGGGATATTGTGAGCCTAGTCAAAAAGAAAAAGGAAGCATTCGTAAGGGCTGGAAGGCAAGGAACAGACGAATCCCTTGAGGAATATAAAGACAGCAGGAAGGAACTTAAGCAAGGAGTCAGGAAGGCTAAAAGGGGTCATGAAAAGTCATTGGCAAACAGGATTAAGGAAAATCCCAAGGCTTTTTATACGTATATAAAGAGCAAGAGGGTAACTAGGGAAAGGGTTGGCCCACTCATGGACAGAGAAGGGAATCTATGTGTGGAGGCAGAGGAAATGGGTGAGTTACTGAATGAGTACTTTGCATCAGTATTCACCAAAGAGAAGGACTTGGTGGATGATGAGCCTAATGAAGGGAGTGTAGATAGTCTCAGTCATCTCATTATCAAAAAGGAGGAGGTGTTGGGTGTCTTGCAAAGCATTAAGGTAGATAAGTCCCCAGGGCCTGATGGGATCTACCCCAGAATACTAAGGGAGGCAAGGGAAGAAATTGCTGGGGCCTTGACAGAAATCTTTGCATCCTCATTGGCTACAGGTGAGGTTCCAGAGGACTGGAGAATAGCCAATGTTGTTCCTTTGTTTAAGAAGGGTAGCAAAGATAATCCAGGAAATTATAGGCCGGTGAGCCTTACGTCAGTGGTAGGGAAATTATTAGAGAGGATTCTTTGGGACAGGATTTACTCCCATTTGGAAACAAACGAACTTATTAGCGAGAGGCAGCATGGTTTTGTGAAGGGGAGGTTGTGTCTCACTAATTTGATTGAGCTTTTTGAGGAAGTGACAAAGATGATTGATGAAGGAAGGGCAGTGGATGTTATCTATATGGACTTCAGTAAAGCCTTTGACAAGGTCCCTCATGGCAGACTGGTACAAAAGGTGAAGTCACACGGGATCAGAGGTGAGCTGGCAAGATGTATGCAGAACTGGCTCGGTCATAGAGGACAGAGGGTAGCAGTGGAAGGATGCCTTTCTGAATGGAGGGATGTGACCAGTGGTGTTCCGCAGGGATCTGTGCTGGGACCTTTGCTCTTTGTAGTATATATAAATGATTTGGAGGAAAATGTAGCTGGTCTGATTAGTAAGTTTGCGGACGACACAAAGGTTGGTGGAGTTGCGGATAATGATGAGGATTGTCAGAGGATACAGCAGGATATAGATCGGTTGGAGACTTGGGCGGAGAAATTGCAGATGGAGTTTAATTCGGACAAATGTGAGGTAATGCATTTTGGAAGGTCTAATGCAGGTGGGATGTATACAGTAAATGGCAGAACCCTTAGGAGTATTGACAGGCAGAGAGATCTGGGCGTACAGGTCCACAGGTCACTGAAAGTGGCAACGCAGGTGGATAAGGTAGTCAAGAAGACATACGGCATGCATGCCTTCATCGGTCGGGGCATAGAGTATAAAAATTGGCAAGTCATGTTGCAGCTGTACAGAACCTTAGTTAGACCACACTTAGAATATTGCGTGCAATTCTGGTCGCCACACTACCAGAAGGATATGGAGGCTTTGGAGAGGGTACAGAGGAGGTTTACCAGAATGTTGCCTGGTCTAGAGGGCATTAGCTATGAGGAGAGGTTGGATAAACTCGGATTGTTTTCACTGGAACGACGGAGGTGGAGGGGCGACATGATAGAGGTTTACAAAGTTATGAGCGGCATGGACAGAGTGGATAGTCAGAAGCTTTTTCCCAGGGTGGAAGAGTCAGTTACTAGGGGACATAGGTGTAAGGTGAGAGGGACAAAGTTTAGAGGGGATGTGCGAGGCAAATTCTTTTCACAGAGGGTGGTGAGTGCCTGGAACTTGCTGCCGGGGGAGGTGGTGGAAGCAGGTACGATAGCGACGTTTAAGAGGCATCTTGACAAATACTTGAATAGGATGGGAATGGAGGGATACGGTCCCCGGAAGTGCAGAAGGTTTTAGTTTAGGCAGGCATCAAGATCGGCGCAGGCTTGGAGGGCCGAATGGCCTGTTCCTGTGCTGTACTGTTCTTTGTTCTTTGCCACGGGCCAAGTGCTGGAAAATGGGATTAGAACAGATAGGTGCTTGATGGCCGGCACGGACACGATGAGCCGAAGGGCCTGTTTCTGTGCTGTATAACTGGGCATAAGAGAACTAAATGTTCATGTTCCTCCAGGTCCCACAGGAAAGATAAATTATTTTACCTATTTGGGCCTCCTCTGGACCCAGCCTCTCATCTCATTAGCTTCACATGGCAGGAAAGCCACAATGGCTTCCTTTCTCAGGCCACAGTTAAAACTGAAGTTGGCCATTGATGACATCATTGAACATTGACCTACATATTTAAATTCACAAGGTTCCTACCTGCTTTGAGGCACCTCATCTGACTGTCGTACCCTACAGGTTAATATCGGATACAGTGAGTATGGTGTTGAATTCCAAGCGGGTAAGTAACCTGCCCACATGCCTCAATTTTGCCACATGGGTAGTATTAAACTTTAAATGTACTGTTGAAACAGCAGGGAATAGATATAAATGCAGAGGTTATTATTTATGATGGAACATTTGGCTTCATGTTAACGAAGTAACTGATTTAATAATCCTATTGCCATTTATTACTGTAAGTCAATTTTATGATCAGCACAGTATAACCAGTTTGTATAAATTACAACCAGATCATTTACAAAGGTTAATTTTAGAAATGGGCAGAATAGATGTGGGCTATTTTGAGGCATGAAGTATTTATAGGGGAGATGCAGTAGATGATTTTTCCAATGAACATTTATTTGAATTACCTATTTAAAACTGATGAGTTCACTGAAATATAAAATAAAACTGAAGTGGCATTTCATCTGATGAGGTCGCTACAAGTTCATTTCAGGTACAAAGACAACATTGAGCCGGCAGCTCTTTTAACATTGAAGACGAGTTTGAGAAAATGTAATATAGCTCTAATGGCTCTGTCTCCTTTTATTTTATGTGTGATATGTTATTGAATCACAGAAATTACAGCACAGAAGGAGGCATTCAACCCATCAGACCTCTGCCACTGCTATATATTTAATTTTCCTGCCTTTTCCCCATAATTTAACAGTTAAATCTCTCCAATTAGATTGTCACTATGCCACACTGAAACAGTCATAATCAAAGTCACAAGTGCCATCCTCTATGACTGTGGCTGTGGTGAACCATCCCTCCTCGTTCTCCTTGCCCTTTATACAGTTTTTGACCTAGTCAACTATAACATCCTCTAAACTTGGTAAACTTAAGCTCATCAAAAACTCTGCTGTCCATATCCTACCCTGCACCAGTCCTCACGAAACTAAATAAACTTCTGGTCCCTCACATCTCAAATTAACAATAATCATCCTGATGTTTAAATCCATTCATAGCCTCTGGTATCTATAATCCCCGACATCTATAACTCATGCATCCTCCATTCGTCAAAATATGGACTTCCCATCTTCCTTTGCCCAACCATTGGTATCAGTGCCTTCAAGCACCCAGACAAGGCACCATAATCCCTCACCCTACATCGCTGTCCTCCTTTAATACACTCCTTAAAAGACATCCTTGTTCATTATTCCCCTAGATATATTTTGTGTTACTACTTCTGTTGGATGTCTGCCCAAGTATGATGGACATATTCTAATAAGGCTTTGTTAGAGTTTATGGATTTTATACTGGACATTCTATTCAGGTTCAGGATTATCACCCTCTCCTGTAAATGTACCTCACATTCCCTATAATCCTGTGTCTGCCTTCACCTGCCCAATATCAAGGTAAATGATAGTGAGACCAAGCAATCAAACAAAGGACTTTAAAATGGTACATTGACTTACGAGAGTATTAATTGCTGCCTATAAAAGCTGGTGGCCTTCCTGCAGATTTGGTTGTTGGGGGGGCGGGCTTCCTAATCCGGAACCCTGTGGCCATGGAGGGTCCCCCTGGCGGCAAGGGTGAGCCCTGCTGAAAGAACACCCTTCCTCTCCCCCTCCCCTCCCCTCTCTCCACCCTCCCACCTCCTCTCCCCCCTCTCCCCCTCCCCTCCCTCCCTCCTTGCCTCCTCCCCCTCTCTCCCCACGTCTCTCCCTTCCCCCTCCCCTGCCCCTTCCCCTCCATCACCCTCTCCCCCCCTCTGTCCCTCCTCCCCTCCCGTCCTGCCTCCACTCCCTCCTCCCCTCAGTTAGAGCAAAGGCATTTGCCCCGTTGACTTTGGTAACCTTGCTTCTTCCCTAGGGAAGGTGCTAGGGATTTACAAGCAGCTACCAATATGGAGATAAACAATAGTAATCAATACCTAACTTGCCTTACAACATTCCTATTTGGAGCACTTTATACAATCAGCTGTTGAGCATTGAACTCAAATCCATGCACATCATTTTGATTTTAGCACCTCAACATCACAACTGTGCTGAAAAACGCACATTGCCATGAGTAATGCCACAAGAAGTTAGTTAGAATATAAATCATGGAGTAAACTTTGTAATTTAACACTGGTTCAGAGCTGTTCATAATAAGCGAATACTGGGAACTCGGCTGCATAGGTCAATACTCCGATTGGCAGACCTGCTGATTTCATGACCATTAATTAATTAAATCTCACAATATTATCCTTATATAGAAACAAATGTCAGTGAGCCACTTCAAATCAGATAGAGAAACCTTTGGATTCTGAAGAGGGTCGTTGATTTTATAATTAAAACTTTCTATAACTCATTCTCTGTTTATAAAGTTACTGTAACAGTAATCAGGAAATAAAGTAAGGTGGTGTTTTCTCCCTTCAAAAAAAATCAATTATTATTGGATATAAAACATGAAAAATATAATAATTTATTAAAATAGCCCTATGCTTCAGTTATGAAGAAATAATGTGAAACATTAGAAGTCTGAGGAACTTCCTTCTTGCATTGCCAATCGTTCTGAAATACTTTCATAAACAGTTAAGTCAAAGATCTTGGCTTGCACTAATTAAATGATGCTGACAGTTGCAATGCTCTTTATAGATTTTTTTTTTAGCACAAATGCAGCAGAACTATTGGAGGCATTGTGGAGCTTTTTTACTTATTGGCACAACATTATGTTCATTGGGTTTTTCAACACAATAGAACCATAACTAATGATTTCTCAAAATACAGGGCTTTTGTGAATCCTGCATAAAGCTGTTGGAAAACTGTCAGAAAACATGTTATACCAGGGCCATTGAAGTGTCTGTTGGAAGCTGAGACAGGTACCCTGCAGCTAAGGTAGAATTTAAAGGTAGAAAATAGCATACAGAAACTGGCTTAAGATTTACATACGTCTTCTCTCTCACCAAGAATGTGTTTACAACAGATGTTAATGACGAAAATAAGAAAATAAAGCTAACATATGAAGAGGTGGTGTTATGAATTATTACATAGCTGAAAAATCTCTTCAAGAAACTTTGGGCAGGATTTTGTACTGCCCTTGGAGACAGGCACGGAGGCGGGGGTACAAACAAAATGGCAAGGGATGCCATTCCCAAAGTCACCCGAGCCCCCTGTCATTTTGTCCGGGGTGGGGAAGACCGAGAACCTGCCTTCCTGCCCCAGGCCAATTGAGACTCGTAAGAGACACTTAAGGCCCTTTTCCTGCCTCCACCAATTTTGCATAAGTCAGAGTGGCCCGCCACCACTTGGAGATGCCACCAGGTAAAGCCTAGCAGCCTCCCAGTGAGGTAGGGGGACCCTCTGGGGGCCCTGGATTGGTCGCCCCACCCCCCTCCTCCCGGGAAGATCCCCCACCACCATTACCAACCCCCACCCCTCACCACATTGCCGGGGCCTGCCTCTCCCAGGATCTCCTCCAGTCTTCGGTGCTGCTGGGCCTCCTGCAGTATCAGCAGTGGTCACCACTCCTCGTGGTGCTGCCAGTACTGCAGTGTTGCTGGCCTTCCGATTGGAGGCGAGAGCTTGTTCGTTAAAGGGATGGCGACCCCGACAGCTGCTCGCCATTAATTAGCGGCGGGGGTCCAAGGCGGGGTCACCCTCCTGCCATCTGGCCCGCCGCCAGGACCCCCAACACTGGAATAAAATCTGGCCCATTGTGACAGAAGTAGACCTTTCATCTGGCATCAAGTAGGAATGTAAAGGATAAGTTGTTCAATGCATCTTGCTAGTAACCTGGGTCATTTGAAAATTGGTTTTATAAGCCATAATCCCACTGGGAATTAATTTCCTCTCTGTAAGGGACTGAACTTCTAACCCTCAACCTCCTTACAAGGTGAATGTTATCAGGAGAATGGAGCCAGGGATGCAGACAATCTACACTGGGAGACTGGCTCTGTTAGGATTTAGTGTACCTCTGGGGGTCATAGACCAAGTGAGTTGAGACCATCCAGCTTCCAAAGAGGTAAAAATGTCATAGAGTCATAATGGCACAGAAGGAGTCCATTTGACACATTGCATTCATGCAGGCTCTCTGTCGAGCAATCTAATCAGTCCCATTCCCTCGCTCTCCCGTAGCCCAGCAAGTTTAATTCCCTCAAGTGTCCATCCAATTTCCTTTTGAAATGATTTATCATCTCCACTTCCACCATCCTCATAGGCAGCGCATGCCCCACCATTTGATCCCCAAAGACTCAGGGGAGGGAGTGGGCCTGTGCAACCCATCTGCAAATGGCAGGCTGGCAGCAGATTTTTGGCTGCATGGGGCAGGCAAGTGCCAGGGAGGCATTGGCACATGTTTGCCCTGTGCAAATGAGCCCTTGCACTAACCCTGCTGGAAGGTACAATCCCAGTACCAGCAAGGCATCCAAAAGAATGTCAGGACAAAAAGGATCATGTCAAAAGTGCAGATATTACCATACATGGTTTCATTGCTTCTTCATCAGAAATGTGCTATTAACTTAAGTTTAACACCGAGAAAATCAGGAATGCTGCAGATCAATTTGGAAGGTCATTGATCTGAAACATTATCCCTCTATTCCTTTCTCCATACATGTTGCCTGACTTGCTGAACGTTTCTCGCAGTTTTACTTTTTGTACTGACTTCCACATACGATTCTCCAATCTGTCATTCTGTCAAGGTTCCATGCCAGGACAAGCTCATAAAATTTACTCCAATGTGCCTTGACCTCAGCCTCAGAAGAACACTCTGTTGTGCCAGTGTGATATTTTTAACATCACAGTCTCACAGTGTGAAATTTTAATAAGAATTGGAAGCCGGAGTAGTCTGTTTGACCCTGGGAATTTGCTCCGCCGTTCAATAAGATCATGGCTGATCTTCTACCTCAACTATACCTTCCTGAACTATCGTCGTAACACTTAATTACCTTAGTATTCAAAAGTCCATCCATCTCTATCTTGGATATACTCAATGGCTGAGCATCCATCCACAGCTTACTGGGGTAGAGAATTTTCCAAAGATTCACAGCCCTTTGACTGAAGAAATTTCCTCTCATCTCAGGCCAAATCATCAACCCCTTATTCTGAGACTGTGACCCTGAGTTCTAGACTCAGGGGTCAGTGGAAACATCCTCCCAGCATCTACTCTGTCAAGCCACCGAAGAATTTTATATGTTGCAATGAAATCACCTCTCATTCTTCTCAACTCTAGGGAATATAAAATCTTAGAATGGTTACAACAAAAAAGGAAGCCATTCAGCCCATCATATCCATGCCAGCTCACTGCAAGAGCAAATCAGCTCGTCCCAACTCCCCAGCCCTTTCCCCATAGTCATGCATTTTCTTTTCTCTTCAGGTGCTTATCCAATTCCCTTTTGAAAGCCATGATTGAATTTGTCTTCACCCCACCCTCAGGTAGTTCATTCCAGATCCTAACCACTCACTGTGTAAAATAAGCTTTTCCCCATGTCACCGTTGTTTTTCTTTTGCCATTCTGCATATATTGGTGTCCCATGGGGTTCTCGACCCTTCCACCAATGGGAACAGTTTCTCTTTATCTACTCTGTCCAGACCTCTCTATCAAATCTCCTATCAACATTTTTTTTGTTATTCGCTCAGTTATTAGGTGGGTGTCATTGGCTAAGCCAGGATTTATTGCTCATCCCTAGTTGTCTTTGAGAAGGTAACTGAACTCCCTCATGCCTGGAACCATTCTCGTGAATCTTTTCTGCACCCTCTCTAAAGCCTTCACATCCTAAAGTGTGGAGCCCAGAATTATCCACAATACTTCATTTGAGGCTGAACCAATGTTTTATAAAGATTCCTCATAACTTCCTTGCTTTTGTACTCTATGCATCGATTTATAAAATCCAGGATCCCCTATGTCTTTTTAACTGCTTTCTCAACCTGCACTGCCACCTTCAACAATGGCTGAGATTTTATCTGGGGGTCTCAATCTCTGGCAAAAGTGGCGGCGAGAAGCCTGCGTCACCCCTTCTGTGGGAGGTCCACCAAATTAACTGCCAATTAGGCACTGAAGTGGACAGCAGTGGGCCTTCCACAGGATCAAGGACCCAGGCGATAAAAGTCCTGCCCTCTCAGAGCTGCCAGCCAAACAGCGGCTAGCAGCTATTTAACTGAACAGCACCACAACAGAGGTGGTGGCTGCTGCCTGTGCAGCACCTGCCGGAGGCCCTGGAGCGGTACTGGACCCAGGCCACAGGTAGATCAGGGCGGGAGGGGTCTTGCGTGGTGTGGGTCATGGGGGATGGGTGTGTAGGGGTGGGGGTCAGCAGCAAGGGCAGGGGGGTGGCTCTCAACAGGCCCTCCCCTTCCCGATGCCGGGTCCCTTGTTCAGGCACTAAGTGCCTTTTAACGAGAGAAGTCCGCCCCCCCTCCACTCCGAAGCCGCCAAGCAACCCACAAGATTTTTCTCGCCGTGCTCCCCGTGCGATGACAGGCCCACCCACCGCTGGGCTAGTAGTGGGGGCGGCAGGATGAGGTCCTTGGCCTCATTTGGCAGCAGGGCAGACAGGCCTTCCTGCCCCGGACTTAATTTCAGCAGAGGCAGGAAGGTGGCAGGGTCCCCCCCCCCTGCCACCATCCCATCCAATTGCATGCTCCCCCTGCCTCCAAACCTGCCATGGGGGAAAGCATAAAATGCACCACAGTTTGTGCACATATACCCCCATGTCTATGTTCCTGCACCTGCTTTGGAATTGCACCCTTTATCTTGCCTCTCCATTCTTGCTACCAAAGTGTATCACTTCATACTTCTCTGCATTAAATTTCATCTGCCACTTATCCACCCATTCAACCAGCCTGTCTATGTCCTCTTGAAGTCTATCACTATCCTCCTCACTGTTCGCAATACTTCCAAGTTTTATGTCATCCAAAATTTTTTAAATTGTGCCCTGCGCACCGAACTCTAGGTCATTTAATATATATCAAGAAAAGGAGTGTTCCTAGTACTGACTCCTGGGTAACCCCTCTGTATCCCTTCCTCCAATCCCAAAAGCAACTGTTCACCACTACTGTCAGTTTCCTGTCACTCAGCTAATTTCGTATCCATGCTGCCACTGTCCCTTTTATTCCAAGAATTTCAACTCTTTTGGCAAGCCTATTATGTGACACTTTATCAAACACCTTTTGGAAGTCCATGTACACCACATCAACCACGTTAACCTCATCAGCCTTCTCTGTTGCCTCATCAAAAAACTCAATCAAGTTAGTTAAACAGGATTTGCTCTTAACTAATCCATGTTAGTTTTCCTGACATGTGACTGTTAATTTTGTCCGGATTATTGTTTGTAAAAGCTTTCTGACCACTGAGGTTAAACTGACTGGCCTGTAGTTATTGGGTTTATCCTTATACCCCTTTTTGCAATTCTCCAGTCTACTGGCTGTAGTACCTCCACAATTTCTTCCTTTATTTATCCTCGGATGCATCTGACCCAGTCCTGGTGACTTATCAACATTAAATACAGCCAGCCATTCTAGTACCTCCTTTTTATCAATTTTTAGCCCATCCAGTGTCTCAACTACCTCTTCATTCACAATCCCTTTGATAGCATCTTCTTCCTTGGTAAAGACAGATACAAAACTCATTTACTACCTTAGCCATGCCCTCTCTCTCCATGTGTATATCCCCTTTTTAGTCCCTAATCAGCCCCACCCCTTCTCTTACCACCTATTTACTATTCATATGCCAAATAAAAACTTAAAAATTCCCTTTTATGTTAGCTGCCAGTCTCATCTCATACTCTCTCTTTGCGTCTCTTATCTCCATTTTGACTTCCTTCTGAAATTGCTGTATTCAGCCTACTTGTCACTTGTATTAACAACCTGACATCTGTCACACATCTGCCTTTTCTGCTTCATCTTACTTGCTGTCTCTTTCATCATCCAGGGAGCTCTGACTTTGCTTACATTATCTTTCTCCCTCTTGAGAATGTACCTCGACTGTACCCAAACCATCTCCTCTTTAAAGATAGCCCATTGTTCCATTACAGTTTTGCATGCCAATCTCTGATTCCAATTTACCCAGACCAGATCTGTTTTCACCCCATTGAAATTGGTCATTCTTCAATTAAGCATTTTTACTCTAGTTTGCTCCTTGTCCTTTTCACCCCATTGAAATTGGTCATTCTCCAATTAAGTATTTTTACTCTAGTTTGCTCCTTGTCTTTTTCCATAGTTAACCTAAACATTATGATACTATGATGATGTTCCCCTACTGACACATGATCCACTTGACCCACCTTATTCTGCAGAACCAGATCCAACAATGCCTCCTTCCTCGTTGGGCTGGAACTATACTGGTCAAGAAAATTCTCCTGAATGCACTTCAAAACCTCTTCTCCCTTCTGCCCTTTACACTATCCCTATCCCAGTCTATATTAGAATAATTAAAGACCCCATTATCACCACTCCATAGTTTTTGAGCCTCTCTGTAATTTTCCTGTAAATTTGTTCCACTTTATCTTTCCTACTAGTAGCCTATGGAATACACCCAGTAGTGTAATGATACCTCTATTGTTTCTTAACCAGAATCAAATAGATTCTGTTCTTGACCCTTCTAGGACATCCTTTCTCTCCAGCATTGTAATATTCTCCTTAATCAATACTGCCACCCCTCCTCCTTTCTTTCCTTCGTTATCTTTCCTCAACACCTTGTATCCAGGAATACTTAGTACCAAGTCCTGCCTTTTTTTGAGCCAGGTCTCTGTTATCGCCATAATATCATATCCCCATGTGATTGTTTGAGCTTGCAGCTCACCAACCTTATTTACCATGCTTTGTGCATTTACATACCCCAGAATTCCCCAGAACTGATCCCAATGTCCCAGGAATCTAAAGCCCTGTCTCCTGTACCATTTCTTTAGCCATGCATTCATCTGCTCTATCCTCCTATTTCTATACTCAATAACGCATGGCACTGGGATGAATCCAGAGATTACTACCATTGAGGCCTTGTTTGCTAGTTTCCTTCCTAGCTCGCTAAAATCTGCCTGCAGAATCTTATCCCTCTTTCTACCTGTGTCATTGGTATCGACATGGACCACGACTATTGGCTGTTCACCCTCCCCCTTCAGAGTGCTCTGCAGCTTCTCTGATATATAGGCCTAGTCTACTCAATCACACCGTATAGGACAGAGTGCTCTGCAGCTTCTCAGTGTAATATAGGCCTAGTCTACTCAATCACTCCTTATAGGACAATCCCCTCACCCCAGGAATTAGTCTACTGAACCTTTGTTGCACTCCCTCTAAGGCAAGTATATCTTTCCTTAGGTAAGGAGACCAAAACTGTACACAGTACTCCAGGTATGATCTCACCAAGGTCCTATATAATTGTAACAAGACTGCTTTATTCTTACATTCCAATCCCTTTGTAATAAACTCTAACATACCATTAGCTTTCCTAATTGCTTGATGACTGTATCAGTGCCATTTCCTGCTCTCGCCCCAAACTAGAAAATTTCATTAACTTTGCTTCCAAATTCCACCTTTTCCTCATCTTCACTTGGTCCATCTCTGACTCTTCCCATCCCTTCCTCAATTTCTCTGTCTCCATTTCTGGTGATAGGCTATCAACCAATATCCTGAATCCCATGCTACCTTGACTACACTTTCTCATACCCCACGTTCTGTGTGGACTCTATTCCATTCTCCCAGTTTCTTTGTCTCTGTTGCATCTGTTCTGATAATGCCACCTTTCATACCAGTGCTTCCGATATGTCTTCCCTTTTCCTCAATCAAAGATTTCCTTCCACCATGGTTGACAGGCCCTCAACAGTGACTGTTCCATTTCCCACACTTCTGCTCTCACCTCTTCCCCTCCTTCCCAGAACCATGGTAACATTCCCCATATCCTCACCTTCCACCCCACCAGACTCTACCTTCAATGTATCGTCCTCCGCCATTTCCACCACCTCCAGCATGATGTCATCACCAAACACACCTTCCCCTCCACTTTCAACTTTCCGAAGGGATCGTTCCCTCCACGACACTAAAGTCCACTCCTTAATCACCCCCAACACACCCTCCCTTTCCCACTGCACCTTTCCATGCAAGCACAGGAGGTGCAACTCCTGCCCTTTTACCTCCTCTCGTCTCACTGTCCAGGACCCCACACCCTCCTCCCAGGTGAAACAGCTATTAACTTCTACTTTTAATTTAGTATACTGTATTCGCTGCTCATTATGTGGTCTCTACATAGGGGAGACCAAACGCACGCTGGGTTATTGCTTTACAGATCACCTCCATTCAGTCCCGAAGAGTGACCCGAGCTTCCAGTCGCCCATCATTTGTATTCTCTGCCTCACTCCCATTCTGGCCTGTCTGTCCTCGGCCTCCTACACTATTCCAATGAAGCTCAATGTAAGCTCAAGGAACAGCACCTAATTTTTCAATTAGGCACTTTACAGCCTTCTGGAATCTACAATAAGTTCAAAAATTTCAGGTCATAATCTCTGCCCCTATTTTTGTGAATGGCAGCTGTTGGTGATACTTCTGCTATTCCCATTTACATCTCCTCTCGACCCATCTTTTGTTTCTTTACTTGTCCCATTACAATCTTCTTTTACCATGCACCATCTTCCCTTTTGTCATTTAATCTCTCCTGTTTTCCACCCTATCACACACCTTTCCTCTTGTTCTTTCCAACTTTCCTCCCCTTTCCCTGTTTCTGTCCTTACTTAAAACCTGTTAAATCTCAAATTTTTTCCAGTTCAGACCTGAAACGTTAATTCCATTTCTCCACAGATGCTACCTGACTTGCTAAGTATTTCCAGGATCATTTGTTTTTATTTGATATAACATTTTCCACAGTAGCCAACCTTTAGCCCCTTTTAATGAAATTCCTGTTGAATTATTGGCATCTGCCCACACATGAATTTAAATTGCCCAATCTTGGGAATGGTAGCATAGTGGTTACGTTACTGGACTAGTAATTCAGAGACCTAGACTAATCATCTGGAGACATGACTTAATGGTCGCTGGAGACTTCAAATTTAGATTAAACAAATCTGGAATAACAAGCTAGTACCAGTAATGGTCACCATGTAATTATCGGATCGTTGTAAAAATCCATCTGGTTCAGTCATGCCCTTGAGGGAAGGAAATTTGCCGTCCTTACCTGGTCAGGCCTGTACATGACTCCAGATCCATAGCAATGTGGTTGACTTTTAACTGCCTTCTGAAATGGTCCAGCAAGCCATTCAGTTGTCAAGAAGGTGGCTCACCACCACCTTTTCAAAGGCAATAAGAGATGAATAATAAGTGCTGGCCTTGCCAGTGACACCTACATCCTGCGAATGAATAAAAACTTCAATAAGTTCCAGGTCTCAAAAGTGGGGCACTAACTTGTAAAATTTACCCAATAGCTACAGAGCAGAGATACTTAGAGCTTTACTCTGCATCTAACCATTTGGTATCTGACCTGAAGGCCAGAATTTTACCCTCGGTGGACAGGAGCCATCCATCGACCGAAAAGTCGGTGGTGATCCTGCCTCAGCCTGGCCTGGGGATCCTGACTGCATTTTGCGGTTCCCAGGCCCTTAATTGGTCTGAGGCAGGACTTCTACCTCATTGAGGCAGGAAGTCCCGTCTAATAGAGCTGCCGGCCAATCAGCGGGCCGGCAGCTTTCTGTCCCAGCAGCGCCACCAGGAACGGTGGCCACTGCTGGGACTGCAACCCAGCTGAAGACGGAAGGTGTCGGAGAGCCCCGGAGAACCGGTAAGTTTTTGGGGCCTCAGCGGGGGCAATCGTTCGGGCCCCAGAGAGGCAAGGGTGGTCGATTAGGGGTACGGGGGGTGGGGGGGGGGGGGCGTGTTGGGCGTTGGGGGTGATTGGGGCATTGGGGGCAGCCCTCCATTGGGCACAGGGTGCCTGATCAGGAGACCGTCCCCCCAGGCCTTCAGGAAGCAGCCTTCTTTTAATAGGCATCTTTTCTTGGTCCTGGGCTGCCCGCCAGCCAGGGGTAAAATTCCCGTGGCAGAGGGTGGAGGCCCTTAAGTGGCCATTAACTGGCCACTTACGGGCCTTGTTTGGCCTGGGGCGGCGGGCCGTTTTTCACCATCACTGCCCTGTGTTAAATGGCAGTGGAGGCAGGAGCCGATCAGGAAGGGCCCCCAAGTCTCCTGCTCCATTTTATGCCCCCGCCACCATCTCACTCTTTGGGGGTGTGGGGGGGCGGGGCGTAAAATTCTGACATTGACATTCGGTGCCTCAAATGGAAAGTGATTTTCTCCCTAGCACTACCATCCCTTACATTGATCAGCATTAAATTCACAGAATAATCTTAAAAATAATAATGTGGATTTGCAAAACCACGTTGGTATTCCAAGCTTTACATACGAACACAAAAACTAGGAGCAGGAGTAGGCAATTCAGCCCCTCGAGCCTGCTCCGCCATTCAATACCATCATGACTGATCTCATCTTGGCCTCAACTCCACTTTCCTGCCCGTTCGCCATAACCCTTCAACCCATTACTAATTAAAATTTTGAGTAGCCTTTCCTCCAGATCAGTGGAATACAGTAGTACTAATGGGCATGCAGTCATGCTAAAAAACAGGTAAAATCTAATTCAAATATTTCTTTAACTTTTTGTAGGATAAGCTGAAAAATATGCTCCAAAATCTCAGAAATGAGCTACAAACAGATGAAACTGTTAGCTACTCTGAATACAGTACAACAGCACAGAAACTCCTGCTTTTTGGCAAATCAACCTACAGAACAGGCAGTGTGTTGAACAAGGAACCAATCCTATTTAAAGACGATCACAAAGGAAAACATGATTGGAGAACATTGAAAGAGAACTCAGACTTGGCTGAAAATGAAAGCATATACCTGGAAAAATGTTCAAAAGAGAATGAGATTGAAAACCTGAGGAAGACACTGGCCAAAATGCTCTCTACAGTTGGTCAAGACTTCAAAAATGTCAAGTAATGTGTTTCTATGACTTTTATTTCAAACAAAAGAAAAATAGTAAGACGTAGCGCACTTCACCTATCTAGATCACAATGTTCTTGAAAGCTATCATATAATGAAGGGTATGTCGGTAGTTTGATCTTAGAGTAGGTTAAAGGGTCGGCACAACATCGTGGGCCGAAGGTCCTGTACTGTGCTGTACTGTTCTATGTTCTATAATGACCAAGGGTGTTCTTTAACCCGGTTCAGTATGTCATACAAGTAAATTATTCAGCTTATTTAAGACATTGGCATTTGTAATTATCATTTCCCTGTCCTTTAGATTTCCAACCCACTTGTAACTTATCAATCTCCAGTAGTGAATAGGTAGACAAAATTCCTGCTCCTGAGTCTCCACTTATATAGCTCTGAGAATAAATTTGAAGGTATTATCAGCAACCAAAGTGATTAATCTTCCAATTATCTCCCTTTTATTTATGAAAACATACTACACCTCTACTTAATGGCCTGACCACAGTTGAGAATTTGTCCTGTGGTAATTGAAGGAATATTTCAGGTTTGTTGTCTGCACCTCATAATAAAGCCTGCAAAACAAGATCCTAAAAAGTCTTCAACTCCTTTCATCTGTGAGGATTGTTTTTCGGGGTTGGGGGGGTGGGCGGGAATGCTATAGATCATTGACGGATGTAGGTCCACAGCACCAGATTTCCCGATCTGAGTCAACCTGTGAATTAACTAATCAAGCAGGCATGTGTCCTACATAAGCGTCAAGTGGAATCAGGTTGTGCCACAATGGAGAAAGACCTGTCCAAGCTGCCCTTTAACTCCACAGCTGAAAGAAACAAGGAATAAACTGCTGAACAGTAAGGTATGAACATCCCAGCTAAATGCCCCAAGTTGTATGCACATCCAAGGCCATACACGTTCCTCACCCACCCACCCTGCTTGAACTAAGCTGCATAAGGAGAAATCATAACCTAGTAACAACATTATGGGGATAATTTTTAAATTCACCCCGGGAGTGAATCACTTGCCCATTGTAGAACCCGCCTGATTTTCATCTCATTGATATCACTGGGATGAAAAATGAGTACGTTCTACAATGGGTGAACGATGTACTCTGCCAGGTTATTGCCTTGGTGGAGAAGGTAACAATTTTCCACACAGTGTCTTGAAATCCTCAGTGTTTAGATTATATGATACTTGTAGCGATATATGTAACATGACACAAGTATGTAAGCATTGCACAATTGAATAAAAATTTGACCTAAAAAGTATTCTACTTGAACCACAGAAGAAAATCACAATGTCCTCTCAGCATGTTACTGCTCTTGAATCTTAGGAAATATTCTAAATAATATTTGCCCTATTAATTTGTAATTGAACATGCACTCAGTAATACAAGTAGTATCCTCTCAGAGCAAACATATTGGTTTTGATTGAAAGTCCCCAGACAATGTAAATCTGCCATTCACCCTGAAAATTTCAGCCTGTTACTTTCTGAAAGATTGGCCACTGTTTCTCCTGTAACAGACAAGGCCCAAAAGAAATCACATTCGGCTTGATTTTGTGGAGGAGGTGAGGCTCCCGGCGCCAGGCTGGAAAAGCGGGGGGAAACCCCATCTCGGCATTTTCGTGCCTCCCCCCGCAGAGTGATCCATTGATTTGCTGCCTAAGCATCCCGCGCCGGGATCTCCATCCCTTTAAAGACGAGGATCCTGCCTCCAAGAGTTGCTGGCCAATCATAGGGCTGGCAGCTCAGTAGTATCGGCAGCGCCACTGGTACTGGTGGCCACTGCTGGTACTGCAGCGACCTTGAACCCAGGCCCAGCACTGGACTCCCGGATGTCAGATAAGTGAGGTGGGGTCATCGGGACCAGTCTGGAAGCCCCAGTGAGGGGAAGGTGGGGGGAGTGGGCATGACGTCCGGGCAAGGGGGGCCATGGAGATGGAGAATTTGCCAGCGGGGGTCGGTCCTCCATGGGCCACAGATTGCCCACGGAGGAGGGAACCCCGCCCCCCCCCACCGAACCCGCAGGGAAGGGAGCTCATTTTACAAGGTGTTCTCCCTGCCTGGCACCCCCCACCACTGGTTAGATCCCAGTGGCGGAGGGAAGAAGTCCTTAAGTGCCTGATAACTTAAGGGCCTCAATTAGCTTCTGGGCGGGAAAGCCAATGTCGGCCTATCCCGCCCCTGGCAAAATTGCTTGGCAATGGGGCAGCGATGGGCCCTGCGCCCCAGCCGCCTGTCATGATTCTACGGGCCGCCCAGCCTCCAATCCTGCCTCGGTGGGGCCATAGAATCCAGCCCATTGATCTGTATCACAGTGATGTCACATGCAAAGTGCCACTGCAACATTTGTAGCCAAAGGATGCTATGTATTCCATTTTTCCAGCTTTTGCTGTTGTCATGCAGGCCCCAACCTGCCAAGAATGAGGCATATTAATTTTGTCATATGAACATTGATTTTAAACTTGCTGGGAAGAAGAGAAGGCCTGATCCAAGGGCTGTCAGACACTTAGCTGAAAAATATTTCTATACTAACAAACAGTGCTTGTGGCGACAAAAGGACCATTTCCTGACACATTCAACCCACAATGGATTTTGATCACTGGACATTGAAGGTGTAAGGAAGAGCATTCCAGAGACTGCTAAGGTGATACAATCCACAAAAGCCAGGACTGGTTAAACCAGTTGGTCACATGACTGTCCTGGGATTGCTTCAGTGTTCCAGTGAACATCAACGCAAGCTCGAGGAACAGCATCTCATTTACCGATTAGGCACTCTACAGCCTGCCAGACTGAACATTGAGTTCAATAATTTCAGAGCATGACGGGCCCCCCATTTTACTTTTACTTTTAGTTATTTTTTATTTTTTATTTTTTTTGTGTTTATTTTATTTTATCTTAGTTTGTTCAGTTTGCCTACCCACTGTTTTTTTCATGTTTGTGCTTGTGGCTGTTCAGTTTTCAGTCCATTAACACCCTATCTGTACTAATGCTTTGTCTTTCAACACACCATTCACAATTTGTTTGCCTTTGTTCCATGATCTACTGGTTGGTTATTCTCCGTGACCTTGTCTTATCTACACCTTCTCCTTTGTTATTTCTTGCCCCACCCCCGCTTTACTTGCTTAAAACTTTTCATATTTCTAATATCTGCTAGTTCTGAAGAAGGGTCACTGACCTTAAACGTTAACTCTGCTTCTATCTCCACAGATGCTGCCAGACCTGCTGAGTATTTACAGCATTTCTTGTTTTTATTTCACATGATTAACTGGCTGGTCCAGGGATTTTTGAACTAGCCACCGAGTTTTTGAACTCAGGAAGACTGTTTGCTCCTGGAGTGAGAAGACCTCTCCTCTCTGCTCCCATCTATTTCTCACAAGCCTCTGGGCCCACTGAGGACACATAAACTTCAAGAGAGAAAAGTCTCCGACATCAAACAAGGTTTAAGAAGAATACTGGGCCCCAACGAAAAGCAAGACCTATCTACAATCAATGACTTTACAGTGAGTTTGAAGAACAGTGACCAAAACCATCATCAGATATTGCCTCAAACCTTTCTACTTTATTTCTTCTGCTCTTTTCTGTCTCTATCTGCATGTGTGTTTCATGTATGCATGTTAGTGTGGGCATGTCGCGTATACATAGGCGTTAACCAAATTAGAGTTTAAGTTTAATAAAGTTCAACCTTTCTTCTTTAAACCGAAGAAAACCTATTTGGCTAGTTTCTTTGCCTTATAATTGGAAGTTAGTGAACAAGGATTCACTAAGGGGGAGCTAAAAACAATGGTATGTTTAAAATTAAACCCTGTTACAGTAAGACCAGGTGAAGGCTGAGAGGGACCCCTAGACCCCTTTCTCACCTGGTCTTAACAGAAATTTGGGGGCTACCGTCCTGGATTTTACCCACAGACAAAAGAGAGAAATTGGAAGTGGGAAGCCACATTGTTCCCTATCAAAAAAGAGTAAGATTCCAATACAGGTTTTCATGTGGTTATGTGTGCTGGAAAACTGCAACTGAAGCTAGTAGCTCCCCAAGCCAGGGTGAAGTAACTTGGGATAAGTTAAAAGCACTGCCTATGGAGGAGCTAAGAAAAATGGCTGAGCAGTGTGGGATCACTGTACATGGCAAGGCTAGGAAGTCTGAACTTTTAAGACTCGTGGCCAACCATTTTTCCCTTGAATATGAAGAAGTAGAAACAGGGTTAGAAGTAGACTCCGATAGGGTATTGCCAGCAAAGATACAATTGGAACAGAGGAAACTTGAATTAGAAGACATGGAAAGAGAAAGAGAGAGACAGGAGAGGGAGAAAGAAAGAGCCTTCCAAAAGGAACGTGAAGACAAAGAGAGGCAGGAGAGAGAGAGAGAATCTTCCAGAAAGAATGCGAAGAAAGGGAGCTGAAGTGGCTTGAATTAACTAGGGGGTGACAGAGTAACCCCAGTGAAAGCATGGCCAATATGGAGGAGCATAATTCAGGGCTGGGTACAAAATTGTTAAAACTATCTCAACTAATCCCAAAATTCAATGAGGGAGACATGGAAGCATTTTTTGTGTCTTTTGAGAAACTGGCAAGGCAGTTAAAGTGGCCAGCTGAGACTTGGCCTCTTTTATTAGAAAGCAAGCTAACTGAAAAAGCCCATGAGGTTTATTCCCTGTTGCCAGAGGAGAGTTCATCAAATTATGAACTGACAAAAAATGCTATCCTCAGGGATATGAATTCGTACCCGAAACCTATCGCCAAAAAGTTTAGAACCCTCAAGAAACAAGCTAATCAAACTTATCTGGAGTTGAAAGAATTAAGCAGCTGGCTTTTGACCAGTAGCTGAGGGCTCTTAAAGTACAGCTCAGCTATGAGAATCTCAGAGACGTAATTTTGTTAGAGGAATTCAAACACTCTCTCCCATTCTCCATAAAGACCCATGTAGAGGAGCAGCGGGTGCAGAGAGCCTGGCAAGCGGCCGTTCAGGCTGTTGAGCTTGTTTTAATTTATAAGTCGGCTTCCCAGGGGAGAACCTTTCCTAGTCACCTCCACAAATCCGAAAAGGACAAAGGGTAGGAAGGTGATAGGAGCCCAAGCAGTCGTGAGAGAGAAAGGAAAGCAGGAGAAACAGGGGGCCCTCCTCAAGCCAAAAAGCAAGGTACTGTGAGCAGGAGTGAAACCTGTGTGCTTCCATTGTAATAAGGCAGGTCATCTAAAAGCTGTCTGCTGGAAATTAAAGGGAAAACCTGTAGGATTAATCAGGGCACATCCACTCAGTGAAGAAGGAGAGCACAAGAGAGCAAGCTGTAGCTTTAACTGCAGTAAGAGTGCAACCCAGGAAGTTTACTACTGCAAGTGCAGAAAAAATTAATTGAAGGCTATCAGGGTTTTGTATTTGAAGGGAAAGTAACACCATACCCCTCGAGTGGGGCAAGCAAGCCCATAGTAATTCTCAGGAACACAGGGGCCACTAGATCCTTTTTACTGGGAAAAGGCCGGACCTTTCCCCCAGAGTGCAGTGAACACCAAAATGGTGGTGAATGGTATTGGAGAGCAGTGTATGCCTGTACCTGTACACTGGCTGCACCTGGAGTGCAACCTAGTTTCGGGACCGTTGACCGTAGGGATTGTCCCCAGTTTGCCTGCGGACGGAGTTTACCTGCTCCTAGGTAATGATCTGGCGACAGTTAAGGTAGTAAGCCCCCCAGTAGTGAAAGAAAGACCACAGGAGGTCAGAGAAACAAGGCAGTGGCAGGAGACGGACCCCTGCTGTTTCCCTGAATGTGTAGTGGATCAGGCCATGATCAACCCAGCTCCCCAGAGGAGACTGAATTGGCACTGCAGGCAAATGACCATGAAGTCTGTCTGTCTGAGACTTTCTTTGGAAAGTTGGAAGACCCAGGGAATGAGTTCAATAAATTTTCCCTAGCTGAGGCTCAGCGAACCGACCCAGTATTGCGAGAGTTAGCACAGGCTGTCCAGTCTGAAAGTGAAGCAGAGGGAATCTCTCATTGATACTATTTAAAGAATGAGGTACTGATGAGGAAATGTAGTTCTCGTCACAGACCTGAGAGCAAGGAGTGGACAGTAGTTCACCAGTTAGTGATACTACAGAGATACCGGAGAGAACTATTAAGAAGGGCCCACGAGACTACAGTGGCTGTACATGCCGGTATACGAAAGACCAAAGACTGCATAAGACAACAGTTTGAATGGCCAAAATTCCACAAAGATGTGGTGGAGTACTGCAGGAGTTGCCACATGTGCCAGGTTGAGGGGAAACCCCAACCTACGGTGAAACCTGCACCCCTAAGTCCTGTACTGGTGTTAGGAGGACCCTCCAGCAGAGGGCTGGTGAACTGTAAGGGACCCCCACTGAGAACAAAAGGGCACAGGCAGGTACAAGGCTGGCAAAAGGTTAGAAAGAGAAGGGGGGAAAGCGACCACGAGGGCAGGTTAAAGGAAGTCTGGGAAGAATCCGGGATAAAAACCCTGACTGTCTGGTCAGCCAAGCCCGAAAAATTGGAAAAGTTAGACCCCGCATCCTCCTATCTATTTGCAGATACTAGAAGCAACCTACCAGAGTTGCTAACAGCATTTACAGGAACCTGCAGAAACAAAGAAAGACCTCTAGGGGGCACAGAAACTGAGAGTGATGCCTCACCTAGTCCAAGTGCCACAGGGGGTGCAGTAGAATCTGCACAAATACCTGCAGGCGGGAGTATCCCAGAGGGCAAAGGGCAAATTAGCAAAGACTCCTCCCCCACAGTCAGAAAAAAAGAGAACTACCCATCCCCTGAAGTCAAAAGCCTTTGCATGACTCAGCAAAGCACTGAAAGAGAGTTCAGGATAGACTCGCCCACTACTGACTCTCCTGAAAACAAAATTCCAACTCAGGGCTAATTAAATCACCCCCCTCACCCCCCACCCACCTCCTGCCTATTTGCAGACCTCAACAGGGAAAAAGAGCCTAGGCAGTCTTAGAAATGGGCAAACTGAAGAACAACTTCCCCAAAGAGCCACAGGTTTATTGGGATGCCAAAAAAGGCAGTTTAAAGCAACACTGCTATGAAGAAAAGACGGGCTGTAACATGTCTTAGGATTTATGAATGAATGTGAATGACTGAGAGAGAGAGACGCATGCCTTTTTCCTGTATCTTATATTTTTTCTCTCAAACCTTTTTAATGAAATCGCATTTCATTCCGTTGGTTGTGGAGGTGTCATGCAGGCCCCGACCTGCCAAGAATGAGACATATTAATTTTGTCATATGAATATTGATTTTAAACTTGCTGGGAAGAAGAGAAGGCCTGATCCAAGGGCTGCCAGACACTTAGCTGAAAACATTTGCATGCTAACAGACAATGCTTGTGGAGACAAAAGGACCATTCCCTGACACATTCAACCAACAATGGACTTTGATCACCAGACATTGAAGGTGTAAGGAAGAGCATTCCAGAGATTGCTAAGGAAAAGCCAGGACTGATGAAACCAGCTGGTCACATGACTAACTGGCTAGTCCAGGGTTTTTTGAACTGGCCACAGAGTTTTTGAACTCAGGAAGACTGTTTGCTCCTGGAGTGAGAAGACCTCTCCTCTCTGCTCGCATATATTTCTCACAAGCCGCTGGGCCCATTGAGGACACATGAACTTCAAGAGAGAAAAGTCTCCGACATCAAACAAGGTTTAAGAAGAATACTGGACCCCAACGAAAAGCAAGACCTATCTACAATCAATGACTTTACAGCGAGTTTGAAGAACAGTAACCAAAACCATCGTCAGATATTTTTGCCTCAAACGTTTCCACTTTATTTCTTCTGCTTTTTTCTGTCTCTATCTGCATGTGTGTATCGCGTATGCATGCTAGCGTGGGTGCATTGTGTATCTGTAGGCCTTAACCGAATTAGAGTTTAGAACATAAGAACATAAGAAATAGGAGCAGGAGTAGGCCATACAGCCCCTCAAGCCTGCCCCGCCATTGAATAAGGTCATGGCTGATCTGCCCCAGACCTCAACTCCTGTTTCATGCCAGCTCCTCCTTATCCTTAAATCTCTGCTATTTCAAAAATCTATTTACCTCCTCTTTAAATACTTTCAGTCATCTAGCCTCCACAACTCTCTGGGGTAGAGAATACCAGCCATTCACTACCCTCTGAGAGAAAAAATTCCTTCGCATCTCTGTTTTAAATGAGTGTCCCCTTCTTCTGTAACTATGTCCCCTAGTTCGAGATTACCCCACTCATGGAAACATCTGCTCAACATCTACCCTGCCAAGCCCCCTCAGAATCTTGTACGTTTCAATAAGATCACCGCTGATTCTTCCAAAGTCTAATGAGTAAAGGCCTAACCTGTTTAGCGGTTCTTGATAAGTCAAACCCTTCGTCCCAGGAATCAGCCTAGTGAATCTCTTTTGAACTGCCTCCAATGCCAGTATATCCTTTCTTAAATACGGGGACCAAAAGTGTACACAGTACTCCAGGTGCGGCCTTACCAACACTCTGTAAGGTTGTAACAAGACTTCCCTATTTTTAAACTCCAACCCGCTAGCAATAAAGACCAAAATTCCATTTGCCTTCTTAATTACTTGCTGCACCTGCATGCTAACTTTTTGTGTTTCATGCACAAGGACATCCAGATCCCTCTGTGCTGCACTTTTTTGAAGTCGCTCTCTATTTAAATAATCAAAGTAATTCATGACAACGCTACGTCATCGCCGACGTCATCAGGATGCGCCGCGGTATGCACATGCGCACACGGTCTCCTGATCTCTGCGCATGCGCTGCGGTCCGGCTTGCCACGGACGCTTTGCGCATGCGCAGATGACGTCATTGCGTTACGTCGTCTTCCTCGGGCAACGCGCCAGGTTGGCCTCTGCGCATGCGTCAAAGCTTCGGCGCGACTTTTTGAAAGTGGAAGGAGGAGAGGTTTCGTCGGGCATTTTCTCGCATTTTATCTGAATTATTTATTCGTTTTGGAGACTTGCTTCATTTTTATTTGACACAAGAGATTGTTCCAAGGTAAGTTGCTCTGCCTTTGTAAGTTGCTTTGAAAACATTTCCATTGTCTGGGCCACCGCATGTTCTCCAGTCCCTGTTGTGAGTTGCTCTGAAAACATTTCCATTGTCTGGGCCACCGCATGTTCTCCAGTCCCTGTTGTGAGTTGCTGTGTGCAGGCAGTACATGTGCTGCAACCTACCGTCTTAATGGTCACTTTCGTTTTTGTAACGTTTTAATGGAGTGCATTCTGTATTTCTTATCTCATCTCATGTTTCCCGTGAGGAGACTGGACTGGCTGCGGCAACAGACTCTCCACTGGCAGCAAGGACTGGCTGATGAGATGGAGCCATTTACTATGCCCAACAATTGCCCGGAAGCACCTTCGGATGGAGGTGGCCACGCGCTGGACATCAGTCACGTGTCACAAACCCTGGATCCTGAGCGTCTCACCCCCTGGCCTAATGATCTGATGGACCATACATATGCCTGCCTGTTCAAAGCTCCACTTCCCCTACCTGCGGTACCCTCTCCTTGCTGCTCAGTTACACAGTCACCTGTTCCTGCACCCATCAGAGCAATGCACATGGGCACACAGCCACCTGTTTCCCCATCCGCCTTTGAAACAACCATGCAGAGCCTTGTGAGACTCCGCAATTGCCAGCTGCTGCCTGTCAAGCAGAGAGGGCGTCCAAAGGGGTCAAGCACTCGGGGAACATTCAGCAAGAAGAGACTGAGCACTAAAAGAAACAAGCATGCCGTGTCCAGTGGTAGCAGAAATGTGAATGCTCTTGCTGTGAACACAACTGGTGATAGTAGTAGGCAGGATTAAATGGGAATGGAAGGAAAGACGCACGAGTAACATAACCACTAGCAGGGAACTGCTGGGCTAAATGGCCTGCTTTATGTTCATAGCCCAAAAGAAATGTTCTTCTTTTCCAGCACCCTCACATCATTCATGCTTTCCCTGAGAGCAGCATTGAACCATCACGAGATAGGGGCAGTAACATCATCCTGCCTCCTACAGCTGAGGTGGGTACTAAGTGATTCATTGGCGGTGTTATCAGTACATGCCTTTACCGCAGAACACAAAGCATGCTCAACAGTAATTTCATTGGAGGGAGGGAAGCTCTGACACTGATGTTCTTTCCTTATTTCCTTTCATGTAAAATGTGCCCTTGAGAAAACAATCCTTGAGACTTAAGGTCAGCATTCAAGCAACAAAGGCAACTGGATCATGCTGCGGAGCTGGTCACGATGTGGAAAGGAACATTGCATTTATGGATGAATTGGGAGTGCACATTGGGATGCGTTTGGGGAACATTCAACAAGAATAGACTGAGCTCAGACTCTTGTGACTTTGCCTTCTTCACATGGACAATACAGTAGTGGAATAGAGAGCCAAGCGTTCATTAACCACAAGGCTCTCCAGGAACAATCTCTTTAGCTGTGCATAGCAGAGACTCGGCCTGTCTGTCTAACGGGAATGCTGGAAACACAACACTCATGTATCCATGCACAGCAGTTCCTCGGATTCTTAATGAACTTAATAAAACTTCTCAATAATTAACCCCAGAATTGTTGAGGCTTTGTTTTGCATGCTATTTCCCCGACTTTGCAACTGCACTTCAGATATTCAACTGTGGTGGAGGGGTGGAGGTAGGGGGGTAAAGGGAGGGGTGGAGGTAGGGGGGTAGAGGGAGGGGTGGAGGTAGGGGGGTAGATGGAGAGGGGGGAGGGGTGGGGAGAGCAGGGAGGGGTGGGGAGAGAGAGCATGCAAAATGCAGGGACCAAACAGTTGCAATGCCTGAAGTACTGTGGAGAAGTAGGGGAGAAGCAACTGGATTGGGCATCCGCAGCTGGAGGGAACGGCTGAATGGAGAGGGCCAGATGCGAGAGGCCGTAGAGAGCTGCGGGGAGCGAGTGTGCGAAGACCTCGGTGTCGCTGGGTCCAGGGACTGGCCGGTAAGTCTTTTGCTGTTTCTGTTTCTGGCGCATGCACAGAACAAGGCACTCCTCTTCCGATCCGCTGCTCCACCCCCCACTCTCCCCCACCCCCCCACTCCCGCCCTTCACCCCCACTCCCGCTCTTCACCCCCACCCCCCCACTCCCGCTCTTCACCCTCACCCCTCCCTCTCTTCCCCCCCTCCCTCCCTCCTCTCTTTTTCCCCCTCCTCTCTTTTTCCCCCCTCTCCCTCCCTCCCTCCTCTCTTTTCCCCCCTCCCTCCCTCCCTCCTCTCTTTTCCCCCCTCCCTCCCTCCTCTCTTTTTCCCCCTCCCTCCCTCCCTCCTCTCTTTTCCCCCCTCCCTCCTCTCTTTTTCTCCCCTCCCTCCCTCCTCTCTTTTTCCCCTCCCTCCCTCCTCTCTTTTCCCTCCCTCCCTCCCTCCTCTCTTTTCCCCCCCTCCCTCCCCTCTCTTTTTCTCCCCTCTCTTTTCCCTCCCTCCCTCCCTCCTCTCTTTTCCCCCCCTCCCTCCCTCCTCTCTTTTTCCCCCCTCCTCTCTTTTCCCTCCCTCCCTCCTCTCTTTTTCCCCCCTCCCTCCCTCCCTCCTCTCTTTTTCCCCCCTCCCTCCTCTCTTCTCCCCCCCTCCCTCCTCTCTTCTCCCCCCCTCCCTCCTCTCTTCTCCCCCCCTCCCTCCTCTCTTTTCCCCCTCCCTCCCTCCTCTCTTTTTCCCCCCCTCCCTCCCTCCTCTCTTTTCCCCCCTCCCTCCTCTCTTTTACCCCCTCCCTCCCTCCCTCCTCTCTTTTCCCCCTCCCTCCCTCCTCTCTTTCCCCCCCTCCCTCCCTCCTCTTTTTCCCCCCTCCTCTCTTCCCCCCCACGCCCTCCCTCCTCTTTTCCCCCCCTCCTCTCTTCCCCCCCACGCCCTCCCTCCTCTCTTCCCCCCCTCTCCCTCCCTCCTCTCTTTCCCCCCCTCTCCCTCCCTCCTCTCTTTCCCCCCTCTCCCTCCCTCCTCTCTTTCCCCCCTCTCCCTCCCTCCTCTCTTTCCCCCCCTCCCTCCCTCCTCTCTTTCCCCCCCTCTCCCTCCCTCCTCTCTTTCCCCCCTCTCCCTCCCTCCTCTCTTCCCCCCCCTCCCTCCCTCCTCGCTTTCTCCCCCCTCCCTCCCTCCTCTCTTTCCCCCCCTCTCCTTTCCTCCTCTCTTTCCCCCCCTCTCCCTCCCTCCTCTCTTTCCCCCCCTCTCCCTCCCTCCTCTCTTTCCCCCCCTCTCCCTCCCTCCTCTCTTCCCCCCCCTCTCCCTCCCTCCTCTCTTCCCCCCCCTCTCCCTCCTCTCTTCCCCCCCCTCTCCCTCCCTCCTCTCTTCCCCCCCCCCTCCCTCCCTCCTCTCTTTCCCCCCCTCCCTCCCTCCTCTCTTTCCCCCCCTTCCTTCCTCTCTTTCCCCCCCCCCACCACCGACACCCTCAACGCTGCTCTCCCCGGCCCCCGCGCTGCTCTCCCCGGCCCCCGCGCTGCTCTCTCACTCCGGCCATTGTATACTGCCACGTGTTCGTTAGGTTGCCTCTGTGTGATTCTTTGAGCAGCGCCATCTTTAGTCCTGGCAGCTGCTACAGTCGCAATCTGTGACGTTTTCGTGGCACATGCTGTATTTGCGCATGTGCTAAAACAGCGCCACCTACCGTTCGCGTTGTCAACAAATGCGGTCTTAAATAATAGTCTGCCTTTTGATTCTTCCTACCAAAGTGCATAACCTCACACTTTCCTACATTAAACTCCATCTGCCAAGTTTTTGCCCACTCACTCAACCTATCTATATCCCTTTGCAGATTCGTTATGTCCTCATCACAACATGCCCTCCCACCTATTTTTGTATCATCAGCAAATTTGGATATATTACACTCTGCCCCCTCCTCCAAGTCATTAATATAGATAGTAAATAATTGAGGCCCTACGACTGATCCTTGTGGCACTCCACTAGTTACGTCTTTCCAACCTGAAAAAGACCCATTAATGCCGACTCTTTCTCTTCTGTGAGTTAACCAATCCTCAATCCATGCTAATACATTACCCCCAATACTGTGAGCTCCTATTTTGTGCAATAATCTTTTATGTGGCACCTTATCAAATGCCTTCTGGAAATCTAAATACACTACATCTACTGGTTCCCCTTCATCAACTCTGCTTGTTATATCCTCAAAGAACTCTAGCAAATTTGTCAAACATGATTTCCCTTTTACAAAACCATGTTGACTCTGTTTGATTGCGTTAAGCTTTTCTAAATGTCTTGCTATTTCTTCCTTAATATTGACTGGCCTATAGTTTCCTGCTTTTTGTCTCCCTCCCTTCTTGAACAGGGGCATCACATTAGCGGTTTTCCAATCCACTAGGACCCTCCTGGAATCCAGTGAGTTCTGGAATATTTCGACCAATGCCTCCACTATTTCTGCAGCCACTTCCTTTAAAATTCTTGGATGTAGGCCATCAGGTCCTGGCGACTTGTCTGCCTTTAGTCCCATTAGTTTGTCAAATACTTTGTCCCTCGTGATAGAGACTGTTACAAGATCTTTCCTCCCATTAGCTCCTTCCTTATCTGATATCTATGGGATGTTTATAGTGTCCTCCACTATGAAGACCGATGCAAAATATTGGTTTAAATTATCTGCCATTTCCCTGTTCCCCATTATCAATTCTCCAATTGCATCCTCTAAGGGTCCCACGCTCACTTTAGCTACTCTCTTTTTATATACCTGTAGAAGCTCTTGCTGTTTTTTTTATATTTCTTGCCAATTTAATTTCATAATCAACTTTCTCCCTCTTTATTAGCTTTTTAGTCATCCACTGCTGGTTCCTAAAAAATTTCCAATCCTCTTGCCAACCAGTAGTTTTCGCCGCTTTGTATGCCTTAATTGTTGATTGGATAATCTCCTTGACCGCCCTTGTTAACCACAGGTGGTTCATCCTTCTCAGAGTCCTTCTTTTTGACCGGGATAAATTTTTGCTGAGCGTTATGAAATATCTGCTTAAATGTCTGCCACTGATCATCTACTGACCTTCCCCTTAGTCTATTTTCCCAGCCCGCTTTCAACAACTCTTTCTTCATTCCTCCGTAATTGCCCTTGTTTAAGTTGAGGACAGTGGTTTGAGACCCGAGTAGCTCCCCTCAAACTGAATTTGAAATTCTACCATGTTGTGATCGCTACGCCCAGAGGATCCTTAACTACGTTAACTCTTATTAATCCAACCCCATTACACATTACTAGATCAAAAATAGCTTGTTCCCGGGTAGGTTCTGCAATGTGTTGCTCTAAGTAACAATCTCTGATGCACTCTACAAATTCGTCTTCCATGTTACCTCTGCCAGTCTGATTTGTCCAGTCAATATGCAGATTAAAATCACCCATGACAATTGTAGCGTCCTTCTTACACGCCTCCATTATTTCCCGATTTAAACTTTGTCCTACAGTGAGGCAACTCTACGGGGGCCTATAGACGACTCCCACCGTGACTTCTTCCCCTAGCTATTCCTTATTTCCACACAAACTGATACCACATCACGATCTATTGCACCTATATCACTACTCACCACCGCACTGATTACCTTCCTTTATTAACAAAGCCGCCCCACCTCCTTTTCCTTTTTGCCTATTTTTCTAGAACGTCGAATACCCTTGAATAATGAGTTCCCAGTCTTGGTCACCCTGCAACCACATCTCTGTAATAGCTATCAAGTCATACTCATTAATTTCTATTAATGCCGTCAACTCATCTATCTTGTTACAAATGCTGCGTGCATTCAAATAAAGAGCCATAAGCTTTGGCTTTTTACCGTTATTACTCATTCTGGTTCTAATTTCTGCTGCACTCTTCTGCTTATATTTTCTGCCCCCTCCTGTCACACTTTGCTTACCGTTTGTCTCTTCACTATCCTGCAACTCTGCTCTCTCATTTCTTTTTGAGTTTTTAAGCTTCCCTTCAATTGAGCCCTCTTCCCCTACTAATTAGTTTAAAGTCCTAACTACAACCCTAGTTATATGATTCGCCAGGACACTGGTCCCAGCATGGTTCAAATGGAGCCCGTCCCAACAGAACAGCTCTCTCCTTCCCCAGTACTGGTGCCAGTGCCCCATGAATCAGAACCCATGTCTCTCACACCAATCTTTGAATCACGCGTTTACCTCTCTAATCTTATTTACCCTACGCCAATTTGCACGTGGCTCAGGTAGTAATCCGGAGATTATTACCTGTGGTTCCGCTTGTTAATTTAGCCCCGAGCTGCTCACAGTCCCTCAGCCGAACCTCTTTTCTAGTCCTACCTATGTCATTGGTACCTATGTGGACCATGACAACTGGATCTTTCCCCTCCCACTCCATGTTGCAGCCCAGAAGAGATGTCCTTAACCTTGGCACCAGGTAGGCAACACAGCCTTCGGGACTCCCTGTCTTTGCTGCAGAGAACAGTATCTATTCCCCTAACTATGCTATCCTCCTACCCCCACTTGAATGGCACTCTGAACCACGGTGCTGTGGTCAGTTCGCTCATCCTCCCTGCAGCCTGTGCCCTCGTCCATACCGGGAGCAAGAACCTCATACCTATTGGATAAGGGCACTGGCTGAGGCTCCTCCAAAGCTAAATTCTGGATCTCCATACCTGCCTCACTCACAATCACACCCTCCTGTCCCTGACCATGGTCTAAATTTGATGTAATTAATCTAAGGGATGTGACTGTCTCCTGAAACACAGTGTCCAGGTAACTCTCTCCCTCCTTGATATGTTGCAGTATCTGCAGCTTAGACTCCAGCTCATCAACTCTGAGCTGAAGGTCCTTGAGCAGCCAACACTTGCTGCAGATATGGTCACCGTGGATCACACCGGTGTCCATCAGGAGGCTGAAAAAGCAAAGAAGAAAAGAGACCAAAGAGCACCTCCTTCCCTTAGTCAGTAAAACCCTCACACACAACTCACAGCCTTACTCTCTGTCCAAATAGCACAATTCTAATTAATTATTAATTATTATTAAATTACACGAACTGAAACCTTACTAGTACCAACCTTACCACTCACAAGGTAGCTATTTGATGGTTTAAAAAAAATAACTTTTTTTCTGATTTTTTAAAGCTATTTACAGGCAATAACAGCTATTACTTACCAACCAATCAGCTTACAGATTTCCCATGATGTCACTAAGTTTTTTTTAACTCAGCACGCACTGACACAGCCAGAGAGAGAGAGAGTTCAATCTTTTTTCTTTAAACCTAAGAAAACCTGTTTGGCTAGTTTATTTGCCTTATAATTGGACGTTCTTGAACAAGGATTCACTAAGGGGGAGCTAAAAAAAAAAGTGTTTAAAATTAAACATGAATTAAAATTAATAAGGTGAAGGCTGAGAGGGAACCTAGATCCCTTTCTCACCTGGTCATAACACTGTACTGTTTATCTTTGACCACAGAAAGCTAATATTGGAAAAAGGTGGACTAATCCCTTAATCACATTTTTCAGTTCTCTTGTTGTTGGATCCCATTAGTTACACAAAGTGAGACGAAGTCCGACTGTAGCTTTAAGAAACTTTATTGCAGTACTTCTTGGTTACATCATCAGCAAAGCAAACAACAACAACACCTGGGCTCTTCTCTCCTGCCTGAGCAGGGAAATCAAGCCTTTCTTATAGTTCTTCATACAAATCAGTGACACCCCCTTTATGGTCCCAATTGGTTTACAAACTCTGCAGTTTCTTGGTGTCATGGCCTGATTGGGGTACTTCCTTGTCACCTTCCCGTCTAGCAGTTTCTCATCCCCCCTATCTCCTTGGACTGTTAGGCTGATTGCTATACAATGGGCCACTGTTATACAGCCTGCAGCTGTCCTGTTAGTTTCTGCTTGTTAATCTACTTCTACTGATAAGCCGTCTGTGCAGCCCCGAAACTATGAAGTCAATTCTGATAAGCTGTCTCTGCAGCTCCGAGGTTAGTTTGTTAGTAGTACAGGTTAGTTTGTTAGTAGTACATGATTGATTAATTATTTCACCTTAAATGCTCCCATACTATTCTGTTCTCGAAAATTCTGTTCCCACACTTGTGCAAGTATTGCTCTGCTTTGTATTTGCATGTATTAATTTTGTTTCCATGAATCTTTAAAATTGTAAACCAATTTCATGAATAGTTAAGCATGTAACAAGTGGTCTAGTGTGATATTTTCCATCTGAATTCACAGAAAATGTTCTCCAGCAAACAATTTACTGTGATTAGGTTAATAGTTAGACATGAACTACGTGAATAAAAGATGTAGATTTTAGTTTTAGTATGAAAGAGACATTGTTTATGAAAACAGCTAAACCACTTGTGTAGGAAAAATGTTGGAAAACTCTGAACCTTTGGTCACACAACTTCTCGCCCACTTCCTGTTGGATTCCTACAGCCAGAATGTTGTTGGGGCCCATAGCCGTTGCTATATCCAGTGGGTTCAGCTGTTTCTTGATATCAAATGGAATGAATCAAATTGGGTTAAGGCTGGCTTATGATACTGGGGACCTGAAAAAGAGGCGAAGACGGATTTCACTTGGCACTTCCGGCTGAAGATGGTTGCAGATACTTCAGCTTTGTGTTTTGCAGTCATGTGCTGGGCTGCGCCCTGATTGAGGATGGGGATATTCATGAAACCTTCTCCTCCTGTTGTTCAATTGTCCACTACCATTCACAACTGGATGTGGCAAGACTGCAGGTCTCTGATCTGATCCGTTGGCTGTGGGATAGCTTAGCTGTCCATAGCATGTATAGTTAGTTAGCCTATGTTGTAGATTCACCAGGTTGGCACCTCATTTTTAGGTATGCATGGTATTGCACCTGGCATGCTATTTTACGCCCTTTTTTGGATCAGCATTGGTCCCCTTGATGGTAATGGTACAGTGAAATATGCTAGGCCATGAGGTTACAGAATTGTGGTGGAATACAATTTTGCAGCTGTTGTTTATCCATGGCGCCTCATAGATGCCCAGTTTTGAGCTGCCAAATCTGTGCTGAATCTATCCAATTTAGCACGTTGGTAGTGCTACACAACACATTGGAAGTGTCCTCAATGTGAAGTTGGACTTCATCTCCACAAGGATTGTACGGTGGCCAATTCTACCAATATTATCATGGACAGACGTCTCTCCAACATAGATTGGTGAGGATAAGGTCACGTTGCTACATTTCAGGGCTACCGAGCCATAATTAGTGATGGGCATTGAAGTCCCCCGACCAGAGTACATTCTATGCCCTTTCTGCCCTCAGTGCTTCTACCAAGTGTTCAACATGGAGGAGTACTGATACATCAGCTGAGGGAAGACAGTAGGTGCTAATCAGTAGGTTTCCTTGTCCATGTTTGACCTGATGCCATACAACTTCATGGGGTGAGTCAATGTTGAGGACTACCTCCTGATTGTATACCAGTGTGCCACCATCTCTCTTGGGACAGGATAGACCCAGGGATGGTGGTGGAGGAGTCTGGATGCTGGTTGAAAGATATAATTCTGTGAGTATGACTATGTCAGGTTGTCCCAATTTTGCTCTCCCAATTTTGGCACAAGTTCCCAGATGTTCATGATGAGGATTTTGCAGGGTTGAGCAGATTGGGCGTGCTTTTATCATGTCTGGTGTCAAGGCCAATACCAGATGGTCCATGAAGTTTTATTATATTTTGTTGTAGCAATTTGGTACAACTGAGTTTCTTGCTAGCTGTATCAGAGGGCAATTAAGAGTCAATCACATATGGGCCAGACCGGGTAAGGATAGCAGATTTACTTCTTCAAAGAGCACCTGATGGGTTTTTCCAACAATCCGGTAGTTTCATGGTCACCATTACTGAACTAGCTTTTTATTCCAGATTTATTTAATTGAATTTAAATTCCCCAGCTACAATGGTGGGATTTGAACTCATATCCCCAGAGCATTCGTCCAGGTCTTTGGATTAATAGTCTAGTAGTATAACCGCTATGCTACCATATAATCGGATTTATTAAAGAAGATTGAAAACTGAAGTTTTGGTAAATAAGATCAGCTACAGTCTTAACTGAAATTCTATTAGTTTTAATTAATTTCTGTACAAGTTGTACACAAAATACGAGAAGACGAAAAAACAAACGTAGGTATTACATTCATACTCCGTGATATGAGTAAAATATAACATTAAAAGCACAAGGAAGTTTATTTGTCTTCCACAAATAAAGCCAGTATTAAACATTGGTAAATTAATATATATTCTCAGCTACTGAATGAAGGCTGTTACTGGTTATGAAACTGTTCTTAAAAGTATACCCTACAAAAAGACTTAAAGCTTTGCTACTTAAGAACACAAAATTAAGTTTAATGAAGAAAGCTGACTTGCTATAAAATTGCAAAACATTTATAGACTAGTCTGAAATACTAAACGTACTACTTTTTTGGGGTGGAATTAGAGAACAGAATAAGTTCCCCCATTTCAAAAAAGTAATTTAGAGACAATAGGCAGTTGCTGATATCATTATAGTAAAATAGTTTATAAAAGAAATAATGTACAAAAGTATCAGTTTGCTGCTATTAGTGAAGAGGATCTTTGCACTATTTACCATTTTGTAACAATATTACTGCGGACATTTTACCACATTAAAGTTGCTATATAAATGCAAGTTATTACTGGAAGTTTACAATCATCTAGTTTCGCTAATTCGTTGCACTTTGTGCACTTTAGTTAGTTTTGGTACTTTCTATTTTGTAGCTCCAGAAAATCTACAGTACTGCTGCAGGAGGTTTTATAGTACAAGTATCATTGCAAGTAACGTCCAATTTCTACTACATTATATCACTGTACTTTGCAGTTTTCATTTTCTTCGGTCACTGTGATCTGTTCCTTTTGTTGTTTCTTTTGCCCTACAGATTTCTTTGTATTCAATGGGCATCTACTTTTTTGTAATTGCTTCCCACCAGGAGTATCAAAGCCCATTTTCTTTGGACTTTTTCTTAAAGATGATAGAGGGAACTCTGCCAAAGCTGGTATTGGATCCAGCAATAATGCTGGAGATGAGCAAGTAGACTCAGTTGGGTGCTGAGGAACACAATGATAATTAATGTCAATACATGAAATTATGTCCTATGATGAGAGCAGACATCTCTAATCATAGTCTGGTTATTAGGAGGGAGTGCAATCAGGCAGGTAAAAACATAAAGCAGTAAGTGACAACATGCAATAGGAGGTAAGGTACAGACCAGCAGACAGGAAAAAATACCAGTCCTATATTTGCATTTGCAGTTGTGTTATATGCTAAAGGATTTTTTTTAAAATTCATGCATGCGATGTGGGCATCGCTGGCTAGGCCAGCATTTATTGCCCATCCCTAATTGCCCTTGAGAAGGTGGTGGTGAGCTGCCTTCTTGAACCGCTGCAATCCATGTGGGGTAGGTACACCCACAGTGCTGTTAGGAAGGGAGTTCCAGGATTTTGACCCAGGGACAGTGAAGGAACGGCGATGTAGTTCCAAGTCAGGATGGTGTGTGACTTGGAGGGGAACTTGCAGGTGGTCATGTTCCCATGCATTTGCTGCCCTTGTCCTTCTAGTTGGTAGAGGTCGCGGGTTTGGAAGGTGCTGTCTAAGGAGCCTTGGTGCATTGCTGCAGTGCATCTTGTAGATGGTACACACAGCTGCCACTGTGTATCGATGGTGGAGGGAGTGAATGTTTGTAGATGGGGTGCCAATCAAGCGGGCTGCTTTGTCCTGGATGGCGTTGAGCTTCTTGATGTTGTTGGAGCTGCACCCATCCGGGCAAGTGGAGAGTATTCCATCACACTTCTGACTTGTGCCTTGTAGACGGTGGACAGGCTTTGGGGAGTCAGGAGGTGAGTTACTCGCCGCAGAATTCCTTGCCTCTGACCTGCTCTTGTAGCCACGGTATTTATATGGCTACTCCAGTTCAGTTTCTGGTCAATGGCAGCCCCTAGGATGTTGATAGTGGGGGATTCAGCGATGGTAATGCCATTGAATGTCAAGGGGAGATGGCTGTATTCTCTCTTGTTGGAGATGGTCATTGTCTGGCACTTGTGTGGTGCGAATGTTACTTGCCACTTATCAGCCCAAGCTTGGATACTGTCCAAGTCTTGCTGCATTTCTACACGGACTGCTTCACTATCTGAGGAGTCACGAATGGTGCTGAACATTGTGCAATCATCAGCAAACATCCCCACTTCTGACCTTATGATTGAAGGAAGGTCATGATGAAGCAACTGAAATGGTTGGGCCTAGGACACTACCTTGAGGAACTCCTGCAGTGATGTCCTGGAGCTCAGATGATTGACCTCCAACAACCACAACCATCTTCCTTTGCGCCAGGTATGACTCCAGCGAGCGGAGGGTTTTCCCCCTGATTTCCATTGACCTCAGTTTTGCTAGGGCTCCTTGATGCCATACTCAGTCAAATGCTGCCTTGATGTCAAGGGCAGTCACTCTCAACTCACCTCTTGAGTTCAGCTCTTTTGTCCATGGTTGAACCAAGGCTGTAATGAGGTCAGGAGCTGAGTGGCCCTGGCGGAACCCAAACTGAGCGTCACGGAGCAGGTTATTGCTAAGCAAGTGCCGCTTGATGGCACTGTTGATGACACCTTCCATCACTTTATTGATGATTGAGAGTAGGCTGATGGGGTGGTAATTGGCCGGGTTGGACTTGTCCTGCTTTTTGTGTACAGGACATACCTGGGCAATTTTCCACATTGCAGGGTCGATGCCAATGTTGTAGCTGTACTTGAACAGCTTGGCTAAGGGCGCGGCAAGTTCTGGAGCACAGGTCTTCAGTACTATTGCCGGAATATTGTCAGGGCCCATAGCCTTTGCAGTATCCAGTACTTTCAGTCGTTTCTTGATATCACACGGAGTGAATCGAATTGGCTGAAGTCTGGCATCTGATTAGTATATGTACTAATGATTAGTATATGTACTTTTAGGAAAAGCTTTGACAGATGATTGACCACATTCCATTCTGTAGCAAGCTACTAAAGATCTGTTATATTTCCAGAATCTAGATCAGGCTTGTCCAACATACGGCTCATGGGCCAGGATTCAGCCCACCAAAGGTTTCCATCCAGTCCACAGATATAAACTGTACCTGGCCGTTTCTCATCCTCGCCAGGGGTCCGTGACTGGAATTGAGAAATTTTCCATTGGCTTCTTCTTGCAGACTGGCTTTTTAAAAAATTCGCATGTCAGTTTCACAGCTGACAGGTGCTGAAATCGGGAACAGCCATTTCCCAACTTCGGGGTTTTCTAGCAGGTTCCGACTTATTTTTTTTAAAAGCCCGCCAGAAAGCCCTGAATCTGGGAAACCGCTGTTCCCACTCCCAGCAACTGTCAGCTGTGAGACAGACAGCACGAGATTTTTAAAAACTGACCAACCACAAAGCTACTCTTTTGAGCGCTCCTGCTCTCTGCAACTGATAGAGAGAGAGAGAGAGCGCGAGCGAGGGGGACAGAGAGAGAGGGAGCGGGAAGAGAGAGAGAGGAGAAGAGAGAGAGGGGGGAGACAGAAAGAGAGAGAGAGGGAGGGAGAGAGATAGAGAGAGAGAGGGAGGGAGAGAGATAGATAGAGGGGGAGAGACAGACAGAGAGGGACAGGGGGGGGAGACAGAAAGAGAGAGAGGTGGGATAGGAAGAGAGAGAAAGGGGTCAGAGGGAGAGAGAAAGGGGGACAGAGAGAGAGGGAGACAGAGAGAGAAAGAGAGAGCGGGCCAGAGAGAGAGAGAGAGAGAGCGGGGCAGCGAGGGGCGGGGGGACAGAGAGAGAGTCAGAGAGAGGGTCAGAGAGAGGGAAGGGTGAAGAGAGGGAAGGGTGAAGAGAGGGGAAAGAGAGGGAGGAACAGAGCGAGAGAGAGAGAGAGGGACGGGGTGGACAGAAAGAGAGAGAGAGGTGGGATAGGAAGAGAGAGAAAGGGGGAAGAGAGAGAGGGAGACAGAGAGAGAGAGCAGGGCAGAGAGAGAGCGGGGCGGGAGGGGGACGGGGGGGGGTACAGAGAGAGGGAAAGGGGACAGAGAAAGTGGGGTGGACAGAGAGAAAGGGGGCTGGACAGACTGAGAAAGAAGGTGGGGGGGGTCACAGAGAGCACAAATGACACAGAGAGGGGGAACACCACAGAGAGGGGCAACAGAGAGAGAGAGAGGGGGAGAGTGTAATCAAGATCACTCTTGACAGATGGACATCTATCCGGAATACTCCACATTGCGACAAGAAGCGTACGGGCAAACATTGCCTACTTGTGCAAGCATAAAAATGCCAGGTTTCTCACTAAATCAGTGTCCAACATACTGAATAGAAAGTAAAGCAATAAATTAATCTTCTCAATAACAGCTTCTCCACAAAAATGTACATTTGTTGTTGTTCTGATTAATAGTAAGATAAATTTTTAATGCCTTTATCATTCTGAAATTGTCTCACAGGCCCCCTATTTAAGATAAAAATTGTAATGTGGCCCCCCACGCAAAAAAGTTGGACAACCCTGATCTAGAATAATTAGTCCAGAGAAAATGCAAGATAAAATATAATAAATCATTTATTTAACTAGGTACAAAACCTAAACCAAACTGGTGCAATGAAATTAGATAAAAATGTACAAGGGAACAACAACGTCATCAGTTTTGATATAAAGACAAAAGGGGTGAATTTTAACCCCCAAAAGCAGATAGGATAGGATCAGGTAAGATAGTAAAAGTTTTCAAATCTCAAACCCAACCCCAACTCATCCACTTCCGGATTTAACGGAACTGGTACAAGGGGCGGACAGCCAACCCCAGGAGTTGACGGAGGAGGCGGGTTGGCAATTTAATTATTTTAATGAGGCTGGCAGCCTTTGATTTAACCTGCTTTGCAGGTTTTACAGGGGCTGGCTAGGAAACTCGGCAGCTGAAGGGAGATGAGGATGGCTCTGGGGAGAAGACAAGTGCCTTTGCAGCACCGGTTGTGAGCGAGGAGAAGGAGTGCTTCCCCCCAGTCCTCCAATCCCCCCACCATCATACCCCAATCCCCCCTTACAAAGGACCACAGGACCAAATGCATCCAATTATTAGCCTCAATATCCAGGCCAAGATCATTTATTAGCCCTATCTCTAACCTTTACCCCATTCACTGCACAACACTGCATCTAGAAGACAGTGTATAATGCTAAAATTTCCAAAGGATACAGCCTTCATTAGTTTGGTTTTACCACATTTATTTTTTCACTCTCTAGCATTGGGCCAACATTTCTACATCAGTTACATCATAGGAAGTATTACACCCGCTGAATAATATTACCTGTTGTGCATGGCTGCTTTCTGCTGTCGTCTCTGACTTGTTACAAGTTTGTGCAACTCCTTTATGTTGCGTCTGCCTATGGGGAGATATCCTGCTCTGAACTGCAAGGCCAGAACTAGCCCTGTTGAGTAAGGTTGTCCTGCGCAATATGTACGGACTAAGTGATACAGAAGGAATGTCTGCCAAACCTGAAAGGAGAAAATATGACCATCATCAGATGCAATAACATGTAGTATTGAATTAGACAAACTATCATTGTCAATATTTGTTCAACGTGGACATACCCAACAACCCTACATAAATTAATCAATCAGCCTTTGGAAATATGCTTGGATAAACTATTTAACATTTTTCCAGTCAAACCCACCCTGCCCATTAAGGCATTGACTTGCAGGATTATTAGGAGCCAAGTGGGAAGAATTCCAGCCTTCAGCAGCAGGTCTACCTCTCCAGGGCCCAGGAGCATTCTGCATCTTCCTGACTCAGGCACAGGCTAACAGATTCTGCCAGAGGCTTGATTTGGTTGAAAACATCCATCACCAGGCATAGCATTTTGGAGCCACACGGAACTAAAAGAAACCTGATTTGCACTTTTCTCACAGCTTTGAAGAAGTTTTAACCCCCCAAAATGGGAGGGCTTATGTCAAGTGGCATGTAAAAAATCTAAAACCCACCCATTTCCAGTTTTAATAGAATTGGGACAGACAACCAACCTGCTTGCAGGAGGTGGGTTGGTCATTTAAATATTATAAAGAGGCTGCATGCCTCAGAATTAACCACTACTTCTAAATTTAATCCAGGCCTCGGGACATGCATTGGCTAAAATGAGTGCTAGATCCAGGAGTTAAATGCCTTTCCATTTACCAATTTATCTGCTTCACCCACTCCCTATGATCAGACACCCTCCAACCCTTCCAATCTCTTCCCCCTGCTCTCTTCCCTGATCTCCACCCAATACCGACCCTTCTGATCTCCATGCACCTTACCCCTTCCCACCTACCACCCCGAGGCCTCCAAACCCCTCCACTGCTAACTTTTCCAATATCCCCCAAGGCCCTTCTGATTCCCACACCGAAGTCTCCCAACCCTCCTGCCCTCCTCTCCACTTCCCAGCTACACCCTGGTGCCGAGGGCACATCTGCCCGACAGCCAGCCTCTCAATCTGAGTGGCTGCGGCCGGGAAATGGAGACAGAACAGTTAATCACGTCCTCTGTTAAATTCAAATAAATTGAAAGGATGTGAGGGAAGTCTGTTCTTCCAGGTTTCCCTACCTCAAAATAGCACTGCCTCAACCCCCGCCTCCGAGCTGATACCCAACCCGATACATCTAGCCTGTCCCATTTTATTAGTTAAACGTTATTCTCTGAATATAACTAATGATGTTACTGATCAACAACTAATACTGTATTTGGGGTAATAAAGCATGTAAATAAAGGGTCATTCAGCTGCAGTTTACCACATTAAGTAGTGAAAAAATTTCCAGCATTGTGTTTTGGAAACCATCTTCATCACCTCCCTCCAGTTTCTCCTGAAGGTAGTACCTCAGGAGGGCTAATTATAACTTTTGCTGTGATGGGGGGAGGGGTGCGTGTGGGGAATGGAACGGACGATAGTGGATCAATCACTCTTCATGCACCTCACCTGATCCTTCTTTCCATTAAAGCTAAAAGAAACGAAAATCAAGCAGGGTATATAATGGGTTGCCAATCAGCTACCGCCTGCTTTCTGCCACTGCTGAACGTTAAAATCAGCCTCATTGTTTCAGTCCCGGGCAGTCTTTGGTGTCCCACCCAAGTTGTTATTCTTCATAAGTGGGCCTAAACTGTAAGCATTGTCAAAACTATTTGGGTATCACAGCCAAGTCCAATCCTCACCCATGGTCTAACATGGGTTATTCAGTTGCAATCAAACTAGAAACATAGCTGATTTTTCCCAATTCTAGTCCATGGACAGAAGTTAATTGTAACATCAATGCTAGATCCCAGCTCACTCAGCAGATTATTTTCCAAGTTTCAGTGATTAATAAAACCTCAGATGCAAATTTGAACTTAACAATAACCTCAACCTTTTGAGTTTAGTTCATTGGTGCGTGATTAAATAAACTCACCCTTTTTAACTATGTGTGGAAGACCCTCTGGTTCATATACAGTTTTGTCTTGTGCAGCTGATATTAAAAGGATTGCATGCTCTTTATCACTTTTTGTCCTCTTTGAAGAATTCTGAAGAGCTTCTGATTTCAATTCATCTTGCTCCTCCTTGGATTCAGTTCCTCTAACTCTCTTTGTGGTAAGGTTAGACTGACTATCTCGGCACTTTTTGTGACTTTTATTCACAGCCAATTCCATTGGAGCATCCAACTTCAGTCCTGCAATACTGCTTACATCTGGAGATCTCTGATGTTTTTGCTGACTGCTGAACTGACCAGGTGACTTCTTTTCACACTTTTTGTGTACAGCTGATCTTGATGCAACAACTTGGTCTGCAGTACTGTTCTTATCCTGAGAATTCGGCTGCTCCAACTTGTTGCTCAACAAGACAACCCTGCTCTTTAACATTTCATTTTCCTCCTCTAGTTTGTGGCTGCTTTTGATCAGGTTCCAATATTTCTCCATATTTTCATCAGCTTCTTTTGTTTTTTCTTCCAGTTCCTCTTTTAGTTCCTCCATCTCAGTAGTTAGTTCATCTATCTGTGAATTTGGACCTATGAAAAGGTTAAGACATTAAAATTTGTTATGAATATCTGAAATCTTTGCAAGGGTGGATTAATTCAGGTTAATAAAAACCTATTTGTATTTTACAACTGCTGTTAATTTGAGAGATTTTTCCCCCTGCATTTTATCAACCATACCACCCAATCAGTAAACAGGACATACCCAGTTAATAATCTGAGATGATACATTGCAATGATTTGGCACAGTGCTGGTAAAAAAATTCTATTTGTGATAGAAATACATTTACTTGTGCACTATTTTAAAACTTAAGTTGGGAGAGGAACTGAAGAGGGAAATGCATCCGCATGATGGAACTGAACTTGAAAAAAGCGGGGAAATAAAAATTCAAACTGGTTGCTGAGAATGTACCTAACAATTGTTTGGTACATTTGGTGGATTTTTGAGCAGCAAGCTGAAGGGTTTCAATGTAGATTCATTTTGAATCTTTGGCACTCAGGATAACATGACCTGAAAGGTATCTTAAGTGGAGAGGATGCTAAAGGAAATACATGCAATGCAGTTTTTTCAAAGTTCTTTTTAGAACCACGTGAATGGATAACATACATCTGATACCTTCTGTTCCTCAAATGCAATTTCAGAAGAGCTCTCCAAACTGCAGCAGTGTAAATTTTTGCATCTCATACACCAACCATCCTCACAAGTGATCATTAGTAAAATTGTCAATGGAGTGTCAATGTGTGAATCAATATATATAGTTCAATTTTTAACGGGCTGGAATTTTTGTTTTGAAAAAGTGGATTTCAAGGTGAACTAATCGAAGTTTTCAAGAATATGCAAGATATTGTTCACTAAAGCAAAGGATTTAAATGCCAAGGGAAAAAAATGAAAGTTAGGAGCAAGAAGGGAATCAGTTGAAGGGTAATGGATGTGTTAATTAGTCCAAATGAAATTAAGTGCACAACTGTTTCAAATGTTTAAATAAATCACCTAGATTCCTTTCACGTTTTGTTTTAACTGAAAAAGATGCTTGAACTTAAATTGTTTTCCCTAATTCAGATGCTGGATTCATCTACTACCTATTTACCCAGGTTCGGGCTCTTCTGTAGCTTTGTGAGTAGCTCCTCTTGTTGCCGAATGTGTTTCTTCAGAGACTCCTTCTCATGTTCAAGCTGTTTACAGCTTTTCATCCAAAGTAGCAGTTTATTCTGAGCACATTCCTTGTCTCCTTTTAACTTAGCAACAGATTTTTGCAATTCATCTGCCTAGAAAAAAAGAGTTGTCATTGATAAACATCCTTTAACACTATTTTAGTTACATTTATTTTCCAAAAAGGTATCCATTCAGGATTTTAAACTATTTTGAAAACTCATTAACTTCAGTCCTTCCTAAATCTCACACAGTCCTTAGAACAGTAACAAAGTGATACCATTTATTTCTACCTATGACATGCTTGTTCTGAACCATGTATCCCTTTGTCTAACTGCCTTATTTGAGGTTCCCCGAGCAAGGTTAGGTAGATGTCAGTCACACATGTTCAGTACCAGACCAGGAGATTTCTTTCAAGAAGAGCAGATCAACAAGTAGAAGCCAGATGAAAGGTCTCTTAGTCCTCCAAGTTGGGTTTGAGAGCAGTTACCTCATCTGATACAAGAACGTCATATAGAAAGTGCAAGAAATGCTACCAGTCTAGATTTTACTGCTGTAGGAATGGAAGGCATCCTTCGAAAATATCACAATAAAATACATTTAAATTGTTTTCTAAATTAATCAATCAATTAGACATTGACACAAACAACAGGACTGAAACAACTTTCAAATGTAGTATCTGCATACAAAACCAGTCTTCCCATATGTCACCCATTGAGAAATTGTATAGTTTCATATAGTAATAAAAAATTTGTGTACTAAACAATTAATTTATCATTGCAACATTAGGAAATGAACCTATTCACATCGTATTTAACATTTACTGTGCTTATTGTGCAAGCCAAACAGACTAAGATGTTGAATATGGATTGTAACAATTTATGGCTATATAGTGACTTCAAATTAGTGAATATCCCAAGGTGCTTCACAGAGGTGCAGAATCGGATACTGAACAGTAGAAAAACTGGAGACAGTGACCAAACATTTTGAAGAGTCTCTGGAAAGGTGGGAAGCAGGTAGAAAAAAATGTGCGATTTAGGAAGTGAGCCCCAGAGATCAGGACTGAAATAGCTGAATGCTCTGCCATTTGTGGCAGAGCAGAGGGCACAGGAGCCCAATAGTGGAAGTCAAAAAGACACAAGCTGCGACTTAGGGTAAAATTTAACGCTAGCGACGGGGATCTCGATGTCAGGAGAAACAATTGCCGAGATCCCCGTGTTGTCTGTTTTCCGGAAGGATCATCGAATTTAGTGCCAACTAGGCACTTAAGCGGCCAGCGGTGGGCCTTCCATAGGATCTAGGACTCCATTGACGGAAGTCCCACCCTTGGACAGCAGCTGGCCAACCAGAAGCCAGCAGCTGCAGCGCCAGCGCGGAGCTGGTGGCTGCTGCTGGAGGTGACTGTCTTGGAGGCCGAGGAGCGTCACTGAAGCCAGGCCTCAGGTAGGTCAGGGTGGGAGTGGTCTTGCGGGGTGGGGTCGCAGGGAAGGGGAGTCGGCAGCAAGGGCAGGGGGATGGGCGTCAGTGGGCCGAGTCCCTCATTCAGGCACTCAGTGACTTTGAACGAGGGACTTGCACCATCCCCACACCCCCCCACCCCGGAGCCGGGAAGCAGCCTGCACGGTTTTTTTTGTGCCGTGCTTCCCGTGCGATGACAGGGCCACCCACCGCATGGCTAATTGAGGCTGTTGTGGGAAGACGCCCTTAATTGGGGTTTAATTACCCAGTTAAGGGGGGCTTCAATTGGCAGTGGGACGACAAGGTCGTTCATAGGCCTTCACACTTCGGACTAAATTTTGGTGGAGGCAGGAATACCCACCCCGCCACCATCTCACCCGATTTTATGCTCTCCCTGCCTCAAAACCCGCCGCGGGGGAAAGCATAAAACTCCCCTCTTAGGGTTTGAGGAGGATTTGTAAATTAGAATGAAGTTTTTGAATTCAGTGTACTGGGGAACAAAGGGACAGTGGTAATCAGAGAGCCGGACTTGGTGTGCTACATTGGAGTTTTGGAGGCCAGTGAGTGTTATACTCCAAAAAGTCACGTGTTGAAGAATAGAACTGGAGCCAATCTTTACACACCTACTATAAGCACCTACTTACAGAGATATACATTACAAACATACACCTGTTAACTCAACAAATGCAGTTTCAGTATGTCCTATTTATAGGAATACGAGTGAATTTCTGTTGATGCCCACCACCTGCATACAATTAAATACAATTAACATTATCCAATTGGATTTTAAAAATTGGCTCTAAGACAGAAATCAGCAAGTCGTAGTAAATGTTTTTTTTTCAGACTGGAGGATAGTAGACAGTGGTGTTCCCCAAGCGTCAGTGCTGGGACCACTGCTTTTTTGACTATATATAAATGACTTGGATATTGGAATATGAAGTAGAATCTCAAAATTTGCCAATGACACCAAACTTGGAGGTGTGGCAATCAGTGAAGATGATATGAACCACCTGCAACAGGACATAGATAGGCTAGCAGAATGGGCAGAGAGGTGGCACATGGATAGGTGTGAGGTGATGCAGTTTCGCAGAAGGAATAGGGAGAGGCAATATATACTTAATGGCACAGTTCTAAAGAGTGTTCAGGGACAGAGGGACTTAGGGGTGCATGTGTATCGAGCTTTGAAGGTGGCAGGACATACTGAGAGAGTGGTTAGTAAAACATATGAGATCTAGAGCTTCATAAAGAGAGGCATTGAGTAGAAAAGCAAGGAAGTTATGCTGAACCTTTACAAAGCTCTGATTAGGCCCCAACTGGAGTATTGCATCCAGTTCTGGTCACCACACTTTAGGAAGGATGTGAGGGACCTTGAGAGGGTGCAGAGATTTACCAGAATGATGCCAAAGGTGGGGGATTTTTTTTGCAAGGTTAGGTTGGAACAACTGGGGTTGTTCTCCTTAGAACAAAGCGGCTGGATTTTACCAGCTCCCTGACGTCAGGGGTCATTGGGTGGCAGGGGGGCCCGAAAATACCTCCGGGAGAGGTCCGCCATGGACCTCGATGCTGGGAAGACCCCGCCCCATATTACCGGTGGCGGCAAGGCCTCATGGGGGCCCTCCCACCACATAGCAACGGGAACCTCATATCAATATGGAAATAAATGTTAATGAATGAATTAACACTTACTTCGTCATGACAGCCATCTCACTCCAATATTCCGGCCAGTTGCCGAAACTCCCGTGCCTTCAAATCTCTGTTCAGAGATTCAAGGCGGAACACTGTGAGGAGGGGGGGAGCAGCTAAGTTTTCATGGGCCGGGGGAGGAGTGGGGAAGACTCTTGTGATTGGTGGAGGGGATGGTGGAAGCGGGTTGAAAGTGAATTAAAGTTCGAAGGGCAGAGATCGGGATCGGAAGATAAGTTTTTTTGGGGGGGGAGAGGGCAATCAATAAAGTCTTTAGTCATTGGGGGGTGGGAGAGGGGCTTTAATCATATATTATATTTATTAAATTGACTGTTCCCTTAAACATGTAAATTAACTGTAAGGGCTGGAAGCCCTTTAAAAATGGCGCCTGCGCAGTGGCGCCGGACGCCATTGCCGGGGACGGAGTGCCCGCCCCCTCCATGTCATCGCAGGCGGCGTTCCACCACCTCCATATAAATGATTCGTCGCACTAAATATTACGGTGGCTCTCTGGAGCACATCTCACTCATGCACGCGCCGTTTTTGAAGCGACGAGCTGGAAAAATTCAGCCCAGAAGATTAAGGGTAGATTTAATAGAAGTGTACAAGATTATGACAGGCTTAGGTAAGTTAGACAAGGAAAAGCTATTCCCATTAACAAATGGTACAAGGACTAGGGGACACAGATTGAAGGTTTTGGGCAAGAAATGCAGGGGGAATGTGAGGAAGAACATTTTTTACTCAGTGGGTGGTAATGATCTGGAACTCGCTGCCCGTCAAGGTGGTGGAAGGGGAGACAATCAATGACTTCAAAAGGAAATTGAATGGCCACTTGAAGGAAATAGACTGGCAGGGCTACGGAGATCAAGCGGGAGAGCGGGACTCACTGAATAACCGTGGAGAGCCAGCACGGACTCAACGGGCTGAGTGGCCTCCTTATGTGCCATAAATGACTCTATGACATTAAGAACACTAGGGGTAGGGAGTGCTACATTGAATGATTTAAAAGCACAGTGTATTGATAAAAGTTTACAAAAGAAGCACTGACATGAGAGTTGCTTAAAAAAATTAATGAGCCAGGCTTTTAAGTTGTTTTCACAAAAATTGTAAGTAATAAGCAATTCATTAGCGCGTCCAGTAGTCAGTAAACGTCTCACACACATTGCGTCGGGACGTTTATGATTGAGGGCGCTCGGGAGGGTTTATCTGGCATAAGCCCTTCGAATTGTCAACAGAGGAAGAGTAGAAAGAAAGATAAAGAAACGGGCAGACAGTTATGACTTTCTTTAAAAAAAAATGTTGCAAGGGCAAGCTTTTGCCAGGTTTCGAAACAGAATGCAGCGGGGGTGGGGGGGGGAGAAATTATTTTGTTTAAGTCAAGCAAAACGACCCAGTGATTTGTGGAAGGGTAACATTTTCATTACTTGCTATTATTACAGAGACAAGTTTTGCTAAGTTAATGTAGTAAGTCTGATAATAACTGTTGCTCTTTACGATCACTCGCTTTGGAATAAAATACCTTAATGTTTTATATCTGCCCTCGATTTACTAAATGTTTTCTTGGCTTGTCTTTGAAAAGATCACAGATATATACTTCTGAGAAGAATATCCAGTTCAGATCATACCCTTGGGCTAGGCTATCATATAATTTGATATTGGACAGTATGGATGCACGGCTAAAGGTAATGTTCTCAGAATTTGTGCAACATAAAAACCCAGGTCAAATTGATCACTCCAAACAGTGGTCAGTTTACATCAAGAGGAAATGTTGCATATAGAAATAGGTAAAATACCCAGATTTCACTAAGTTTTAAATAATAAATAAAAACAAGAAATGCTGGAAATACTCAGCAGGTCTGGTAGCATCTGTGGAGAGAGAAGCAGAGTAAACGTTTCAGGTCAGTGACCTTTCATCAGAACTTCAGTTCTGAAGAGGGGTCACTGACCTGAAACGTTAACTCTGCTTCTCTCTCCACAGATGCTGCCAGACCTGCTGAGTATTTCCAGCATTTCTTGTTTTTATTTCAGATTTCCAACATCTGCAGTATTTTGCTTTTATTTCACTAAGTTTTACCTTGCAGATGGCATCTTTTAAGGCAACATTTACTTCTTCTTTCGCAGTCTTTAAGTTGTTGATTTCCATGCCTTGTGAAGTAAGCTGTTGTTCCATTCCAACCATTTTCTCTTGGTACGACTCGACTTGAACTTCATGCTAATAAAGGAAACACAGTATTTACAATTGGTAAGGAAATATCAAAATTATTTTTGGTGAATATGTACAAAGTAGTCTGACATAAAAACCGATGTCTGATAAAGTAAAATAAAAGCAAACTTACTAATAAATAGGTACTTAATTTTTTTGAAAAATTCAATACATTTCAAGGCATTAACACATCAAATCTCAACAAATTTCAATGAATCATTTACACCAGCAGTCTAATATTGATAACTAACCAATTATAAGTTTCCTCAAGTCCTTTTTAAGAAAGACTGCTTTCTTTGGGCCTTGGCTTTAAAATGTGTTATTCTAACTGTGGAGCCTAAATCCTATGTTACTTGAGAACATCTTACATGTGGAAGCAGCTTGCCTATTTTATATCAGAGAATGGGAAACCCAATATCACTTTCAGAAATTATTAAAATTATATGCAGAGGCCATGTTATTCCCACCAGCTTTGCCAAGAAATACTGCAAACCAGAACAATCTGAAGCAACATGTATGTTCAGATATGAGCTAGAGATTACTAGAGTCAAAAGCATGAGGTGATAGCCAAAGTTCTAATTTTTGCATTCCGTACACCATCAACATTCTATGTTAGCAATGTGTCGAGGTTGTAATTATGCTGAAGTTTTTACTTTTCATAATGGTCACATGGCAAGGTGCCCACAAACAGCAATGAGATACATGACCAGATAATCAGTTTTAGCAATATTGGTTGAAGGATAAATATGGGCCAGGAAACAGGGAGATCTCCCATGTTCTTCTTTGAATAGTTCCATGGGATCTTTTACATCCACAAGAAAGGGCAAATGGGCCCTTGATTTAACTTCTCAACTAAAAGATGGCGCTCTCAAAAGTGCAGCAGTCACTCCATACTGCACTGAGGTGTCAGCATGGATTATGCGCTCAGGTCTCTAGACTGGGGTTTGAAATCAAACTTCTGACTCAGGGAAGACTGCGATCAGTGCACCTTAAATATCAGAATGCTGGAGAAGCAGAGTAATGAAGGATTGACTAATGAGAAAGAGGAAAAAGTTCCGTAATGTTGGCCATCATATTATACAAGAGTCATGAAGTTATTTTGCAGAGAAAAGGGAGTTATATTGTGCTTCGAAACATCTTAAACATAACTATATATGGCAGCAACCAGACATCTATCTCATTATATTTTCAGGACATTGCTGATAGAGAATGGTTCGCAAGTTGCCGTATAACAGTCACTACATTCGAAAGGCAATTCACCATGTTAAGCACTGTGATGATGGGACACAGGCTATAGATAGTTCTTGTATTGTGGAAGATTACTATACACAAAACTAATTGTTTGTTTTTTGTCCTAGCTCTGGGTGAATCTTTTATCAACTGTGAGTTGGTGCAATCATTTACCTGATCCTGTAAATCTTTAAGCACAACTTGGTGCTCTTCTTGGATGCACTTTAGTCTTTTGATACTAATTTTAATACTAATTTCCATTATTATATTCCATATTTTTAACTGACTTTTCATGAAAACAAAGAAAAAAACAATAAGATGTTTTTCTCCTCTACCCACCTCTACCACATAAAAAAAGAAATGCTGTTCTTGTTAAATGCAAGACAGTGGTCACAACTAGTTTCTTATTACCCTAAAAATATGACTTTGCTAACTTATGACAAAAGTATCGCTTCATACTTTCCATAACCCATTCCTACAAAAAAACCTTACAATGGTATAATATTTCTGTGATCATTTATTTCTTCTGAGTAGTAATGGTTTTATTTGCAACTAAATATTTATGAACTATTTTTGTAAATACTGAAACAGCTGCACTAAAAATATTTCGAGACGTTTCACACTTTTTGTTGATAGCAATATAGTGAAAACATTGATCTTTGACAAATGACAGATTGTTGGAATTTTCTGATACTGAACCTTCAAGCTTTCTGCCTGATTTCTGAACTCTTCAAGTTGTGCTAAAATCAAATTCTTCTCTGCATCAAATTCCTGCTGCATTTTCAGAATCTTTTCATTGGCTATGGATAAATCATCCTGCAGTTTACAGTCATTCTCTGTCAGATCATTTACCTAAAAAGATAACCATTATAGTCGGTTGTTTAATTAAATCATTATAGTATGTAGATTATTGTTCAAAGTGTTAATATCTTATACATTTAATGTAACTATACAAACGATTAACTTGGAAAAGACAGCTTGTACTGATCTCAAAATAGTTGGTTAAAGACACTTAGACAATGGCCCAGATTTTGCAGCCAGCAGTGAAATAACTGTGCTCACTGCTGAGCTTGAAGAAAGCTGCCCACAAAGATCTAGCGATCTCTGTGGGGTGGATTTCACCTTTACCAACACTAATGTGAATCTAACACAAAGTCAAGGGGATCTCAAGGCATCGGGCAATTTAGATAATGTAAGCAGTCAACCACATGGAATAATTGGGCTGTATTTATGGCCCACCCTGAAGCGGGGGACTGCATCCAAGGCCTCTGCAGTACTGACAATGGGTACCACTCCCGGTGGCAGTGCCGATACTGCTGAGCTGCCAGCTTTCTGATTGGCTGGCAGCTCTTGGAGGTGGGATCCCCGTCTTTAAAGGGACGGGGATACCGGCTTGTGAAACGTAGATGTAAAAAGACGGGAGGATCGCACCGGATGGGGTGGTGCATGATAAGGCTGAGGCGGGTTCCCCGCCGGTGCCAGGAGCCCCGCTTCCTCCACAAAATTCAGCCCCTTGACACAGACAACAAACCAGGAAGTTAAATGCGCTGATTATGCTCGTTTCTATAGCTTAAAGAAAGCGAAAAACACATCATAAAAATTACTTTAACTTTATTATATCAATGACTTATGGAATTTTTTAATCAAAATGGAAACATTTGGCCTTGCATAAATATAAAATTAGTTTTTCAATGTCAATATGGTTGTTCAGCAACAATCAGTTTCCATCAAGAGGAGAATGTTGTATGTAGAAATGGACAAAATACCCAGATTTCACTAAGTTTTACCTTGCAGATGGCATCGTTTAAGGCAACATTTACTTCTTCTTTTGCTGCCTTTAGGTTGTTGATTTCCACGTTTTGCGCAGTAAGCTGTTGTTCCATTCCAGCCATTTTCTCTTGGTATGACTCAACTTGAACTTCATGCTAACAAAGTAAATACAGTATTTACAAATGGTATGCAAATATTCATCAAAATTATTTTTTGGTGAATATGTACAAGGTAGTCTGACATAAAAACTGATGTTTGATTAAGAAAAATAAAAGCAACATTTCTAATAAACAAGTACTTTTTAAAAAATCCAATACAAGCCATTAACACGGTCAAATCTCAAATTTCAATGAATGATTTACACCAGCAGCCTCAAGTGATAATGAACCAAGCATAAATATTTATATTCTCACTGAACAGTATCTTCAATGTCCAATTTAAGAAAGATCTCTTTCTTTGGGCCTTTACTTTAAAATGTGTTTTTGCACCTTCTAATGCATTCTCACCAACTTGAAGCATAAATCCTATGTTCCCTGAGGACTCAGAATTCACATCTTCCAGGTAAAAGCAGATTGTCTGCTTTATAAAAGAGAATGGAAAACACAACATAACTCTCAGAAACCATTAAAACTGTGCACACAGGCGATGTCATTTCCACCAACTTTTTCAAGAAATACTGCAAACACAGAACAACCTGATGCAGCAAGTAATTCAGATACAAGCTAGAGGTTAAATAAAGAGCCTGCTGTAAGCAGGAGCTGAAAACTTTTATAACATACTTGACTTAGAACTATCACAACTGAAGAAACTTCCTAGCCTACATTTTATGAAAACAAGTACAATAGAGTTGTATTCATTTGGAAAGCAGAGGGCACGTTTATCTCTGACCCTGCCAAGATCAACAGGGAATCTGCAGAACTCTGTAGCTGTCTATATTGCTCAAACTGTCAGATACAGCAAACATTCCACTACTTTCCAACTAATCCATAGGAGGTGCATCACTAGACATATTGGCCAAGAAGCTACAACTACCAATATAAAAATTCCAATCAGAGAAAGTCATCAGCCTAATGGCTACCCAGAAAAACTCTACAAGGACTTAGGGCGTGATTTTTTGCCCCTACTGGGACTGGAAACAGCGCTGGGTGGGCTCTGAAAATAGCACTGCTGTCCAGGCTGCCATTTCCCCAGCTTGATCCTGCCCTCGGGCCATTATCCAGGGAGCAGGATGAGGTGGGGCAATTTAACTAGTTAATGGCCACTCAAAGTCAATTGCTGGAGGCCAACTGGAGGTGATCTTCCAGCGGCAGACCAGGAAGCCAGCACTCCAGGCAGTATTAGAGGCCCACCCAGCCTGCCTGGATTCAGCAGCCGTTGCAAGCTGCCCTGCGGAGGGGGTGCTGCCTCCCACTCCCCCATAGTGGTGGCCCAGATGAAAAGGTAATTTTTACTTTAAGTATTTTATTACTGGTTCATAGGGGTGGGCATCGCTGGCTAATTGCCCTTGAGACGGTGGTGGTGAGCTGCCTTCTTGAACCGCTGCAGTCCATGTTGGGTAAGTACACCCACAGTGCTATTAGGAAGGGTGTTCCAGGATTTTGACCCAGCGACAGTGAAGGAACAGCGATATACTTCCAAGTCAGGATGGTGTGGGCTTGGGGGAACTTGCAGGTGGTCATGTTCCCATGCATCTGCTGCCCTTGTCCTTCTAGGTGGTAGAGGTCACGGGTTTGGAAGGTGCTGTCTAAAGAGCCTTGGTACGTTGCTGCAGTGCATCTTGTAGATGGTACACACTGCTGCTACTGTGTGTCGGTGGTGGGGGGAGTGAATGTTTGTAGATGGGATGCCAATCAAGCGGGCTGCTTTGTCCTGGATGGTGTCGAGCTTCTTGAGCATGTTGGAGCTGTACCCAACCAGGCAAGTGGAGAGTATTCCATCACACTTCTGACTTGTGCCTTGTAAATGGTGGACAGGCTTTGGGGAGTCAGGAGGTGAGTTACTCGCCACAGGATTCCTAGCCTCTGACCTGCTCTTGTAGCCACGGTGTTTATTTGGCTACTCCAATTCAGTTTCTGGTCACTGGTAACCCCCAGGATGTTGATAGTGAGGGATTCAGCAATTGTATTGCGATTGAATGTCATGGGGAGATGGTTAGATTCTCTCTTGTTGGAGATTGTCAGTGACAGGCACTTGTGTGGTACGAATATTACTTGCCACTTATCAGCCCAAGCCTGGATATTGTCCAGGTCATGCTGCATTTCTATACAGACTGCTTCAATACCTGAAGAGTCGCAAACGGTGCTGAGCATTGTGCAATCATCAGCGAACATCTTCACTTCTGATCTTATGATTGAAGAAAGGTCATTGATGAAGCAGTTGAAGATCGTTGGGTCTAGGACACTACCCTGAGGAACTCCTGCAGTGATGTCCTGGAGCTGCGATGATTGATCTTCAACAGCCGCAACCTTCTTCCTTTGCGCGAGGTTGGACTCCAACCAGCGGAAAGCTTTCCCCCAAGTCCCATTGACTCCAGTTTTGCCAAGGGTCCTTGATGCCATACTCGGTCAAAAGTCATTTGAAAACATTGAAGAGAGGCCCCTTCATTTTGGGGCATCCAGCTGCTGCTTCCAAACTGCTGGGCCTATTGGCCCTCCAGTTTCGAGAGCCCGCTGCTGTTCTTAATTGGACTGTGAGCCTGTCCTCTGCCCATTAATTGGCCAATTCGGGGAAAAATCACAGTTGAGAGACTACTTACCACATAGTATGGGCTTCTGAACCCTATTTGAGCCATGGCAAGGTTCAGAACCCGCAAGAAACTCCTGCCCCTGCTCTCCGAACTGACACCCTTTCTGCTGGAACTTTTGCATCACATTGGAGACAAGCAACCTCTCAGAAACTTTCAAGATGGTTTCTTTACAGAGACATATCCATGCTTGGCATTAACTTTAAAATACTCACTGAGATTCTGCTACCAGGCTGAACTAGGACCCTGGCCTAACCAACGCCTGCTAAACAGGTTTCATAATAGCAGTTACTAAGACTGCTACTGCAACAACACCAACACCCCTTTCCAAGAACTCTCCTCAGATACAGAAAAGGCATTTTACGGACTGGAATGCAAATTCATACTCACTGTACTCAAACAAATAGTCCTGTGTTCTGAAAGTGGATTAAAATCTTACGCCTGAAGATCACATTCAACAAGTACTCCAATAGCCTTAGTTTCCAACCATAGCCAGGTAATTATGTCCTTTGCCTTGTATGGCCACAAAGCAATGTGCACACAAATGACAAAGAGATACACGACCAGATGTACAGTTTTTGCAATGTTAGTTGAAGGTTTAATACCTAGAATGGGTTGGTTGTCTTATGAGGAAAGGTTGGACAGGCTAGGCTTGTGTCCACTGGAGTTTAGAAGAGTAAGAGGTGACTTGATTGAAACATATAAAGAATCTGAGGGGTCTTCACAGCATGGATGTGGAAAGGATGTTTCCTCTTGTGGAATCTACAACTAGGGGGTCACTGTTTAAAAATAAGGGGTCGCCCATTTAAGACAAAGACGAGGGAAATTTTTTCTCTCAGAGGATCGTGAGTCTTTGGAACTCTCTTCCTCAAAAGGCGGTGGAAGCAGAGTCTTTGAATATTTTTAAGGCGGAGGTAGATAGATTCTTGATAAGCAAGGGGGTGAAAGGTTATCGGGGGTAGGCAGGAATGTGGAGTTGAGGTTACAATCAGATCACCCATGAACTAATTGAATAGCGGAGCAAGCTCGAGGGGCCAAGTGGCCTTGTCCTGCTCCTAATTCATATGTTTGTATGTATGTATGAAAGGAAAAATATTGGCCAGGAAACAGGGACAGCTCCCATGCTCTTCTTTGAATAGTGCCATGGGATCTTTTAGTTCCACAAGAAAAGGCAGAGTGAGCCTTTGAATTACTTCTCATCCAAAAGATGACATATCCAAAAGTGCAGGCATTTCCCCCATACTGCACTGAGGTGTCAGATGGATTATGTGCTCACGTCTCAAGAACTCAAACTCTGACTCAGAGCTGAGAGTGCTACCACTGAGCAACAACAAGCACTGGAAATATCAGAGTGCTGGAGAAGGAGAATAATGAAAGATTTGGAACACTGCCTGTAACGGCAAAGAGGATGAGGTTCCATAATGTTGAACAAGAGCCATGAATTTATTTTGGAGATAGAAGGGAGTTAGTTGTATTATGCTTGGGATCATCCTATATGTAACTATATATGGTAACAAGTAGGCATTCCTCTAATTGCAGTATTTTGGGATCTTGCTCGTAGCAATGGTTCCCATGTTGTCATGTAACAGTCACTACATTCTAAAGGCAATTCACCATGTTAAGTACTGTGATGATGGGTCATGGGGCTATAGATAGTTCTTGTATTTTGGAAGATTTCTATTACTATACACAAAACTAATTGTTTGGTTTTCTTCTAGCTCTGGGTGAATCTTTTATCAAACGTGATTTGATGCAATAATTTACCTGTTCCTGTAAATCTTTAAGCACAGCTTGGTGCTCTTCTTGGATACATCTTAGTCTTTGTTTATGTTCATCTACTTCCTTCTTCAGTACATCAGTGATCTGCAGTTCATTCCGTAAGTACCCAACATCCTTTTCCAAATTGTACTTTTCTGATTGAGAGATTTCTAGTTGCAACTAGAGATAAAAACAATTTAAAAAATGGAAATGATCACATCTGAAATATTACTTTCAACAATAATTTTAATCCTATTTTCCATTATTATATTCCATATTTATAATTGACTGTGAAAACAAAGAAAAAAAACCAATGACATATTTTTCTCCTCTACCCACCTATGCCACAAAAAAAATGTTGTTCTTATTAAATACAAGATAGTGGTCACAACTAGTTTCTTATTACCCTAAAAATATGACGTTGCTAACTTATGACAAAAGTATTGCTTTTGTCCTTTCCAGAATCCATTCCTACAAGCAAAGCCCCTGTCTACCAATTATAATCCTATAATACTTCTGTGATCATTTGTTTTTGTTATTTCTTCTGACTAGTGATGGTTTTATTTGCAACTAAGTATTTATGAACTATTTTTGTAGATAAATACTGAAGCAGCTGCACTAAAAATATTTTGAGACGTTTCACACTTTTTGTTGATAACAATGCAGTGAAAACATTGATCTTTGCAAAAGACAGATTGTTGGAATTTTCTGATACTGAACCTTCAAGCTTTCTGCCTGATTTCTGAACTCTTCAAGTTGTGCTGAACTCAAATTCTTCTCTGCATCAAATTCCTGCTGCATTTTCAGAATCTTTTCATTGGCGATGGATAAATCATCCTGCAATTTGCTGTTATTCTCTGTTAGATCATTTACCTAAAAGATAACCATTATAGTCGGTTATTAAACTAAATCATTATATTACGTTGATAATTGATTATGTTAATATCATACATTTAATGGAATTGTACAAAAAGTTAACTTGGAAAAGGCAGCTTATACTGATATCAAATTGGTTGGTTAAAGACACTTAGACAATGGCCCAGATTTTGCAGCCAGCAGTGAAATGGCAGTGCTCACTGCTGAGCTTGAAGAAAGCTTCCCACAAAGATTGAGTGTTCTCTGTGGGGTGGATTTCACCGTTGCCAACATTAATGTTAATCTAACATGAAGTCAAGGGGATCTCGAGGCATCGAGCAACATAGATATCATTTAGAAAATGTAAGCTGCCAACCACATGGAAAAAATGGCTGGCGGGGGGAGGAGGGCGGTGTGCCTGTCACCGCCCTGTCACCAAGCAATTTTCCAGGGGGCAGGATAGGCCGACGATAACGATCCCGCCCAGAGGCCAGTTGAGGCCCTTGAGTGGGCTATCAATGGCCAATTAAGAGCTTCTTCCTGCCGCTGCTGGGATATTACCAGTGGTGGGGGGGGTGCCTCGGCCACATGGGGAGAGCACCTTGTAAAACGAGGCACACTCCCTGCAGGCCTGTTTGAAGTGGGGAGGGGTGGGGGGGGGGGGCAGTCTCTACTTCGTGGACCATCTGTGGCTCATGGACCCCGCTAGGAACCACTTTACCCCCCCCCGGGATCCCCCCAACCCCCAACTGCACAACCACATCCCTGCCTCGCATTGCTGGGACCTTCCAGGCTGGCCCCGGTGACCCTGCCTCACTTAGCTGAGGTTTGGGGTTCCAGCACTAGGGCTGTGTCCAAGGACTCTGCAGTACCGGCAGTAGCAACCGCTCCCAGTGGCGGTGCCAATACTGCTGAACTGCCAGCTCTGTGATTAGTTGGCAGCTCTTGGAGGCGGGATCTCCCACTTTAAAGGGACGGGAATCTTTGCTCGTGAAACGTAGATGTAAAAAGATGGGAGGATCAGTCCAGGTGGGGGGGGGGGGGGGGGGGGGGAGGTGCGTGAAAAGGCTGAGGAGGGGATCCCCTGCCTTAACGGCCCGGCGCTGGGAGATCCCCTTCCTCCACAAAATTCAGCCCCTTGACACATTGAACAAACCAGGAAGTAAAATGCACTGATTATGATCTTTTCCTAAAGCTTAAAGAAAGCAAAATACACAGTCGAAGCTGAAATATCATAAAAATTATTTTAACTTTATTATATCAATGACCATTGGAATTTTTATCATAATGGAAAAATTTGACAGTGCACAAATATAAAATTAGTTTACCAATATCAAAGTGACTGTTCAGCAGTGGACAGTTTCCATCAAAAAGACAATATTGCATGTAGAAATAGGCAAAATACCCAGATTTCACTAAGTTTTACCTTGCACATGGCATCATTTAAGGCAACATTTACTTCTTCTTTTGCAGCCTTCAGGTTGTTGATTTCCATGTTTTGCGCAGTAAGCTGTTGTTCCATTCCAGCCATTTTCTCTTGGTACGACTCGACTTGAACTTCATGCTAACAAAGTAAATACAGTATTTACAAATGGCATGCAAATATTCATCAAAATTATTTTTTGGTGATTATGTACAAAGTAGTCTGACATAAAAACTGATGCTCGATATAGTAAAATAAAAGCAACATTTCTAATAAACAGGTACTTTTTTTTTAACCTAATACAAGCCATTAACATGGGCAAATCTCAAATTTCAATAAATAATTTACATCAGCAGCCTCATTTGAAAATGAAACAATCATAAATATTTATATTCTCACTGAACAGTATCTTCAATGCCCAATTTAAGAAAGATCTCTTCCTCTGTGCCTTATCTTTCAAATGTGTTTTTGCACCTTCTAACTCATTCTCACCAACCTGGAGTCTAAATCCTATTTTCCTTGAGGACTCAGAATTCACATCTTCCATATACAAGCAGATTGTCTGCTTTATAACAGAAAATGGGAAACACAACATAACTCTCAGAAACCATTAAAACTGTGCACACAGGCAATGTCATTTTCACCAACTTTTTCAAGAAATACTGCAAACACAGAACAACCTGATGCAGCAAGTAATTCAGATACAAGCTAGAGGTTAAATAAAGAGCCTGTTATAAGCAGGAGCTGAAAACTTCAATAACATACTCGACTTAGAACTATCACAACTGAAGAAACTTCCTAGCCTACATTTTATGAAAACAAGTACAAAAGAGTTGTATTCATTTGGAAAGCAGATGGCAAGTTTATCCCTGACCCTGCCAAGATCAAGAGGGAATTTACAGAACTCTGTAGCTGTCTACATTGCTCAAATTCTCAGATACAGCAAACATTCTATTATTTTCCAACTAATCCATACGAGATGTATCACTAGACGCGTTGGCCAAGAAGATTAAACTAGAATTATAACAATTCCAATCAGAGGAGGTCATCAGCCAAATGGCTACCCAGAAAAACTCTACAAGTACCTGGGACATGATTTTTAGCCCCTGCCGGGCCCAGGATCGGAGGTAAATGGGCTCTAAAAGTAGCACCACTGTCCGGGGTGCCATTTTCCCAGTTTGATCCTTCCCCTGGGCCATTATCCTGGGGCAGAATGAGGCGGGACAATTTAACTAGTTAATGGCCACTTAAAGCCAATTGTTGGGGGCCGACACGAGGCAATCTCAAGCACTTCTTCGAATAGTGCCATGAGATCTTTTACTTCCACAAGAAAAGGCAGAGTGAGCCTTTGAATTACTTCTCATCCAAAAGATGACACATCCAAAAGTGCAGGCATTTCCGCAATACCGCACTGAGGTGTCAGATGGATTATGTGCTCACGTCGCAAGAACTCAAACTCTGACACAGAGCTGAGAGTGCTACCACTGAGCAACAACAAGCACTGAAAATATCAGAGTGCTGGAGAAGGAGAGTAATGAAAGATTTGGAACACTGCCTGTAATGGCAAAGAGGATGAGGTTCCATAATGTTGACCAAGAGCCATGAATTTATTTTGGAGATAGAAGGGAGTGAATTGTATTAAGCTTGGAATCATCCTATATATAACTATATATGGTAACAAGGAGGCATTCCTCTAATTGCAGTATTTTAGGACCTTGCTGGTAGCGAATGGTTCCCATGTTGTCATGTAACAGTCATTACATTCTAAAGGCAATTCACCATGTTAAGTACTGTGATGATGGGTCATGGGGCTATAGATAGTTCCTGTATTTTGGAGGATTTCTATTACTATACACAAAACTAATTGTTTGGTTTTATTCTAGCTCTGGGTGAATCTTTTATCAACTGTGGGGTTTGGTGCAATAATTTACCTGAACTTGTAAATCTTTAAGCACAGCTTGGTGCTCTTCTTGGATACACCTCAGTCTTTGTTTATGTTCATCTACTTCCTTCTTCAGTACATCAGTGATCTGCAGTTCATTCCGTAAATACCCAACATCCTTTTCCAAATTGGACTTTTCTGATTGAGAGATTTCTAGTTGCAACTAGAGATAAAAGCAATTTAAAAATAGAAACAATCACATCTGAAATATTACTCAATAATAATTGTCATACAATTTTCTATTATATTCCATATTTTTCATTGACTTTTCATGAAAACAAATAAAAAAGATGTTTTTCTCCTCTACCCACCTCTGCCACACAAAAAAGTGTTTTCTTGTAAAATACAAGATAGTGATCACAACTACGGGCCAAGTGCAGGAATATGGGATTTGAATAGTTGGGTGCTGGATGGCCGGTACAGACACGATGGGCCGAAGGGCCTGTTTCCGTGCTGTATAACTATGATGCTAACTAGTTTCTTATTACCATAAAAATATGACTTTGCTGACATATCACAAAAGTATTGCTTTTGTCCTTTCCAGAATCCATTCCTACAAAATCCCTTTCTACCAATTATAATCCTATAATACTTCTGTGATCATTTGTTGTTATTTCTTCTGACTTAAGAAGGTTGTATTTGCAACTAAGTATTTATGAACTATTTTAGTAGATAAATACTGAAGCAGCTGCACTAAAAATATATCCAGACATTTCACTTTCTTGTTGATTGCAATACAGTGAAAACATTGATCTTTGGCAAATGACAGATTGTTGGAATTTTCTGATACTGAACCTTCAAGCTTTCTGTCTGATTTCTGAATTCTTCAAGTTGTGCTGAACTCAAATTCTTCTCTGCATCAAATTCCTGCTGCATTTTCAGAATCTTTTCATTGGTGATGGATAAATCATCCTCCAGTATACGGTTATTTTCTGTCAGATCATTTATCTAAAAGATACCATTATGGTTGACTATTAAACTAAAACATTATAGCATTTTGAAGAAGTTCATTTTAAAATATTTTGTTAATATCATATCATACATTTAATGTAACTATACAAAAGGTTAACTTGGAAGAGGCAACTTGTATCAAGATTAAAATAGTCAGTTTAAGGCACTTGGCATTGGCCTGGATTTTGCAGTGGGCAGCAATATGATGGTGCTTGCTGCTGACCTTGAAAACTGCTCACAAAGATCTAGTGATCTCTTGCGTGGATTTCACCTTTCCCAACGTTAATGTGAACCTGATGCCAAACCGAGGGGATCTTCCAGCATCCAAAAATATAGATGTCAACAGCCTGAATAAGAAGCCACTCACATTGAAGAACTCTCACAGACAGCAAACCAGGATGTATTATGTACTGATTATCCTTCTCTTTTTACAATTTTTACAGTAACGAAATAAATAATGCTTCTTACGCATTAGAAGCTGAAATATAAACAAACTTAAAAAATATTAAAAAGTATGGGATCATAATGGAAAAACTTGATATTACTCAATATAAAATTACCTTTCTGGGGCAAAGAGGTTAGAATGCCGTTATAAAGTTACACCTCATTAACAAGGCTCAACTTTTATATGGATTTTAACAGCAACATTATAGTGTAAAATGGGAAGTTCTCATCAGTTCACTGACTTGTAAAGATTGCTGTTTGTGAGGACTCCAACAGTGCACATTGTGGAGAAGCAGGGAATCAACTGACAGCAACTTTTGGACTTCCACATTTAACTGCACGTATGGACACCAGAAGCTGTTGTCAGTTTCACAAGGTAATGACAGCGCGCATTGATGGTTTGCTGCCATTAGAACCGCATAATCTGAGCCCATGTATTCCTGTTCCCATTCTAAAAACCAGCAAGCCAGAAGACTTGTAGAACCAATTCCTTAATCTTTGCCAGCCTATGTGGAGATAACTATTGGTTAAAAAGGGCCAAAGAAAAGATAGGAACAACTTTAGTACTTCAGTGCCCAGTTACACAGGAACATTGACAGCATCTGTCTTGCCATGATTGTCTGATTTATATGAGGTCAACGATATTGCTTTTTATGCCAACTCAATTAAAAAAAAAGGCTCAAAACTGCAAATTCTGGTGTATATATGAGAACAGGGATCAAAAGATATTGTCATGCATCCCACAAAACTCCCTTTGTCTGCCATTGGTAATAATAACATTGAGCCTTCAGCTGCATAGGTCCACTCCCTCAAATGTCCTCCTTAAATCCTTCTGCTTCTCTCCCCCTTCTCTTTTAAAAACCATCTTTAAAATCCACGACCCAGAGGTGCAGCTGCGGCTGAATGGTGAAGGCAAAGGCACCCCAGATATTCGGCCTTGGGCCTCATTACAATGACCAGTTTCTATGCCTACCTTATTGAACAGCCCTCCTAATCTCTCCCTTTTGAGCTTACCATCGATTTTTTAAAAATACTTTTGAAGCACCTTGATACATGTTTCAACATTAATGATGCGACATAAATGCAAATTATTGATATTGTTATAGAAACGTTGGTCACAGCATTTGCTAGTTCAGTTTATGGCTGATTTCCTTAATTTGTGAACATTGCCACGTTTGCCAAAAAATTATAACTACGGAATTCCCCAATCATGACAACTGAATAACAATGAAACCATCCCAAGTATTTCAGCAGTTTAAAAAAATGAAGATAACAAAACTAGTCAACAGAAACATTGGAGGAAATATCTGTGCTATTATTTCAGTGCAGCATTTTCAATGGAGTTCAACAGATCAATAACGGTAAGCAAAATGGGATTAATGTAGGATTAGTATAAATGGGTGGTTGATGGTCGGCGCGGACTCGGTGGGCCGAAGGGCCTGTTTCGGTGCTGGATCTATCTATGACTCTAAACAGATCAAAGATCTCCAAATTAAACTTTCTTTTAAATTGACAAATCTAGAGTGAAAGGTCCAGTATAGTTGAAGAGTATAGATTATGTAAATCATGAAGGAGTGATTATACTGAGCCAAGCTTGGGATTTAAAAAGCTAATGACAGGAGGTAGCGAAGACAGGTACAGTAGTTTTTTAACAGCAATTCAAAACAGAAATCTAGACTTGTGTTCATTCGTATTCATTCTAAATAAGTTTGAAGTGAATTTGGGGAAGTGTATTAAATGTGCATATACTGTCTCTGATTAACAGAAAAATCATCTAAACCAAAGAGCTAATAAAGTAGTTTTGGTGAAATTATTATACCTGGGTAATAAGTGCAGAAGCCTGCAACTGAGCAACCTGTAGCTCATTTTGTAGTTGCTTCTCAGAATTTTCCTCATTGTCTTGGATTACCCTATGCTTAGCTGACAGATCTTGTGCTGCTTGCTGAGATTCAGCTGCTGCCGTCTGCAGGTTCACCCTTTCTCTGTTTAACCTATCCACCTCAATATGCAAGTTACACAAATCCATTGAATCTTTATGCTTCAATTGCTCCAGATCTGCAATCTGTTGCTCAAGTTTCACTTTGTCTTCTATGTGCTTATTCAATTGCTGTTGAACTACTTGAAGATTTTTACTGAGTATTGCATTTGCAGATTGTAGCTCCACATTTAACCCATCAGCTTCATGAAGTTGGTTGGATAGCTGGATCTTTTCACATTCTAAATGTGAATTTTGACTCAGGCAACTTTTCTCATTTTCTCTCAGTTTTTCCAACTCTTCATTGCAAATTTTTACCTTTTCATTTAACTGGCTAATTTGGGACTGTAGCTCCTTAACAGAACTTTCATAGGCTTCTGTCATTTTGAGTTTTTCCAGTTCAGCTGCTTCAGAATTTCTTGACAAATTTGAGCAATGAATTTTTAACTTTTCCTGACTTTGCTGCAGTTGCTTCTCTAAAGCTTGTTTCTCAGAGATGAAGGAATTAAGGTCCACAGTCAACAGCTCAAGTTTTTCAGTAATCGTTTCCTTCTCTTCCTTCAGAATCTCAACCTGCTCCTTTGCAGTTTCAGCTTGCAACACCATGTGTTCCATATTTTCTTCAGAGGTCTGAAGCTCCCGTTCAAGGGCTTCAATCTTGTCTTGAAGGGAGTCTGCTTTTCGTTCACTTACTTTGAGCTTTTCAGCCATATGCTGTCTTTTATTCTGATCTGCTTCAATGCGCACTTTAAGTTTCTCAATGGCATGCCTCATTTCTGCTACTTCTGCTTTGGTGGAGGTCAACCTTGCTGCATCTTCACCTTTTTCCAATAAAGAAGACTCCAAGGATTGGAGTAGTTTCAACTTTTCAAGTTCTACCACATTAAGTTTGCTTTGCATGGTTTCAGTCTGCTCTAGCAAGGATAGGTTTTCCTTCTTCAACTGATTTAGTTGCTGCTGCAATTTCTCCCTTCCTTCTGTGTCCAGTGTAGCATTCTTCTCCAAATATTGTAATTTCTGATTCATGTCTTCCTCTTCCTTTGAAACTTTCTCCATTTGTTCAGCAATAGTTTGTAGCTGACTGGTTAATTTCTTTACTTCAGCTTCAAGCACCTGGATTGTATTAGTATTGTAGGCTTTCTCCGCTTCAAGCTCTTGAACATTAGCCTTTAGCCTTTTACTGGCTTGCTCCAATTCATCATTCGTCTCAGCTAAAGTACTAAGCTCCTGAATAACTCCGTTATTTTCTGCTTCAAGTTCAGTCAGCTTTTCTGTCTGAACAGAAATGGTCCTTTGCCTTGATTCAAGTTCCTTTTCCAAAGACTGCTTTCTGATCTGCAGTTCATCCAGGTCAACTTCCATTTCAAGGATATGTTTTTCTAAGTTAGCTTTATCTGATTTTGCTAGCTTCAGTTCATTTTCTAGTTCAAGGAACTGCTCATTCCTGTCATTTTTATCCATCTCTCGGCTCTCCAACATATTGGTCACATCAGACAATTTAACTTTATTCAACTTCAGCTGTAGTGTCTTATTAATGAGCTCTTCTTCCAGATTTTTAGCTTTGTCAGAAAGATTTTGATTTTCAACAGCAGAGGACTTCAACTCATTACATAGATGGTGCTTCTCCTCTTCAAACAACAGCATTTTCTTCTCTAACTCAGTGTAAGCAGCAGATTTGAGGAACAGTTCTTTTTGCTGGGTATCTAGCCTGGAACGCAAATCCTCCATTTCACTAAGTAGCACTTCAGTTATTTTCTTATTTTCTTCATCTGGAAGGAGATGCAGAATTTGTCCAGGCTCCTGTTCTAAATGTATCTGAGAGCCAATAGGGGCATCATGAGTTGATTGGCATTCCACTGGAACACTAACTTTCTCATTACCTAAATGTATCTGTTCAACTACGCAACGTTGTTTTGTGTTACTTTCATTCAAAACATCATCAACGTCCTTACTTATATTCTCAGCATTATCAAAATGTATGGTGTAACCATTGGAAAATACAGGAGTTTCTCCTATTGTGCCGTATTGCAAACTCGCTTTCTGCTCCCGTTGTACTTTACTGTCAGGGGACACGTTTAGACTGTTAACAAATTCCAATTGATCAATGACCGTAGTCATCTCTCTTTGTTGTTTCTTTGAATCAATATGCTTTAGCTGAAAAACAAAAATAGTTGTAATTAAAACATATTTGTAAAAATCTTTGTAAACCAAAAACAGACAATTGACAGTTTTAAGTATGTGTGGTGGCAAGTTTAAAAAATGGCAATCCGCATGCTAAAGAGCCACCGCAATCTCATGCGCGGCGGCCCATTTAAATAGCAAATAGCCGGGGTGGCCCACCGCTGCCCGCCCCCCTCCCAACAAATCTCATGGAGAGGACAGGCTGTCCATCCCCAGCAATGGCATCCGCTACCTGTACACAGGTGCTGGCGCCATTTTTCAAGGGCAGCCAGCCCTGCCAGTCAATTTGAATTTTTAAAGATACACCCCCCCCCCCACAAAATGTATTGAATAAATTTCTATCGCACCTTTCCCACCCCCAATAACAATTACATTAACTATTTGCCTTTCGCCCCAAAACACCTTTTAAAACGGACCTCCCTCCCCCCAAGACTGCACAAAGTTTGAAGTTCATCCCTTCTCGCCATCCCCTACACTCATTATGTTTATTTGACCCTGTTACCCTCCCCACCCCCCACCACACTGAAAATCTTAACTTCTCCCCATTCCCCACCAGTGTCACGCCGGCTTTCCTCGAATGGGGAATTGAAGGCGAGGTAGTGCCGGCCGCTGCGCCGAAGATCACGGTGGGACGGAAGATTGGGTAAATTCATTTAAATTTATGCATGTCATTAATTTCAATATCCAGGTCCTGTCCTCCAGCGGTGGGGAAGTGGGGGGGGCCGCCACGGAGCCTCGCTGCCACCGGGAGGATCAGGCCAAGCCCTCCTGACGTTGGCCTTCGTGGCAGACTGCTGCCAGCTCCATCAGTCGGCCCCCCCACCACGAAGCCCGATGTCGAGGGCTTGGTAAAATCCAGCCCACTGCAAGAGTAGCAGCATGTAAATGATAAAAACCTAGAAAATTATTCAATACAAACTACATTACTAGATCATGCCAGCCATCTTAGGTATTTCTTACATCATTACATTTCATTAAAAAGGGCGTTCTATATATTACAAAAGTACCTTCTTGAGATGTCCCAAAAATCTTAGGAGCAGGAGTAGGCTATTCGGGCCTTCGAGCCTGCTCTGCCATTTGATAAGATAATGACTAATCTGGTTGTGGTCTCAACTCCACTTTCCTGTCTGCCCCCCTATAACCCTTGACTCGTCTATCAAAAATCTATCAAACTCAGCCTTGAATATATTCAATGACCCAGCCTCCACTGCTTTCTGGGGAAGAGAATTCCACAGAAAGGCACTATCAAAATGTAAGTTTGCTCTTTTTTTCTCGAACTATACATACTGGTGGTACTTTCGATACCAGTACGTTGATAAAAATATCTAAATCGTTAAAATTACCATTCAAAACCAAAGCTAAGTTATTGAATAGTTCAGTCGCGATATTATTTAGTCTGAATCTCATTTGAAGGGATTTGCAAAATTGAGTTGAAAATGTATCTACTCATGCTATTATTCCATAGCTTGCCAAAACAAAAGAAAAAGTGTTCCATGGAATTTCAGCTCTCCTGATGGCTCATTGGATAGATACACTGCCTGGAACATACAGAAAGATCAGAGGCTCCAATTCCAATTCCTTCGTGGTAATCTTAGATTGAGTAGCGAAAGGGGCACCACAAATGGACTCAGAGTTAACTGGGATAGCTTGGGAGAGAAAGGGTAAAAAAGCTATGATTGCCTTTTCTGAATGCCATTTGATAGTCATTGCTGGAAAGAACTGCTTGTTTAATGATGCTGGCTTAGGGATAGAATCAAGCATAGCTATGATTCCCTCCGTGAACCAAAATAATGTTTTCCAAGAGTTATGGCATATACTCAATTTAACAAGCCTACACACTGTACCATTTATGATCCTCCTTTGAACACATACTACATACTTCAATATTTATTAACTACAATATTGATGATTATTCACCTTTTGTGGAGTACTCTCTTTATAATGGTAGCTAGCATACAGCAATGACTGAGAACTGAGGTCCAGAAACTGAAGCTGGATCCTTGCACCTTCTAACTCTGCAGACAGCAATTCAGTCTGCTGTTTCTGTGCAGCCAACTTGTTTTCCATCTCTGTTGTTAGATTTGTTAACTTCAGCTGCCACTCCTCAATTTCAGATGAATGCTGTTGCTTCAGTGATTCAAGTTCTTGTCTTGTTACAGTTAAAGTTTGATGCAACTCCCAGGTCTCTTCATTTGCAGTATTTTGCTGTTTCTGAAGTTGTTCTTTGAGCAATGTAATGGACTGCTCAGAAGTAACAGAACGAGTTTCCAGTTCCACAGTTTTCACCTTCAGGTGAGCGCCTTTAACGGAAAAGATAGCTTGATCATTTACAGTCAAATCGGCTGAATTCTCCTTTAACTGCTGATGGAGTAAAATTACTTCATCATCTTTTTCCTGAATCATCTTCTCTAGCAGCTGTGAGCACTCTTTCTGTTCTGAGACAAGAAGGTGCACACTTTTTAGTGATGAGTCAAGTACTCTCAACTGAGATTGGAGTGTTACATTTTCAATCTTTGTTCCAGATAAGGCAGCCTGAATTTCAATCAAGTTATTCTGTAATAAGGACAATTCTGCCTTTAATTCTTTCACTGCATCATTATTTTTTTCAATTGTTCTTAAACGATTTTTCTTTTCACCTGATGAATCATTCTCAATAACATAGTCAGCCATCTCTTTCTCTTCTGGTATGTTTTGATCTCTAGTTTCTTGGCACACTATCATCTCTTCTTTTACAATCTTGTACTCTTGAGTTTCTAGATCAATATTTTTTGGGGTTAAATCTACTTTACTCAACAGTGACACCTTTTCAGTTTCCAAAGATGCAATAATAGACTGTAACTCAGACACCTTTAACATAGTATTACAATTCTGGTCATGTAATTTTCCATTTTGATGCTGATAAGAGAACAGCTTTTGCTTTATTTTCATAAGCTGCTTTTTCAGCTGTTCATTAGAATGTTTTAAATCATCATAAGAGGGCTTGCACTGTTGTAGTTCATCTGGGATAATCATAGATTCATCATTTTCATTTTGACTGGGGCATTTATTTGAATTTTCATTTTTAGCATTAAGCATCTCAAGTTCCGTCTGAAGAAAAACATTTTCAACCCCAGAGTGCCTCATCTCATTTGTAAGAACCTGTTTTTTTTCAGCTAGGCAACTGTTTTTTCCACATATACCAATGCATGGAATTAAGTTATCAAGTTCCGGTGCTAACAGAGTCTTCTCATGTTGCATAGATTTATATGCTTTCTTCAAATCTTCATATTTTTTGTCTGCCTGTTGCAAGGAAGCCACAAGATTTTCTCTGGCAAGTTGGCATGATGAAAACGCTTGCAGAAAGACAGTATATCTTTCTGCTGTAGTTTCTTTGTTCTCATGTTGCAAACTGTTCCCACATTCATTTTTTAACTTTTGCTGTGAAGCATCAAGTGGACACTGAATTATTAAGTCATTCAATTGTAACTGAGCCCGAGAGAAAATCTCCCCTAGTTCTAATATTTCTTTATTATTCTGTCGATACTCTGCCTCTGCTTTCAATTTATTGTTGGTTTGACTTGAATTGAGCTGATTTTTCATGTTTTCCAAAGAATGGAGGAGATGCGCTTCCTGCTCTTTACTTTTTTCAAGTTCACTCGTCAGATTCTCAATAGTTTTTCTTTGCAGAGCTATCTGTTCCATAAAAGATTCTTCACAATTTTTGCTTTCGATGAAATGCAAGTGCATAACTGCTAATTCAGACTGCACTTGACTCAGGTCTTTCTGCACAAGAGCTCTTTGCTCCTCACTCTGTTGCAGTGCGTTCTCCATATTGCTCAAAGTAATTTGCATTTGTGCTTTTAACTCCTGCTGTCGAGAATCCATTTGAGATTCAATATCACTATTTTGACTCTTTAAGTCACTTATCTGTATTTCAGACTGAACCAGCTTCTCTTGAAGCTCTTTTATCTCTTTTTCTTTTAGCTGACATTGCTTCTCTGCTTTCTGGCTTTCATTAAGCTGATTTTCCAAGGAATGAAGGTGACTAAGATCCTCTTTTTGTTTTTCAAATTCACTTTTTAGCTCTTCAATCATTTGTCTCTGCACAGCTATTTGTCCCAGTAAAGATTCTTCATGGTTCTTGCTTTCAATAAATTTCAATTGCATACCTTTCATCTCTGACTGCATTGCACTTAATTCATTCTCTAGAAGAGTCCTAGTCTCCTCACTATGCTGAAACTTACTCACCACATTGTTATTGTCAGTCTGCATTTGTTCTAGTTGGGAAATACAAGATTCTAAAGAGGCCTCTTTATCTTCAAGATCCATCTGGAGAAGCTGAAGTTGAGCTTGAAGTTTCTGAAGTTCAATTTCTTTTGTTATTACTGTATCTTTCAACTGGTCTGAAGTAAGACTTTTCTCTGCAATTAACTTGCTGTTTTTAATATTTTCAGACTGCAATATAATCAAATCATTTTCAAGCTTTTCTATTTTTGTTGCAAAAATAGTTTCTTTTTCAGCTTGCTTTGTTATCAGATGTGTCAATTGTTCTTTTTCCTGAAATAATTCATTGTAATCTTGCAGTATTTTGTTTTGTCTTGCAGAAGATTCAGAAAGTTCCTTTTTTAAATGATCAATTTCTTCCATCTTCTCTAGTCGCAGCTGCAGGCCCTCTTTTTCTTCAATCATTGCTTTAACCCTTTCTTCATTGTCTACAATTTTGGCATTATATTCAGCAGAACTCTCAGCATATTTTTTTTTCAGCTCCTCTACTTCTGCATTTCTTACCAATAATTCCTTTGCTCTCTCATGTAACTGCATTTCCAAGAAGTCTTTGTTTTCTTCCAAAGTATTGCACTTTTCTCGAAGATTCTTTAATTCTTCTTCTAACACAGCATACTGATGCATTAATCCCTCTGTCCTAATTTCCTTCTCATTCATCTTTTGCAATAATTGCTTAATATCATTTTCTTTGGCTGCTACTATGTTTTCCAGCAATTTTTGTTTTTCAGTTAGTTCTTCACACACAGTTGTAAGATCTTTAAGTATGTTCTCTCTAGTGGTAGCTTCTTCACATTTTTTGGTCTGTTCTTGCAACATTGCTTCATTTTTTTTCACTACATCAGCAAAACAAGAATTCATTTTGTTCAACTCCATATTTTCCTGCCTCAAAGTATTGATGGAGTCTTTCAGTTCTTCATTTTCCTCAGAAAGTTGTTTGAGTTCTTTTTTCTTCAAACTAATTAACTCTTCTTTCTCCTGAATGCACTTCTCAGACTGAAGACAAACTTCCAGCTTTGCTTCTAACTCTTTATTGGTTATCTGCAAAGATTTCAAATTATTTACATTGGTCTCAAGTTCTCCTGCAAAATTTTGAATAGATTTATCTTTCTCATCTATGGTAGCTTGCAATGCTTCAGCATGTTGCATTTTCAGCTGATGAATTTCTTGCTCCAATTTTGCTTGCAAGTTTTTACATTTCTTTTCTGTCTCCTCAATTTTTTCTTCCAATTCTTCTCTCAGTTTTAATAGAGTTTCATACTTACTTTGTATCTCAGATCGAAGTTGCTTTTCGAGCTTCAGAGAGGATTCTTGAGAAGTAATCTGCTCCTTAAAGACAGAGATATCATGTCGGTAATTGTCTAGTGTTGACTTTGCATTTTCAACTTCAAGTTTGTCAAGTAAGCTTTTTTCATACTCCTCCATTAAATGATTTTTCTCTGCCTCAACCTTAGAAAGCTGTTCTTCAAGATTATGTGTGGTCTGCAAGATATTGTCCTTCAAATTCAAAATCTCAGTCTCCTTTAGTTGAATTAAGCAATCTTTTGACTTTGCCAGATTACTGACATTTTCATAATCAGCATTGAATACATGTTGAGACTCTTCTAGTTCCTCAACTTTGTTGGTTTCTTGTTGCAAATTTTTCTCCAGCTCAGCTATCTGTGATGTTTGTTGAAAAATACTCATGCTCAGGTTTTCTACTTCCTTTTCATATTTTTGTTCCTTTTGCCGTGCTTTTATCATGAATTCTTCAAAGGTCTGCTTTTGTGTTTCTAACTCAGATATTTTGTTGTCTAGCATACGCTTAAGATTATCAGTCTGTCTTTGCAAATTCTCCTTTTCGTCTTCAAGTGACTTAACCTTTTCAGATTGCTTTTCACACTTGCACTGATAAACCTCAAGATTCTGCTCTTGTTCTTGATTTTTATTCAGAGAAACTTCAAGACTCTGCTCCAATTCTTTAATTTTGTTTTCTAACACCTCCCTTTCACATTGAAAATTATTTACAACCTGCATATTTTCTACCTTCCACTGAGCCAGAGAATTACTTTCCTTCTTTACTTCCTGAAATGCCTTTTCCTTTAATTGCATATTTTTTTGCAGTTCTTCAATTTCATTTTCCATTGTACCAACTTGAATATTCAATTTCTCTATATTCCTTGCTTTCTCTTTCACATCCTTAAGAGCAGAGTCATGTTCCATTTTCAGTTGAGAAATTTGTTGTTTAAGGTTTTCCATATTGATACACATTGACTTGCTCTGTTCATCCAGTTTTTGTTGTAGACTTTTCATCTCAGCTTCCTGAGCAGTATTCTTACCTAAAAAAATGAAAGGCATATAGAAATCAAAAGGTACAACTTCATTCATAAATCAAACGCAAGATAAAAAGTGAAGTAATGTTGATCTTGCAATAGAGTTAATTAATATTCAAAAAGCCATTCTTACCACATTGGTACAGAGGGAAGAGTTCCTTGCTGTGCTATGTGTAAAGAAATTGAAAATATGGGCCAGAATTTTACGCCCCCCCACCAATCCAGTCCCGGCCAGGCTGCAATTTTACGAGCAGCGGGGTAGGTGACAAATGGCCTGCCCACCCCAGGCCAACTGGGGCCCTTAAGTGACCAATTAATTGCCACTTAAGGGCCTCCTCCCACTGACACTGGTATATTACCAGCAGTGGACGGGCACTTTGTCAGCCATGAGGCCTCCCAGTAATACCTGGTGGCCTCCTTTTGGGCCTGAGGAGGGAGCCCTCCTGCTCGGGCACCTTGTGCCCCACGGAGGGACCCCTGAGCAGCTCCTGGTGCATCTATGCATCTACCCCCACTCCTGATCGCTCCCCACCCCCATCGCCAGGGCCCACTAACTGTCCTTGGCGAGGCCCAAAATCCCACTTACCATTTTCGGCAATGGCATCCATGATCCTCCTGAAGCTGGATGCAGTCCCAGCGGTGGTCACTGCTCCTGTTGGTACTACTGAGACTGAGGTGCTGCCGGCCCACTGATTGGCTGGCAGCTCCTGGAGGCAGGACTTCCCGCCTTTGATGGGCGGAAGTCCCACTCAAGGCCTTAAGTGCCTGGGCCACATAAAGTCTCTGCGTGGCTCCCAGGCCCAGCGAAGGTGGGCTTGCCCCTGCCTCTTAAGCCTGTGGGCAGGGCCTCCACCCCAATGTAAAATTCCGGTCATGTTCTTTCTAAACTGGTTTGCAATTTTCTCATACATGCTGTACTACACTAAGTCAATTTACCCACATCACAGTTAAATAAAACTTTTTTTTATGAAGTAGAAAACCTTTCAGAGAAACAAGTCTTGCTAATTCATGTATTTTATATCGAAAACCTATTTTTCCTTTTGTCCACGCATGTCTTATTCTGAAGTATTATTCTAAAGTTGACAATGGAACAATATCCTGCCCAACTGATCTAGAATCCTAAATCACCATATAGATTAATCTAATAGTAGAAATCAAAACTATCACAGAGCTAACTCATCCCAGATTTTGCTGTGATAATGACAACAAAACTATCAACATTCGCCGTCATTACCCCACTGAAACTGACAGCAACTTAGGGAGTTCGGACATATGCAGAATAATGTGGAAATCCAGAAGTTGCTGCCTATGAATCCATGCTCCTCTTTAAGGCGTGCTGTAGAAGTTCCCACAGCCTGCTATCTCCCTTACAAATATGAATTAATGGGAACTTCCACTCTAATGCTGTTCGTCTCAAAGCAAAAAACCTGGGAAAAGTTACACCTTGTTGAATGAGCGTACTAACTTCAGAATTACTGCTAAACACCCTTACTGGCCCTGAAAAACTCATTTTATATTTGTGGACTATCATATTTCTCTGCAATGATTAAAAATTCCGCATATTTTAAAAAACTTTTTGCTATTTTTAATAAAGTCTGTTTACCTTTATTTTAGCTTCTATCTTAATACAATTATACATCTATTTTGCTATCTGAAAATGTAAATTAAAAGTGAAGGATTTAAGTGTTTTTAACTTTCTGATTTGCAGTGTGTGAATACTTCAATTTGATTGGTTGCCTACCTGCTTGCTGCCATCACTGCTGCTGCATCCCCTTGATCTGATGCCAGATTTAAACCACCACGGGGAAAGAGGAAAACCACGCCAGAGATCGCCAGATCTTTGTGGGCAGCTTGCTTCGAAGTCAGTGGTGAGCACCATTGCTTTGCCACGGACAGCAAAATCTAGGCCTATGTCTTGCATTATTAGTTAACTTTTACAAGGCTTACATTATTGTGTTTATAATCTAAAGTTAGTAAAACAGTTAAGAATTACAGCTTTTCTTAATTGCCCTATTACTAACCAGAGAATTTGTTGGAGAAATATTTTTTAAATGAAAAAAGTAGCAATTTATGTTTCTCCTCTCCATAATAAAGGATTGGCAGGAGAGCCAAGGTATCCACCATTGCTGCTCATGGGCCTGCCACTAGGGGGTGTACAAGCTAACGGATTAACTCACCCTCCAAATTTTCCTCCCTCCTTATAAGGAGTGCTTAGCCAACACTTGGCATCCCCCACAGCAGAAGATACCAATGATGAATCGCAGGCATCTACTACAAGCTGATAATAACGTATTTCAAAATAAGAATTTTAGAGCTTGCTGTTTTTAGAAACTCAAAGGCCAAAATTTTATGTCGAGCCGGAGGACCTGCCCATCAGCAAAAAAAATTGTTGGCGAGTCCACCTCTACCGAGCTTGGAATTCATGCCAAACATGGCCCAGGCCCTTAATTAGCCTCAGGCGGGCCTTCTGCCCCTCTGAGGCAGGAAATCTCACCTCCAAGAATTGCTGGCCAATCAGCTGACCAACAACTCTTCAGTCCCTGCAGCACCACCAGGAGCGGTGGCCATTGCTGGGACTGCACCCAGCCCAGACCAGCAACATAGAGGAGACCCCAGAATGCAGGTAAGTGTGTGGGGCCTCGCTGGGACAATCAGCTAGGCCCCAGCGAGGGGGTAGGGGGGATGGGGTGGTCGCTCAAGAGGGGGAGGGGAGGTCCTCCAGTGAGGGCAGCTTGTGCGATGGGGGGGATCCTCCGTCAGGTACAGGGTGCTCGATCAGGAGGGCCCCCCCACAGCCCGCAAGGAGGCCACCAGGTTTTACTGAGTGGCTTTCTGAGCTACTGAACCGCCCACCCGCCTCTGGTAATATTCCAGCGGCGGTGAGAGGAGGCCTTTAAGTGGCAATTAATTAGCCACTTGTGTCTTAATTGGCCTGCGGCAGGTGGGCTGATATCCACCTCTGCCACTGCTCGTAAAATTACAGAGGGGCGGGAAGGTGACAGGAATGGCACCCCTTGCTTCCCACTCAATTTTACGTGCCCCCGACCATCCCCCCCCCCCCCCCCCCCCACAACCCGCCTCCAGCCCACTCCTGTGGGGGGCATAAAATTCCATCCTAAGTTGTGTTGACTTAGTGCTTTCTTTCTTCGGATTTCCATCATGGCACCATTACTTAGACTGGTATAAAAAATTGCATAGTACACAATTCTAATTTTAATAGTTCAGGAAAAGATGCTGATCATCATTTAAACAGAGCTGCACAATATCAGTCCCATAGCTCATTTGTGGAGACACAATGCAGTTAGTCTCAAACACTGCATTTGAAATATCTCCTACAACAGGGCAGATTCTTAAGCAATTGTTTTTAAAATCAACTCAATGGGGAATATTTTAAGTTAAACAGTTTTGTTGAACTTTGTATATTCTACATAACTATTGATTAAAGAGTTTTACTTTTCATCTTTTCCCCAAAATTCCAAGTACGGTTAAAATCCTCTTTGGTCTTTTTTAGTTCATCTTCCAGTTGGTGAATTTGTGTAGAATTCTTATGAAGCTGATTGCTATGACAGTTTCTTTCCTCATGAATATCCTGTCAGAAGAAAACTGTGTTAGTAAAAGCGGTTTCTATATCAAATTCATAATACAAAGTGAATCTGAATGAATAGGGATGAATCATTAAAAAATGACCACGAATATCTGTCACTGTTCTTTACTGAGGAGTTTTCTGTTTTCCTCAAAGGAAATTTAAAAAATACCAAAGGTCACTAGTCTCTACCATGCTTCAATCCATTCGCCACTCAAACCCTCAATTATGCCTCTGTCACCTTGATTGTGCCAATGCTCTCCTGATGAGGTTCCCATCCTTCCCCTTTCATATGCTTCAGCTCATCCAAAACTCTACCATCCATTTCCTATTCTGCATTATTTCCCACTCATCCATTATCCCTGTCATCCATGATCTACCCTGGCTGTCTCCCCTCACCATGGATCAAATTTAAAATTTCATCTTTATATGGAATCACACTTCCTTTCTTTTCAACCTCCTCAAGCCCTAAAACTCCCCCCAAACACAGAACCTGGTCTTAATGCAGCTTCTTGTGCATCCTCTCTCTCTTCTCCCCACCACTTCAACCATGCCTTCAGCTGCCTAGGTACTGCTGTAGAATTCCCTTCCTAAACTTCCCCAGCTTCCTGTCATCCTTTAAGACTCTTTTTAGACTCACCTCTGAACAGCTCCTCCTCAAACTTCCTAATCTGTCCTTTGGCTCAGCATCTTTTTTCTCATGCCACAGTGAAGTATCCAGGATGCTTTCTACATTAAAGACTCTATTTAAATGCAAGTTATTGTTGATATAGAAGGTAGGATTAAATATCAGTGATTTAGCCTTCTTCATTCTTTGCAGTCTAGCCTCTATATACAAATGAGGATATGACCACGTAACCAGGAAAAAAAAGAGACCAAAACATTACTTTTAAAGAACTTAAAAAAGTACAAAAAATGCAAAGTAGCACTGACTATTCTTCTAAAATACAGTTTGAATTCTTTACTAAATCTTACTTCAAGCTTTTTCTTCAGATCGTTTTCCTTTGTCTGATTCTCCTTTAGCATTTGGTTGGAACAACATAATTGTTGTCTGGTTTCATCCAGTTCTCTTTCCAGTTTCTGTTTGTGTGCGGATACCTGGAACCAAGAAATATAATTTCAAATGTTACTTACCTTTTGATCTCTTATTGCCTACAGGTAAAATGAAAATATTTCCTAAGATTAGTTCTCTTAAATTAAAAATAATGATAGCATATGTGCATGGAAATCAAATGGACCTTTAACCCCAGACCTGAGCACCTTGTGCACCAAAATGAAGAATTTCCCTGTTGTCTGAATCAGTTCACATTGGCTTCAATGCGTAACAGGGGAACTCAGAGATTGGGTAAACTTAGTGCTTCATAAATTGGACAAATGAGTCTAAATTTGTAATTAAATAGATTAATTCATATAGTTCAATGTTGCAAATTGCACCCATTAGTTACTTCAATTTGAGTACAAAAATACATACTTTATCAATTTCCAACTGCAGAACATTGTAATCATTTTTAGCTTGCTGTAACTCCTGGTTCAATTTATTTTTCATTTGGTTGAATTGTTGATCCAGGCTCTGCAGGGAGTGTTGCTGATGAGAAAGCTCCTGCAAAACAAATAATATTTAGAGATTAAATGCACATACTTCATCATTTAAAATAATATTCTAGTAGACTGCACACTAAATTGCAACATTTTGGAATTCAAATGTTAAACATCAAAATTACACATGAAAATATGATGTCATGGTGATAACGGAGACCCGTCTCAAAAAAGAGCAGGGCAGGGTACTAAATATTCCTCGATACCAGGTGTTCGGGAAAGATAGGGAAGGAAGGAAAGGAGGAGGGGTAGCAGTACTGCTCAAGGAGAACATTATAATGCTAGAGAGAGAGGATGTCCTGGAGGTGTCAAAGACAGTACCTATTTGGTGAGAGCCAAGAAACAATAGAGGCATCACTACATTGCTGAATGTGTTCTAAAGGCCACCAACTAATGGGAAAGCTATCGAGGAACAAATTTGCAAAGAAATTACAGAGAGGCATGAGAATTATATAGTTATAATGGAGAACTTTAATTACCCTAATATAGACTAGGATATTAATAGTGTAAAGGGCAGAGAGGGGGAAGAGTTTCTAGACTGTATTCAGGAGAATATTCTAGATCAGTCCAACGAGGAAGCAGGCATTGCTAGATCGGGTTCTGGGGAATGAGGTGAGTCAAGTGGATCAAGTGTCAGAAGGGGAACATTTAGGGGACAGTAATCATAGTACCATAAGTTTTAAGTTAGCTATGGAAAACGACAAGGAGCAATCCAGAGTAAAAATAATTAATTGGGGGAGGGCTAACTCCAATGGGGTGAGAACAGATCTGGCCCAGGTAAACTGGAATGAAAGATTGGCAGGCAATATTGTAATGGGTTGCCTTTAAAGAGGAGATAGTTCAGGCACAGTCAAGGTACATTCCCACAAGAGGGAAAGGTAGGGCAAACAAATCCAGAGTTTCCTGGATGACGATAGCGATAAAGGGCAAAATGAAGCTGAAAAAGGGTGCATACGACAAATGTCGGGTGGATAATACAATTGAGAACCAGGCTGAATATAGAAAGTTCAGAGGGGAAGTGGAAAAAGAAATGAGCAGCAAAGAGGGAGTATAAGCAAACACTGGCAGCTAACATAAAAGGGAATTCAGAAGTCTTCTATAGGCTTATAAATAGTAAAATGGTGGTAAAAGGAAGAGTGGGACCAATTAGGGAACTAAAATGGGATTTATGCAAGGGGACATGGCACAGACTAAATGCACTTTGCATCTGTCTTTACAGAGGATGAAGATGCTGCCCAAGTCATAGTGAAAGAGGAGGTATTTGAGACACTGGATGGGTTAAAAATTTGATAAAGAGGAAGTATTAGATAGACTGAAATAAAAGGAAAATACTGCAGATTCTGGAAATCTGAAATAAAAGCAAGAAATGCTGGAAATACTCAGCAGGTATGGCAGCATCTGTGGAGAGAGAATCAAAGTTAACGTTTCAGGTCAGTGGCCTTTCATCAGATGACCACCCCTGCGGCAAGACCCCGCCCTACCAAACATCCCCTCCCACCCCACCCGCTCGCTGGATTTGCTGAGCTTCCAGGCCTCTGAGGTGGGATCTTGTACCTTAAAGGAGATGGGATCCCTGGACGGCATCCCTGATGGCAGGCCATTTGGCCGGGGTTCTGATAAAGGACCGAGGCAGGGTCACCCCACCTCCACCCACTTCTGGCTTGTCGTTGGGATCCCCACCACCAAAATAAAGTTCAAACATGTGATTCTACAACAACTTGTGCCTGCACCTAGTCCATTGCGGTATCTTAAAGTCCTCTCTATGTCTGAATGGAAAGATACTATGAAGAACTCAGTCAAGCATTTGTGCTCTGCAACTACTATCGTATGTTACTGCATTTGTGAACCTTTGTGACTTCTTGCAAAATTAGAAAATGTGCAGGATAATGATGTGCAGTAAGATTCAGTTGTAAGGCCTAATTTTTGACCATATGCTTGTAACCTGTTTAATTTATCCTCACAGTAGTATGGCTGACATGGAAAACTCAATGAATTGTGACTTTGAATCTGTCCCATCACTCTTGTAATGTTGATCATTTGAACTCTAAAGATATATGTTTTTTATTCATTCATGGGATGTGGGTGTCGCTGGCAAGACCAGCATTTATTGCCATCCCTAATTGCCCTTGAGAAGTTGCTGTTCACTATTCAACCATGACGACCACATCACCCAAACATATTGCACCACACTCAATGACCCACTTCCCTTTTTGTTGCAGGAGAAAGTGGCGCATAACAGGAGACGGCAATGGGAGAGGGAGAGACAGGGCCTGCATGTTTTAACCTTCATAGAGAAGGCAGTGCTGGCCATTATGGGAAGGGCAATTGCTGAGAACGATTCTCCCCCTCCTCCTCCCTATTCTAGCAGCTTGTCCTGTTCTTTGTGGCCACTGCTCATTCTTCCAGCCACACTCAATGACAGAGGAAGCCCTAGTAGGCCACCCATGCCTGGATGCAACTGGTCTGTGCACAAGCCTTTAAATCACCAAAAAAGTACTTCAGTACCAACCAGACCACTCTCTGTAGACATTTGATACTTTAAACAAGTATGGAAAAGCACCCAAAATGCATAGAAATTGCAGCAGCAGCCAGAAGAAATAATCCAGCAACTAACCATCAAGTTGTTGATGATCCCTTTATGTAGCCTTTGTGGTGGGCTGGGGGGTGACGGGGGGGTGAGTGGGGGGGCATCCCTTCACATCACTGAATGTGTGTTCAGCTATGTGAGCTTAGGCTGCATTGTGGAGTTCCAAAATGACAGCGCTGGTGGCAAATCAGCATTAGCACTGATGGATGTCATGATCTGCCTGGTCTGTATGTTGCTGTCAGTTGTTAGTTGCGTGTATACAAATCCCTTTACAAATATGGTGTGCGGGTGTGCACGTGTGTTGCAGGCATTATTTTGGTAGTTTAAGAGGCCCAAAAAAAGGGTGTTAATAGACCCCAATTTTGCCCCCCTATTTCTCAACATGTTCATCTTTTTAGGATACCAAGAGTGCAGAAACATGAAAAACATCTCTACAGTTCTCAAACACTTACCTAAAAGCAGAATTTAACTGCTTGGTGACGTTACATTTCAGCACTTAACCCAATTCAAGATTATAGGATTGGCAAACTCCGATAGTTCTTTCTCTTTATTGCCCCTACCAGTGATACCACACTTGGCTAAAGGATGAATTTCCTCTCAGTCCGCCATCCTAACTTTGGCAGCAATCCTGTAGTTATGATAGTAGATGGGGAGAAGCCCTGAAGAAATTCATCCCCATGACTGGATTCCAAGTCTCACATGTCAGTTATAATGATACATGGAAACTGCCAACATAATATCAACTATTTTCTTCTTCAAACTATAATATGCATTTTTACTTCAGCAGGCTCTGATTACTAGTTAGGCAAATGCAACAATACTGTAACTGTATTTTTATCACCTGTTGGAAGTCCTTTTCCTTGTCTTTCAACTTCTGCTCCATGTTGCGTCGTGTACTATCAGCATTTTGCCTATGGCAGCTCAGTTCATCAGACACTTGCTTGAGCTTTTGTTCAACCATCATACACTAACAAAAAACAGGGTTAAAAACACAGATGTGAGTTTTATATTGTTCCGGAATGTATTCTGCCACAAATACTATTGTGTGTAGAGAGAATCACTTCAAAAATGCTTAAGTTCATAGAGTGTGATGGATCAAATACACAGTTAAGATTTCCTCTTAAATCGGACATGTGTTATCTAAAAGATAGATAAGTTGGTTTCACAACTGTACTCACAGATGCCGCTTACGTCCTATCAAATTAGGACACAAAAATGTTTTTGCCTTTCTGGTGAAATGAATCCTTTATTCATAATTCAAGATTGTATGTCCATGGATACAAATTTTATTGAAAATTATCTTGCCAATTCTGAATGCTACAGTGCTTATAGAATCAGAACAATACAGCACAGAAAGAGGCCATTCGGTCCATTGTGCCTGGGCAGGCTCTTTGGTAGAGCTGTCCAGTTAATCCCATCCCTCTGCTCTTTGCCTTAGCCCTGTAAATTTTTTCCCTTCAAGTATTTATCCAATTCTCTTTTAAAAGTTACTATTAAACCTGCTTCCATCACCCTTTCAGGAAGTGCATTCCAGATCACAACAACTCACTGTGTAAAAAAAATGTTTCCTCATGTTACCTCTGGCACTTTTGCCAATCACCTTTAAATCTGTGTCCTCTGGTAACTGACCCTTCTGCCCCTGGGAACAGTTTCTCCTTAATTACTTTATCAAAACCATTCAGAATTTTAAACATCTCAAACAAATGTCCTTTTTAACCTTCTATGTTCTTAAGAGAACAACCTCTCCACATAACTGAAGTCCTTCATCCCTGGCACCATTCTAGTAAATCACTTCTGCAGCCTCTCCTAGGCCTTGATATCCTTCCTCAAATGCGGTGTCCAGAATTGAATAATACTCTTTTATTAGGGTTTAGCATCGTTTCCTTTCTCTTGTACTCTACTCTTCCATTAATAAAGGATCCCATATACTCTTAACAGCCTTCTCAACTTGTCCTGCCACCATCAAAGATTTGTGTATATACACCTTCAAATCTCTCTGTTCCTGCACCCCCTTTAAAATTGCCAAATTTAACAGTTCCATCTTGTTTTTAATCAAGAGTAAGCAGAGAAGCTGTTCCAGAGTTCTGATAATACTAATTATGGAACCACTTGCTAAGAGTTACATAAGTATGCAGGAACAGGGGTAGGTCATTTAGCCCTTCAAGCTTGTTCTGCCATTCAAGGAGATCATAGCTGATCTGTGACCCAACTCCATATACCCACCTTTTCCCCATATCACTTAATACTTTTGGTTAACAGAAATCTACCAATTTCAGATTTAAAATTAACAATTAACCTAGGATCAATTGCCATTTACAGAACAGAGTTCCAGACTTCTACCAAGAAGCCCCCAGCGGATATTATCAGCGGTGGTGAGGCCTCGGTGCGTCCCCCCAACCACTTGCCGGCAGGGCCTTCATTAAAATATTTACATGAGCATTAATAAAATTCAAATTAATCTACCTACGGTCATGATACTTTTATTTTCGTGAAGTATGCGGTGTGCCTTTAAGGCTGTAAAAGATCAGCACTGCTTTAAGGCAGCAAACTTCAGAGACTGAGTGAAAGTGCATTTAGGTTACCTGGTAATAGCCATTCAGAGACTGAGGATCAAGATATACAATGTTGCAATTAACTTTTGAACCGTTTTTTTAGTTGAAGCAGACTGACAGACAGCTGTTCTGCCAGCATATAATGAAGGAAAGAGAGTTCTCCCCAGGTTTATTTAAACCCTATTTATTATACTCTCAGACTTCTGATAAATCAAGCCAGATTAATTTCTTAAAGGAAAATAAGCAATTACTTTAACTACTGAACTGTAATTGCTGAATTCATCGCTGGAAAAGGAGAAGAGCATCACTTCAGCTGGAACAAGACTACTGACTGTCCTACTATTGAAGAATCATTTTCTCCCCATTGGACGGCTGAGGACTTCAAGCAACCTTGGACAGTTCCACATAGGAAGATTCCACTTCGGCAGGTGCATAAATCTGCAAGGACACTAATTTTTCTATTTTAAACTTTGTTTTATCTTAGTAGTGTTTAAGAGTTTAGCTTTTCTAATAAATAATTTGTTGATTTAAAGACACCTGGATTGGTTCGCCTCATTCGGGGGTTCATAGATGGTTCCATTCGGCTGTGGTTTTCTTTAATTTGGGAAGTTTAAAGTGATATGTTAGGCAATCTGTGGAGGGATGGGACTGAATTAACAGAGCGTTTCTCCCACCACAATCAGAATCATATATTTTGATTGGGGGTTTTGTCTTGAGCGGTCGGTTGTATCACTGCTGACGGCGGCCCTTCCATGCCGATTTTAGAATTAGAATTAGAACATTACAGCGCAGTACAGACCCTTCGGCCCTCGATGTTGCGCCAACCTGTGAAACCATCTGACCTACACTATTCCATTTTCATCCATATGTCTATCCAATGACCACTTAAATGCCCTTAAAGTTGGCGAGTCTACTACTGTTGCAGGCAGGGCGTTCCACGCCCCTACTACTCTCGGAGTAAAGAAACTACCTCTAACATCTGTCCTATATCTATCACCCCTCAACTTAAAGCTATGTCCCCTCGTGTTTGCCATCACCATCCGAGGAAAAAGACTCTCACTATCCACCCTATCTAACCCTCTGATTATCTTATATGTCTCTATTAAGTCACCTCTCCTCCTCCTTCTCTCCAACGAAAACAACCTCAAGTCCCTCAGCCTTTCCTCGTAAGACCTTCCCTCCATACCAGGCAACATCCTAGTAAATCTCCTCTGCACCCTTTCCAAAGCTTCCACATCCTTCCTATAATGCGGTGACCAGAACTGCACGCAATACTCCAGGTGCGGTCTCACCAGCGTTTTGTACAGCTGCAGCATGACCTCGTGGCTCCGAAACTCGATCCCCCTACTAATAAAAGCTAACACACCATATGCCTTCTTAACAGCCCTATTAACCTGGGTAGCAACTTTCAGGGATTTATGTACCTGGACACAAAGATCTACACTACCAAGAATCTTCCCATTAGCCCAGTATTCTGCATTCCTGTTACTCCTTCCAAAGTGAATCACCTCACACTTTTCCACATTAAACTCCATTTGCCATCTCTCAGCCCAGCTCTGCAGCCTATCTATGTCCCTCTGTACCCTACAACATCCTTCGGCACTATCCACAACTCCACCGACCTTCGTGTCATCCGCAAATTTACTAACCCACCCTTCTACACCCTCTTCCAGGTCATTTATAAAAATGACAAACAGCAGTGGCCCCAAAACAGATCCTTGCGGTACACCACTAGTAACTAAACTCCAGGATGAACATTTGCCATCAACCACCACCCTCTGTCTTCTTTCAGCTAGCCAATTTCTGATCCAAAGCTCTAAATCACCTTCAACCCCATACTTCCATATTTTCTGCAATAGCCTACCATGGGGAACCTTATCAAACGCCTTACTGAAATCCATATACACCACATCCACTGCTTTACCCTCATCCACCTGTTTGGTCACCTTCTGGAAAAACTCAATAAGGTTTGTGAGGCACGACCTACCCTTGACAAAACCGTGCTGACTATCGCTAATGAACTTATTCTTTTCAAGATGATTATAAATCCTATCTCTTATAACCTTTTCCAACATTTTACCCACAACCGAAGTAAGGCTCACAGGTCTATAATTACCAGGGCTGTCTCTACTCCCTTTCATGAACAAGGGGACAACATTTGCTATCCTCCAGTCTTCCGGCACTATTCCTGTCGACAATGACGACATAAAGATCAAGGACAAAGGCTCTGCAATCTCCTCCCTGGCTTCCCAGAGAATCCTAGGATAAATCCCATCTGGCCCAGGGGACTTATCTATTTTCACACTTTCCAAAATTGCTAACACCTCCTCCTTGTGAACCTCAATCCCATCTAGCCTAGTAGTCTGAATCTCAGTATTCTCCTCGACAACATTTTCTTTCTCTACTGTAAATACTGACGAAAAATATTCATTTAACACTTCCCCTATCTCCTCTGATTCCACACACATCTTCCCACTACTATCCTTGATTGGCCCTAATCTAACTCTAGTCATTCTTTTATTCCTGATATACCTATAGAAAGCCTTAGGGTTTTCCTTGATCCTATCCGCCAATGACTTCTCGTGTCCTCTCCTTGCTCTTCTTAGCTCTCCCTTTAGATCCTTCCTGGCTAGCTTGTAACTCTCAAGCGCCCTAACTGAGCCTTCACGTCTCATCCTAACATAAGCCTTCTTCTTCCTTTTGACAAGCGCTTCAACTTCTTTAGTAAACCACGGCTCCCTCGCTCGACAACTTCCTCCCTGCCTGACAGGTACATACTTATCAAGGACACGCAGTAGCTGCTCCTTGAATAAGCTCCACATTTCGATTGTGCCCATCCCCTGCAGTTTCCTTCCCCATCCTACGCATCCTAAATCTTGCCTAATCGCATCATAATTTCCTTTCCCCCAGTTATAATTCTTGCCCTGCGGTATATACCTGTCCCTGCCCATCGCTAAGGTAAACCTAACCGAATTGTGATCACTATCACCAAAGTGCTCACCTACATCTAAATCTAACACCTGGCCGGGTTCATTACCCAGTACCAAATCCAATGTGGCGTCGCCCCTGGTTGGCCTGTATACATACTGTGTCAGAAAACCCTCCTGCACACACTGGACAAAAACTGACCCATCTAAAGTACTCGAACTATAGTATTTCCAGTCAATATTTGGAAAGTTAAAGTCCCCCATAACAACTCCCCTGTTACTCTCGCCCCTGTCGAGAATCATCTTACTGCCAACCTGTCGCAACGCGCGCGCCCTCGGAACTCCGAGGCGAGACACTGGTGGGGAGGGGGGGGAGGAATAAAATTATCAGGGCAGGAGGGGGCGGGGGGGGAGCAGGCAAAACTATTTCTATTGGGTGCGGGAATGGTGGGAAGGGGTTGAGGGTCAAAGATACCAGAGTGCCGGGGCTGAAAGTTAGTAATTTTATGAATTAGTTTTTCTGGGAGATGGGTTATTTTATTAATTAATAACTCAGTGGGGGGTGGGGGAGGGGTTCGAAAGGGGATGCAAAGTTTTTTGTGACATTTTATCTGTAATTTATGGCAGCTGGTGCCTTTAAAAATTTGACAGTACCTGAAGGGCTTGAAGGCCTTTAAAAATGGTGTCTGTGCCTGCGCAGTGGCGCCGGATTCCATTGCCGGGGACACTGCGACCGTTGCCTCTATGTCATCAGGGGCGGTTGTTCTGCCCCCTCCATTTAAATTAGCCCCTGCGCATAATATCGCAGAGCCTGTGCAGCGATATTTCCGTGTCAGAAGGCCGCTATTTTCACAGCGTGTCGCCATGGCCACTGATAAAGTTCAGCCTACAGTAGCCATTACATAAGAAAGAAATCCAGCCTATGCAATCACATGAATCCCATAAACCATGTGCATCTCTGGTAGATTAACAGTAACATGGATTGCTTGATTACCACATATTATAAGGTTAAATAGGTAACAGACTAAATGAACGAATCAGATGAAGGGGATCCAAGCTCAACATTAATATATGGAAATGAAGCCTTCTTTAAAAGGTGCTATGTAAATCCAGAAAAGGGTAGTGCGGTTAAAATGAAATAAAATATAAATAAAATAAACCGCACCTACATCGATTAAAAACCAAGCAGCAAATTAATGTATATAATATTAACATGTAGATAAAATTATGCCTTCTTCTTTATTAGCGGTGTAATATGATAAAATAAATGAAATAACTTGAGTTTGAGGTCACAAAGTAGCAGTGCACCTTGCTATAAATAAGTTTTCCATTGTGAAAGGAGGTACCCAGTTTCCAACATAGTTTTAAAAATGGAAACAACTTTTCGTTGATATTGGGAAACAAAAATTAAGACCATTAATTAGAGGGTGGATCCTCTAAATGTAGTTAATGTTCAGTTTCCAAATACTTAAACAAGCTATGCTTTCTTGCCCACAACCCCTATCTCGTCCAAGGAAAACAAAAGTGGTTGCTGGCATGAACCCAATAAATAAGACAAAGGCCAAAGTAGTAGATTGGGGAAAAGAAAGCTAACTTTGAGGGAATGGGTATGGAACTAGGGAAGGCAAACAGGAAAAAAACAAAGAGATAGATCAGTAGGAAATGTTTAAAACAGTGATCCAGAGTTCAGAAAATATCTGAAATAAAAATAGTAAACGCTAAAAACACTCATTCAGCATCTGTGGAGAGAGAAACAGAGTTAACATTTCAGGTCGATGACCTTCCGGAGTTCCGACAAAAGGTTACTGAACTGAAACGTTAACTCTGTTTCTTCACAGATGCTACCTGATCTGCTGAATATTTCCAGCATTTTCTGTTTTTATTTCAGATTTCTAGCACACACAGTATTTTGCATTTTTAACCAGAAGAAATATATTCCACTAAAAAACAAGAAACTAGCCAGTAATGAAACAACATGGATAAATAAAGACACATTGGTAAAACTGAAAGGGAAGAAGAAGGTATAAGCTAAGTACATAAAAAATAAAGAGGGTGACAAAAAGGAATTCAAAGAGGTTTTTTGAGGTGGTGAATTTTGGTCGGAAGAATAAAAAGGCCAGACAATGCTTGGATAATAACAGTCTAAATGAGTAGAGGAGAAAAGGGATTTCGGGGTACACATCCATAAATCACTAAAAGTAGCAACACAGGTCAGTAATGTCACAAGAAAAAGCAAACCAAGAACTGGGGTTCACTTCTAGGGGACAAAATTGAAAAGCAGAGAAGTTACATTAAACTTGTATCGAATCTTGGAATGCTGTGCACAGTTCGGGCCTTCATATTATAAAAACATAAAAGTACTGGAGAAAGTGCAAAAAGGAAAGATTCATAAGTATGATACCAGAACTGGGAAGGATACACTTATCAGGAAAGGTTGAACAACTAGGGTGCTTTTCTCAAGAAAAAAGACTAGGGTGGTCATTAAGATAATGAAAGGGTTTGATAGAGTAGACACAGAGAAAATGTTTCCACTTGTGAAGGAGTATAAAACCAGAGGTCATGAGTATAAGATAGTCACTAATAAATCCAAAGGGAATTCAGGAGAAACTTCTTTACCCAGAGTGGCAAGAATATGGAACGCATTACCACAAGGAGTATTTGAGGGAAATATAATTAATTCATGTGAGGGGTAGTTAGATAATCATGTGAGGGAGAAAGGAATAGATGGATGTGCTAATAGGATTAGATGAAGAGGGGTGGGATGAGGCTCGTGTGAGCATAAACGCTGGCATGGATCAGTTGGGCCAAATGGCCTGCTTTTTGCAGTAGACTCAATCTAACAAACCCATAAGATAAAATATAAATGCAAGATGATGAATGCATGAGTTGCAAGCAAGTATGTTACATTAAAGAGTACTGTACAAAGTTATTCCAAAAACTGCACACCAGACAGATTTTTAAAGATCGAGGCTGGGACTTTACGTTGGGCAGACGGGAGCTGGCCACTGACTGAAAAGTCAGTGGCGAACCCTCTTTCTCCTTGCCTGGGCATCTGTTCCATATTTTATGGGTCCCCAGGCTTTAATTGTTCCGAGGCGGGACTTCCACCCGCTTGAGGGAGGACGTCCCGCCTCATTGAGCAGCTGGCCAATCAGCAGGCCGGCAGCTCTTAGTCCCAGCAGCATCACTGGGAGCGGTGGCCACTGCTGGGACTGCAGCCCAGCATCAAGAGAAGATGCCTGGGAGCGGTGAGGAAAGGTAAGTTTTGATTGCCTCGCTGGCGGTAATCGGTCGGGCCCCGGCGAGGCAAGGGTGGTCGGTTGGGGGGAAGGGGGGTGTGTTGGTTGCTGGGGGTGGCTGGGGTAGTGGGGGCAGCCCTCCATTGGGCACCCTGTGCCCCCCCCCCCCCCCCCACCGGACAATCTTCAGCCGCCTGGTTTTTCCAGGCGGATTTTCCCGGCTCTAGGAGACCTGCTTGCCAGGCGTAAAATCCATGTGGAGGCGGGCAAAGGCCCTTAAGTGGCCTTTAAGTGGCCACTTGAGGGCTTTGATTGGCCTGGGGCGGGCAGGCGGGCCGTTCTTCGCCGCCCCTCACCCCACGAAAAGAGCGGCAGAGGTGGGAGCAGGACAGGAAAGCCTCCTGAAGCCTCCCACTCCATTTTACGCCCCCCCCCCCCCCCCCCCACCATCCTGCTCATTGGGGTGGGGTTGAATTCCGGCCTGAATAAAATTTAAATCGATTAGCTACATTACAATCACAGAATATATTAGTATCTAAGTCTGAAAAATTAGTATCATAAGAGAGTGAATTAATTCATCCTACTGTACCTTAGTACTGGCTTGTTCACACTGTGCAGTCACCTTGGCCAATTCATCTCTGCACTTACTCAGCTTGCATTCTTTCTCTGAAAGATCTGTTTTAGCTTTCTCAAACTGGAATTGAATTTCATGTAGCTTGTTCATATGATTTTTGATTTCTTTCTCCTGAGCTTGAAGTCGAAATTCCAGATCCAAAACATTTGTTTGCAGTTCTTCAAAAAAAAACGTTTTTCATCAGTACTATAAATTAGATACTGCTATAGTATAGCAACTAATTTACTCCATCCGAAACATTTCAGTAAACTATTTCATTTAGAGCAACATAATGTCTAGTATTGTGAAAATACAGAGTACACTGGGGCCCCGCTTTAATGCGGTCTGCTCTCACACGAAACTCGGTATAATCTGAGTCTGTCATGGACTCCAAAATTTTCCATTTAAATTTATCCTTTCAGAATGTATTTCCAATCTTTTTCGCGATATGTTGAACATTGTTGAAGTATAAATGTTCCACAAATGACAAACTTCTGCTGTATTATATTTATCACCACCCAACAAGCAATTCAATTAAATGAAACTTTGTCAAACGTTTTAATTTCCGATCACACTATATGGAAATATGAATTTAAATAAATATAATATTTAATATTCACAAAATTGTCTTCTTTATTAACTGCTGGATTATCTGATATCCTTTCATTGTTATTTTCATAATAAATTTTTGGTAATAAAATACATAGTTACATTTAGAACCAGCCAATGAGATGGCAGTCTCTGACTAATTAATGAGCTTAGCCATCATAATTGAATGCGGTTTTCTCTGTATAAATACAGATCAAATTTAGGATAGGGACATCTGTACCCATACAACAATCAACACTGAATCAAGAAAGGAAAATCTTACACATCTCAGAGAAGCTGCAAATCATCAACCAGATCAAGGAAGGCGTTACACAAGCATTCATTTTGAAAAGAACAGGATCGCTGATTCAATGCTTCGTGTCTTAAAGATGAAGAGAAGTTGAGAAGGGTGTCGATCAAGATAGATGACATAGTTATAACGTGGTCTCCCTATAATATGAGCTCGAGATAGGGTTCCCGTAGACCACATTATAGCGGGGCCCCAGTGTATTTGAGTAAAGAGTAATGCTACATACTTTTAAGAGTAAGGATTCCTGATATACTTAACGACATGGTTTAATCCAATTTAGGATAACTAACCGACGAACACAATTTCAAAAAGGCCACAAGAGAAATTGGGCAAATGTAGATTTATATCAGTACAAAGATTAAAATTTGGAAAATATGCATTATTTACTGAATAATGGCTTCTTAGGATAGCGTGAGCTATCTCACTGCTCTTCAGTCTTTGGAGCCTGCTTTCAAATCCTGTCCCGAGTGATGGGATGAGTCTTTTTTTTCTCTCTCTGTTTGTCATAATGATCTTTTATGAAATGAATTTGGGTATCTTGGCCCATATCTTAGTGGATGCAAAGCTACAGGACAAATTTGATACTAACTGAGACATAATTAACAATCAATATATGGCTGGTGTGGCAAGTATAAAGATTTACTCTGGTGCAGTACATGGGTGCACTTCTGAAGTTGAATTCACGGCACATTATTGGGGTAGAACAAAGGAAGCTTAATTCTGCAGCTGGCTTTGCTAGAACTGACATGAGAATGCTAAATGTCAACAGCAGGTGACAAATTGAACACTGCAGGATACTGCAAAGATCGAAATGAGCAAAAGAGAAGGACAAATCGAGAAGTATTGTTAGTGAGATGGGTATAGTGACTGCTTGTACACCATTTGTAGTCCTCATGTTGCTTAGAATTTTAAAAATGTTCTTAAAAGCAGTTTCTCTTTCAGAATGGTTAGTTATGAGCAATTGTTATTTTTTGGTCACTATAATACCTTGATTTTGTAATTTCAGTTGTTCTTCCTGCTTGAAGCTATCCGTACTGTTATTAAACCAGCCTGTAGATTGTGTGGTCTTTTGCAGCGACTTGGGACAACGCCTGAAGGGAGTTTCTTCCTGTTCCCATTGAAGATTCACGGCAACACCCTTCTTCAATGGGGTCTCCAGTGAATGGGAGGTTTGCTGACTTGGAGTCTGATCTTGTTGCCATGGAAACACAGAAGAGGATCGCTGCCGTGCAATATTCCAATGGCAAGTGGTGCTTTGAGGCTGTGTTTGGTTGATCAACTGCAAGATTGTAAAAACTTAATTTAAAAAGGAGTTTTCCAAAACAAGTTCCACTACAACAAAGTTCCTTTATCCCAAACTGAGAACACCCTTATCAGTATATGAACTTCTATTTCCACAACAGCCATTCTTCTACATTCTCAGAACAAGATTGTCAATTTAATACCAAATTTGATGAGATGTGTGAAAGGGATTGATTTGTGATTTTCATGTCCATTACAGTCGGTAGAGATGCAGCTCCATGTCCCAAAAGAAGTCCATTGTACAATCCAGGTCACCAAGGGAAGTACCTTTCTACATTATAGAAGAGGAAGATCGAGACACCACAACACCTCGCATTTATATGGTGCCATTAACATGAACAATATTCCAAAGTGCTTCACAAAGGTGTAAGAAAAAAATGAACAACAAACCAAAGGAGACTAGGTGGGAGGAGCTAAAACATTAGTTAAAGAGGTGGATTTTAACACGGGTCCTCAAGGATGATAGGGAGGCGGAAAGGCAGAGATTTTGGGAGGGAATTCCAGAGCATGGGGCCTAGATAGCTGATAGCAGGACTGCCAATGGTGGACTGCAAGGAGAGAGGGAGGTGCACAGGACCAGATTTAGTAGAATGAAGAGTTATGGGGGAAAGGTCAGTTGTATGGTTGAAGGGCATTATGGAGATAGACATGGTTAAGCTATGATGGATTTAAAGTCAAGGATGAACAAGCATCAATGCCAAATGTCCCATCTTCCTATCTCGCCAACTTGCTCACATAAAGTGCCCACAGGGTTCTAACCTCAAATCTCCTTCCTGTCCCACACGCCTCACCCACTAGTACCCTGTTTGGCTCATTCACTGGGCCAATAATCACTGCCCCTCCCTCCAGTCTCCCCACCAAACTAGACATGTCAGCATGTGCCCTCCAAACCACTGCAGTGATGGTGTAGCTCTTACCACCAACTTATACACTTGTCTCTCCCCCTACTCCTCTGGCTTTGTCCTCTTTCAAGCAACTCACATTGTCCTTCTCATTCACCTCTTCTTTAAAACTATTGTTGCCAACCACCACTTCAAGCCCCAACCCAAGTATCTCACAAAGTTATCCTCCCTAATCCTCCACATTGCAGCTTCTCAACCTCAATTATTTAAGTATTCATCTCAACTTCCCTTGCCTTCTCTCCTCTAAATTCACTGCTCGCCACTTCACATTAAACCTTTCCCTATATATAAACTGTTCTACCTATTCTCACTGCCACTCCCTCAACCATTTCCCTTGACCTCTACTCCTATGGTCTTAATTAGACGAGGCATCTCCGACCACTTCCTCATATCCCTCACCAGCCACATCCCCTACACCCCTTAAAGCCCTATTTCCTTCTGTATCCATCCTTGAACAAATCACTTCCAACCAATGTCTTCTGTGAGCTGTGCTCATGCGGGGCTGCACAGCAACTTGAAAGGTACCGTGCAGGCCACTCACAAACTGTTCCGTTTAAGATGCCACAAATGCAGAGCATGCAAAAAAAATGTAAAGGTACCGTGCATTGAAATGAACAAGCCATGTATAACAAAAAAAAATTAGGGGGAACATTGCTCACAATTGCACTTTTTAATTGCACCTTTTGCCACAACACTTTTGCAGCCATTAATACACGTAAACACTCCCTCATGAGAGAGGTGGTGGGAGCGTAGAGCTGGGTTTCATCAGTGTACACATGAAAGCTGACCTCATGCCTGTGGATGATAGGCGACATGTTTAGATAGAGGATCTGGATCGGTGCAGGCTTGGAGGGCCGAAGGGCCTGTTCCTGTGCTGTAATTTTCTTTGTTCTTTGTTATCGAGGTGCAACAAGTAGATGAGGAAGAGGAGCCGTTGGCAAAGATGCTCTGTTTAGGCAAGAATGGCACCAAGTGAGGATAATTCCACTGAGCTGGGCCAGTGGAAGGGTAGTGTGGTCGACCAGAAAGGTCATGGAGGATGAGGAGCTATGTTGCACAGTTATTTATGATTTTGGTTAAGGCTATTCAATGCAATGGCGGGGGTGGAAACCTAATTGGAGAGAGTCAAACAAGGAACTCCTGGAAAGACAGGCACATATGAAGACTTGATACCAAGGGCATTTGAAGATTTAAGGTCATTTGAGAGGAATGGGAGGTTGAAGATGATGTAGTAGTTTGCAAAGATAGATGAATTAAGAGTGGGTTTTCTAATGTGGGATGATGATGGTGGTTTTTAAACAAAAGGTAAAACTGAGGAGAGGGAACCATTTAAAATGTCAGTTAGCATGGAGGTCAGGAAGGAATGTTGAGTGGTCAGCAGCTTAATGGGAATGGGGTCAAGGGAACAGAAAGCGGGCTTGTTGGATGAGCTGAGTTGGAAGATAGCATGGATGGATATGGCAGAGAAACTAGAGAGACAAAGGTTCAGGCCTTGGACAGAAAGGAGAGGGAGGAAAAGCAATAGAAGCACCTGAACAGATTGTCACCAAGACTGAGACTAAGACATCCATGAGCTCCTTGAACTTAGTGGAGGTAAGAGAAGGGTTTAAGAAGACAGTTGATAGCAGAGAAAAGATCATCATTTTCCAATCCTCACTGGATACAGGTGTGGTGGCAGAGGATCGGAAGACTGCTAACATTGTACCTTTGCTTAAAAAGGGAGTGAGGGACAAACTGAATAATTACAGACCAGTCAGTCTAACCTCGGTAGTGGGCAAATTATTGGAATCAATTCTGCGAGACAGGTTAAACTGTCACTTAGAAAGGCACGGATTAAACAAGGATAGTCAGCATGGATTTGTTAAGGGACAGTCGTGTCCGACTAACTTGATGGAATTTTTTGAAGAAGTAACAAGGAGGATTGATGAGGGTAGTGCAGTTGATGTGGATTTTAGCAAGGCTTTTGACAAGGTTCCACATGGCAAACTGGTTAAAAAAAATAAACCGCATAGGATCCAGGGGAATGTAGCAAGCTGGATACAGCTCAGTGGCAGGAAGCAAAAGGATGAGGCCGAGTGGCTCGTTTTTCAGCCTGCGCAGACATTATGGGCCAAGTGGCCTCTTTCTGAGCCGTAAACATATCGGGGGTAGGTGGAAATGTGGAGTAATCAGTTCAGCCATGAACTTATTGAATGGCGGAGCAGGCTCAAGGGGTCGAATGGCCTACTCCCGCTCCTAATTCATATGTACGTATGTTCGTATGTACAGGAAACCATGGATATGAACTGACATTCTATCATTCCATGGTACAGAGAAGAATAAAATAGTTGGAAAGCAAACCAGAAAGAAGGGTTAGTGAAAAACAGAATTGAAATGCAGATAACGTTTTCCAAAAGCCCAGCCACAAATCTGGCCTCTTCCTATTCCGTATTGAAATGTTAATCATCATCTCAAAAGAGAACATTTAAATTAATATTGCAGGTGAAGACCCTTTTGCCAGAACTGGGAACAGTTCTCAGATCAGTCACCATCTTTCTCATCTCTTTAAATGCCAATAGATCTGCTGTGTATTTCCAGCATGTTCTCTTTAGTGGACATAAAAGATCTATCTCACCTTAAGCTGAATTATTTTTAGTTCTGTTTCCAATCGACTTCTTTCTTCTACTTCTTTATTGTATTTTTCTTGCAGTTCCTCCACTTTTGAATCTGTAAGTGAATCAAAAAAATGACTTGGTACCAAACAAACTCCTCTAATTTTATTTCACAAAAGTTGACAAAATCATTAAAATATTTTCATACATTCTTCAAGATTAGCAGTGAATGCATTCTCTGATTAGCAGTACAGCTGTGGGTTTTTTTAAATGCCCCACTTGGTATTCTCACTCACACAGAGCAAAAAGATCCCATATATTGGCAGATCTCAGCCATGGCAGCTGCTAGGGGCATTATAATTGGCCTTGCAACTGCATAAAAGACATCCTAGATTCCATGCTCAAGTCTTGAATACATAAACATCTGCCTCAGAAGCAAGTGTGCTACCAATAAGCCTAGGCTAAACACTTGTGACTATTTTTGCAATGTTCAAGCTTTTGAAACATTAATATACAATAGGCAATAGTTTCTCTAAACAAGCTTACCAGCAACATTTTTATTTGGTGTCATAGATCCAGAGAGGTTCCTTTGAGGTGTTCTAGACTGTACATCTGCTGGCATTATGGTCTGCTGGTTTCGTTCCAATTCAGACTTGTTTCTGAAAAAAAAACAAACAAGTGTAGGTTGTTAGATGAAAGTCTGATCTAATTCTCTTTTCATTTATAGGGCAGGATTTTATTCTGCCTTTGGAGGCGGGCACCAAGGCGGGGGGTAGGCAAGCAAAATGGCAGGGGGTGCCATTGCCTGGGCCCCCTGCCATTTTGTCCTGGGCGGGAAAGACTGAGGACAGCCTTCCTGCCGCAGGCCAATTGAGGCCCTTAAGTGGCCAAATAAAGGCCACTTAAGGGCCTTTTCCCACCTCCACCTCAATTTTGAGGGAGGCAGAGGGACCTGCCGGCAGGTAAAACCGGCAGGCCTCCTAGCGAGGTCGGGGGATCCCACGTTTGGGGGCAATTCAGCGTTCACGGTTGGCGCCCCCCCCCCCCCCGGTGGCAATCGCCGACCCCCCCTAACCCCACCGTGGAGGACATCCCCAATCTTATCAACCACAACCCCACTCCCTCGCTGGGGCCTGCCTGAATGGTCTGGGCAATCCCAACCCCAGTCACTTGTCCCAGGGTCTCCTTCGGTGCTTCAGGGCCTCCTGCAGTACCGGCAGTGGCCACGGCTCCCAGTGGCACTGCCGGTACTGTAGAGCTGCCAGCTTTCCAATTGGCCAGCAGCTCTAAAAGGGACAGCGCCCCCAACAACGGGCAGTTAATTGGCTGCCCACCATGGAATGGCTTCGGGGGTCCAATGGAGGGCCAAAGCGGGGTCTCCTCCCGCCTTCCGGCCCACTGCCGGGACCTCCATTGCAATAATAAAATTCAGCCCAAAGAAGCACAAGTAATTCTTACAGTTTCATTTCAACGAAAAAAATCTATCAAATATAGTTCAGCCTGTCTATACAATAAAGTGAGTTACACAATGACTGGTCTGCATCAGTTTTCTTGGGCAATAAGATAATTATGCAGTACCTTCAAGTTACCATTAATTCCCTGCACACTATGGGCTGAATTTTAAAGACCCCCTGACGTCGGGAGTCGTGGCCGGCGGGTGGGTGCGGAAAATGCCTCCATGAGAAGCCCGCCATGGACCTTGACGCGGGAAGGCCAGGCCCGATATTGCTGGCGGCGGAGTGGTCTTGTGGCGGCCCCCCGGCTGCTTGGTGATAGGAATCCAATTTAAATATTTAAATTCATTAAAACAAATTAATTAATCATAGTTACGCTCCCGCCGTCTGTCCCAGAGCAATCTTCGTGACAGTGGCCGGCACTCCCACACCTTCGGATCGCCGTCTAGGGAACCGGGGCAGAACACTGGTGGGGAGGGGGGAACAGGTAAGTTTCTCAGTGCGGGAGCAGGGTCAAAGTCATATTCTTGGTGTAGGGGCTTGTGGGAAGGATTATACTGTAAGGTTTATGCACTTTGTGGGGGGGGGGGGTGGGGGTGGGGAAGGTCAGCTGGACAAGGTTAATGTTTTGCAGGGGGAGAGGGCAAGTAATTAATTCTATAGATATTGGGGGGCTTGGAGAGGGGCAAGATAAATTTATTTAATTTTTTACATCAATGTAAGTGTACTTTTAAATATTTAAATGGGACAGTCGGGCTCGAAGCCCTTTAAAAAGGGCTTCAGCGCCTGCACACAGGCAGCTGATGCCACTGCTGGAGACTGACAGCCCATCCCCACCACGTCATCAGGCAGTTGCGGGGGCGGTCCTCCCAGGCTATTTAAATGAGCTGCCGTGATGTACGGCCCACCTGTTTTCATCCACCACCGATTTCGGTGACGGGAGCATAATATTCAGCCCTATATTTACCCCCCACTCCAAAAGATGGCTAATGCAATATGTAATCTAGCCACCAATTTTATGTTGCAGCTTCGAACTATTTCTGGCCAATAAATCACCATGGAGGGGGCAGCTTTTTAGCCCTCAATGGGGGCAGACACAAAGGCAGGTGGACGTGGAAAATTATGCAATTTTCCCGGAGGTGGGATATGGAAGCGCGGGTAGCCGATTAACCCAATTAATGGCCTATTGTCAGAGGCTGACTGGAATTTTCCCGTTGGCCTCCAGGTCCCTGGAGGTGTCGGGGAACAGTGTAGCTGTCTGGAGGCGGCCTCTGTGCTGCAGACCAGGAAAGTGGAGGGGGAGGGTGATGGGCAGTGCTCCAGGCTGCTGAGATTTTTTTTAATGATAAATTTAAAGAAGTTGGAGAGAGGGTGCCTCCATCTTGGAATGCCTCCCTTTCACTTGTCTGGAAAGGCATCCTGCTGCTTCTTCAGTGGCAGAGGGCCACCTATTGGGCCTCCAGTTTCGAGAGCCCACCTGCCGTCCTTAATCGGACGGTGAGCCCGGCCGGTGGCCATAAATAGGCCAATTCAGGAAAATTGCAGATGACTGTTCGGGCTTCTGATTATCATTTGAGTCTGACAGCCAGTTCCTGAAGCCCATGGGGAAAATCCTGTCCCATATTGTTTACACACTAGGTCATATGGGAAAATTACAATAAATTGTTAAAGGAACATGTACCTCTCCCCCTATATATCAATGTACATTATTCTATTACATATGAAGGTTAAATGAATGAGGAAAGCAGGAGCAGTCACATTATTTTGACTACAGTGATATTTTCCTCTTCTAACAATTTTTTTCTCCTTTCCCCTTTTCTGAAGGCATTGACTCCTTGCTGGGATGTAGCTCCACAGATGCCAATCAGCCTCCAGTATTTAACCCAAGTAGCTGTTATTCATGGACGTCCAATCGCTCTACACCTCCATCCCCCACCAGGATGGTTTGAGGGCTCTCCGCTTCTTCCTGGAACAGAGGCCCAACCAGTCCCCATCCACCAACACCCTCCTCCGCCTGGCTGAACTTGTTCTCACATTGAACAACTTCTCCTTCAACTCCATGCATTTCCTTCAAGTAAAAGGTGTTGCTATGGGTACCCGCATGGGTCCTAGTTATGCCTGTCTTTTTGTGGGATATGTCGAGCATTCTTTGTTCCAGTCCTACTCAGGCCCCTTCCCCCAACTCTTTTTCCGGTACATTGATGACTGTATCGGTGCCGTTTCCTGCTCCCGCCCCGAACTAGAAAACTTTATCAACTTTGCTTCCAATTTCCACCCTTCTCTCACCTTTACATGGTCCATCTCTGACACTTCCCTTCCCTTCCTCGACTTCTCTGTCTCCATCTCTGGGGACAGGTTGTCTACCAATATCCATTATAAGCCCACTGACTTCCACAGCTACTGAGTTCCGAAGAAGGGTCACTGACCCGAAACGTTAACTCTGCTTCTCTTTCCACAGATGCTGCCAGACCTGCTGAGTGAATCCGGCATTTCTTGTTTTTGTTTCAGATTTCCAGCATCCGCAGTATTTTGCTTTTATTATAGCTGTTATTCATGTTTGAAATGAGACAAAGTCATCAAGCTCTTTTATCACACACATCATTACTGCAGAGCCTGATACTGTCTTCAACATAACATCCATGCATGTGCACTCTCAATAGGGGTTACTGGATACTGATTAGGAATAAAAAGCGTGGCGAATCTTTCCATCCTCATCGCCTCGTTGCCATTTGAACAGATGAACAGGCAGATCGGAAACTGTGAATTTTCTGGTCTTTACATCTTAGGAGGCACCCTCTAACTGAACCAGGTAAGCTATCATGCTGCTTTACATTCATAACAATAACCAATAGATCTAGGACAAAATACACCTTGTGCAAAAATCTTTTTCTGTTATTCCAAGAATAATTCAAGCTGCTTTGTGAATTTAAATGGCACCCTCTGGTGGCTAACTATTGTAGCACCAGCTTTCTTCACAATTACTTTATTCCAATTAATATTTGAACTTTTAAGCTCCTCTGCGCCACATTTTTAACCAATAAAACAGTGTCACATGTTTCCTACATAAAGGATATGTTCCGAAGTCTTACATTAGTGTGGGGAAAAATTAGTTTACTGGTGGAGGCTTATTTAAAATCTAATTTGTATCACCTTATTGAGTGTCTTATTTCCAGAAGTACTTCATCTAGACTTTGGGATCAAGCAGTGCTACCTTAGAACTCTTTGTGTGTCTATGGGTTATAGTATCCTTGAGCCAATTTTATTAGCACAGTATAAAAACATCTTTACCTCTTGTTTTCTTGCTCAAGTTTGTCCACCCGTTTCTTGCTTGATGCAAGCTGCCCTTCTAGGTAATGAACTTGTGATTCCTTCACCTGCAGTTCATGGGAAATCTTCTGCCTCGTTTTCTCAAGGTTTTCACATGATTCTATTAGGTTCTGGTGCTCCCGCTTCAGAGCACTTGTTTCAGTCTTCTCATTCTCCACCTGTTTTACAAGCAGTGATAAAAAAATGATTTATCCATATACTTTCTACCATTGAAAGAAAAAAAAATCACTGCTTACTTTATGATAACCACAACATCTCCCTACCCCAACCCCCCACTTTGCTCCCTTTTTGAAGGCATTGACATGTTGCTGGGTTATAATTCTTCTAGTGCTACGCACTCCAATTGGTTTATTGTTTATCTCTGCCCGGACAGTGAGCATCAGCAGGCTATTTTACCACAGGAACATCTCAGCTACAATAGATTTAAGGATGAACAATGGACACCCCAGAAAAGCAGCAGTGTTATAATAGAAGATCGAGAGAACACTCCAGAAATTCACCCCCGTAATCTAGGCTGATACTCCATGAACTGCTGAGATAGAGTTCCATTGTCAGAGATGCCATCCTTTGGACATGTCCTATCTATTTGCTCCAATGGTTTGGGTGAACATTCGAGATTTCAGGGCACAAAAGGAGCAGGACGTTCCTTAAGCCAATATTACTTCCTCAGCCAAAATCACCTCTTGTACAAACTGAGTGCCACATTTACTAATAAAGAAATCACATTGTTTCAAAGTTATTCATGGTGTGTGTGACATCGTTTTGGAAACTTTCAGAGATAAACATGCAAAATAAATTCAATTCTTGAAAGAAAATTATTTTGACACTATTTGGAGGCCAGTGTGAGGAAGGAACTGCAATGAAAAGCACTTAATTCTGTTTGGGCGCATTTTCTCCCAAAAAAGATTCCTTTCGCACTCCTTCCTTTGTCTGTACACAACTTTATTCTTACAGTTTGTATGCCCTTCATGCTACAATTACCTACACGTATAAATTGCTAAGCTATTGGAGAAATCATTCACTCTCCCCTTGCATTCACACCCACTCTCCCAGATTTCAAGACTGTGAGCAGAAAATTCAATCGTTCCAATTTTTGGGCACGAGGGCCATGGTTTGCGACGTGCCCATGCCTGTTGGAAAAGGGGTGGGTAATGCAGAAAATTTGTCTACCCACCTCATTTCCATGACTGGGCATCAAAAGCAGCGGTCCCTGTGCACATATAGGTGCAGGTGCCCTCTGATCACTGCAGGGGGTTAAGTGGTGTTTGTTACTAAACATATGTTCCAGGCAACCTCCCCAATTTAAAGGTGCAGTCCCTATAAAAGGGAAATTGCAGCAGTGCACTGCAGGCTGTTGGGTAATTGGTTTTACACACTCAAAGAGAAGCCATGTTGCTGCAAGAAAAGGAGAGGGATCCTGGATTCAACGATGCCCCCCACTCACCCAAGTACACTCTGCCAGGTGGTTGAAGGCAGGAGGGAGGCCACGTTTCTGGTGGGGGAGGGGGGAGAACTGCTCCAGCCTGACCCTCAGAAGGGAATGGGTACTCAATGCCCAGAGTATAGCCCCACGGACCTGGCAGCAGTGTCGAAAGATGTTCAATGACCTCACTCGGGTGGTTAAGGTGAGTGAATGCAAGTGCACATAAGATCGCACATCCACACCACCCACCTCTCCCACAACTCAATGTACCACACCCCCAACACTCACACAGCAGCAGACCCTGACATTCAGAACTCACTTCTAACATCCTGACACTGGACACACACACACACACAACACACACACTTGAAGCATACCAGCCGCACATACACCTTTCACTGCCTCCACATACCTCCAGCTGTTCAGCTATAGCTGGTGCCATCCAAATACACTGACCCATAGCCTATGACATTCAGCTCCCTCTCTTGTATGGAGAATGTTGCCCACCACTTGGAGAGAAATCCAGTGGACCAGAGGATGTCCAGGTCGTATATATCACTTCAGTGCTCTGGAGGAAATGGCGTTTAGAACAATGGGCCGCAGTGCAACAGAACCAGTGGTATCCGGTGCAGTGCAGGCCATTCTGGATGATGGCAACTTGCTGCCTTATGCACCTTCTCCACTAACTCCTAACCCACATCCTGAAAGGTGCCATGAAATGGAAACTACTGAAGGAGTGACCATGGAACTCCTGATTTCCTTCCTTTACCCCTCCCCTCTCCAATGCTTTTGTGCTTTCAGATAGCCAGCTGCTCAGGTCCTCCAGCAGCAATTCAAGGGGCAAGAGGAGGAAGATAGTCTGAAAGCATTGTCACTCAACCTAATACTTGCAGCCACCAGTTCAGATACTGGCACAGCATGTACTTTAGAGGCTAGTTTAGAGTTGGGATCTGCACGTGGTGAGTTACTGGGCACAAGTGGGCTGCAGCCAGGGATAGGTCAGTTCCTGTGCAAGCTCCCCAGAGGGCAAGGTCACACACCAGTTCTGCTGGTCAAATGGGAACCTCGCTGGGGGCAGACTATAGCAGGACGCTGGTAAACATGCACACAGAGATGCATGGGGCATTGGCAGGCCCCCCAGTCACTGACAAGGAGTATGCAGGACTCCAGTTCCACCTTGGCACAGGGCATAGCACAGAAGTTGCAGCCCATTCTTTCCACCGTGAAAGTGGTGGGCACCTCCATACACAGCCAATCCAACCCATGATAGAGTGGTCTAATGGCCACTGTCTCAACTTCCACTGCAGCACAGGCAGAGTGATGCCAATGTATCAGCACTGCAGTGGAAGTTCAATCAGAGATCATGGACAGGATTTTACCGCAGACTTTACGAACCTAATGTCGGGATGAAATGGGAGTTCTGAGCTTACACTTGCCAACAGCGGGACCGGCTCAGCAATTGTACTAGACGGAGCCTCCTCATTGGTCAGAGAGGTAGTATAAAATTAAGAATCAGAGGGACCAGCAGGTAGGCCCCTCTGGATGGCTCACTGGGGCTGTGGGGGCAGCCTTTCCTTTCCGCAGCCCCTCTTTGGGGCATGGAGCCTCCAGCTCCAAGGCCCCTCAAACCGCTGCAGGAAGGCCGCCTCCATGAAGCTGGCGGCCTCCCCACGCAGCATGATGGAGTGGTGGGGGGGGGGGGGGGGGGCGCTCTGCCACCGGCAAAATGCCGGTGGGCCAGGAAAAGTTGCCCCTAATGGGAGCCTTAATTATTTATATTGGCTGCCCACCTCTGTTCGGCAGACAGCTGATGCGCATTCAGTCCAGCCACTGGGAAACTTCCCTGGCAACAGAAATGTATCGGGGAGCTATCCTGATGAGGCTCTCCACTATTTTCTTGGCCTCCTCCACCTCCCAGCCCACCATCCAACGGTCAAAAAATTATGCTTTTCTCGATATATATTAATAACTTAGATTTGGTTGTACAGGACATAATTTCAAAATCTTCAGATGGCACAAAACTTGGAAGTATACTGAACTGTGAGGAGAATAGTGATAGACTTCAAGAGGACATAGCCAGGCTGGTAGAATGGGCAGACATCTGACAAATGAAATCTAATGCACAGAAGTGTGAAATGATTCATTTTGGTCGTAAGAACAAAAGACAACATAAAAGGATGCAATTCTAAAGGAGGTGCAGGAGCAGAGGGACCTGGAGGGTATATCTGCACAAATCATTGAAAGTGGCAGGGCAGGTTTAGAAAGCAGCTAATAAGGCATATGGGATCCTGGGCTTTATAAATAGAGGCATAGAGTATAACAGCAGTATTATATCCAATTCTGGGTACAACATTTTAGGAAGGATGTGATGGCCTTAGAGAGGGTGCAGAAAAGATTTACGAGAATGGTTCTGGGGATGAGGGACTTCAGTTATGTGGATAGATTGGAGCAGCTGGGGCTGTTCTCCTTAGAAAAGGTTGAGAGGAGATATGACGGAGATGATGAAAATTATGAGGGGCCTGGACAGGGGAGATAAGAAGAAACTGTTCCCATTGACAGACGGTTGAGAACCAGAGGACACAGGAATGGAAAAAGAACCAAAGGTGTCATGAGGAAAACAATTTTTAAACGCAGCGAATGATTAGGATCTGGAGTGCACTTCCTGAGAGTGTGGTGGAAGCAGATTCAATCCTGGCTTTCAAAAGGGAATTGCATAATTACATGCAGAGAAAAAAATCTGCAGGCCTACGGGGAAAAGGCAGGGGAGCGGGACTAGGTGAGGTGCTCTTGTAGAGAGCCAGCACAGACACAACAGGCTGAATGGCCTCCTTCTGTGCTGTAACCATTCCACGATCTGATCTCTAATCTTAGTAAAAATATCGTGGTGAATACTGAAGAAATATTCTTGATTATGCCACAATCTAAATAAATTGTTATAAGAAGGTTTGAAAGTGATCATATTCAGGAAGGATGGAAAGAAACTAATGTGCATACCTTTCACATAGAATTGCACATCTCAAATACATTAATATTATTTTATACATTCCAGATTTAATTTCTGTTGTGGGTTCCTTGAACCTCTGTGTTTGTATTGATTTCACACAAAGACTGATCGGTCAGGTGGGATCAGTAATGCAATATTGTGCGTTCTTTATTGGATACTGAGAGAGCAGCAAGTACATTGAGATACTCACTGGATAGGTGTTTCTTCAAGACTGCCTAACACTCAGAATCACGTGGTGTCTTACATGATCTCTTCTTATGCAGTCCCTCGGGAATGAGGATGACTTTCTTCCACTCCAGGGTTGTGGGTCCTTAGGTGACTGAATAGTCCAATTCTAGATCCACACACTCTGCCACAGGTGGGGCAGGTGAGGTGAGTGAATGGGATGCTCGAATTTCCAAATGCTCCTTCTGCTGTTTGTGCTTGGTCACTGCCTGGGCATGTCGACGTTGTTTGAACTGGCTGGCACCGTTGCGGATACTTCTTCTCCATTTTGGGCGGTCTCGGGCAAGAGATTCCCACGCATCAGTGGAGATGTTACATATTGTTCAGGGAGGCTTTAAAGACACCCTTGTAGCATTTCCTCTGCCCTCCTGGTAGCCTCTTGCCGTGACGGAGCTCGGAGTAGAAAGCTTGTTTTGTTCTTACATGGCTAACATGATCTTGTAGCCATACCTCTTAAAGGTGTTCACATACAACAATTTCTATTGTTTTTATTTAGAAATCTTTTTAATTGTAAAAGTTCTTCCAATAAATAATTTCATATTATTTCTCATTTGCATTCATTGAATCTACCATCAAATTTTACATATTGTTCTTAAATCAATATTTGCTTTATTTCCAATACCATTGAAAATGTACCATCAGTGTAATGCATTCTCCATTATAACACAAAATTCTCCTCACTTCATCAAAAACACTGCACTTCAGCAGCAGAATAATACTGGTTTACATAGTCTAATATTCCTGTCCTTATGATACATGCTTGGTATATAAAGAAAGAACTTACATGTATATAGCACACTCCACAACATCCCAAAGTGCTTCACAATCAATTAAGTAAGGCCACTATTGTAATGTAGGGAAATGTGGCAGTCAACTTGCACATAGCAAGATCCCACAAACTGCAATTAGATAATAGCAATTAGAGATTTTGGTAGAAGGTCAAATATTGATCAGGACACTGGGAGAAATCTTGTACTCTTTTACATCTGCTTGAGAGGGCAGACAGGAGCTTAGTTTAGCATCTCATTCAAAAGAAATAATCAGTGCAGCATTCTCTCAGTACTTCACTGAAGTGTCAGCCAAGATTATGTCTTCAAGTCTCAACCAACAACTGTCTCAGGAGGTGAAACTGCTACAGTTAAGCTGAGGTTGCATTGAATGCCCATCGCTAGTTGCGCTGAGAAAGTGGCAAGTACCCTGTTCCTTGAACCATTGTAGTTCTTATACTCATGCTAATCCCACAACGCTATTCAGTAGATAATGCTCGTACACCAGCCCAGTGACAATGAAATAATGGTGATACACATCTGTGTCAGGGTAGTATGTGAGGCGATAGCGGTCTTATAACATTGTTGATCTTGTTCTTTTCAGTGGTACAGATTGCAGGAGAGTGCGCCACTGTTGAAATAACCTTGGTGAACTGTACATTGCCTAATTCCCAAGATTTGTATACTTCTGACTTATAAACTACCATAGCTATTTTGGATTATACAAGTCAACTTGTTATATTTCCAGAATAGACTGAGGATGTATTGTGAACCCTATATAATTGGAGTATGATGTTTGTTATTGGTGGTTACTGGACTTGGACCGCATTAATCTCCATGAGGATGAAACAAGAAAATAGCATTGTCTGCTAACAGGTAACATTGCACAATTAGCAAAATGGCATTTTAGAAGCCCAAACTGTAGCAATGCACTTGGTACTTAGCAAAGCATCCAACATGATCATGAAGCATACTATCAAAAACACCTTCATTAAATGATGGACTAATCTTACTATACACGGCTTGTAAGTTATTGAAAAAGTGTGATATGCTGGAGCAGAGATTTGGAGTGAAAGAAATTCTCAACACATCCCAAAGCACTTTACGACCAAGATTAAGCTTGATTACTTTTAAATGCAGTCACTGTTATTATGTAGGCAAATGTTAACAGCCAATTTTGCACAAAGTAAGGTCTCAAAACAGCAAATGATGTCAGTTGAGGGAAGAATGTTGGCCAGTACTTGTTTGAGAAATACTTTTAGGTTCACCTGAGCAGGCAAACAGGGTAACGATTCAATATCCCATATGAAAGATAGCAGATCTGACGATGCAGCATGTTCTCAGTATTGTTCTGAAGCCTAGTTTAGGTCCCCAAGCCCATTGGGGTGATTCAGCTTACAACCCTTAGGTGTTTGACTAAGCCAAAGAAAAACAGCTGACACCTAGGAACAAAAAAACATTTCTAAGTAAGTGAAGAATAATCACCTATAATAAGAATAATCACCTTTTGTTTTTGTTTCAGCAGTGCAGCTTCCAGGGATTCCAGCTGAAACTGTCGCTGCTGACGTTCCTTTTTGAGTTTATCCAGCTGAGTTTCAATCTCCTGTATCTTCTGGAGAGCCTTTGTAGGCAGGCCCTCCTTCCACTCTTCCACAGCCCAGCTCATTTTGCTCAATTTTGTGAAAAATTTAGATCATGACCTAGGAAAAAGGGAAAATTCTAGATTATGCTGAAGCAATGTGTATGGAATCAAATATATATATACTTTAAAAGGCACACCCTTTACCATCTGTTGTCAAAACAAAAAGTGTTCCACAGTTTTAAACTGTGTGTAATTTGTGCAGCATATGGTTCCCTTTACATACCAGCAGGGGTGATAAACTATTATTTTCTGTTCTAAGTTTTAAAAAAATAATCACTGGATCAATTCCCTCTGAGAAAAAGGAGGCTCCAAAACATCCCCATCCTCAGTGATGGGGGAGCCCAGCACATTAGTGCAAAAGATAAGGCTGAAGCAATTGTTATCATCTTCAGCCAGAAGTGCTTAGTAGATGATCCATCTCAGCCTCCTCCCAAGGTTCCCCACCATCAGGGATACAAGTCTTTTGACAATTCGATTCATTCACGTGACATCAAGGAATGGCTGAAGATACTGGATACATTGAAGGCTATGGGCCGTGACAACATCCAACAATGCTCCAGAACTAGCTGCACCCTTAGCCAAGCTATTCCAGTACAGCTACAACACAACATCAATCTGTCAATGCGGCAAATTTCCCAATTATGACCTGTCCACAAAAAACAGGTCAAATCCAATCCAGCCAATTACTGCCCCATCAGTTTGCTCTCAATCATAAGCAAAGTGATGGGGGGTGTCGTCGACAATGCTATCAAGCAGCACTTACTCATCAACAACCTGCTTACTGATGCTCAGTTTGGGTTCCACCAGGACCACTCAATTCCAGACCTCATTACAGCCTTGGTCCAAACATGGACAAAAGAGCTGAATTCCAGAGGTGAGGTGAGAGTGATTGTCCTCGAGGTCAAGGCAGCATTTGACCAAGTGTGGCATCAAAGAGCTCCAAGTGAAATTAAAGTCAATGGGAATCAGGGGGAAAACTCTCCAATGGCTGGCGTCATACCGAGCACAAAGGAAGATGGTTGTGGTTGTTGGAGGCCAATCATCTCAGTCCTAGGACATCAATGCAAGAGTCTCTCAGGGTAGTGTCCTAAACCCAACTATCTTCAGCTGCTTCATCAATGACCTTCCCTCCAACATTAGGTCAGAAGTGGGGATGTTCACTTATGATTGCACAGTGTTGATTGCTTCAGTATCTGAGGAGTTGTGAATGGTAGTCAGTGCCAACATGCAGCAAGACCTGGACATCATTCAGGCCTGGGCTGATGAATGGCAAATGACATTGGCGCCACACAAGTGCCAGGCAATGACAATATGCAACAAGAGAGAATCTAACCATCACCCCTTGACATTCAGCAGCATTACCATCACTGAATCCCCCACCATCAACATCCTGGGGATTACCATTGACCAGAAACTGAACTGGACCAGCCACATAAATACTGTGGCTACAAGAGCAGGTCAGAGGCTGGGAATTCAGCAGTGAGCAACTCATCTCCCAACTCCCCAAAGCCAGTCCACCATCCACAAGGCATAAGTCAGGAATGTGATGGAATACTCTCCACCTGCCAGAATGAGTGCAGCTCCAACAACACTCAAGAAGCTTGACTATCCAAGTCAAAGCAGCCCGCTTGAACATCCACCACTGGTGCGCAGCAGTGGCAGTGTATACAATTTACAGGAAGCGCCACAGCAACTCGCCAAGACTGCTTCAATACCACCTTACAAACTCGCATCCTTGACCACCTAGAAGAACAAGGACAGCAGACACTTGGGAACATCACCACCTGCATGTTCCCATCCAAGTCACTCACCATCCTGGCTTGGAACTATACTGCTGTCACTCGGTCAAAATCTTGGAACTCTCTCCCTAACAGCACTGGGGGTGTACCTACACCAGATGGGCTGCAGCATTTCAAGGCAACTCACCACCACCTTCTCAAGGGCAATTAGGGATGGGCAATAATTGCTGGCCTAGCCAGCGACGCCCACATCTCAAGAATGAATAAATGAAAAAAAACACAAGTCTATTAGTTCTAGAGTCACAATAAGGAAACTGACAGGTAGTTTAGAGGGGTGGGGCAGGTGAACCAGTGGTGGCCTTCTGCTAAAAAAAATTATTGTACTATATAATGGCTCTCATCTATTGCTAGTCTACACCAATCAAATTACATAACACACCACTATAATATAGTGTCCATTCCTGAACATCACTTGGGGCAATCATTGTTGGGTGAATCTTCTGAGCACAACTCTGGAGCATTTGAAAAGACTGTTTCCTCTCTGCTGCAATTACAGTGACTTTTTTCCAACAATGGAGTAATCAACTTTCACCACTCCTCTGGATCTGATGAAGTTTCAAATATTGCTGTCTTTTCCACACATGGGAGACTGACACACTAGCTGAGATTGTTTAGATCAATGGAGAAGCTGGAAATCTTTCCAGTTAGCATGACCCACTTCTATGGCACTGAAACATCAGATTTAAGAAGGAATACAAGATGCTGTTACAGATCTTTGATTTTCACAGTTCTGTAACCCCATGTAGAACAAAGAACAATTATTTACCATTCTTAAATCTAACCGATACACAACCATCAGCATCTTGTCTCCTACACTCCTTTGGGTAGCTCAAACAACAGCTCCCAATAACTTCAAACAAAAAAATATAATAACAAACCAGAAATTAACAAACATTGGCCTGCTTAAAAATACATTTTTAATACTGCTACTATTTGAAGAAATCAGATTCAAAATATTTTACCATTAAGCAGAAGACCCACACATACAAACTTGACTAAGTGCTTAAGGATGATGACAAATATTTTTTTTAAAACTTACTTTGAGCTTCGCACTTGAACATATTCACAACGCAGGGTTAAATGGGTTCCCTCTGCACTCGTTGAACACCAAGATCACGGTATTTACATTGGACTACAATTCACTCACGGATCGCTACTGTATTTAAATGGTTTACGCTTTTTCACAGATGACTGTTTACATGGGTTTGCACAATGCTCACTGATCACTAATCTGGCTGTTTACATGGGTTTGTATTAAACTCACTGATCACTAATCTCGCTGTTTACATGGGATTGCACTATGCTCACTGATCGCCATAATTGTTAAATGGTTTGTACTACATACTTTGCTCACTACTCTCAGTTTAAATGAGTTGACACCCCCGCCTCAGCCCTGTCTCGGCAGATAGCAACTACCAAGATGAATCCATATAACACTATTCACTTGTTAAACGGTTTACACTGTTTATTTATATTTACCCCGACGGTTGCGATGCGAGCGCCCTGGCTCCCCAGCTATCGCTAAAAACTCAAATCAAGGGAACAATCACCGAACAATCTGCACGCAGTCTCGGACCCACATTCACAACCCAGGCACATCGCCGTCAAAATAAAATAAAACATAAAAATCCACACCTGAGAGCCCGCAGCTCGATCTATATCAACAGCCCAATTTCAAATTGTTCTGCTCTGAGTTTAAAACGCGTGCGTTAACCAACTGTGCTGCAGTGCCATGTATTTAGCATTCCTATTGGTTAAATCTCGGACACGCCCATTTAGAACTCACCGCTGACGAGTCACCATGAAGCGTTGATTGGTTCATTTCAACTGACACGGCGCCAGGGCGCAATGTTTGATTGGTCTTCTTCTAAATTTAAACGCGGGTCTCTCCGTGGATTGGTTGTTTCGCCGCAGCCGTTGCCCTGTTCGAGTACGCGTCAGCCGGGCTCCTGATTGGACGGACGGTGACTGGCTTGCTTTGCCAAGTTCCGGCCAGTGACCTGGGCTGATGCTTTGCTGTTGCTGAAGTCTAACCCAGTACAATGACATATCAAATAAAGCAAAAAATGCTGAAAGTAAACAGCACCTCAATTCAGCATCTGTAAAGAAATCAGACAGACTAGTGGTTTCAGCAGAAGTAGGTATGAAAACTTAAAGGAGAGGGCATTTTCAGGATTTTGTAGTAGGAGAAAGAAGGTGACGTAACCCATACTTGTACAATTACTGACCCACTCTGCTCTCCTCATTCTCTTACTCTCACCCCACCAATAGTTCGATAAATGCTATAATGCTGAATTCTCAGGCAAATGTGTATATAACTAACAACTACCGTGGAATCTCCCTGCTCAGCATAGTGGGGAAAGTCTTTGCTCGAGTCGCTCTGAACAGGCTCCAGAAGCTGGCCGAGCGCGTCTACCCTGAGGCACAGTGTGGCTTTCGTGCAGAGAGATCGACTATTGACATGCTGTTCTCCCTTCGTCAGATACAGGAGAAATGCCGTGAACAACAGATGCCCCTCTACATTGCTTTCATTGATCTCACCAAAGCCTTTGACCTCGTCAGCAGACGTGGTCTCTTCAGACTACTAGAAAAGATCGGATGTCCACCAAAGCTACTAAGTATCATCACCTCATTCCATGACAATATGAAAGGCACAATTCAACATGGTGGCTCCTCATCAGAGCCCTTTCCTATCCTGAGTGGTGTGAAACAGGGCTGTGTTCTCGCACCCACACTTTTTGGGATTTTCTTCTCCCTGCTGCTTTCACATGCGTTCAAATCCTCTGAAGAAGGAATTTTCCTCCACACAAGATCAGGGGGCAGGTTGTTCAACCTTGCCCGTCTAAGAGCGAAGTCCAAAGTACGGAAAGTCCTCATCAGAGAACTCCTCTTTGCTGACGATGCTGCTTTAACATCTCACACTGAAGAATGCCTGCAGAGTCTCATCGACAGGTTTGCGTCTGCCTGCAATGAATTTGGCCTAACCATCAGCCTCAAGAAAACGAACATCATGGGGCAGGATGTCAGAAATGCTCCATCCATCAATATTGGCGACCACGCTCTGGAAGTGGTTCAAGAGTTCACCTACCTAGGCTCAACTATCACCAGTAACCTGTCTCTAGATGCAGAAATCAACAAGCGCATGGGTAAGGCTTCCACTGCTATGTCCAGACTGGCCAAGAGAGTGTGGGAAAATGGCGCACTGACACGGAACACAAAAGTCCGAGTGTATCAGGCCTGTGTCCTCAGTACCTTGCTCTATGGCAGCGAGGCCTGGACAACGTATGCCAGCCAAGAGCGACGTCTCAATTCATTCCATCTTCGCTGCCTTCGGAGAATACTTGGCATCAGGTGGCAGGACTATATCTCCAACACAGAAGTCCTTGAAGCGGCCAACACCCCCAGCTTATACACACTACTGAGTCAGCGGCGCTTGAGATGGCTTGGCCATGTGAGCCGCATGGAAGATGGCAGGATCCCCAAAGACACATTGTACAGCGAGCTCGCCACTGGTATCAGACCCACCGGCCGTCCATGTCTCCGTTATAAAGACGTCTGCAAACGCGACATGCAATCGTGTGACATTGATCACAAGTCGTGGGAGTCAGTTGCCAGCATTCGCCAGAGCTGGCGGGCAGCCATAAAGACAGGGCTAAATTGTGGCGAGTCGAAGAGACTTAGTAGTTGGCAGGAAAAAAGACAGAGGCGCAAGGGGAGAGCCAACTGTGCAACAGCCCCAACAAACAAATTTCTCTGCAGCACCTGTGGAAGAGCCTGTCACTCCAGAATTGGCCTTTATAGCCACTCCAGGCGCTGCTTCACAAACCACTGACCACCTCCAGGCGCGTATCCATTGTCTCTCGAGATAAGGAGGCCCAAAAGAAAGAATAACAATTTTACTGGTTTGCACTTTATTATTTGGAGGATCAGGATCAAAGATGTAGTATTTGCATCTGGCCCAGATGTTTGGAGATGCTTGTCAATTGCATCATTTTCTTATGGAAAACAGTTTTTTCCCGATCAGTTGGGTATTCGACACACAGAACCCCACTGCTAGTCTTTAATAGTTTACATAGGAAGATAGGAACAGGAGTAGGCCATTCAGCCCCTCGAGCCTGTCCCGCCATTCAATGAGATCATGGCTGATCTCTGGCCTAACTCCAAATACCTGCCTTTGGCCCATATCCCTTAATATATTTGTTTAACAAAAATCTATCTATCTCAGTTTTAAAATTTACAAATCAAGAATCTTTGAGTAACATTTTTGTTTGCCCATCATGGGGTTTACATGTCCAACAATGGATGTTGACAACAACCAGGACCCAGGGACCCCAAATGTAACCAGCTAAAATCTTGCAGCTTACCAACACCAGCTAGGACCAATACAAAACTGGACTGCAGGGTGGGAGTGGGAAGCTGAGTAGGAAGAATTACAGCAACCAGTGACAGGTCTACCTCATACAGGTGCCATTAATAAAGGTAGGTTAGTAGATTAATCATTAACAGTGCATTAATACTGCATACCTGCCTGCCCCAGGTATTGGATTATTCATTCTGCCACAGAGGCTTAACTTGATTTCAATCTCCAATCACTAACTGAGCATGCAATCTTGGTGCTAATTCAGATCCAAAGACACTCAATTCCTCCATCCAAGGAGAAACATAATTTGTTGCTCTTATGCAACATATAAGGGCAGGTTTGAGCTCTTCCTAGGCCGATAGCAAGTACCAAGATATTTTCACAAGTAGCATATTGAGAAGCCCAATTTACCATAAAATGTGTAAGTGTTCCACTATCCTCCTAACCACAGCATGATCACCTACAATACCCATTAAACATTGATTCCACCCATTAGCAGTGCAGAATTTCAGCAGCTTACCTTCTTCAACTCAGTCTTGATTTTTTTTAAAATGAAACAACTTGTATTTATATACAGCCACTCAACTTGTATTTATATAGTGCCTTTAAAGTAGTAAAACACCAAGCCACATAAAGATATATTAGCGCAGATGACCAAAAGCTTGGTCAAAGAAGTAGGTATGAAGGAGCATCTTAAAGGAGGAAAGCAAGATAGCAATGCAGAGAGGTTTTGGAAGGGAATTCCAGAACTTAGGGCCACGACAGCTGAAGGTACAGCCACCAATGGTGGAACAATCAAAACTGGGGATGCTCAAGAGGCCAGAATTGGAGGAGCACAGATATCTGGGAAGGGTGTAGGGCTTTAAGAGGTTACAGAGATAGAGAGGAGTGAGGCCATGGAGCGATTTGAAAACAGGGATGACACTTTTAAAATCGGGGTGCTGCTTAACCAGGAACCAATGTAGGTCAACAAGCACAGGGGTGACAGGTGAATCGAACTTGGTATGAGTTAGGACACGGTAATAGAGTGTTGGATGGCCTCAAATTTACAGAGGGTGGAGATGTGACCCTGGCCGGGAGTGCATTGGAGTAGTCAAGTCTAGAAGTAACAAAGACATGAATGAAGGTTTCATCAGCAGATTAGCTGGGGTGGCCTTGAGTCAGGTGATATTACGGGGATGGAAATAGGCAGTCTTAATGATGGCGTAGGTACGTGGTCGGAAGCTCATCTCAGAGTCAAATACGACACCAAGGTTGCAAACAGTCTGGTCATCCTCAGTTGCTGCACAGAGGGCTAGTTCACTGGTTGGGGAATGGAATGTATGTGTGGTGGGCATCAAAGGCAGTGGCTTCAGTCTTTCCAATATTTAATTGGAGAAAATTTTTGCTCATCTGGATGTTGGACAGTCAGACAATTTAGAAAAAGTGGAGAGGTTGAGAGAGGTGGTAATGAAATAGAGATGGATGCCGTCAGCGTACATATGAGCTCGATAGCTTCAAACACTGAATATATATTAGCAAGTGATCTCATATCTGGCCTTTAGCAGCTGTTGCATCAGGTGTCAGATTTTCCTCATCAGCTATACAATTAACAATGTTTTAATTGATTCTCAGAATGTTATGAAAACCCTCAGCTCGGTGCTACAATTTTTCTTAATTGTTAACCATCAGGCAAGGTTCAACTCCTTCATGATCATTTTGGCAAATGATCTGGTTCAAATTTCAGAGCCAATCATTCTTTTATTACCTCCCTCTACCACTGTAGGCAGAATTTAGCTAGAATAGCTGATTTCTAATGTACAAGTTAAAATTTCACACTCGCAAAACAATTCACACACTGTCTAATTACACTGGTATGAAATGAATTGTTCCTGCTTTGTGTTATCTATTTTTTTAATAATTGACAATTTTGCTTTTTCAATCAAATTGCTAAATATTTTACAAACCTAAATTTTGCATAGAAACAGGATATAACTGAATTTCTACCCTCTCCAGTGTCAACCCATGGTGCCTTGCCTAAAAAGAAGTTACTAACTCGACTACTCCTTCAAGACCTCAGCAAAGCTGGTGGAAGGCTGCTATTGCTTGTTGGGAGCCTTGTGATACACTTGGCCAGTGACTTCTGAGTGCTCAAGCCTTCGAGGGGCTGTTGTACACTGTTGCACTCAGCTACCATCAGAGCAGCCTATCACAGCTGACCTGATGGTATTATGGCTGGTATTGTTTGAGTTCCATGGCTGCATGGCATACATTTGAGCTTCCATGAAAGCTGTAAAGGCTGGTGGCACTGATTCCCTTTGTGAGGGCCCAGCTGCAGCACCCATGAAGGTGGTCACATTCTCCAGGGTAGACGGCAGAGTGCTGTGCCATCTGAGATGGAAGCAGATGCCTCCACATTTTAAGCCATAGCAAATCCTTAGCAGGCCTGCTGACATCTGATTTAACTGCTTGCGTGAGGCCAAGGGTTTTCAAAGCTGAGCCCCTATCTTTGTCCTGTTCGGCAGAGCTGGGGGAGGACCTGGTCTTCCATCTCTCTGTCCCTCCTGGGCTGTCCATGCTTTCAGTTCCTGCTGCTGCTCACTCCTGCTACGTGTTTCACTGAGTCTTGTGCTGGTGCTTGTGAGGGAGGGAAGGGGTGTTTGAGGTTGCATTCTCAAGAGGAAATGTATTTTTCAAAAAGCCCTTGTTGCTGAGAAATATCTAGAGAGAAGAGAAAAGGGACAAGAGTTAGGATGGCACTGAGAAGCACTTAGCAGGTGGCAGTCTTGAGAATGTAGTTTGAATTTGAGAAGCTTGTTGAATACTTGTGGTGAATGAATGGTTACGAGTAATATACAGGCATCTTGTTCAGATAAGCTGCCAGTCTTGCCTTCCCCAATGCTCATGGCTCTGCCTGGGCACTAACCTCCGGGGCTTTGTGCTCCACTGGGTGAGAGGTATGATGTACTCCTTCTCCTATCTTGGTCCTTTCTATCACATTATGTACTGTCTTGTCCTGTAGAAAGGAGGATCAGAGTTAGTTGTTAGCTGTTGAAAAGTAAAGTGGAGATGTGTAAAGGCCGGCTCGGGTCTGCAAATGAAACCCGAACCGAGCCCAACAGAACCACATCCAACCCGAGCCCAACCCGAGCCGAGTCCTTTCATTGTTTCCCGCGACCGACCTGACACGACTATCAGTTAACCTTTTCACTTTATTACATCTGCACAAACTTACAAAAACTGTAACTAAACAACCTTTCTAGTCCAAAACGTACATTGGAGCCACTTACCGGAGGTGGTGATAGAGTGTGTCCGACCTGGCCCGAACCGACCTGAGCCCGAATGCCAAACCCGGAAGAGCAACCCGACCCGACCCCGAACCCGACACGTCGTTGGGTCCCGTTGGATTCAGGTCAGATAGCCATGCTGTACAGATGTGTACAGCTTCTGCATATAGTAAGAACTAGAGAAAAAGCAAGATGTAATGAGTATAGGTGGGAGGTGAATGTAAAACCAAGTGTGTGAATATGATGAGGAAGAAGTGCCGGAGGGAAAATAAATGGATGGAAAGCAGGAAGCAACGTGGGGCAATAACAGCACCAGGAAGAATGATAGCTCAGGCAGTATGTCCCTAAAATAGAGATTTAAAAATTAGGTGTCTGCCATTGTTACTGCGCCTTGTAAGACACACTAATAAATGTTTATAGGGAGGTGAATGGAATGGTGCAACTATTTTGGCAAGGAGCCAATGCTTCCATATCCTGTTCAAATGTTTCCTGCAGATTGTATTTTTTTATTTTTCCTGTCTGATTTTTCTTGCTATTTTCTAATATATTTCCTGCATACATACAATATATACACGTCAAGTAAAAATACGAAACAATGAAACAGTTTCCAAACTTTTTTTATGTTTTCATTTATGTATCTAAAAGATTTTTTAAAGCATAAATATTATCACCATAATTTAATGTTTAATTCTCAGTTACCTCTTTCCATTCTGCTTGGTTTTCTTTTTTGGCTTTGTGTTTTCTTTTTTCCTCTTCTGCTGTGTCTCCCTGTCTCATCTGAAAGACAGCACTTCTAACACTGCAGCGCTCCCTCAGTACTGCACTGAAGTGGCAATCTGGATAATGTGTTCAGGTCCCTGGAGAGAGAATGGAACCCATTAACTTCTGGCTCAGATGCAAGCATGTTACTATAGGGCTAAGAGAGGGTGAGAGTTAGTGAGTGTCTAAGAAGGAAACCACCAGAGCTGACCAGGTATCTGAATGACTATTTGAGGATTCAAACATTCTGTTTGATGAAGCCTGTAGTTGATCCATGGATCTGATTGTAGTGCAGTTCCATAGCTGAGCATGGGTTCTTAAAAGCAGTCATGAGCCAAACGTTTCTCCAAGCAAGCAGCCTTTAACTTGCTGTGCGTGGGAGGATGAACGATAGATGCAATATAAACAGATCATCGGCAGCTGCTAGGAATGTGGGCCAGTACCTGCTCTAGTATTTGTACGTCAGTTGCACATTAATAGAGCGGAAGGCTTTGCGAATTATAAAGGCAATTGCATTGTGTGAAGAAACCTGCAGGGTAACATGGTGTAGTCAATGATGCCCTGGGCTTGAGGAATCTTTCAATCTGTGAGAACCGCAGACCCATTACTTAGTTGAGTAAATAAGATATTGGTCACCTGTTTTAACACAAACATAGACTGCAGATTGACCTATGTTGCTGATATCCCCAGGGTCATCCTGGAAAGGGCTAGAGGCAAAATAAAATCAGGGTTGCAGCGATCTTGATTGCAACAGGCAATGCTGTTTCAGCTGCAGCAGGTGTCTGCAGGTCTTTTTGCACAACAGTTTTGTCACTGCTTTCCTAGCGAATCAAAACCTTCTTACATAGTGCTCATCAGAGAAATGCAGATATGTTGTTCTAAACCTATAAACTCTTGGGAGATTAAAGGTTCCTCCTAGCATGCTTCCTTCCATTTGGTCTCTCTGCAGTTGTAGCCTGATTTGCACCTTCCTCCTGATCCTCCTCCTCCCAGAGTCAGATTCCTAGAAGAACCCTCATCAAGAAACAACTGAAATGCCAAGAGCCTCTTAACAATTCAGAACTTATAATAGCAACTACAAGCACTTTCAAATCCTTTAAGGTCATAACAAATACATGTGTCTGCAAGAAAATTGTCTCCAAATACTATATATAAACTTTACCCGACAGCAGCTGAGGATCCCTTTAAATTGCAATTGAAATGGTTATCTCAGTACTTATACAGTCAATGGTTGGTAGGTGAAAGCAGGAAGTGGCGTTAGTGAGGTAGTGAAGTCAGAAAATGGCATTGATGTCATAGTAGCTTCACTTGACCTTAGTTTAAATTTATACATGAACATCCTGAAAGGAATAGATGTTTTATTTTCCACCTACCCATTTTTGACTGCAAGCAGGATGGTCAGGGGATGAAAACTGACCCTGAGTTGTTTCCCCACAGACATTCAGGAGAAACCTATTTGCATAGAGAGTGCTTCAGATATGCAACTCACTATCACAAGGAGTAGTTGATGTGAATAACATAGATGTATTTAAGAGGAGGATAGATAGCACATGATGGAGAAGGGAATAGAAGGTTATGCTGATAGGGTTACCTGAAAGTAGGATGGGAGGCAGCTCATGTGGAGTACAAACACCAGTTAAGATCTGTTGGGCAGAATGGCAGATTCTGTGCTTAACATTCCATGTAATAATGATGAATTCCCTGTCAGGTATACTTTCCAGCCGAACAGCATTATTAGTTAACTGGGACCTGTCTTCTTAGTCACGGAATTGTATTTTTGTTAAAAAATATTAATTCTGAATGAAGGGAATATTTTTTAAGAGACTTTTTTTTAAATCTAAAAAACCAAAATGAAGGGCCAAGTTCCATCATGCAGGACACCAACAACCTGAAAAAAGTAAAAGAAAAGATAAGGTAAATTACAAAATAATCATTAGGTGATGTCAAGCATGAGTTTTAGAAGGCTAACGGTTATAAGGGGAGAGAAAAACTGCAGGCAATGAGGAGTTCCACAGTAATCAGGTTCTATACAAGAATGTTAGAATAGGTGATGCTGAGATGGGCCTTGATTTACGCACAATAAGGATATAAAGAGAAGGGAGGATGTGTAGGAAGAGGCACAAGAGATTAAATTTCAAGGACCTCTACTATCATAATAATGATACTATACAGGCAGGTAAGATACTAGTACAAAGGGAAAAATTGAAAACTAAAGTCACCTATCGATTTCTTGTATCTTATCCAGGAGTGCAAAAGAGGTGTAAGAAGAGCTTTCCCAAAATATAGGCCGGAATTATTCACCACCCCAGTGAGCTGGATGGTGGCTGGGGGGGGTCGTGGCATAAAATTGAGCAGGAGGCTCCAGGAAGCCTTCCCGACCTGCTCCTGCCTCCGCCCCACTTTACGGGGGACAGCGTGAAACGGGCTGCCCACCCCGGGCCAATCAAGGCCCTTACGTGGCTACTTAACGGCCACTTAAGGGCCTTTGCCCGCCTCCACGGGGATTTTACCCGTGGCAAGCGGGTGTCCGGGAGACGTGAAAGGCCGCCCAGTGAAACCTGGCAGCCTCTCAGCGCACCCGGCGGGGGAAGGGAGCGGGGGGGCCAGACAAACGGACACAGGGTGCCCGATTGAGGGCCACTCCCGCTTCCCCAACCACCCACAGGACTCAAGATGCCTCCCCCTCCCACCCCTTGTCCCCAAATGACCATCCTTGCCTCGTCGGGGCGTGACCAATTAGCCCGGCGTGGCAAACCCCAACTTACCTGGACTCCTGGCTCCATGTCCTCAGCTGGGCTGCAATCCCAGCAATGGCCACCGCTCCCGGTGAATGAAGCGGAACTGCCTCCCTCAAGTGGGTGGAAGTCCCGCCTCAGAACAATTGAATCCCGGAGACCCGTAAAATGTGAGTCGGATCCCCGGGCTGGGCGGAAGCGGGTTCGCCACCGACTTTTACGTCGGTGGCCAGCTCCTGTCCACCCAACGTAAAATCCAGCCCATATAAGCAGTATTTGAGCCTTGGATAAACTTGGACTTAATAGAAATTTAAGAATTGTTGAGGGGAAACAGACAGTTTTGCACTAAAGAGTAAAGCTATAAAGGAGATATGGAACTTCCACCAAAGACAGAAGAAATAAAGCCAAGAGTATTAATAGACCAAGGATGGTTCCGTCAAAGGTAAGACATGATAGCTGCTTTTTGAATTTGCAAGACGCATAAATAAAAGTTGCTATTGTCTATATAAGATGGAGTAAATTATATGTATTTTTATTTTGAGCTAGTTTGTATCTCTCATAACACCTTGTATCAAGCACTCCATTCAATTTGTGCTGCAAGACTTGCTCTTGTATTTATATTGGATATACCTATGATTGATTGAAGTAGCAATTAAGGATCACAAAGCTCTGTTCTTTACATTTGTGTACTTTATTAAAGCCTGTGCATTGATAGTAATATTGGCCTTGGTTCAAATAGCCACCAGGTTTGGAATTGTACACATAAGCCTGTTTGTTGATTATAAACTATCACAATCAACATAACAAAACTCACCAATCCCAATTTTGTGACAATTAATGCTTTGGTTCCTTTGAAACTACTTAACAAGTCAGTTAACCAGTGACTACTTATAGGCTTTAGTTCTCAAAGAAGTCCTATAGCCACAAGGGTAATTAATGAACTATCTCGCCACTTAATCACTTTTCAGTCGGACTCAAATCATTCTTATCTCATTCTGTTCCTTTCTCCATTAACTCCAATTCTGTTGAATTATTTTTATAATTTATGAGATGCTGTTATTATCACTCCTCAACAATAACAATTTCCTACAGTAATCACTAAAACAGTAACACGTGTTGTGATCAGATGAGGAGGGGTCGAAACGCTCCCCTCTTGCCCCCTCCTTGTTTCACCACACCAGGGTTTATTTCTTTTAAATAGTGGATGTGCTTACCGATTCAATGAGTTTTTAACCCTTTATGTGCTATAATCATAAAAGAACCAATCAGACAGGTCTTCTTGAGTTTAAACAAGAAAGAGGTTAGTTTATTGTACTTAAAATCAAAACCCGATCTAAGTAAAAATAATAAACTACACTCCAACTTTCACACACACACACGAGAACCACACAGACACAAATAGGTTACAGAGTGATAAAGAATAGATTGGTTGGATTAAGAATCCAGAACAATTAAAATAATATACAGTCATTGGAGTTTGGTAATTCAGTTGTCTTGCAGCTGAATTCATGGTTCTGAAGTTCCTGGCTGGTAGAGGTGGGCACCTGGTTCAGGGTTTTCTTGGAGACAGTGATGTAGATGGATTTCTCCCCGGCCTCGCTGTCTGCAGAAATGATAGACTTGGGTGTTTGGCAGTCCACAGACAGTGCTCAAAACTTACAGTATTACCTGGAGAGAGAGAGAGAGAGACAACCCCCACTGGGGTCCTGATTAGCAAACAAAGCTTGCCTCTTTAATGAGATTCAAGTCTAAGAATTTCAATCTCTCTCAGGCCTTATTGTTTCAATCATTACCCCCAGAGGTCTGTCTCCACTAGGGTTAATCTTCCAAGATGGCTTTGAAAGTCTTGCTAATGAGGGCGATACCAGATAATTCATTCAACTGCTCAAGCCATTGTTCTGGATGAGGGCTATTTAGACATGTGTCTCCATTCTCGATACCTTAGAATGTGAGGTATTTCAATGCAAATTGCAGTGGCCATCTGAGCTGCTTTTTTTTTTTAAAGTTGGATGTAGGTTTCCAGATTTCTTTTTAAAAGTTTAATTAGGTTTCCAACCGATGAATTAAAAATCATCATTCAGCACAGCACGTTTTCATGACACATGGCATGTAACGATCTCATTACTGTTACTATTGCACAACACATTCTTCAATCAGATCAAAAGGTGCCAATTGCTTTGGTAACAGCTTCAAAGGTAATAAATGGTGTGGAATCTTAATACAACTATAAAAAAGTCGAAAGGGCATTGCAAACCAAAACTATGTACTAAGAATATTGCCCTTATTATGGTGTACTACTGCTTTTGCTTCATGATTGTGAAAAAGAAATATAATTCACAAGTTTTCTGAGTAAGTTTTCTTTTATGCTTATAACTTGATAACAATAACATAACATCACAGTTGCAATACCCTATGTTTATCACACTTCTTAAACAATCCTGCTTTAAGAAGGAATGGTTCATTTTATGATTCTATAAGGGTGCATTAACTTAGGACAAAATATTATTGTTTTTATGAGCAGATTGAAATTTCTGACTGAATCAAAGAGCTGCAAATAGTATTACTTCTATATTTAACAGTATATACAGAATCAATATTTTTCCTTTATGTGCAGAGTTTGGAATTTTGAGAAATTTAACTGCTTAATAAGCTTGCATGGAAAACTTCAGCAAGCTTCTTCACACAAGGGATTGTGACAATGTAAACCACCATTGCCCCAGAAGGCTATATGTGCATCAATTTAAGTGCTTAAAAAGGAGATAGACGCTTACTTTGAGAGTAAGGATATTGAGGAATATGGAAAAAGCGAGAAAGTTATATTCAAAAGCTAGAACTGACATGATTGATGGAATGGTTGAACGGGCTTCTGTATCACCATGTTTGAAGTCTGAGAATTAAGTAGGTGGAATCTTAGTTCTCCAGCACATTATGTGGGTGGCACCAGAATTTCATGATCCTGGCACTTACATCAGGATTGTACCCACCAATATCCATTGACTTTAACCTTACCGGAGTATGCAGTGGAGGAATAGGCACCTCATTAACATATGCTAATCACCCATGTCACTTCGGGCACATCTTCGGCATCTGCCTGCTCTAAGCTGCCGTGAAATCCTGCTTTGGTGTCAAGTCTTATGTGAGTGGTTGGTGCCCATGGAAATAGTTGACTAAGCTGTTTGCTCTGTGGCCTGAACACCTATACTCATCGCCACATGTGCCACTGAGGAAACCTGTACACCTTTTTGAGGACGGGTGGGATGCAGAAGGTCTCAATTCGAGGAGATTGCATGTAAGCCAAACCTATGACATTAAGTTAATTGGGGCATCAACTACATAGAAATAAAATGAAAAAAAAAAACACTCGAAAGTACATAAAGGCAGAATTGCTTTGTACTCTATATCGAAGGTTCCCTTTTAGTTTTAATAATGGTCATTAAATTACTCATTTGCCATGCCATTGCCAAGCCTGTGAGCATTATCTAATTTATTACCTATGCTGACTATTTCGCATCTGCTTCTGTTATCTTTCTGAAAGAAAATAAATGACTCTTTCAAGTACAGTGCTAGCTGTGGCTCAGTTGGTAGGTTCTGGGTTCAAGTCCACTCCTAAGCTTGAGCACAAAATTCTCAGCTGACAGTCTAATGCAGTACTGAGGGAGTGCTGCACTGTTAGAGATGCAATCTTTTAAGAGATGTTAAACAGAGGCCCCATCTGCCTGCTCAGGTGCATGTAAAAGATTCCATGGCACTAATTGGAAGAAGAGCAGGGAGTTATCCCTGGTGTCCTGGCCAATGTTTATCCCTCAATCAACTTCACAAAAACAGATTATCTGGTCATTATCACATTGTTATTTGTGTGACTTTGCTGTGTGTAAATTGGCTGCATTTCCTACATTACAACAGTAATTACACTTCAAAAGTACTTAATTGACTGTTAAAGTGCTTTGAGATGTCTGGTGGTTGTGAAAAGCGCTATATAAATGCAAGTCTTTTTTTCAAGTGATTATCTGGGTTCCTACAAGAAATTGAACAATATGTAACTTGTAAAATAATATGTAAAATGTACTTTATATATTGCATGCTGTTGAGTGCTGTCAGGGGGACCACTGCTACAACAGTTCAGCAAAAAGGCCTTGGAAAGATCCTTGGGGTTGAATTTCTGTGGGGTTATATTGATCATCCACTGCAACTCTGACGGAGAAATAATGCAAAAGGGTTTACTTTGGGACTTCTGCAGATCCTTCACCGAACTTACAACAATTGGAAAATCCCAACTGGAAATTCAACCCCCTTAAATCAGCAACTTAAATTACTGATACCTTTTTTAATTTGAAAAATATAAGTCATCTAATTACTACATACTGATTTATCTTATCTTTTCTCCAGTTTTTGGTGATGTAGATTAAGGGAAGAATGTTATCTTGGCCAACATTCCCCACTCAATTAACACCATCAAAAACAGATTAACTGGCTATTCATCATTTCCTTTTTGTGGGATTTCGCACAAATCTGGCTTTCATGTTTGCCCATGTCATGCATGGAAGGAGCCGTGATGAAATAAGCAGTGAAATGGAAGAATTATTAATTAAGTCAACTGTTAAACAAAAGCACAAGAACATGGACACTTGTACCGCAATCTAAATGGAGTAATGGTTACGTGACCCCTCCTGTTATTGAAATTAACAAACTTGTCTGAAGAGATGTAACTCGTTAACCTCATCTGAAATAGCTCTGGGCAGAACCCCTTTGAAATTGAAAGAAGCACTATTGCATATTAATGATTCTTATCAACATGAATGAACAAACAAAGGATGCTGGAGACAGATGCATCACAGCCCAAACCAAAATTGAATAGGTCTGGAATAGCACCGTGTTAACAGAATGATCCCCAATCAGACATCAATCGATAGCCATGGTCTCCACATCCTGGTCCATTGTGTGGTGACACCAGGGAGAGGGCAATGAGTCTCCTAACAGCAATTCTAATGTGATGGATTTTTTTTTACCATCAAAAGATAACCCTCTGGAGAGAGAGGGAGATCAATCCAACACCTTCAGAAAGCAGTCCAGCCAGAGGCTGTGCAAGGGTGAACAGCCAGAGGTTGTGGTACACATCGGTACTAACGGCATAGGCAGGAAGAGTGACAAGGTTCTGCAGGGGGAGTTCAGGAAGTGAGGTAGAAAGTTAAAAGACAGGACCTCTAGGGTTGTAATCTTGGGATTACTCCCTGTGCCACGTGCGAGTGAGGCTAGAAATAGAAAGATAGTGCAGCTAAACACGTGGCTGAACAGCTGGTGTAGGAGGGAGGATTTCAGATATCTGGATCATTGGGATCTCTTCCGGGACAGGTGGGACTTGTACAAGAAGGATGGGTTGCATCTAAACTGGAGGGGCACAAATATCCTGGCTGCGAGGTTTGCTAGCGTCACTCGGGAGGCTTTAAACTAGTGTGGCGGGGGGTGGGAACCAGACCAGTAGGACAGCAGGTGAAATAACTGAGGGGGAACTAGTAAATATGGCCAGTAAGGCTAAGAGGAAGAGCAGGCAGGGAGATGTTGCTGAGCACAGTGGGACTGGTGGTCTGAAGTGCATTTGTTTCAATGCAAGAAGTATAACAGGTAAGGCAGATGAACTTAGAGCTTGGATTAGTACTTGGAACTATGATGTTGTTGCTATTACAGAGACTTGGTTGAGGGAAGGACAGGATTGGCAGCTAAATGGTCCGGGATTTAGAAGCTTCAGGCGGGATAGAGGGAGATGTAAAAGGGGTGGGGGAGTTGAATTACTGGTTAAGGAGAATATCACAGCTGTACTGCGGGAGGACACCTCAGAGGGGTCATGCAGCGAGGCAATATGGGTGGAGGAATAGGAAGGATGCAGTCACGATGTTGGGGGTTTACTGCCTCCCAACAGCCAGCGGGAGGTAGAGGAGCAGATACGTAGACAGATTTTGGAAAGATGTAAAAGTAACAGGGTTGTAGTGGTGGGTGATTTTAACTTCCCCTATATTGACTGGGACTCACCTAGTGCTAGGGGCTTGGATGGGGCAGAATTTGTAAGGAGCATCCAGGAGAGCTTCTTGAAACAATATATAGATATTCCAAATAGGGAAGGGGCCGTACTGGACCTGGTATTGGGGAATGAGCCCGGCCAAGTGATCGAAGTCTCAGTAGGGGAGCATTTCGGGAACAGTGACTATAATTCCGTAAGTTTTAAGGTACTTGTGGATGTGGATAAGGATAAGAATAGTCCTCGGGTGAAGGTGCTAAATTGGGGGAAGGCAAATTATAACAATATTAGCCAGGAACTGAAGAATTTAGATTGGGGGCGGCTGTTTGAGGGTAAATCAACATCTGACATCTGGGAGTCTTTCAAGCGTCAGTTGATTAGAATCCAGGACCGGCATGTTCCTGTGAGGAAGAAGGATAAGTTTGGCAAGTTTTGGGAACCTTGGATAACGAGGGATATTGTGAGCCTAGTCAAAAAGAAAAAGGAAGCATTCGTAAGGGCTAGAAGGCTGGGAACAGACGAAGCCCTTGAGGAATATAAAGAAAGTAGGAAGGAACATAAGCAAGGAGTCAGGAGGGCTAAAAGGGGTCATGAAAAGTCATTGGCAAACAGGATTAAGGAGAATCCCAAGGCTTTTTATACGTATATAAAGAGCAAGAGGGTAACCAGGGAAAGGGTTGGCCCACTCAAGGACAGAGGAAGGAATCTATGTGTGGAGCCAGAGGAAATGGGCGAGGTACTAAATGAGTACTTTGCATCAGTATTCACCAAAGACAAGGACTTGGTGGATGATGAGTCTAGGGAAGGGAGTGTAGATAGTCTGGGTCACGACGTTATCAAAAAGGAGGTGTTGGGCGTCTTGCAAAGCATTAAGGTAGATAAGTCCCCAGGGCCTGATGGGATCTACCCCAGAATACTGAGGGAGGCAAGGGAAGAAATTGCTGGGGCCTTGACAGAAATCTTTGTATCCTCATTGGCTACAGGTGAGGTCCCAGAGGACTGGAGAATAGCCAATGTTGTTCCTTTGTTTAAGAAGGGTAGCAAGGATAATCCAGGAAATTATAGGCCAGTGAGCCTTACGTCAGTGGTAGGGAAATTATTAGAGAGGATTCTTCGGGACAGGATTTACTCCCATTTGGAAACGAATGAACTTATTAGCGAGAGGCAGCATGGTTTTGTAAAGGGGAGGTCGTGTCTCACTAACTTGATTGAGTTTTTTGAGGAAGTGACGAAGATAATTGATGAAGGAAGGGCAGTGGATGTTATCTATATGGACTTCAGTAAAGCCTTTGACAAGGTCCCTCATGGCAGACTGGTACAAAAGGTGAAGTCACACGGGATCAGAGGTGAGCTGGCAAGATGGATACAGAACTGGCTCAGTCATAGAAGACAGAGGGTAGCAGTGGAAGGGTGCTTTTCTGAATGGAGGGCTGTGACTTGTGGTATTCCGCAGGGATCAGTGCTGGGATCAGTGCTGGGACCTTTGCTGTTTGTAGTATATATAAATGAATTGGAGGAAAATGTAGTTGGTCTGATTAGTAAGTTTACGAACGACACAAAGGTTGGTGGAGTTGCACATAGTGATGAGGATTGTCAGAGGATACAGCAAGATATAGATCGGTTGGAGACTTGGGCGAAGAAATGGCAGATGGAGTTTAATCCGGACAAATGTGAGGTAATGCATTTTGGAAGATCTAATACAGGTGGGAAGTATACAGTAAATGGCAGAACCCTTAGGAGTATTGACAGGCAGAGAGATCTGGGCGTACAGGTCCACAGGTGGCAACACGTGTGGATAAGGTAGTCAAGAAGGCATACGGCATGCTTGCCTTCATCGGTCGGGGCATAGAGTATAAAAATTGGCAAGTCATGCTGCAGCTGTATAGAATCTTAGTTAGACCACACTTAGAATATTGCGTGCTATTCTGTTTGCCACACTACCAGAAGTACGTGGAGGCTTTGGAGAGGGTACAGAAGAGGTTTACCAGGATGTTGCCTTGTCTGGAGGGCATTAGCTATGAGGAGAGTTTGGATAAACGCAGATTGTTTTCACTGGGACGATGGAGGTGGAGGGGCGACATGATAGAGGTTTACAAAGTTATGAGTGGCATGGACAGAGTGGATAGTCAGAAGCTTTTTCCCAGGGTGGAAGAGTCAGTTACTAGGGGACATAGGTTTAAGGTGCGAGGGGCAAAGTTCAGAGGGGATGTGCGGCAAGTTCTTTACACAGAGGGTGGTGAGTGCCTGGAACTTGCTGCCGGGGGGGGTGGTGGAAGTAGGTACGATATCGACGTTTAAGAGGCATCTTGACAAATACATGAATAGGATGGGAATAGAGGGATACGGACCCCGGAAGTACAGAAGGTTTTAGTTTAGACAGGCATCAAGATCGGCGCAGGCTTGGAGGGCCGAACAGCCTGTTCCTGTGCTGTACTGCTCTTTGTTCTTTGTATCCAGCCAGGCAAGAAGAACCCTGCTGAACAACAACTGAACAACTACCACAGCAGAGACATCACAAACGACTTTAATACTCACCATCCGAGAAGGTAATAAAATCTACACCACCAGCTTTGTGCTGAATTCTAACCACTAGAACTCTACAACACCTCAACAAGCTCAAGACTACAAACCCCCAGGCCTGGACCTTTAAAAGAGACTGTCCTCGTGAGAAGATTCTACAGGCTACTGTAAACCACAAACACTTACCTCAATTTGAACTTTAAATTACTTACCCTTTTCTCTCTATCTATTCTTGTATATGTGTGTGTGAGTGAATGTGTGTGGGGGGTGAGGTTGCAACCATTTTAGGAATTGTATAAAAATAGTTTATTTTTAACCTATGAGAAAACCTATCACTTGTCTGTTTATTTGACCCTTAAAAACATTCAGGGACTAACTCACCATTTTTAACAAAACACAATTGCAGTCAGTTGGAAGGTAAAAGTGGGAACCACCCACACCTCTTTCCACCTGTCTGTAACAGCCCATATAAACAGTGACTATACTTCAAAAATAATTCATTGATCGTGAAATACTTTGGACACCCTGATGACTTGATAAGGGACTATATGAATGTAAATTCTTTCATTCATTACCCATTTTTGGTGATCCAGTATTATGGGCCCTGATCATTTACCACTCTCCACAACTGCCCAAAATTGAGCCATATGTAGGTTTGGAGATGATTGCAAAGATAGGTTGGGCCAAAGCTGTGGAATGATTTAAAGATAAGGATGAGTAATTTCAAGAAATGCAAATCCCTCATGTCTGCAAGTTTTCCTCATAAATCCTATATAGCAATGACTAGTCAGCCCTTCTTTATCAAAGGAATTTGCAGTACTTTATCTGCCCCATTGATTGCTCTTAGCATGGGCTCATTGTAATATCCCAACATGTTTACAATGAGACAGGAATAGGCAAGAAATTAAGAAAGACGATTTAAAGAATCAACAAAGAAGAAAGGTTATGGAAAGGCTTTTGAAGATAGTGAGAAAAGTAGGACAGCAAAGACATTGGGAAGAGAATTTCAAAGTGCTAGGGGGTGAAGGTTCTGCCACCACTGGTAATGAGGGAGGAAAGACGTAAAGAAAATCAGAGTGGGAAAAATGGAAGCCTCCCCCTTGCACCTTCTGAAAACTTGAGCTCATCCAAAATTCTGCTTATCCTCATTCACTCATCACCCTTGTGGTTGCTGGCTAACATTGGCTTCCAACCCGGAAACAGCTTGATTTTAAAATTCTCATCACTTTTCAAATCCCACCATGGTTTTGCCCCTCCCTGTCTCTGTAAGCTCCTACAGCCCTCTGAGACCTGTGCACTTCTCCAATTCTATCCTCTTCCACATCTCCAATTTTCATCACTCCACAATTGGCAGCTATGCCTTCAGCTCCTAGGCCCTAAACTCTAATTCCCTCCCTAAACCTCTTTGCCTCTTTCCTCCTTTAAGACACCCCTTAAAATCAACCTCTTTGACCACGTTTTTGGTCGCTTGTCTGAACTTTTCTATATGTGGTTTGGTGCCAAATTTTGTGTGTTAATGCTCCAGTTAAGTGCAATGGGATTCCATTAAAGGAGCTATATAAATTCAAGGTGTTGTTATCAACACTGCAGTTGGAATATCTTTCATCAGAAGTCTTTTGGTTGAGCCTGAGTTTGTGTAGAGTGGCATTCAACAGGGATGTTAAATAGGCAATCAGATAGGAAAGCAACAGTCAAGAAATTAAGGGTGGGAGCCGAGAGATAAAATAATTCAGGTTTTATACTTCGGGCTCAGAAGAGTTGGGCCAAAACCAAATGAAATGCATAAATGTACTTCCTTCGCTGTAAAGCGCCTTGGGATATCCTGAGCTCGTTAAAGCACTATATAAATGCAAGTATTTTATATATAAACTATCTGAGGTTTTTAAAGGCCACATTCCCCACATGGTGTCATCCGTGAGCTAGCTCTGCAGGAGCTAGTGTCATCGTTCGACAGCATATCCCCATAACATAATAATCCGATTAACAGACGACACGCATTCCTAAAGAAAGAAAATGCATTCATTCATAATTCATTATTGTAGAGGTGTTCACTCCAAATGTACTCTTAAGGATTTTTGACGCTAATCCGGCCAACAGCAACTTCACACCTTGTTAGCAGAACAACCTCCCACCGATTCCTCAAATATTGCGCTGAAAAAGTAATAATATCAATGCATGGGTAAACTGATGCAGTACAGCTTTAAATCGACGTTGGCTGGGGTGTGTTTTCGTTGTGTGACCATTAAGAAGTAACGACATCTCAGCCCTTCATCAGCTCACATTCCTCACATTCCACATTTCTGATGTCACGAGGCACAGATCTTTTTTTCAAACCCACAAAGTCTGACCATGTTATTTCATCGAAAATAGTCTCGGATACAAGGGGAGCTACTGGGAAAAGAAGAGAGAGAAAAACTTTGCAATCACAAGGCTCTTGGACCGCTGGCAGCTGCTGGACTTGGGCAGCAGAGTTCAGAACAACAACAAACAAGAAAGGGGGGGAAAAAGAAAGTTTCACGAAACAAAAGTAGTTCTTGAGCGGGTGAGGTACGGCTCTCCGTGTAATCCACTTTTGGTGATCAGACGGATTCCGAGGTCCTTTAGACGAGCGGATCCTTTATCCAGAACGGGATTACCGTGCCAATCTCCACTTTCTTTTTATAAAAGAACACGTTTGGAAAGTTTGAAGGGGAGCGCGCTGTTCCGTGGCTTTAATGGACTAGCCAGACACAATAAAGACATGTAAACAGGTAAGGGGACACGAGATTCTTAACTCCAGGAGCTTGTCTGTTTGAATGTGGTGGAGGGCGAGATAGATACACCAGAGGGAGAAAAGTAACCCTTTACTTGATCCAAGATTTCCACTCGTCCTTGAATGATTTGAAAGAGCAAGTCAGACATGCCAATTAAAGGGAGCCTGTCTGCCTCACTCTGCGGCTCAACTGCCAGCAGTCCTCGGCAGCTCTCCTTGTTTTGTTCTTTGAGCCTTCCTGGAAGGGGGGTTTCGAGCCAAGATACGGCAGCCTTTTATTATAATATGTTTATATCTAACTATCCAAAATGCCTGTACTGGAATCTATGACCCGCCCGCAAAAAGCTAATTTCAGCCTGTGCTTTGTTGCAGCATATTTAAAGAGACCATCTCGCGTTTCGATGGTTAAATCTAGCTAATGGGATAAATGTGAAAATGCTATGTCTTCTGAAACACACTTTTAAAGGTTGCTTTACTAGAAAAACGTTTCTTTTAAAAATGTTCCCAGAAACTTTTTACTTTAAAAAAAAAACTGAGGGTACAGGTGATGACTGCGCAGGGCACAGAGGACAATGATTAGTTAATTACAAGGAATTGATTCAGTCGAAGGGTTCAGATGATATCCCAAACCATGAAGGCAACATTTGAAATAGGAATATGGTTTATGAATAAATTGCCTGAACTCCGAGATTGGATTGTTTTGTAAATTTCCCAAGAGAGAGCTTTTTATTTAAAATCGGTTTTCCATGCCTTTGTGATCAGTTTGTTTTTCTGATGGAAGTATTAGGAACAAAGGATATTGCTGACTTTGAGCTAGCACTTAAAAGCGTGAATGCATCTTGTGCCAGAACTTGCAGTTTAACAATGCAATTTTAACACTTTATACAAATATTTCAGAAAATTTTAAACATTATTTATGAAAGTTTGGAATGAAACCTGAACTATAATTTTACATTTGTCATGCTGTACCTATAATTTTTTACATTTGTTAATTAAACATGCCTTTTCAAACAGATTAACGTTTAAAAAATGTATGTGGCATTCATCACATTCAGTCACAGTAGTTTAAGCAATATGATCTGAATTCCTTGTCTCCTGATCCACTTTGTGGTAATCAACTGTAATGGACTTGCAATTTGAAACATATGACCTGTGTGTATGCCTGGGTTCAAATTCAGGGAAAATGTGTGATGTAAACACCAGATTAAATTAACCTTGGGTTAATGCTGTCACATTTTCAAAGAAGGTCCAGTGGCTACAGGAATCCTTGGCTTGCAAGATGGTAATTCTTCATTATGAAAAACAATTGGAATTTGGGCCGAAACAATAAGATCAAAGATGACGGACAATCTGATTATTGTTTGTATACCGGAATTGTATTTCTTATAGAAGTGTTTGTGATAACTGTGCCTCTTTGAGTAAATCTGTAGTGTAATCAGGGTATGTTTACGACACTATTGGATGATCTCGTGTTCTGATAGTTTTATTAACTATTTGAAATAGGTTGCACCATCTTTTTCATCTTTACATAGACTTAAGTTTAACACTCACTGAATCAAAGCCATAATACAATGTCTTCAGCTTTTCTTGGTTTTCTTGTAAAGGCTAAGTGATCCAAATAATTTAACATAAATATATTACTATAAATCGGCGACATTACAACAGTGACTACACTTCAGATGTAATTTGTTAGCTGTAAAGTGCTTTGAGGTGTCCAGTGGTTGTGAAAAGCACTGTACACATATGTCTTTTTTTAAAGATGTATTTAATGTTAAATGTAATTCTTTTTAAATTTATTTCTGCATATATTTTCATAAGTTTCCCTTTTTTTTCCAGATTTTTATTTAAATTATTTTCGTTTACCTAACTTCATGCCTGTAACTGAGAATATATACAAAAATCTGTTCCTAGGCCACCACCAATTTTCTTGTAGTCAGCCACCAATCGGCATTAGATACCACCCAGTTTTGAGTCTTCAGTCCGGTTGTGTTTTTTTAGAATTAGAATTAGTTTTTCTCCCACTGGGATGCTATAACTTCTAGTCAGCACCTCCCTGGTCTGTGGGCCTCAGATTTGGAACCTACAACTTAGTTGTCAGCATTAGCTCAGTGGTAGCACTTTTGCCTCTGAGTTGGATGGTCGTGGGTTCATGCCCCATTTCAGAGACTTGAACACAATCTCGGCTGACACTTCAACAGCACCTCCCAAACCTGCGACTTCTACCACCTAGAAGAACAAGAGCAGCAGGTGCATGGGGAACATCACCACTTGCAAGTTCCTGTCCAAGTCGCACACCACCCTGCTTTGGAACTATATCGCTGTTCCATCATGATGGCTGGGTCAAAATCCTGGAATTTGCTCCCTAACAGCACTGTGAATGGCCTACACCACATAGACTGCAGCGGTTCAAGAAGGCGGCTAACCAGTAACTTCTTAAGGGCAGTTAGGGATGGGTAACTAATTCTGGCCTCACCAACGACACCCACATCCCATGAACAAATTTTTTTTTTTTAAAGTACAAAGGAAAGCTGCACTGTTGCATGTACTGTCTGATGAGATGTCAAATTGGCATTTTGTCCACCTTGTCTAGCAGATGTAAAAGATCCCATCGCACTAGTCAAAGAAGACCTTGCTGTGTGCAAATTGGCTGCTGCATTTCCAACATTACAATAGTGAATACACTTTAAATGTAGATAATTGACAGTAAAGCCTTTTGTGATGTCCTGTGGTCATGCAAGGCAGGATAAAAATACAGTTTCTTGCTCTTGGGATTCAGGTAATGCCAGCTAGCCCACATTTATTACTGAATCTTAGATGCCCTGGTAAGTGTTGGCGGGCCTTTTTAAGTTGCTGTGGTACTTGTCAGGATGGTGCTCCCACAATGAACCCAGGTCTGTCCATGATACTGTGCATAGTCATAATTTGAATCTTGTATTTATTTAAATTTGATCTTTATTTGGAACAAGAATGGATTTTGTTTTAAGATTCATTCACACTTTAGAAAAGTTTATTTTTGGGATTTTTTTTGTGTTGAAATTATGTTGTCATCCAGCTTGTACTGTGCACATCAGATGTAATGGACCTACAGCAACAATCAAGTTAAAAAGAACTTGCATTGATATAACACCTTTCTTGACCTCAGGACTTCCCAAAGCACTTTATAGCCAACAAAGTACTTTTGAAGTGTCGTCACAGTTGTAGGAAATCTGGCAGGCAATTTGCACCTAGCAAGCTCCCACAAACGGTAATGTGAAAATGACCAGATAAAAATGGTAATAGAAATGAACCAGCATTGAAATTGAATTTCTCAACCCTCCCACCTCTAATCTCCAGCCCCTCAATCCTCTGAGATATCTACACTTCTCTAATTCTAGCCTCTTGAGCATCGCCAATTTTAATTGAGCCACCAATAGTGGCTATGCCTTAATTTGAAAAGGTCTGAAGCTCTCAAATTCCATCCCTAAAACTATTTGTCTCTCTCTACCTTCTCTCCTCCTTTAAGATGTTCCTTAAAACCTACCTGGTTGACCAAGATTTTGGTCATCTGCCCCAATATCTCTTTATGTGGCTTGGTGTCAAATTTTGTTTTATAATGCTCCTGTGGGCCATTTTATTGCTTTCAAGGTGCTATATAAATACAATTTGTTAAATTTAAAGTCTTTTAGGCAGAAGTTTAGCATTGTATTTCCATAATTTTATTTTTGCTGCTTGAAAGTAGGTGCTGTCAGTGTAGATCCAGTGTTGGTTAAAGAGGTCTCCATAAGTTCTTGTCTAGCTGTGGACACAGGGGCCACCACCTTTTCTAAATTAAGTGTCTAAATGTTTGATGAGTAACCTCGAGACAAGGGGTCAGCAACCTTTTTTTATCTGAAGAGCCTTTTAAAAAAAAAAAAATTGCCTAAAATAAAATAAGATCGGGAGCCGCAAGACAAAATTCGGCATTTCCAAACCATATACATGGTAAATTGCCATGTGTCTCTGGTAGAATGCATAATTTGTATACATAATAAAATACATGTATTGAATTTATGTATCAATAGAAAATAAATTAGGAGATCTAACTCTGAATTATCATGTCTTTTGATGGCTTTTGTGTCTTTTTTTGAATTTTTTTTCTCTCTTCTTCGTATCTCCTGTATATGCATATTCAGGCACTTAGATTAGCCTTTTATAAGTTTTTTTTTCATGATGATGCAATCCAACTGGAAAAGGTTGGGAGCCACAAATGAGATGTTAAAGAGCAGCAGGTTGCCGACCCCTGCTCTAGCCTGTGCCAGCTGCTGATTTGTAATATACACCATGGCCAATTTAAGTATTCTGATGGAAATTTTAGTATAGAATAGGGTGGTAGTTTTTGCCTTTTTAAAAGGAAGTAATTGCTTTATTTAAGTTGGATTTTCTGGTGCCAGTAGAATTCATGTGGGTTATAGCGTTTAACTGGCTATTCTGTGAAATTGTGCAGACCCTGACGTGGGTCAAGACTGTTCTCAAATTGTAAATGTGCCTCACTGAAACGTGGGCTTGTTCCATGGGAGTGATGAGCATTGAAGCCAGAAGATGACAATTCACACTGAATCACAAAGAGGAAGAGGATCTCTTGCGTCCCTTCTCTTTTCTACCTCTCTGCCTACACCTGCCCATGGATTCTCATTTGTTTGTTTTCATGGGGATACTGAAGTCCCATTTGGCTATGTTGATGAGCAATTTTTTAGCAGATTTTTTTTTTACCTTCGATTGGTAAGTTAATTGTGTAAACAATGTTTATCGTAACATTTTTTTAGTTGCATGAAAATAAATCCCATGTTTAGCCATTTGGAATTATGAACAATTCCATTCAGTCCTTTCATAATGTCTTAATAATGACATATTTAAAATTGATTTTGTTGTTACCTGGATTAAAAATGAGCTTTAATGCAATGTATTAATTTCAAAACCAAATATTAGAGATCTGCGATTAAATTGTTGATGGATATGCATAAAAACGCCTCCTTTAACAATTTGGATATCAACTCAGGTGCAAAGTGAATAGAAAACGGGACAGGTTATCGGAACAAACATATGCTTTTCTTATAACCATGTGAAAAAAAGGAGTGGGTAAACTATGCAAGTACTAAATTGGGAACGAATTGAAACTGTTAATTTTTAAAATGGTTGCAGCAAAAATTGATTTACATATGAATTTTAGATACAATTACAGTATCCATTCTCAGTTATTAGATTTTTTAAGCATCATGAGGGACTAGTGGGAGTTTGAGTTGTGGATTTTTGTTCTTAACTTCCCTCTATTCTGCTTCTGCCAGCAATGTAGGCTGGTTGTGGAATAGCTGTTCAATCACCTGATCCACTGGTCTCCCAAATGCCAGTGTACAACTTCAGATGACAGACCCATCACACACACAAGAGAGACGATCAAAGTATGCTCCCCTGATGCCAACCACTGTTCTCCTATAATGAACACTAAAGGCAGCATGCACTCCAATCCCATTAGCAGCCTCTGCAGTGTTGATCTCAGCAGATTGCTGAATTTGAAATTAATACAGAGCCTGCTTGTTTTAACAGATACAGTAACCAGCTGGTGCTACATTCAGCACATGCTTTGTTCACCAGTACAAGGGTGCCTTTAAGAAAGCTGGTTCTTAATTGATTTTGAAGTTGGAAGCTCTGCACTGTTGGTCTTCTGGGGCGAGCGTATGCTGGCTTTAGTGCCTACTTCTGTACTTAATGGTTGTCACTGAAGTAGCTTTTTTATTCTCTCTTGGGTCACCAGCAGGTCTAGCAACTGGAGCTATGGGCATTTATGGGGGAGTTTTGAACCAGCAGTTCAATTGATATTTTAGTGCATGTTGCTATTGCCTCATGGAGGAGAACAGTGGAGGAGAATGCTGCTGGAGAGATCTGAGATGGAAAGAATCAGCAACGTAATTTGGATGATCTTGATCAATCTGAATTTTTATTATCCACCTTCTATTAGTGAATAATTGAGGTTCCCACTATATGTGAATTTAACTAGGTGCAACTCGAACCTTAGTCTGTGTTTGATATTTAAATATTTGTGGAATGTCAAATGTGTCAATAATTGAAAGTACAGTATTTGTGTAATATAACAATGGTAAAAGTCCCCAAAGTTTATCGTCAATTGTACACGCCTTAGTTTTCAAAACTTTTGGAATCGGTTGCAGCTCACAGGATGTTTTACCAATGATTAATGCTGTTGCTTTGAATAGGAAATGTTTGTTACAGAGCATAAAAAAGGAAAATGGACAACCATGCCAAAAAGCATCTATATATAAAGATTAAAATATTGCAATTAACCTTTTAGAGAAGACAAATTCAGCAGGTTATCATCAGTCCTTTGATTATCACATATGAAATATTTATCTGTTTTCAATTTAAATATTAAAAAACTTAGCTTCCACTATTACATACTTTAGAAAGAGGCTCTCATACTCTTTTGCATTTCCTTTTGCCTTGTTTAATATAGCTGATTTTTTCCCATTATATTTTCATGCTGAGTTTGCAATTTCTTTGGTAGTGAGTTATGTTGGTTGTAGCAACTGTATTTTGGATTGTAAGTTAATGTCCTAGCCATTAATAATTGGTTGAGGTGTCAAGGCTTTTTATTTGTTAGTTTGCTCAAAATTTGAGAACCGCTGGTCTCAAGAAACCCTCTGTACTGTAGTAAATAACTACATATACCTTCTTTGTATTCTTAGTATTATCTCCGTTATGTACCCTGCATCAGAATTTCATTTAAATCTAAATCTCTTCATTATCAGCTAATGAAGAAGACCATTAAAAATCAAGAAATTCTGTGGATTTATGAGTTCCTTTTTAATCAGACACTATTTCAGATGGTTTACTTTGCAGAGCAGTTTTGTGGGAAAGTTAGCTCACTGGATCATTTTCATGACCTTCCTATAGTATTAATATGGAATGTAACTCTTTAGGTAGCTATATGAAAAGCATCCATTTTATGCTATGCTCAGTATAATGTTATCAATAATCAGGAGAATGGCACTGTTCAGCCCTATCACCACTTTGATAGTTAATCTGATTTCTATGATTTGACATTGTAGTTAAAAGAAAGGTTGAGCAGGATTAAACAACTTTGGCACAGCTTTAGAAATATGGTATGTGTCGATAGTACAGCGATTGAAATATGTAGCATATAGATGGTTGAGTAACTTAATTTGTTATCCTTTAAAAATACTTAGTGGATCAGGATAAATACATGGAAGTTACAATATGGAAACAGGCCATTTGGCCCAACTACTCCATGTCAACATTTACTCTACAAGCAAGCAAAGCTGCATTCATATTTTTCCATCCTGTTCCCATATTCTTTCAACCTCTTCATCTACCTATCTAATCTAATCTAATCTTGAATTTTGACATCATTTCAGCCTGATCCTAATTCGTATGTTGGTATTTTTAAGGCAGAGGTAGATAGATTCTTGATAAGCAAGGGGGTGGAAGGTTATCGGGGATAGGTGAAACTGTGGAATAATCAGTTCAGCCATGAATTTACTGAATGGTGGATTAGGCTTGAAGGACTGAGTGAGCTACTCCTGCTCATGTTCAACCACTGACTCTGGAAGTGAATTCTTAAGCCTCACAACTCTTGGGGGAATGGCTTTAAGGTAACATCCCTGCTCCATAGAAGTTCAGAATTAAGTCAACTATCTGCCCAGACTCTAATTTGATACCTTAACCAGGAGGATCCACAACACTCTGGGACGTTGTTGACTTGACCAGCTAATCTGGACTGCACAAACTACTGGAATTCATTCCATTTGGATGCAGATAACCCTGCAAGCTAATAACCTACAGGGGAGGGTGGCCTTCCTTGGACAAGCATTGGGAAGCTGTATAGTGATTGGTACTTACAAGCAATTCCCCTCCACATAAATGGGGGGGACCCCTAAGCTTTGGTTCTGCCAATCTGAATCTAATCTCTCTGGACATGGGTAAATCAGGTGTGTCCCTACGAGAGTGAACTTGCATTTTGTATCAGATATTTTTCAGGAGCTTAGCTCAGATTCTTAAACGTGATGCGAGTTTCCATGCATGACATATATCCAGGTCATCGAAAAAGTAATTTTGAAAAGAATCTGGATTACAAATGTGATGTAAAACATATGGTTAAAATGCCTTTGGCTTGATGAATGAATACTAACCGGCAGAGCACTTACCGTATGTGTCCGGCCTGGAGGGGCCCGACCCGACCCAACCCGAACCTGACGCATGTCTTCGGGTTCGGGTCAGGTAGCAGGCCTTTGGTTGGGCCTATACTCATTGGACTTTAGAAAAATAAGAGGTGATCTTATTGAAACGTATAAGATTCTGAGGGGGCTTGACAGGATAGATGCTGAGAGGAGGTTTCCCCGCGTGGGGGAATCATGAATTAGGGGGCACAGTTTCAAAATAAGGGGTCTCCCATTTAAGACGGAGATGAGAAGTAATTTCTTCTCTCAGAGGGTTGCTGGTGTTTGGAATTCTCTTCTCGCAGAGAACACTGGAGGCTGGGTCATTGTATATATTCAAGGTTGAGTTAGATAGATTTTTGATCTACAAGGGAATCGACGGTTATGTGGTTCAGGAAGGAAATGGAGTTAAGGCCACAATCAGATCAGCCATGACGGGCAGAATGGTCTACTCCTCCTATTTCTTTTGTTCTTATGTGATGTGACACCGTGCCATTCAAAGACCTTGATTTCAAGCCATGGTCCATACTTGGTTTGCTGATCATTTCTGGGGCTGCAGTGTCTTTGTTTGCTATAAAATCCCCATTGTTGACTCTGATCCAGTGGCTCCTGCTTAAAATACGTCTGAGGACACTGAATGAGGACGCTACTGTGCTTGACTGTGATGAGCCTTTTGTAAATCGTGTCTGGACAAATGAGCGAGGAAGAAAGGCGAGAGGGGGATATTGAATTTTATTGGCTGAATCCTACTTATTGTGTCAGTTGCAATTTGGAAACTTAAAAAGCCATATAGGGCATGGAATTTCCCATTTAATTTACTGCAAATGATTTTCCTCTTAAGTCAGTGGTTTTTCAAACTGATCTTCGGAGGTCTGCAAAGTAAAGAAGATAATTTCTTGCACTGATAGCATAGCTTTGGATAGCTGAGACTGCTTTTTGACGTTGGAATTGGGGTTCCCATGAATGTGTGAGTATTTGTAGGAGGTCTCCCACATAGACAAGCTTGAAAATCACTGCCTTAAACCAATCGTGGTGACATCACAAATGGCTGATGTGCTACGTTCATCATTCAACATTACATTGAGACTCAAGAATTTACATGGGGAATGAGATAAGATCTTTGAATTTGACAGTGGTTGCTTTATAAACTGTACAGGTCACTTGAAAGTCATAAACATTTGATTCTCAGAGCCTATTGATCTAAATGCTGAAAAGCCAAGAACTTTAATATTTGTGTTCCCTAATTGGTTCAAGTTACTGCAATGAGAAGTGTTTTTTATGTTTTTTTAAAAAAGTGTATTTTCTCTTGAGAACATTTATAATCTTAAGGATTTGGATTCATTATGTTTTGAGCAGGATTTCACCTGTACAATTTTAAGCTGTATTTTTTTCATTTGCTGCAATTTTCTGTTCAGTAGGCTGCAAACAAAAGTACAATTCTTTTCAGCAGATAAATAAAGCATACCCGCTTGCATGAAATCTGTCTTCAGGATTTCCAATTCATAGCTCAGCTGATAAATGCAGTATTCAGATCACAAGAATCCAGGTTTCTGCTAAGTTAGCTTATCTACTACTGGCGTCAGTGTATCCAGCTTGGAGAGAACAAAAATCCACCAGGCATTCCAGTCCTGATTTGTTTATCATATGGCTGTTGGAAAGTGTGCATATGTGGACATTGGGTGCATTACAGCTGTCCTTATCCAGTGTTGAACAGCCTACTGTTAATCCTTGTCTGGGTTCATATGTAAAGAATGGATAGTTGAGCAAGGTATTAAAGAGGAGCCTGAATTCACAGAACTATATCCAAGTGTGTATCTATGCAATTAGGAAAGAAGGAAGAGAAAATTTGTCTTCGTTCTGAATGATACGTATTCTACATTTAAAGATAGTAGGTCAATCACAACATTCCACATCGTAGTGTTCACTATGGAGAAGGATGATGTAGGTGTAGAGATCCGGGAGGGGGATTGTGATCTACTCGAACGAATTAGCATTGAGAGGAGGTATTAGCGGTTTTAGCGGGCTTAAAATTGGATAAATCCCCAGGCCCAGATGAGATATATCCCGGGCTGTTATGTGAGGCAAGGGAGGAGATAGCAGGGGCTCTGACACAAATTTTCAAATATTCTCTGGCCACAGGAGAAGTACCAGAGGACTGGAGGACAGCGAATGTGGTACCATTATTCAAGAAGGGTAGCAGGTATAAACCAGGTAATTACAGACCAGTGAGTGTAACAACAGTGGTAGGGAAACTGTGAGAAAAATTTCCGAGGGACAGGATTAATCTCCACTTACAGAGACAGGAATTAATCAAGGATAGTCAGCATGGCTTCGTCAGGGGGAGAACATGTCTAACAAACTTGATTGAATTTTGTGAGGATGTGTAGATGAGGGTAAAGCAGTTGATGTAGTCTACATGGACTTCATTAAGGCTTTTGATAAGGTCCTGCATGGGAGATTGGTTAAGAAGGCAAGAGCCCATGGGATTCGGGACAAATTGGAACCAAAATTGACTTAGTGGCAGGAGGCAGAGGATGCTGGTCAAGGGTTGTTTTTGCGATTGGAAGCCTGTGACCAGTGGTGTACCGCAGGGATCGGTGCTGGGACCCTTGCTGTTTGTAGTGTACAGTAATAATTTAGACATAAATATAGGAGGTATGATCAGTAAGTTCGCAGATGACACGAAACTTGGTGGTGTTGTAAATAGTGAGGAGGAAAGTCTTAGATTACAGGAAGATATAGATGGGCTGGTAGGATGGGTGGAGCAGTGGCAAATGGAATTTAATCCTGAGAAGTGTGAGGTGATGCTTTTTGGGAGGACTAACAAAGCAAGGGAATATACAATGGATAGTAGGACCTTAGGAAGTACAGAGGGCCAGAGGGACCTTGGTGTACTTGTCCATAGATCACTGAAGGCAGCAGCGCAAGTAGATAAGGTGGTTAGGAAGGCATATGGGATACTTGCCTTTATTAGCCGAGGCATAGAGTATAAGAGCAGGGAGGTTATGATGGAGCTGGATAAAACGCTAGTTAGGCCACAGCTGGAGTACTGTGTACAGTTCTGGTCGCCACACTATAGGAAGGATGTATTTGCACTGGAGAAGGTACAGAGGAGATTCACCAGGATATTGCCTAGGCTCGAGCATTTCAGCTATGAAGAGAAACTAGATAGGCTAGGGTTGTTTTCCTTAAAGCAGAGAAGGCTGAGGGGAGACCTGATTGAGGTATACAAAACTATGGGGGGAATAGATAGGGTAGATAGGAAGAAACTTTTTCCCTTAGTGGAGGTGTCAATAACCATGGGGCATAGATTTAAGGTAAGGGGCAGGAGGTTTAAAGGGGATTTGAGGAAATTCTTTTTCACCCAGAGGTTGGTTGGAATCTGAAACACTGCCTGATGGGGTGGTAGAGGTAGGAACCCTCACAACATTTAAGAAGTATCTAGATGAGCACTTGAAATGCCATAGCATACAAGGCTACAGGCCAAGTGCTGGAAAATGGGATTAGAATAGATAGGTGCTTGATGGCCTGCACAGACATGATGGGCGGAAGGGCCTGTTTCTGTGCTGTATAACTCTATGACTAGAATACAAAAAGTCCTATGCCAAACTGATGCAATTGGAAATTTCATTATAAAGTTGTCCATATTTACCTGCAAATCCCGTGTGTGACACTGCGATAGGAATTTACAATGTTAAGCTTTACGAAAACATTAAATCGTAACATTTTTAATCAGGAACAAACTTGGAGAAATCGATGCCTGTTCAGATGCTAAGAAATCTTGTCAGTGCTTGTAGGCTTAGCTTTTTTTAGAACCTTGGTTAGACCACACTTGAGTACTGTGTACTGTTTTTGTCTCCATAGTACAAAAAGAATATTGAAGTGTAGGAGAAAGTGTAAACCAGATTTACAAGGATGTGACTAGAATGGAGAGGATGCAACTTTCAGGAAAGAATGAGGAGGCTAGGGCTCTTTTTTTCTGGAAAAGGGAAGACTAAGAGGAGATCTGATCGAGGCTTTGAAAATTACGAAGGGTTTTGATAGCATGGATATGAAAAATTATAATTATAATGTGAGGAGGTTCATCTGTAATATAAACACTGGCATAAACCAGTTGAGTGTAATGGTCTCTTTCTGTGCTATAAAATAATTTAATTCTATGTAATTGTAGAAAAAAAAGGGGTCACCAAACTTGAAATATTGGGTCACAATTTTTCCATTACTAATTGGGTTCTATTAAATGTAATAAAAATTGGGACAGATGCAAAATTTCATTACTTCTTTAATATTGACTCTTTAATTTTAGAACATTACAACGCAGTACAGGCCCTTCGGCCCTCAATGTTGCGCCGACCTGTGAAACCATCTGACCTACACTATTCCATTTTCATCCATATGTCTATCCAATGACCACTTAAATGCCCTTAAAGTTGGCGAGTCTACTATTGTTGCAGGCAGGGCGTTCCACGCCCCTACTACTCTCTGAGTAAAGAAACTACCTCTAACTTCTGTCCTATATCTATCACCCCTCAACTTAAAGCTATATCCCCTCGTGTTTGCCATCACCATCCGAGGAAAAAGACTCTCACTATCCACCCTATCTAACCCTCTGATTATCTTATATGTCTCTATTAAGTCACCTCTCCTCCTCCTTCTCTCCAACGAAAACAACCTCAAGTAATTGTTCAAAGATTGGGATGTCTTCACCTCCGCCCAAATATGTTTTCCATCATGCAGTGGACTTTCCCTGTTCCTTCTTTGCCTGTTTCCTCTCCCCCCACCACTTTGCCTTGCTCTCCACCCCTTCACAACCCACCCCCCCCCACCCCCCAACAATTCCTTCCTAGTTCCCCTTTTTAAGTGTCTTAATATGCATTTCTGGTTTGTAGACCTGTTGGTTTTTAGTCTGGCATATTTTCGAGAGCCAAATGATTTCATAGTTGCAGGTGTCTTCTGCTATGAGTATTGTGAGGTATTTATGGTAAAAGGAGTTTCAATAGAGATGGAAATGTCATTTACAGTAATCATGTTCATGTTAGTTCCTGTTGAAAATGGTGGTTCCAGAGGACCTAATTCTTCCTCCTTATTTCACTGCGCATGTGTGTGTATGTATAACTTTATTGGTGCAAACCTATTTACATATTTTTATAAATATACATATTTAAGAATAATAGATATCAGTAGCCAGAATTTAACTTTGAGATTGGGGGCCCTTTGGGAGCGGGAGCAGGTGCGAGCACGATTTGAAGATTGTGCTCTTGGAGGTCGGCACTAAAGGTCTGCTCGGGTATGAAATTGAAACCTGTCCTGGGCCCAACCTGACCCGGGCCCGAGTCCTTTGATTTTTTTTTTCCTGCGTCCGGCCCGACCCAGCTACCGTAATAAAGTTAATTATATCAAACAGGTTATTATTGTGCTCTCCTTGTCCAAATGTTGTGATCCTTCCATTCCAGCAGCACGTTTCCCGCCTCGACGTCCCAGCTGAATGTTCAAATTTTGAAGATTACTTCCCTCCCTGAGCAAGGCAGCACTGTGTCCACATCCAGCCTGACACGACCCGAGCGAGCCTGAATGCCGGATCTGGAAGAGAGACCTGACCCAACCTGAACCCGACACATGTGATCGGGTCTGGTCGGGTTCGGGTCGGGTAGCCATGTTTTAGTCGGCACTAGGTCCCACCCCCCCCGGAATGTGCTGCCATTTTTAAAGTGACGCCAGGTGGGAGGGAACAGCAACTCCATATGCCTCCTATTAAGTGTCTGTTGAATTCATTGTGGAGCTCGTTAACAGCCTTGTCAGCAGCAGTTTTAAATCTTTAAAGGATGGGAATTGGGAAAATGCTTTGGCTAAATCACCAGAGCTGGATGGATTGCATCCCAGGGTGTTAAAAGAAGCCAGGAAGGAAATAGCAGATGCTCTGAGGATCATCTTCAAATCTTCACTAGATACAGGAGAGGTACCAGAGGATTGGAGGTCTATGAACGTTGTACCATTGTTTAAAAAGGGTGCGAGGGATAGGCTAAATAATTATAGTCTGACCTCCGTGATGGGTAAATTATTAAAATCAAATCTAAGAGATAGGATAAACTGTCACTTAGAAAGGCACGGATTAATCAGGGATAGTCAACATGGATTTGTTAAGGGAAGGTCGTGTCTTACTAACTTGATCGAATTTTTTAAGGATGTAACCAGGAGGATAGATGAGGGTAGTGCAGTGGGTGTGGTCTACATGGATTTTAGTAAGCATTTGACAAGGTCCCACATGACAGGTCAGAAAAATAAAATCCCATGGGATACAGGAGAATGTGGCAAGTTGGATCCAAAATTGGCTCAGTGACAGGAACAAAGGGTAGTAGTCGACGGATGCTTTTATGAATGGAAAGCGGTTTCCAGTGGCGTTCCACAGGGCTCAGTGTTGGGTCCCTTGCTTTTTGTGGTATATATTAATGATTTGGACTTAAATGTGGAAGGCATGATTGGGAAATGTGCAGCTGACACAAAAATTGGCCGTGTAGTTGACAATGAAGAGGATAGCTGTAGACTCCAGAATGATATTAATGGTTTGGTTGAGTGGACGGAAAAATGGAATTCAGTCTGGAGAAGTGTGAGGTAATGCATTTGGGGATGGCAAATAAAACAAGGAAATACACAATAAACGGGAGGATTTTGAGAGGGGTGGAAGAAGTGAGAGACTTTGGAGTGCATGTCCACAGATCCCTGAAGGCGGCAGGACAGGTAGGTAAAGTGGTGAAGGCATATGGAATGCTTTCCTTCATTGGCTGAGGTAGAGAATGTAAAAGCAGGAATGTAGTGCTGGAACTGTATAAACGCTGGTTAGGCCACAGCTGGAGTATTGTGTACAGTCTGATCACCACATTGCTCTGGGGAGAGTACAGAGGAGATTTACAAGAATATTGCCTGGGCTTGAAAGTTGCAGCTATGAAGAAAGATTGGATAGGCTAGGGTTGTTTTCCTTAGAACAGAGGAGGCTGACGGGTGACTTAATTGAGATGTATAAAATTATGAGGGGCCTAGATAGAGTAGACAGGAAGGACCTGTTTCCCTTAACAGAGAGGTCAATTACCAGGGGACATGGATTTAAAGGTGATTGGTAGAAGGATTAGAGGGGACATGACAAAAGACTTTTCACCCAGAGGGTGGTGGGTGTCTGGAATTCACTGTCTGGATCGGTGGTGGAGATGGAAACCCTCAACTCATTTAAAAGGTACCTGGACATGCACCTGAAGCGCTGTAACCTGCAAGGCTATGGACCAGGTGCTGGAAGGTGGGATTAGAGTGGGCGGCTAGTTTATTCAGCCAGCGCAGACACGATGGGCTGAATGGCCTCCTTCCATGCTGTAATAATGTTTCTGTGGTTCTGTACCAGTTCGTGAACAATGCGGGGGCCATGAGGGCTATGGGAAGGGCTGGTTAAAATAATGCAGAGGCACAAAATAAGGTTCAGTTACCTCACAGCTCCAGCGACCCGGGTTCAGTTCTGGGTACTACCTGTGCGGAGTTTGCAAGTTCTCCCTGTGACCGCATGGGCTTCCGCCGGGTGCTCCGGTTTCCTCCCACAGCCAAAAACTTGTAGGTTGATCGGTAAATTGGCCATTGTAAATTGCCTCTAGTGTAGGTAGGTGGTCGGAGAATGGTGGGGATGTGCTAGGGAATATGGGATTAATGCAGGGTTAGTATAAATGGGTGGTTGTTGGTCGGCACAGACTCGGTGGGCCCAAGGGCCTGTTTCAGTGCTGTGTCTCTAAATAAATAAATAAAAGTGCCACAGAGTAGCTAGCCATTGCTGCAGCTGTAAGACTTGCTTTTATTACTGGTGTATGGCAGGAATCCGGAGAGGGACATGAGCCTGCTGCCATCACAGGGGCAGCTGGGGTTAGGAGAGGAAGGCCTGGTGAACACACAAAGCCCAGCTGAGTTCATAAAGGAACGGGTTACTCTGACATTGAACAGAGCAGCCAGGATGAGCTGCAGCAGTTGCTGGAAAGCAGGAGGCCAGAGAAGCAGGGGTGGGGGGCTGCTGCAAGGGGAAGAGGGTGGTAAACCCAATGTCTTGGGTAGCACCTAAGAGCGAGCCACCTGCAAATGACAGAGCGCCAGTGCCATAGGAGGCTTCGCCTATCCAGACAGATGCTATCTCATCTGTGTGCTCTGATTCACAATGACCTGAGTCCTCGTGGCCCCCATTGCAGTCCCTTACTTGTAGCTGTCAAGGTTTTCGTTGCCCTAAACTTCTATGTATCCATCTTCTTCCAGGGATCTGTTGTGGTCCTAGCTGGCATCTCATCACACCATCAGGCAGGTCACAGATGCAATATTCTGGAGTTTGGGGGTCCACATCCACTTTGACACAGATAGGCCTGTGCAGGCACAAAGGGCTTTGGGCTTTGCTGCCATTGATGTTTTCCCTGTGGTTCAGGGTGTCATTGATTGCACCCGTAGAGCCTTCAAGGCACTGACAGACCGGCCACCTCAATAGAAAGGGCTACTGCTCATTGTATGGCCAGCCGATCTATGACCATGGGAAGCGAATCTTGCAGGTCTGTGCCCTGTTCCTTCATCTTGCGAGAGTCCCAGCTGCTGCACCTCTTCAGGCCCACACTCAGACTCTGTGGGTGGCTGCTGGGGAATCGGGGTTATCCCGCTCTTGATGCCCATTTGAAACCCAGACATGGACGGGAAGAGACGTAACAACCAGAGCCATCTTCTAACAAGGACAGATTAAACAGATCATCAGCTGCTTTCACCAGTTGGGTGGTGCCCTTCAGTACGAGCCAGCCAGAGTCTACCATATCGTGGTCATCTGCTGCGCCCTGCACCATATGACATTGGAAAGAGGCGTGGAGATGGATGAGGAGGAGCTGGAATGCCACTCCACCTCGGATGAGGACTGGGAGGAGGAAGAAGGGAACACTCCAGAGGTGACCGGCGCCCAGGCAGCAGAGGACATCTGTGAATGCTGTCCCTGATCTCGGGGTGAACCGCAGGCTAGCATAGCAGCAAGGACCACGCTGATTCATCTGATCTCCCCCGAGCCCTTGCAGCTGATAACCCTAGAACTCACCTTCCAGCATACAGAACTATTTCACAGCAATGACCCTTAACTACAAGGTCCATTGGCAGCCATGAACATGCAAATGGAGGGTTCCTCCATCCACCATTGTCCAACACGTTAAGGCATGGGCATATAACATTCTCAGGGTCCAACTTCCCCACTACCCGCCCCACAGTGCGACATCTGCCTTTTGAGATGAGACATCAACAACACATCTGTTAGAGTAATAAATAAGTTATATTGTGAGGCAAACAAAATGACAGACAGATGTAGACAATCACACCCAGCCCAATAAGTGAATGTAACGCAGTGGCACCATCTTCTCCCTAACACCTCTATGGAGTGCTCACCCTCTGACAGAGGATGAGGTGGAGGCAGCCTACTCTGTACTCTTTGCCACGGGCTCAGATGCCCTTGGCTTCCATCCTCGTTTTGGTGGTGCCCGTGGGGGCTCTTGCACAGGCTGCCGCACCTGTGCAATGGCAGGGGCTGTATCGGATGCAGGACCCTGGCACACAGATGGCTCCTGAGTTGGAGGGGGCGAGGGCCCGAAGTGATGTGCCGGTGCCCCTTAGGGGTGGCCCCTTTGTGTGCTGCTGGGACTGTCTCGGCCTTTTTCTGGCGACCGCGTATGCTAATTGGGTGCCAGACCTGCACCCAGGCCTGTTATTAACTTTGCATTTAATAGACGCGAGATCAGGATCCAGAAATGTTCCAGGCTTCAGGTTCCTGGCCCCTTAACGAAAATGCTGCCCTGGGTTTCTGTTGTTCATTCCCTTCAAGTATTTTATTACTATTTATGTATTTGGAGTTTTCTGATTTGTATGTGTAAATTTCAAATCTTCTGAAATTTGATCTTCTAAGTTGGCATCAGGATGACATTGTAATTGAGATGCTGAGGTAAATAAAACTAAGTTCCCAGTTACTATTTTTGGCCCACCACTTTAATGGTGTCATGCTGCTTTGATAATTCTTTGTGTGCAGATTCTTTTTGAGATAGCTTGTTTTCTTTTCGACTTGTTATGTAATATCATGGGTGATAGCAAGGTGGATGCTTTTCTTGAGCAGTTTACAGTTAGGTTGGGCTTGCCTCAAAGGTGGTTGTGCACCGTGCAATTCTTTTGACCCTGTGCTTGTTTTATAGGTACATATCTGATATTTACAGAAAAGAATGGCAAGTCTGTTTTTGTTCGTTTTGTAAGACATCCATTTGTTGTTAATCAGCATTTCATGTCCAATAGTAATTATAGTTTGTACTGCTTAACTTTACTAAGTGGATTAAAATAAACATTGCTTGAAATATAAAACGAGTAATTAACATTCTGCTAAGTGTGGTGAAAATCAGGGAGTCAGTAAGATTGTAATTTAATACGGCATGTGGACTGTTGCTGGTCTGATCTCTACTTACAAAATCATAAGAAAATCAAAATATTAAATATTTTAGGGAAGAAAAGGGAGAGGAGATATGCCTTATTAAACAGATGTTTATAAGCCCTCTAGTGGGATAAGGCCTTAAATCTGTATCACTGCAAGTGAAATACCACATTTTGGAATTGTTTCTCACAGTAGATAAGTCCCCAAAATTTTGCTGTGCTTCATAATTTGAGTTTTGTCTATTGGGGTCTTGCAATCCTGTTTTTTGGAAATGGGTGAATAATTCAAGTTACTTTGATTGTTAGCGGCATTTTAATCTCCACGTTGCAGAATGCCTGGTAATTTAAAAGATGGAATTTGCTTGCTTTTTCACTTCATCTTCCGTGGTGGTGGGCCGAACACTGATCCAGCTGGTAATCTCTTTCCGAGCCTTCTGTCTTGTATAGGGATTGGTGCCACTGTGTTAGACCTGAATACTGCTCTCTAGCCAGTATCTAGCACAAGGTGGCCAACTCTTCAAAGTTCAAGAGATATAAACAAATTGTATAATGACAAAGAGCCAAGAATTTTTTAAATACCGATGTGTTCATTGATATTCTGACTTTAATTAAAAGTATACCATTTTAGCTCATGAGTGGGACTTTTGAAATGCAATGTTTCAAACTAATTATTTTAAATATGGTTGTACTGTACCATGCCATTTCTCTGTCATATTTGCTCTTTGTCTGTAATTTCTTTTACTCTTGCTTTGATCCCTCTTCCTTTCTCTAATTTCCCTCTTGAGAAATCACTCTGAGTAACAGAGCAATGATAGAGAGAGGCAGGCAGATAGAATCTTTCTCTCCACCACTGTCATTATTCAAATTTCCTTTCTTTCTCTTATTCTCTTTGTGTCTATTCTCTCAATCCCCTCTTCTCATCTGTAGAAATCACCAAAGCATCTCAACCAAACTGGACCAATGCTTGATCTACATTGTTATTTACAACACTTTTAATCTGTTCAGGATTTTGAGTTGTCATAATTTTTCAGTGTTTTGTCACACACACAATTATACTCCTAGGGCATTTTTGAAACCTCTTCCACTACATAAACTCTCCTAATTCAAAATAAAACACCCTCTATATCCCTATCCTTACACACTACCTAATATCTAACCTCCTTTTTCTCTCCAGAGTTCTTGATTGTGTTGTCATCTTCTAAATCCATCTTCCTAGCAATTCCTAAATTTGAATTCCTCTAAACGGGTTTCCCTGCCATGGTACTGGAACAACTTAACCAAAATCACAAATGAAATCTTCCCTGATCGTGACCTAGTTTATTATCCGTCTTCAACCTCCCTGCACTCCTCGACACAGTTAGCGGCACCATCACCCTCTAACACCTTTTCTCCTTTTGTGCTTCATGGTTTGACGGTTACCTAACCTGTCGTAGCCAGAGCATCTCAAGCAACAGCTTCTCTTCCCACCACTGCACTTTTGCCATCAGAGTCCCCCAAGGATCTATCCTCTATCCCCCTCCTTTTCCTGATCTACATGTTGCCCTTTAGTGACATCATCCACAGACATTGGATCAGCTTCAATAAGTATATTGATGAAATCCAGCTGTACCTCTGCATTACCTCTCTTGACTCCTCCATTGCCTCTGTGTTGTCATACTGCATCTCCAATATCTAGTCATGATGAGCTCCAATTTATTTCAGTTAAGTATTGGTATGACCAAGGACTTTTTCTTCAGCTACTGCCACAAACTCTGTAGTCTTGCCACCCATTAATTCACCCACCCACCCCTGCAGCTATTATCTGTGGACGGCACAGTGGCGCAGTGGTTAGCACCGCAGCCTCACAGCTCCAGGGACCCGGGTTCAATTCTGGGTACTGCCTGTGCGGAGTTTGCAAGTTCTCCCTGTGACCGCGTGGGTTTTCGCCGGGTGCTCCGGTTTCCTCCCACTGCCAAAGACTTGCAGGTTGATAGGTAAATTGGCCATTGTAAATTGCCCCTAGTGTAGGTAGGTGGTAGGGAACATGGGATTACTGTAGAGTTAGTATAAATGGGTGGTTGTTGGTCGGCACAGGCTCGGTGGGCCGAAGGGCCTGTTTCAGTGCTGTATCTCTAAATAAAATAAAATATCTCGGCCTGAACCAGTCTCTTTGCAACCTCGGCATCCTATTTGATCCCAATCTGAGCTTCTGACTTCAGAACTCTCCATCACAAAGACTGCCTACTTGTTATTTTGGATGCCACAATTTTTTATTTTTTTTTATTGATCCTATTATGCAATGTCCTTTGTTCAAGAGGGCAGGCGAGCAGGCTGCTCGCAAATTGTGTTAGGAGGCGCATGAGGTATTAACGTCTTTCCTCTATTCTTCCTTTCTACGCTCCCTATGTTACTGCTCAGCAACCATTTAGAAAATTCTACTTATTGATATCCCTTTTTGGTTTTCAGATTGAGTTGGCATTTGGAAAATCATAGCATTCTAGCACATTCTACCGTGGGGGCAAATACACCAAAATTTAATATTTCTGGAGCAACAGGCACAATTTAGATCAATGTAACATATATTTCAAAATACTTTGAATTTTTTTTTATTGATTTGTGGGAGTCACTGACTAGGCCGGCATGTATTGTCCATCCCTAATTGCCCTTGAACTGAGTGGTTTGTAGGCCATTTCAGAGGGCTTTTAAGAGTCAACCACATTGCTGTGGGTCTGGAATCACATGTAGGCCAAACCAGATAAGGATGGCAGATTTCCTTCCCTAAAGGACATTAGTGAACCAGATGGGTTTTTACAAAAATTGATAATGGTTTCATGGGCACCATTAGACTAGATTTAATTCCAGATTTATTAATTGGATTCAAATTTCGCCATCTGCCATGGTGGGATTTGAACCCTTGCCCCCAGAGCATTAGCTTGGACTCTGGATTACTAGTCCAGTGACATTACCACTATGCCACTGCCTCCCCTTTTTGTCTTCAATACATTGAGTTGCAGGCACAGGCTAGAATTTGTGCATGAGACTATTTGTCTTTTCCTTTTTAAATAAAGTTTTATGGAATTCTACTTCATCAGTCTCCCGCATAGCTTGGCAGCAGTACACACAGCAATCGCAAAGTGCCTCTACTCTGATTCGAGTGATGTTATAGGTTAGATTCAGGTGGTCAACATCTACAGTGTGGCACCTGGTATTTACCAGCTTCTGCTCCCTTATCTAAGGAAAACTAAATCAACAATGTTACAACTTAGATAATGAGCCAGTTTTAGTGGTGAACTCTGGCCTCCTGCCTCCTGAGCCAAAATGAGCATCTGTACAAAAGTAGCAGCCAATGAACACCCTTACCTGGGCCACAACTTGATTGTATTAGCATAAGAATAACTATCCATGCTTGAGCACTACAAAGCAACTTTCCTAGTCTTTGATCTCTCTGGTCACCACCATTAACAAAAGTCCTTTGTTGAACAGAAACATTTCACTCTACTTTGCTCAACTATTTTTATGGATGTTGAGTGCAAATTTTCATTTAAACCGCTTCCTTGCTTTTCAAGTGCATCTCCTGTAATTGGCAATGACATTTATTAGTGACTTCTAACACCGTTTTCCTTTCAACTAGTGTTGTAGCTCTTGAACACCTATCTTGCATTCCTGAGAAGGATACAAGCTTGCTGCCTGATGGACAGTCGCTCTCACCTCGACCTTTCAATCTGTCCCTCTCATTTTGCTACTGCGGTCAATGCTCTTCTGAGCTTTTAGTCATGTTTTACATAAACTTTCACACACTTTTTTTCTCTCTTCCATATCCCCACTGTAAAAATCAAGATTCATCACACAATCTCAAAATATGTAATTTTTTTTTCCCAGGACCTCAAAATTGTGGAAATCCTCGCCTCACATCAAGCTTTGCAACGCATAATCACTAATTCATTTACACTCTTTAACTTTGGACAGCTTGCACTATGGGCCTTCTCTGTTCATGTAAAAACTAAATCCAAACTAAATAGTCAACTCATCTCTTAACTTTAGTAAATACTTTTCTTTCCCCTTGCACTTCTTGGGACATTCTTCTATGTTAGAAGTGTTACAGAAATGTAATTTATTAATCATTTAGATTGCTGAAGAATTTGCCCTGTTACTGAAGTCACATTCAAATATTTTGAAAACTCAGTTTCTCCTCAAGTATTATCAGTAATGTTCTAATCGAACTCAATTCTGCGTTTTCACCTCATTCCCGAGAAGCAGTTGGCTATCTTGGCTAACCTGCTCTGTTGCTGTTTTGAATCTAGATACTCTTCCAGCATACACTTGCCATTGCCTCTTCTACTGTGTCTGCTATTCCTGAAATATATTTTCGCCCTCCTCTGCTACTGGGAAAAACACTTTTGCATACATAATTTTCAAACCCGATTGGATATATGTCCAAGTTACTTAGGGCTTTGACTTCAAAATTTTCTTCAGCAGTGGAAAGGGAAAACGTGAGCCAAGGTTCCTACCGCTGATTGCTGGGAACACTCAGCTGAAAAGTGCACGGTGCAAATGTTGGGTGAGGACAGAAATTGTTGCAGCCGTGATGCCTCACACGGTTATAGTCGTTGCCGTTCACTTCCAGCTTCTTACATGAAGGATTGCCACATGGACAAGATGTTAGAGTGCTGCCAGTGCCTGTGCAACTGTACATACTGTGAGTTGGCAACATACTGAGAGGAGCAGAGAAAACTGGAAACTGTTATTGTTAGAAATTCCATATTGCTTAGTAATCATTATTTTAAAAGAGCCGTGTTGTGTTCGCAACATTGGGAAGACTTAAGTTCTTGTTGTATGATCATGTTGATTGCAGACACATTGTACTTGCTCAAATACATTTTGCTCACTAGTTTTTTACTTCCACAGTTAATGCATATGGGGCAAGTAGGCTTGTAAAATGGCTGCAGGAGCTCTAAAGACTGTTAATCCTGAAGTGGCAGTTTTGAGTCTTTTTATCCTAACTGCTTTGTAACTGGAGATGTCGCAAAGCAGTGACCATCATAAGAAAAAAGTAGATGATTGTAAAGCAATGTGAATATAAGCAATGTTCAATTCAGTCATATTGGCACACTTTGGGACGAATTTGGAATAAAAGTAGTCGGAAAATGAGATTTTCCTTTGACATTTGGAGATCTTTAGTTGGAGAAGGTTTCCTCCAGAATGATTATCTATTAACCAGTACATCATATGGATGTGGACTTTTCCTGTAGGGGCAGAAAGCAGCAAGTCATTCTGGAAGTCATGAACCTCATGGAGGCAGCTCGAGAGCAGCCCAGGCAAATGACTATTTTAAATATATTTTCTGGATGGCACTTACTAAAAAGAACAGTTGTTTTGTGAATACAATTAAATCAAGATGAAGATTTTTATCCATTTATTTTAGTTTCAAGTTTTCTCATTTATTATTTGTCTGTGATCTTCCATATTTCTGTAGAAGATAGGCAAACGGAGCTGTTAATTGGCAAGAACTGCATGTTTAGGTAATGGCATTAGGGTGTTAGCATCTTGAGAAAAATGGTGGCCACATCACTATGGAATTTAGAAACTACTCTGCGCATTTGCAACTTTTCGGAGAGTTAGAGATTGTGTGGTGTATATTACTTTGTGCAGCAGACTTTTTTTTTTGGATAGGATTATCCTTGAGCTTAATTCACAAATCAAAGAATTTTTGTCATCTTCCTTTAAATTTAGGATTTCCTTTGTGTATGCGTGTCTCATTCTATTTCATAACTGTACTATATAAATGCAAGTTGTTGTTTTGTGGTGTTGGTGGGGTCATGGAGTGGGGGTGGTGTTGTTAAAATTAACAAATTCAGAAATCTGATGACCTTCTGAATCCCTTCATAGATCCTTAGAGAGTCCAGATTGAAAACCTATGAATTAGATGGGACAATGCAAGGCTTTTAAACAAAATGAAGAAGTCTTGTCAGTACTAAAAAAGAAATCTAAAAAATTATTTGAAATGCTTTGCAGCTTTTGTAGATGTGTGTTTTAAAACCCATCATTTCATTTCTGCAGTTCATATGTTGGCTTTACTGAATGCGATTCGTTTTAAAATACCTTTTAACATGGTTACATGGCTGTAAAAGAGGATGACAGATATACCAATGGATTTCATAATCATTCACAGAACAATCCTAGAGAAGAAACTGATTTGAGAGGATCGCCTGCTGTTCTGAATGTGTCCATAGGGGCTTTCGTATAGTTTCTATAATGGGATTTGGTGTCTTTGAAAAAGATTTGAAGAACTTTTCCATTTGCGTGTCTTAATGAAGGTGAAGAAGGTTCTTGCACATTCCCCTTTCCTGAAAGCATTAACTCATCCTGGGATACAGTTCCATCAGGGGCACGCCTGTGACCCAAGTACTTGTAATGTGTCGGCCTGGACAGTAACAGTGGACTCACTGTACAAACAGGAGATTATCACAGCCAAGTTGGTCACTCTTGACTTAGTATCAATGTGCACATTTTTACCTGGGGTTGCTTGACCATGACCAGAAACGGGAACTCTATTTCCCTCCTTCCTGCTTCCATCTCCAGGGATAATGAGACCAACTGTATTAGCTTCCACTAATTCAGTAGAGACAAAAGATCAAACTCTCTGGCTTCGCCCCCTGAATTGTAACATTTTAAATTTTGCAGCCCTTTGCCCCACTTCCCACGTCATTCCTTGTCAAAGGCCTTTGCTGCACTAAGGGTAGCTTAAGAACAACATAGGCTTTCTTTTTGTTCTTCAAAGTGACAGGACCATTTGTGTGTTAAAATCTGAACAAATGTAAGGCCTTATGTTACCCTTGCTGATCTCAGAAGATTTTAGGAAAGTCACTTTCTGAATGCTTGCTTTTGTTTTGCTTTGTATTCAATGTTATGTTTCCTGTGCAGTAATATTTCATGTAGAATTCTTAAATGATGTAAGGCACCATTACTCTTCACCACCACCATGTCAAAGTGCATGTGAACCTTGCGATCATACATACATTAAAACACCAAGGAGTGCTTCTGCAATGTTTAATATCTCTTATTCAAAGCATACATCTTTTATTTTGTTTTGGATTTACTTTCTAAACTTTGAAAATGTAAGCTACAAATAAGCTGTTTAATCAAACCTTACTCAGCACAAAGAAAGCCTCCTGAAGCTGTGGAATTCTGGTGAATGCTAAGCAGACTTGTATCTTTATGCTAGACACAGAGCCTGACGTTGGAATTTGTGGCAGACTGTTCCAGGAAACCGCCCTGTTTTGTACAGTAAGGCAACTCCATTAACTTGGTTGTAGAAATAAAACATAGCCATTATTCCTGCATCCAACCTCTCTATTTACTTTATCAATGCCATAAGTTTAAATTTCCAACGAGTGTGCCCAGAAGAAGTGCTGATTATTTTTTGCCCTTTACTGTCACTGGTAGAAAAAATGTCGGCCAGCCAGGAAATAGAAAGTTACCGAGCTGGAGGACAGATGGCCATTTTATAAGTTAGAAATAGGGCTGGATTTTGTTCCCAGACTGACATTGGGTTCCATGGTTAGGGGAGTGGGGGGGTGGTGCGGTTGGTGGCCGGAAAATTGGAGTGGCAGCAGCCGACACAGAACCCGATGCCGGAATTGTCGGACCCGATCTTTTCGGTGGTGGGGAAGCTCCGTGGCAGCCCCTCCACCGCTCTGCGACAAAAATTGACTTAGCATATTTAAATTACACACTTGCATGAATTAAAATCTAAATCACAGCGATCTTACTTCAGTTCCTGATCCTCAGTACGGTGAATGGCACTCCCGCCTTCACTTTCCCATCTAGGGAAAGCTGGCGCCACCGAGGTGGCGAAGGGGTGAACTCAGCACTTTGTTGAACTGTCTGCAGGGCAGTCAGCCTTTTTAAAAATGGCGCAAGCATTTGCTTCTGCATCGGTGACACAGTGAGCGGCATCACTGATGCCGCCCCCGCTGTGTGATTGGGGGTGGTGGCGGCCACTGTGAATATGTAAACTGGCCGCCCACCGCAGAATCACAGCAGCACGGATCCCGCGCGGGGCGGAAACTACCGCTTCCGGTGGCTGGACTACAAAATCCAACCCTATTCTCACTGCTTCCTCGTTCATGAAGTTGGGAGCTCTGTAAAACAACAGTCAGCAAATTTGAGAGTTTAGCTGGAATTATAAGGTGCATTAACATTTGAGGATTTGTATAGAAGTGCAAGGAATGACCTGGTAATATTATAGCTTGTTTCCAAGCTTCTGTAGCCAACTTCACTGGAATGTGATGTGCATTTCCTAATGTCAGCAACAAATTTATTGACCAGTGCTTTTTATGTGTCTGTAATGAAACCTTGTTGGGATAAATAAATGGGATCGGAATTTTGAATGATCTATACAGGCCCAGAGAATGCTGGGCATACAGTCACATAGCAGTAAGGCTAGAATATGGTACAATGAATAAAAGGGGGTGGGGGGGTTGGTGGTAGCAGTTGGCGGAGGGCGGGCGGTGGTGCATGGCAGGGAGAAGAAAGAGCTATGGTCATGGTGCCTTTGTTTTTTTCTGTGAATTGCCAAATAAAGTGTTTTGGCCTGAGGCAAGTTTATGCAGCTGCATGTGTATACCATTGGCCTGAAGCAGTAACCATTTAATGGTGGTTCCTCCGTCGAAGAAGTATGCCTTACTTTACCAACACCAAAAATGAGGGATGGACTGCATTTTGTAATAATCTATATTTAGCTGATAATCAGCACCATATCCATGTACTTGTACTCATGTCCTGTGGATCACATATATGGAGATGCATTTTAGCATTACACACTTAAGTGAGTTGCTATCTGTAGCATTTCAGTTTCCTGACACCTGGCAGGTTGTTTGAGAAAATGCTGTTTTTCACATCTTAAGAATGAACCCTATTAGCAACCACAGATGACTCCACTATTGCATCGGACTATTTCAAACGACTACTGAGTGAGGCATGCACTGTATTATTTACAGAGCCTAGTAGTGATGCGGAACAACAACAGCTTGGATTAATATAGTGTCTTTTAATATAGTAAAGTATCCCATGCCGCTTCACGGGAACATAATCAGAAAAAATCGACACTAAGTCAAAGAAGGAGACATTGGGATAGGTGAAGGAAGCAGGATTAATGACCAAACACTATTATTGTACAGTTTAAAAGATTTGAATTAACAAAATTACATTATGGCCGGAATTTTATGCATCTCCCAAAAAGCAGGAAGGTGGCGGGGGGGAGAGAGTAAAATGGAGCGGGAGACGTCGGGGGCCCTTCTCGACCCACTCCCACCTCCACTGCCACTTTACGCAGGGCGGCGGCGAAGAAAAACGGCCCGCCTGCCCCAGGCCATTCAAGGCCCTTAAGTGGCCACTTAACTGTCACTTAAGGGCCTCTGCCTGCCACCACAGGGATTTTACCCATGGCTAGTCGGGCGGCCCAGGCCCAAGCAGGAGGCTCTCTGATGGCCTGTGGAGGGGGGGTCCTCATGATCAGACACCCTGTGCCCGATGAAGGGCCACCCCCGCTGTCCCAATCACCACCAGCACCCAATACGGCCCCCTGTCCCCCGTTCCCTCCATCCACCCCCCCCCCCCTCCAAATCAACACTGTTGCCACGCCGGGGCCCGACTGATCGCCCCCAGCAAGGCACCAAAAGCTTACCGTGGTTCTGGGGCTCCCCAACATCTTTGTGATGACTGAGTTGCATTCCCTGCAGTGGCCACTGCTCCCAGTGGTGCTGCTGGGACAGAGAGCTGCCGGCCCTCTGATTGGCTGGCAGCTCCATTAGGCGGGACTCCCTGCCTCAATGTGGTGGAAGTCCTGCCTCAGACCACTTAAAAGGCTTGGGGACCACAAGTCGGTGGACAACTCCCTTCCGCCAAGGGTAATATTCGTGCCTCTGTCTTACTTTTTTTGATTGAGGAGGAAGAGGTTACAGTCCAAAAATCTGTATGAAGACTTTTTTGGTTAATGTATGTGTAATATGGAGTAATAAATTTTAAAAGGGACAATGCAGATTTTCTTTGTTTGTGTGTCTCGCTCGCGCTCTCTCTCATGCGCACACACACAGGAACTACCTTCTTTGGCCTCCTTATCTCGAGAGACAATGGGTAAGCGCCTGGAGGTGGTCAGTGGTTTGTGAAGCAGCGCCTGGAGTGGCTATAAAGGCCAATTCTAGAGTGACAGGCTCTTCCACAGATGCAGAGAAATTTGTTTGTCGGGGCCGTTACACAGTTGGCTCTCCCCTTGCGCCTCTGTCTTTTTTCCTGCCAACTACTAAGTCTCTTCGACTCGCCACACTTTAGCCCTGCCTTTATGGCTGCCCGCCCGCTCTGGCGGACGCTGCCAACTGACTCCCACGACTTGTGATCAATGTCACAGGATTTCATGTCGCGTTTGCAGACGTCTTTAAAGCGGAGACATGGACGGCCGGTGGGTCTGATACCAGTGGCGAGCTCGCTGTACAATGTGTCTTTGGGGATCCTGCCATCTTCTATGCGGCTCACATGGCCAAGCCATCTCAAGCGCCGCTGACTCAGTAGTGTGTATAAGCTGGGGATGTTGGCCGCCTCGAGGACTTCTGTGTTGGAGATACGGTCCTGCCACCTGATGCCAAGTATTCTCCGGAGGCAGCGAAGATGGAATGAATTGAGACGTCGCTCTTGGCTGACATACGTTGTCCAGGCCTCGCTGCCATAGAGCAAGGTACTGAGGACACAGGCCTGATACACTCGGACTTTTGTGTTCCGTGTCAGTGCGCCATTTTCCCACACTCTCTTGGCCAGTCTGGACATAGCAGTGGAAGCCTTACCCATGCGCTTGTTGATTTCTGCATCTAGAGACAGGTTACTGGTGATAGTTGAGCCTAGGTAGGTGAACACAGGAACTAATAGTATAGCTAAGATGCAGGTCTTCTAACACATGCCTCATACTTCCCTAAAACTCATATTTAGCTAACTGCTTCTCTCGTGGTTTTTCATTCTTTCCTTTTTAACCCTCACTTTTTTTGTTGCTTTTTCTTTCTTCCCATCAGTTTCTCTTTCATTATTCAGTATGCTGAACTCTAACACTTTGTTACACTGCAGCTTTTTTAACCATATCAATATCTGTTTCACTGGTATCTTCAAATTACAGTATTTTGTGTTCTAAAAGCATAGCTGGGAGGTACTTTTAAATTACATCAGTAGTTCACGACCTGACATACTCGTTCTTTGTTGTTTTTCATTTGTCACATTAAGTAGTTCAAAGGAACAGTAAGTATTGCCTGGCAAGATTGCTTTACCATGCGAAATAGTCATGACCCATTTTTATCAAGAGTAATTACACAGAAATGTAATGGAATCATTTTTTGCTTGGTAAATGAATTCCTGATGGGATCCCAAATAAGTGTTTCTTTATAGCATACTGCTCAGATTTTTCAGTGCTAATTCCTTGCTA